>NC_054886.1:14735430-15981530 GCF_018320785.1 Cheilinus undulatus | reverse complement strand
TTTTTTCTACTCAGAATCCAGGGTTCTCAAACTTTCTCCTCCATGTAGCATAAAGCCTCTGGTGAGGACCACCTAGTGGCAAAACTTAGCAAATTTCATTTTGTATTATGATGGGCAATATGGTAAATTAAATACCTACTGTATTTCTCTAAGACTGAGAGTCAAACTGTGGCGGGGGTTGTCATCCACAAGAACAAATAAGGGCTGGCCACCATTTATTGGCTAGGTAATAATGGAGGATTAATATCTTATTTCCCATGTGATTGTTCTTTAAAACAGCACAGCGTTTAATGCTTTAGTCTCTTTGAAATGGAGCAGCTTTTCTTGGTCGAGACACTACTCAGCCAATCAAATCTTTTGCTCATGACTGATACCAGAAATACTCAGAGGCACACAGAAGACAGGAGAGTTTACCAAAGGACAGATGAAGTGAGTCAGTGACAACATTCACAACTTTATCATGAAAAGAAAGAGGAAAACAGAGCTTCTCTTCAAAAATAGGACTATTATATGGACATCCTGGTTTCAGCCGCCCTGTGGTGGTGCCATAACCTGAAACGCCAAATAGACTGCTTCATAAATCTACTGCATGGATTTGTTTTACATTTATTTGGGGAAGCTCCCACAGAAAGCGTTTGGGAAGGGCAGGACTTTTAAAAAAATTCTCAGATGATTGGAGGAACATTTTGTCTGTGACATTCATGATGCGCCAATCAGAGCGACAAACCAAATAAGGTAGTACGCATACGCTTCTCCATAGCTGCTGAAATTGTGAATGGCAGAGCTCTTCGGTATATACAATTGATTACAAGGCCAGTCAGGAGACAACCATAAACATCTCTGTCAAGAAAAGATTTTGGTGTCACTCTTTGTACTTGTTTTGAAACAAAATGTTGTCCAGTTCTGATTAAACAGCCACTTTTCTACAGCTACATCTGAGCTGATAGCTACTGCAGCAGCAGGTTTTGGATACACTGGCAGATTTGCATGATTAAAAAGTAACATCTGCACTAACAATGATCTCTTTTCTTCTCCTGTTATGTTTGGCTCTAAAACTGATTTTTTTGGAGTAATTTTTGTCTCATCTTTCATGCCCTGCTCTCTCCATCAGGCTCTGATGTTGTGGAGTGGCTCTTCCATCACATCGAGGGCTTCCAGGATCGCCGCGAAGCCAGGAAGTACGCCAGCAACCTGCTGAAGGCCGGTTTCATCCGACACACGGTCAACAAGATCACCTTCTCTGAGCAGTGTTACTACGTGTTCGGAGATTTAAGCGACTGTGAGAACTGTGAGTAACACGAAACATAAACATCAAACTCTATCCGCCAGCATGAATGTTGTTCTTGTTCTCATTTTGCTGCTTCTGGACACACAGAGAGTCAAGCAAGTCAAATTGGAAATTCTGGTTGTGAATTTCTCTAATGTCTTGCCAGCAGTAAACTAAAATCTAATAATCAGATGAAAAAGAACCTTCTAGAGCTTCTCTTTAAGTGTTTTTTTTTGCACCAGAAGTAGTTCAGCTTGTTTATCCTAATTCTTTAACAGTTGCTAATTCACTCATCTCCTCCCCTTACAGACATGGCCAACCTGTCCCTGAATGACAATGACGGCTCCAGTGGTGCCTCAGACCAGGACACTCTAGCCCCTCTGCCCCTCCCTGGAGCGTCCCCCTGGCCCATGATGCACACCTTCCCCTACCAGCCGTACCCCACGCACCCCTTCTCCAGCCAGCCGCCCCCGTACCATGAGCTCACCAGCTACAGCTACACCCCCGGCAGCACGGGCAGCCAGCACAGCGAAGGTGAGACAGAGAGCATCATGGTCCTAATTAAAGGAGGGATGGATCACTAATGTGAACTACAAGGTTCTTCAGCTGTGAGGGGGAAAGCTTTTTCTTTTTTTAAAGGGAAATTCCATCATTTTTTCTTTTTATCCTAATTTGTGCTAAAAAGATATTTTATTTATGGCATTGGATATGAATATCAAGTTTGCTAATGGATTATGGGAACTATAGGATCAAGAATATTAAACCCCTGTAAAACAAAAATAAAGCACCAATATTCAATTTTTTCTTCAAAGTCCATTTCATGGTCCTATAACTTTACAACAGCAGGACTCACAGCCACAGACATGACATAGGTCAGTAGATGTTTTTCTTAATAATGCTTGTGCATTATGTTTTGATAAATTTTGTCCCTTTAAAATGAAGTGTAATATTTTTTTGTACAGCCTTTTTTTGGGCAGTTGAGGTTCAAAATGTAAGAGTTATTGCTAACTTAGGAAATAATGTATTTATATGCAGAAAACCTTACTTCATACTTTTATTTATTAATTCCTTTATGGTTAAAAAGTTAAATCTAGAGGACCCTTAAGTCTATGTTGTTAAAGATTTTCTTGCCACAACAACTCAGTGACAACTTCATAAACTTGCCTCTTTTGTTGAGCCACCAATTTTAAAGGATTGTAGACCTGTGGTTTTAAAATGCAGCTAAAAAATGCAAAACAACAGTTTAGGTGTTTTTTTGGTCTGACCTTTAGTGGATAAATCTAGCAAGCCACAGGAGATAGCGTTTAGGGTTTTATTAGCATTGTTAGAAATGTCAAAGAGACTTTTAATAGGGTTTTTTGCTACTGGAGAAGAAGCAAGAAGTTCTGGTTTCATTCTTCTTCTCTGTACTTAATTACTTGATTCTTCCTTAGGGAGACTCTGACATTTTGACACGCAAGAGTCAACAGACAGTGGTGCATTCACAGACTATATAATCAGAGCCTGGATCTTCGAAAGTTTCTTCTGGATAGAAATCATCCAGATACGGTTTTCAACTTTTTTCTACCATAGAATCACTGTTATCCTGGTTGTTTAAGGAGAAACATGAGCAAGCTGATCCAGGTACAGACATTTTAGGTTTATAAAATCAGTATTATCAGTGCTGTAGAAGGACTTCACACTACAACTTTGTCCAGAGGGGGGCGCCAAAATTCACACAAATTAAAAGAAAATACAGCATTCTTTTGTAAGCATGTCTTACAAATGACCTCCTAAAATCTGGTTTTGCCTGATTATTTGTTAATTTTCTTACTTTTACCTGAGATCAAATTAGTCATATTTTTTTGGGATCTCAGTAAATCAGATATTATCTGGATAACAACCAAAATTTGATCACCTACCTGAATATACTGTACTATCAACCTTAGAGCAACCTTATTTCAAGGTCTAATCTTATCCAGTAGGACTAATCCGTTTGGATTACTTTTGAAGAACCAGGGACAAACCTATTGGCTGCCTGCTTTTTACACTAACACAGGCTGCAATGACATTGTATTAAAATACATGTACTTTAACATAGAGTCAGCCCCCCTTTTGCAGCTAGAGCAGCCTCTGTGCTTCTTTTAAGGCTTTCCACAAGATTTTGGAGTGTTTTTGTGGGTATTTGTGCCCATTCATTCAGTAAAGCATTTATGAGGTCAGGCACTGATGTTGGACAAGAAGACCTGACTCCCATTCTCCATTCCAGTTCATCCCAAAGTTGCTCGAGGGCGTTGAGATCAGGGCTCTGAGCAGGCCAGTGAACTTCTTCCTCACAAACTCATCAAGCCATGTCTTTATAGTCCTTGCTTTGTGCACTGGGGCACAGTCATGTTGGACTAGAGAAAGGGGCTACCTCAAACTGTTGCTGCAAAGTTGGAAACAGAATTTTCTAAAATGTCTTGGTGTAGTCTTGATCTCTTTCACAGGAGATAAGGGGTCTAGCCCAAACACTGAAAACAGCCCCTTACCATTATGGCAGGCAAACCCAGAGTCATCCATCTGACTGCCAAACAGAGAAGTTTGATTTGTTACTTCACAGAACACGTTTCCACTGCTCCACTCCAGTGTCGGTGTGCTTTACAACACTCCATCCTTCTGTTGGTGTTTGATTTGGTAATGTGAGGTTTTCATACAGCTGCTCAGCCATGAAAATCAATTCCATGAAGCTCCTGCTGCACAAATGGTAGTAAAATCAAATACAAATGTCAGCATACTTGTGACTTGTTGCAAGGGAGAATAAACATTACAAACAACTGTTAATTGTTCAACTGACCAAGATAAAAAGGCTATTATAGCTAGTTTAACTCCTCAGACCTGTTTAATCCCATCTAACAGCATATTTCTGTCTGCCCTCAGGGAGCCGGAGCAGCGGCTCAACGAGGAGCGAGGGTGAGCGACGTCGCAGCACTAAAGGTCCTGGCAGCACGGTGGGTGGAGGAGAAAAATCCCCCTCAGGTGCTCCCGGAGAAGGCGGCGGTGCTGATTCACGCTCTGGCAGCGGCAGCGAATCAGAATACTCCACCCGCAGCAGCCTGAGACGGGGCCACGGCTCAGCGGCTCCCAGCGAGCACAGCCACGCCTCTTCCCAACGCTCTCATCACCACCGCATGCCCCAACCCCCCCACATGTCCCCCTACCCACCTGGTATCCTCCCATACAACCCCATGATGGTAATGATGGTACCTCAGCACCCACACCCGGCCATGGCCACCGCTCACGCCCTTCCTCACCCACAGCAGATGGCGACAGCACCCATGCATCCAGCTCTGCCCCCACCTCCTTCTTCCACTCCAGGGGGGCCTCCTGGAGCCCCACCCACTCGTGACCTCGGCTCTGTACCTCCTGAGCTGACGGCATCGCGCCAGTCTTTCCACCTGGCCATGGGAAATCCCAGCGAATTCTTTGTGGACGTCATGTAGTTTCTCTGTGAAGTTAGAGTACGGTTCACACTTCTATGACGAGGATCTGGTCGTAGCTTTGGAGCGGACAAGGGCCTTTAGGAGTGAGGGCACTTGTTAAAAATATGGTGAGAACAGGGTTTCACATCAACAAATAAAAATAGACTAAAGTAGGTTATGTTTCGAAATAATTTCCACAGTTACGTTTTTCACATTCTAATCAACAACATTGCTCCTTTTTTCCAACTTTATTCCAGCATTACCAATCCAGTATCAATGCTAGTGCTGGTACCAGTGTTGCTATTAGCCTTCTGATACACCCTCAAATTCAGAGTTTGTGAGTACGCAAGTCAATGCAACACTCTGACACAACATAATTTATTTGTAGATATCAAATGTTAGCCATCAGTTTTCCCACCTTTTTTTTTTTTTGCACTGGTATTGGAGAGGTACTCGTTAACAGCTGATCACTGAATATTGCTATCAGGAGCATTTTAAACCTCAGTAGTGAGCTTGTTTATTTTGCTGATTCAATAAACTCCTTGGTCTCTGAAAGCTTCTGAAGGCCAGAGTTAGATGAAATAAAAATCTTTTAGCCATGCCTAATGGTTAGCAATCTGTGAGCATGTTTTTTTCTAAACCACAGACATGGCTCTGCTAACTGTGGGTTCTGCTGTGGAACCGTGTCCCAGGATTTGCAGACTGGGAGAGCAGATTTAAATGAAAATCATTACCCACAGTTTTCTACGTGATGCCCATGGTTTAGAAATAGTTTCTTTTTTTACTTGAGCCTTCAGGGACTCCACAGAGTTCCTTTTCAAGCTCCTCTCAAAGCAGAAGTTACATTTTTTCCACTCGCTACGTACGCCAGAGCTGTCCATCTAGACATCGCACATTTTACCACCCCAGGGTGCCAGGTACACTGTGCTTGAAAAGGATCAAATCCTGTAAACATATCCACAACATGTGCCCAAATCCACTACAGCACAGATTTAATGAGTGCCTTACTCTTTTATTCTAAGAGACATTTTCACACTCCAGGTACATTAAAATAAATCCTAATGTTCCAACATTGTCTGACAATGAACCTCTGTATATATCTACTACTCTTACATAAATACAACAACACAGATCAGCTAATGTGAAAATAGGTCCAAGAATGTCAGGTGAACTTGTGTTTAGTTGTCAATGCCTAGGCCTAGTCGTCAATAACTCTAAATGTAAGGACTTCTCGGTGTGGGACTGTAGAGGCTTAACGGTACTATTAGGAACAGGACGTCTGACTGACAGCGGTACTTTTTGATTACATTCAGTGTGTATCTTAAGTTACTGTGACCCAAAAGCCCAGCTCCCCATGCTTATTTTTATGTTACTGACTTGCATTATTCACCCATTTCATTTTTGTATGAGTGACTATATAAATCATGTATAACCAAACTATTAAGGTGCTAAATGAAGATTCAACATTTCTAAAAGATTGACATTGACTGTGTCATGTTGTTTGATTTCATAATGCCACCTTTGTTTGTGTATTTGAAAATAAATTTGATACTTACGTTTTGTTTGACTTTTTGACTCTTATTTTCAAGTTTCTTTTAAACAGGCTTTTACTCACTACAATTATGTCAAAGCTTGTATTCTTCATATTTATGCACCAAAGGCTACGTTTCAATCTTTTTCTTGCTCCCTATGTAAGATAAGGTGTCATATCCCTGGATAAATCTTTTGTCGTTTGGATGCAGGAGTGGTTTTCTTACATATACTTATAGGTTTTTCAGATGAATGCTCCTTTGATTTTTATATACAATCACATTTTAGAATGTGAACCAAACTGTATTTACAGGTGCATCTAAAAAAATAGAATATCACGTAAAGGTTCATTTTTTCAGTAATTTACTCCAGAAAATTAAATTTCCATATATTCTAAATTCACCTCAAACAAAGTGAAACATTTCAAGACTTTTGTTTTAATCTTGATGATCACGGCTCAAAATCCACTATCCCAAAATATTTGAATATTCTGGTAAAGTCCAATCTGCAAAGGTTTCCCGAGCCTTGATTCTTTCATGCTGGTTCATTACACACAAACACAATCATAAGGCAGACTGCCACCACACACAGGCAGGCCCAGGAATTGGACTACAAGTGTTGTGTTTAGAGTCAAGCCAATCCTGAACCACAGATAAACGTCCTAAGTGTCCCATGTAGCCCAAGGAGAAAAAGAACTGGGTTGGTGCTCAGTGCTCCAAAGTCCTGTCTTCAAATGAAAGTACATTTTTATTTCATTGGGAAATCAAGGTCCCAGAGTCTGGAGGATGATCGTAAGGCAAATAATTCAAGGTGCTTATAATCCAGTGTTTTCGGTGTCCACAGTCATTGATTTTTTGGGATGCCATGTCATTGTAGATGATGGTCCACTGTGCTTTACAAACTGAACTCCACAAATAACTATTGGGGAAAAGTCAACAGAAAGATGAGAGACACCAGACTCAACAATACAGACAAGCTGAAGGCTTACGGACTGATATTTTGTGATATTCTAATCATTTGAGATAGCGGAGTTTTGATTTTGGTGACCTGTAAGCATTAATCATCAAGATTTAAACTTTAAAAAGTCGGGAAATATGAGAAATAAAGTTGTGCAGTAAAGTTGTTACCTCTGCTGTTTGGAGAGAACTGCATTCTCGCATCTGTCTGTACTCTACAACTACATATCCCATCGAGCACCTCGGCGGGCCAGACGGCATCCGGCGGACCGGGCTGTGAAGAGGAAAATTTAGGTTAAACGTCAGTGGGTCATTTGGAGGAACAGTCGGCTTGAACGCGGACGTTGGGGAAGTATCTTTTTATCATTTGCCTAGGTAATAACTATACACCTAAATTCTTGATATTTGATTCAGAAAACTAGCATAATTCCTCGACTTTCCCTGTTTTATGCGAGGAATCAAAACTGACCAAGTTACAAAACAAGACAACGTAATGACGTAGCTAGCTGCCTGCTAGCCTCCCTGTGGCTATTTACCTGTTAGCTTATCTCAGTCGTCTCACTTGTCCGTGTTTTGAGGTTTTGTTTTGACTTTGTAAAGCAAATATTGTTTTTTCAGGTTTCTTTATTTTCCTCTAGAATAAATTAAGTCATGCTGCTTCGTAAAGTGAGCCAGTCCTCCGCACTGTGCGGCGCCATTCTGAGGATTCCTCCCGTCCTGTCTGGGTAAGGTTATTATTAAAGGTACCAGATTTTTTCCCTTGACGCTCAAAAATATGAAAAATATCCTGTCTCTTTGTGTTTTTACTGCAGAGGTCAGCGTCATGCAGGGGCTGTGATTGCTGCACAAAACGCTCGTTTCTATGCCAGCCAAGCCGCAGAGGTAACGTTACATTGGTATTATATCATTATTATAAAACATGTATGTTTTATAAATATCTTGATTCAGCATGCTTTATGCCAGGTCAGTAACACAGGCGGTGGTTTTGTTATCACGTAGAGGTGGTCGATTGTCCTTGTTTGGCCTTACATAGAGGCTGGCTGACATAACACTGACAGCCCCTGCTGGAAGTGGGGGAAAGTTCACTGGTCACATGTCGTCATAAAGGTGACACTGGGAAAGTGGGAGACAGCGGTTGTCCAGGACAGACAGAAGTATCATCCATTGTCTATAAAAAAACAAACAAATTAATAGGTTTTAATGTCTTTCATTCCTCTGCAGCCACATTTTAAATTTCATTTAGACTTGCTGGTGTCTAAACTCATGAATGCATTTTATTTAGTTCCATGAAAGCATTATATGTTGATCATTGATCTTTACATATCTTAGCCCCAGGGTTAAAGGGCTTTGCCTTGCCAAAATTTCCATTCCAAGAGGAGGTGAGAAGCTTGAATTAAGTGCAACAGCATTCTTATTTGTCACTCATTGCCACTATTGGCAGTATGGTGTTGTGTCTGTTGTTTTAATTTTTTGCTGAATATGCATAGGAAAGAATACGTAGATTTTAATGTAGAATAATTACTATGTATAAAGTGTGTACACAAAAGTTAATTTCTCAGATGATGCTCCCACTCCCACCTCCAAGTTACTGTGACTTTTTTCGCTGTCCATAGTTATTTACTGATCTCTTCGTGAGGGGAGAAAAAAAAGAAATAAAGTCAACTTTTTTACATTGAAATTAGTGCGACATTTGTTTTGTGGGTTTTATAGAAAATGTAATATCAGTAGAAATGTTTTCCTCTGTCATAGACAGTCTGTATGAAATGATTGTGCATTCCTGCAATTTCCACAACGTCCAATGCCGGCAGCATTTTGCCTTTGCCACAGTTTTATTCTGACTGATGGCACACGCCCTTGCCCACTGTGTACAGCGCTGTTCAAAGCAGCAGAATTATGAGATTACCTGTTCATGTGTGGGAACAAAGAGAACGATATTAAAACATCATGCCTCTTTGCCTGTCTTAGGTTGATTTTCTGTTCATTTGCTGCCTGCTTTGATGTAATGGTGATGAAGTGATTAGTTAAATGATGGGCTGTCTGTTCCTGGTGTTTTGTTTTGAATTGACCAAATGCTCCATGTGTTCCTGTGCCTGTTTTGGTTGATTTGCTTTGTGCTTATTGCTGCCAGCAGAAGGCTCTATTGAAAATGGACCTGATGTTTATGTTGAGCAGAGCAGAGTGATGCTTGTGGCACTTCAGGTGGCCAGAGACAGTTTGTGGCACGAACTTTGAATACCCAAAGATTGACCAGAAACACTGTGATTTGATCCCAGTTGTGTGGTGCTGGTGGAAAGCGGGACTACGTGGATTTTTACTTTCATTTATTCTTAATCCTTTTTTTTCTGAGCTTTAGTCATTAATCTGCTTTGATGTGATACATTTGACTTTCACTTTATAATTCTGCAAAGCCTATCAACTCTGTTGACTTGTTTTTAAGTAGTTTATTCATATGTTATGCAAAAAGCAGTCCAGTCAGATTATGGGAAGAACAGTTTTAAAATTCTCCTTCTAAAATATTCCTGCTGACTCAGGTGTATTTATGCCCTTGGCATTAACTTTCACCCATTTTGATCTTGAAATCAAACCTTCTCAGTCAGATACCCTGGCTGGAAGTGGAAACATTTTCACTCTTGTTACTTCATCTTGTAACACTGTATTTTAATCATTAAGCATTTTATTTGCAGTTTGAACAGCACGCTGTCTGCTTCTGTTGACTTTTGTTGTCTGCTGTTTTAGGAAATCTTTCACTTCAGGGCAGATGTATTTTTTTTCAAGGAGTGTTTTCCTACAAAATCTTTTCACCGTTCTTATTCAAGTTGTTTATTTAAGAGCTCTGCTTTGTACAGACTTCTGTTTGTCTGATCTCAACTCATTTTTTTTTTATTTTCTTAATTTTCCCTTCAGGCTGTGCTGGAGAAACCTGCAGCAGTCAGCACTGAGGCTGCCACCAAAGCGGAAAAAAAGGCGGTTGTTACTGTATGTTATCTCCCTCTCTGTTATTATCATGTTCAAATCACATCATGCTCACTTCATTTCAAAATAAAAGAATCTTTAAAAAAGTTTTTAGCATACACCAGCTTGTTTGATCCACATCACACATATTAATAATTATATTTTGTCGTGAGCATTTTCTCCATCAAGTAAAGGATATAATAAGAAAGAAAGAATGGAAACTGTAAAACTAGAGAGCTCAAATGTCACATAACTCTTGTTTACACACCATAACCTTTCAACAAGGCAGCACTCCAGGGGATTATTTGCATACTCTGTGTTTGCTCAGTCTTATCTCTGTTTCACCCTATTTCCTACAGGAGTCCAAATCTTTTGCTGTCAACATTTTCAAAGGCCAGGTCCAGACAGCACAAGTGTTCCCCTACCCCTCAGGTAAATTTAGAGGATGTAGTGTTAATGCCCGTTTGATCATGCGTGTCTTTGTAAAGCTCAACAGTGGTGACAGGAGTTGTTGTTCAATGACCTTTTTTTTTTTTGTGCCATAGTCCTGAATGAAGAGCAGGAGGAGTTTCTCCGAGAGCTTGTGGGGCCTTGCAGCAAATTTTTTGAGGTAATTCCAAACTTCTTTGCAGTCTCAGGATGAATTTCCCTGCAGTATTTGATATATTAATTCATCTCTGAAGATTTTTTTCAGCTTTTATTAAGATGAATCAGTAGATAGTCAGAAACTGGGGAGAAAGAAAGAAGGGTGTGACACAAAGGAAAGTAGTCACAGGTTTGTCTAGACCCTGGGCCATTACTTTGGACACAACAGCCTCTACATGTCAGCTTCAGATTTGACCACTAATCCACTGTTTCCCTGGTCTGGGCATTTTTTAATTGAAATAACAGAGATGATATCCTTTAACATGTGTTACCTAAAAGCATCAAAGTATTAAACATTTCCCAGCCCTTCATTTTGACCCAGCATGCTTTGTGTTTTGCTTCTGATTGGCAGGAGGTGAACGACCCTGCCAAGAATGATGCCTTGGAGAAGGTGGAGGATCACACAATGGAGGGCCTGAAGGAGATGGGTGCCTTCGGCCTGCAGGTCCCTGCTGATCTAGGCGGTCTTGGCCTAACAAACACACAGGTATGACTACTTGATCAGTGTGTTACCTCTACATTACATATTTGCTGCACGTCTGTGTAAAAACATGGCGGTGATATCGTAAAATCTTTGCGTGTCACAGTACGCCCGTCTCGTTGAGATCGTCGGCAGTCATGATCTGGGTGTTGGCATCACTCTTGGTGCTCACCAGTCAATCGGCTTCAAGGGGATTCTGCTGTTTGGGAATGCAGCCCAGAAGGAGAAATATCTGCCGAAGCTTGCCTCAGGTAAGCAGAAGAAGGGTATTTTATATTGTCAGAGTTTTGATTTATGTGCATCTTCAGAAAGAAAAGTGAAGCCCTGTGATCAGTAGAAATCATGCCAGAACAAAGCTTTTGTATTTTTAATATTTTCTGCTGAATAATTACTATAAACAGCTGCTTTGTGTGATACAAGAATACATGGTGACCTGTCAGAACATATAAAAACATCAGACTGTTTATAGTTGTGAAGAAACAAACTGGATGAAAGATGGAAAACCTCCCTTTCACGTAGAAGAGGTCAGATTGAGAGAATAACCCTTTCCCTCTGTCAGAATGCTGTAAAGCACAGGCTTCAGAATGAAACATGAAGAGACACTAATAAAAATGTGTAGAAACTGGGAAATTCAGTAAGAGAGAGGAGTTCAAATCGGTTTAATGCCAGGTTTGATTGAAGATGTCACCACTCTGATTGATTTTAAGCCAGTCTAAGCCAGTCACAGGAGAACAAAAAAACAACAAACCTCCCAAAAAGTAGTATTTGTTATCATTTTTGCGTCGGTTTATATTACAGGTGAGACCATAGCTGCCTTCTGCCTCACTGAGCCTGCCAGTGGCTCTGATGCTGCCTCCATCAGGTCCACAGCCGTCCAGTCCCCCTGTGGAAAATACTTCACCCTCAACGGAAGCAAGATCTGGATCAGGTGAGCACACAATGAAGACATCATCACTTTGTCTGTACTTTTCACCATAAGAGGGCAGCACTGGACAATCTAAGTTGGTTGCACTATTTGTCTTTTTAAATCTGATGCCCCGTTTTTCCTTCTCAGCAATGGAGGCATTGCTGAAATCTTCACCGTGTTTGCCAAGACGCCCATGAAAGATCCGAAGACTGGAGAGATGAAGGACAAGATTTCTGCCTTCATTGTGGAGAGGAGCTTTGGAGGCGTGACAAGGTGAACACATTATCATGATTGACCATGAATGGCTCAGCTCCCCGACTCTGACCTGATCTTTATTCACCCTGTCCTCTCCTCTACAGCGGTCCTCCTGAGAAGAAAATGGGCATTAAGGCGTCTAACACAGCTGAGGTCTACTTCGATAATGTCCGTGTGCCAGCCGAGTGCCTCCTGGGCGAGCTGGGCGGAGGTTTCAAGGTGGCCATGAACATCCTGAATAACGGGCGCTTTGGCATGGCCGCAGCTCTCTCCGGCACCATGAAGGGCGTCATAACTAAAGCTGTAAGTACAAAAAGCTTTGATAACAAAAATGTGGACGAGAAGTGATGTGTGAAAGCAGAAGATGGGCTTTTCTTACCGATATTAAGGCGTCCACATAGTTTATTGTTTGTGTTACTGTGTACTCTCTTCAGTGTTGGTTTATGGGAAATTCCCCATCTTTTTGCTATGGTAGTGAGATTCTGCTTCTCGACTTCCTGCTGAGGTTACAGGCAACAAAGGCTGAAATGCACTCCGGTTGAATAGGTTCTCTTTTTGCAAAAATTTGATTGTTTTCCAGATTGAACATAATTTGAACAAATCAGCAAGCTAATTGGACTACTTTAGGTTTGTAGTCGATGTGAATTCTAAGGGCTCTTCTTAACTCTGATAGTGTTGCATAAGTAGAGGTGTAAAGTTCAACACAGCAAGGGTCAACAATACCAGCAGCCTCGTGTGAAAAATGAGTCAACCTGGTAAATTGTTGCAGAAACACACCCAAGGGGTGGTTTTAGCTTTGTGCCATGATGACACTTAAAACGTGATGACACACATGCAGAGAATCAGTCCTGATGATGATGATTATGACTACTGGACATTTAACCAAGTGAACAAATATCTAAAGCTTCCAGCTTAATCTGTCATACTAAGATTTATACTTGTAGATACTTTTTCAATGCAATGCACAGATTATTGACAAGTTTTTAAAGTATATTTTACTGAAGTTTCCATTTTTTTCTTATGCATTCTAGTGAAGCTTCATAAAAGAGGTTTTAAAAACAATTATACTTCTAGTTTCTTGCAAAGAAATGAACACATGCCAGCAAATAGAGTTACTGTAATTCAATAATAAATTTAATTTCTCTTTTCTTGGCAATTTTTCATTGTTTTCTGATATCTAAAATCGACTCTTTGAAGCAGATCTGCCAGTTGCCCACCCCTGATAGAAGTGCTGAAAAGTTGTCAGTTGAGAAATGTGAAGGTAAATCATCAAATTATCCATTTACACCTAAGTAAAACATAAAATGGCAATAAATCTTTTCACTTAACAAACTCAAACCAGCAAATATTTGGCAGTTGGAGAGCATGCAGTTAAAGAACTGATTGTTTCTGCATTTGAAATGAGCAACTTTCATTCAGCATAAAAAACTCTGTTGTTTGAAATCTTTACCAATCAAAGTCAGGAGTAGTGTGTGCTAGGGGAACGTGTCCCTTTAAACTGACCAGTTCCTAGAATGTGTTGCAGATCATCAGCAAGATGGCTGCTCAAGCATCAATTAAGTGTATAAATGTAGGGCTTTCTGCTTGGATAAAATTCAAAATTATTATTATTATTATTGTCATATCATAATTTAATGTTGTTTGGGTGCATTTTGGTGCTTTATATTTCAAACAATTGTTTTTAAAATCCCTCGCAGTAGATATGTCAGATAACGTTTTTGTATCTGTTCATGCAAATGCTGTAGACCAGGGATCATGAACTACATTTGTACTCAGACAGCTCTTCCTTGATGGACGCTTCGGAGGCCGGACTTTCAAATAAACTACAATTAATAGACAGTTTACACTGATTAGCATGTTTTTGAAAAATATTTTTATTTTCTTTGAAATGTATGACATTTTTAGCCTTTAAAAATGACATCATTGCCTGTACTGTAGCCCTGCAGTCACAAGAGGACGAATGAAACATTTCACTAAATGTTTCGGGGGCTGTCATGTTCTTCATCACTGAGTATGCTGCGCCCTGATTGGTGAAAAACACATGCAAGAAACAAGTCTTTAGTTTTGATTCTCTGACAGGAAAACGCCTGAAGTCAAAATAATACCACAGTCAATAACAAACGGATCGGTTTGTTTTCATCATGAATCGTATTTGCTAAAATGACTGCTAGGTGGATTCCTGTGAAATGGATGAACATTAAACCAATGGGTCTGTTTTAGGAAATTTTATAAAAGATGAATGATATACCACAAAGTATTTTTTCCTCTGCATATTTCTAAATTTAATAATGTTCTGGGGGCCTAATAAGAAGATGTTGAGGGGCCTAATGTGGCCCTGGGACCAGTCCTGCAATATTGACAATGTTTTAAGAACATTTGTATAGTGTGCAGGAGTTAGCGTTACCTGTTTTGCTGATTAAAACCAACAATTGCCCAATATTTGGTGCTTAGGATTGCTGTTTTTCTTGTTGTGGTATTAAAACTGGTATCAATATATTTCACTAGCACTGGTTTTAAATGAATCTGTTATCATGTGATTGTACAGAGTTTGTTTTCAGCTTTTTGGTCTGTGTGGTCTTGTGCTGAGCTGCTACTAGCTTACCACCACATTGACCCAGCCCCGTATCATGCTGCCTGAAAGCCTTTAAGAACTTCCTTTTTATGCACAAAAACAAATACCAACACTTCAACAGAGACCAAAAGAAGAGAGCTTGACTGTTTTTTTTTCCACTCTGCTAGTACAAGGAAGTGCCCTGGCTTCATGCTGTCTGTGCTTGTTATGATCAACAGTCTGTTAGAGACTGACCACAATTTTTTTTTAAAATCCTCATCAGGTAGATCATGCCGTGAACAGAACCCAGTTTGGCAACAAGATCCACAACTATGGAGCCATTCAGGAGAAGATCGCTCGCATGATTCTGCTGCAGTATGTCACTGAGGTTGGAGGACACAAAGCACAACAGTTTCATATTTATTCACATTCATCTCAGCTGTTTTGTTACTGATTACTACAGCAAAAAACACATTTCCACAACAGGCTTTATTTCCTGTTTTATGGGCAAAAGTTTCTGTTGAGTTGTCTAATCTACATTTGCTTCCTGTGTTTTGTCACACAATCTCATTTATTTAAATGAGCACAAAGATGATTCATAGTTATTTAGTTGTCAAATATGTTTTAGCACGTGGTCACCTATAGGAAACTTCTTTTTGTGTGCTGGTTTCACTTCCTTTGTCTTTTTATAGTCGATGGCCTACATGATCAGCGGCAACATGGACAGCGGAGCGACTGAATTTCAGATAGAGGCTGCCATCAGCAAGATCTTTGCCTCTGTAAGAACAAAGATAACACAGAAATACCTGTCATTCACGTGCAAACAGAGAGAGATCAGCTCACTTATTCCTAGCTGATGTCAAAATAGCATCTTTCACCCACTTTAGAAAGTCTGCATGTTTTTTTTTGTACTTGAATACCTTTTATTTTAGCAGCGGACTTCTTCTTGGGTCTCTTAGGTAACGTTAACACTGTTGCTTTTTCTATCAAAACCTGAAGACTCAGGATGTAAATAGCAGAAGTAGGCATCTCCAGGCTTGTTTGCTAAACATGACTAACATGATAACAACTAAACATGATATTGATTCTGTATTTGGGAGAGTATAACTCACCTGCTCCTGTTTTTTTTTTCTTCTCTACTTGTGACAGGAAGCAGCCTGGTCAGTGACAGACGAGTGTGTTCAGGTTATGGGCGGCATGGGTTTCATGAAGGTGAGTCCTTAGTTCGCATTCCTTTTAAAGCCTGATTCATACCTTTGCATCATCTCTACACCCCTGTTACAATGTTGACTTAGTTGTCCTGAACCTACGCAGGAAACTATGCATGTAGTTCAAGATAGCACCTCCCTGTAAATACAACTATGCTAGAAACAAAGCAGACTATAAGTCTTGTGATTGGTCCACTAGGTAGCATCAGGTGACTGTCAGTCTCTGAGTAATGTCTGCAGGCATCTTGTGTGAGTTTAATGGCTGCAGACAACAAACACTTGGCATCCAAAATCTCATAGACGCGTTTCCGCATCCTTAAAGTCCACACAAGCACGAAAAATCTCCTTCTCCTCTGCCTCAGCTGATTCAGCAGCCTGCTTTTACTGCAGTCAGTCAATCAATCAATTACCATACTTACATCAATCATCTCAAACATAATCTGTTTCAGTTACCATGGTTTCTGGTATACAAGCAAGCAAAAAACACGACAGGACAGGAAACTGGCGATGTAACTAGCATTTAAAATCATTCTACCAACTAGACAGACTGAGTGACTGATTGGCTTTACTGACTTAATTACTTCCTAACTGACTGACTGACTGACTGACTGACTTACTTACTTATTTAGTTGCGTAATGACTCTCTGATTAACTTCCTCCCTTACTTACTGAATTACTAACCCCCTGACTAGCTTACTTACTGACTTATTCAAAGATCTTCTTATTTACCGACTGACCAATTTACTCTCTTGCTGACTTATTAACTGATCTACTTACTTACCAACTTGTTTACTTACTGACTTAGTTAATGACTGACTTATTGATTAACTTACTTGCTGACTTATTGACTGATGTGCTTACTGACTGATAGCCCAACTGACTTACTTACTTATTTTCAGACTGACCTGCTTAATAAATCACTTATTGACTGACTTACTTGCACACTGATTTACTTTCTTACTTCCTGAGAGAGTTAATGACTAACTCACCAACTTACTGATTTTCACACTGACTTACCTGCTGAATTACTCCCTTACTGCCTAACTTATTACTTGCTGGCTGACTGACCTACTGTAGTACTGACTGACTAACTCACCAATGTACTGCTTTTCAGACTGACGTACTTGCTTACTGACCTACTTACATAAGGCCGGCTCAGACTGCACCAGTTCAGCCAGATTTGAGCCCGACTGCAACGTTGCAGCTCATCATCAAAACTCTGGCACGATTTGAGCGTCAGGAGCAACAAACAGACTTGTAGTGTGAAATATTTAACGACGTGTCCAAGACTCCCCACAACCCAAATTCAACAAGACTAGCATGTCAGAATTTTTCTTACATCATCGCCTAGTTTGATGCCCTGACCTGACATCAATGACCTGAATCCTGACGTCTATCAACAGGCAAGCATTTTATCTTTATATTTGAATCATCATTTACAAGAATCCTTGATTCTCCCTTCAGAGAACTAATGTGTAAATTTTATTTGATTTTATTTAAATTATCACATAGAACTTAAGGTATGCATGTGCTGTAGAGTGGCTGACAGTCTCTGACTTCCTTACTGACTAACCTACTTACTGACTTACTAACTGATCTACTTGCTGGCTAACTGACTGACAGGTTTACTTACTGATTGATTGGACTGTTGTGTAAATGACTTAATTATTGACTTACTCACTGACTGACTTACTTTATTTATCCCGAACTGGAAAATTGCATCATTTCCTAGCTTGCATTATGGTAGAGCATTGCAGTGAAGACACACTGCTGTAAAAGTATGTAGTACTCATGATGGAGGAGAGTATCACAGCGTAGCTTCAGCGTAGATTCAACACATGATAACTGTTAAACTTTGTTTAACACACCTTTCTAAATAATTATTTCATCATCCACTGAAGACAGCGTGATACTTTCAGCACTTGTGGTTTGAGTCATTACTGATAACAGTCCTTGGTGGCAAATACATTCCTCAATGAGTAATTGATAGTTTGTGCTTTTGCAATTTTCTTACTGCACCTAGATTATTTCAGTATAGCTGGAACTTTACCTCGATTTCCTCCTGGGGTTTTAAATCATTCTCTGGTTAGCCCCTTGGACAAAAAACACCCCTCTGGTTTAGGATAAGCTGTTGTCAAAGCAGGAGCCTGTCTAAAAATCCAACAACTAATTAAGAAATTTCCAGTTTTGCCAGCATATTTAACGCACTTATATTATAAAGCAGCAGCATTAATAATTGTACTTTCATTATAAATCATTCTGTACAATCATTATAAATCAAAAGCTTTATTGTTACATGGTTTTTGTGACTCTATGTGACATGAGATTTAGTTGAGAGTGCATTGACTGTGTCCCTATAGTTTGTGATGCATTAATTAAAAAAAAAAAAAAAACATTTTGTATCTGCTTTTTATTCGCTCATTGCTGTGGCCCTGTTTTGGAGTTCTCACTGACTAGAACTCAGCATATTAACTTACTTAGCGGCTTCAAGTCCATCATTTGCATAATAAGCCATCAGTAAGAATGCTTTGACCCTCAGTCACGTTTCACAATTGTTGTTGAAGCTTCTACAGACCCCCAGGTCTCAGGAGAAACACGTATACTCTGCCATTGCGGTTAAAAGTGAAATTGTGTCATCTAAGTCATGAACATTCAGTAGAAACTGACACCACAACCTTTTCGGGGCAGGCACTCTGAGCTGAGCAAGCCTGCAGAAGATCCGTGGGCGAGCAGTGTCATGTGAACAATGTTGCATAGCTTAAAATAAACCAGACACCGCTTCTGAAACAGACACATTGGCAGCTTCTTGATGCCGTGGAAACTTTGCTCAGTCATGGAGCAAACACTTAAAAGCAAGAAAAGCATGGGCTGCAATTCTGCCACAAAATGCTTTTATATTTAATCGATAATTTGATGCGTTTGTTAAACTACAGAACAGTTAACATGCTCTTAAATTCGGTGTTTGCCCAAAACTTCAACAATACACTCACAAAAGCTGGTAGACACAAGTGTTGTCCTCCTTGCATGATTTTGGAGTTAAATGTGAACCTGTCAGTCTAAAAGAGGAAAGAGGGGGAAAACCCACAAATGACAGACTCAGATGCTCACAGTTCACAATTTGAGTCAAGGTTTCATTTTAGAGTGGGAAGCAGTCAGAAGTGATCCCTGAACATTTTCATTTCTGCTCTTTTGGACATAAATACACATACTTTGCCTCTTAAAATACTTTACTATTCCTGTTTGCTATATCAGTTTGTTAAACTTGTGCAAGTATGTGCACGTTTTTCTCTTTTATTGATTTTTATAAATCAATCATGATGAATGTAATTTGATATTTCTGACAAAACGCTTTACAAAGTAACCCCTTTAATGTCAATGTAAAAGTAGATTTCTACAACGTAATGTCAAACAAAAATACGTGAGGTAAAATAATTGACTGCATAAATAGTCACCTTCTTTTAGTGACTGACTAAATTCAACAGAGGTGCGGCCTCTCCAATGTCACAATTGGTGAAATGGGGATCATCTGAGTGGAGTCATGTGTTTGTGGTATAAAGACACCTGTGTCTGGAAGGTCCAGTCACTGGTTAATCAGTATTCCTGGCTACCATTACACCGTGAAGACAAAAAAACACTCCAAGCATCTCAGACTGAAGGTTATTGAAATGTACAAGTCAGGGGATGAATACAAATAATTTCCAAGGCTGCATATGGCCTCCTGATGTAGGGTGCTGTTTCCTATTGCATCATCAGTAGTATCCCATATTGCACTGTAATGTTGGTTACCCTGAGGTTCCTGCCCCTTTTCTGAGCTGATCATTTGAGCTCTGTTAATTTCTGCTTCCTTTCTTCCTTTTTTTTTTTTTTTTAACTCACATTTACTCTAAAACACTTTTAATACTTATAAATACATATTAATAAATGGGCCGTCATCTTTCTGTGTGTACAGGATGCTGGAGTGGAGAGGATTATGAGAGATCTGAGAATCTTCCGTATCTTTGAGGGAACCAACGACATCCTGAGGCTCTTTGTTGCCCTGAATGGCTTCCAGGTAAAACCAGTTCATAGTTTTTGTCTCTGACTTAGTTGAGAGGCTCTGAGAACATCTGTGTGGAAAAATACAGATGTTCTGTTGTGTAGAGAGGAAGTTGTTTCTGTACATCTGAAACTCCAAACGGTACTTCCTAAGCGCTTTTACAAGAAGCTGTAACATGCTCTTGGTTTAAAAGTGATCAAGACACAGCTTCCTCTACTTATTAAAACCAGGCACCTTTTTTTAACTAACAAACATCAATGCAGATTTATTACTTTTAGCCTAAAAGTGTTAAAAAATCTGTTTAAAAAGTGCAAAATACATAAGTTATACTAAAGAACATTTCTTTATCAGCCTCCAAAATGTGAAAGAAGTATGTTTGCTTTATCAAAATTTTTCACTATGAGTAGATGTTTAAAACATCACAGCTGCTATATATTTTTTTTTACCAGATCTTTCTTTGTTAATGCACACTTCTAAATTCAATGGTAATGAGGAATAAAGAAATCTTTTGTGTTATTAGTGGAGCATCATTTACGTTAAAGGTGAAACATCCCAGCGTTGTAGAAGTCCTGCCTTGAATTGGTGAAATAAAAGAGGCTACTTTCCACCTATTCTTCTCTGCAGAGTGCTGGTAACCAGCTGAAGAGCTTGCAGAAGGCCCTGAAGAACCCCATCGGCAACGCTGGGCTGCTCGCTGGAGAAATCACCAAGAGAGCCAAGAGGTTGTTACACAGCAGGCACACACATAATTTAATTTCTTGGAACAGAAAGTTCTTAACGGCTGTAGATGACACTTGGACTTCCCGTATGAATTACGATAGATTATCAATTTGACCTTTTAACTTTAATGTTAGTCCATTTTTCATGATTGCCCCATTGCAAATGCAGTTTCTCCAGAATTTTTGGCCAATGCTGTGAAGAAATAAAGAAGTCTATGCAGTTTTTTCCAGGCTTTACAAACAATCACAGACAACACATGGTAGAAATTTCATGCACTCTTTAATCTTATGAGAATGAAGTTTGTGCTTTCAGTCACACTCTGAAGGCTTTCACAGCTTGCTGTGATTATTCTAATGCAGCTTTTTTGTCCAGAGGTTTGTGCTCAAGCAAATCCAAACAGTTTGGATATCTCACCTTTTTCTCCCTCTGTTGTCTCTGTAGGAAGGCAGGTTTGGGCACAGGGCTGACACTGCAGGGGACTGTACATCCTGAGCTCGCTCACAGTGGAGAGCTGGTATGGAAACTTTTTTTATGTGTTTGTCATTCATTTTCCATTTGAGGCTTTCATTGATGAGGCCCATCTGAAGCATTCTGGCTTAAAAGTTTGTGTTTAAGCGCCAGAGCACTTCATTTTATTGGCTGCTGATGAATTGAATATAGCAATTTTCTTCAGTTTTTTTATTTATTTACTAACATTAACTGATCTGGTCTTTGTAGACCACAAAGGCCATCGAGGCATTTGGGGGTGTCATTGAGGACCTGCTGATCAAACATGGCAAAAAAATTATTGGTGAGTGTTTAATAGACATTCAGATTCAGGTGTTTGAGCTTAGTTTGTTTGGAAAGTGTACAAATTCACTTAACAAGCTGTGCTGTCATAGATGAACAGTTTGTCCTGAAGAGAGTTGCTGACAGCGCCATTGACCTCTACGCCATGATTGTTGTCCTCTCCAGGTACGTAGAACCTTAAACAGCAGAAATAAAAAGGGCTCATGGTCATGTATGCTAAAAGCACCCCACAGGTGCTACTCCTACACCACCTGAATTTTTCTTTTTCCTCTACTTTTTCCTCTACAGAGCTTCTCGCTCTCTGAGTCAGGGCTCCCCCTCAGCTCAGCACGAGAAGATTCTGTGTGAGACCTGGTGTGTGGAGGTAAGATCCCTTTCAAAGCCATAAAATTGTATGAAGTTCTATATGTATGAGGAATACAGCACAGTCAATGGAAAGAAAGAAACATAAAATGCCACATTACCTGCTTACCTTCAGATTCAAGTTGTCTCAGTATTTTTCTAGACATGTTATTATCATTAACTGAAACAATTTGAAATTTTTTTACATGACAATAGTTACATACACAGAACATTGAGAAAGGAAAAAACTAGAATTAGTACTTTTCAAAGATGAATAAAACCATGTGAAAAAAAAATCTTTACTTTTAATGCTTTTCTTTGTTAATGGGACCGTATTTGTTTTCACTTGGTGTGTTTAGTCTACATCCATTGTCTGTAGAAGTACTTGTCCCCTGGACCGAGCTAAGCTCCCTGATAGCCCCTCTCTGAGGCTGAGCTTGACTAGATACAAGTGCTTTTCCTCGCAGAAAAAGCATGGGGATGCTAAGAGTGGAAAACGCTGCTTAAAATAGCTGAAAAGGTTTAAATAATTGCTAGAAATAACATCAAAGTCAGTGACATTAAAAGTTCCATTTGCAGAAATGTAAAAAAACAGCTGTAACTAGTTCAAGAAGTAAGGGTAATCACAAGGTACAGCAGAAGTAACAGAAGAAAAGCCAAAATATAGAGAAGAAACAGCAGTAGAAGAAACAGAAGAAAATGTGCTGAAGAACAGAAACGACAGTAGAATAAGAGACTAGGAGAAGAGGCAGAAACAGTAGTAGAAGACAAAACAGTAGCAGAATATGCAGAAGAAACAGAAATTCTAGTTGAAGAATGGTAGTAGAAGAGGCAGACAGTGGTTTAAGAAGAATTATTAGCAGAAGTAGCAGAAACGGTGGAAGAAGAAGAAACAATAGCATAATTAGCAGTAGAACAGAAATTGTTGTAGAAGATGAAACAGTAGTAGAAGAAACAGTAGCAGGAGAAGCAGAATCAGTTGTAGAAGAAGATGGAACTAGTCGATTACTAGTCAGCGAATAGAGATGGAGTACATTTCTTCCATTTGCAAAAATAAAAGTTGTCAGTAACAATGTTGGTGGTTAAAAGATAAATTGAATAGAGGTTTTGTGGAGGTTTAAAGGCTTAAACAGAACATAATGGAGAGGAGAGCAATGATTGGGAGGAAAGAAGAGGAGAAGATGAATGCTTATTAGATAATGAAGATGATAATGAGGAGTAGGGCAATAGGAAGCTGTGGGAAAAAAGAGGTATGGTAGAAGTCTCAAAACCTTGAAAGTTTAAATGAAATCCAAAAGCTAGAGAGTCAAATACAGTGTCACAGCGTAGAGACGTAGGCTATTGGTATTTCAGTGCTCTCACCCAGCTATCTGCAAGGAAGAAACATGATTACGGGCAAAAGGAGATAATGCTAAGCCAATAATACTCTGCCTATGAAACCCAATACCCAAAGTTTCCTTCTCTCTCCAGGCTTATGATAGGATCATGCACGACCTGAAGGCTCTGCGCTCCAGTGAGTCCAAAAAGCTGTTCAAGAACCTGCAGGCCATCTCATCAGCTGTGGTGCAGAACGGTGGTGTGGTGGCTCCTCACCCTCTGGGTTTCTAAACGCATCGCACCCCCCTCATATGTTCCATGTTTTATTTTTTTACCTCTGGATCTCTAACCAGGCTGTTGGTCATGTATGCCAAGTCCTTAGGAAAGTTTTTAATCACCATCAGTGCTTCATTACACGTTTTACTTTGTGAAATGAAGATTCAGGCACTTAAAGCTGAATGATTCATGTCTGTAGCCTCATACAGAGTTATCTCGATTGTATTGTCTTCGGTCTTTAAAAAACTTTCTATCATTATTTATTTAATACTAAATGAAGAGCTCAGTAGATGGGATGGGGAACTCAATTTGATTGAACAACAATCTGTTAAAATCAACGGGACATTTAATCCTTCCTTGCTCGTTTTTGCATGGAAAACAGCTGATGACTGAAAGACTGAGACATTTTGCATATACGTTCTCCAAACCTTCATGACTTTAGCTCATGATCTGTTAAATCATTACATCAATGCAACAATATAGAAGTCAAGTTTACAGAAGAAGCTGTAAACTCATCTGTTTAAGTGATTTAACTCTGTATTTTAAAGAAGAGGTGTTATTTCTGCTGTAATTTGTACACTTATTTACATAGTCAAGATCAAATGTATATAACAGTGTGGTGATTATGTTCTATAATGCCTTTTTGCATGTCTAAGCTCACTCGGTGCTCATCACAGAAACATTAGTGTCAGGAGCAAAGCCTTTGCCTTACAAAGCGGTCCACAGATGCTACTTTTTTATGTGCAGGTTGACTTTGCTCCTCCTGATGAAGTCAGCAGGCCTCATTAACTGTAAATGCAGAAAATAAACCTGGTACTTCTAAAGAAAAAACTTCTTGTATAATCTCATGTGTTAAAGTGTGTCAAAGCATTTAGAAAACTTGAACTAAATCTGCACATTTTTTACTTCCCATTAACTTGAATGGTGATAAGCAATGCTGCTATGTATACCACTATCTTGTTGAGCATCACTCAGCTTTGTGCTAATTTCATATGGGATGTGCATTTGAAAAGATATTCTATTGTATAGGAATGAAGATGATTATCTCAGCAGCCCTGGCGTAATGGCAAGTTTTGTGCAGATCTTTTTTGAGTGGGTTTTTGACAAGTTGGTATTAATAAACCATTCATCTGTTTGCTTTCTTTACCACTCAAGTGATTTTTTTTCTGACATTAAATACCCCTTTAAGGTCTTCTTATTGAGGCCTTTAAACTCAAGAGTCTTAAGATATTTGCCAATTTAGAGGTCAAAAAAAGATTTTTGCAGTGTCTTCTGTGTAGAAGCATCCCAATGTCAAAGCTCAGCAAAAAAGGAGGAAAAAATGTAAAATAAGTCCCTTTCCTCCCACTAGACTCACTTCCTATTTCTGCAACTTCGCTTTCACTTCTGCAGAGCAAGAAAAACAAAAAACGCCACAGAGTTGCCAGTAAGAGTCTCGCTTTCTCAACGCCGCTGCTTTTAATATGAAGAAGAACTCCTTCCTGCCTCACATACACCGCTGATTTGAGTAAAGGTGTCAGCACTGTGGGAGTATGATAATGAGAGGGGTAGAAAGCTCTGCCAACACTTCACAAGTCAGGGGTTCAACGCTGAGAATTCCCCTGCTGTTTGTCTGACTGAAAGTCACTGAGAAGTAGCAACCGTCAAAATAAACGGACCATTTTTCCGTGTAGCTACTTCCTGTATTATATAATTACTTTTTTGTCGTTGCGGTAAACAGACACTCGAAAAAGAAGTCAGTTTATGAAAAGAAATGTAGTTGTTTTTTTTAGTCCAATTCTACAGGAGGGATTTCTGGCTAGCTTCAGATTTTATCTAGTTAAGCACATTGTGTCAAAACCAAGCAAACTGTTAGTCCAACTCAGTGGTACTCAACCAAAGAGCCACATACAGCGCATTCAGAAACTCAGTACCCCGTCATGACAAAGTGAAAACAAATCTTTTGAATTTTTTTTTTTTTTTCAAATTTATGAAAAATAAAAAGCTGAAATATCACATTTGCATACGTATTCACACCCTTTGCAAAAAACACTTGAAATTTAACTCTTGTGACTCCTATGTCTTTTAAACATTGCTAAGATGTTTCTACACCTTTATTGGAGTCCATCTAAGGTAAATTAAAGTGATTGGATATAATTTGCAAAGGCAAACACCTCTCTATAAAATCAGAGCAGAAACCAAGCCATGAGGTCAAAAGAACTGCCGGCAGACCTCAGAGACAGGATTGTAGCAAGACAAATCTGGGAAAGGCTACAAAAAATTTCCGTAAAAGTTCTCAAGAGCACAGTCGCTTCCATAATTGTCAAATGGAAGAAATTCGGCACAACCAGGACTCTTCCAAGAGCTGTTCACCTGGCCAAACTGAGCAATCAGGGAGAAGGGCCTTAGTAAAAGAGGTGAGCAGGAACCTGGCAGTCACTCTACCTGAGCTCCACAGATCCCGTGTGGAGATGGGCCCTCACCTTCTTCCTCTACAGAAGGTTAAGATAATTATTTGGGTTAAAAAGCTAGTTTAAGCCATCGCTTTTTATTCCCGTTGTCAACTCTGTATGTTGATTGTTTTTAATTTACAAAAAAAATGAGTTATTCTCAGTTAAATTTATTCTGCTTAATTGCTTAAATACCAGCTAATCTTTATGCAGTAATGACTAATTTATGTAAAAAGACCAGTTCATTAAGTTTAATATTAAAGATAAAACTAGAAAATCATGAAATTCAGAAGTAGGATACTTCCAGACGAGTGAAAAATAAATAATTGAAAATAATGCACTGTATTGCTAAATATCATTGGTCTACTGAATACCAGTATTAGATAAAACTTAACATTCATACTTAATTGATCAAATGAAACATAGAACACATTGAGACTGCCTGAGGGAGCTGGTGAAAATAAAGATAAGATTGTCAAAAAAAGGGAGTTTTGGACAAAAAATGCTAAAGGAAGAATCTGTTCCCAGACGCAACTACTAGTTGAGACTTTAGCCTACACCAATCTCTTCAAATGATTGTAGTAAAAAGTACAAAGTCAAATTTTTGCATCTTCTTTCTTGCACATATCGGATGGAAATATACAAAGAACAAAGGTTTAATATTAGATATGATATTTAAAGCCTACTGTATTAGTGTAGGAACAAATTGATTGATGCGACTTGCAGTAGATCATTTCTGAGGGGTTGAAGGTTTTCTGGGCAAATTATTTTTCCAAGTGAGACTGAAAAGAGCCACATGTGGCTCAAAAGCTACACATCGTCTATATCACTGATCTAGACTGTCTAACCACAACACTTAGCATCTTAAAGCTTTCAAATGAACACAGGAAATGTCTTACATTTTAGCCTCTGTGTGACGTGAACAACTTCCCCCAAGTTAAGTGTGCTCTAGTGGTGCTTGTTTGTGAATATTTCTATCTTCAGATGAAATCATACTCCTACATGTGCTGTTTTTGTAGAGATAAAGACGGCTAGCTTTACAAAGCCAGTAGATTAATAAAATCCATCACTAAGCAAATTTGAAGCTCAGTTAGCTTGAGAATATAAAATGTTTTCATTTTCAGGCCTTTCATTCCTCTTTTGGGGCTTTAAAATGTGCAAAACAGATGCTAATTATCCATAAGGACTTCTAGTTATTAGCTAGGTAACACATACTGCAGAGTTAGCTAGCTTGATGAAAGAAAGGTCAACTGTTAAAATGTGAAGCGAGCTGCATGATGCATCATTCAGCTAGCTTAGCAAAATAAAAAACATAAAAAAGAAGATTGGTACTGGCTCTGATGGCTAACAACGCTATCAAGCTAGCTTATTATCACAAAAATACAAGCTCTATTTTTAGTGCTTACCCTCCTAACACCTGAACTTTTGTTTTGAATACATTTTAAATCCAAGATCTTTTCCCACTTACTTGGATAAGCAGGACCTGATACATTTAAAGGCTCAGTTTTGTCTTTGGACACCAAAAATGATGTCCAAATTCAACACAAATTCCACAAAATTTCAGTGAAAATTCTTTAACATACTTTTGAAGTTTCCTGTAAATAACATAGGCTACTCCAAAATTTCTTCAAATTCTTTCTAATTCATCCATCAGAAAGCCTAAACATTCCAGTGAAACTTTCAATCCATGTAAAACCCTGAAAATGAAAAGAAAGCAAAGTCCCCAAAATGTACGTATTCCCCAAGATTCCACGGAAATAGCCAACCCTCACCCCCCGAATTCAAGATTAAATTCTCTGAATTAACAAATTTCCCCAGTATCTATGAAAATGCCTTAAACATTGAAATATTTTAAAGCTATGTCGTCACTGTTTTTTTTTTTTTTTTTTTTGAGATTAGATGGGTGGAGACAGGGTGACTGGGTGAAGACAGACTTATCAAAGAGGATTAGGGCCACTGGAAAAAAAAAACGAAAAAACATTTTGATAATTTTTTTTTCTTTTTTTTTTTACTTGTGAGAAAAAAAGTCAGAATTCTGAGGAAAAATGTCAAAATTTAGATTTAAAAAAAAATAATAATTCTGACATCTTTAAAATTTTCACAGCAAATTCTCAGTCTTTCAATTTTTCAAGGAAATTACTTAAAATTCAGTGGATATTTCAGACAATAATCACATAATCTCTAATAGCAGCTCTCTAATAGTTTTGTTTGGCCAGCTATTCCTGATTCTTTGTGCTAAGCTAACAGCTTGAACATAAACTATGCTAATAACTCTGATAATGTTTATACTTGTTTAAAATAAGCTCTGGAAAGATGTGATAGTTATTGAGGTTGATCAGAGGCTACATCATCAATCTCTAAGTAATTACCCAACACTTCAAAGAATTTGTTTAGGCTATTGTTTCTCTCACAATAACTGAGACATAATCATGTTTAAAAAGTTTTAATGGTTAAATTAATATTTTATCTTTAGTGAGGAAACTGGTGTCAGTGTTCTTGTCCATTTAATTAAAGCTTGTATGAAATCGCTTTGCTTGATTTCAATGGTGCTGGAAATGTTCACCTGCATCAACACATATACATCCACAGGGTTAAAGACATTCATCAGCTGGCAGCTGTATGTACACCCTCCATCTCAATCACTGTAATCCATAATGGGGAGAACTTCTGAGCTGTAGAGGCTTCAATCCTCTGGACCAGCCAGAAAATAAATAGTTCAAAAGTAGTACCTCTGACCTTCTTTGAAACCACCCTGTCTTTTGTTTGCCACTGCACAGATGAAGTGAGCTCAAAAATAGAGCCCCAAATCATCCCATGATATGGTGACAAAGATCCTCCAAGGTCTGAGCTGAGAACTCCATACATCCAAACATCCCATTGGCACAGGGATCCTGATGTTTTCTCCCCTTCAGGCGTGTTCAGTATCATCCTGACATGAGTCAGTCTCATGGGGAACTCCTGACATTTGCTTTGTTTCCTCGTCCTCTGGGGCCTGGGAGACCTCTAGGGAGATGATGGTCTGGGCTGTCAGAGTCCGCTCCCTGAGGGGGAAAACATCACATTAAAAAATTAACACTACAATAGATTCAGCTCCTGGCAGTGTGGGGTAATATGTGTCATGCCAAAATCACCCAAGGGACTTAGAGGGGAAATATTTTAAGATGAGCAGCAGTTTGTTCTTGAAATACTGAAACTACTGTCAATTTGACACTCATTTATGTATCTTACAAGCAACAATAGTAATATTTGATGTAAATCAGGTACTTTCACACTCTCCTTAAATCAAGTTTATATTTATTCTTGCTATTATTCATGCCTCTTTATAAGAAGGCCCCTCCTCTTTGAAATGTTGCAGTTGGTTCTTGTAATACCCCGTTACAAAATCTGTCATGTGTCAAAAGTATATTTTGGTTAAATAAGCTGATGCCCTATCATGAAGTAAAGCCGCTGGTCTGTGCTGCAAGTGATCCAAGGATGCTTTGCAAGTAGGTCACAGCAGTAACAAGGACAGGCACTTTTAACAGCTTTTCTCCCTCATTTCTCCAAATTCACCCATGAAACCAAAACGGTGGTTTACTGTTTCATAAATACACTTTATGGAGTGCAATTTTAAGCTAACGGTGATTCTCCACCAAACATCTTGAATACCTGCTTCTATTAGCTGAATTCTGCCAACCAAATCAGATTGTTTTGGTGTGAAATTGTTTTGCCTTTGCCGTGTGAAGCTGGTTTACAGAGTGTTTGATTGTGTCTACATTAGTCTGTTGAAGGCAATTATAATCTAACCAAATGGGAAATTATTTTCCCAGGAACAACCCTAGTTTTGGAGACAGTCTAAACTGATTTTTGAGTTTGGGGCGAGAAAAGAAGGACCTCAAAATGCCAGAAAAACTACCTGCAGCCTGTTGCAACACAGCCCAAAAATTTGGGAAGCCAACCAGATTTTAGAGTTTTGTGGTGGCCCAACAGATCTCAAGGCGCCAGTTAAGGCCCTCCTTTTGGACAAAGGAAAATGCTAGGACATCTCAGTGCAACATGTTGGTACACTTGTGGACTGAGAGGGTGGGCAAGGGGCATGATCACCCCTAATGATGCAGTAATGTTTGAAAGGAAACAAAGAAAGTGGCCTTTTTGCTGCCCTCTGTTAAAAATAAAATAACAAAAGGCTTTCCTTGATTCCCTCTAAATTGACTTGCTGTCTTTGGTACCCTTAAGATGAACAAAATCTCTATTTTTCACCCATGTCTAATAGTAGAAAAATACAATTTCCGGTATTACGTTAAAATGAAATCTAGTTTATGACAACTGTATTACAACTTTTTTTTGCACTTTTTTTCCACTGGGCTAGCATGCATCTCCAATTCAAACTCCCACTTTTAAAAAACAGAATAAAAACAAGAGATTATTGAATGGTGATGGCCTACCGTGATTTTTGCCGCGTGTTTGTCCAGTTGACGTGGACAGTCCAGCCGAGGACCCTCTTAAGGTAGCGGGCACAGAAGGGGAACCTGTGACCTAGCTGCTCCAGGAGTTCCTCTTTGCGCAAACCGTAGACAACCGGCGCAACACACTGCGCCAGACTGAAGAAAGCAAAGACAACGACGGCTGACAGCTCTTTAGTCTCAAGTTTGATGAGCTTCTGTTTGTTCAGCACGCTCAGAATAAAGATGACAAAGTTTGGCAGGATGTAAACAGCTAGCTGGCTCCCGTGCAGAGCGATGGTCCTACAGCCGGTTCTGTTCCGCCGGTTGAGCACCCCTAACCTCCGTCCCTCCACAAATATCCTCACGTAGCTGTACAGGATGAGCAGCGTGCACAAAGCGATGAAGAGGATCTTCTGTAGCTCACCTTTCCTCAGCTGCTCCCGGCCACACTCCCCGTTATAGCCCACCTGAGACTCCGGGTGGAGGATGTTCACAGGGATGATCAAAGCAATGATCCAGGTGAGGACTCCCAGCAGCCAGGGCCAGTACGCCGCGGTGCACGTGGAGGTGTAGCGCATGGGGTGACACACGGCGCAGTATCTGTCCAGAGCCATCGCCGTGAGCGTCAGCAGGATGTTTGAGGCGCTGCTGATCAGGACGGTGATCATAGCCAGGCACGCGGATCGGCCGGGGCGCGCTTGCAGGTGGATCTGGTAGTAGAAGATGCTGCTCATACCCATGTAGACCATGGCGGACACCAGCAGGTGGAAGACGAACACAAAGCGCGCGTGGCTCCTCAGCTGCTCCACGCGCACAATAGTCCAGTTGATGATGAGGTTGAAGAAGAGCAGCAATGAGAAGGAGACGGTGGAGACGTAAAAACGCACGCAGGTGTACTCCCAGACCTCCGTGAACAAAGTGGTGTTGTTGGCTGGCATGATTCCTCATCTGGGTTTGGATGGATTTATCGAATAATGATGATGATGATGATGATGAAGAAGTTGATAGTGGTTATGGGAAGTAAAGTTTGTGCGCCGCATGGTCCTCTCCCACTGCCGTCTCAGTGAAGACTGAAGACTGGCTCAGACTACACTTCCTCTTCTCTCTCTCTCTGTCTCTCTCTCTCTAACACACCAAAAAGAAGAGTCACGAACATCTGCTCAGTTCCTCTTCTTTGATTCTTTGTTGAACAAATATTTCATTTCAGTTCATAGACTAATGTAACCTTGTAAATTCATTAACACTCACTACTTAGTTCAGTACTCATATAAAATAGTAATCAAAATGCAAAACTTAACAAAAACACATTTCAGTAGACCCTGAAATAGAGGTGAAGCTGGCTAAGTGGTGTAACATTTTTGAGGAAGGAAAGATGTGTCTGTCACACTTATTTACAGACTAGGGAAGCACTGATGCTGTTATTATATATATATATATATATATATATATATATATATATATATATATATATATATAACTATTGGCTAACACCTCTAATATGTCAGGTAAAATAAGTGACTGCACTACATAAATATTCACCCCCTTCAAGTCCATATTGTCTGGCTGGAATATAAATCCTCTCCCTACTCATGGTTCTTTTGCAGACTACATAAGATTGTCATCCAGGATTTTCCTCTATATCTCTGTATTAATTTTACCCTCCACCTTCAGCTTCTAGTCTCCTCCTTGCACTGACTCAGTTTGTGAGGACAGCCACATATTCCTTTCAGTTTTTGCTGCTGGATTTAACTTTTTGTATCCGTCCCTTGACTACAACTTTTTCAGACCCAGGGGTGTCTTGCTTGATTAACTGACTGACGAAGTATAAAGTTAAATCTAATCCAGGAGGCCAGACCCCTGGCCCCAACGATGAGGTCCAAGTCCCTGAAAATATTCTCAGAAGCAAATCAATTCTGATAGATCTGCAGACATAAAAGAACAAACGGGTTGACTGCTGTGTGGTTAAATGGCGTACAATGCAAAAAAAAGCATTATTTGCTGAATAGAAGAATGGATATTACACCTAGTGACCATGTGTTTTTTGTTAAAAGTTATTCCTGGGCAAGCCCCCTCAGCCAATCACAGCTCTTTCTCTCAACACAGTGGTGTAGTTAAATATGGCTTACTTCTCACTGATCCCTGCTTGCATTAATGCTGATACACTATGCTGCTGCTGGAAACGAGTAACCTCCTCCACCCCAGCCTCCTCCTTTACAACATAAAATTATGAGATTCATGCTATGGATTAATTGCTTTTGAACTAATTCTATTGCATTCAGTACACATTGTCATAAATGTATCTATCCATATTAAGGTTTTTTTTTTTTTTAGCTATGTGCTTCTTGGAGAGTCAAAGCCTTAATTTTGAAATAAAATGGCAAAATATGTGATGAGAGTTCTCCTGACTGAATAAGTTTCATAAAATTAAGAGGTTAGTTTACAAATCACCACAGTAAAGTCAGGAAATAGTTAAAAGAGTAAATGAAAGTCTATGATGCTATATTCAGATATAATGGAATGAATAAAGCTAAACTCGAGTGAAATTTAATCCACCTGTAAAGTTATCTGAGGTTTCATCAAACAGCCATTGAGCACAGAATATTTTTGTTCAGATTGAAAGTGTTGACGACACATGACTCCATCTTACAGTGAGGATTACTGACGTTTATTTGTGCTGCCACGATTCTGTCAACAGAGGGAGAAATCTCTCAAGAGTTCACGTCTCTACTTTGTCCAGCAGCGTCCAGACAATGCACTCTACAGTTTGCCTTGTCTTTTGCGCCATCGCCAGGCCAAACTTTTTTTTCCCTGATTCGCCATTAACAACAAAGACTCAAAGGAAGCTAAACTGCACGTTTAAACCATCAGCTTCTCTCCAATATCTAACGACACTGATGCATAACTTAGTTTTCTATAGATTTTTGTCATCTTATTCAAAAAGGGGGTTAAAAGTGCAGAATCTGAGGGAAAATACGACGTGCCTCAAAAATCTTTTCCCATAAGATTAATTACATTAGCACATATGAATTAGGATTTATATCCTTTATTTCTAAGATTTGCATTTGCCAAGGGCAAACTTCAAAATAATCGTTTGACAGATTTTTAATATTTTCATTCCCTGCAAGTGAAACAAACGTTCTCACAATATTTTTTTTTTATTGGTATCACCCAAATATTCCGATCGCACAAAAGCAGTTAAAATAACAAGACATAACAAGAAAGAGAAAAAAAGCGTGTAAAATGTATTTCTACTGCAATGATTCTTTCGAAATGCTGCAAATTCCGACAGCTGAGTCAGCTACTGTATTAAACCTATAACCTTTGAACACGTTTTTAGTTTAGTTGTTATCCCTTTTTCCATAATTTCCTCCACATGCAAACTATCACTTTGCATCTTCGCATGCATTTTAGCAACACATGCAAACGACCCTTTTAAACACCTGCTGGGTGGGTTAATAGGTTTTGTTGTTGCCTTTTGAGAAGTATTTCTGCTTTGTGTGTTTTATTTTTACATCTCAAGTCTCTAGTTCTTTTTTTTTATTGTTGTGGGCAGGGTTTCCTGAGAAGTGAAAACTTGGAGGCAGAGCTGCCATCGTGTTATCACACCAGCAGATACTGCTTAACGGTTTTGTTTTCGGAGCTCACGGAAGAGAAACGGTAAGAAAATGTTTTTATTAGTCAATATTTGATAAATGGACAGTTCTGTCTGATACTCACACGCTGTGCTGATTTTTTAATAACTTATTAAACCAAACTGGTTTCTTTTATTACAGGTAATTAACTCACAAGATTCAGAGATAGAACATAAACCATTAAAAAAGAGCATTTAAAGTTTTTTTCCTTCGTTTTTTCCCTCAAAAGCCAACGTGTTTGAATATTTTGACTCTCAATGCCTACCCCCTTACAAAATAATGTTTTAACATATTTCACACTGAACCAGCAGTTCTGAAACTACTCAGACTCCACGTGTTTTATCGTTTCACCCTTTTTTATTTGATCTAATTGACTTTTATTTGCAAGTGCTCCTCAATAATCACACATAAATATGTCGGTAATTAACTTTGAATGATAAATTTGAAAATATCTCATGGCTTAGACCAAGAAAGGGCAAAGATATTGAAGCTAGCAAGCTCCCTTTAAGTTAGTTGATGTTAACAGTTTATTTTTGACACATTATTCGATCATATATGTACATACTGTGTAAAATTTTCAATAACAATGGCCCCATTTTAATCTGTGATGTTAAATAAACTCTGCCAAAACTTCCAAAAATCAATTAAAGGTAAAATTGAATGTGCAGTACTATGCTAAGTGCTTGCTAATTCAGTTGGATATTTTTCTAAATTTATCCAGCTTATATTTTTTTTTGCCCGAAGCTCTTTCTACGATGGTTTTGGTTTTTAATAATCATATGTATATGTTTTGTGATGAAATTACAGGAAGAGAAATTTAAAAGCATGGCTTATCTAATGCCGTGGTTAAATTTATTGGTATGCGCAAAATTTGACATTTTTTAGCTTCTTCTGAACTTGACTCAGGAAACAAAGATAGCCGTTGGCTAGGCTAATGCTAATATCAATTTGCATGATGGTAAAGATGCTAACAGTCTGTGAACCTTAAGATAACAACCGTGACATTCAAATATAGTTTACTTTGTTTTGTGCACTTTAAAGAAACGTGAAATGTGTTTTCAGTTAATATTTTTTATCCTATGAGGCAGAGCTAGCCAAGTATATGCTGTGGAGAAAGATTAATCGTTTTGTGAAGATATCAAGAAGAAATCGTACTTAAAAGATTGAACACATGATCTGCTCGGTGTCAAAAGGTAGCCGGTACAGAAAAACATCTATCAAGGTTTATTTTATTTTGATGGAAAAAAGATAATCTCAACTTGAATTAAAAAAAAAGAAACATAAGACATTACATTCAAGAAGCCAAGTAATATTTAAAGGTAAACACTGGTACACAAAAGTACTGTAAATAATAATTTCTGTAAGACAGTGCTGCTTGGTATTCAATAAAGTTGCACTGACTAAAATAGGGATGCATGATAATTGATTTTTTACCAAATCTAATATGCTAGCATTAACAAATTAATTTTAGCCAATACAAATATCAACATTGATATCAAAATGTTGTTCTAACCTAAAACTTCAGTCCTTAAAACATACAATTTGAAGTCTGATGTTGAACAAATAAACAAATTTCTGTCCTTAAAACACTTTAAAGTGTAAGGAATGATGATGAAGATGGCTGAGGCAAGTCTGTTGGTTCAGCATAAAACTCCTCCAAATTGTATTTTCTTAATTTTGATATCTGCAAACACAGATGTTTAATTTTTTAAGTTAATATCTGACGATACCAATATACCAATAATAGGGTGCTTTCTAAATTAAATAGAAGTTTTTTTAAAACTTGGTTCGTTATAAAGCACTGATCTGTATTCTAATCTTTGATATTATAAAGTTGTCAGAAAATAAAGAAATCAAATGTATTTGGGGAATAAAAAGAAACCAAACTGTAATAAAACTTGTAAATTACAGCCATACAACAAACTAATAACCTGACATGTCAGATGGATTTGTTTCACACACTACTGAGGAATAACGCGAACCATGGCGACTATAGACATGTCAGTACTCAACTTTTATCGTTTTTGAAAAGAAAACAACTCACTGCTGTTCTTTGTTCTTCTGTTAACGAAGAAATGTCGTCAAGTTCTGATAAAGCTGGCGCTTTAGCAGCATCCAAGCTAATCTCTTCCGCCATAATTGCACCGTCCTCTTGTTGCTGCTTGTTTACGGCTGATTGGTCCTGTCACTTTCTAACCAGGCCCAAATGGGAGCTTTGCAAGATGGATTCGCCAGTGAGAAACAAGGAAACAGGCGTATCCATCTGCTTTGCAAGGTTAACAAACTAAGGGAATGATGTCACTGACACCAGATGTGTTTTTAACGCAACGGGTATTATTTAACCTTTATTTAACCAGGTTAGTCCCATTGTGATCAACAATCTCTTTTTCAAGAGAGACCTGAATATTGGTATTAATAATTGGCTATCAGAGTAGGGCTAGTTGTAGGGTGGGTAGGGATGCACCATTGGATTTTTGCCATAATAATATGCAGATATTTACAAGTTAAATTTATCCGATATGATTTTTGAGACCAGTATTTGAACTGATATTAATCGGTTAGGGAATGGTCTTTCCAAAAACTCAGTATTTGTCTTTCAGTGTAGGGATGGATGATATGGACAGTACTAAATATAAATTCTGATGAGGTTTTTTTTTTTTTACTGTAGAGTATTAATAGTTGGTTGTCGTAATAATCATAAACTTTGTTGTGATTCCAGTAGAAATCTAATGATGTCGGAATCTGTTTGATACCACAGTGACTAAAACTGAAACCAGACACTCAATAATGGCTAAATTTTCCATTTTAACTATCAAAAACTGTATGCAGACTGTCTTAATTGCTATTATTAAACTATTAAATACCTTGTGTTTCAAAATGATGAAATCTCCATTGTTATAAGATCATTTGTATCAAGAGTCAATTAATGCTATGATCTTCCATTGTATTTTTAACAAAGAGAGAAAAAAGCTCAAATTGCCCAATAATGTTGGCAACATTTTTAAAAAATGGGTTGCCCTGTTAAGGATTGAAAGCCTCGGTAGCTCCACCCGCTTCTCTAAATTTTGTCAACATTATTGTGCAATTTAGACAGTGTGCAGGAGTTAGCCTGTAACATCTGATAATTATAAAAAAAAATAAGCCAATTTTGGATGTCTAAGACTTTTGACTAAACATTTTAAAAAGATTATGCCTTGGTCAGTTAGCATATTGCTGTAAACAGCATCTTTATCAGTGTAAACAATGTTGTTTTACCCTGTGACTTGTCAAGGTTGTGTCCCGCCTCTCCTCCATTGGCCTCTGGGATTTGTTTCAACCCCATACAACTTAAAATGGGATAAATGGCATAGATAATGGATGGTCACCATGTACCTTCTTTTAATATTTTGATACATCAACTTGATAAATTCTTCTGGCAACTCTTCCCACAAAATGTAATGAGAGTCACTGAGAATGATCATTTCTGGTTACTTGTGTAAGTGTGCAGTTTGTCACATCTGCTTTCCTTCCATTTTGTTTTGTACTTATTTCTTTTTTCCTCATTTTCACTTAACAAGTTTGAGTGGTGAGGTGCTTTACCGCGTCCTAACTATTTAAATTTTATCTTTATTTTGATGTCAAAATAAGGCCATCTAGCACTGCTAAATGAAGTTAAAGGTGAACAAAACCAGGTAGCTTACACTAAAAACAGAGTTTCTTATACTAAACACAATGGAAAGTTTAGTTTCAAATGCATCAGTCTCCTCCTGGCTTAACAAATGACAGAAACATATCGACTGATTTCTGGTTATGTGTTTGCTCCCTGAATGCCTTCATTTTTCTGTCTATCATCCAGACATGGCTGTCCACCAGCAGCCAACCCAGGTAGTCATCCAGACAACTACCTCCCACGGTCCTGGAGCATGGAGCACCGGCCTCTGTGATTGCTGCAGTGATATGGGCACCTGTAAGTCAAACCAAACTACATATGCACTTACATTTTTCCCTACTGATGGAGAAATAGTAGTAATAGAGGTAATTTTGACAGTGCTGTTTTGACTGCTTTGCATCCAGTAAGATTAAACATTGATGAGCTGACTGTAGGTGACCGCTTTTGTGAGTTAAGCTCAGTTGGTTGGCAAACATCTTTTAAAAACCATAAGGTCTTAAGAGGGCTTCACTGAGTGTGTGCTGTTAAGAGCATCACCAGAGGGCTGAGCTTCCCTAACCGAGTTTCCGGTTATCTACATATATCAGGGATATATGCTACATTGGCATTTAAAACTTAAGTTAATTCTTTATCCTGGAGACTGCTCCAAGTGGAAAACGGAGGCTAAACTAGTTTTTTTTTTTTGCAAAGTCACATCTCTAAAAAGCAGGCGGACCCACAAGGGGAACGTTTAAAAACATCAAATTTCAAACCTATAGACATTTCAATAATGTCTGCAGAAGCAACTCAAGGCTGAATAAAAGATCCAGGCCTCTTGTTATTGAATTGATATTATTGTTGATTTTCATCCTGCCAAAACGCTGAACTGTTCAGGGGGGCGCATCACTCAAACACGAGACAGTAAGGCATTTGGGCTGTTTGTTTAACGGATTTAATATTAAACAGTATTGTTTAGAAAGTGAATATTTTGACATTAATTAGCCAAATCTGAGTAAGCCTCAGGGTTAGTTTATCTGATAGGCTCCTCAGAGCCACAGAAAACTGTCATGGTTACTTTGAAAGTTAATTTTATTGTTATGGACTTCCGGTTTCCGGGTTCCGGGAACCGGCCTTGTTGCTGGTAACTTGTCACTGCTTTCCCTGAGGTTCACCATCCCCCCACGTCGCTGCGGAGAGTTCTCACACCTGCGATTAATCACTCATCACTACTCACCTTCAAGAGACGCCTGGAAAGTCTCTGCAGTGCCAGAGTTTCGCTCTTTACTCCCCGTGTGCCTCACTCTCCGCTCACCAGCAGCTCGGCTCCAGCACTCTCACCCACGAAGATTTCCCCTCACTCTCCGGACATTTGGATTCCCCCCCTTTTCCTGTGCACAATAAATCTCTTAAAACTGCTCCCGACTCCGCATCTGGGTTCATCCACCACGCACGCACACAACAGTAAACTCTGGCCAAACCATGGACCCAGCGGATCTGGACCCCATCAAGACAGCCATCACACAACAAGGACAACGCCTTGGACAACACGAAGGCATGCTCACCGGAATCATGAAATCCCTGCAAGGCCTCAGCACCCAAGTCTCCACCCTTTCCGACCACCTGCAGTCTCTCTCTCAGCCTCCCTGCGCACCTCCTGTTCCCTCCTCTGTGAGTAATGCCACCACTACTCCCTCAGCCCCTGCTTCTCCTTCCCCTTCTTCCTTGAAAGAACCTTATGTACCTCAGCCTGAATTTTTCGCTGGTGAGATTGGGTCAGCCAGTAGTTTTTTGTTAAGATGCACCTTAGTTTTTGACCAGCAGCCTAGCAGCTATCCCTCAGATAGAGCCAAGATAGCTTATGTCATTAATCTCCTGCGTGGTAAGGCCTCACGTTGGGCCACTAGTTTATGGGAGAAGAAGTCCCCTGTGTTAGCCTCGTTTTCTGTGTTCTCCGCTGAGTTAATTCGTGTTTTTGACCACCCCCTGCAGGGACAGGAAGCAGCCAAAAGATTATTTTCCCTTTCTCAGGGTTCCCAGTCAGCCGCAGAATTCTCTGTCGATTTTCGTATTTTAGCCTCTGAGAGTGGATGGGGGGAGACAGAACTCAAAGGCATATTTTTGAGGAGTTTATCCGAGGAGCTTAAGGATGAATTAGCCTCTCGGGATGAGCCAGATTCACTAGAGTCCTTGATTTCTCTAACCATTAGGATAGACAACAGGTTGAGGGAGAGACAGCGAGAGAAGCGTCAGTCCAAACCCCGTCCAGTGGCTCCCTCTGTAGTCCAAACCCCTTCACTCATTCCTATCACTCCCAAGACTAATGTTTCTCCACCCAGCTCCCCTCTATCTGAACCCATGCAGTTAGGTAGAACCAGACTCAGTCCCGGAGAACGCCAGAGAAGGTTAAATCTTAGACTGTGCATTTACTGTGGTCAATCAGGTCATTTTCTAGCCTCCTGCCCTTCTACGCCAAAAGACCAGGCTCACTAGTGACAGTGGGCGCACTAGTGAGCCACACTTCTACCACTCCTAGCTCTCCCCCTCGTATCACCGTTCCTTCGTGCCTTCTCTGGGGCAGGAACTCGCTCCCTCTTCAGGTTCTCATAGACTCCGGCGCTGATGACAATTTTATTCAAGATGAATTGACCAAACAGCTTCAAATTCCTCTCAAGCCTCTAGATTCTCCCAAGACTGTTACTGCCTTAGATGGCAGAGTTCTCGCGAGAGTGACTCATCGTACCGCCCCCCTCACTCTCATAATTTCGGGTAATCACCGTGAGGATATTTCCTTTTTCGTTATCCCGTCTCCCCACTCGCCCATAGTGCTCGGTCTCCCCTGGTTACAGATGCACAACCCTCAAATTAACTGGAAGTCGGCTTCCATCACTAATTGGAGCGTCCATTGTCATTCGCATTGTCTCCGTTCAGCTAATCCGTTCTCTTCTCACCCTAGAGTCGCTCCCTGTCAGCCTGATCTTACTGGTGTCCCTGCTGAATACCATGATTTGGCGCCCGTATTCAGCAAGGAGCTGGCCATATCTCTTCCCCCGCATCGACCATATGATTGCGCTATAGACTTGCTCCCTGGCGCCCCCCTGCCCAGTAGTCGGCTCTACAATCTCTCACGCCCCGAGAAGGAAGCCATGGAGACATATATTCAAGACTCCTTGGCTTCCGGGTTGATTCGGCCCTCTTCCTCGCCTTTAGGAGCAGGTTTCTTCTTTGTAAAAAAGAAGGATGCTTCTCTTAGGCCCTGTATTGATTTTCGGGGTCTTAATGACATCACCGTTAAGAATAAATACTCTCTTCCTCTCATTGATCCCTCGTTCGAGCCCCTGTGCTCCGCGCAGATTTTCACAAAGCTCGACCTTCGCAATGCTTACCATCTCATCCGTATTAAAGAGGGAGATGAATGGAAGACGGCTTTTAACACGCCTCTCGGACACTTTGAGTATTTGGTAATGCCCTTCGGTTTGACTAACGCCCCAGCCGTCTTCCAGGCGCTTATTAATGATGTGCTTCGCGACATGCTTAACAGATTCGTGTTTGTTTATCTGGATGACATTCTTATTTTCTCCCGCACCCTGCTAGAGCATCAACAGCACGTCCGGTTAGTTTTGCAGAGGCTTTTGGAGAACAAACTTTATGTGAAACCTGAGAAGTGCGAGTTCCACGCCCCCTCGGTCAACTTTTTAGGTTATGTTATTGCTCAAGGCCAACTTCAGCCAGACCCTGCCAAGATCCAAGCGGTGAGTGAGTGGCCCACTCCCTCCTCCCGCAAAGAGTTACAGAGGTTTTTAGGGTTCGCCAATTTCTATCGCAGGATTATTAGGGACTACAGTAAGGTGGCAGTTCCCCTCACCCGCCTTACCTCAGTTAGCGCCCCCTTTAGGTGGAGCCAGAAGGCTGAGGAGGCCTTCTCCAAACTGAAAACTCTCTTTACTTCTGCTCCGGTGCTCAAGCATCCCAACCCGTCTCTCCAGTTTGTTGTGGAGGTGGACGCCTCCGACAAGGGGGTGGGGGCCGTTCTCTCCCAGAGGGACCCAGAGACTGCATCCCTGTGCCTTTTTCTCCCGTCGTTTGTCACCAGCGGAGAGAAACTATGATGTGGGTAACAGAGAGTTGCTGGCTGTTGTGTGGGCCCTGCAAGAGTGGAGGCACTGGTTGGAGGGCACCAACCACCCCTTTTTGATTTGGACTGATCACAAGAATTTGGCTTACCTGAGATCAGCCCGGCGGTTGAACCCACGCCAGGCTCGCTGGGCCCTTTTCCTGAGCCGATTTAATTTCACATTGTCCTACAGACCTGGTTCCAGAAATCTCAAGCCGGATGCGCTCTCCCGGAGGGATTCTGGTTCTGGAGACACGGAGGAACCCGACCTCATCCTTCCACCTACCTGTGTTGTTGGAGCAGCCATCTGGGAGATCCAATCCATCGTCCGTCAGGCCCAGGAACAACAACCTGACCCTGGAACTGGACCTCCAGATCGCCTGTTTGTTCCAGATTCTGCTAGATCTCCAGTGCTTCAGTGGGCCCACTCCTCCAGGCTTACTTGCCATCCTGGCTTCCACAGGACCCTCCAGTTTCTCCAGCGGAGTTTTTGGTGGCCCGGTATGGTACGTGACACCCGTCAGTTCGTGGCAGCCTGCTCTGTCTGCGCCAGGGGTAAATCCTCCCATCGTCCTCCTGCTGGGTTGTTGCGCCCTCTCCCTACTCCCCAACGCCCCTGGTCTCACATAGCTCTGGATTTTGTCACCGGCCTTCCTCCATCAGAAGGTAACACAGTCATTCTTACCATCGTGGACAGATTTTCTAAGTGTGTGCATTATGTACCTTTACCCAAACTCCCCTCAGCCCTCGAGACCGCTCAGCTTCTAGTGCTACATGTCTTCAGATTACATGGACTCCCTTGTGACATTGTGTCAGACCGTGGACCCCAGTTTACTTCTCAAGTTTGGAAAGAGTTTTGCAGAGAGTTGGGCGCAACAGCCAGCCTGTCCTCCGGATATCACCCCCAGACCAACGGCCAGACGGAGCGGGCGAACCAGGGGTTGGAGACCGCTCTGCGCTGTGTCGCTGCGCACCACCCCGTCTCCTGGAGCACACACCTCCCCTGGGTTGAATATGCGCATAACTCCCTCACCTCCTCGGCCACAGGTATGTCCCCCTTCATGTGTTGCTTCGGCTTTCAACCTCCCCTGTTTCCTGAGCAGGAGCAATCTGTGGCCGTCCCTTCGGTGCAGCAGCATCTCCGGAGGATGAGGGAGGTATGGAGGACCGCCAGGGCTGCGCTTACACGCACAGCGGAGAAGAACAAGAGGATGGCCGATATGCATCGCTCCCCCGCTCCAGCGTATCAGGTGGGGCAAAGAGTTTGGCTGTCTTCCCGGGACCTACCCCTTGATGTGGAGTCACGTAAGCTCTCTCCTTGTTTTGTGGGCCCTTTCGAAGTTGTTAAGGTGATTAATCCGTCTGCAGTCACCCTCAGGCTTCCAGAATCTATGAAGATACACCCCACTTTCCATGTGTCCCTATTGAAACCGGTGACTTCCAGTGACCTCAGCCCACCTGCCGTCGCCCCTCCACCCCCCCGGATCATCGATGATCACCCAGCGTACACAGTCTCCAAGATTTTGGACGTTCGACCGCGCGGACGCGGCTTCCAATACCTGGTAGACTGGGAGGGTTATGGACCGGAGGAGCGCTCCTGGATTTCGCGGGGTCTGATTCTGGATGACAGCCTTCTCCGCGATTTCTACGTGGCCAACCCGGGTAAGCCTGGTAGGACGCCAGGAGGCGTCCGTTAGGAGAGGGGTACTGTCATGGTTACTTTGAAAGTTAATTTTATTGTTATGGACTTCCGGTTTCCGGGTTCCGGGAACCGGCCTTGTTGCTGGTAACTTGTCACTGCTTTCCCTGAGGTTCACCATCCCCCCACGTCGCTGCGGAGAGTTCTCACACCTGCGATTAATCACTCATCACTACTCACCTTCAAGAGACGCCTGGAAAGTCTCTGCAGTGCCAGAGTTTCGCTCTTTACTCCCCGTGTGCCTCACTCTCCGCTCACCAGCAGCTCGGCTCCAGCACTCTCACCCACGAAGATTTCCCCTCACTCTCCGGACATTTGGATTCCCCCCCTTTTCCTGTGCACAATAAATCTCTTAAAACTGCTCCCGACTCCGCATCTGGGTTCATCCACCACGCACGCACACAACAGAAAACATTTTGAAGCTGTTCAATATATAACCTAAACGGACCATTCATTGCTGTGGATGTTAGAAAACTCTTTCTCCTTGGTTTGTCGACATGAATTATTAGGCAACCCGGAAAGGAGTTGACCAATTTTGCAGTCATGGAAAATACTTCAAATATGAGAGAAAAAAACAAATTTTGTCCAGAAAAATTACTTCACCATTCTCCTATTTTCACATCAAAGTTCCCCGAAAACAGAGGGACATTTTCATCTAAGACAGTGATTAATAGACAATAGTATTAAGAATAGAAAAACTTAATAATGTTTGTTGAGAGTTTAAAATGTATGTTGTGGCAATCTGGTAAGAGCAAGTGCCTGTTAAAACCCCCAACAAACTGGACTCCAACTTTAGAGTGTAATTTAAGGATTCAACCATCATAGTGTGTAATAAAGTGTTGCTAACATTATTTAATTTGATAATTTTGATCAATTGTTAATTCATGGTTGCAGTGAAAGAATAAGGCAGACATGCGCTATCTTACATGGAAGACTGTGGACACCAGCGTCTTAGATATTTGTTTATATTTCATATTATTTTCATTAATATGGCATAATAGCTGCATTTTTCTGATGATTGATGTCAAAATTTGCTAAACTCATTTACTAAAATATTTGATACCTGTTGTTGGAGATCTTAATCTTTGAGTATCTTGAATAACGATTCAATTCAGAATCAATTTTTTATTCAAATTGATTCCTGATTCACAAAATATTACCTATTTCTTATAAGGAGGTGCTATTTTCAGCATTTGCTCCAGTCTGTTGTGCATAAAGGGGCTGTATGTTGTTATTTGACATTTAAAAACTTAATACAATATGCTAAATATAACGCTTTTTTAAAGCATTTTTTAATAATTTAATTGCAGTTATAGAAAACAAAAGTAACAAAAATAGTAATTTTGCTTAATTTGCAAAATATTTCAATATTAATAAAAGGTGTGGGCTAAAGCAGGTATAAATCGGAAACTTCTCAGCAGAGAAAAAAATGATCATAACTCTAAAAGCCTTTACTGATGACGATGCTCAAGGAGAGCAGGTGTTATATTTTGACAAGTGACCGTGTTAACTGGTGACTTGTTAAACATTTAAAATTTCTGTTATGTGGAAGGTATGCTTCAGAGATATGAATTTAATGAAAAACTAAACAAAGGGGCTCTTTAATTTTTTTGATATCCGTTATTAATGCAGATGCATTCGTATAGTCACCAGCGGGGACATGGTTAGGCCATTTTTGGGGGCTGAAGCTAGCCTAAAATGTTCTTCAGCCCCCCTAACAATGATTACAGTAAAAACAGTGATGAAATTACTGAAAGAACGCACCACACCATTATATTACTTTCTGCTTAATGTATAGAGCAGAGATACTTAACCCATGGCTCTCTAGTCGTCTATGGCTCTTTAATGCGAAGTTTAAATGAAAACTTTTATTTCCTTTCAATCTGTGTTTTATTATCGTTGGGTGCGCACGATGGAGGAATGTGGGTAAGAGAGTGAAGGAAGTCTCATTCATAGAGGTGTGCTGTCTTGTGTTCAATCTGAAGCGTCTTCTGCCCTTGTTTTAACAATTTTCTTTGGTCTCTTTCTGCCCATGGTCTCCCACGCTTATATTTTATGGTGATCACTGTGATATGCATGGTCAGTCATAAGTGACCCTCACACACCCAGATCACAAGTTAAGATAATGTCTAGTGAAACTTGTCCAAACAGAGTTTTACTTGATCTTTAACCCCTCAAAGCCTAGAAACACAAATTATAGCCAGAAAATTCTAAATTTTTGGTTTATTTAATTTTCTAATGAAGTCTAAAAAAAATTTACATTTCCTCAAAAAATGTAACATTTATATATATATATATATATATATATAAAAATATATATATATATATATATATATATATATATATATATTTATCTCATTTGATAAATTAGCTGGTGTTTTTGATAACTGATAATCCACTTGAGGGCATTTATCAGATCGTACTCAGAATGTTTGTTTTTTTTTCATTTATGATCATTTTTATTAGATCGAAATATCACAAAAGTGTGTATCAAATATGATACAACATGCTTTGCGGGTTAATGCACAGCTAATAATAAATGTCTAAAAAGCAGAAAAAAGAAACCAAAGCTACAGAATGAGGCGGGGTGGAACGATGACAGCTCTCGGTGTGAGGCAAGGTCAGTGAAAAAAAATAGAAAACATCACTTTCAAGTTAAACAGCCACAGAACTACAGTAAATGTAGAGATCAATACCCAAATAGCCAACCATCATTTATCAGCTCTTTGAAAAGCATCTCAGAGCTGAAACTAATATTTCAACATGTTATTAGACCAGTCAGAACTTCATAAATGAAATATATATGCTCATTATTAGTAACATATTCTTTCCTCTAAATCTATAAAGATTTTTATGTGGGCTATTGCATCCTATTTAATCACAGAATAATCCAACAATTCACTGTTTCATTTATTTCATGTATGGATCAGATGATCTATGGATCTTCTTACATCCCTGGTTTTGGAATATGGCTCTTGCTGAAGTATTTTAAGACAATATGGCTAAAAGGTTGAGGACCACTGTTATAGACTGTCTTCAGACAGAGAAATATCAGTGGCAGGCAGGAATAAACTTGAGTTTGATTTGGAAAGCATAAACATCCTGAGAGAAGAAAGAGAGGAGTTTTGAAAGTATATATTTTACATCTTTTCCATGAACTCACTCCAGCATATAGACCTGTAAATACCAACTCATAAACTCACTCAGGCTGTTATTAAAAAAAAAAAGAAAAAAAAAGGCTTCTTTTTGCCTGGGATTGTAGAATCCACAGTCAGTCTCCATGTTTCTTTGGGGAAAACCGGACAAGCTGAGTAACACAGGGCAGTCCAAGCAGGCATAACATTGTATACATTACAAATCCCGAGTGCTAGCACTACTAATGTTAACAGCACAGCTAACGAGCCATACACCTCCAGCATCTGTGTGACACGGCACACGGAGGAAAATACTTGCTGTAGGTCTGCATTTAAAAATACACTCAGGATGTAGTGAGGCGGGTTTAAAAATATCCATTCTTGGAAATTTTGAATCAATTTAAAAATGTAGGCATTAATATATGTGATTCAGCCTCTAGCTGTTGCACATAGGCTTTTTTTATATTTTGCATAGTCTAGTTTTTATGTCATAAAGAACACAAGAGGAAAAATAAACATGCATGTCAAACCGTTATTGGTTAATATAATATAATGAAGTGCTATATGGACTGCACATCCTTCAAATCAGACGTCCACAGAATGAAACATACTGGTGTATGGACATGATATCTTACTGTTATGCCTGCTGAACTCTCACTGAAGTTTTGCTGGAAGAGACCTGAAAATTGATCTGTAGAGAAGAGTAAGAACCCTGGATGAATATTACGTGATTCTAACTGAACGTTTTGTTTGGCTGATTTTTACTTTGTCATTAAATCTTTATAAAATCATTAATAAGTTTCTACCTTGTCTGTCTGAAGGTTGCTGCGGTCTCTGGTGCTTCCCTTGCATGCAGTGCCAGACAGCCTCTGACTACGGCTGGTGCTGCTGTATGCCACTCCTGGACTTTTGTTGTGTGGTGTCCTGCATCCTTCGCTCCTCCATCAGAGAGCGCCACGACATCCCTGTAAGACTGGTCTGGGGTGGTAGTGGGCGGATACGATGCTTTATTAAATGTTGTAACTTAGGTGAATTGGCACTTGATTTGTTACAGAAGTTTGTTTTTCTCTATGCATGAAGCATTAATAGCAAATAGCAGAGTGTGGTATTTCAACATCTCTCTTTAAACCACAACTTGAAACTGCACACAAGGAAGTTACTGTAGCTGTAAAGCACGTACACTAACAGAAGCTGTAGTTTGAGTTCTCCTTTAGGCCCATGAGTAAAACTCCTGCGAGCAGATATGGCAAGGACCACTTCCTCTGTTTCTCTATTGTGAATCCCAAACAGTACATGCATCTACCTAATAATTATTGCTGTGACAGCTGCTTTGATTTGGACTAACTGATAATTGAACATGTCTAAGAAAGAGAGACAACAAACTGTTGATAAAACAATTCAAAGATGCTTTGTGATATCAAACAGACGTGACGACAAAGAAAAGAAAAGTTAAACATATGTCCTATATTCTAAGTAGAGGCTGCAGGGTGGTGCAGAGGTTAGGTTAGTCTCACAGCAAGAAAGTTCCTTGTTTGGGGTGCAGGTGGCCGAGTGGTTAAGGCATGCACCCCATGTACGCGGACGGCATGGGTTTGAATCCTTTACCGCATGTCTTTCCCCCACTGTCATCCCTGTTTCCGACTCTATCCACTATCTTCCTCTATCAAATAAAAGCACAAAAATACCCAAAATAAACCTTAAAAGAAAAAAAAAAAGAAGGTTCCTTGTTTGGATCCCTGTTGTACAGCACTATCGTACAGTGTAGAGTTTGCATGTTCTCCCCATGCACTTGGAGGCTTCTCTCCTGATACTTTCTTCAACAGTCCAAAGACATGCTTGTTAGGTGAATTGGTGGCTCCTCTAAATTGACCATAGATGTGAGTGTGCCCATGACTGGCTGGCAGTCAGTCCAGGGTGTGGAATTGGTTTCAGTCCCCCAACCACCTATCTAAAAACTGGGTGGGCAGTGTCGATAATGGGTGAATGGATTTTTTAAGTTTAAGTTCAATATAGATATGACAAATAATAGATTGACAAAAAACTTGTAATAATAAAATCAACCATAAGAAGTTCTTGAAAATGTCGATTGAGAAGTGTGGCAGTAGAGGCGGAGAATTTCCACCAGACAGAGGTGAAAATTAAAGCAGCGCTGGTTAATAGAGTAACTAATTGACTGTTGAGTGGTAACAATCTCATGGGGAACAAATAAACATTGTAATCTCTGCATATGTGTCATTAAGACAACGTTCTTAAAAGCCTGACATGTCTGTATTTTTATACAGAATATGATAAATGTGCTGTTTATTGGTAATCAATGGATATAAAAGATGATAGGGATAGGAAAATTAAAACTATAAGAACGGTTCATCTAGGCATTGAGAAACTGAGACAGATGGATAAGAGGCATTAACTGATAATTTAGTAAGTTAGGAGTCCAGGAGATTTCAGTCGGATAAAGTACAAATTCAGCTTGATTTTACCCCTGTAAAGAAGTTTTAAGGGGAACGGGGTGATGATACTTTCATTCACATTCTCTGTTGAAGATCTGTCTGAGACAGAATTAGAAATGTCATCGCGTTTTTATTTTATTTCAGAATAAACAGTTCATTAACAGTTAATGTTTTATTGTTAATATAAATTGACTATCATTAAAGAAACAAAAACAAATAACAAGAACATTTAATCTCCAGTGTCTCTAACAGAGAAGTATGACACATGTCTCTGTAGTGTCTCATATTCACAGAGATGAGCTTTATTAAGAGGAGAACATTGATCATGTTCATGAGGGTAAAAAGAGAGCGCAAGTATTTCTAATACTGGAGGTACGTATGATATATAACACATAGTTTCTCAACAACAGAATTGCTGAGTGGCTAGTAACCATTAGCCTCAGTGGATGGTGTAGAAAAAAAGTTCATGACAAGGCAGCCAGATGGCCACAGACAATAACTACCCCACCTTGCTGAGGGTGATAATACAGTACAGGCTTTAAATTCCTTAGAGAAAACGATGCAGACTGGACGTCAGAAGTAGATCATAGAACGCTCATTATGACCATAGGAGACTTGAGACTTGACTTGGACTTGCAAAAAATGACTTGTGTGCATCTCTGGCGGCTGGATAGCTCAGTGGTATGAGAGACTGAGGGTTCAGATCCCTGTCAGAGTATGAGTGTCCAGTGTGGGCCCTTGGTCAAGGTCCTTAACACCAAGAACACCTGTCCCAAATGTAAGTCGCTTTGGATAAAAGCGTCTGCTAAATGACATTGTAAATGACATTGTAATCTCTGGGTCATCAGAGTAACTTTGGCTACATTCACACAGCAGGCCTTAATGCTCAATTCGTACCATTTCTCAGATCAGATTTTTTTGTTTGCCTGTTCACACTGCAGTGAAAAGAACAGAAACGTATCTGATTTAGAACCACATTTAAAAGTGGCCTGGTTCTGGTTTGAAAAGGTCAGATTCAGTGTGACTTGCGCTGTTCACACTGCCAGAAAATAATCAGAAACGAGTCTCATGTGAGCAAAAAAATCAGATTCAGGTCACTTTTAACTGCAGTGTGACTGTTTAGTGGCCCAGATGGCAGTGCATTATGTGAGGACAACTGCTTCTGATCTTTGTGAGTTGAGTTTAATGATTACTGCTAGCCAAAGGAAAAACAGTGCATTGTACACATTGTGCATAATGGCTGGTGTGCGTGTTTAGGGAATTACGTTCAAAGACCTCTAGGGCTACACAAACATTGTCGTTTTTATTGCTCGAGGCAACAAGTAACCCCATTGTTAATCCAGCTTGTAAAGCTTCATCCATTGCTAGAATTTGATTAGCAGTCAGCTGTACATGTAAATAATGTACGTAATGTAATATAGTATTACTGGCTTTCCTACTCTGCAAACAATGGTATCAATGTCCTGTTCCACTGTGCTCCATTCTCCACTTTATTTAGGAGTTTTTAGTGACAACAAATTTCGGGAGAAAAAAAAGATAATACCATAAAAAATCCCCAAAAACCAAAGGAGAAAATGTGTAAATTGATGACCTGATGCCTAACTGCTCACTATGAAAGCAGAAAAAGGAATGAAAGTTGTATTCACTTTCTAAATTGCTCTATGGTAAACAACCGCAGCAGAAGAGGAAGCTGCACCTGGATTCTTTGCAGAAAAGAAACCACAGAGTTTAACCACCCAACTACCACTGTTTTGGTTCTTTCTTTAAAGTGTTAGCAAACCCCAAGCTCAGAACTAACTCCGCCCACTTGAAGATTTCAGAAAATGCACAGAAAGTAAGCAGTTTGGTACTGAGGAAGGAGGGGAAAAGGACGTTTTTGTTGTCGTTGTTGTTTTTTAAGGACGAGGTTTTCCAAAATGCAGAAGTGACCGACTCCCCTTACCAGAAAGTGACACAGAGTCCCACAGCCATGCCTGCAGCATTGCTGCCTCAGAGCGATCTTTGAGGTGGAGGATTTTTCCCCTCCAGAGTCCCCTGAAGCAGGCTGTGGAGTGGTGGCAGACTGTGGTGGTCCTGAACACTACCTGTTTGCGCCATTTGCTCCAGCACCGGCGTTACTAAAGTTACTAGAGCCGAAACAGCGCAGATGCAAGACAGGATATGAGTGGTCTCTGAATGGTTAGAGGTGGTAACGTTCTACATTTTAAAAAGAGTTTGATGCCATAAGCCCCACCTTTTCAGAGGAGATTTTTCAAAGCAGATGTCCGTTTGAGCTAATTAAAAGTCATAAAATGCAGATTTTTTATCAGTTTGGTGCAAATGTCAGAAATAACACCAGCATTGATGTGTTTCATATTAATTCAGTCAGATACCTCAGTGTTCAGCTGAAAAAAAAATGTTAAAGTGTTCACTACTTCTTTAAAAAAAAAGGAAAGCTTCACAGCAATTAATAGGCAGGTTTACAAAGTAAGCAAGGCAGATGTTTTACAGCAATTAAACTTATGTTGAGCCCTTCTTTCTTATATTTTCAGAGGATGTAGGATTTTTTATCTCATAAGGCCAAAGAGTGGATGTTTACTGTCTGATCTTCACTCTGTCTCTCCTCTCTTCGCTTCCTCGCTCAGGGCTCGAACTGCGATGACTGCTGCAAGATACTCTTTTGTTACTCGTGCGTGTGGTGCCAGATGAGCCGTGAGCTGAAGATCAGGGCCGAACACACCAGCAGGGTGGTCACTACGCAGGCTGTGAATTTTTAACAGGAGGGCAAATGACCGTTGCCTAACAAATCACAGCTGATGAGTTAATTTTCATTGTGTCAGAGGGAAAAAAGGAATATAAAAGTTAGTTCTGTTTTTGCTGCAAGCAGTGTTAATTGAAAGATAATTAAAGTAGACTGAAGATGAAGCCAACTCTGTTTATGCTCTTTTACAACAATGTAATGCACACAGACATTTCAAAGTTAACATGCTGTTTATAGAGTTAATGACTCTGTGCCTTTTCTTATGCACGGAACTTCTTTTCTTTTTAAACTGCAGATTTGCTTTTCTTTTCACAAAAGTTAAAACAAGATTTTGTGTGCTGAATGCTAGCATGTTTGATTACACGTTCTTCTCTGACCATTGATTCATTCTAAACAATAAATTGACATTTGTTTAACCAAACAATCTCCTGTAAGTCAGATGGATGAGGTTTATCCTGTGTTTAAATACAAAGTTCGGTAAATGATCAGAACAAAATCACATACCAGCTTAAATTTTTACCAAGTCTTTAAGACTAGTCATGCATCTATAACAAGTTTTTATAGGTACATAAAATACACATTAGAACATCTTAGACTATTTGTTCAGTCAGGAGAGACTAATAAATTAAGATTCATTCTGCAAAGATGTGATACTGAATTATTGCCACAGTCTGAGGTACTTCAACTCTACAGGGACAAAGGATGATCAAACCTGAACTACAAGCGGTGCAAGCGAACATTAGAGACAAAATCCCCTTGGTTTTATTAGTTCCTACTGCAGTATCCAGATAGCATGCAGCAGTTCAGCATGATTCAGCATGGTTTTAAAACCCCCATTGCCCGGTTCCCACTTTACTCTGTCACTCACTTTGAGAGTTAAAAGGAACAAGGAAAGAGGGAGATGACAAGGTATCAGGACTGTCTGACAGGAAGATTGTCGTGGAGGAGGAGGGTCCCATGCGATGATGGGGGAGGAGAAGCCTTGTTTAAAAGACAGTAGCGATATGATAGGCTAATAGATAGGAAGTGGGGCAATGCTACCTAATAGCTGTGATCTGGTGATGTGAACAGCTGATGATTACGTGGAAACGAGTAAGCATGTGTGGAGGAGTGCATGCAACTTAGTATGAGAATGACTGATAAAACCAGCCTGCAGAATATACAGGAGTTTTCCTGCCTAGTTTGTCCTGTAAGCAGACTGTTAGACAGTAGTTGTCCCTACAAGCCCAGTTTGTTTGTCAATACAAACCCACTATATCTGCATATTGATACCACACTTTGTTATTAACGCTAAACATTAACAAAGATAGATTAAAAGAGTGTGTAAAGGTTGGGGGGCATGTGCTTTGATAGTTAAAGTCCAATGCTTGTAAATGAAAAAAGATATACGCCTTCCTAACAAGGACAATGGGATGGGAGCAAAGTCTCACCCAATTTCCCGACGACTTAATTTGCAAATGGACAATGCCGATTAGGGACAATTCTTTTATGTGTCAGGGCTGAAGTTCAAAGTTGTGTAACTGTAAAGTTTATGGTGCCATTACTGGCATTTAATGGTTGCAACACTGTTGTGTAATGTTATAAAATTTCCAGTCAGACCATACTCAACTTTATCCCTTAGGTTGTCTTGTTCTCTATTTATGCATTTCTACTTTATTATAGACTGAAACATCTTTTTGAATTATTGAAGCACTCAGGAGGAAAATTTCTACTGCCAATCACTGTTCTCGGGATGGATCTTACTTATTAATTGATAATTATAAACTTAAATATAGTCAATATAGGCCTCCTATGTCCCAGCACATAAGGACATTATATTTTGGGTTCCCTATTGTGGTGTTTTTTGTCGTTTTATTATCTTATTTTGGTTAGCTTCCGGTTCCGGAGGCTGTTTCTGGCTGCTAACTTTCTTTGCTTTCCCTGAGGCATTCACCCTTCCCCCCCTGGTGCTGTGGAGAGCGCACACCTGCAGCGAATCACTCATCGAGGATCACTATTTAGGACCTGCTGCAGCTCTCTTCAGCGCCTGAGTCTTGCCAACCTTACCTTACGGTAAACGTCAGCTCCAGGCTCCTTCTCTCGAGATCTCCCAGAGAAGTTTCCAGTGCTCTTTTTGAAGAACCTTTTTGAGTAATTTCCAGTGCTTGTATTTTGCTTCTTGTTGTTAACGTGCCTCTCCCTCTTCTTTCCAGTGCCTCCTGCCCTGATCACCGCAGCCAGCTCCAGCACACTCTCACTTTCCCTTGGACTCCTGAGATCCCCCCTCCCTTTGTCACTTACCTGCACAATAAATCTGTTAAATCTGCTCCATCGTCTCCGCATCCTGAGTCCTACCATTACACCTACACAACACCTATGACCGTAAAAAATAAATAAATAAATACAAAAAAACTAATAAATTGAACCATTAATTGTGATTTTTGATGTTATTTGGTTAAATAAGAATTAAAAGTAATGAATCATCAGATTTGAAAACAGTTCAAATAACTATATGCCTTTTACAAGAGAAAATATGATTAAGACTAGAGAAATGTTTTAAAAAAATATTCGATATTAGTTTAGTTTTTATATAGTAGTTTCTTAAAATATTATATTATTTATGGAAATTTGAATGAAATCCAATAATAGCTTTTAATTATCGTTTTCATTGTCTTATAAAACAGTAAGTATCACCTACACTTAACACTTGTTAAGATACAATGTTTATTATACTCATCAGGTCTTACCAATCCCAAATAAGTAGGAAATATCAAAATGCATAACAAATGAAAGCTCGGATCTAAGGAGGTAAGTGTAGTAGCGTTAGCATATAACCTGAATGAACGTTTTAAACATTGTTTTTGTTGTTGATAAATATAAACATGATTTGTTGTTTTATCTAACAAATACACTAAAACTGTGAGTCTCGCTGTTTCTCATGATGGTGGACGGTGAACTAAAGATGACAGGGGAGCTGTTTTGATGCCTGAATTAAAGGAATTTTTAAACACTGAGGAGAATTGCAGCTGTAACTGTGGGAGAGAAATAAGAAAAAAGGGGAACATTTTTCCTTGGAAAGAGCTGAGTCCCTGTAGTGCAGACTGACCCTTTAAACAGTGAGGAGGCATTTCCTGTCAGCCTCTTCCCTGTTTATCTCAGATTTGTCTGATGAGAATGCTTTTGGGTTCATGTTATGGTACTGTTCAGTTCTTCTATTAAGAGAGCCAGAAACCATAATTTCCACACCTCTGCTTCAATCAGGAGGATGTGGTATTAGACAAACATGTCATGCTGCTTTCTTTTTATTGTAGTGAATCGAACAATCTATACTGCTTGATCTGCAAATGTTTAAAGATATCAAAATATTTGCAAGAATACTGGGCTGAGTTAGTATCCCTGAGGAATCCCTATGATAAGGCTGCAGTTGTAAGGAATGAGCTCTTTGTCCCTCTAATCTTCTGACAGGGATCACAATGCAGAACCAAACTGTGCACTATACAGATATATATGGTCTATTAAGATAAATAAGGCAAGGTCTTTTCCCCAAAAAGTTCTTATTTTACTGTAATAAGCCAAAAAATATACATGAAAACTGAGTCGATTGCCCCTTTGTAAATCGATTTACAATTACTTGAGTAAACACACAACACAAAACTCTTCTCGTGGTTTTGTCTGAAAATGTTTCCCATAGTTAAAGACATAAGTTAGAGCTTCTCTCTCTCATTTCCTGTATTTCTTGTTCTTATCTGCCAGGTAGAAAGGGAAGTCTGGCAGCAAATTAAAATGATTCTGCCAAAAATTTGAGTGTGTGACTTCATTTTGACTTTAGGTTCCTGGAGCCTTGAAACTAAGCATTTTAAGCTTACTTGCATGCTTTCTCTGCCCCATATTGGCATACATTTATATATAACAAGTTGTTTATATATAATTACTTAAATTAGTCACAGCTAGTGCATCTGTACATGAGGTGTAATAATACCTCTGCTAATTATGACTTTATAATGGATATAAATGTGTCACAGCCACATTTCTTCGTTAGATTCTCTTTATCTGTGCAGTTTTAAAGTTTGTCTGAAGTACTTGGTGTCACATGAAATGTCACTTTATCGTTTTATTGTTTACAAGCATCCAGTGTTTTATTGCTTTTATTGTTTATTGCCAGCCATGAAGATTTCTCATTTTTGAAGAAGTCCATGACCCAAATCAGCTTCTGATTTCAACGACTGCTCTCCCTATTACTCCTCCGCAAACTGTCTGGGGTACTCATTCTTATGACGGTTACAAGATCTACAGGACGTGTTTTAACGGGCCAATTGAGAACAGAAATAACTGAAGAGCACCTCCTGCAGGAGAAACCCTCTGACCACAGGAATGCTTCCTTCAAGTGCACTCAGAAATATTGGAAATCTTTATGTTGTGTATTTTCAAATGGGGAAGTTCAATTTCATTGCATTAAAAACAGGAATCACACAACTCAAAGTTTGTGATGTGAGTAAGATAGAATGACTGTAGAGATGAACATGCAAAGTGACAGGATTTAGGAGGGATTAATCTTAAAAGTTGTATGGAAAATGGATTTTACTAACTAAAAGCCTTTTAAAGGAACATACCCACCCATGTGCATATAAACCATATAAACAGAAAGTAGGGAAATTTGTGTGTGGTAGAGTATTTCTTTGTTGTAACAATGCTTCTTGGCAATTTATCATGCCTATTTACTCCCATTTTAAATGGTGCCACATTTGTAAGGAACATGCATTTTTGGGATGAGCAGCAGAGCTGAGTATGTGGGTGAAAAATTTGCCAAATCTTCTCTGCCAATGCCAAACAGCTTATTCTGCCATTGATGCTTGTTTGGTGGACTCGATGATTGAAGTCTGATGAAACAAGACATATTGGCAATTTAACAATTTATTCATTTAACAAACAGAAGCCTCAGTAGCGTGTGGAAGAACCATACACAGCCATGACAGCCTGGCACCTCCTCCTCATGCTGGTCACCAGCCTGGTCACACACTGCTGTGGGATGGCATCCCATTCTTCAACCAGCATTTGTCGCAAGTCAGCCAACGTGGTTGTGTTGGTTACTCTGGCATGAACAGCACGCCCAAGCTGATCCCACAAGTGTTCAATGGGGTTGAGGTCAGGACTCTGGCAGGACATTCCATCCTCTCCACTCCCAAATTCTGGAGGTAGTCTCTGATAAACCCCACTCTGTTGGGGCGAGTGTTGTCGCCTTTGAGGATAGAGTTCAGTCCAAGACTGTGGAAATATGGGATTACCACTGGCTGCAGAATCTCATCTCCATATCTCTCTGCACTTAGATCGCCTCGTTTTTCCAGTGAGGGAGATGCTGCCAAACATCATCACACTGCCTCCACTAGAAGATGTTACTCTATCGGTACAGCAATCAGCATAGCAACTTCTCTCTGCAACTTCTCCACACTTTGATCCCAAAATCCAACTGCCATAGGCAGGATCTGAACAGTGTTAATTTTGGCAGCTATTTTTAATTTTAGTCTTAGTTTAAGTCTTTAAATGAAATGCATTTTAATTTAAGTCACATTTCAGTAATTTCTATCTTTTTTAGTTTTAATCTAGTTTTAGTTAACGAAAAATCAAAACATTTTAGTCTAGATTTAGTCCATAAAATGTCCTCACATTTAGTCTTTACTTTTAGTTCAAGCATTTATTTTCTTGACAAAATCTTGAACCAAATCATTGTAGTGTGTTCTATCCACCCTGCCAAACCTGTTGTCCCTGCTTTCTACAGCTGAGAGGCGGAATAGCTACAACTGCATTGTTTTTGACAGATTTTCCCACAGTGGAGAAATATAATGGATTTTGAATGTCCAACGAAAACTACATTACATTTTAGTCTAGTTTTAGTCATCTTGATGAAAACTAAAAAAACTTTAGTCATCACAGATCTATTTTTGTTAATTTTAGTCCAGTTTTTATCATGGAAAAAAGGCTGTGGACGAACATTTTTAGTCATAGTTGTAGTCAACAAAATTAACACTGGATCTGGACTCATCTCTGAGCATAACGTTCTTCTACATGTTCAGGTTCCAGTGCAGGGGTTGCTGAGGGCAGCGCAAACAAGCCTGGCAGTGAAGGGCAGACATAGCAGATGACCATCAAACGAGTGCATTTCCATTGTTCTCTTCAATTTATTGAAGGGTGACATGAGCTTATATACAGTGTGACAAACAAAGGCAAGTTTTACACAAAGCAGTGTACTCTGTCCAAAGTTACATAATTAGGTAATAAGAAATATTAGATGATGCATGATATCATGATTACATAAATGAGGCAATAAGAGACATTGCTTGATCATCAATTTGAGTTACCCTTTGTGCATTATACAAGAACTCCTTGAATTATACAACTAATTACAAATTGCAAAGTCATGTAGTCAAAATAAGAGTCAGTAGCAAAATAAGCTGTTTGGCATTGGAAGAGATTTGGCCCATTTTTCATTGGCGCAACCCAAATACTCAGCTCTGCTGCTCATCCCACAAATGTGTGTTCCATACAAATGTGGCACCATTTAAAAGGGGAGTAAACAGGCTTTCCAACGGTATAAGATTTATTGCCAAGAAGCATTGTTACAACAAAGAAAAAATCTACCAAACACAACTTTCCTCACTTTTAGTGCTAAGTTTAGTTTGATCTTTTGCCAAAACATTCAAACCCAGGTCTGGCCTTAGCAATACTACAAACAAGGCAGCTTTCAAATAAAAGCATAGATAAATCTAAATCAGTATAACTGAAGATCCTTTTTAAAGTTTGATCACATCTGTAATACTGACAACATACTGAAAAAAATATACAGCAACTGATTTAGTTTATAAATTATGGCAAAACACACAAAACACAGACCATTCAAGTTGCTTTTAAAAATGAAAGCAATGGTAGATTGGATGAAAATAGTGACAGCACAGAGAAAACAAAAGATAACACCAAAACCACCAACGGCACACCAAGGTGTTGCTGCATCTGTTTTAACACCCCCGTGAAACATCCGAACCTGAGTGGTGTGACTGTGGTATTTATCATGTCAAGTTTACACCAAGATTATTAAAGCTTCTAAAACTTACATTAGAAAATCACTTTAGTTAACTGAAACAAAATAAAAACTAAGATTTACAAAAATAAATAAATAAATAAATAAATAAACCTCATGGTACGCTTACAAAACTAACTAAAATAAAATACAGACAAAATATCCTTAGTTTTAGTCTTTGACACAACCATACTGACTGGCACCTTCACCCGTCTGGGGAGTGTAAAATTGCCCGAATGGATGGGTTTAGAATTCACACAGTAGTAGTTTAATGTTGGAGTTGTATTCAAACATCATCATTAAACAAATAAAATAATAAGTGAAGAGTAGCCTGTTGAACTATGTTTTTTAACATGTATGATGTTCACTCTGCCCTGACATGCATCTGAAAAAACTAAAACTACCAGTAAAACTAATAAAAACTAAACTAAAACAAAGCAGTTTTGCAAAATAAAAACTAAACCTTAACTTACAAAACAGCAGTAAAAGCTAATTAAAACTAAACTGAAATTGAACACAGAAAGTGAAAACGAAATAAAAAAAAAAACTAATGAAAATCCAAACTATTATAACCTTGGTCCACACAAAGCAGAGAGCGAGAGAGCAGAGAGAAACACCCCCCCACAGTCAATTTCAGGTAAGACACTAAGCATTAGAAATGAAAGGCATAAAGGGATATGCTGTCTTCTGTTTGACTGTAGAGGGCAGCATTGAGCTAAAGAAAGCCTTTAAGCTCCTCAGGGATCATCAGATAGGTTCCGTGGGCACTAACTGCTACTTAAATAAACCTCTCTTTTTTGTCCATAAATCATATATTATATTAATAATATATGATTTATGTCATGTCATTAGACAAGGGGACAAATAAAATAATTATTATGGCTAATGCTACTACATGCTTTCTTGAGCTGTAATTGTATCTGTTAAATAGGACTTGCAGGTTCAGGTACAAATATTTTATAAAATTTAAATTAAATAATGTGCACAATATTATTCTTAATTGTGCTTTAAATGTAATATTCAACACATTATGCAGGGCATGAAAAAGTTGCAAACACTTAGAAGCTTCTGATATTTTTCTGAAATAAAATTTCAGTTTTTTTGGCCCCCCCTGTGGAAAAAGCAGTACTTTGTATCGCTTTATTAGTTCTTCCTGTACATATGTGGTGTACTAAAGAAAAACATCTGCTGTTGCTGTCTTTTCAAAGTCAGTGTTATGACTCAATGTGAATTTTTTCTGTGTAAAATGCTGATGGCCTTGTTTGCTTTCATAGCTCACATGCACGCTTTAGTTTTTATTTGAGTCTGTCAGAAGTGCAGCAGAGCTGTATTAATAATACTGTTCTGCTGAAATCTGCACATTTGGAGGAAGTGAACTGGAACTGTTTGAATGGATTTTTAAAAAAACAGGTGGTAGTTCTCACCGGCTTTAACGGGTTTCACTCAGACAGGAAGCTGTATTTTCCTCTTTTGTGCATCATTAACATATGAGGAAGTTTTTTTTTTTTTTTTTTTTTTTTTTGCTCTACGCGTTCACATGCTCTCAGAGCTCAGCCTGCGCTGTGACGAGAAACATCTGAGAGCTGATGGACATCTACCAGGAGGCTGTGGAGTACCTGGAGTCACAACATGTACCAGGTGAGGGAGGGAGGTGGTTTTATTCTTACAAAAGTTTATAAAAATCTATATAAAAGTTTCTGAGGGAGGGTCAACATCAAGGTGAAACTTTAAAATAAGATGAACTTAAACAGAAAGTACTTTATTCATTTAGTTGAGTGTAAATATGGTAGAATCTACTGAAAATGTGATGTCGATACCTTTAATGTGAATTTGGCTGTGCTAATGATAGAAGAGGAAGTAGACATGAGAACTTTTTTTATTACCTGGCTTCTTCATGTTGTCTGTTGTGTGTATTTATGTGTAGTTGAAGCTGAGGCTGAAGTCCTGGAGGAGGATGTGTTCCAGGAGGATGCAGGGTCCTGTCTGCTTTATCCTCTACACCCAGAGATCTTAGATGACCCAGAAACACCTGTGAGTTTACCTTCCTTCAACAATACAAAACAAAAGGTGAAGACAGAATGATCTGATTGGTTCATTAGACTTGCTGCTATAATATCAAGGTCAGCTCATTCAGGAAGAATCAGTGAGATAAGGATTTGTTTTACTAGAGAGCATACTGTAAAATAAAAACATTTTAGCCAAAATAGTCTAATTAATGTAAATTAATGCATTAGAAAACCTTCAGAGTATCTCCCAATGTGGGAAATTACTTCTGCGTTACACTGTGTTATCTTTAAACATTTAACTCTATATTCAAGAAATAAACAAGTAAAATAAAAACAGTTTAAGTGGTGTTAAATATTAAGTTGGTTAGATGCAAAACGATACAGTGGTTTACTCAAGGTTCTCCCATCAAGCTGCCGTGTAAAGTTGTATATAACTTAATTTCAGCTATTGTAGCCACATACTCAACAAAAAAACATGGCAAGCAATTAAACCCAAAGTGTGGAAACTTTATCAGCGACTAAAAATAAGTGATTATAAATTCACACTCACAATGAAGAAGTGAAACCCAGGTTATTGGTACATTTCAGGAAGAAGGAAAACCCAGAATTGACCTCAACATTACAACGTTTTTGCACCAAACAATGAAGCATTTCATGTTTTGCATGCTTTTGTGGCTTCATATGCAAAGGAACATTTATTATTTGTTTGATATGAATACAGCAAGGTACAAAACAAAATAAGATTCATGTAAGTATTGCAATTTTAAAAGTGAACTCACCATTTAAATTCTTTGGCAACTGACAGACAATGTATAAGCTCAGATTTTCAGACTGACTCTGTTGTATTTATTGTTTGATGGCTGTGATTCAGACGTCTCATAGTCCAGAGGAAATGTTGGAGAGGAGACTGGTGGTCCTGAAAGGCGTCCTGGACAGTGAGGAGGTTTATCTCAGAGAGCTGGAGGCCCTGTTGATGGTAAAACACACGTCAAACATGAAAAACAAGTTCACATATTTTGCTTCAGATCAAAATTAAGGGTTTGAGATGTGAGCTCACGCACTGTCTATTGTGAAAACTTAATAGATTAATTAATCTAACTCTAAATGTCCCTTTTGTTGTCCCTGTGGCACCAGACAAATAAACTATTCTAAGTTACCTCACTTTGTTATTGAACTTTACAGTGACTTTGTATTTTTACTTCACATGAACACAAAGTAGGTCACTGTTATTTATAATGCATTTACTGTATCTGAGCAGTGCTTGTTCTGGTCTGTGGTTAGCACTGAGTAATAAAGTACAATATAATGTGCTGTACTGTTGTCTGCTTTCCTCTTCCACAAGTAGCCAGGTTCCCCTTTTTTCCACTAAGTCCAGGTACTTTTGAAAATATCTCTACTAAATTATAATTAAATAGAGATATTCATAAGATATTAATAACTGCGGATATGTTGATAAATGCGCACTGTGGTATTTAATAAACTCATAAATAAATAGTTTTGTGTAGCCAAAAGCAGTTATAGCCTAACATACAGTGCCTATAAAAAGCATCCACCCCCTTAGATTTTTTACCCTTTTACTGATTTTATAAATTAATCACTGTCAATATAATTTGGCTTTTTTAGACCAAAAAACCCTCATTAATGTCAAAGTGAAAACAGATTTCTACAAAGCATTGTCAATTGAATAAAAACAAAGGTTTGCACACTGCAATTTTACTCCAATCTTCTTCACAAGACTGCTCAAGCTCTGTCAGGTTGAGTGGGGATGGGGCATAAACAGCCCTTTTTAAGCTCAGCCACAAATTCCCTAATGGACTGAGGTCTGGGTTTTGACTCGGCCACTCCAGAACATTCACTTTGTTGTCTTTAGACCATTTCTGTGTAGCTTTCACTGTGCTTTGGGTCATTGTCTTGAAGGAAAATAAATCTCCTCCCAAGCTGTATTTCCCTTGCAGACTGAAAAAGATTGTCCTTTCAGATTGCCCTTGTATTTTGCCGCATTCATTGTACCCTCTACCTTGACAGGCCTTCCAGGGCTAGCTACCAAGAAGCATCCCCACAGCATGATGCTGTCACCACCATACCTTACAGTGGGGATGGTGTGTTTGTGGTGATGCCCAGTGTTTGGTGTCCACCAAACATAGTGTCTTGTCTGATGACCAAAAACCCCATTTTGGTTTCATAAGACCAAAGAACTTTCTTCCACTTGACCATGGAGTCTCCCACATCCCTTTTGGCAAGCTCTATTGGAGATTAAATGACTTTTCTTCAACAGTGTCTTTCTCTCTGCCACATAAAGCTTTGATTGGTAAAGAACCTGGGCAACAGCTTTTGTTTGCAGAGTCTCTCCCATCCCAGCTGCTGAGGCTAACTCCTTCAGAGTAGTCATAGGTGACTTGAAGACCTCTCTTACTAGTCTCCTCTTGCACAGTCACTCAAATTGTGAGGTCGGCCTGATCCAGGCAGATTTACACATGTGCCGTATTACTTAGATTTCTTGATGCTGGATTTAACTAAACTCTGGGGGATGTACAGTGCCGTGGATATCTTTCTTTTGTATCCATCCCCTTACTTATACTTTCCAATAACCTTTTCCCTGAGTTGCTTGGAGTGTTCTTTTGTCTTCATGATGTAATGGGACTGCACCTTCCAGCCACAGGTGTCTTTATCCCCATTTCACTAACTGTTAAGCTAACTGGCCTCTGTTGAATTAGGTCACTTTAAAGGGGGTGAATATTTATGCTGTTACTTATTTTACATTACATATTTTTATTTACTTGACAATACTCTGTAGAAATTTGTTTTCACTTTGATATTCAAGAATTTTTGAAGCCAAATTATATTGATCCTGGTTGATTTGTAAAATCAATAAAAACTTTTAAAGAGGAACTGTACAGGCTATAAGCAAGGCGAAAAAGATGTATGGCTCCTTCTGACAGGTAACAAATTAGCATTTGTCTCATACCATCAAAATGAACCAGACTAATTTCTGGCTGGGCAAGACTACTTCCCGGAGTCTAGCTTGGTTGTTTAAAATGTGGCAACTGCTTCCAGTAAGACTGTAAAGCTAACTCTTGCTAACTCTTACTTTTGATCTAGCAGTTTTAAAAGCGGTTCGGCTCTAAAACGTGAAACCAGTTAGCTGTAGAGGAAACAGTGAGATGTTTCGTTCATGTTTAGACAGCTGCTTTTTCCAACGGTCGAAAGTAAGCTAGCAAAGCAAAGCTACAGTGGCAAGCCGTTTTGATAGCAGCTTAAAGAGTTCTTGTACTTCCAGGAAAATAAAACTAGTAATTCAAAAAGGAAGGAACAAAACCAGTCACAGAAAAAAAGCCACAAGTAGCATTAGTGTTCAAAGTTAATTAACTTTAGGTGATTTATTTAAAACATGCGAAACTAAAGTCAGCGAGGAACGACAATAGCAGTCATTGCCATCACTCACAGCAACAAAGACTAATGTAACCCTTTAAAAACACATTTTAAGGCAGCAATAATGCGTTTGACTTGAAGGGCTACATACTGTTTCGTATTCAAAGTGAGTATGGTTTTTCTCACTTTCAGGCTGAGTAGCTGTATTTAGGTGTTATTTCTGTCATTTTATGTGCCAAAGTCGCTGCTGAAACACATGCAAATGAAGAATTATGCATGTGGGAAGTTAAAACTGTTCTTCATTCTTTTTAGCACATCATCACTGCCTGTTTCTTTTTTTCTTACATTTCCTTCTCACCTACATTGGTTGGCCTTTAGTCTCTGTTTGTTTAGCCAAAAGGTCTTCTGTTCTGTATCTTCTGTTTCTGTAGCCCATGAAGGCTCTGTGGGCCTCAGCGGGGACCTCCAAGCCGGTTCTGTCTAGTCGACAGGTCCAGACAGTTTTCTACCAGGTACCTGAGCTCAGGGACATGCACAAGAGCTTCTACTCGGACCTGAAGGCTCGACTGAGTGCACACTGCCAACCTGAGACGAACCAGTCAGGCTTTGAGCTCATGGTGGGGGATCTGTTTCTGAAAATGGTAAGTTCTCAGTTTCGTCTGGGCTGTTTTGGTTTTGTGCATGTATGCTGCAGTGTGCCTTCAGCGAGGAATTCACTGGGAAATTCCGGGTAAAATAAGTCAAAAACGTCTATCCAGGTATACCTAAATTAAGCTGAATCCTGTGTTTGAACCTGTGTTGAAATGTCCACCAAACCAGGTATGTTCCATGAATAATGCTGGCTCTGTTTGCAACTATTTTTAATAAGACAAAAAATAGCTAAAAGGAATTCCATACACACATCATTTTCAGTGCAAGTAAACATAGCAAGCATCTAATCAAATTTCCACTTATAGCAGGATAGGGGAGAAATTTAACCTAGAAGGACCTGGACAATTTGGGAGATAATTACAGATGAGACACTGTATGGAAAAAAACATTTCATTCATAAAAACAAAAACAATATATCGAACAATACTTTCAATTTCTTGTAACTTCTATTAAAGTGGTATGAAATGTGTCCATGGTTAAATAACAATACAAGCAAAAATCTTAAGGGGATCTTGAAGAGAGATCTAGGATATACAGTGGATGATGAAACATAGGGCAGGATTCTTTCTTTCTAACAATGGAAGATACATAAGAGAAGCTAGGAGCAAATTTACTCAGTGTAAGATATTATTGCACTCCTACACGATTCAGTAATATGGGTTTAATCAAAGACGGTTTGTGTTGGAAGTGTAAAACAGAACAAGGTACTCATGTGTTATGGGATTGCCAAATGGTCTTCCTATTATGGAATTGTGTTTTGGATCTCATGGAGGATTGTTATAATGTTGTTCACCCAGATCACCACAGTTATGTCTCCTCAGAGATAAAACAGTTGTACCTAATTTAAGCAAATACTTATTCAGAGTTTTGATGATTGGTTTGATAATGTGCTCGGTTAATCCTGCGATTCTGAGTCGATAATTCTGACACTAAAATGTGGAAAGAAGACATGATGGCAATAGTTGCATGTGAAAAGATGCTTGGAAAACTAAACAAGAAAAATAACTTATCTAAAGAGGAATGGGATTATTTTGGAAGGATGAGCCTGGAGATGTTGATGGACTGTACAAGCCCATTAGTGTAATTGTTCAGGTCTTGCATCACTGATGGTTCTTTATTAGTGTATCAGATGTACTGTATCCCTATCAAGTTCTGTTGTGCTTCCTGCCTGACCTGTTCCTGTTTATAGATTTGTTTTACCTTTGATTTCTTTATTTGTTTACTATGAAAAAAGCAAAACAAAGGTTGAATTATAAAAAAAAGAATGCACATATCCGCATCAAAAACTCCCAAGTAATGTCCATGTTCTCTAAAGTAAATTCGTACAGTTGTGCCATTGTCCTGTTTCACTTCCATTTAAATTTGCTTTAACATAGACCTTCTCTCCTTTTTATTTGCTCTACAGTGCATCAGGACACAGAACACAGCTAACATGTGCATGTGTTCTTAATACTGTTTGTTGCGCTGGTGGTTTGGGGCCACAGAGGGTGGTTCCTGTATGCTGGAGGTGAACTTAGCTAAATTTAAATCTAGTCCACACAAGGGTGATGGGTATATTTGAAAACAGAGGTTTTTCTGTGCATTTTGGTGTTATCTATACATGTAAACTGCATTTTAGGCCACTGAAAATGCACCTTTTGGAAACAGAAATGAGTTTCAGACTCAAGAGTTACACTAAACCTGCCTTGTTTTTCACAAGGCAGGTTTACGCACTGGGTGTTTTTATGCACTCTTGTGAATAAAATGATTGTACACAGGAATCGCATTCATCCTTTGGTTGTGTTGTGTTCACAGGTGAACCAGATCGGTCTGTATGGGGGTTTCATCCAAAACTATGAGGAAGCTGTTGAAGTTGTTCGAAAGTGTACTCACTCGGACCCTCGCTTCAGAACTCTGGCTGAGGTAACGAGGCTCTACATTTGTCAGCTGCATTCATGGATGTTCTCAGTAGTCTGAATATATCTCTTGATTTTCCAGAGCATGACTACTAACGGCGCTGATAAAACCCGGACCAAATACACCCTTGAAGGTATGTTCTTAAAATTGGTGAGTTTGTAATAGCAACTTCATGACTGACAAAGTCTGACTGTTGTGTTTCTTCTCCCAGCTCTGCTTTACAAACCTCTGGACAGAGTCACCAAAACAACACTAGCACTGCTTGTGAGAAATTCATCCATTCCTGCTGCTCTTCTTTAATTTTGCGCTCTTTCTTAGATCTTCCCATTCACTGTCAACCTTTCTGTCTTGTAGGACCTCCTGAAGACAACACCAGTGGAGCACAAAGATTACGTTTCCTTACAGGAAGCTTTAAGATTGTCCCGCAGCTTCCTGTCTGGTGTCAACGAGAGTTCTCAGAGCAAACGAGAGGTCACACTTAGTCACGGCATGGTGAGACTTTGAAAGCTAGAAAAGATGTACAGAAAAGTGCACAGCTATCAGTTGTTAATATGTGTTTCTATTATGTGTGTTTGTGTTTTTTGTTGCTCTAGAGGCGTCAGCTGATGCGTGATGGCTTTGTGTTAGATGCAAGTGATGGTGAACGCAGCCTGCGTCATCTCTTCCTCTACACCGACCTCCTGCTGTGCACCAGACTCAAACATTCAAGCAGAGGGTGAGGGTAGATGGAGATAGCACCATGGGTTTGTGGGAAATGTGGCTATGTGGTGATGATGTGGTGACTTGTTGTTTGGGTTTCTTCCAGGAAGCAGGACCAGTACAGGTTCAGCTGGTTTCTTCCTCTGGCTGGTTTGAAGCTTCACTGGGTTGCAGAGCAGGAACGCCCGTCAGATACACTCCTTCGCTTACACTCCATACGAACAAAGATGTACCACCTCAGACGGCAGCTACGGCAACACACAGTATGTTTGTCTGCAACATAGGAAAATACACCAAGGGTTAGCAGCCTTTAATTTACAGAAGAGAAGAAATTTACTGTGAAACTTTTCGTTTCATTGGCTTTTATTTTGGACAATTGGTGATATTAGACCAACCTCTCATTATCTTAAAACAGAGCTAGTGCTAGTGTTGGAAAGACTATTTCCCATGTAGCTCCCACTATTTCTGTGAGTGTTGCTGCTTTTCCTTCTTATTTTTGATCTACATACTATTCAACACAAAATGCGAAGGAGTCTGTAATTGAGGCCTGCCCTGTACCTGTCAAATCATGTGGCAACAACAGGCCAATAGAAAAGACTTGGCTTTAAATTAAGATGATCTCTTACAACCTGAATTCTAAAAAAGTTGGAGCGCTGTGTAAAATGTAAATGTAACCAGAATGCAATGATTTGTAAATCTCATGAACCCATATTTTATTCACTATAGAACACTATATCAGCTATATCAGATATTAAAATTGAGACATACCTTTTCATGAACATATAAGCTCATTTTACATTTGATGGCAGCAACACATCTCAAAAAAGTAGGAACAGGGCCATGTTTAACACTGTGTAGCACCCCCTCTTCTTCTATTAAAAGTCTGTAAGCATCTGGAAAATGAGGAGACCCATTGCTGGAGTTTTGGGAGAGGAATGTTGTCCCATTATGAAGATTATGAGCATTAAGGGTCACATATTATGCAAAATACACTTTTTCAGGTTTTTCTAACAAATGTGTTAGTTTGTGGCAGATTGGCAAAGCTCTGCCCACCTTTATTTCTGAGAACCCTGCCTCTCTAATATCCTAATAAGTTGCAAAAATCTTCTCTAGTTTGTCATTAGTACCACTTACTTTTCCAGCCTTTTTTTTGCCTTGTCCCTACTTTTTTGAAATGCGTTGCTAACAAGTTTAAAATTAGCTAATACTTTTCATGAAATGGTAAAGTGTCTCAGTTTAAACATCTGACATGTTGTCTATGTTCTATGGAGAATAAAATATGGGTTTAAGCAATTTGCAAATCATTGCATTTTGTTTTATCAACATTTTACACAGTGCCCCAACGTAAATGTTTTATAAATCTGTTTATAAGGGGACTTGGCCAGCTCGTAGCAGGAGGAAGCTGGAGCAGATGGAGCTTACACTGCTCACACACTCACCTGTGTACAGACTGGAGCTACACAGCCCGAGTGGCAAGGTACACACACATTAACACACTTACACTCACATTCCCATAACAGATGCACTCTTGAGTAACCATTAAGTAAAATAAAACAAAGAATCTGTGTACCCCTCATTTATAGAGTCATACTCTCCTCCACACCTCCCTATATGAACTTGAAGAATGGAGAGAGGCCATCCACAAGCTCACCATAGACAGTAAGTTCACTGCACAGTAAATAAAAGACATATCAGAGAATAATGCAGAGATCTACACATTATTTGATGCTTCCTAAACATAGATCTATCTCTGAAGACAGATTTTATAAAAAATTTGCCTAAACAAACATGTCTGTTGAAGGAGATCAGTCCACTACTGAGTTACTGAGCTGTCTGATCCTGTAGCATAGGCTACAGGTTGTAAACATAATTACCTGCAGGTGTGTCTGTGTCGTTTGCTGCCAATTATCCAGGTGGTAGTGCATTTAAAACAAGTTCATTTTTATTAATCTTCCAAAGCAATGATGTAGACAGTGTCCATAATAGCAAACGACAACATTAAACTTTCATTTAAAGGTGAAACACAACACTCTTACACTCAAAAACCCTTAGCCCTTCCGGGATCACACACCTAACCCAAACATACAAATCCTTAGTATTTATAACCAAGCTGCAGCCATGTAGCTACACCTGTTGACCATATAAAAAAACTACACTTAAAGTACCACTAAATACCATGAATGTTGGCTCTTACAATGTCTTTTGTACTTAAAGCTTCCTTGAGACTCTTTTATTTTGATGATTTTGGCTCAGTCCCTGCCCGTAGCTTAGCTCTACATCATCATGCTCAGCAGTGAACCCGTACGTGCATGTGAACCTGCTGCATGGTCAGAGTGTTGCTGACAGACACTCTAGCTACAGGGGACAGAGCCTTAAAATATTTAAGATGAAACACTTATTCCTCTTCACCATGTTGGATCTGCATATCTGTACGGAAGGGGGGCTTTTGATGTTGTCTGTGGTTCAGGAGCGGCTTGACACTAGGAACACGACTCTTGTAGCCCTTGACATGTCTGTTTGTGGTGGCTCTTGATTCTCAGACTCCATCCTCAGGAGGCTCAGGAAACCTTTTTAGCTATGTTCTAATATTTTGAGATAGTGGATTTTAGATCTTCATGTACTGTAAGCCATAATCATCAAGATTAGAACAGAAAAGTCTAGAAATGAAGAAGTTAAATATCCTGAATTAAATAACAACGAAAGTGAACTTTTTCATGATATTTTATTTTTTTAAAATGCACCTGTTTCTTCACGTGAATTCTGGTAACAATCTGACCTGACTATTGTCTGTATTTCCTCTGTGCTGTTTATCAGACATAGAAACCGTCCCTCCAGACCTGCTAACCCTCACCAGTGCGTGTGTGAAACTGAGAATGACTCAGCAGCCACCACTGCACAGCTCAAACCCTGGTACAACCACAAACACTGCTCAACTCTGTCCTCATTTCCTCCCCACAGGATCACACCCTCAGTCTGAAACACAACACTGTGATCACTCTCGACACTCTCATACATCTTTCTCCTCCTGCTCAGTTTGTTCAGGACAATTAGGTCTAAAGAACTTCAGGATATTTTTGTTTTTTTTGTCTCTCAACAGTGGAACATGAGGAGTGTTTGTGTGGGACTCTGAGTGTGGCGATCCACTCTGCCTCCGGCCTGCTAGAACCAGGATGTGTGTGATATTTCATTCTTTTGCAACTTCAGAAAATGAGCTCTTTATTGAGGAACGAATATTTTTAACTTAATAAGAAACAAGTAACTCGGTTCCTCTTTCTTGCCCTAAGTGACCTAGTGTTTGGTTTCCTTTCATTTTCAGGTGTATATGTGTGCGTGGAAGTGGATGGTTTTGAGTTTTACGATAAACAAGCTCAGACACACTCATCAGTCCACAGCCTCAGCCCACACTGGGATCAGGTTAGAGCATATTAAACTTGAATTAAAGTAAGCAGTAACTGATGTAAAAGGCAGATGATTTATCAGCTGGTAGAGGACTTCATGTCTAGACAGCGCCAGGCTTCAGAGGATTACAGAAGTCAGATAGCTCTGTGACCAGATCCAGACATGCTTTAAACATGATCAGCAGCAGTAAAATCTACACTAAATCTGACTGGTAGCTGGGATCTAAAGGCTTAAAATGAGACATGACTGCTTCTGTTTGTAGCTTTAGGAGACTGATGTCTTCTTTTCATTGTCAGTCACTCTTCTCTGTCAAATAGGAGCTGACGTTCCTGGTGGACGGGGCTCAGGAGCTGAGGGTGCTGTGTGTGAAACAATCTGATGGACAGGATGATATGGTCCTGGGGAAAGCTGCTGTAAAGGTATAAAGACCACCAACCGAGCTTTGACTTCAGCTCTTGGGTTTTGCGTTTACCTAAAAATATGCTGTCTCGTCTGTTTTTCACCATTCGTCCATCAGCTGGAGTCTAAATCCCTGACTCAGCGATGGAGAAGACAGACTTTACACCTGGGGCAAGTGGAAATGGCTCTGTCTCTAAAGTACAGTCCCCACCCGCTAGAACCGCCCAGCTCTACAGCTCAAACACACCCTGTCTTCTGTGTCCCCATAGAGACTGTGGCTCAGTAAGTCCCATAAGGATGTCTCATTACTCAGTCTAGTTTCACAGCTTGCAAATTGAAACTGAAAGCTGAAGTCAAGTCCAGACTTTTATTTCCCCTGTGGAGCTGATAAGAGGGAAGAAGGATTTTTTTCCCAATTGACTTTCATTTGTTTATCAGACAGGAGGGGGTTCTGGTTCCTCATGTGGTCCGCTGTTGTGTGGAGGAAGTGGAGAGGAGAGGCATGGATGAGGTCGGCATCTACAGGATTTCAGGGACCACAAGTGACATCAACACACTCAAGGCTGCGTTCAACAGCAGTAAGGAAAAGCACACAAAAATGTATATCTTTGAACACAGGATGATGACTCAGGAAAGTTCCTATAAACATATTCACCCCCTTGGATGTTTTACCCTTTGATTAATTTTATAAATCAATCACAGTCGATATAATTTGGCTTTTTTTTTTTTTTTTTTAATAAAAAAACCCTCTTTAATGTCAAAGGGAAAACAGATTTTTACAAAGTAATGTCAGTTAAAAAATGTAATGTAAAATAAGTAACAGCATAGATATTCAACCCCTTTAAAGTGACTGATTCATTATAAGAAATGCAGCCAATTATGAGAATAATCATGGTCCATTGCAAGTAAAAAGTATGAGTGTAAAATAGATAAAGCAACAGAAAGACAGCTTCCAGTGATGTAACATTCAGTTACATTTCCATGACAAACATAACATTTTCCTGGCTGTCATGACAAACATGTGCATTACAGCTATGATTTTGAATTATTTGAGTTTTTAAGTACTCAATAACAAAGGAGTCATCATTTTATTTAGTGTAGATATTTATATATAATTGGCTGAAGAAATTAGACAAAACTTTGCAGGTTTTAGTGAATAAAAAAAAAGGCAGAAGACAAAACTTGATTTGTGCTCCTGTTCAGCACTACTAAGAACTATAAAACAAACAGGGAGTACAGTATTGATTATTATCATTATCTATTATTATCAGATCTGCGTGAAGCCGTCAGCAGGCTTAGAAATTCAGATGTGCACGCCGTCTCTGGAGTCCTGAAACTTTACTTCAGAGAGCTACCAGAGTCGCTCATCCCCTCTGAGCTGTTTCAGAGTCTGGCTGCAGCACTGGGTAAGAACAAACATATTCTGCAATATTAACTAAGAGATTCAACTTTGGGTTGTTTGTAGTTGTTGATAGGTTGTTAGGTTGTTTTTTTTTTTTAATTTCTTTGAAATTGATGACATATTTACTCGTCTTTTGGCCTCTGCCAAGTAAGCTGTATTAGGATTGATGCTGAGGCTTTGAATTTCTAATTTGTTTTAATCTTTATTTTGTTTTGACATTTTATTTTCAGTTTCAGTTTAGTTGTTGTAAGTGTAAATGATGTTTTTTTGTTTAGTGTGTTCTTTTGTGTAAATATTTATATATATACAGTACTTAGCAAATTTATTAGACCACCCTAACCCTAACCAAAGTAAGGTTTATGCCACAGCTGCCCTAAATTAACAGCATTGGTAATTAGCAAATTCATTTTTTATGTTTCTGCAATGGTTAATACACCAATATGTAGAAGCTCTTCAACCCAAATGATATTTTTAATGCTAAAATATAATTATTATTGTTATCCATGAATTTTCACATTTACTGATTTACAAAAACCTGGAAAAATTGGAAAGCACATTATTATTTCTTGATTAATATGTCAAATTATAGTTATTTACTTGCATTCCTGAACAGAAAAATCAGTTTTAGTGGTTGAATGTTATGCTTAATGATTCATTTCTGACTTCTCAGAGAAGCCCAGTAAGACGGCTCAAATTTTGGTGAATTCAGTTTGAAATCCCTCATTCCTGTTCAAAATGGTAAAATGTGGAGAACTCACTGAAAATGAAAGAGTCCGCATTAAAGCACTTCATGATGCTGGATGGTCTCTGAGACAAATATGACAGGTGTATATATATATATATATATATATATATATATATATATATATACAGTAATATATATTGTAATTTAATGTGGAAGTAAAAATACCAGAGATCATTCATTAATAACTCTTTTTCTCCTCTGTAGACATCCAGGACATGAACTCTCGTCTTGTCTCCATGTTGTCTTTACTGCAATCCTGTCCTGACCCCAGCCGCCATACTTTCCTCTACCTGCTGCACCACCTGCAACGGTCTGACTACAGGAAAAAACAAACTGAATTCACCTGTTTTTGTCCAGGAAATGATCATATCTTTCCACTAATCTCAGCTCAATGGTTACAGTAGATTGATGGTAATGATTCAACTCTGTGTGTTTTCTTTCTAGACTTTCAGAGAAGCAAGAAATCAACAAGATGTCCCTCCTGAACTTAGCTACAGTGTTTGGGCCGAGCCTTGTGCGCCCCCCTGTGGTTGGAGAGGGGCATTACGGCCCTACTGTTGATATTTCCCAGGAGGTTGTGGTGCAGGTGAGAGTGAGAAAATGAAAAACAGTAGACTGCTGAAAACTAAGAGGCAGGAATGCTATTTGGTTTAACAGTTTATCACGGACACTGTTTCTGACTGAATGACAAAAGGTCATTTTTTTTTTCCTCTGGAGAGGGACAGACCACATCCAAAAAAAGTAAACTGTCTATATAAACATGTTTTTCCTATTTGCAGTCCAAAATAATAAAATGGATACACACACCTGGTTTAAAGACAACAAGATGAATGTTCTGGAGTGGCCGAGTCAAAGCCCAGAGCTCAGTCAAATAGAGAATTTGTGGTTGGACTAGAAAACGGCTAACGGCTAGCTAAACACTGACTTGAAGAGGGTGAATACTCATGCAGTTACTTATTTTACATTACACATTTTTATTTAATTGGTATTACTCTGTAGAAATCTGCTCTCCTCTAGACATTGAAGATATTTTTTGTTACATTGGTTTTGTCAAAAAAAAAAACCGACTTACATTGACCATGACTGATTAATAATATCACTAAAAGGGTAAAACATCCAAGGGGATGAATACTTTTTATAAGCACTGGAAAAGCACATTAAAATCACAACAAAAGCACAGCTCCAGTCTCTCATATCTCTTCATCCTAAGTAAAGCATCTACAATAAAGTAAATTAAACCTACTTAAATCTCATCGAGCACTTTCATTTTTATTTTACAGTATTAGTTACACCAGTATTGTAATTTAAACCTTTTCAGCTGATGGATCAGCTGTTCATCAGTTCCTCTGACAGAAATGTGTGGAGAAGGGAAAAGGAAGCTGACCACAGTAAAGATATTAACAGCCCTCATTTGATGAATAAACAGCAAAAAAATACAAAATAAAAAAAAAAATTGCAACAAGCCCTTTTTAAGTCAAAATCTAATGTATGAAAAATTATACCCTATTAGATTTTGTATTAGAGAAAATACATGGAGCCTATTTCTCACTCCCTCGAGCTTATCCTGTCAAATTTAGGTTAAAAAGCCATAAAAGTAATTAAAAATATATATATACAGTGCTTAACAAATTTATTAGATCACCTGTCATATTTGTGTCAGAGACCATCCAGCATCATGAAGTGCTTTATTGCGGACTCTTTCATTTTCAGTGAGCTCTCCATGTTTTACCATTTTGAACAGGAATGAGGAATTTCAAACTGAATTCACCTTTTTATACCCAAATTTGAGCCTGGCTCAGTGGGCTTCTTTAAGGAGTCAGAAATTATTCAAGCATAACATTCAACCACTAAAACTGATTTTTCTGTTCAGGAATGCAAGTAAATAACTATAATTTGACATATTAATCAAGAAATAATGATGTGCTTTACTATTTTTCGGGTTTTTTGTAAATCATTAAATATGAAAATTCATGGATAACAATAATAATTCTATTTTAGCATTAAAAATATCTTTTCGGTTAAAGAGCTTCTACATATTGGTGTATTAACCATTGCAGAAACATAAAAAATGATTTTGGTTTTACCAATTTTTATCAATGCTGTTAATTTAGGGCAGCTGTGGCATAAACCTTACTTTGGGTGGTGGTCTAACAAATTTGTTTGGCACTGTGTATATATATGTAGGTTGTAGAGTCTTTTCTTAAAAGGTAAAATAAATTCTAATGTAACATTGTATTCTTGTTACTTTTAAGCCATTTTTTGTTGTTTTAGTCAAAAAGAGCTGTCAGTAGTGTTCCTCTCAGCTAAACCTTGACATTCTTCTACATGTCAAACACTTCTTTACACACCTGTTGTGCCTCTCTGTGTTTATATCTTCATCCTATGTGTTTTTTCAGGTCCAGGTGGTTTTCAGCTACCTGCAGTGTAACAACCTCCCTGAAGCTCGGACCTCTCTGCTCCATGACACAGACGGTGAAGATGAGACCACCCACATGTGAGACCACCATCAGCGTCAGACCCTGTGTAACAGAAGATGGCAGCAAGAGCTTCCTTAAAAATAAACTTATTTATTAATTAAAATATGGACTAAGACTCTAACACTGACTGTTTCTGTCTAACCTTTTAAGTTTGGTTGTAACGTCATTAAAGATAAATCTTGACCAGCAGGTAAAAACAGTGATGACAGAATTTTCCATGTATTTACATGTTCATTAAGTTTGCTTTCATACAAACTCATTCTATACTTATTCAGCTTTTTACAACTAGTTCCTTTTAATACAGACTTTCACTTGAAGCCCCAAGTGACCTGTTGATGTTTTCAAAGAAACAAAGAATTTCAAATAATTTAAAGGTGAATATTTTATGGGAAAAAAAATTAGGTTTAATTCCAAGTAAGAATTGTTTTAGTGTATATAATGTGTACCCATAAACCTCAAACATAATAGGTGAATGACAGTGACTGTAAAGCACATTTAAGGCACACATTTAGACTTTTCAGGGATTAATTTGATCACAAATAAAGTGCCCAGAGTGAATAAAACACCATCAAAATAGATCTTTTTATAAAAATAAAATCCTGGGGGAGGAACCCCCAGACCCCTGAAATTCCTCAAGGAGCCGTCTTGGGGCCAATCCTAATCAGTTTGTATATTAACGACCTGCCAAACATCTGTGCTGATATAAGTCTTCAGATGTATGCTGATGACACAGTTATCCATGCATCTTCTTAAACTTGTGGTGCTGTTCCCAATACTTTAACTAAAATGTACAAAAATATCAGCTTGGCTAGAAGCCTTTTGTTTGGCACTACAAAGAAAACAAAGTCAATCTGTTTTTTTATCTAAAAGTTTTCTGATACAGAAACAGAATATTGAAATCAAAGGTGGACGTATTGAACAGGTCACAGAGGCGAAGTATGTGGGGATCATTTTAAAATCTCACTTATATTTTAAAAGCCATGTTGAAAAGATTTGCCACATAAGTAAGGCTTATCACTGTTGTTTTAGGATGATAAGAAACTGCCTGATAACTAATTTTGCTTTGGTTTTACTGCCTGGTCTCAGACAAATCAGTAACTACATGTCCCTACAACAGGCTCTAAAATCCTGAAAAATTACATCATCACTGCCACATGATGAAGTAAATACAAGATTTTAAATGTTCAAATCAACTGGATTATTTGTAAGAAATATTATCAGTTAAATTGAAAATTGCCCCTGGTGAAATTAACAATAAAGTTTTAGTTGTTTTCTGAGTTTGAACAGATAGGTCAGGGGTGCCACACACAGAAATGTGAATATGAAAGCTGTGTGAGGGGTGCAGAAGTTTGAAAAAAAAAAAGGTCAGGGGTCACCTCCACAAGCCTGAAATCCAATCGGTCATGGTTCAAATCCAACTAGACGGAGTTCACTGCGAGTGTACGGCCCATAAAAGTCCCCCCCCACACACACGTATACAGCCAGTGTTCGACCCGTCCACACTACACATGCGAGTCTCTTTTCAATCACACCACCTGGGCAGCCCGGGCTAGTGTTACCCCCAACCTTTTACCCCAAACACCCCCCGTACCCCTCCTTCCTCTGACTCTTTTTGATCACTAATCCTGTACCCTGACTCAGGCTCTGCAGTGCTAATAGACTCTGCGAGAACGCCATAACAACATCCAGAACAAGTCCCAAACTGAAAAAAAGAGAGTCTCCCTGTTGCCCTCTGTGTCGTAAATCACCTGTCCCCTCTAACACGATGGCTGCCAAAATAAAAGCCCTGCCTGGTGACTACAAAGACAGAATGAGGTTCAGACTACAAAGCAGAGGAAGGTCTGAGACATCGCAGACGTATGTGATGGGAGCAGATGGAGGTCGCCACCTGGGGAGGGTGGGAACAGTTTTAACAGGAGAGGTCAGATTCTGAATGTGACGGCACTTTTCCATTCTTCCTGCGCTCCACAGTCACACTGAGGTTTTACCAGCGCTGGTATGGATTCACGGGAAAAGTCTTTGCTCAACAATGTGGTGAAATTTCAGGCATTTTATGGGTTTCCTCTGTTGACTCATTATTGCCTCTTTTTATGCCAATTTTTGCCCATTTTAACCACATTTTACTATTTGGATGCCCGTCTTTGCCATATTAAACCATTTCTGCATATTTCTGCCTATTTTTCTGCCTCAGTTAACCCATTTTTGCCAGTTGAAACTGATTTTTCATCCCATTTCACAAAATTTTCCACCCATTTTTGCCACTTTAAACCCATTTTGACCATTTATTAATCCCCTTTTATCACTTTTATATCAAATTTTTGCCATTTCTAACCAAGCGGCAACCTCTGGTCTTGAAAAATGAAGCCAATGTGGAAGTGCAAAATATTGCAATATGGCATTTGTCCATTTTAGGCTGGCTGCAGGAACACCAGAAGTCCAGTCCAGGGGGGTGAATTTTTTGTACCACAATAGTTTCGATTATATTTGGGAAAAACCTCACTGCGGACTGATTGGCACGTCTCACTTGATTGACAGATAGATTGACAGGCAACCCTAGCTAGCTAGCTGACAGGAAGTTGAGCTTAGTGGGCAGGCGTTAGGTTGATCCAAAGTTCGGTTGAGACCGAATACAGAAGCAGCCACGGATTGGATTTGCTTCAAAAGCTGTTTGAGTCTGCATAAAGTAATCAAACTGCTGACTTCACACAGACTTTGTCCAATTCTTTTTACAGTCTATGCTTATAACCCATTTATGATACTTACAAAATCCCATTTCACCATCTTTTTCAACAATTTTTGCCATTTTTTAAAAACCTTTGCTAATCTGAACACATTTTTGCCACTTTAATACCAATTTTTGTTCATTTTAAACCATTTCCACCAGTTTATTTCTGCCTGTTTTTGCCACTTCTAAACTAATTCTTGCAACTTTCCTCTGGTTGTTGCCTCTGATGACCGATTATTGCCACTATAATCAATGTTTATCACTCTTATGCCAATCTTTGCCAATTTTAACCACATTACATTATATATTATACCTTTATTTTTGTTTATTTTGCCTCTTTTTCTCATTTTTACCAATTCTAACCCATTTCTGCTACATTTAAAATCCCATTTCACTCCCTTTTCCAACAATTTTTGCCAATTTCAAACCATTTTATCAATTTTTAACCCATGGCTATATACTGCAGCACAAATGAATAAAAAGAATTATTATAAAGATTAGATATTAAATATTGGATATCACAGCTTATCTTTTCAATTGACCACGATTTAGCTGATTTCCATGAACCACTGATGTATTGTACTGTTTCCTATCATATCAAATTATATTGTATTGTATCATATTGTAATATCTGATGTCTTACTACATTATATAGCACTCTTACATAACATAATGTGTCCTATCATATTGTATTATATTGTATCGTGTTATAGCGTTTTTTTTATCGTATCAAATCCTATCAGAAAATTTTGTTATAATTCAATGTTCCTTTGATTTGATAATTTGAAACTTTTTGGTGAAATGTCAGTTTCAAAGTGCCATCAAGTCAACTTTTTAAGGACAACCGAAAACTTTTCATGAATAACTTCAAACTCTGCAACCTGCAAGTTATGTGAAGCTCTGAGCACCAGGAGAGAAAGGAAATGAAGAGTTTTTCACTCCATTTATTTCTGCAATCATCTGTAGAAAAATCCAGTAAAAAACATTTCTGGTGTACACATGTTTTGTAGCACAGCGTATGTGTGTGTGTCTGGATGTGTGTCATGGTGTTGCTGCCCGGAGCTGTGCCATGCTTGATTAGTCCTAATCTAGCTGGGAGTCAGGTTGCTGTGTCGGCAGCCTGTCTGTATGGAAGGCATGCAGGCCGCAGATCACAGGGATTGACCCTCTGCCTCTCGGGTTAACAGAAGCCCGTGTCTGTGTGTGATAGAGTGTGTGTCCTGAAAACTGCTGAACTTGGACTTCTCTTGGATGTGAAACAAAAACTTTTCAGTGTTTGAGAAAAAGATGGACAAGCTTTGATTTTAGAGGAAAAGTCAAATTAAAAGAGTGTTAGAGGAAAAGAGAGGATATGAATGAGTGTGTTTGCTGGGGACTACTTGAACTTTGTCTCCTGCTGGACTCACGTCTCATAAAGAATCCCCTCAGCAGGTTGTAAACATAATACCACACACTTTCAACACACACCACTGCCCTGCAAACCAAAAAAGAAGTGAATTCCTACTTCCTCTGAAAGAGTAGAATAGTGTGAGTGTTGATTCTAACTGAACAAATACACACATTTTGCCCCCTCCTCATCTCCGCTGTGGGCTTAAGTCGTCTGTTAGTGTCTGTGTAAGAGTGAGTGTTTGGGGAGTTTTAGGATCAAACCCTCATGTCGACAGTGGCTGCACCAAGGAGACGACCGCTGACAGGTGCTTCCTGCAGCAACACAGCAGGTGCTTCACAGTCACACAGACACTCCGACTATGAGATATTGTGGGTGCTCACACACATTGTCCATCTCTTCTCATTCCCTCACAATGCACGAGTTTTAATCCTTGAGTGAATGCTAGCAAGAGCTTTTTCACATGCTAACTACTAAAGCTGCTATGTTGGTGCACCTCTAGGAATTTTAAAAGCTCAAAGAGATTGCACGCTTCTGTTAGCATACTTAATTGCAGTACTTTTAAATGAAGTATACAACACTTAATCACAGAGGGGTAGTTTTGGTTCCTATTGACATCTTCTGCAAGTTGTAAACAGATGTTTAAATAGATTTGTATTTTATGTTAACATTATTTGCTCAAAGTAAACAAACTTATTTTGCTGTAATTACCTTTGTCTTGATTGAAATGTGCTACTATTGCTATTAACATGTTAGCTAGCAAGCGTGCTAACATTAGCTAATGGATGTAGCAAACAGCTAACCACACTTAGCTGGTCCACTCCATAGTATCCTTTGACTGTGTAAGATTTGGAGTTTTTAGAGTCTGGTTGTTGGTGAATAAATGCAAGACAGGCTGCAGACCAGTCATCTCTGATGGCACTCACAAACTGTTCATCTGAGATGCTATATATACTATAACAGAACAGAAAACACAATAAACTTTAAAAATAAAACTGGATTAAACTTCCGTTTAGGTTTTAGGTAATGGCTGGAATACCAGAAGTTAAGTTAAAAACCTAATTACAAAACTTCTGATAAAGCCAAGCAAACAGTCTGGTTACCAAAACATTCCAACACAGCAAGCGTAGCCTAATTATGTAGCTTACGTAGAGCCCCACTATCTCAAATCTCTTTGCAGATTTGTGTCATCCTTATATTATTTTTAAGGTGACTTTAACGGTACTTGCCGCTCTGCACGGCCTAGACCTTGCTGATACAAATTTGCAACAAATTGTATTTGCACACAAACGTGCTGATGATTTTCCCTTCGGGGATAAATAAAGTTATTGTATTGTAATGAGCTTAAGCTCCACAGACGCCCCTTTTCTGTACAGTATTCAGTCCGGATCAGTCATCAGTCAGCAAGTTTATTTTCTTTCTTTACATTTTCAATCACAGGCTCTATCAACAAGTCCAAAAGCCAGTCACTGATCTGGTTGCTGCTAAAACACCATGGCCTCTCAACAAATAGCAGCCCTATCATCTGTCCTAATATACCCCTCCTCAACACTTCCAGCACTGTTTCCCCTGGGCTATGACGCCACATCTCCCAAATGGAAACACAAAGTCATGACGTTATGTGGGAGTGATGCTTTTTAGATCCATATCAGAGGATTCTTGCATGCTTAGAAAATGAGGCTGAGGTTAGTTTGGTCTCTGGGCCAGCTGTCCAAAGAGCGAGCAGATAAGAGACCGTGTCATTTTCCACAAATAATGGACAGTTAAATGCAAAGTTTGTTTGTGTGCTTGTCTTTTTGAACTAAAGCTACTATCTCTTTTATTACAGCTGATGAAAATGGACGTTAAGTTCAGACTTTTATCAGTGAACCATTTGAGCTGTAAACGCTAAGCTCCAAGTGGACATGCACCTAATTAATTTGCTGAATTTTCCATGAGAAGTAGTAATTTCCTGTTGCTTCCTTGAGCTCCAAACTTACTGTGACCCAGAGAGTGTTACCCAGTTTTCCACTTTAGAGTGCATGGAGCAAGTAGACGGCAGCAGAGATGGAATGGGATGGGGTTGGGGGTACAGTGCAAATTGGGATTGGTGTAGACAGAATGCAGCACACATGGAGCACAGTGCAGACGGAACATGGTGCAGACGGAATGAGGCACAGATTGGAACATGGTACAGAAGGACTGAGGGTTAGGGTATGTTCATATAAAAATGAACAGAAATGATTACAATTTTGTACGTGTATTTTAATGATTTTTAAGTTCAAATTAAACATGGGCTATCTGTTCGTGGTGAAGAGTTTACCTTTGAAAATCAGAAATTTGAAAAGCAATTAGCCAAAAATACTGTGCTGCAATTTGAGTTCTTATGTATTTTGAGAAAGCAATGCTGATTTGCCCATAAGATCCAATAAATCTTGAGAGGTCCCATTACATTTTTTTTTGCTGTTATCACAGGAAAAATAATTGTTTTTCTGTATTAATGAGATTAGTTGAGATCTCATGAAAACAACTTAAATATACTTTTTATCACAGTAAAATTGAGAAATGAATATATATGAATAAGTGCTGTCAAACGATTAAAATTTTTAATAAGATTAATCACAGGGTTGCTGTGGATTAATTTTGATTAATCATGATTAAATAACATTCATTTTTAATCTATATTAATCTTGTTTCATTTTGCAAGCTTGGTGACGCGTTAGCCAAAGTGCTAGCAGAATGTATGCTTCACGTTAATGTGGTATTTTAAGCTGGAAGTGCTTGGGTAAAAAAAGAAAACTCCTTCCTGCAGAATGTGCATAATACTGTTCCGACTGTTCCGTCTTGGGTTTTTTTGTACTCAAATTTCCCATTGAGAGGGCCACCGTGCTGTTTAGCGTCTTCCATATCGAGTTGGTTGGTTACTACCGGATCAACAGCCCATTTGCGCGTGTGCGGCGCCATGCTCGACGGTAGCCCTACAAACTGCCCAAAATGCGTTGCCAGAGATGTTTCAGGGATTTTGAGTCAATCTGCGCTGTAGATGGGTTAATTGCGTTAAAATTTGTAATCTAATTAATCATGATGATGGATTAATCCGCATTAATGCGTTAATTTTGACAGCCCTAGTATGAATTAATCTCATCTTTGGGACTCTATTAATGTAATAAAGATGCACAATTTTAGACTTATAAAGAAAGAAAGAAATGAGAATGGTTTCTTTTATAAAGAAAATATAAATTCCACTCAGACTGAAGCACAATTTTTCCACACATTATATTGTAAACAAGCTTAAACTTACACTGACTCAACTAAATATTGATAGAAAAACAGTTCACAAACATTTGAAATATATATCCTCAGGGTTTTTTCCAGTTTTAAAGCTGTACAAAATGATTAGATATCATTGTGTGTCTTTTCTCCATATGTAAACCACAAATACACTATATTGCCAAAAGTATTCACTCACCCATCCAAAGAATTAAAATCAGGTGTTCCAAACACTTCCATGGCCACAGGTGTATAAAATCAAGCACCTAGGCATGCAGACTGTTTCTACAAACATTTGTGAAAGAATGGATCGCTCTCAGGAGCTCAGTGAATTCCAGCGTAGTACTGTGACAGGATGCCACCTGTGCAACAAGTCCAGTGGTGAATTTCGCTCCTAAATATTCCACAGTCAACTGTCAGTGGTATTATAACAAAGTGGGAGCGATTGGGAACGACAGCAACTCAGCCACAAAGTGGTAGGCCACGTAAAATGATGGAGCGGGGTCAGCAGATGCTGAGGCACATAGTGCGCAGAGGCTGCCAACTTTCTGCAGAGTCAATCGCTACAGACCTCCAAACTTCATGTGGCCTTCAGATTAGCTCAAGAACAGTGCGTAGAGAGCTTCATGGAATGAGTTTCCATGGCTGAGCAGCTGCATCCAAGCCATACGTCACCAAGTGCAATGCTAAGTGTTGGATGCAGTGGTGTAAAGCACGCCGCCACTGGACTCTAGAGCAGTGGAGACGTGTCCTCTGGAGTGACGAATCGTGCTTCTCCATCTGGCAATCTGATGGACGAGTCTGGGTTTGGCAGTTGCCAGGAGGACGGTACTTGTCTGACTGCATTGTGCCGAGTGTAAAGTTTGGTGGAGGGGGAATTATGGTGTGGGGTCGTTTTTCAGGAGCTGGGCTTGGCCCCTTAGTTCCAGTGAAAGGAACTCTGAATGCTTCAGCATACCAAGAGATTTTGGACAATTCCATGCTCCCAACTTTGTGAGAACAGTTTGGGGATGGCCCCTTCCTGTTCCAACATGACTGTGCACCAGTGAACAAAGCAAGGTCCATAAAGACATGGATGAGAGAGTTTTGTGTGGATGAACTTGACTGGCCTGCACAGAGTCCTGACCTCAACCTGATAGAACACCTTTGGGATGAATTAGAGTGGAGACTGAGAGCCAGGCCTTCTTGTCCAACATCAGTGTGTGACCTCACAAATGCATTTCTGGAAGAATGGTCAAAAAATCCCATAAACACACTCCTAAACCTTGTGGAAAGCCTTCCCAGAAGAGTTGAAGCTGTTATAGCGGCAAAGGGTGGACCGACGTCATATTAAACTCTATGGATTAAGAATGGGGTGTCACTTAAGTTCATATGCAAGTCAAGGCAGGTGAGCGAATACTTAGTAAGCAATATACTGTAGTAAGCTACGATAGGGTGATCATCTCAAGCAAAACCTAAACAGACTCATAAAAATATATAAATAACAATGCTCATCATTTTGTTTTTATTTTATTCAAAACATCATAGTCCTTATAAGCTTATGTTACATTTTTTAAGTTATGATTTTGGTTAATCTGCACATTCTGCATCTTATTTAATCTAATTAAACTTTTTTAATTCCACTTCTTTGTGTATGCTATGCCTGTATGTCTTTACCAAGTGTTCCAAAATAAATGTGATCCAAACATTTTTTATAACAAAAATTATAAATATATATAGGACAAAAAATACAGCATGGCATTCCAGTCAGACTTTTATTGTCAAAAGCCTTTTAAGTAGAAAATACTGAAACATAACAAATTGCACCAGTTCTGTTGGTGGAATTCTTGAATATTATCATCGTAAGTCATTTTTTAGCTCTAACATCTAAAAACAAAAAACTGTTTTTCTTCACATTTTTAGATGTGTGTGTTTGTGTCTGTATTTTGAGGAGTTTCTCTGTTGTAAAGTTTTGGTTTATCCTGATGTATTCAGGACAAACATGTAAAAAAGAAAGCTGTCCTCTCCTTGGAGTGACTTGGACTGTCTGGAAAGTGGAGGATAAAAGTCTCTTTTTGTCTCTTTGTGTTTTTACTGTTCTTCATCCTGGACTTTGAGTGGAGCACACCAGTGCTGGCAAGGTTGTCGTGAGTGTGTTCACCTCTCTGTCTGTGTAAGAGTGTGTATGTTGTGAGCTGTGAGTGACGTCCACTTCCACAGAGTGTATTTCCCCACTGTGAGACTTTGTGTGTGTCTCAGTCAGCAGGTGTGGGGGGATGTACCCAGTCTGGGGCTTTGTGTGCTCCCTGTGATGGTGCTGGTTGTTGGATTTGGGCGGACAGCGGCCCCTTTTGTCCTGTCCCCGGAAACCCCTCAGTTTGGGGCTCCAGTGTTCCCGCCACTGGAGGGCCAGGGTGGAGCGGTCTGCCACCAGTCGACTCTCCTCAGGTCCCCAACCCCGCTCCCCCTCCTCTGCACCGATCAGGAGGAAGGTCCGGCCCACATGGAGGGCAGGGCAGCCGCAGCTTAGGTCACGGTCAGGGACCCAGAGGGACTGGGTGCCCCTGCGAACACGAGAGGTGGACCCTGTGCGGAAGACTGTTTGGACGGAGATGGAGAACTGCCACCAGGGACCTGAACGCTCCATCCCTCTCACTTGCACCTTCAGCACTGAGAACAGACAAACAATCAATATTTTTCAGTTTTCAAAGTAGCTCTATGTAGAACTTTTTAAAATTTTCTCATTTAGATACAGTCTACTATTAACCTGACACGGCAGATGGATGTGTTTCACACATCCATCTGGAAAACCTTCGATATACAGTATTTGGGAAAGGGCAGAGTCTTTGAAAAGAAAACCCTGAGGGAAATTTGATGAACGTTCTGTCTGTCACATCTTTACAGACCAATCAGAGCAACAAAACACGTGACGTCGCCACTGCTATCTAGGTACGTGTGAGCAGCTACCAAGGAATAAACTCCATATAGAACTGCATAACGTGAACCGTGATGACTGTAGCCACGTCAGTACACAACTTTTGTTGTTTTTTAAAAGAATACAACTCACTGCTGTTCTTTGTTCTTCTTTTAACGAAGAAATGTCTTCAAGCTCTGATAAAACTGGCGCTTTAGCAGCATCCACGCTAATGTCTTCCGCCAAAACAGCAACGGCCTTTTGATGCTGCTTGCTTAGTTCACGACTCCGCTGCGCCCGAAAGTACTGCCCCTCGTCGCTGATTGGTACTGTCACTTTCTAACTGGGCCCAAACAGTTCAGATGCGAGCTTTGCAAGATGGATTCACCAGTGAAAAACAAGGAAACGGGTGTATCCATCTGCTTTGCAAGGTTAGTCTACTACACAGTGCCTATAAAAAGTATTCAACACCTTGGATGTTTGATCTTTTTATTGGTTTAATATAAATTAATCATGGTCAATATAATTTGTCTTTTTGACACAAAAATTTTACCCCCCAAAAAATCTTTAATATCAAAGTGAAAGCAGACTTCTGCAATGTAAATTAACCAAAAATATACAATTTAAAATAGTTGATTGCCTAAAAATTCCCCCAATTTAAAGTGACTGACCTAATCAGCAGAGGTCCAGCCAATTAGTGCCAGTCGTCTCACAGTTAGTGAAATGGGAATCACCTGAGGGCAGTGAATGTGTCTGAAGTGATTGTAGTATAAAGATACCTGTGTCTGAAAAGCTTTAGTCACTGGTTAATCAGTATTCCTGGCTACCATTACACCATGGAGACAAAAAAAAACACCCCAATCAACTCAGAGAAAAAGTTGTTGAAAAGTATAAGTCAGGGGATGGATACAAAAACATTTTAAGGCACTGAACATCCCCTGAAGGTCAGATAAATCCATCAGGAAATCTAAGAAATATGGCACATGTGTAAATCTGCCTAGATCAGGCAGTCCTCACAAACCAAGTGACCAAGAAGTGTAAGAAGGAGACTAGAGAGAGGCCACCAAGATACCCATGACTACTAACCGTTAATGTATAGTAAGCTGGTTTATGGAAGTTATATACATTGTATATTTTAGCATAGCTGGCCAGATTGTGATTTTAAGAAAAAAGAAATGAAAAATATATTAATAGCATTTGTTTCTTAACGCTAGCAGCATTGGCCTGTTTGCAATCCTAAACTGCTGATAATCTACAATAAATAAAATGAACAGTATGACCACAGCACAAACCCAACAAATACTCTGAGGGAAGATAAGATCTACTAAAAGTGTTTATATTAAAATATATCATGGTGTTCTTATCAATCATTCTACAGTGAGGTGTTGCAAACCCCTTCTGTAAACTCTCCAACATAGGGCCAATCACAATGTGCCACATCATCATATCGGCATACAGCCAGCCATATTCTGTATTCTTCTAGCTGATCAGGACTTTGAGCTGACCTACCGACTGCATCAGTAGGGCGAGGCTGAGTGGTGACAAACAGAAATCCTCTGAAGGCCTGACCATCTAATTTCAGATCAATCTAAGCAGTCTAGGCTGGCTACGGAGGCAGGATCCTCTGTAGGCTGAGTCCTAAAACTTTTAGATCTTTCACATCACATACTACCATTGTAAAATTCAACGCACACATAAACTCAATTTATTAAAGTCTTACTATAGATTGAAGTTGGTAGGAGTAAAAACGAATGAGAATAAGAGAGAGGAAAAACATGTTTTCCTATTTTATAAGAAAATGATCATAAATCATGAAACCTACCAAAATCCTTCAGACAATACGTCTCCAAGTTCATCCTGACTTTAACCTGAGAGGGCTGGCAGTAGGAAACACACTCCTCCGCTGTAACAGAGAGAGAGATAGAGAGAGAGAGAGAGAGAGAGAGAGAGAGAGAGGGGGGCATAAAATGAGAGGGTATCATTTCATAGCAAGCATATCAGCACATGTCTTTTCCCCTAATTACAATATGGCTGCTTGTATTTGTCATCACAATATCCTGTGACTAACAGATGAGCCGGCTGCAGCAGGTGGGACATTCCTCAAGCTGCCACTAGGAGGGAGTGCTTCGCTGCTTTTGTTTTGATATATGAGTACACAGAAGTCATAGTCATGTTTATTTAACATAAATAGGTGACATAAATAGAGACAAAAGAGAAGTTTAGAAAGTTATATTACATTAAAAAAAGAAAAAAGCACAGTATTCAACCGTCTTAGAAGATGAAACTTCAAACAAGCATCATATTAAAATAGATATCGTCTATTACCAGAAACATACAGTTTGCGCTTTTATTAGTTACAAGTTATTCTAAGCATTTTAATTTTTTTTTGATAAGAAAAGGCAAAATGATAAGTTTAAAGGCTCTAAATTTGAGATAAAAAGTTAAGCTAGTTAGTTCAAAAGGTCAAAACAAGAAATGTCAAAATAATGTTTTAAAAAAAGGCAAATTCATGAGATAGAATAAATAAATAAATAAAACAAAATAAAATCATGACTTTTAAAAGTCAAACTATGACTTAAAATTTTTAATTATGAGTCTAAAAAGTCAAAATATGGGATTAAAAGCCAAAATGATAAATTCAAAAGATCAAAATCATAAGTTTAAGTCAGAATTGTGAGATGCAAAATTGAAAATATGAAATGAAAATCCAAATCAACTTCTTTTCCCACATTCCTGACTTTTTGCCTAATTATTTTTACTCTTTACTTTTCAAATTTTTCTGACTTAATAAGGCTCTCTTAAATCATCGAGGTTAGATTTACATTTTTATACTGGAGCAAATCTACAGACCTCATACCCGTGGGCCAGCTATGATTAGAATACGATATGATCTAGCAGGCCCAGTATGACTGTCCCGCAGGCCGGATTTGGCCCCCGGGCCTTGAGGTTGACACATCTTGTTTACGGTAAAAAAGCTTATCCTACATGCAAACATTCTAACGCATAGCCTATGTAGCCTACGCATAGTGTACAGAGCTATGTAGCTAAAGCTAAACTCATGAAGTGGCTATGTCAGCTAAATCAACGTAGCAAAAGTAGCTTTAGCTATGTTTGTTAAAGCTCACATTGCTAAAGCTAACTAAGCTACATTGGCTAATGTAGTAATGTTATTTGCGTAACCAGTGCTACTATGTAAGCTTCAGCTAAAGTCAAAGAAGGTAAAATGAGCCCTGTTTGTGGAACCACTTCTAAAATGAGAATATATATAATTTGATCCTGCCTTTTTCTCTGATTGATTTATAAAACGTTGCTTAGTTTGTAATAGTTTCAATGTGGTTATGTCACGAATATAACTGCCAGACTTTGATTACAAACAAGGTTGATTTTTTTCTTTTAATCTAAAACTGGAAACATGTTGTGCTGGCAAATTACAGCACTTCCATTCTGAGATATACAGTTTGTGGTCTCAGATGAACAGTCTGCAGCCAGACTGTGTTGTTGACTCATGTAGGGGTCAGATTTGTGTGCACACAGGAATGAAGCCATACCCACCTTTTCTTTCTCTATGAGTTATTTTTACATTAAAGTAACACAAGAGAAAGGCAGCATGAAAACTTCCATAGCTTAATTCTTTTCAAACTCCCAGGAGATGTTTGACCAAAGCCAAAATTTAAAGTACTTTAAAAGCAAACAATGAAAAAATGTCTGAATTGCAAAGAAACAGTGCAGCTGAGACAATAATTATGATTTTTTTTTGTTTTGCAAATTTTTATGAAATCATTCTTTTTGTATTACACACTTTAGTTAAGCCACTGCATTGTCTCCCTGCAGCCATAGTGATGTAAATTAAGCACACCAGTGCTCCTTAATGTCTCATTTAACTTAAAAACAGTCACAGACAACTCAGTGGAATAGTCAAGAGTCATTTGCACTTTTTGATATTAAACATTAGCCCTCTAAGTGGTTCTTATTTCCTTTTTCAATCCATGACAAGTTCCTTTTTTTCTCTGGTCAAGTTCATGACCTGAAATCCCTTGTTTATTTAGTCCCTATAGCCAAACAGCAAGTCAATTACCCTCAGCTTAAGGCACTACAAAAATTCAAAATGAAACACAAACCATTTAATAAACAAAACAGTGAAATTTTAAAATGTTACAAAAGTAGAGATTTATTGCAACTAACTATAGAATTAAGTATAGAATTTCTTTTTCTCTTTTTTTGTAAAAACTACCATTTGACAGCTGTAGTTTAGAATCTAAAGCAATGACAAAATAAAATGCAACATTTATGTGTAAAGAAAATTACTAGCCCCCTTTTGCAACAGATCCAAAATAGCTGATTTAAATATTCATCCTTTCAGATAGCAACTTGTGAGTGGGATTTCCATCCAAATGTGTTGCAAAAGTAAAATGAATTTCAGATATTCAGATAAAGAAAATGCAAATTCATGCATGTTTCCATTAACCACTGTTAGGTGAGTATTATGGCCCACAGGTAGAGCAGCAGGTGGTGTATCCATGAGAAAATATTTTAAAGAAAAACACAACAGAAGAAGAGAGTGAAACACAGCACTGCTTTATGATCAGTAGCCTATATCGTAGTTAGCTCCTCATTAGCTTTTAAAAAGACTGATGATTTCAGTTTTTAACATCTTTTTCTAAACTAATGTGCTCTCGCATTAACTCTAGCAACAAACCTGGTGCTTATGTAAACATGTTAATTGAAACATAAGAACATGACACTGCTCATGTTAAATTTGTTCATGTTGTACAACCCTACCAAATCAAACTGAGTAAATTACTAAACTTCCAGTTTAAAAAAAAAATGAAGGGGGCAGCTATTCATCGGTTAACATTTGTGTCATCTGCATGTTTATGAACTCACCTATGCTGTACTGAGGTTGGTATACGGGGGTCGGAGCAACCTCTTGAATTCCTGCAAACATAAACACACTTTCAGACAGGTGACAGGAACAGAAACACACACACCCGAGCTGTCAGGTTGTTGCAGACTGAGTGTGTTTGTTATGTGTGCTATGCAGGGATGCCTTTCATTGCATGCTGGCATGTCTGCTCAGAAGATAAGCAAGTGTCAAAAATGTGTGTGTGGTCCTGTTTTATTGGGCAAGAAACACACACATAAACACAAACTTTACTTTTGGTAATTTAATAAGGCTGAGCCATCACTTCTTGTATGTTTTATGTCTGAAACATGAAGCAGAGTCTAATAAACCTGCCTTGACTCTGTTCACATCTTTAAGCTTGTAAAAGAAAAATGAACAACCTGCTGGTCGGTGCATATATTATCCAGGTCTCTTGTAAAACTCTGTGTGACAGAGCAGCCATATTTTACCAAAGTTCACGCTCCGTCCCCCCGTTCATGTCCTGTCCTCTCTGACACAACTGGGACAGTGACACCCTACACCCCCACCCAGCTGACTGTCCCCCTCTTTTAAAACACAGGAAGGTGCAGTGTGCTTGTGTGAAAATGTACATAAAGTACATCTGAGAAAGCCAATTCATATTTGTAATAAACAAACTAATTCTTAAAGCTTAAGTTAATTTATCACTGAAATACAGTTTTTTTAATCTTTATTTCATTTATTTAAAAAAAACTCTCTCAACTTTAAAAAACCCTCTCACCACAACAGGAAATATCTACTGAGAAAGTAAGCAAATTAATTTAGCTTCTCAACCTGTAAATCAAGATTAAACATTTCATAAAGACAGTCATGTTTTTGCAAACTATTTAACTTTAAAACATCCTAATTACCGATGTCATCATATCTAGGTCCAGTACAGTGCCTTTAAAAAGTATTCACCCGCTTGGATGTTTTACAGCTTATGATTTTATAAATCAATCATGGTCAATGTAATGTGTCTCAAGTGACTGTAGAATAAAGACACCTGTGTCCGGAAGGTCCGGTCACTGGTTAATCAGTATTCCTGGCTACCATTACACCGTGAAGACAAAAGAACACTCCAAGCTACTCAGAGAAAAGGTTATGGAAAAGTATAAGTCGGGGGATGGGTGAAAAAAATTCCAAGGCACTGAACATCCCCCGGAGTTCAGTTAAACCCATCATCAAGAAATGGAGGGAATATGGCACGTGTAAATCTGCCTAGATCAGGCTGTCCTCACAAACTGAGCGACCGTGCAAGAAGGAGACTAGTTAAAGAGGCTACCAAGTACCTATGACTACTCTGAAAGAGCTTCAGCAGCTGGGCTGGGAGAGACTCTGCATACAACAACTGTTACCCTGGTTCTTCACTAGTCGAAGCTTTAAGGGAGAGGGGCAAAGAGAAAGCCACTTTTGAAGAAAAAACTAATTTGACCAGAGTTTGACTAGAGTTCACCAAAAGGCATGTGGGGGACTCTGTGGTGAAGTGGAAGACAATTCTTTGGTCTGATGAAACCAAAAAGGTTCTTTTGGCCATCAGACAAGACAGGCAGACATCAAACACTGCACATCACCACGAACACCCCAGCCCCACTGTAAAGCAAGGTGGTGGCAGCATCATGCTGTGGGGATGCTTCTTGGCAGCTGACACTAGAAGGCTTTGTAAAGATCAAGGGTAAAAGTCATCCAGGAGGAAAATCTTATTCCGTCTGCAAGAGAGCTATGGCTTGTGAGAAGATTTATATTCCAGCTAGACACTGACCTGAAGCACACAGCAAAAGCTACAAAGACAACAAGGTAAATTTTCTAGAGTGGCCGAGTTAAAACCCAGACCTCAATCAAGTAGACAATTTGCCGCTGGACTTGAACAGGGGTTTTCACTTCCAATCCCTGTTACAACCAGACAGAGGCTGAGCAGTTTTGCAAAGAAAAACGGCAGTTTTCAGATCTGCAAGTCTGACTGAGAACTATCCACACAGACTCGATTGCTGCCAAAGGTGAATCTACTAAATACTGATTTGAAGGGTGTGAATATTTATGCACTCAAGCATTTTACATTACATATTTTTATCTAATTGACATTGCTCTGTATAAATCTGTTTTCACTTTGACATTTTAGAGTTTTCTTGTAATATTTTTGGCAAAAAGCCAAATTATATTGACCATGATTGATTTATGAAATCAATAATAAAACATCCAAGGGGTTTGGATACTTTTGAATATGTGCTAGAATATGCTTGAAAGTGATGAATAAACATACAGTTTTGGCAAATTATCTAAATTTTATTATTAGTTTTGTTCATTTGAAATGGCTTTATACTGGCAAAGGTAGCAATTCAAAAAAATTATTTCACTGACTTAGAAGAAGAGATAGTGGCAGCTACTGAAAGCTGGTAGATTTAATCATACGTAGTCCTGTCAAACAACTCTCTTTTTAGCTATGTTAGTAACATTAGCTTTGCTAGAATTCAGCAGTTTTTTCCATAAAGGTAGGAATTAGCTAAAACTAAATCTAACCATTTAGAATGCCCAACTAACTCAAACAAAGATGAGTGCAGGTAATTTTAGCTAGCTAAGGCTAGCTGCAGCTTGCTCACTAGCTTGTTTTCCCTTTAATACCTCAGTAATCTTTTTAGCAAACTGATCAAATATTTAGACTTTACATTTTCCCTTTAAAAACTATGATGGCAAAGAAACAAACTATTCTCTGCTAAGTATATGTGCTGTTTAATGCTAGCTTTAAGTTTAGCCTGTCTGCTGGGTGCCTTATGGTCTGCCTGAAAAGAGGACTGGAGGAGGGTGGGTGCTACGTTGGACTGTGGGGGGTAAGAGATGCTATACATAGCCTGAGATGGTCTGGCAGTAAAAACAAACAAGGTTTTCTTTCACTCACTCCTTTCACTGAGAGAGTTATGAGTCTGGGCCCTGGGTTGGGGGCGTTGTGAGCAGCACAACAGGTGTGAAGCTCGCTGCTGCTGGCTTCCTATGTCACCTGATTGAGGCTTACACAGTGTCAGTGCCTGTGTAGTTGTCGGCACTCGTACGATTAGCCGGGAAGTGCACGTGGATTAGCGCTTGTGGCTGAAGTTCGGTGCTGTCCGGGGCCAAAGATATGTAGCAGCGAGCCATTTGATATGACTCTGATCCCACATCAGCTGGTGATGAGGTTTCCCCGTAGCGGTCAGCTCATGTCAAGGCTGCTATGGAAACCTTCTCTAGGGATGATGAAAAGGGGACACGCTGCATGATTAGGCCAAATTAATCTGGACAGCAGCGGCCCCTTTTGTACTGAGCTACTACTTGATAAAGGCTTGGAGAGCCTGATAGAAGGTTTAATCCAATAAGACCACAAGCAAATCATGTTGAAGGAGAAATTAGAGCGGTCACTTTGTCATGAGTGAAGACCAAATATTAAAATTCAAATTAATTTATCTGCATGGCATGCACAGAATGCAAAAACAATGCATTAGTAAGATTTACAATCATATACAAACATAACAGGAGTTCAAAGACAATCTGTCCTCTCTGATCTGATCTCCAGTTATGGTTTAAAATCTATTGGCTAAAAATACTCAAGTGATTGTTTTCTCCCTTCAGGGTAAATACTTGGTTAGGTTAATGTAACTTCTGAGCTACTTGGATATGATTATAAAAAAAGACCATCATCAAGGACAAGGACAGTCTCCCTGATTGACAGTTTCCCGATTAAAAATAAAACATACACTGTCAGGTTACTTACGTATGCAGGGTCGCAGCGGGGACTTTCCTTGTTTGTATCCCGGAGCGCAGCGGTTACACCTGAGGCCGGTCACCCCTTCCCGACACAGACACTGACCTGACGTCTGGTTACACCAGCGACCCACCGCTCCTAAAGGATGGCACTGACATGCTGAAAAAAGGATGAGAAGATAAGAAAGATTTTATGGCCATTGTAGGCCACTGAACAATCTGAATGTTTGACAGATATTTTTTTATTTCAACAGCTCATAATTGAAGACTTGAGGATAAACATAGCTTATTTTCAGTGGTCTTAAACCTCAAAATCCCTGCTTTCTGCACTGTTGCGTCTATTAATCGATTCATTTCTGAATAACTAGATAACCTTTGTTCCATGATACTAAAGAAAATCTTCCCCACATTCAGTAGTGAGATGGAACAGAACTAGCTCAGATCAGAGTACTCCTTCTCCTTGAGAATCAGGATTCTCTCTGCTCTCCATCAGGCTTTTGGGATAGATTGTTTTGCCAAAACTACCCTTGGTAGCAACCACAGCAATCCAAGGACATCAAGTATGCTTTTATAAACCTGACTCCTTGGCCTTTGCATGTCTCACTACATCCTGCACTTCCTTCTGCCTCGGTGGCCTAGCATCCATACTAAACTCTATCTTACCTAGAGGTGGCATGTCCTAACTCCCTATTCCTCCCTGGATCTGAATGAGTCCTTTTTAAACCCTCCTCTACATCTCACTTTGGTGCTTTAAGCTGCCCTCCCTCGTCCTGAATGAATAAATCTTTCACTAACTTAAATGGATCCCTATAAAATGCTGTCCTAGTCCCTTCCTTCTATTTCTAAGTGATAATACCCTCTTCTTGCAAGACATTAATTCCCTCTCTCTCCTCTACTGTAGCCTTCCTCCACTGCTTTCTTTACTGTGCCCTCTCCTTTACTAACCCATCTATCTCTTTCTGTCATCGAGATTTAACTGGCTGCACTTTCTCAACCCTATTTCTGTCATGCCGTATAGAGACAGTCCAGTTGGTAGAGATTTCAAGCTGTAAATAACTAAACCTAACAGACCTCTGGGATAACTGGAAGACTTCAACAAGCAAAAAATCTTCAGTTTTTATGAATACGAATTTGTCTGTCTTCTACAGAAAAATTTACCAAGTTGGAACAAAGCAAAAGATAATAAAAACCTAACAACTGCACAGAGGACAGACAAAACAGCAGACAAGCTGTAGAGGACCATCAATCAGGTTTAATCCCCCTTGACAGCATCCATCCTGAGTGTCCTTGAGCAAAGATGCAAGACTTCTACCTACATCATAAAACCTGTTTTGTTGCTGTCTTGTTGGGAAAACAAAGACAAATTCCCCCACTGAGCTATCAACAAAATTCCATATGAAGGTCGGTCATGTGTGTGCTTTGTGGGAGGACTAGGAGATGCCGCATAGATTTACAGGGATGAATCTAAGTTGGTTAACTTGATGCAAATGGCAACTGCTATTAATGGGCACATAGAACTGACATTGTGATTGAAGTAATTTTAATCTAAGTGACAATCTATTTTTTTTAACAATGTTAGGTGAACCTAGAATGATTGCTGTTTAGTTTATTAGCATTTGTTCAGTCAGTAAACTCAAGAATTGTGTCAACAGTTAAAAGTCATTTGTCTATGAGCTGAAAAAATTTAGCCCAAGTGAGCAGGAAATCAAGGGGCATGCCATGACACCACAGACTGTGTAAAGTATTGGATGAAGCATGAGTGACATATGCAGTCATTATTATTGTTATTAAAGGGCTTTTGAGGCCCATCCACTGCAGCCACCATGTTGAAAAAGTAACTTTAGAATAGCAGACAAAGAACTGGAGCTGAGGAAGCTATAATGTACTAGCTTGCAGTCATTTAAGCCATGCCCACAATTATGCATTAATTTTATGCTTCTAAAAACCAAAATACTACTACTGTGAATATTCCCATAGCATTTAGCCTAACCAATACTGCTACTTTGACTGTTTTTGCACATGTATACATCAGTGTCATCAGCATACAATCACATTTTTACACTGTGTGACCACAGACTGGGGAGAACATTGGTCATTTACACACACTATACCTAATCTTTTTTTTCCCTTACTATAAGCCATTTGATCCTGTTTCATAAGTGCGATCTGAATGTGCCATGATTTACATTGTTAAATGTTCTATTTACCTCTGCTATCAGGCAGTAAACCAAATGAGGGAAGACAGATAGAAAGAGGAAGCCAGACCTCAGCAGCACTGTTAACACTCAAGTACTGTTTATACAAATCCTTACAATGAATCTAAAATTAAATAATTGGCCTCTTAGGAAACCCCAGGGAAATAAAGCGACTATAAATTTTAGCTGACTAAATTCACTTAACGTTTATGTATTAAAAATAAAATCATGGCGACACTAAATCATAACTGTTCACTCCTAAAGCTCAAAGAGAGCCCATTAACTTTGGATATATTAGGCCTGTTGCTGGACCCCCACATGTGCATACCAGAGTGTCACAGTCACTTAGGACATGTGACCAGTCAAAGATCAAGGGTCACGGCACATGCCAACCAACGGTAACTGTGGGTATACAGGTGGCAGCTCGGTTGGGTTTGTGTATGTTTTGTGTCACTAACAGGAATTGCTGTCCTCTCTCACAATGTAAGCAGCCTATAAACACTTGTGCTTGCTCTGACTGGGACACAGTAAGCATGTAAAAACACACCTCAGACAGGCAGACATAACATGTCTCTAAATTTACTTATTTTATCTTCCACTACTGCAATTAAAAAAATACGCTTTCAAAAGAAATAGTTCCCTCTACCCCTTAACCCTGTCCCAAGCACCTGTACAGCAAGCAAACACACACACATGTAGGGACTGACGTTGGCAGGCCTTGCGGTGGTTCAACGGCTTGCTGTGGTCGCGGGTGTATCCGTTCTGGCAGTACTGGCAGTGGCGTCCAGCTGTGTGGTGGCGACACTTCTGGCACACACCTCCACTACGACGGCCTGACTGCTGAAACACCTCCATGCTGAAGCGACACTTGTTCGAATGGCCGTTACACTCACAGGCTAGACAAGAGAAGAAATTATTATTATTTCACTTAATCTTTGCTGAGATGTTTCTAAACCTTGATCAGAGTCAACCTGTGGTAAATTCAACTGATTGGACATGATTTGTTAAGGCACACACCTCTCTACAGAGGGCCTCAGCGGACAATGCATATCATACCACCACCATAGTCCTCCACTGATCTGGGCTTATGGCAGAGTGGCTAGACGGAAGCTTCTCCTCAGTGCAAAACACATAAGTACAATGTTTAATAAATAAAAGCTTTTTTCTTTCAGGATATATCCAATTTATTTTTTGCATCTATTTGGTAGAATTACCTGTGCTGTGTAAGACAATGGTGTCTTTACTAATTTATACAGTAAAATAGACCCATTGTCCTCATATAAGGACTTTTTTTTAACTACTTGTTTCGATTCAGTGTTTAGTTATTATACTTATCAGATCCTACTAATCCCCCAAAAATAGGGTATATTAAAAATGCATTACAAATAATAGTTTGGGTTTTTGACGATTAAGTTTTGACTTTTTGATACAATTGTGAAAAGATAAAGGAGATTTTATCATTTTGAAACATGCTTTTTAAAGATTTAGAAAGTGTTTTGGACCTAGATATATAAAGATGTTTTTGTGCAGTTTAGGACAGTGTTTAAGAATTTGTCTGCAATTCTTCCTAAGAATTTTTGTTGCTTATGTCAAACAGGTTTCAATATCATTTAATTTTTATTTTCATCATATCAAAGTTTTTAATTCTGGTATTGTGGCAACCTTTTATTATTTGATTAAAGAAAAAGGATCAAGAATTATACATTGTTTCACCATACAACTTAAAATATCTAGGTATGATTTATCGTCCATATCGCCAGCTCTAATTAAAACAAGTAAATTACTTTTGAGTGCCTTCAAACACAGAGAAAATAGTGTTTCTGTTTGTTATTACCCTGGTCTTTGAGGGCTGCAAGTTATGCCAGCTGATTAAATCCCTTCATGTTAAACATTAGAGTTAAAATGACAGTGACGTGACTAAACATTAAAAATAAAGGTCTGGGAATGATTTAGTTCCAATTTTACATACAAATATGCTCCAATAGCATTGTCTTCAAAGCTGCTTTTTGTTTATTCCTACTTATACCATCTTTTAGGCATCACAAGCTTTTAGCTGACAGCAGAATTATGACTAGAGGAAAAGAGAGAGGGGGTTAAAGATGGTTATTGGGACTGCTATGCTTTAAAACTTCTTGGCAACCAGGATCTCTGTTCATTCTGACAGGAAAATGTAAACCACATGTAAATGGATTTGCCTATTCAAGCTCCTGCCCTGCAGGAAAAAGGCACAAAGAGGGGCCAAGAATTGTGGTGTCTTGATCAATGACTCACACAAAGCGATGTGCACCAGGCCCAAGCACTTTTGACCCCCAAAGTCCAGTTTTTTTTAATGCTCCATACCACGTTCAAGCTAGTACACTTCCCTGACCCTGGCATAGATGGAAGAGGTGGACTCTGGCAAGGTACACTGGTGATGATTTTAAAGAATGGCAAAGTGTTAGAGGGCCATACCTGACCAAAACAGCTTCAAACAAGCCACAAAGTACAACCCAATTCCAAAACAGCTGGGATGCTGAGTAATATGTAAATAAAACAGACTGCAATGATTTGCAAATCTCATTAACCAACATTTTATTCACAATAGAACCTAAACAACATATCAGGTGTTGATGCCAAGACATTTAACCATTTCATGAAAAATGTTAGTTCATTTTGAATTCCATGGCTGCAACATATATTTAAAAAAGTAGGGACAAGGCCACGCTTACCACTGTGCATCATCCCCTCTTATTTCAGAGGGGATATGGATGCAGTATGTGGTTTAGCATTGTCTTGGTGAAATAAGCAAGGCCTTCCCTGAAAGAGGCGTTGTCTGGATGGGAGCAGATGTGCAAGCTGCCCACACCATAGGCACAAATGCAACCCCATACATCAGAGATGCAGGATTTTGAGTTGTGCGCTGATAACAAGCTGGACGGTCTCTCACCTCGTTCTTCTGCGAGACATAGCATTTGTGGTTTCTAAATGGAACAGTTTTCCGTGATATGATGTTTTTGTTCTACCATGAACAAAATAAGGGTTAATGAGATATGCAAATCATTGCATTGTTTCTATTTATATTTAACACGGCCCAGCTTATATGGGATTGGGTTTGTAAATAAATTCAACTACCTTGTTACATGATCTATTTTGTTCTGAGTTTTCTTCTACAGAGGCTTTCCCTCTGCCACTCTCCCATAAAGCTTTGACTGGTGAAGAACCCGGGTAGCAGTTGTTGTCTGCAGAGTCTCTCCCATCTCAGCTGCTGAAGCTTGTAACTCCTTCAGAGTGAGAAGTCCTAGGTGTGCTGGTGGCCTCCCTCACCAGTCTCCTTCTTGCACGGTCACTCAGTTTGTGAAGATGGCCTGATCAAGGAAGATTTACACGTGCCATATTCCTTCCGTTTCTTGATGATGGATTAAACTAAACTTTGGGGGTTGTCCAATGCCTTGGATTTTTTTTTCCACCCATCCCCTGACTCATACTTTTCAATGACCTTTTCTCTGAGTTTCTTGGAGTGTTCTTTTGTTTTCATGGTGTAGTGTAGCCAGGAATACTGATAAACCAGTGACTGGACCTTCCAAAGGTGTCTGTACACTGCAGTCACTTGAGACACATTCACTGCCCTCAGGTAATCCCCATTTCACGAATTGTGAGACTACTAGCACCAACTGGCTGGACATCTGTGGATCAGATCAGTCACTTTAAAGGGGGTGAATTTTTATGCTGTAACTTATTTTAAATTGTATATTTTTTATATTGGCATTACTTTAAAGAAATCTGTTTTCACTTTGACATTAAAGAAGCTTTTGATGTTGTTTTCTATCAAAAAAAGCCAAATTATATTGGCCGTGATTGATTCATAAAATCAATCATAGAGTAAAACATCCAAGGAGGTAAATACTTTATATAGGCACTGTATAACAAAAAGCCAATCAGTTACACATGAAAATAGCTTGTTAGCAACCTTTCAGCATCATTTAAGTATTCTGAATACTGTAAAATGAATCTGTTAACAATACTCTTCAGTTTAACATATTATTGAATTTCTCTACCTTGTACACAAAGAGGAATGTGTGTAGAATTAAAGTACCTATGAGGACATTTAAAGAAGTAGGAAAAAAGACCTAAATGAATGCCAATGCTTCTTTATTATATTCCAAAGCTAAATAGACCATCAGTGAAAGAATGATTATTTTTACATTGAAAATATATAGGCCCAAAACTGCTGCCATGGGGTAGGTGTCAGAGGAGCTAATATGCCAATGATATCCTATCTATTTAGGTACAGGACAAGATCAGCAAAGAAAGAGACAAATCTCTCTGTCCACAAGTGGCACCAAAATCAAGTAAAAAAAAAAGTCTTCAATGAATCTTATAATTGAAAATCTGATACGCCTTAATTTTCAGCTTTTTTTTTTACTGTAGTATGGCTTATTTTGCATTGTTTGTTTTTTGTGTAAACCTGACTAAAATTTTTAAAAACTATTAATAAAACTGTTGTTTATGCTTCATAATGTCATTCAGCATAACTCACCGACACATGGGTTTGGGTGCGTGGGTGTAGCTCGATGCCATGGTCTGTCACAATAAAAATCCTCGCACACATCACAGTCTGGTCCCGCCGTGTGGTGCTCGCACATGCACACTGCCCGGCCTGTGTCGTCACGTCGACACCTGGAAGCATGTCCATTACATTTGCACCTACCCCCGACCTGCAGGTCAGAGAGAGCCAGAGGAGCTCGGACAGCAGTCAAAAAAGCAAAGCGAGGGGCCGTCTGTAAATCCCTTGAGCTTTGTTTGGTATTAAGATTATTGTTCCTTCTTTTTCTTAGTTCCCGTCCTGTGTTAGTCCTGCCCCGACCCTCAACGGACCAATTACACCCTCCACTGGGACAAGGCTGCCAATGATTGTTTTCTTTCTTGCGGCCCCGCCCTCGGCCTTTCCTGCCTTTCTTTGGAGTGGCGAAGATGTCAGTGCTTAAACTATCCCCTCCTTCTTTGCTGGTCACATTGTGTCCATCTTCGCCTTGACTTGAGCCTTTCGAATGACCCTTTCTTCCATGTTTCTCCTCTTTGTTTCTCTCCCTTATCTCCAAGTTTTTCATCTCCCTGTCAAAAAATGCTAGTGTATTTTCTGTGTTTGACTTGTCAGCTCCCTTGTAGCCTGCTCTCCACCTTAGAAGCCCTGTCCCTTGGTCATCATTGACACTGTCACGCCATCGTACTTCCTCCTTTTTGTCTAAGTTTCCCACCTTGGCATCTTTGGACACTTGGTGGAAGACTATGCGGATGTCTGTGGCAGTCACCCAGTCTTGGAGAGTATGGCTGTGGTCAAAATCAGGTGAAGATGGGCGTCCGTCAAGGGTGGAGAAGGCTAGAACCATGCCACCTCTTTGCTTTTGTAGCGGTCGAGGATCTGAGCAGAGGGGCTCCGTCTCTTGGTGCCGACTCTGGGCCACCGTCTGGGAGGGTAACCCAAAGTGCCTGAGGCAGTCACTCGAGTAATGCTGCATCGGCCTCCATGATCGCCCATAGTCCATTGATTTTAAGATGGAGATGGAGATTGGATCTGAAGGCTCACCCTGCTGGCAAAACTGCAAACTTATGTAGGTAACCTCAAAGCGTCGGCCAAGAGGAAGCGTAAGGGCCCATTCGCCACTTTCAGGATCTCCGTGTGCCATCCAGCAGGTCAGATTGTGGGGGTTGTGGAGGTCTGTCAAGGTGGTGACATTGGCATCGTAATCGGACCCTTGTAGTGAGTGGCTGACATTGACCGGGATTCCATAGGCGGCATTGATGAACTCCGACAGGCAGTGGCGAGGGCGACCGTCCAGGTGGTAGCAGGGGTCATGGGGGGAAGTCCAGCTCAAGGGGATGTGGGAAAGGCCAGAAGAAATAAGGGATGAAAGAAGGAAAAGAAGGGATAGAAGGAAAACAGGAAAGACAGAAGGGAAGGGGGTAGGGGAAGAGGGTAGTTTCATCATGTCATCCAGCCTGCAGACAAAGAAAGGATGATTTTTAGGAGAAGACCATGGGAGCTGGATCATAAAACAAAAAAAAATCCCACAAAGTGATTGATTTATAAGACTTGGATTCAAAGCCAAAAAGAGACGGAAATCTAAGAGAGACCACCTGTGTCTTTATTGAAAACACACGATACCAGCTCACTGCATCACTTCAACTGCACCTCGTAGGCTTTCAGGAGATGCCAGTAGAGATCTCATCTCGTAAAAATGTAATCTCTGATCGTCACAGTTGTGTCCGCCACTGGTTTGAATCTTTGACCTTGACAGCCCTTAGGAACATATTCATCTTAACAAAAAGAAATGGATAATATAGGTGAAGAAGCATGAGCACCCAACCGGTCTGTCTGAAATGACAAAAAACATGCCCGACAGCTGGGGCTAAACCCCGGACTGGACCACATCCATCATGTTTATGGCTCTCCTCTTCAAATCATTTTACCAACGGCCTGTGCTGCAGGCGAGCGAGGTGTCTGAGCATGAAGTGTTACCGAGCTGAGGAGCGGGTATGAGAAAATGAGGGGAGGGAAGGATAGGAGCTGGAGATTAGTCTTAGGATGGTGGTTGGTGATTTATAGATCAAAATGTGTGTTCGTCTTGAGCCTCTTCACGGATACTTCCGTAGTAAAGACAAATACTGACTTGTGTATGTCCACTGCATGAGCAAATCCCTTCCCATCCCTTGCAACAGGCGATGAGTGTAATTTATTCCTCTGTCAGGATTTGATACGCAAGAGTGTTAATTTTGGCATGTGGACAAAATGAACAATGCGTGTTCTCTCTCTGGAACCAGTGATTTATTGTTTTTACCGCTCAAATGAAGCTCAGATTCACATTACCAAACAGTTCTTATTATGCTTTTCTTCGTATGAAAGTTCAACACCTGCTGCATATACTTTTGGGACAGTCTTCCCTTCCTTAAAGGACTGTCATGTTCAAACCACTTTCCCTTTGCTCTTCAGTCTCCCGTCCCATCTATCACCTGCCCCCTTCATTCTGTTCTGAGAATATTCTTAACTGCTGCGAGATTGATGATGTCCTAACAAGCGTTTGACACTGACAGCAAAGTCAGCAGGGCTGCATAAACCAAACCCGTAGGAGAAGACGAGGCCGAACGCCTCTGCGACCTCGTCATCCCGCTCAATTAGTCAACCACCGAAATATGAGGCTCCCCTCGGGGACCACACAGCTCTGAGGGGTCTGTGAGCAGGACACGGCATTCCCTCAGCAAACTGCTCTCTTCCTGACCTCCAAAGACAACCTAGAAAGTGAATCAGCCAAACCAAGCTGGAGACAAAAGCGAAGACCAGGCGTATCACGTGGAAATGTTTTGAAGCGTTGCTATAGGAAACGCCACAAGCAAAGAATACAGTGATGAGCAGTCTGACTGTGACCTGGTGCCACTGAACCACATTCCTGGCGTCCAGAATACCTCGGTTGGTCATTCCTGACGTGTCGAGACATGCCCCATGGGAATACGAACTCTCTGATAAAAAGCACGACTTATACGTTGATCGGATGATTAATTATGTCTCAGGTTTCATGGGGTGTTAGTGTCATGGCTGTGTGAGAAGGGAAGGGTAAAGGTTACAGGAGGATTCAGGGAAGAAATCCTGTCTGATGTGGAACGACAAGTGAGAATGGGGTTTCAACAAACTAATGACATGCTCTTGTTCTTGTCCTCGTCACTTTACACAACTAATTAAACATCGCCCCATTACAAGCGCTCTGATAAATGGATGCCCATCAGAGAGAGGCCCCTGAGGCGTTTAAAGCGCCCCTCCAGGCCAAATCCAGACTTTGACTTCTTCCGAAACCAGATCATCTGTCTGGCAACACCACTGCAACCCACCGGATATGATTTCAACCACTTTTCTCTGCTGCTTTCCATAAATTCACACAGCTGGGGCGTCTGAAGTACCTGTTGGACACAAGTGACCCTTTAAAGCGCCGTTTGATGGGAGGAAACTGCCACAGTGTGACCATTTTACAACACTTTGTCAATGAACAAAAAGTACAAAAAAAGTGACACCAAGCCTCTTTTTCTTTCACCATGGTAAACTTTACATTTTAAAAAAACTCTGCAGCAATCTTTCAAAAAGCTTATACAGCCAAATAGTGGTAAGATGAGATCAACATCTCCGGCGGGTGATCTTTAGAAGCAGCTATGCTTGGCTGGCAAGGGGCTGGAAAAATACTTGCTGACAACCTGGGGGCATGTTTACAGCATAGTCGTACAGAGACCAACACTTATGTTCATGCTCTGCAGACCCTTTTTATTTCCTCACTTTATCTCCACGATTAAGCTTGAACAACCGCCAAAATATTAACTAAAGAATGATTGTTTAATGATTCTGTAAAAGCAGAAGGAATTCACACGTATACATCACACAGAAACCCCCCCTTGATAGTTTATACATTTTATTGTCTTACAGCATGAAACATAAGTAGATTTACAGGCAGTAAAGGACAAAAACCCCCAGTAAAATCATACTTTAACAATGTGGCCTGAATTTATTTTAAATATAAAATGCAAAATACTTGTTTGCAAAGATATAAACGCCCCTGATGTCAGTATTTTATTGACTTGTACCCCATTTTTAAGAGTGTGCTGAGGATAAGAGAGGGAAGTGCAATACCACATAGTGATAAAAGAAGAAGAAAAAAGATAAAGAAGAAGAAAATGTGAATGCGATCTTTATTTATATATTTGTAGATATGCTGCCCTTGCAACTACTTTTTTTAGTTAATTTTTCTGGGTTATGCCTTTATAAACTGATGTAAAATATATAAACGTAGAGTTATTTTACGTTCTATAGCACACTAAAGAAAAAGGAAACACCATAAAATAAGAAAAATATGAAGTAAGAATGGGAATTAATCGATTTTACCTGCATTTTAATGTTAGGGCTTTTCTGTTTCCACCTCAAAGAGTGCTTGATTTTTGTTTCTGCGCTTTATGCCATTGGCTATGAATAAATACTAGTTTTTCATCATGTTTCTTTTTTGTCTCTTCTGTCTTTACTTATACAATAAACAGCTCAGAACAACCAGGATCCCTCTTGTTTGCGCTTAATTTGTCATAACACTTATTCTCACGTCACAATAGTTTGTTTTTGTGGTTTGGCTGGATGTCTAGATGGTAAATTATGCAGCGCAGAAGGCCCTTGTGTGTGGTGTTCTCTCTTTGGCTACCTGTTAACTCTCTTTGTCTGTTCACACTTTAGAGCTGCGGGCCTGTCCGGCTCTGGAGTTGTTCTGGTGAGCAGATGAGCAGGATTTGGCCCGTCTCACACGTTTTAACATTCCTCGTCATGGGCAGCAGCCCTGGCCGGCAAGACAGAGGCAAATATTTGAAATTCAAATTGCTTCTCTTCTCTGTGTTGAGGTTTAAAAGACTTAAGCTGTTGTTTTAACAAATAAACAGATGACAGCAGTTTAAAGGGCTGTTTTGTATCAGGATGATGGTCTCTTGGAAGATTTCCCAGGGTTTAACATTGCTGCCCCGCTTTACGCCTTTAAATAAATATGATCAATTATATAAGCTCTCTCTTATAGGCCACATGTTTGAAGCTGAACCAAGGCACCTGTTGGTGCATGTTACCACACTGACACCTTTGTTAATTTGCAATTGTCCTCAGCCGCTCAGAAATACAACACTGGTAAGGCTGTAGTCTCTAACTGCATTCCTGTCGCACAGTTGAAGCCCATGTGTGTGTTATTCCACACGGAGCAGATTCCGGGAGCTCTCTTTTAGGTGTAATAATCTAATTTTAGTGAGGCTGCCCAGGAGATGAACGCAACCCACAGCACAAAATGGATTATCACTGCTTGTATCTTTAGCTAAAGGCCTCTGTCCTTCACGTTTGCACCTCAGACAAACCTATAGGGCGGGTGAGCCAGGCCCTCAGGGGCCACACATCTACAGACTCACTGAGGTTGTCTTTTCTTCTGCATTGACGCTCCTACACTTATTTCATTGTTTAAATACAAAAAACACATGTTACCTACATCTTATTTGAAAGCGAATTTCCTGTCGACCCCCTTCTCTCTTTATAACCTCACACAAGTTGGCAAGACGCTCTCCTGCAGCTCGGGCTTCACATGTCGATATTAAAAAACAGATGGAAAGGAAATCATTGTGATATCATGTTCAAGTAATGCTGAAGACATCCCGGGGCATGATGGGAATAAAAAGGGAGGGCTTTGGTTTTAATTGAGTGTTAATTAAACTGAAAAAATGTGGGCTAAAAAAAACAGACTAAGAGTAAACAAAAATAACTGCAGACAGAGCCATTTTTGAGTACAAACACAAAAACAAGTAAGTTAATAAATAATTACATGAAAAGCTGCTTTGTTGTTAAAATGAGTTATCAGATTATAAAATGTTTGAATCAAGAACCTCCAGGCCCCAGACTCTATAATTGTTATTTCTCACATATGTCATAACAGCAATCCGTCTGATACATCTATTAAAGCAAATACGGTATATTTTCTCTGTATTTTCTCTTTGGTAAAAGGGCTCTAAAGGGACTTTAAAGCAAACTAATTAATTCGAGAAAACAGCCTGCAGTGTCACGCAGGTTGCATGCAGTGAAACTCGTAAAAATAATTGTCCTGTCTCGGTTCGTTTAGCACAAATGTTTATCGTATTTAGTCTGATTATTTTGGCGTTAGCTAACAGCAGAGCCCGCAGGCTAATAGTTCACAGCTAATTACACTTGTTAGTCAGAAATTAGCTATCAATTAGCTTTATCTTTCACAGAGGAACAATAATATTTACAGTATAAGGTCACTGATGTGGGCTGATTCTGTTTATTTTGAAATACTGGTAATACGTCTTATATGTTTGGCATTTAGTACTTTATATTTCTTATTTAATAAGTCGAGCTAAATAGATTGGATTCCTGTTATGTTTAGACTATGTTTAATCTTCTATTTATGACAAGTAAGACACTAAAAAGGAAGAATATACTTTTTATAGTATGCTTTTTGATATTATCTAAATATTCTAACTCAGAAATAAACGTGGGGCGACGTGTGACAATTAGTTGAAATTAGATTAAAATTGGTGACCCTGTTCCCTTGTTTCCAAAATAAAATTTTACTTTAGACTCACCCGCATTCTCAGTTTATTAATAAATTCTTGTATCAAAATCTTTAATTAAATTGGTACGACCAAAAAATTATCTATTGTGCCAGTATAATCCCACAGGTTCATGCACAAAAGGGGGAATAAAAATATAAATAAACAAATGATTTAATAACAGTAATATGCTTTGACAATTAAGAATAAAAAGGTTGGAAACTTTCAATGAATATTTGCGTTGCAATTTTTAGAAAAAATAAAGGCAACTGACTGTCTATATTTATGTTGAACCTACGCCTCTACTTTGCTATTTTAGCGTAATTTAGCGACCAAGTTTCGGAGAATTTTTGCCCCTTCTTCGCCCACGTTACGATGACGGAAATAAAACATCACGCACTTGTCCTTACGCGAGACTTTAGCAAAGATTAAACTTCATTTTCACATTCCCCCTGTGACTGAGAGAGTTAGGCTAAATACGTGCCAGTTCGCTAGCTTACCATGTGCGTCCCAGTGATCCTCCGTCTCCTCACTTCTCCTCTGGTTCCTGATCATGTAGAGAACCTCAGCAAGTGTCCGGACATCAGAGTCTGCGCGTCTGCGGAGGAGACGGAACAACCGGGAGGGGGCAACACGGCGGAGGAGGAGGAGAGGGAAATGAACGGGATCAGGTGGGAGGTGCGTCTGTCTCTATGTAATAAGTAAAGTGTTGAGAAGTCACATCCAGACTGGCAGAGAGCACCTCTGTCAAACTGTTCAAGTGGTTAAAGGAAGGACTAACTTAAACTGGCTGATTATGATTTAAAGGCAAATAGTTTCTGATTAATAATATTTCTTCTTGACCCGTGTAAATAATATGGAAATATATGTTTTATAATGTGGCCTATTTCGGGTTAAATTCAACACGTTTTTTTTTAATGTTTACCAATGCACAGCCAGTATCTCCCAGGACATGCTGCCCTTTGGGGTATTATTTCAACATTAGATACCTTTCTATTTTAGAAAAAAAAAAAAATCATGCCTACTTAAAAACAATTAAAAAAAATTAGCTTCTTCAAATTATTTTTTCATGTAAATGAATGAATAAGAGAGAGAGAGAGAAACGGACCCAGTACTATCCACTATTACAAATATCTTGTTTGAATTAAACCATCTCTGTGGTGACCCCATACTTTTATCCTACATATTGATCAGTGACAGTGCAGAGTCTCACTTTTCACCAAGATGAGTGTCCCTCAGTCAAATGTGTACTCTCATGCACTCATGATTTAATCCAAAAAATGCATTTAGGAATAATCCTCAGTATCTCACTCCTTTATATTAGCATGTAGCCCTGGCTCTCAACAGGAGGGTCAGGACCCAAACATGGGTCAAAGAGCCTTTTACAGTGGGTCATTAATCAATATGTGGTTGTGAAGAAGAAAGGTTTGGGTAAAAGTCTGTTTTGTACAGTTTTTGTATGGAGTAATAGAGTAGGCTGGTTGCATTCCACTGTTACAGACAAAAGAAGGTGTGTAAAGCTTTTTTTCTACTTCAGCAATGCATAAAAATGTCATGAAACATGGGAACTACTACTCTAGGAAAAATGAGACTTAGGTGAATTGTGAAGCCATCAATAAGGCACAGAATGATGTTTGTCTCTGTTTTATGTATTTTAATAGCCAGTAGACCTCTTGTTGGAACAAATAGCTGGTATAAGAAGTGCTTCCCTTTCCTCAACAGTCTTAGGTAACCCACAGAAATCCAAACAGGTTACACAGAAATCCACTTGATGCTAAACCTTAACTGTACACAAACTGGATGTATGTGGAGGTGCTTTGAAATCCTGTTCTGTTAAGAAAATATTGCAGTTTTTACACTGGCATAATTTTAACTTCCTGAGACCTGAGCTTTCATTTGTAACATCTCCTAGTTATCTGGGATTAGTAGAGCCTGAGCAACTCAACAATATAGCTCAACAACAGGAAGCTTCAAAAATCAACATCCTTATAGGAGGACAGTGGGTCTATTTTACTGTATAAAACTGAGTTGGAAATATCCTAAAACAAAAAAAGAAAAAAAAAATCTAAAGGCATACTGATAAACAGTTAAGGTAATGCATTTCCACAGTTTTTTCCACTTAAATCTGTTTGTTTGTTTGTTTGTTTGTTTGTTTGTTTGTTTGTTTTTTGTTTTTTTAGTCTCCTAGTATAAATAAAAATTTTCACTACACAAAAAAGAAGGAAATCTTAAAAAGCTTTATGGTTTCTTTTAAATCTACATATAGAAAATATATAATTTAATGAATATGCATTTTAAAAATATTTTTATTGAATGTTTTTTAAGTAGTTTTTCTCTATTTGTCATCATATATTTTGTTGTAAAGGCATTAATTTATTTGAACTGGTTCAATATTTGATTATTTTTGAGAAATAATGCCATGTTACAGAAGTGACAGCTCTCATTCAGTTAAATAAATGTGACTTTATTAGTTCTTTTTAAAATATATCAAGGAGGTATTTTTGAAAAATGCAACAGAAAAAAAAACCGCAAAAGAAATGTGACTGTATTATTCTCATGAAATAAAATTAAGGGTTTATGGTTTGAGACACCCACCTAAGAGTAGGAGGTACCCAATAAATGCGTATGTAATATAAATTATTCCTAAAATTATCTAAAATATATGCCTGCATTTGTGAGATAATAGCTGACTATTACAAAATATACTCGATTAAACCAACTGTACCTTTTTTTTTGGTCTACAGAGTGCACAAGTTTGGTAGAATAGCCCAATAAATATACCCCGAAAATGTATCCCAGACAAATAAAAATCCATGTAGACTCATTTGTACCGAATGCAGGAGGCATTTATACTCACTTTTACCTGTAAACTGATGGTTTATTTCCAAAATCTACTCAAGCTAGACACTTAACAGTCCAAATGTCCTAATATCAGCACTTCCAGTTTAGCAGTGTTGTAGCTTGCTACTGCAAAGAAAACGTCAAATTTGCAGCCATATCAAACGACAAATGTTAAAAAGCATATATAAACACGTTTTTGTACCTTGTACAGTTTTTTGTTGAGAAAGGCTGTGGAGCATTTTGGTTAGATTGGTGACTGTCTTTAATTTACGCTGATAGTTGTAATGTGCTTTTGTGACCACAAGATGGCAGACAAAGTGTCCATGAATGAGGCCAACAGGTCGAAGTTCAGCAAAATTAAGAGTTTTGGTGCAGGGAGCACAGAATTTAATGTTGTTATATGAAGTGCATAGGAGGAAGTACTTTTATCAAGGTTTTTATTTATTTGTTCAAAATTAGTTTCAAAGGGGAGGTGTCATTGTTATCAATTTTCAGTTTAGTATTTAAATTTTTTTTGATTAATCTTAATGTGGATATTAGGGCTGTCGCAATATACCGATATTGATGATAATTGTGGTATTAAAAAAATTAAATTTCAATATCGTGTTAAAAATGTGCATATGATAATGTCATGTAAATGATCCAGTGCCACTTGAACTGTTTGTTTTCAACATCCGCCCGTTTTCTTCCCCCCTGCTTCGTCTCCCTCCTGTAGCACCCCAACAACCCCTCCCCCTTCTTCCTCACACACAAACACTGATCCTCCGCAATGACACAGCAGCTGCCGTACCTCCTTAGACAGGTATTTTGAGTGTAATTCATATGCCAAAAGAGAGAACAAAACATAAATAAAGTTAAAGATAAATTTGATTAATTATCCCAATATTATTTAATTATTTTATTGAAATCGTGATGATATTGTTATCGTGACATTTTCATCACTTCACAATAATTGTGAAGTGAAAATCTGATAGATTGACAGCCCTAGTGGATACATTAATCACACCTGAATACATTCTGCTGGATTGTAAGCTTGTTACTAGATACACAGTCACAGTCAACTACTATGCTAAACTTTTGCATTCATTTATAAAAAATCTAATTTATAATGAAATAAAATACAGGAATAATATTGTCTCATTTCACACTTTGTTGGATTAGAGTTTTTTACTTTATTTTTATTATGTATGCAACTATTTGAAAAAAACAACAACAAACAAGGTTGACATTTGAAGGGAAATGTCTGAATGAAAACATGTTGAAAGCCTATCATGGCTGTTGGCAACAAATCCATTATTATCAATCTCTGACTCAAATGTCACTGAATCCAATTGGTGCATGAAGGAACGTGACATCAGCTTGTTCCCACAAATTCCCACCCACTCCCAATTGTTACAAAGGGCCCATAAATATGAAAACAACCAAAACTATTTCATCTTTGGCAGATAGTTCTGCACTCATGCAGAAACCTGTTGCTAAGAATAAGACACTAATTGAAGAAAAAAGTTTTCAGGGCTTTTATATCAAAGATCTCAATCCTTGTGGTTTCACAAAATAGTCATACAAAACAGCTCTTTGATGGACTTGAAGTGGAGTATCAGAGTTTATTTGACAATAGAGCATTGTGCAGTGTTTGTTGTTACAAGCTCTGGAGGAAATCTGACACGCCAATGACAACACACTTGAGGGGGAAAAGTTCCTGAAACAGGTTGATCTTTTCTTACACACAAGTGGCATTTTCTTCACTTTTAAGCAGATTTTTCCCTCTTTAAAAGAGAAGCTGAATTTTAAGAGTCAGTTAAACATTTTGTGGCTTGTTAAGCACAATTTTCTACATCGCGCAGATCCTCCAACTCCAGGTTTATTACAGCTGGCGGACAAATTGAGGGCACAGAGCAGAGCCAGTTGCAATCGTCTTATCTCGTATCTCGTCCAGGCCAAGATCTCACTCTCCAGTTTGTTCCAATTATCCCTCAGTGGAATAGGAAAAATGGTTGAAGTTAATTGGCCGCACTGGATCGTTCTCAGATGTGGACCAAAACTGATACAGATGGAAATATAAGAGAGAGGATCGAGGAGGGAAAAAGGGAGGGAAGACGCTTGATTGGAGAGGAGGAAACTTTCCCAGAGAAAGCCATAAAACTGATTGATGACTCCCCTCGAGGAATGTTTCCCCAGGTGTGCTTTTGTGAGAGTGAGTGTGTGTTTGAGTGTGTGTGTGTGTCTATTCGTTACAGTGCAGTTAAGCAATGCTATCCTTGGACACAGTACAAGTGCAATAAAGTAAATTGAGGGGTGAAACAGCACGTTTATGCGTCAATATTGCACTTTGGCAGCATTAAAACGAAGACACGAAATGTCAGTGAGCTAAGATGAAGTTGGAACTGATATTGTTGAATTTAATGACTAGAAAAATAAATAAAGCAGATAGTTAGCGATAACAGAAATCATTCCTGAAACAATGACAGAAGAAAATCCTTAAGTGCTTAATGAAACTCTTCAGGTGGTCCCTGATTGGTGCTTTTCCTGCCAAAATCTGCTCCCTGCAGCTAAGGGTGTGCTAAGAGACTCAAATAATAATAAACCAAATACCAAGAAGGTGTAATAATAAATGTCAACATTGAGCCATTAAGCATGACAGAATAATGCCTGATTTCACAACACTCCTCTCTCTATTTGATGGATCACCAGAGCTAGACAATGTAGGAATAGAGCATCATATGTCTACTACGTGCCTTAACCAAAGTGTGTTGCAGGGGATGATAAAGCATGCGATTAATTGGTATAAAAAAATTGTGCACTAATTGTGGTCCTTAGTTAATTGCGATTAACTTGACTAATCTTGACAGCCTCAGTTTTTAGTAACCTACTGTAGCAAATCCAAAACTTTTAAAAGTTATTTTAACACCAAGTTATTGAGAAAAAAGCAGCAAGAAAATACATGAAATACTACAGAAAATGTTAGTTTTCTAAGAGGTTGTCCATTTTTTTGAGACTTGTATAATCATTGTAATCACATATGGTTGTACACAGTCCATGGCACACCAAGACTTTCCTCAAGGCACGCCAGTGTGCCTTGCCACACCATTTGAGAACCACTGCCGTATACAATAAGAGAAAACAGACTTAAGAGAATGGGCGTACATCAGGGTTCTATGTTCGGTCCCCTACCATTTTTCAGTGGATATACTGGTTTGAAAAAAATGTGGTCCGAATAGTTCATATATTCATGGGCACACACAGTATAGGGGGATATTTTAGTAACTCTTCAGTTTTGTTTCAAGAAGAATAAAAGTAGGCATAATTAGCGGCATGACCGATTTGACTGCAAGCTGGCAAGGTCTGGAGGCTTATGACCTGCTTTAGCGCCATCTCTTTGAGACAGTGTTTTAAACATGGTGGTCGCAGCGGATTGGCTACAAAAGCCCCCTCTTATAACCAAACAACTGGTGTCGTTTCTGCTTATACCAATATTTTCTACAGTCCATAGTCATAATGTAAAAATGTGATTGTATGCTGATGATACTGTATTGTATATGAGCAAAAACAGTCAAGCTATATGGGTTAGGTTTACTGCTATGGAAGATACAACGCAGTCATACAACATATGATCTACTTTGCAAAACTAATCCTCTAGAATAAAAAACATTCACGTGAGAGAGCCTCTGTTTAAACCATGTGATTATGACTTTGGCATTAAAAGGAAGTCGGATGCTGATGTTGACTAACCACAAACCGTATTTTTTGTGTTTGTCTCTGATTTTCTTGAACTTCATGCTGTTTCTGTGTAACATTACCATTTCTTTACTGTAGATGTATCTTTAAGTCAACTTAAAATATCTCGTTTGCTCTAAATCTTAAATTTTAGGAGATACACCAGATCATATTGGAAGTAAGTTTCAAATGCCAGAGGAAAATTCTCTGTCAGCTTATGTCACATATCCTGCCCACTTGAAGGATTGTGATCTCTCTTTTATCTGTGTTGATTTTAAAGATATATATTTTTTTCCTGATCTGAAAATTTAACACCTAAAACACCCAATATAATAATTAATCTGTAAGCCATTGCTGGTAACTGCTGATTTGTTTACTTGTTTTATGAATCTTCCTCAGAAACTCAGCAGTCATGACTGAAGGCTTTGGCTCTGAGACCCGGTTGGCAAAAAGAGTATCCATAAACAATCTCGGTTGCCATGCATCCAAAGTCAATGTTTTTGTTTTTTCAAGATTCCCTCACTTTGTCTTACAAGTGTTGACAGGTGCTGGATGGAGAAAAAAACAACGCAAGTCAACCTGCTGCTGCATTTAAGGGTCATGGGTCGAGATAAACGATGAAAGTCAAATGTCCACACAGCTTTACTTTCTGCTGATAACAAAAAAAGCAAAATGTTATCATCAGAGGGGAACTAACAGATGACAGAAAGCTACAAATACTAAAATCCTCACTGGGATTTGGGAGCCTGGAGGTCAAATTACAGATCAGCAATCTTTGTTTGGAAAAGAGCAACCACCTGTTCTTACATCATATGTTTTGTCTCTGATCCTCTTTTGAGAAATAAAAGTGATATCACATTAATCAGAACTTTTCCTTTCATACATCCGTTGTTGCTGATGTTCATTTGTTGATTCAATAAAAGGAGCTTGAAATTAAAATAAACCCTTTGCTTTATTGCAGCCAGTTTGAGCACTTGGGAAACTGCATTTAAAGCATAAAAGGCTTGAATGCTATCTGCGGTGGTGTCTGATTTATTTAAAGGCTGTGTTTACCTGATATTATGATTTTGATATGTTGCCTCAAGGTTGAAAAATTTAAGTTTTAAGATATTTTTGACTGATCTCACCACCAGCTTTTAGATGAGTGCATTCAAACAGCAGATAATTTGTCAATTTGTAAAAAGAAAAACAAATTTTTAGGCGCTGATTACTACTTTCAGATCTAATTTCTTTTTTTTTGTTTGTTTTCAAGATTTATTTTTGGGCCTGTTCATGCCTTTATTGGATAGAGGAAGGACAGTGGATAGATTGGACATGGAGAAGAGAGTGGAGAGAGACATGGTGAAGGGCCACAGGCTGGATTCGAACCTAGGCTGCCTGCATACGTAGGTAATGCCTTAAAGCATTCAACCATTTGCGTGCCCCTTTTAGATCAAATGTGCTCAAATATTCTCTCATGCTTTGGAGGCTAATGAAAGTGTCTGATAAAATAAATGCTGGAAGTGTGATTTTTTATTCACAGTGTGAAAATGTTAGAGTTTAGATTAGATTATAAACACCGCCTCCTCCAAGTTAACAGAAGGGACATGGGTCATATTTTAAAGCAGCAGCCCGGGGGCCACATGCAGCCCAGAACCAACCCCAAAGTGGCCCGGCCTGTGGGCATGCCAGAAATGCAGAGGGCAACCTGTTTCACAAGTTTCCGACAATATTTCAGACCATGAATGCAACACTCCATGGCTAGCGATGCTGACAGAAGTAGCCCCAAGATACCGAGTATAAAACATGTCCTTTTCAACTATAGCTACAACTGTGCAAATTTAGTTTTTATGCACTTTAGATATGCCTGGGTAAGATGCGACACAAATTATTATTTACAGAATTTCACTTTATTGTTTCAGTCTTTTTAAAAATTTAATTCAAGTGAAAAAAAATTCTACTACCTCAGGTTATGTTCAAATACAGCTCTGTTGTGTTCTAATGCACTTTTTTGATGTGCTTTTGTCATGTCGCCAAATTTAAAAGGGAGACTATGAATAAAAAGTGCATATTTTCCATCAAATTCGTCTGTATTGGTTCAAAATTTGACATTACAAGCTGCTTACTGGGCGCCAAACATGACCGGCTCGGCTACATTTCTTGATTTTAAAATTTGGCCCAGTTGAATTTGTAATTGAATAGCCCTGCTTTAAAGTTTAAACACAGACCAAATCATGTTTTTAATGTCAAACCCAGAATCTGTCATGATAAGTATTTTCCCGCTGCCTCATGTCCAAGTGCTCATTTTTTTAATACAATATTTTAGTTAGTCATCTGATGAGGATATTTAGTTATGCTCAACAGCTCTGTTGATAAATGTGTCTCCTCTCAGTGTTACCAGCCGGAAAACACTGAAAGGAGACACTGTACTTTACCCAGCGTTCATTCAGCTTTTCAAAGGTTAAATTCAAGTACTTTTCAAGTCCTTTCAAGGTGCCTGTTCACCCCTCTCCAGTACCTTGAAACTGTTGTATATCCTGTATTTATAATGATTTATAGACTTAAAAGTATTATCTCACAACCCTGTTATATAAAAACAGATATTACACTACAGAAGACCCAGATTATGTTTCATAATAGCGATCTAAAGGTGATGGGTCTGTGCTTTAGAGAATCAATACGATACAGATGTCAGTGAATTGATATGGCTGTAAATGCTGTGTATTAGTAAAATATACACTCCCTATGTTGCAGTTCACAAAAAAAGCCAACAGATGGCAGCGGATGTTAAACTGCATGATGCAGCGCACGCCTCACTCTGAAACAAGTTACAAGTGGTACTCACACAGTTAGCATGGATTATAGTGTCTGTACTAGCAAGATTAAAGCCAAGATACTGGAATATTTTGGGTTTCTTCAAACACCAGAAATACTCAGCCCTAGGTGGATGACAAAGGAAAATACAGATGAGTCAATACAAAAACATCAGCCCAAACAAATAACATTTTCATACATTCTTTCTGAGAAAGTAACCATCTCTGAAGGTTATAACAGATACTTTGAGTTTGCTTGGTAGTGGCCTGACATTCCCCCAATAAAAACTGTTTGTTTTTTTCCCTACTGCATTACTATCTTTTTAACGCACCGGTATAAACAACGTGTAACAGTCTGAGAGATCTTTGATGTTAAATATGTGCTCTAGTATAGGAGTGAGTCTAGGAGGTATAGTGGTAACATCTTACTGCAGATGTGCACCGTGCAGACTCTGGCTGCAAATATGACAATGCAGGATAATTTGGCTTCACTTCTGTACAACAGGCAGATATGGAGACACATGTCCATACTAGTCTATAGTCAAACGTTGAAGTTTGACCCTCTACCCGTCTCTTCTCCATTTATATAACAGGCAAACTGTGTGTTTTTTTATTTCTTTAAAAAATTATCTTGAGTATTGCCTTTTATTTTATTTTGGTAAATTACTGATCTCTTTACCATTCCTAAAAATAAAATATTATCCCGAATCTATGTAGAACACTTAGAGTTGATAAAGCTTATTGTGGTTAAATATACAGTTTAATACATTTTTCATAATAATGCTTAGGTTAGATTTTTGTATCATATTTTAAAAAGATGATGTCTGTATAATCCTCCCCATGTAGTCTCAACATAGAAGACAAGTGGCACTACAATAAGTCACTCTCACATGTTACATATGTTTTAACACCAGTTTTATTAAACCTGATCACCATTTTTGTGTTTTTGTGCTGTAGTCAGAAATATCAGTGGAACCAAACTGGTTTCCTTTTCAAGAGCTGCAAGACAAAATAAAATAATCAACTGTTCATCAGCTGTTAATCGGCTGATCATTTTATAAACACCAAATCAAAATTTCACACTTTATTGGCGTTTTTATTCAGATATTCAGAATTTTAAGAACACAGCAGGGGTTGGATATATTACCAGTCTGTCTGAGCTGTGCTCGGCTCCTCTGCGTCCTCTTGTGGTTAGACTTGGCACTGCAGCTCTTGCAAACATGATCATTACCATCTACTGACCTCCATCTGAAAGAAACAGAATATTTTGAAGTATTTTAATATTGAATATACTTTAAAAAAAAGGTTCCACTTTTATTTTGATAGTAGCAAAAAGAAGGCCTACTTCCAATAAAAGAACAAGCCTTCCTCTCCTGGTTCTTACTCGTAACGGGTTCTGCTTCCAGCTTACATGTTATATAAATCTACATAATGACAGTAAATAACACATTTTGAGGCATTTTCTTTGAACTGCAAATGCAAAAAAGAACTGAAATCATTACAAAATCAGTGCTGACAGTGTTTCTGTGGTCCTGGTGGAAGAGGAAAGTTTGGAGTTGAATTTGCAGGACGTTGTCTTGGACTCTAGGCAGGAAACGGGAGCTGGAGCCGTGCAGCTGTGAGTCTGTGAAACATCTGTAAAGAACAGAAACACCCTTATCAGATTTATCCTCTGCGTTTATTACATCACTAATTTGGCTTCGTTTTCAGGTCCAGGATAAAGAAATAGTTCTGATTTATTCCATAGATTTGCTCAAAGGGGGGGTTTGATTGGGAGATGTAATTAGAGGAACTGCTGTAGACATTAAAGACTCACCCCTGGTGGTCTATGAAGTTTTATCTGAGGTCAGAGTTCACATCAGAGGATAAAGTCGCCACACAGCTGTTAACAAACAGGCAAAGAGGAGGAGGATGATCTACAGAGGCCTCCATATTGACCGTTTCACCCAGAAAGTAAACAGGAGACTTTCTCTCACTGCTCCAATCATCTGAGGAAAAATACAGAGCAAATCTGATTTTAATTTTTAATTCAAGGAAAACTTATTTTTATTTGCAGAAAGAAAAAAGACTCTGACCCAGATTAATTGGCTTTATAACATTAGTAGTAAGCACATAATGTATGTTTTAGAAAGGCTAAAGCATGTAAGGAGTATATTTATCTTTTCTGACTCCTTATTTTACTCTTTTTCTGAATGAAAACCCAGAAATTCACCTCTTTCAATGCAAATGTGCAAAGCTAAACAGAGTTCTTGCTTTGATAGAGAAATATGCACATTTTAGTAAAGAAATCAGGACTTATTTAAGCAGGACTGGTTTTAACAGACAGCATCACATCACCCTAATGTTAGCCTCTTTACACTGACTCCCTGTTAGTTTAGAAGATTTTACTCATTACTTTAAAATCACTAAAGGGTCTGGCTCTACTCTAAATAATAGAATTGTTAACCCCTTGTGTACCAGCATGCAATCTTAGCTCCTTGGCTGGGGGGGTCTTCTGGTCGTTCCAAAGTTGAGACTTAAAAATATAGGTGTTGGGCTTTTTCCATCAGGGAACCTCGACTTTGGAACCACCTGCCTGAGGAGATAAGGTGTGCAGTCATTTCTTTTAAATCCCTTTTTAAAACTCATACAGACTTGTTTTTATGTGATGTTATCTTCTTATTCCTTTTTATATGGATGTAATAGGCAAAAAGTTTCAGCTGTTTTTCACTCTCCATAAATGCTTTACAGCATAGATACATTTGTGAAAAGTTTATGGAAACTTTCTCAAAGCATTGATGAGATATTGCAACCACAAGAATGGCCCACACCAACCGACTCACTTATAGATGGACAACCTGGAAACATAATGCCTCTGGTGCTGGCTATTACCAGGACAGTATGAAAGTATGGAGTGCATTGTTTTCCAACCAGACTGAAATAACTCACCTGTCATGAGCCTGATCTGGAAGTCCAAGTCCAGGTGCTCTGACTGGGTGGAGATCAGGGGACTCCAGGTGGGTTTCAGGGCCCTGCTGCTCACTGTGTACCTCCTGAAAGTAGGGTAATTGATAACCAGGCAATATAGACACAACAGAGCAGATTCTTATTATTGTCACAAAAACGATTTGTAAACTGAAGGAAAAACATCAGATAAGACAAGAAAATATCCAAATAAAGTTCATAACCAACAGCAGATGATGTATGTCACTTTTTTTAAGACCTTCATTCAGTATTTAGTTAAACCTCATTTGGCAGCAATTAAAGCCTCATCTTTTTGAATATAACCCAATGGGCTTTCCACATCTTAACTGGGGGATTTTCTGTCTTTGCAAATCCTCTCCAGCTCAGTTGGACTGGATGGGGGCTGACAGTGGACAGCCATTTTCAGGTATCTCCAAAGATATTAAGTAGGGTTGAAGTCAAGGCTCTGGCTGGGCCACTCTTCGCAGAGTTGTCCCTAAGCCATCCCTGTGTTGTCCTGGCTGTATGCTTTGGGCCGATGTCATGTTGTTCATCGCGGTCTGAGGTCCAGAGTGCTGTGGAAAAGGTTTTCATTGAGGATATTTCTGCATTTTGCTCCATTCAGCTTTCCCTCAACCCTGACCAGTCTACGAGTCCCCGCTAGTGAAAAGCACCCCCACAGCATGATGTTGCCACCACCATGCTCCACTGATGAGTGGTGCCTGGTTTCCTCCAGATATAACATGACCAAACAGCTCAGTCTTGGTTTCAACAAATCAGAAAATCTTGCTTCTCACAGTCTCTAAGTCCTCTTTGGCACCTTGGCTGGGTGACCAGCTCTTGGAAGAGTCCTGGTTGTGCCAGACTTCTCCTATTTGAGAATTATGGAGGCCACTGTGCTCTTGGGGACCTTCAATGTGGCAGAACTTCTTGTAGCCCTCCCCAGATCTGTACCATGCAACAATCCTTTTCCTCTCTTGTAAAGTAGTTATAGTTAACACTAACATTTAGCATAAATACACTTTATCAGTCATATTACGCCATAGATAACCTTTTTCACGAGTGAATCCCCTTCTATATTCACACTGGACTGGAATAGCAGCTCTTTGTGCTTGTTTCACGTCTCCAGGTGACGATGAAAGAGAGTAGAGCAGCAGGTTGTGGTAGAGCAAAGCACTGTGGGTAAACTGCACACAAATCATTATTATGGCCACTAGGTGGCAGCATTAAGCAGCTGTAAACCACAACAGCATCAACATGTGTTTGCTCTACACAGAAAAATGACTTTTCTTCTTCACTGAACTCACTTACCGTCATTTGACTCCCACAGTCTCTCAGCGGCGCTCTGATGATATAATATCCGTTTCCAGCGACTTTAGCGGTGCAGTGTTGTTGCACAACAGGCCCCAGTCTCAAGTGCTCAGGCTCCACGGGAAGCTCGGGGTGGAACACATGAGCTTTCATCACCACCTCGATGCTGTCCTCGTGACATTTCAAAACAAAGGACTTCTTCGGCTTCTGATCTGCTGACTGAGGGTTTGTCTGTTTTAAATAGTTTGCTTCCAGCACGGCCAAGTCAGAAAAGGACAGAAAGAGGGGTTTGGTTTGGTAAGAGTAGGTCATTGTTGTCTCTATTAGACAAAAGAAGAGAAAAAGAAGAGGCATTTTGGTGGAAACTGCTCTCCTGGGCTTTTCTGTGTCAGGAGAAACACAGCTGAGGTCGATCATTTGTAATCCATCAACTGCAGAAAATACTACAAACTTTTCTATTGTTATAAAAAAGTACTTTATTCACAAGGATAAAAATGTACAAATTGCATTTAGAGGTTGCAGTATAGGGTAAAAATACTGATATGTACCATATAATGCATACAAATGTAACAGCTTTCCCATTTACACAGAATATAACACTAAAGGCTCAAACATTAATAATAAAAATTTAACAACATGATCCGAATAGGGTTTAAAAAGGTGTAACAGTTCATCATTCATACAACATTATAAATCCAAATGTAAACTTCATATCTGAGATTTGGCATCAAATGTAGAGTCAGATAACTTTAAGTCCCATCCTACTAAAAGCTGAAATTGCTGTTTGATTGTCCATCTTTGAAAATGTTTATCCTCAAAGCTCCCCAGCATCATGTGTCTTGCCTTCCTCCTCCTTTTCTGTGCTGATGGCTCCTCCTTTGTTTCCCATGTCTCCTTTCCACACCTCCTTCAAACATTCTGAGGGAGGGAAGGAAAATAAAGTTAACACGGTTGGAGCTTCATTGTACAGTTAAAATTTAAATGCTTTTAGATGAGACAAAAACTCATCTACCGGCTCCTGAAAAGACTCTTTCATTTGACTAGTTTTTATTCACATTTAAGTGATTATATTCTTTTAGAAACTTTGCTGAAGTGAAGGAATAAAGACAAAGATACAGAACAACAAACCAAACCTTTAAATAACATGTTAAATTCACTTAAATATTACTTATTTTGAGAGTAGCGATGTAAGCTAATGCTCTTCTTGGGCTGCTCGCCTCCTCTGACTTAACTTTGGACTCAATCAGTGACATTTTTTGGAGCCAGGACTCTGAAATATCCACTATATGTAACCAACAGAGCTTGTAATATATTTGCAAAATATGACATTCAGCAACATTAATTACAGCATGATCATTAGTCTCAGGAATACTGTGGGAAATATTGTAAATGATTTGAGCATATTTTTAGAGATTTAAACTCCTCCTCACATCCTGCAGTATCCTTGACTTTAATCTTCTACTGAGGACAGGTCCATAAAAGAATCACATCAATTATTTGTAAATAAAATATAGAATTTATGTTTGGTAGCTGTATTATTTTAATAAATATGGACACAACATTCTTCCAAAAGGTCTCAAAGTTAAGTTTCTTACATTTCAAACACATAAACTCTAATCTTGATTTAGTATAGAGATATTTGTCCTTTAAATTGAGGGCTCTTTGGCTTAAATGTTGGTTAAAACTTAAACAAAAGTTGCTTCCAACTGATGCTTTCCCATTTTAGTTTTCAGTTCAAATCGACTCGACTCTACATCAGCTATTTTGTTTCCCATTACAGAATATAATATCCCCTCAGTGTAGGCTGGGATATATAGCACAACTGTACAGAACTGGTGTAATGTCTAACACAACAGCAATAGAAGACATATTGGTGATAGTGTATCTAGTTTAAAACCTTGCCAGTTTCACCAAAAAAGTACCAGCTACCAGGTAAGATCCCCAATAGAAATTGAGGAAAAAATAGTGGCAAAGCACCATACCTTGCTCTGATGCCGTGAGGACGTGGTTCTGACAGAGGAAGTTCTCCAGCCTCTGGTCCTGATAATGGAAGTACCAGTCCTCCACAACCTCCTCGAACTCCTCCAGCATGGTCTCACACTGAACAGCACATACAAACACAAACATTAACGTGATCGGAGGAGGGTACGTTATGTATTTAATGTTAAATTCTCACAAAAAGCCAAGTTATAGAAATGTAAAACACTCTAAATAAGAATAAAAAACTGTGACATCTTCCTACCTGTTTTTTCATGTCTGACACCTCTACAGAGGGTTCGTCCCATAGCTCATAAGGCAGACCCAAGTCCACTTTTACTCCTTTATGGACCAGATTCTTCAGAGTTGACATGGTCTGACTGGTGCCCTGCATACATGCAAATAAGTTAGCTGTCAATTTGCAGCACAAACATTTCTCTCTCTCTTTTTTTTTTTTTTTTTTTTTAAATGACAAAAAAAGAAAACCAAAAGGTTGCAAGACACAAGGCTCTACATGTCTGGTTAAGCATTCAAATTAAAAAGAAGAAACTACTGAGCCAATCTTGTGAAAATGTAACTTCACCTTAGCATATCGGAGGCTTCCAGGTCTCTCTGCATGGACACTATACTGCAGGATGCGTTCACAAATGTTGTCCACTGCCTCAGTTAACCGAGTCTCTCTGTAAGGAAATAAAATGTTGCATAAATATTGACCTGGCATAAATACAGTTACAAAATATTTAGCAACTAAAAGCACTCGGAGAGCGCAGACCTCCGCCATTAGCCCCATCTCCCAATAGTAAAGAATCCTTTAAAAAAAATCCTGGATCCAGACGGTGATCCGGATCACTCCCAAAATCTAGCCAGTTTTTCCTCATGCCATTTCTGAAATTTACTAAAAATTTCATCAAAATCCGTCCATAACTTTTTGAGTTATGTTGGTAACAAACTAACAAATAAACTAACAAATCCTGCCGATCACATAAGCTCCTTGGCGGCGGTAATAAACCTGTCTAAATGACAAACTCATAAACAAATAAGCGTAATAAATCAAGTAAATATATTATCTGTGACAATGAAGAATGTTGCACCTGTAATTTTGATCTTGAATTAAATTGACATTACCCGGAATGCACTTACGAGGTGTTGTATTTGATCTTTCTTCTTCTCTTGCCTGTGTCCAGCACTTCTCCAACCTCCAGAACTTCTTTGGATCGACCAGTTTTCGCCAGAGCTTCCTGCAGCTCCAGCGTCAAGAACTTACACACTGAAACACAGGTAAAACTTCATAAAAGAAGCCTTTCTTTGTATTAACCTGCATGTCAGAGTTTAAGCAGAATCCCGAAATCTGAAATGTAGGTGCACAGTAGCTATATCCTTGTTTATAAGACGTAACTTAACAGTAAACACCATGACAGATCGTTTTTCGCCCTACCTTCACATTTATTCGGCAGTCTCTCGTCTTCCTGAGATGTGACGAAACCGCAGATACAAAAGAAAACTAACACAAAAAGTTTCATTTTAAAAGTTTGTTCCTAAACGCAAGGGGAAAACGTAAAACTCAAAATCACAGCAGCCACATCGGCATTTTTGAATACGGCGTTGCAACTGCGCATGCGTAGTGTACACATACAGACAACATAAGTTGATTCCTTGCAGCCGGATGACAGGGTAGATAGTCGAAAGACGAATATGAGGAACGGATACTTTGTTCCGTTATTGACACGGCAAAATATTGACGTGTACCTGGAGCACCTTAGGGGGGCGTCGAGAATTTGTATGGGTTACTTGTGAGTAACCCGCTTTTGCTTGACCTCGCGTGCCCTTTTGCGTTACCTAGCAAGACTTTTACGTTCCTTCGATATGCACGAAAGTATTGCGTTGCCTCGTTTGCGTGCCACCCTGCAAATCTGTTTACCTGCCTCGGCTTCTTACGCGAGCTATATTTCTTGATTTTATGAATGAATGACTTGATTATATTTCTTACAATATTGTAATAATTGAAGGCCCTGTTGGCTAGGATATCTATCTATCTATCTATCTATCTATCTATACACTTATACATACTGTATATATACAGTGCTTAACAAATTTATTAGACCACCACCCAAAGTAAGGTTTATGCCACAGCTGCCCTAAATTAACAGCATTGATAATTACTAAAATCATCTTTTTACGTTTCTGCAATGGTTAATACACCAATATGTAGAAGCTCTTTAACCCAAATGATATTTTTAATGCTAAAATATGATTATCATTGTTATCCATGAATTTTCAAATTTACTGATTTACAAAAAAATTGAAAAAATAGTAAAACACATTATTAAGTCTTGATTAATATGTCAAATTATAGTTATTTACTTGCATTCCTGAACAGAAAAAATAGTTTTAGCGGTTGAATGCTATGCTTGATTAATTTCTGACTTCTCAGAGAAGCCCAGTGAGCTCGCTCAAATTTGTGTATATAAAGGGGAATTCAGTTTGAAATTCCTCATTCCTGTTAAAAATGGTAAAACGTGGAGAGCTCACTGAAAATGAAAGAGTCCGCATTAAAGCACTTCATCATGCTGGATGGTCTCTAAGACAAATATGACAGGTGGTCTAATACATTTGTTAAGCACTGTATATATATATATATATATATATATCACCATTAAAAATTCAAATCTTTTGACAGTCTGTACATATGTATATATATATGTGTGTGTGTGTGTGTGTGCTTTATTAATTAATCTAAATAGTAGTCCTAGAGTTTCTTCAATATCTTAGCTCTAGTTCATACTGAGTTCAGCTCTGATCTCACAGGAATGGAAAATTATCTTATAATTATCTTGATATTTGGCAGTGAGGTGGTTAAAATAGCAGCCGCTTGCTTGCCTCTTGGTTTCTCGGGTGTCAGGGGCAACGCACTCAACGACAACAGATACTGCAAGAGTGTTTGGAGGAGAAGGTAGAGAAGACAGGAGGGAAGCGGAAGAGAGACCACAAAGATGAAGCAAGAAGCAAGGGGAGCAAGGACCATGTCACCATGAGAACCTAGAGGACAAAGATCATGGAGAAACAAAGGGGAATGTGTTCAGTCACCAACCAGAAGAGCTCAAGCAGCAGTGAGTGACACACAGACACACACTCCTAGAAAACACGTTTGTTTATACCCTGTAGCAGCAGAATGGTTCTGGTCAGAGGATGAAATGTCTGAAATTTAAGAGTGGCTGAAGTAACTGTAGCATTTTACAGCAGAGCTGTGTGTTATGTCACTTATAGAGGAGTCTGTCTGTCTATTGTCTGTGAAGAAGAGATCCTGTTACATAGCAGTGTCACCCTGCTCCCATGTGTCACGGCTGTATGCTCACAAACACATACACAGTTGATGCACAAGTGTGTATGTGTATGCTCACAAACACATACACACTTGTGCATCAACTCTTAGAGACTGTTACACACACACGCACACACAATGAAACATAAGAGATGGTGTCCGGGAGCTTGCAGTGCTCACATCAAGCTGCGACATTAGTTTTCATATTTGTGTTTGAAATTTTCTGATATATTTTCATTTTTCTTTCAGATCCACTGAGGCAAAAATCCAAGCTTACAATCAAGCAGCCCTGACGGACTCTGACAAGAGAAGCCGGTGAGCCTCAGGACTAATAGGAACAAGAGGACAGATGCTACCTTTTTTTATAACAACACAACAGGAATAGTTGTGTTTAAAAATGTGGATTCCCTAAATGATGAAAGGAGGACAAAAGACGGTCCTGGAATCTCTGACTGAGCATGATGAAAAGCTCCATCTAAAGAACATAAGAAGATAAACTTCTACCGTGACTCTAAGGTAAAATAATGCACTCAGAGTCCACATCATAACATTACAAATGGATATTTTCAGTGATTTATGACTGACAACACCAGTGCTGAAAATAACTATGAAAAAGCTGCTAATATTCAAGTCTGTTATAAAAATATGGTCTAAAGGTTGATGTTTAAATCAGGAGTGGAACAAATTAAAACTCTAACTGATGACAGCTCCTTTAATACACACACTAACATTAGAAAATTACCAGCATAAGTGTTAAATGATTTCACAAGAAGAGGTCTAATTATATGTTGAATAAAAAAATGTATGTGCTTGCTTGTGTAAAACCTTTGAATAATGCCTTTATTGTCATATTTGCAAAGAAAAAAAAAACGTTACCAAAGATATAAACTAATTTCTTTTTTTTTTGTATATTTATTTTTGGGCCTTTTCATGGCTTTATTTAATAGAGTAAGGATAGTGGATAGACTAGGAAACAGGGAAGAGAGTGGGGAGAGACGTGGTGAAGGGCCACAGGCCAGAGTCGAACCCGGGGCCGCCCGTGTACATGGGTAGCGCCTTAAACCACTCGACCATCTGTGTTCCCTTATATAAACTCATTTCTAATGAAGTATGTAATTGTGAATATTCAGGAGACACAATTTATAGTTGTTCACCAGCATTTATAGCTGTATTATTTAATTTATAGCTATATTATTTAACATGAACTGAATTAAAACCCATAAGACAGAAAAAGGAAAGACCTTTCTTCTTTTACTTTGGGCCCATTTGTTGGCACTCATTATTACATTTTTACTTACATTGTATATAATTGATTTAATAAGCACAATACAAACATTACAGACTAAGCAACAATTAATAAATGAAACTGAAAAAAGGTCAGAGGTGTTATCTGGGATTAGATTATGTATGAACCAGTTTCAGAAGTAGTAACATGAACGTGACTTGCTTTAGCTTCAGTAGCTTTAGCTAACACTAACATAGCTACACATGCTTTGTAGTTAATATTATAACTTAAGCTAATGTAGCTAAGTTAGCTTAAGCAACGTGAGCTTTAGCAAACCTAACTCAAGCTTACATAATTACGTAGATAACATAGCTACATAGCTTATGTAGCTTTTTTTAGCTTAGCTTAGCTTTGGCTACTTTAGGTACATAGCAGCATTAACTATATAGCTACATTAGCTGTGTAACTTTGTTATCTACGTAGCTTACACAGCTAACAGAGCTACGTAAGCTACATTTGCTGTGTTGGGACGTTTTCACAGAGGAATTGCTTTTCTTTTCTCCTGTAATCAGACAGTTTACTTGGCTTTATTGGATGTTTTGCAGTCAGGTTTTGCAGGTCAGGTTTTAACTTTGAACTTTGGGTATGCTAGCCGTTACCTTGACCCTTACCACAACCCTAAATGGAAGTTTAACCCAATTTTATTTTTAAACTTTTATCACGTATTCCCATTCTGACACCCACAGCATCTCAAATGAACAGTCAGTGAGCAGGGCTGTTAGAGATGATCGGTCTGCAGCCAGACTCCTCTCTGATTCTGTGGGGCAGTAGCAGTCGAAATGGACTTGATAGCCTGAGAGGTGCCAGTTACCTGCCAGAGTCCTACTAAGGTGCCCTTGAGCAAGGCACATTGCTCATGCAGCACTCTTTCTTGGGCAGCAGCCCCTACTCTAACATCCCTCCATTAATGCATGTCCGTAGGATCCTGTCTGTGCATGTGCATTTCAGCAAATGTGTGTGCAACATGATCATCAACACTGTATAAAAATTGAACTTCCTCTTTAAAATTCAATAAAGTTAATCTTTGCTCCTCTATTTCTATAAATTCAAACTGGTAAAATAAGACAGGATGTCTGGGGCTGAGGGTGGGCTTTGCTTTTTCTTGATAGGTGTTGATGGCGTGCAATTTGCTCAAGCAACTGAACTAAAGTGGCACCCCCCTTGCACCAAACTCTAAAACTGTAAGAGATACAGGGCAGAAATGAGGAAATCTGGTGCAGAGTGAGAGCAAGTATAAAGTGCCAGTCAGGAATTTATTGTTTTTCATTCATGATGGTTAGTGAATGTGGGTTTATAGTTTTTTGTGTGTCCGTCGGCATAAATCTGATACAAGAAAATCAAAACCTCACCAGTAATCGATCACACTGACCTGCATGGCATCTGCAAACATAAGCACCTACACAGTAAGGCCCTGAGATGACCCTGCACACACAACCTAGACCTGGCATACACCCGCTTACCAAGAGAAGTCTCACTTCTTCACTCACACACGAACTCTGCTGACTCAGAGCAGCCAGCAGGTCAAATCACCGATGACTAAAAGGGTACCGTTATCTTACACACTCAGGCCCTGCAATAGATATGTAACCCTGGGGTTGAACACAAAAACAACTTAATGCTAAATATTGATTAAATTCACCATAATTTCAAACAAACAGCACTGCACCTACAATGCCAGTTCCAAAAAAGTTGGGGCGCTGTGCAAAATATGAATAAAAGCAGAATGCAATGATTGTCAAATCTCATAAACTTATACAGTATTTTATTCACAACATGGATGACAAATCAGATGTTGAAACTGAGACATTTTACCATTTCATAAAAATTATTTCCTTATTTTGAAACACACCCAAAAAAAGTCAGGACAGGGCAACAAAAGGCTGGAAGAGTACATGGTACTAATGAAATTCAACAAGAGGAGGATTTTTAAACTAATTAGGTTGAATGGCAACAGGTTAGTAACATGACTAGATATCAAAGGAGCATTTTTGAGGAGCGGAGTCTGTCAGAAGTAGACGAGAAGAGGTTTACCAATCTGTGAAAAACGGTCTAAAAACTGTGGAATAATTTCATAGAAATGCCCCTCAATGAAAAACTGCAAAGACTTTGAATATTCCACCATCTACAGTACATAATATCATCAAAAGATTCAGAGAATCTGGAGAAATCTTGGTGCACAACGGACAGGGCTGAAGGTCAATGCACATGATCTTTGGGCCCTCTGACCACACTGCATTAAAAACAGGCATCTATGTTCTGTACCAGAAATCACTGCATGGGCTCAGGAACACTTCCAGAAATCATTGTCTGTCAATGTAGTTTGCCATGCCATCCACAAATCCAAGTTAAAGCTGTATCATGCACGGTAGACGCCATACCACTGTCCTCTCTGGGCCTGAGCTCATTTAAAATGGACTGAGGCTAAATGAAAAACTGTCCTGTAGTCAAATGAATCAAAATTGAAACTCTTTTTGTAAACCACAGATGTAGTTTCCTGCAGACTGTAGAGGAGAGGGACCATCCAGCTTGTCATCAGGGCACAGTTCAAAGCCTGCATCTCTGATGGTATAGGGTTGCATTAGTGCCTATGGTGAGGGCGGCTTAGAGTAACATATGCTCCCATCCAGACGTCTCTTTCTGGGAAGGCCTTGCATAATTCAGCAAGATGATGCTAATCCATATACCACATCCATCACAACAGCAGTTCTAGACAGCAGTCTAGAACTTTAGAAAACATATGGCTCATCATAAAAGGAAAGATTTGGCAAATAAGACCCAGAACTGTTGTGCAGCTAAAATCCTACATTAGGCAAGAATGGGAAAACATTCCTCTCCCAAAACTCCAGCAACTGATCTCCTCATTTCCCAACTGTTACAGAAAGAAGGAAGGATGCTACAAAATGGTGAACATGGCCCTGTTCCAAGTATTTCAGTGAAGTAGTGCATTGTGTTTCTGCTAAACTATGTAGACAAATATTTCAAGGTTTTAAATTTCAACAACCAGAAGAAGGTTTTGTAAGTTATTGAAACACAGGGATATTTGTAGATGCAGGCAACTTTGTTTCACACAAAAGTCACATACATGTGGCTCTGTCTCTTCATTGTCTTTGAGTGCACGTGCTGACAGGAACACACCTCACTAAACATGACTGAAAGATGTTTGAATATTTTTCAAGCCTGAAAAACAGATAACATTGTCACCTTTCACAAGAAAAAATGTTTCCCTTTTGTCTCTTTCATACTCTGTCATACGTAGGGATGGTCTCTGTTTATCTGTGTCAGTGCACTTTGAACAGCCTTTCTATCATCAGGTCAAAATGATGAAGGATGTGATTAGTGTTTTCACACAGTGGTATTTTTACAGAGTAAGATTAGAAGAGTACCCTTCCCCATTACAGCAAGACAAAATGTATTAATCAGCTTTATGCTACTTAACACATGTAAATATATAGGTGCATCTAAAAGAATTAGAATCTTGCACAAGTTATTTTTCCTGATTTACTTCAGACAATTAAATTTCAAATTTCAAAGTCCAATTTGGAAAGGCGTCCTGAGCCTTCATTCTCTCACTCTGGTTCAGTTCACACAACCACAATCATGGGGAAGTCTACTGGTTTCCTTTTGCAGAAGAACTTGGTACCTGCCCACAGTGAAGCTTAAGGCTGCTATCAGAGCAACCTGGGGCTCATAACACCTCAGCAGTGCCATGGACTGATTGCCTCCATGCTACGTGGTTAAGATGCAGTAATTCATGTGAACAGAGCCCCAACCAAGTACTGAGTGCATAATTGATAATCATTTTCCAGAAGGTCAACCTTTCTGTATTATAATTTTTTTTTAATTTTTTAAAATATTTCAATATTTTGAGATAGTGGAGTTTTGCTTTTCGTGAGCTGTAGACTTTAATCATCAAGATTAAAACAAAAAAGTCATGAAATATTTCACTTTATAATGATGAATCTAGAATATATGGGAGTTTCACTTTCTAAATTAAATAAATGAATGTTTTCATGTTATTCAAATTTTTTAGGTGCACCTGTATATATGCGTGGTATCAAGAATTCAAACAACAATATTTGAAGATTCACATACCTTCAATATTTTCTTTGATTTTCTGTCTTTGAGTCTATGTAATGAGCTAATACAATATTCTGTTTCCATTTCAAACTTGTATTTCTGGGGTTTTTCCATCAGCTAGGGCGCTAGCTCACTAACGGTACCACATCTGCTACGTCACCAATATGGCGTTCATTGAGGATGCGTCGTTCCACGCGCAGTTCTTGGACAGTTTTGAGTGCACCAGTAGAATATGGCATTTGAGTATATTTTTCAGTTTGAATGCATTTATGCACTCAAAATATTTAGCATTTAGTACAGATGTATGCCATTTGAGACACAGTGACTTCATTCTCCATTAGCTACTGCTCTATAATCATCTTTATCACATGACACGTTTCCTGAAATTAGCTGGGGGTTTTTTTCTTTATGTAGGAGTTATCAGTGGGAACCATTTTTGACAGAGTACAGTACTGGAGGGGCTAACAAATTATGCTAACAGAGAAATGCTAGCATTCTTGCTAATACCCAAACTGCATTTTTAATGAACTGAAGGCCTCTTGAATACTGAGATTGCTTTGGGAGACCTTTATTCTGAATAATTGTTAATTCCGTTAGGTATTATGTTTGATTTATAGTCATAGACCACAAAGCATTCTGGCAGTGTCCCCTTTTCCATGACTACATGGGTATTTTCCTACAAGTCTCTGACACATTCTTCTCCTCTCCAGTCATGATGCCTGAACGAGTTCACAGTTTTCGGGGTCAGAGTTTTCACAAGCTAAGACAGGCCTGCCTGCGTCGAGGTGCACTCTTTAAAGATCCAGTGTTCCCTGCCAGCGCTCAGTCTCTCTTCTACAAGAGGGAGCCCCCGCCGGGTCTGACCTGGAAGAGGCCGAGGGTGAGTCTGCATAAACGTTTGAGTCTTATTTTTACGCATTCGCCTTTAAACCAGTTCAAAGAATTATTCCAGAAATACATTACCAGTCAAGCCTCATTAAATGTGGAAGTACGGATCATAATGTCACATTTCCATCGGTTCTGTTAATTAAAGCTCTTTCTATTAAAGGCAAGGCGTCAGGCAGTGAAACTTGAACCTTCAGGGAGTGTACTGCCCATAGACCACTCTTTAGATGTGTTATCCCACACACACACTATTTGTAAAGCTAATTTAAATAGCCGAGGCATTTTTAGCACGGTGTTGAGATAAGTGTGTAAGAATAAATGGGTATTGTGACTACAGCAAGCCAAGTATCCTTGATGCATGCAGTGGAAATGAAGGTCAAAGTCAAGGGCTAATATCTAAAGAAGATATATTTTATATTATTATTTATCTAATGCTACAAGACTGGATGATCCATGCAATGTGTTGTGACATAGGTAAGAAAACTAAATAAGACATTGTACTTGCACAGTAACCCCGATGATGGGGTTTGGATGTTCTTGTGTCCATTACTCTAAATCCAAAAAATGCTCTTATTGACGGCTAGATCCAGATTATAGTCAAGTCTCAAAAGTTCCGCTGGCCTCCTCCATCTCTGCAGAAAAAGATCAGTCCTTCCATTGACATAGTGTCCAAGTTTTACCAGGGTTACAACCTCTGAGATTAGACTTCCACAGCTGGAGGGTCATCCATGATCCATTTCACCATTATTGCTTTCCTTCAAAAGAGGTCGGATCATGTCATATACAAGAGACAGGGATCTCTCCAAGCAGACAAAGACGTGACTTGGAATTTTATTTTTTATATGCAGGGACATGAAAGAAAGTGGATTTTAAATAAATTGGTATTTGGCAATCTGGAATCAAAGTTGGGGGGGGGGGGGTCAATCAGGAATCAACATTAACATTTTAGATTTGAACAATGGATTTCTCAAAAAAACCCAAAACAGCTTTATCATCATTAAACCTCTCCTTATTTCAGATTCTCAAAGTGCTTTCCCCCAATTTTATCAAACTAATTATATGCATTTATCTGGTCCCTCTGGTTTGACAAGCTAGATTTAAATCTTTTTAAGCTTTTAGAAATAAAATATTCTTCCCTGTCCAAAGCTGCAAAAGCCAAATATCACAGTAACCACAGGAAGTATAACCCAGGTTTTATGACATCAGTTTAGAAAAAATAAAAGAATAAATTTGTCTTCATGTAAGAAGTAGAAAGAAGACTACATGGATAATGCATTACAATGAATACCAGATATTCAAAATAAAATTTTAGACTGTTAATAGTTTCTAAGGAGTTCAATTAATGTTTTTAAGGGCTTTACCAGGTTAGAATACCTGTTCCATTCATTTATCACATGCATACTTACTTTTAAATTCTCTAAATTCATTGTCTTAGTGTGAAAAGTGGTTGGAGATTAATTGGGTGATTTAGGGCTGAAGAGAAAGGGTTAATGGTTTAGTGTTACTAATGGGTCACTCAGGTATTTAAAGCCTATATCAACAGGGAGTAGGGTGATAGAGTGACATGTCTGCTGACACACACGTACATAGAAACAACATCCAATCACTCTATTAACTTCCGTTCAGTGCCTGCTTCACACACCAGGTGGTCGTCTTCTAGTTCTAAACTGGATACGATCATGAGGAAGGATCATCTCATGTCTACAGTTGCATTTAATGAGGTTATGACCACTGAGTGTGTATTTCCTCAAGTGTGTGTGTCCAGCAGCACTTCTTGTGTTACCTGACCTTGTCCAAACGGGGATCAACAGATCTACGCTCACAGGATCTGTCTCCTCAGCAGAGCTCTGACACCCCGAATCAGCTCACAGGACTCATAAAACACTGTTACACTACTAACTACTAACTAACACTGTTAGGAATAATTATTTAAAGCAGATTAAGCATCAATATTTATTCTGTAGAGCATTTTACGCTCTATTTTTACTTCCACCAAGAGGTTATGTGATCGGCAGGGTTTGTTAGTTTGTTAGCAACATAACTCAAAAAGTTATGGGTGGATTTTGATGAAATTTTCAGGAAATGGCAGAAATGGCATAAGGAAGAACTGATTAGATTTTGGGAGTGATCCAGATCACCAGGAATATTTTGAAGGATTCTGTACTATTGGGAGATAGGGCTAATGGCGGAAGTCTACGCTCTCTGAGTGCTTTTCTACAGCACAATGTGTAGAACTTGGTTTTCATTTCAAATAATTTAACACTGTATGATCTTTGTCAGCATCTCTTTGACACTTTTTATCAGTTTAAAATTTGTAAAAGCCCACTGACAGATGTAAAGGGTGACCAGTAGCACTGATTTATAATAAAAATCAAAATCACATAAAATGGAGATACAAGGTTTTGGCCTGAGGCCAGTAATATGGTATTTCAATTTGAAACAGTGACTGCCTCAAAATGGCCAGCAAATCAACCAACATAGTTTTTATGTCTTCTTTTTCTTTTGCTTACACTTCAGGAGATCTGTAAGGACCCCCGTCTGTTTGTCGATGGCATCAGCACTCGAGACTTGCACCAAGGCAGTCTGGGTAACTGCTGGATGGTGGCTGCCATCTCTTGTTTGGCATCAGAGCCATCCCTGTGGAAGAAGGTGCCGTTTTTATGTTGCATTTTTTATGTTTTCCTGTTGTTTTTTCCATTTTTTGAGGCTTCATCTCCTTGCTATTATCATCCTCAGGTGATCCCTGACCATGTCGAGCAGGAGTGGAACCCAAAAAATCTCAACTTGTACGCGGGAATCTTCCATTTCCGGTTCTGGCGACTGGGTCGGTGGATGGATGTTGTTGTGGACGATCGGCTTCCAGTTAGCAGTGATGGAGTTCTGCTCTTCTGTCGCTCGGCTACACCTCGAGAGTTTTGGAGCGCTCTGTTGGAGAAAGCCTATGCCAAGTAGGTCGCCCTGAAAAATGGGTGCCAGGTAGATTGGCTACCCTGCAGGTTCAAATAACAACCCTTCTGAGATGATACAATACAACACAAGGCAACACAAGGGGACACAATACCATGAGCTGATGGCTTCAAAATACAACGTGATGGCCTCACAGTGCCATACGATGTGAGATTAAAAAACACGATGCGATACATACATCACAATATGGTACGACACAACACAACATGATATGATGTGGTACGAAATGATACGATATGACACCATGCCATGCCATATTTGATGGGAGATAATGCTATACAATAGGGCACGAGATGACACTCTCCATCTGTAGCTCTTCTGTAGCATCAATAAATTAAGAAATAGAACAAAATGCAATCTACGTGTAAACAGAGAATCACATCAATTATCAATCTAAACCACAAACAACATTTAATTCACAATTTGCCAAACCGCATAAGATCTGCATGAAAACACAACATAAACAAGAGAAAAAGATCAGATAAACCACTGCAACTGTTGCTAATGGCAACACTGGCATTGCCATCTTGTTTCTTCTTACTTTGACCTCTTTTGTTATCTTGTGCCAGATGTATTTAGCGATGACCAACCAACAGTTCCTCGGAGCAAGGACAAAATCTTAAAAGTTGCAACTTTCTACTAAATCTGTAGAATAATTTTCAGGAGCAAACACTATAAACAAGTTAATTATTTTATATGAGGCAATTATTTGTAAAATATTGACACTAGATTTAAAGAAATAATGTCCTTGAAAACGTAACTTTAGTTAAATTGTATCCAACTGACACTCTTGTTCAGCAAAAAAGGAGGGGAAAAATTACCAACCACCTACAAGATGAGCCATAAAACTGTAGCAACCACATAGAGGCAAGGTAGAATCAAAGCAACAACAAAATCATAACGCCCCAGAAACCCTATCCACTCAAGTCCATCAAATTAGTGAGATCTACACCCCTATTACCTGCACTAACTCTTAAAATTTCAGCTCTGAGATGTCCCAGTCTGACTTTCCCAAGTCAAGGAGAATGAAGAAGACATTTATCCCTCAGTTGTCCCGTGCTGTTGCTCTCTAGGCTGAATGGCTGTTATGAAGCCCTGGAGGGAGGAAATACTGCAGAAGCTCTGATCGACTTCACCGGAGGGGTTTCTGAGCCCCTGAGTCTGGATCGAGAGTCTCTCAAACAGCACGGCGAGCAGAGGAGGGCGTTGTTCCAGACGCTGGCTAAAGCGCACGAACGCAAAGCCCTCATCACCTGCTCCATACGGGTACAGGCTTTAGACTGCACACTGTAGATATAAAGTGCATGTGGGCGAGATATCAAGTGAGATTGGTATGTTTGATGTTTATCAGCCTGCAGAGGGGGAGACGGTGGAGTCGGTGCTTGATTGCGGTCTGGTACGAGGACACGCCTATGGGATCACAGCAGTGAGGAAGGTGAGGCTGGGGGAGACGCTGCAGAACAACGGCGGGATGTGTCGACTCTTCATGGTCCGCATGAGGAACCCATGGGGGAGCACGGACTGGACGGGCGCCTGGAGTCAGGGGTGAGGGTCTCTAATCTTCATCTGCTGAGTAGATTTAAAGTTGGCAGGATAAGTGCAAGTAAAACCTCTGCAACTTTTTGGACTTTTTCTAACATTTTACAGCAGTGTTATATAGTTTTTTACAAGCTGACATCTGCCGTTTAGATCTTAAAGGCATGAGAATCTCTGAAAGCATCCAACATGGACAAAGAAAGTTTTCCAGGAGCTGAAGCAAGACTTCTGTTTTTTATAAGACATTTGTGATGTGTTTGGACTTTGCAGCTTGGCTTTATTTTCTGCTGATTCTGATATTGTTGTGCTTGAATGCCCCCTGCAGGTCACAGCAGTGGCAGCAGCTAAGTCGGGCAGAGAGGGAGAAGATGGGCCTAATTGTTCGAGACGTTGGGGAGTTCTGGTACTTTTTAAAAAGTTCTTTACTATTTCTTTGAATCTTAACTTTCAGAGAGAAGGTATTTTTTTATTGAGTAGAAAAAGGCAATTTAAAATCAACCAGAAGCAGGAAAACATAATAGGACAATTCATCCAAACCTTACAAACTGATGGAAATAATGAAAAAGCCAAGTACATGAAGAAAACTGTAAAAATCTAAATGAACTAAACAACCATTAATTAGCATACACTCTGCTTCTAACCAGCTGCTGGAGTTTTTGAAAAGGAATGTTGTTCCATTCTTGTATGATGTAGCACTCTAGCTACTCAACAGTACTGGGTCTTCTTTGCCATATTTTTCATTTTATGATGCTCCAAATGTTTTCTACCCGTGAAAGGTCTGAACTGCAGGCAGGCCAGTTCAGCCCCCAGACTCTTCTACTGTGAGGCCCTGCTGCTCTGATGGATGCAGTATGTGTTTCTGCTGAAATATGCAAGGCCTTCCCTGAGAGAGATGTCTGGATGGGAGCATATGTAGCTCTAAAATCTCCATGTACTTTTCAACATTGATAGTGCCTTTCCAGATGTGTAAGCCGCCCTCACCATAGACACAAATGCAACCCTATACCACCAGAGATGCAGACTTTTGAACTGTGCACTGATTACAAGCTGCATGGTCCCTCTCCCCTTTAGTCCGAGGGACAAGACATTTGTGGTTTCCAGAGAGAATTCCAATTTTTGATCCATCTGACCACAGAATAGTTTTCCATTTAGCCTCAGTCCATTTAACATGAGCTTTGGCCCAGAGAGGACAGTGGTATGCTTTGGATTGTGTTCACATATGGCTTCTTCTTTGCATGATACAGCTTTAACGTGCATTTGTAGATGGCACAGTAAACTGTGTTGTCGGACAATGATTTCTGAAAGTGTTCCTGAGCTCATGGAGTGATTTCCAGTGCAGAATCATGTCTGTTTTTTAATGATATTATGTACTGTAGATGGTAGGCAATTTGTTTTTTGTTTGTTTGTTTTTACAGTTTTACTTTGAGGAACATTTTTCTGAAATTGTTCCACAATTTTGTGGCAGTTTTTTGGAAATTAGTGAACCACTGCCCATTTTTACTTCTGAGAGATTTGAGGGGTCTGGCTGCAGACCGTACACACACTAAAACTTTCTAAACAGAATCGGCATAATCTTTAGCTACGTAGATAATGTAGCTAAAGTTAAGCTCACAAAGCAGCTACATTCGCTTTAACTACCTTTGCTAAAGCTACCATTGCTAAAGCTACAGTGACTTATGTAGTAATGTTAGTTATGAAGCTACTACTAAAACGAGTCTATATAATTTAATCCTGGGTTAGACCTCTGCTTTGTTTATGAAATGTTGTTTAGTCTGTATGTTTGCAATGTGTTTATTTCAGGAATGCAAATGCAAGTCTTTGTTTATGAATAAAGTTAATCAAAGAAAAATTACGGCCCTACCTTTCTGATTTATACAGCGTCTCAGATGAACAGTCTGTGAGAGTGGCCGTCAGAGATGAACGGATTGCAGCCAGACTGTGTTGGGAGATTCAGCCTCTCTAGAGTCCTCCCTTTATTTCCAGTCATATTACTGATCTGTTGCCAATGAACCTAAATAGTTGCAAAATTTGCCTCCAGCTGTACCCCTTACTTTTCCAGCCTTTTGTTGCCCCATCCCTGCTTTTTTGAGATAGGTTGCTGCTATTCAGTTCAAAATGAGCTAATGTTCTTCATGAAATTGTGAATCTATTGTGAATAAGATATTGGTTTATGAGCTTTGCAAATCATTGTAATCTGTTTTTATTAACTCTTTACACAGTGCCCCAACTTTTTTTGGAACAGGGTTGTATAATTTTGTGCTTCTAAATTGTTTCTTATACTTCTTAGGATGGATTTCGAGGATTTCTGTTGCTACTTCACTGATATAGTCGTGTGTCGGCTGGTGGAAAGGACTCTACTGTGGCCGAGCTCTCATTGGAGAGAAGTGCGTTGCTATGGAGAGTGGACTTTAGCTCCAACTTCCTCTGAAATGCCTCCATCTTCCACCCTTGAGAGTAATTATTCACTAAGTCTGGGAAAGAGTCACATCAAACCTAGAGGGACCAATCAGCGGGGAAACAGAAAGGAGGCCAGACTTGGGGAGAGTCTGCAGCAGGGAGGGAGAGGAGAGAGCCAAGATAAAGCTGTGAAAGATGCGATGGAGGAGGAGGAAGGAAGAGAGGAAGAAGGATGGGAGGCACAGATGGATAAGAGGAGTCGATGTGGAGGATGTATCAACCACAGGGACACTTTCCTTAACAATCCACAGGTAAAACTTGAGAGGAAACTCTTTTTTACCTCTTTTATTAGGGATTTAAAGTTTGATATATTAAAGGGAGAGGAGGGCAGATGAAGAAGGCATTAATACATAAAGGGACATACAATATAGATATATCGACTTTAATTTGTCAGAATTCAATCCAAGACTAAGTAACATGAAAACATATGCCACTGGATATCATTATAAAAGTGGATCAGTGACAGAGAATAATTTTGAACATGATTTCTGGCTTTAGTTCATGTTTGAGGTGAGCGGTAAAAAGGAGGAGGTGCTGATCTGTCTGCAGCAGGAGGACCGGAGGATTCGTAGGAAAGATGGAGGAGGAGAAAACCTTCCTATTGGGTTTGAGGTGCTAAAGGTGAGAATGGTTAAATGCAGACCTTTTCAGTTCCCAATGAGAATCAAAATAGAAATAATGTCCCTATCGTCTGCTTTGTGTTTCAGGTGGAGGTGAACCGCAGCAGCCGGGTGCAGTGTGTGGTGGAGCAGGCGGCCAGCTCTGTCTACATGGACTCCCGTAGTGTGACGCTGAGGGGGACTCTGGCTCCTGGTAGCTATGTCGTGCTGCCCACCACGTTTCTGCCCGGAGCAACCGGACGCTTCCTGCTACGCCTCTTCTCCCACTCACACATACGACTCAGGTGGGTGATAAAATAGGTCCTGATACCAGTATGGATACCATTTGTCGGGGATATTCAACAATTTTTCTTTCTAATCATGTGTAGAATGGTTTGAAATAATTATGGCAGCAGCAGAACAAAGTTTGTTTTCGTCTTGATGAGAATGTATCTATAAACCCCCTCTTGGAGCCGTCAGGTGGATGTCAAGGGTTGTGGTGGGATTGAACATTAGAGTGCAGTAATAGCTAATAATGACGAAGAAGAAAAAGGAGAGACTGGACATTTTGCCTCTTAACTAGCTGCTTGGATAATGAAGCACATCAAATCTATATTTCTTCCCTAGGTTGCTTTCTTAAACAGATGACCAAAACTATGAAATATCTACATATGTGCTGAGAATATAGTAAAAAGTATGTATTTACATTTAGGGAACTGAAGGAGGATTTGCCATCTCCGACCACCCTCCACTGTTTTCTACCTCCACCCTCAGTGGTGACCACGGTCCATCTCCGCAGGGCGTCTGGGATCAATTATCCCAAACAGTCAGGTGGGTTTGTTAACTTGTTTATTCGATGAAAAGCTAGAAGCCTTGCTTTGCTGAGTCTGTAGTAGACATACAATTTACCAATAAATTTTGTTAGAATATTACAAATAAATAACATAAACATTACATAGCAGTACACTGACAATGACAATAATAACAAACACAAACAAATAAAAACTCAAAGAAAACAAACTGTACAAAGGCTCTGAATGAATGTATCATCTAAAAGATAACATATTTTAACAATTATTGACTGTATGGAATCTCAACCATCTTAGATGTCTTAAAACCTTTTAAAAGATTTCAGTTAAACATTGCACAAAAATCCATTCTTACTCAAAGATGAATACGTAGATTTAGGAAGCAAAAGGACAAGGTCATCGGCTCTCATGTTCATATCTGAAAGCATTATATCATAAACCATTTCAGGGATTTTCTTTCATGTTGACTCAATTCTGATTCAAGGATAAACTGATTATGAAGTGACATGTTAAAGGTCAAGGTCACTAGCCCACATGTTCATCCTTTGCCTAAGATGTGATATCTCAAGAATGCTGCAAAGGAGTGATTTAAAACTTAGCAACAATCTCCACTCTGGTTCATTTTCATCCCTTTCATGTAAATGCAATATCATAATACTCTTCATCTTCAACTTTTGTGGATATGCATTCTGGAGGTCAAAGTTCAAGGTCCCTTCAGCTTGAGCCTTCACTGCACTTTTACTGTCCATTAGATCAGTGGTTCTCAACTGATGGGTTGGGACCCAAAAAAGGGTCGCAGAAAAGTACATTTCAGCTGTTTTCTCAAGATCTTGACTCATTTGTCCCCAGGTATTTTCCCATGATAAGGCATTAAATCTGTCAAGAAACACACATTATTTGCAGTTATAATTTTTTTCTCTTTATTTTCAGTTATTAATTTGCCCTCATTGCTTTAATACCATATTTGGTGGTGTGGCTGTTCAGAGATGCCCTTGCCTTTCTACAAGCCTATGCGGAAAGCATCAAGTCAGAACAGCACATAATCCTGCTCTCCCCATGTCTACAAGGAAAGCCTGAGGCAGGGAGAGAAGCAGCAAAAAACTCAGAGCAGAGCAAGCATCAGTGACAACAGAATGACATTGATTAAGTCAGATATAGCATAGAGGAGGAGCAGGGGTGGAGGAGGGTTGCAAAAAGGAGCTTGCAGAGAGAGCAATAAAGCATGGCCAGGCTAGAGCGGCTTAAATATGGCCACAAGAGTGCAATTAGCCATTAGCATGCCTAGAGCAAACAGCCAATGAGGCTTGCGTGAGATCAGCTGATCTCAAATATATCACAGCGCTCAACTCCATGGCCTGCCTGAAATTACGCTATACACTTGATTTTCTCAAGATTTCTAGACAAAAAAGAAAATGTACTATCAAAGGAATTAAGGTAAAATGCATGCATATTTGTCCTCACAGGGCTTGTGTTATCACTCACACTTTCTCTACCATGTCTCTTTGTTCAGATGCATAAATGGTCCAAAATGCAACATTTTTATCAAAGGAGTGAAGGAGTGGCGGCTGGTCCTGAGGCCGTATCAGTTGAGAACCATTGCATTAGATCAACTAAGACAATTCTGAGCATATATCATGTTTTAGTATTACGGCTTGTCATCACCAGATGTGGTCATTTTCATCTTTATTGAAAAAAAATTGATGATCGGTATTCTTTCTTGGTCAAACACTAAGTTCTGGCACATTTATATTCTCTTGTTTTGCTGAATCACAGCTGATGGTGTTCATGTTTTATGCTCAACAGCTCCTGATGTTTACGCTGTTGTGCGCTGTGAGAACGACACCATACGAACAAGGGTTTTCAAAGGGGAGGGAAACCCAGAATTCAACCTCAGAGCCATCTTCTACAGGAGACGCCCAAACACGCAAATCTCTATAGAGGTCTGACGAGTTTCTACATCCCCTTTGTTTATTACACTCACACTTTAAGCACACAATCAGTCTCATTCTGAGCTTTCTTGTGTGCAGTTATGGAGCCGAGGCCTGCTGTGGGACTCTGTGCTTGGCAGAGCTCGGATTAAGACGTCCGAATCTGAAAAAGGTCGGAGCCATGTGATCGACCTACGGGGCGGCCAGTCACGCTCAGGATACAGAGGTTGTGTTTATGTTGAAACTTCTTCAAGCACCTGCCTCACAGACTTATGACGGCATTATGTGGTCACTTTGCTGTCCTCTCAGGTACTATTCAAGATGCTGGACAAACAGCAAATCTGACACACAGATAAGAAATGTGTTCTTAAGAATACGAACAACAAAGGTGCTCATTCAAAGTAAAATAGACATAAAGGCCTTCAAATAAAGTGTCTGTCCTTTAAAATATGTCCTTTGGTGATCTGCTGGTCAGATACACAGGAAGGGTTCTGTTTGACTTCAGCGGTTTATCAAAAAATACTGCTGCCAAATTAAATTTGTGTTTGTTCTAAATCCTGTATCTATCAGTGATGATGTTTTCTGACGCACTGCTGTGGTGCTCTTTGCATTTTTAATTTGAGGGATATTTATGATGTTTATATGCTTGAATCTAAATGTAAAAAAATACATTTATGTTTGTGTTTTAATAGCATGTTTTTGATGATACTTGTCCTACTTTTTTATTTTAATTATCAGGACTAAAAATAAATATTTATTCAAGCCCATTTTTTATTATTGTGTGGGCCTTTATATTTTTGTGTTGGTTACCATATTTAAAAGGAGACTAAAGATTTAAATTATCCCACTTGGTGACTCAGCTCATGTTTTTTTTTTTGCATTCCTGCATGTTTTACATCGAATAATGTCCACTTTGACTGATGCATGAACTGATTCGATTTGTAGATTAAAGGTCAATGTCACTAGGCTTCATGCTAACTCCTTTTTAAATAAGATTTCTACCTATTAGACCACCCTAGAGCCCACCTAGCCCCTCTTCTAACCCACAGTTTTCCATTTTGCCTCAGTTTATTTTGTTAGAGAATTTTGGGGGGTTTAATTTGATAGGACAGCAGGAGAGAGACAGGAAATATGAGGAGAGAGAGTGGGGGAAGATATGTACTAAACAATACCGTGATCAAGAATCAGTCCTGTGACCAGTGAGTCGAGGATTCTAGCCTCTGTTTATGGGTTCCTGCTCTACCAGCTGAGCTACACCAGCACCCAAGATACAGTAGCCTAAACTTAACAAGACAAATAGACAATATGAACACTTTCACAGTTCATCTGTGCTAATGGAAGGGAATGTTTTTAGAAATGGTAATACAAATTTGTAAGTGTTAAATTATAAACACTATGTACTCTGCCATAGGTTTTTATTTCTTATACATGATTTGGACAGTTTTTGTGCTTACATTAACGCCAGTGGACGCTCAGAACTCCTGGCAGTGCTGGCAACTTTTACACACCATGTGCCTTTGCAGTTGTTGACCCTGCTCTGTGATTTTACGTGGTCTTCTGCTTGTGACTGAGTTGCTGTTGCTCCAAAATGCTTCCACTTTACATAATATCACTTACAGTTGACATTTCACAGGAACGAAATTTCACAAACTGTCTTATTGCAAAGGGGGCGTCCCATCATGCCTTTGACAACAGGTCTGATTGAAACACCTGAATTCAATAATTAACAGGTGTGGCCAAATACTTTTGTCCATAGAGTTTATATTATACATACTGCAACACTACTGCAGCTGACAGGCCTACTACTGTAGTGCCTTCTATACGCATCCTAAGTCTGTTCCGGCACCAACCATTCAAAGAGAAGATAAGAGGTGAAAGGCTCATTTGACCCTTATCACTTCTCATTTGAAAATATTTGTGTATCCCAGGCCTCGGCTGTAATTTCTGACTGCTGCTTAGCAAACAGTGACCAGTCTTTAACTATAAAACATGGTTGGCTTTATGTTATTCCTCGAGGAGTTTTTTAGCAGCTGTGAATGTGTGTTGATCAAGTGTCTCCAGTGCTTTACACATTAGTTACAATGTAATATATCAATATACAATAAGTGAGAAATAAGTAGCCTAAATAAAAAAAAGTCTTTATGCTTATATAGGTTAAAAAATAATACTTTTATTTTCAAGTGAAGTAATGAATGCATACTTTTTCTCATACCCCGCTATTACGAAAGAGTAGTTTTGCTGCTTTGGCGTCAGTTACCTCTCAGCAGACAACATGAAAGCGTCTTCTGAGCATGCGCGCTCCCGAGACAAGGCGGTTTGGTTTGGCATCCCTGTGGGAGCGGCTTGCTGTCAGCAGCAGCACAGAGTCACAGCAGCACACAGGAGGAAAGGTGACTTCAGGTAAGCTCAGGGGGATTCACCCACAAATAGTGACTTTTTGTAGCTGTATCTTTCTAGTTTTGGTAACTTTTTACTGCTTTATTTGTAAACGAGGCACGTTTTTAGCGAGCAGATGTTGACTTTACGTCGGTGTGTCAGCGGGGCGGGGCGGGGTGCGAACGTGCGGATATCCAACAAAATAAAAGGCGAGGCTGCAGTTACACATTATCTCTACAGCATATTTTAGCATGTGACGGAGGTTTTTGTCTGTTTTTTACATATTTAATTTCACCTTTAAACTTTACCCAGTAGAAAGTCTTGGAAGTGGCGTTTTGTCCACCTGTTGCAGTTATAAAGGCAATATAATATACTTTATGATCATGTTACATTGATTTTTTTTTTTGTATTTTGTACTCCCTGTCCCCTTTCTGTTGTGTGTTTGTAAGTGACTGTGCACATGTTGTTTCATGTCGCTGATGTTCCTGTTATATTGGTCAGACAGGCTCTGATGGGAATGCAGCCAAACCTCTTTGGAGTAAATGAAAGAGTGTCCTTTTGTCACACTTGTAGAAATATCCTTACCGTCTGTACGTGAACAATAACTGTGTCAGTGCGTCGTCTGTAGTCATACAGTCATTCAATGCTGCCATTTAAACTAAATTGAATTCAGGCAGGGAAGTGAACTGACCTGACTCCTGATTTAATCAGTTAAATGAGCAGCAGCATGCATGTACGAAGAATTTGTGCTTCTTAAAAATGTATTGAACTTTTTAATAACTTTTAATTTAAATGAGTCTTTATAATAACAAGCATCAGCAATACAGCATAGTATATAGTCTTCCTGTTTGTTTGCCTTGCTGATACCTACACTACCCATAATACAGCACCAAAGCTGACAGTTTGGATTATGTTATTGTAAATTAAACTAATATTGTTAAATGTCATTAAACAGAGGTAAGTACTGAACCAGAGGTCTCAGCTCTTCTAGCCCACACATTCAGGTTTTAGATTTGTAGTCTTCAGCCCACACCAGTTCTGACTTAAATGAAATCACTCAAAAACTCAGCCAGGCCTCAGTAGAACCTCTTAACCTTTAAGACATATTTTTCACATGTATTGTTGCCTTAACCATGATGTGTTTAGAAACTTAGATGGGTAAAAGATGGTAGTTATTATCTTCATTTTTGAGGAAGTTTGGCAACGTCTAATCAGTTATCAGTGTTGGTTGTTAAGCAGCAATGACAAATATTTACTGCTCTTAGCCAAGCCTGCAAGGGGGATTTGGATATCTTTCTTTTTCCCTTTTCTAACCTTAAACAAGGGTGTTAATGAACTCTGCCTGTATTTTAAGTAAACTGTCAAACGTGCTTTTTTATGAACTGCAAATCCCAAACATGCAAATCACAAAATGGTTTACAGTGCCTGTAAAAACATTCACCTTCTTGGATATTTTACTATTTCGTTGGCTTTATAAATCAATAATTTTCAATATAATATGACTTTTTGACCCAAAAAAATGTAAAAAAAAAAAAACTCTTTAATGTCACAGTGAAAACTATTTTCCACCGAGCAATGTCAATTACATTAAAAAAGGAATGTAAAATGATTGCATATTTACCCCCTTCAGGTCTGTATTTAGTAGATACACCTTTGGCTACCCCAAGGACTTTGACCCTGTTGTCTTTGAACCATTTCTGTATGGCTTTCCTGTAGAAAAATAAATCTCATAAGCCATAGTTCTCTTGCAGACTGAATAAGATTGTCCTATATTTTGCAGCATTCATTTTCACCTCCTTTTATCCTTTATGAGCCTTCCCAGGCCAGCTGCAGATTAGCATCCCCACAGCATGATGCTGCCACCAATGTGCTTCAAAATAAGGATGTTGTGTTTTGGTGGCCTTTCTCAATAGTCTCATTCTTGCACGGTCACTCACAGTTTGTGAGGTTGGCCTGATCTAGTAGATCAGTGGTAGAGACGATTGGGTTCAATCACCAAGTCCTGCAGCAGCACACTGGAGTGTCCTTAGGCAAGACACTGATGGAGACTTTGTAAAGCATTCTCTGCCATCAGTGTGTGACTATGTCGTAAATGGGTCGTTGTGAAATTTCTAGTCTTTTTTTGACTCATCAAAAAGACTAGAAATGCATTATTCAAGCCCAAGTCATTTTAGCATATACTTCAAGTTTATTTGGATTTGGACACTGCTTACAATTATCTCCATTACTGATTACTCTAAATTTTAACTAATTAATTAATTTCTATAAAAAGCCAAAACTGGTAAATTTCTTTTTTTTTTTTTCACTAAAGCCAGAAGTGTTGGTGACCAAAGTAACTTGTACTGATTGATCATTGACTTTCTGGTTAGCGACTTGTTATTTCTGTATTGAGTTAATGATTAAACAACAACAGATTTGACACCATTATATCTGTATAAAAGTTGCCTTCACAGGCTGAAATAGAGCAATGGGATAACACAAAATCATTTACCACATAAAAATGTTCTGCTTTAATTTCACAGACTTTACATAATGTCTTCTCCTATTCCTCTTTAGGCTAAAGTCCATCTACTGTATTCCGACTATTACATATCACAATACATCATAATGTCAAGCAGTCGTCTGATTCAGCAAATCCGCAGGCCTCCCCAACCTCCAACACCCATACTAGGTGAGATTAAGTTAAAATCAGAGTAAAAACTGTTAGAATTTGAATTTCAATTTGAATTTCTTTCTTTCTCCTTGCAGCATGTTCAAAGTTGTTTCTTTGTATCATGCCCATCGCTCAGATTGCAATCGGTGAGTAACTGATGGACATTTACTGACATATTTACAGCCTTTTATAGTGAAAAAAAATGGTGACTAACCTCTTGTCTACCTTCAGGTGCGGTACACCTGGATGACTGTCCTCGGCAGCGCTATATCCCCATCTATCTGATTGTTGTGGGGGTCTTTGGCCTGGTGTTGACGGTGTTGTCCTGCCTGCCGTGTGCTCGGGAGCCGAAAGAAGGGCCTCCAAGTCCGCTCAGTCGCGTCTGCACCATCTGGAACTCTCTGACCTCCTTCTTTCTCTTCTGCTGGTTTATAGCTGGTGAGTTTTGAGCAGCTGTAGCCTGATAAATACTCACAGATAAGAGATAAAAATGCCCAAAGTTAGTACAGGTAACATAAGAAAACTCAGCTCTGCATTCAAATAGGTTTTTTCTGCAATGTTCTACTTTTAGAGACTATTATCTGTACACCCCTGCAACTTTGCATCTTCAGTTTTTTCCATATCTTAGTATTATAATTGGTGGCGTGTTTGTGTGTCTTTATCAATTTGCATGCCTCACTGTTGCTCCAATTGTCCTTGATACCTCTCATAAAAACATAAATAGGTACAGGTTTTCAATAAAATCTTAAAATGCTGTGCCAAGTAATAAGATTCCCTGTGGTCCAGTCCTCTTCCCTCTCATCCTTGCTCTGCTCATTTGTTCCTCTAGAGTTTAGGGTGGGGGAGTTAGCAGTTAGTATAAATTTAGAGTCCCTGTAAAGAGAGAAAAAAAATATATATATTCATTTTGGGTTTGTTGTTTGACAGTCAACTGTGTTACGAACCACCACGCCAAATTTCAGTCATGAAAAACATCTCTAAGTTTATGAAATTAAGATTCAAAATCACGAAAAAATAAGGCAGTCAAATCTGCTCCAGGATGTTGTGGGCGTGTCAGCTGACAGAGCTGAAGCCACGCCCACTCAGAAGAAATATAATTAATTTTACTGTTTTCTGGTACAGATCTCTTTGTTATGATACTTTTAATAACCCATAGGCAGTCTTGTAGTACTCGAGTCCAAGACTCGGATGTCCTCCTGATTTGGAGGAATAGTGACTTGACTTGGACTCGAGCGCTGATGAATTGGACTCGGACTCGAGCTTTAACTTAGTCAGGACTCGAGGATGAAGAGGAGGACTCGAACCTTTTTTGCTGAAGACTATTTTTTGTCTAATATTTGTTGTTTTCGTTTGAGAAAACCCCGGATAACTGATAAGTGTTCATGCAGTGCCTGGTATGTGTGTTCACCTGCATGCACGTTCACATGTGTCTAACCTGCTGTCTATGAAAACAACCAGAGGAGAGAGAGCAGGAGGAGCAGGCGAGCCTGGGTGACAGAGAGGAGCTGATAGGTTGATAGGTAGCTTAAACCTGTGGCTCTACTCTGTGTCCTGTGGTAATCTTTACAAGAAGTTAAACTAAAATGCAAAATCTCCATCAGCTGCTGAATAGCTCTGACTCGTCACATTAGCTGCTGTTGCTGCTGTACAGTAATCCTCCTCAGTGTTGGAGAGTGATAAAAACTCTTTAGCCTTGTATTGAGTCACGTTAATTAAAAATACAACAACAAATTTCAGATCCTGCATCTGACAATAAAGTATTATCAAATCAAATATCAATCCATGATTAGTGAGCTAAACAAGGTGACATACGGTAAAACTGTGATATGTTTAAAGACAGCTCAGACTTTAAAGTATTGAGGGGGGGGCAAAGTCAAGAGCTTTTTATGATGTGTTCAAATGTCCCATGGAGAAAATAGGAATTTTAGTTTTTAGTGAGAAATCTGAATAAATCCAGTCATTTTAAAGGAGTAATATTTAGTATAAGATAGATGTAAGGCATATGTTCAATTTAAAACATGTCTCATTTTCCAACCTAAATACACAAATAATCCTTTTAATTTAACTACTGTCGATGAAGAATGTGATCATTGAGGAGTATTAATAAGAATATCAATATCAATAAAAATCAATAATCCTCATCCTGGACTGGAATGTTTTTCAGTTTTCATCCACGAAAAGTAGACTAAAACTATGAAGGGTGATCAGGACTACATTATGACTAAATCCAGAGGTATTTTTGTCTACAGACTAAAACTAAAAACGGTTGCTAAAATTAACACGGTCTCTAAGGCTATTCAACCACGGGGTCATAGATGTCTGGTTTCATTCGTGCACAACTGCTGTAAACAGCTCCTCTAGTCCTTTAAAATAAAAAGTTGAAGAAATTCATACATCAATAAAGCACATCAACATAGCCCATCTGGAAAGCTGGAATGGCTTAAAAATTATTTGGCTCAAGGTTTTGGGTACTGGGGACTCGACTAAGACTCGAACACGGGTAATGGGGACTCAAATCGGACTTGACTTGGAATATTCTTTGTTGACTTGGATTCAACTCAGACTTGAAGACTAGGGACTTGGGACTCGACTCGGACTCGAGGTTTGGTGACTCGACTACAACACAGCCCCTAGGCCACCGTGGCTGATAGATTTGGGAAATTTACGTCACAATGAACAAAAACACACCATGTAGCTGGCTGTTAACTCTCAATGAAGGCAGTGACAGAAGCTAATGACAGACTATACTGAGATGAACTGCTCAGTGATTTTGTATTATTGTAGCATTAGGGGAGCAGGGTAATTCCCCATCGAGACTGATAATGTCATGAGCTTCAATATTTGTCCTGATCAAGAAAAAAAAAAAAGAAGCCAGGAAAGAGGTGAACAACTTTATAATGGTCTAAATCAAAAATTCAGTCACACATAGATCTCAGTGTTTTCACATGTTTGTAGCAACCTTATTCCAGCATATCTAGTCTGTGAAGACACAAAGATTTCACTTTATAGCGACTTTAACTGCTTACCATACTGTTGGGAGGGCAAATAGTTCTGGTTACAGTTTGTGTTATTACACCTGTAAGTTTGGAGAGGTGGTGGTTGATTTGAACTGGTTAAGCATGCTAACTCTGCCACAGTGTTTGTAGTCTGCTGTATAAACACAGTGGTGATAGGACTCAGCAATGGGACCCAAACTATACCTGATAATTAATTACAATTATAAATAATGATAATCATTGTACCTCCATGATAATAATGATAATTGACAAAAGTAGACCACCATCGTGTAACAGTTAACATCTGACAAGTGTTTGAAATGAAAGTCTCTCAGAGTCTCTGGTTAAACTTGTAGCCTTTAGTACTCTGAAGAGAAAAGCTGATATTTCTAGTCCAATAAAGTTTATTTCACATTTATTTGATGAATCTTTTAAATGACAATACTTTCTGACATGCATTTGGATGCAGTCATCATTGGTACTGAGTAAAGATGTTGCCATGTCTTTGTTGTTTCCCTGCAGGTAATGTGTGGATCTACTCTATCTACCAGCCAAACTACAAAAAGAACACCACAGATATAAGTTCCTATTGTAACAAGACTCTCTACCTGTTCGCCTTCTGGACCACCACCCTGGTCTACATCCTGCTGGGTGGCTTCTTGATCGGTGGCTGCTTTGTCCTCGTCTGCTTCTACCTGTGTGGCCGAGCCGACCCTGACGATGATATCTAGAGACAGATGTGAAAGAATGAGAAGACGGGAGGCATCTAGTGAGGCTGCACACATTGATGTTTGAAGCTGAGCCTTTTCTACCTCTGCAGAAGCTTCTCTCACTGCCTCTCCAGTCCATGCACAAGACAATTTGTTAACATGTTTAAGCTAGGGATTGGGCTTAAATTTAATAAATATCTGTTATGAGTGTAGTAACCTGCTTTCTTGTTACCTTTCTACTTATATTTGTGCAGAGATACAGACTGATTTCTTTGTTTGGCATTTCGGTTCAACGGCTAAATCACCAAGTTTCAATCCAGCATCAGAATGAGGAAGAAAAGTAAAGTAGTGATTATTAATGAGGAGATGTACCTAAAGAATTGGTCAGTGTATATATATATATATATATATATATATATATATATATTATTGGATGACAATCATTAATTAAAGAATGAAATATAAATGTTAAAACTAGAGCTGTCAAATAAATCTGATTTTTAATCAATCCCACTACTTTTGTGGATTGTGGATTTTGTACTGTCTTCAACTAAGGGTAATTAACTCCAGTCAGGAACACTCGTCACACATTTTACCATTTTATTGCAAAATGGATGAACAGTTTTACTTGTCGGGGAAGGCTGTGCTCAAAAGATGCTCCATGGGTTAGCCAAGCAGCATGCTTTGACTCTCCAGGTAGCACAAGGCTAGAAACTCCCAGGGGATAGATACATTTATGACAATACGTACTGAATACACTAAAATTAGTTCAAGTGATATAAATCCATAGAGGCATGAATCTGAATATGAGGGTGCGCAAAGCTTTGTGCTATAAAGGAGGAGGCTGGGGAGGAGGAGGTAAAGCTTTGCCAGCAGCAGTTTGGTGCATCAGCATTAATGCAAGCAGGGATTTGTGTGAAGTTTGTAACATTTAAATACACTGCTGTGTTGAGAGAAAGAGCTGTGATTGGCTATGGGAGCTTATAGGTGATAATTGGGATCAGCTGGCCATCAGCTGATCATGGCTCATATGTGACTACTGTGTCCTACATAAACTAACACTATGCTTCATTTCCTGTTTGGATACAGGACTGCTATTTTGAAAGAAAATGAGGGACTTTGGGTAGATCTTGACATGAATTTAACCATGGAAGAAGGATCTTTTTTTGGACTGAAGAATAAATAAGACGATTAAAAGGTAATGTTTTATAATAAAGGTGCAGATGTTTTTTGACTTGTCCACTGAACTGTTTGTGAGTTTTCAAAAGTGAAATAAGGCATTAAGGAGCGGTGGTGGACTGTAGAGAACTTTAGATAAACTGCTGTAACTAGAAATGTTCTGTATTTTCTCATTATGACAGAGTATTAGGGCCACATAAATAGAAGATATCTGATATTTCTAGAACAAAGTCATGAATAAAGTGGCAATTCTTTGAAGGAAAAAAGGAAATGTTCTAGATATAATTACATTTTGTACTTTTTTACAGATTTTAACGTTTTTATGACCCTCTGATAATGAATTTACAAGACTGTAATATTCATTATAAATATACATTTAACATGACTGTTTAAGGATTTAAAACAGCAACCTGTCATCCACAATGCCTGATTTGACCCTTATTTTACTTGGACTGGGATCAGTGCACAGAGACCAGCGGGAAGACCAGAGAGAGAGAGAGAAAGAGATGTTGGGGAAGCACAGAGGACAGAGACAGAGGCGAGGATCTTGCAGAGATTCAACGCACTTCGGCCCTATTACTGCTTATAGAGATACAAACCATTAAAATCTGTAAAAAAAAAAAAAAAAAAAAAAAAAAGTCATATGTTACAAGGGCAGCATATTTTTGCCTGACCTGTTTAGTACCTGCAGGTAAATTCTCTGTCAAAAGTAGCTAATTAACTCTTTAGTGTGCAAACATGCAGCACTCATTAAATAGTATCTGCACCTAATATTGGAACATTTCTCTTTATAAACATTATAGCAGCCTTTACATCAGCTTTTGCTGTATTGATGTTGCTAAAAAATTCCCCAGCAAACAGGACGTTTCATTGGAGCACATCCGGCCCCCGACCCAAAATGAATTTGACACCACTGTTTTCCTACAGTACATTATGATTCAATGAAAAAATTGCTGAAAATAGAGCCTATTGTATTTTTCTCTTAATAACATAATAACATAATAAAATACAGCTGATTTGATGCAGAAACAAAAATTAACCGTATTGGGTTGTTAATGGAACTTTGGACCAGATACACTTACTAAGATATTGTACCTGAAAACATGAAACCCAAGAACAGGAGAGTAAATGAACTTCAGAAAATGATGAACAAAAGCCACAAGTTTGTGTATTTTTTATTCTCTGTCTAAGGTGGATGCAGTTTGTCCAGCTTGATGTAACCAATTATTCACTAATACTTAACCTAACAAATGTTGGTTATAATGCAGATTTTCTTACACTGAATGGAGTTAAATGTATTATTAGTGGAGCACTGCACACTGTACTGCTTCTGTTGAATCACGTTTATATGGCAGTCATCAAAGAAGTTGAGGTGAGTGATATTAGGGGGGGCCTCACACTGGTCTTTGCCTGGGGCCTCCAAGTCACTAAAACCGCCCCTGTTCACTGATAATCTCCTTTGAAAGTGGCATCATGTGTGTCAGACTCTCAGCTGATGGAATACATAGGCTATATGAGCCGCAGCGTTTAATGATGCCACCAAACAAAGCTGTGCAGTTACAGTAGCGCTCACTGTATGTATCACGTTGCCAAGGGAACCTATAGCCTATCAGTATCAGAGTATCAGAATGTAGTTTGTTTTGATTTACAGGTTGTTACTCTGACTGAACTACTGAAGGTGTCTGTAGTGTTCTCTGGACATTTGTCCTTCAATAAAATCACAGAAGATTGCAAATTCACCCTATTATTGATCAGTCTGACGTTTACCTGCATATGAAATGTGCTATAATTTCTTTAAACCATTATGTTATCACCTTGATTATGTTTTTATGCTTGGTCCTGATTTGCTGAAGTCCGTTTTACACTGCTGGTATATTACAGCTAGTAGAACACTGATTAGAAAATTGCTCACTCTATTATTACCACAGATAATATTTGATCAATAAAAAACATTTCACTTTGATTTGCCAAAGACTATGGGACAGCGTCAGAGCTAAAGTCAGTTCTTCAGTATAATGTGTTTGAATTTCCCTTTGGGGATAAATAAAGTTCTTGTATTGTATTGTAATGTTTAAGTCAGCTGCATTAAGTTTTACCCCTCAAAGCCTGTTGTATTTTATATGACACATACTTTTATGATACCTCTATCTAACCAATATGATCAACAAATTACTAAAATGATAAAAAATATCCTCAAGTGGATTATCAGTTGCCAAAAACACCTAGTGTATCAAATGAGATACAAAAAATATATACCTATGTTAAATTTTATGGAAATTTTGATTATTTTTGGATTTCAGTAGAAAGTGAAATAAACATTTCAGCTCCCAAAAAATTAGAATTTTCTGGCTATAATTTGTGTTTACAGGTTTTAAAGGGTTAAAGTTTCAGAGCTCTACATTGTGAAGCTGTCACCAGAAATAAACGGAAGCCATTGAGAGTGCTCCGAGTGGTAAAATAAATATACTAATTGTATTTGTAGCAACAGTAACAATAATAGTGGGGACATGGGGCAATAGGTCATGTGGAATAATAGATCCAGAATCTGGAAAATAAACTACTTGTTAAGGCTACTTGTTAATTAGTTTTGTTTTCCTGTGGTTTAGAGGTCAACTATGGATACTCGGCTGCGAGAATTTTTGATGGAGCGCAAACTTGAAGAAGATGTGATCCAGAAACTTAAAGTTGAAAATGTAAGCCACTGCAGCTACTGTCTTTGCTTGCCAGGTGTGTGTGTGAGTGTGTGTGTGTGTTGTGTACTTTTTTCCAAAAAGAAGGTTAATATTGACTGTAAGTTTGTGTAGAACATAGTCACACCAGAACAGATAGACTCAATGTAGAAATTCAGATGCACACTCCAAATAATGCTGTATAATTTAATTTTTTATGTAATCAAAAATGTCTTGTAAAAAAAATCAACTGTGTTTACTCAGTAATTCAAAATAATTCTCAGTCATCTCAAGTTGGAAAAATATCTGCATCATTATCAAAAGTAAATGTTATCAAAAGTAGGCTACATAAAATGAAAAACTAATGATGTGAATAACTACACCCTTATACCACCAATATAGTTATATTCTTATCTTCCTTTAGATATCCATTGGCATTCTATATTATGCATTTGTATGTATTAATTCATTTATTTATTGACTTGGATTATCTTTTATTTTTTCAGATTGATGAAACTGTCATTCCGTTAACGACAGACAGTGACCTGGCGAAGTACATCCCCAAAGTTGGAGATAAGGTCTCCTCTGTGGCCTTCTGCAGACAAGCAGCACTGTCACAAAAATCTCCATCAGGAAAGAATCCATACTTTCAAGGCTAAAACAAAGACTGTCTGGCACTGAGGGAATACCTCCAAAAAAGAGATCATCTAAGTGGGCAGGAAATACAAATGCCAAACGGAAAGTGAGACGAATTGAGGTTGGCTGGATGGATTTTGATGAGGAAGAGGAAAGATACAAACAGGTGAAGTCTGTAAGTGGTGGAGGAACGAGGCATCTCTCTATCGACAAAGATGAAACAGCGGCAAATATCAAAGTTGTGGCTGAAAATCTTTTTTTCCCCAATGGCCATTCAAAAAAAAAAAAAACAAAGTCTTTCACACTATTCAACTCATATGGAGAGCTCACAGATACATGTTGATGTGTCCAAAACAGTAGAAGAGTTGTATAATGAAAGCAAGGTCAAAATTCTGCGACTTTATCTGTGCACCAAAAAGAAAACAGGACAGCAGCCCTCAGAAGTGGAGGCTGATCAGGCAATAAGCCAGCGCTCAGTGGTAGAGCTCACTGACAATGAACAGAATCAGGCTGTTGAGGATCTGTTGGTGGAAAACAGAAATTCAGAATCAACAAACCATGATGGAATTAATGATGGCGCTTCCACAAGTGGATATTTGGTACTGAACGACACATTACCATGGGATGGTCTGCTAACTCTGGGCGAAAGCGAAGATTCTGATGCAGTTATTTTCATAAGTGGGAATGGCAGACTGGATGTAACTGTGGATGAACCAAACCTTGAAACACTCTTTCCAGGTTGCACTCTTTCACTGGTGCTTGCAGGGGAGGCCGACGTTCCAGCCCAAGCACTTCCTGAACCACAACTTTGTCCTGTGGTGCTTATTGTAAGAAGAGGTCACTGTCTCACTGACTTGATCAGTGCGTTCAAGGACCCAAAAATTATTGCATTTGAGGTCAACATCAAAATGCGCTTACCAAATGGAGAGCTTGAACACGGGGAAGGAAGTGGTGTTTTGCGAGACTGCCTGACAGAATTTTTGATGGATTTCTATGACAGCTGCACACTGGGAGTTTAGTTGAGGTTTTTCGCAGCGAATTTCACAACATTCTCACAAAGCTCAATGTGGGTAATGGATGTGGTGTAGGTAATACAAACAGTAACATGAAGGATGTGACAGCTCCTTGCTAGACTGGATGGTTTTGTTATTTTAACTATGTAGCTTATTGTGCAATTTTATGTGATTTATGTGATTATGTGATTTCATCTGCTTCCAAAGCAGTTGCTGTGTTCTTTCACAATCAAATGGTAAGCTTAAAGGGATAGTTAGGGTTTTTTGAAGTGTTTTTGTATGAGGTACGTATGCTTAGTCAGTGTATTACCTGCAGTCAGGGGCATAGCTAGAGATGTTGGACCCCTGGAAAGAACATTACACAGCCCCCCCTCTTAGCTGGCTAGCCAAGCAACAAATGTTGCATCCTTTTTACAAATATCTATGCATTTTAATGAATTTTCTAACCATAATTTCCCCATTTAAGAGCTTTATTTTTACTATGATTAAATCAATTTTACTTACATTATTTTTCAGCGCAGGACTACACCATTTGGACATTTTTAAAGAAGCAGCAGGGGCCCCCTAGTGCTGTATTTTTCTCTGTTTGATACAAATTTCAGTCTGCTGACCAATTCATTTAATCGCTTTTGATCCAATAATGACACTAATTTTTAAGAAAAAATAAATTAAATCACACTTTTCATTGCAGGCTTCTCAATGCCCCCTCCCTACTGGGGGCCCAGGTAATCAGTACCCTTTCCCCCCCTTGTGCTACACCCCTGCCTGCAGTAGACAGCACTCAGCACTCTCCCAGTTTGCAGAAGCAGGGGGAGTGCAGGGACAGAAGCAGAGCAATACATTGCTGGGGACGGGGATAGCAACACAGCAACAAAACATATTTTAGTCACCTAAAAGAAGTCCCACCTCAAAAGAATACACCAGGTTACCTGCACACTATATTTGGAATATTTTCAGTTCTTTACCTGGTGGGAAAACAGCCATTTCTTTTGACACTAACCATAGAACTCCTGTATTCCTATGCCTAAAGTTTATCTGTGCCTGCTGCACACTATATTACTTTGGTTAGTGCCAAAAGAAACGACTACTTTATGAGCAGGGATACTAGGCATAAGTACAGCTCTGCTTCAGATCCCAAAATCCAATTGATTAAGCATGTTTTATATTATTATTACAGTTGTTTGAAGCAGGGACGGCGCCAAGATTTCAGTTTTTGCCCCTCACCTTTGGGGTGCAGAAGACTGTCTTGTTCCACTGACTGAAGATTTGACCACATGTAAAGACAGCTGCACATTTTTAAGTTTAGTCCCATGTGATGTGGACCAGGTACGGCACCAGGATTTCAGTTTGGGGTGGGCCAAACCAATTTTGGGTGGGCCTTAAAATTGGTAGATCACTAGCCTACTAAAATGAATAAAAACAACTGATTGATACTGATTGTTACTGTGTGTGGTTTTAAAGCGGATTTGGTTGCTTTTTGCCCCTTTAATATTTAATTGCATTTTTATAATGTTTTAGTGCATCAGAAGGACCTGCAAATGCTTTCCATGGTACTGACCAAAAAGTAGCGCTTTAACACACCAGCTGCCTGGCTGTTATGGCTTTCCATTTGGCAGTAGAGCAGCAACATTAATCACAGTTGAATAAAAGACAAAAATCTACAGTCTTTCCCAAACAGAGGTCGCGTTAACTGAATATTCTCCGTCACTGAGGATGTGTCCAAGGTGACTGATGATTCAAAACAGTTCCTGATGGTTCCACCTCATTTGCTCACCACTGATACCTCCCTGTAAACACCAAAGTTTGCTCTTTTATCATGTGGATATCAACCATGGAAATATAACAGAGAGATGGGTGGTTGATTCAGATCAGCGCCTGTTGCTTTATTCTCTCTTGCTCACTCACCACTGTCCAACCCTCTCTCTCTCTCTCTCTCTCTCTCTCTCTCTCTCTTTGAAGCCTCCCTTTATCCACCGTAGTTTTCCCGTGTATTATGTGGATATCAGTCATAGAAATATAACAGACTAAGGCATATGTTTGTAGCCTACTCATAGGTCATAACAGAGACAGAATTATAAAGTTGTTCTCTATCTCTCCAGCTTGTCTCTGTGCTTGTTATCAGCTATGGTCATCAAACTACAACATCTTGATATTAAAAATATCCTCAAAACTGTACGTGATATCTTAAATGGTGCAGTTCATAGTTGCTTGCTTAAAGACAGAGACTGTTTTTCCATTGTCACTGTGTAAAAATGATGAGGAGTAAACGCTGCTGTCTTCATCTCTCTCTCAGTGCCATTAAAATGCAGAACCTCAAAGATGGAAGCAGTCCACAGATCTTTTAATGAAAAGGCATGAAGATGAGAGACAGAGGGCCCTCCGTGATCGGACCATAGACGTGGAAGTTTACTCGGGCTGTCAGCTAATAGAAAAGTTTCATTTTAGCAGACAAGCTCTGATTGGATAACAGAATAATATCTACTGAATATTAAATGACGTGACAGGTACAGTTTCATAAATAATATTTCAACTGAAAAAGTGGGTCTTTGTGTTGTGAAAGTTAATGTTTATGCTGAGAGTGGTTGGATGAGCTGTCCTTGGTGCTGAAACATGGCAGAGTTGACTGACAGCTGCCACTCAGAGAGAGAGTGAGGGAGAGAAACGCTCTCCATAGAGGCCGATTTTAGTGCTTTTCTGCTGCAGGCGCATCAAAAATAAACATTAGTAGAGTTTTAATTTATTTATTTACCTATTTATTTTGCACAAAGCTATGTATTTAGCTGCTTTTGAGTAATTCATGACAAAAATACAATATTTATATAGCCTATCATTATGATTATTTTTCAGAGAAAAGTTTAGGGTGGGCGTGTCTGAAAAGTGGGTGGGCCTAGGCCCATCAGGCCCACCCATAACGCCTCCCCTGGTTTGAAGCAACCCCAGTAGAAACAAGAATGTGAGCCTAGACTAATGTCAAGGTGTTTAAAAATAAGTGAGTTGTTTACACTTTAAAGAAGCTTAAATAACATTATTTTGTTACTATCAGTATCAAGCTTACTAACAGGAGGTTTGAAAACTGTTCTTATCCTGTTATTATGTACGAAATACAACCTGTTCTGTTTTTGACTATGGCGTATTTTGAAAAAGACCAATAAACTGTTGAAGTTTGCACAAAATGTTGATGTCCTCTCTGTTACATTCTATACATCTTTATGCTTGAACATTTCTAATGGCACCACCCATAGTTATTTTACACCTCACTTTCTAGTGTTATAAATGTGCTGTGATTTCTTATGGAAGACACAATTCTTTATCAAACATAGGATTCTTTTAATCTCTTCCACTGTAATAAAAAGAGGCTCAGGAAACATACAGAGCATTGATGAAACAACCATCAAAATGATACACTTTACAGTAGCCTACTTGGTCTTCTTGTCTAATTGATCCTAACAGTAGATTTATGGTGTCATTTCCAGTTATCTATCGATATTATGATAACTTATAAACATTTATCACTCAGCTGTCCAGGAATGATATTATGCCTACTTTGTGGCCACAATTTAGTATTTCATGCCCACGAATTAGTATTTCATACGCACAATTTAGTGTTTCGTGGCCATGAATTAATATTTCGTGTGCACGATTTAGTATTTTGTGCGCACAATTTAGTATTTTGTGGCCACGAATTAATATTTCATGCCCACAAATTAGTATTTCGTGCGCACAATTTATCGTGACCACAATTTTTTTTTTTTTAACTATGTCCTATCTGGGGCTCTGTAATAATGGATCTTATGCAAGATAAAAAAAAATGTTGATGTCCTTTTAAAGAATGCAGTATATTTAGTGTTTATTTACAAAAGTTTCTTACAAACATTTAGTGTTCTCCTGGCATGCTCCTATCTCTTGCCTTTCTGGTAAAAAAAAAAAAAAAAACAACAACAACAAAAACAAAACCTTTCCCAGTGCCTGCCCATATAGTGCCAAAACTACAGAGTCTGTCAGAATAAAAGCATCAATCAATACTCAAATACTGTGAACAATAACATATACCATGTAAAAATTAATCCTTAAGAAGCTCTCCAAAAAAAAACAACAAAAAAAAACAAACAAACAAACAAACAAACAAAAACAAAACAAACAAACAAAAACAAATAATACAATAAAAAAGTGAAATAATCAAACTGCATAAAATAATGCCAATAGCTCCAACAGTTACAGGAACATCTGTATAATTATCAGGACTCTGAAAACATAACTTTATCCTAAATATAACAATTCTTCTTTAACAGGACCCTAATGCCCTAACATTTTCTTATACAACTGATAACTTCCTAGTGCTGATTTTTCATTTTCATGCTGAGGACCCTCTCATGTAGTGCTCAGCACACTCCCCAGACCAAGCTCTTAACTCAGCTACAACTTGCTTTTGACACTCTTCAGCATAATTATTATGACTTATTTTTATGAGGTTGTTTCGAGCTACAGGTATCTTGGTATTTTGAATGATGAATCCTCGTCTTTTACTCTTCACATCCAGCAACTGGTAAAAAGGCTAAAATTGAAACTGGGTTTTTATTTTGCGATCGAATCCTGCCTGTCTATTGAATCTAAAGAGACTGGTTGCTGCCACTTTTATGTCAGTCTTGGACTATGGAGATGTTTTCTACATGCTTGCTTCGTCTCAGAGCTTACATGCTCTGGACACTGTGAATCATGGAGCTCTGAGGTTCAGCACTAACTTTAAATCCCTCACTCATCACTGTTTCTTTTATGAATGTGTGGGGTGGTCTTCTTTGTCTTCAAGTAGAATAAAACACTGGCATATTCTTATCTACAAGGCTATTCTTGGTCTTCCTACCTTCTGACCTCCATCATTCAGAAGAGTACAGGAACTTATAATCTTAGTACCAGGATCTCTACTTGCTGTCTGCCACAAAGGTCAGAACTGAGCTGGGAAAAAAGGCATTTAAATTTGCTGCTAGAAGCATGTTCAGTTAAGAATGAAAATATGTGACAATGCTGCCATCTAGTGTTACTTTAGCGAGACATCCTGTAAGGGTTATTCTGTGGTGCAGCGTAATAGGATAAAGAATTTATACCATTGGATTATAAATAGTGGTGTATGAATGACACTTAAACACTGCAGCAAAGGAAGATTGAAATTTTCCTGTGTAAAAAGAAAAATAGTAGTCAAAAAACAAAGGATAAAGCAAACACTCCAATAAAATTATTTTTTAAAAATTATTCCAACAGCACCTTTGAAACCGAAGTTTACAACATGCATTGATAAAGACAGAAAAATAGATCCTCGGATAGCAAAAAACCCCCGCAAACATTTAGGTGAAAGTGAGAGAAGTCCAGAAAAGTCAGTAAAAGGTAAGAAGGAAATGTAAATGAAAGGTCTATTAAAACGTTAATGTGATTGATGTGAAGCTATTTTAATACTGGATCGACTCAAGATGCATTTTTTTTTTAAAGGAAAACCATCAAAAGCATTCTTTAGATGTTGCTTTTACAAGCAGGCATGAACAGAAGGTCCACTGACCTTGACCTTAAACCCCTTCAAAATCTTATCAAGTCATCCTTTAGTCACAGTGGACATTTGTGTAATCTTGAAAGAAGCAAGTCTTTTTGAGTTATTGCAAGTAGAATAAAGGTTGAGACTGAGTACCTCCAGTCCCACTTATTGTGGGTTTGAAGGCATAGAAACATGAGAGGTGGATTTTTTGGTGACTTGAAAAGTATTCCATTTGTGGGGGTGGGGTTCTTACATAACATGTGGACCATATAGACCACATATGGTGGCTCCATACTATTCCTCATACTCTAACCATGAACCCCAAGGGTTTTAATGAAAAGGGGGAAAAAATCACCCCATGTTCTTTACATTAAAGCCTTTTATATTTGACTACCTTATAAAATCCCTTTTGTCTTTACAATTTGAATCCTTTTTTCAAATTGTGTGTATGAACTGTGAGAAGTATTTGACTTTCTACTCAGTAAAGTTATGGTTTCAACACTAATTTAAAACAGGTTTGAACGTTTTAATACCACCTAAACACTTAAACAACAGCGCCATTCTAACTTGGCACAGCAGCACAGGTTAAACTTTACCTTTGTTAATCTGACACGCAAATATAGGCCATCGTCAAGGCAGCAAGAACAAGTCCCTCCTATTCCGGTTAGAATTTTTCAAAATAAAACGTTTGTTATGTACAATTGTATATATTTCTTTGCTGAATCACTTAACCTGGAAAAATAAATTTGCCCTAAAAATCTAAAAACGGTTACTTTGGGGTAATCGAACATGCTGATTTTGTTATTTACATCCATAATATATGTACTGTTTATACCATACCATGAATCCAACATGGTGACAATACCATACTATTTCTAGTGATACGTTTTTTATTTTAGATTAGATTAGATTATGGGCTGTCAAATTATACACATTTAAATCATGATTAATATCATAACCTCTGTAGTAAATCGCAATTAAACAAGCCAATCTTTAAACCAGATTTTAAAATTCCACTGTTATGTATTCTGAATTTAGCTTAAATTTTAAGCAGTCTTTCCAGTTTTGTCATTTTCTTCATCAGTCAATAAAGCGTGCTTTGCTATTGATCTTTGGTACAGCAGCTGGCATATCGTGAAAACTTGTGAAAGCATGCGAAACCATGCATGTATGTTTCGCCCTGTATATTTGACATTGTATGTTTTTTTCCAACTGAGGTCCAAAATGAAACCTTTGAAAAACATTTTTAAAAAATTATACATAAAATATCATAAGGGGTTGAAAATTCTTAGAAGGTGATGAAGGCTAGACCAATTCAGAACCCCGGGTGTATGCAATTGAAATGCCGTTAATATACAATAAATACCCCCCTAAATAAATATAGGCTAAACTGATTGGCTATATATATACATAGCGTTTGCTGGTTTAAAATTGATCATAATGGAAGCCTGTTTAAAACGTATTTTGAAAGTCAAACACCTTACTTCCGGTACCTGCCCTATACTAACTTAACAGAGTACCTTTATAAACTGTGCGTTTTCCTTCCATGCCGCTGTGTCTGTGCGGAGGGTTTCCGTAACGGTGGCAACAGAAGCGGCTCCCTCGCGGCCGAACAACCGTTGCCCCTCTAGCCTCCCTCCACGGCTCAAACATGGCGATGAGCCTCATGGAAATGATCAAGTTTGTGATCTTTCGGGCGGTCACTGGTTTCTGCTTTTTGATCTTTCGCCTGTTCGCCCCTCAAAGATCTCATCTGGTCGGGAAGAAGGTCCCGCCCGTCAGCGACCCTCTGCTGCTGATGTCGGCGAAGCAGCTGGCAGGGAAGATCCGGAGAAGAGAGGTGTGTACCTGGACAAAACAGTCCACAACAACGACCGGTTTAACCACCTTTACCTTCTCTTTACTGTAGTTACCACTCACTAGTGCAGGTGTATGTTTGTAAGGAATCATTTAAATTAGAAAGACAGTAAAATAGCACATTTGTTGTGACATTTGGACTACATTGGTGAATTTCTAAAAGAGAAAAAAACGCACACATCTCATTTGTAAGTTAAAGCACTTTTAGCAGATTTTAAGTCTGTTTTCTCCCTACAAATTTTACTTTCTTACATTGTTTCCACGAGTCAAAAATAGCACCTGTGGAATAACTGCACAATTTCTACTTTTTAAGATGGCATTGAAAGTACAGTTATTTCATAACTGAAAAAACCCAAATAAATAAAAAATTCGAACCTCGAAAACATTTGATTAAATGCAAAATGAAATACAAAGATATTTCATTCACTGCAGAAAGAAAAATTCACCTAAGGAAAATATTTTACAAAGAAAGTGAATTATTCTAGGTAGAAGGGATTTTCACATATTGTGATTTTTTTTCTGAAAATCAAATGTTAATTACATTTTGTGGAGTTTTTTTTTTTTTTTGCCTTCAATTTACAGTTGACTTTCAGGGCCACCATTATTGTTTTGTAGTAAATTAAAAAAAAAAACATTTGTATCACATGGGAAGTAGCTGCTGTACAACAGCCATGCTGCCATTTTTATGAAGACAAGTTATGTGGGATGCTATAGCGGTAGTTGATGAAGTATGTTAAAGTAATTGCTAAAGGTTGCTAAAAGATGTTACAGATATTTAAAGGGGGTTAGACAAAGTAATCAGCTATGAATATTTTTTAAAGCTATTGTAATGAGTTTCTATCTGGTTACAAAACACAATTTATAATATGTGCCTCTTTAAGATCTACAAAAGGAAACAAGACAATGTGCAACAAACTGGGCAGCTTTCATGTCGTCATTTGTGATGTATTGACCTGTTGGAAGGGGTAGGTGTCAGTCAAATGGAGTAACTACAGGCTAGAGCTTTTCAAAAATATTTTGCATCACAAATATTTTCAAGGAGTTACACATTGAGTGTTAAAATTTATCAGGCTAAGGCGGTTTGCCAGAGGAAACACCTGACACATGTCCAGGACAAAATCAGCATATAGGTAAGATGTAGCACATCATCCACAGGGGGCACCAAAATCAACACAAACTGAAATATTCTCACAGGAGCTTTAATAATTTTAAGCCTTAAAGAACTATCAGATATAGTGTGAATAGTTTTACATTTATTTTGATATGTAAACCCTTCTTAAATTATAACTTTTGTTTTTAGGCCTTTTTTTCTTACATGTTTAAACCCTGTAATTAATAGGTTAGATGAGAAACTAACCTTTAAAAACTGCACTATGTATTTACATATTTACAAAGCATTTGTAAATACATCTCTGCATTCATCCTTTTCCATTTTATGTGAAGTTGTAATGCTGATGTCTTGAATGCTCATTATATTGCAGTAGCCACAGCAGTCAAGTATGGCACTATTACTAGCAACCACTACTGTTTTAGAGTAAGAAAGAAGAACATTGTGCTGTTAGCTAAGAGTGAAGTGCAAGTGAAAGCTTTCAAAACTTTATTTTAATCTGTTCACACATTTAACACTGTGCTATTTAAACTTAGCTGTTGTGTCTGAAAGTGCAATACATTACCCACTCAGCAGTAACATAAAGAATGGAACTAGCCAAAAAAAAAAAAAAAAAACTACTGTTTTACAGTGGGAAGGAACACTGTGCTGCAAGCAAACCTCACGCTAGCAAAATAACATTTAAGTTTTTTTGTCTGCACATTTCTAGGCTGTATTTACAACAAAGGATTAAAAAAGAGTGAAAGAAAAAGGCTGCTAGCCAAGCTGCTGCTAATGTTAGCCTAGCTTGTGTCATTATGCTTAGCAGAAGTGAAAAAAGGAAAAGAGCATTTTACTGAAGTTAAAGTACTGTTTATTTTTTAAAAATTGACATGCATAGAGTTAGAAGTCCTGCTCTTTAAAACAATCATAATTGGAAAAGAAGAGATGTTCTGTTGAATTTTGTTGCCTTCTCTCACACCAAAATGTCAGGACAGGCTGCTAGCCAAGCTGTTGCCTACAAGTACAAGGCTATTAAAGTCAAGTAAAAGTACCATCTATTGTATTTATTAAAATTTACATGTGTAGAAGTAAAAGTACAGCTTATTGAACTTCTTAAATGAAAAGTATTTAACCCATCCATTATTCATCCATCCATCTTTTTCCGCTTATTTTAAATACTGAGTAATGAGTAGCTGAGGAGTTGAATGGTAAAATATGATTGTTCCTTTTTGGCTCTAAAAACATGAGAATATGGATCTTAACTTAGGTTGTTTGGGTAAAGTTACACATTTATAATAAAGTGAAATGCAACCACTGTTTAAAGATGTGATGAGGGACCATTCTCTAGCTATGTGCTACCGTGAAGTCAAAGCTAACAACTTGCCAGCTTTGAGTTGACAGAAAGCTACAACCACTGGAGTTTGAGTTGTTTTTTTAACTCAGTAATGGATGTTTTCAAAAAAGTACAATACTTCCCCCAAAATATACTTTAAAGTAGAACTAATGATTTAACACATACTCATAAGAGTACCCAATTAATTAAATTGCAGTAATGTGAATTAATGTAATTAGTTATTTTCCACTCCTAGTTCTCAGTTTGTTTGAATTTTCTTCTGTGAACTGAGCCAGCCAGTGATCTCAATCATATCATTCTCATAAAAAGTTTTCAATAAAGTATCTAGCTTTTGGTAATTTTATGTATATTTTCATTAACTCTAGTATCTAAAGGTACTATTTATTGATTTATTGACATTTATTGACAAAAAACTAAAACTCAAGTTTAGTATCTGTCTGCAACTGGCTAGAAAAAATGGTTTAAAAATGTCAAAGTGTAGGGCAAACCTGTTTTATAACTTAGCCGCAGGCAAACACTGACAGCAGATTTTTTTCCTCCAAATCTGGCTGTTCGTCTTGTTCCCTTGCTGTGATTTTTGTGTGAGTGTGAGTGTGTTTCTGTAAGTGTGTGCTCTCATGAGTCTAAATGATGTGTCTCTGCAGGTTACAAGTGTGGAGGTCGTGCAGGCTTACATTGACAGGATCCAGGAAGTCAATCCTCTTCTGAATGCTGTTGTCAAAGACAGGCAAGAGAGAATCATTAATCCATGTGCATTTCTTTTTAACATATAGAAGTTTTGTGTGCTGTGGAGTTAATTTGCCATTAAGCCCAGTGTTGGAAAAAGAATTGTCATTCATTAAGATAAATGAAAATAGTTTTACCAGGTAGTTGCTGTTGCAGGCTTATCAAAATTGAAGATTTGTAACATTTTTGAAACCACTTTCAGTACATTTTTAAATGCTAATTTTCTTACAGCTTTGCTTTAGTACAAAATGTCCTTGTGCCGTCACCTGTAAAGACACATCTTTCTTATATAACAACTCGTCCTCTGTACAAAATGTTCTTTTGCCTTCACATGTCAAATATGACACATCTCTTGACTCAGGCATTTTCCGCTTGAAATTATAGTGCTTTTGTCCCGGGGGGGTGGGGTGGGGATTTGTCTGACAACCAGGTCAAAGGAATTCTGGTAGGAAAAAGGCAAATTCCATATGTATGAAGTGACAGCTGGACATGCTCTATCATTAAAGAGCACCTAAACCCCAGACTCCATCCTGGGATTTCAAAAGTGCTTTTTGAACACTATGGAAAGCACTGGGTGGGGATAAGGCACGCCAACTTACTCACACTTTTTACCATCTCCATCAGCCACAACATTTAGCAGCCTGTGCTGCTTTAGCTGATTTGGTTGTTAGCTATAACGCCATTAACCATCCAAGTTAGACTTACCATAAGCTGCTTGAGAGTGAAACGATGGTATGCTCCTGTAGAAGGAGTAGCAGCCTCTCCTGTGTTCTCAGGATTGTTTTAAGAAAAACAGTTTATTCATGATGTTGTGGAAAAGAACTACACTACCCACAATCCTAGAGTATCACAGTGTCATCTCTAGTTGGTGGAGCCCACTGGTACCTATGAATTCACAACTATCTGTTGCTGCTACTACTGAAGTCATGGAAAAAGTGGGTGGTAACTATTGAGCTGTACAGTGACGAAAGCTGGCACCACGTCATGTCAGCCAATAGGAAAATTTAGTTGCAGTAGCAGGTTTCATCCTGTAGAGGGCAGTTACAGTGCATTTTTCTAAGGCAATATGTAGAGTTTAAATACTTTGCCCTTTTTAAATACCGGGCCCTAATTGATCAGCAATACTGCTAAATGCAAATACACATTGATTTCCAACTGAAAAAAATTAGTTGGGGTTAAATGAAAAATTTGAAATTAGCAGAATCATCATCTATTAAAATCTTAACAAAAAAATCAAATATGTATTCAATAAGGGAGCATACATCAAACATCTTCTTTATGGCGTTCCCTTCTGAATTAGCATTGAGTCACATTATTATTTTTTCTCCGCCCAGGTTTGATGCAGCCCTCCAGGAGGCGGCCCAGGCAGACAAGCTGATCGAGGAGGAAACTGATGGAGAGGAGGTGCTGGAAGACCGGCTACCTCTTCTTGGAGTGCCTCTCTCTGTCAAAGAGTCGTATGCTGTCCAAGGTAAACTGCCGGAAATCTGATCTCCTGTCAGTGTCAGTTACTTGACACCAGACCCTTTACTATGATTGCATACATCAGATAACCTGTAAACAAGTCTCTGGTAACCTATATGCACCTATATTGCTCAGCTGAAAACTTTAAACTTCCTTCTAAATACTTGCTCAAATGCTCAAAATGAAAGTGTAACCAGCATCTTAATATGATATAGAATATAATTATATATGATTAAAATATATATATGCAATTATTGTCCGTCAGGTATGCCTTACACTGGAGGTCTGGTCGCCAGAAAGGATATTGTGGCTACCGTTGATGCTCCACCTGTAGCCTGGCTGAAGAGAGCAGGCGCCATCCCAATAGGTGTCACCAACACTCCTCAGCTGTGCATGTGGGGAGAGTCCCACAACCACCTGTATGGCATCACCAACAACCCGTACGACCTGTCAAGGACACCAGGAGGGAGCTCAGGTTGGAGGATCATTTTGTTTGAATCAGGGTTCAAAGTCAAGAGGCAGTTGTTCACTGCAGCTTATTGCTGGAGTGTCTTTGTCCCCAGATCTGGTTTGGCCTGATGATCAAATTACAGCAGACAGCAGACACACAGGCTCGGCTCCTGTCTCCTTAAAGGGAGACCACTCTGACTTTGCTCTGCAAAATTCTGCTTGCAGGCATCAGAAATCTTAACACCCAAGCTTCTGCTGAGAAAATAAAATGCCTTTGCTTTCCATATGATAGTTTCAATTAGGCCGGGATGTACTTACTATTAACTACACGGGCATGGATGCATCATGGCTGCCATGTGTCCCCCGCGTCAGTGAGGCAGTGTGGAGGAAGAGGGTGTGTAAAAGTCAACAAAGACGCAGACAATAACAGCTGAAAGTTTTTAAGACAAAGTAATAAAGTCCACAAAGTTCCCTATCTTTATGATATGGTCTCACTTAAAAGCAGTGTTAATTTTGACAAGTAAGACTAAACATGTTTTCTACCAGGAAGACAAGACTAAGACTAGCTAAAAATAGATCTTTGGTGATAAAAACTACAGTAAAGAACATTTAGCTTTTGTCAAGGAGACTAAAATGTTAGAGCTGGGCTGCTGGACACTCAAAATCCACAATAATTATACACTGAAGATATGATGTCAGTATTTTTATCTATGTTTTAATGTCATTAAATTTAATTAATAGGAGTGTTTACAGTTTTATTATTTCTACAATACTTCCAATTAAATCAGTTAAAAGAAATGTCTTGACTTTAGATGATGACTAAAATAAAGGACTTTTTAAAAACGAAAACTGGACGAAATGTTTTTGTGTTTTCATTGACTAAAAGCAGCGAAAATGTCTAAAATATGATTAAAACTAAAAGTAAAAATCACTTTGATCTTAAGACGAAGACTAGTTTAAAAACAGCTGCCAAAATTAACACTGCTGCAAAAGACAAGGATGTTAGTCAGACCCTCTGGGATGGATAAATGCTGTTTAAGGAGTCGATGTTTAAACCTATAAAATAATGAATGTAAGATTGGTAGTACGGTTCAAAAAGCGACCATGTACACTGATGACATTCAGCTGAGTACCTTTGTATAAGTTGAGTTTTTCATTCAGTACAGTTCAGTCAGGACCACTTTGTCAAGAAAAAGACATGATTTGTGGCAATAAATTTCTCTTTATTAGCAGTTATAATATTTGGTGGTGTGGCTGTCTGGGACCCCCTTGCCTTTCCACAAGCCTATGTAGAAAGCATCAAGCAGGAACAGCATGCATACTTGCTCTTCCTTTGCCTACAAGGAAAGCCTGAGGCAGGAAGAGAAGCAGCAATGAAACAGAGCAGAGCAGATTTCAGTGACAACAGAATGGCATTGATTAAGTCAGATATAGCATAGAGGAGGAGCTGGGGTGGAGGAGGGCTGCAAAAAGCAGCTTGCAGAAGGAGCAGCAAAGCATAGCCATGCTAGAGCAGTTAAAATATGCCACGAGCATCCTTAGAGCGAATCAGCTGGCCATTGGCTGAAGAGGGCTTGCATGAGATCAGCTGATCTCAATTATATGGCAGTGCTGGTCTCCATGGCTAACACTATACGCTCAATTTCTGCTGAAGATATACTGACAAATCAATGAAAAACCAAAAAAAAGAGACATTTGGCACTGTCACCAATTAAACCGTTACACCGTGAGCATCAGGAGGAAAATGTTGGAAAAATCAAGCGCAGATTATGCTTATTTGACCTCGGGTCATCAGTTTGAGCTGATCTGCTGTTACTATTGATTAGTTATATTTGTTGTTGCGCTCAGAGTTATCAGCATATTCACTGTCCATGTTGATAGTTTACATCCCACACAGGGTAGCTGTATAGGGCCTGAGCTCTTTTGTGTGTCAGCTATTGCATAAAGGCAAGTATATTAACTAGAACAAGGGTGCATACATGATCACAAGGTGAAGCAACTAGTTTACTGCACAAGTGCACATTAGCTTACATGTCCTTATTTATGGTTGAAGCTATAAATACAACGATAACGGTTAGCTACGTTAGCTAGAGTCTTTTCATTACTAAGATTGTTTTCCGTCTCCAAAGTTCAGCATCTGCAGCAGAAGAATATTGTAGCAAAGCAAAGTAGATAGACAAATACTAAACTAAAGATAGACAAATACTGACATTTGTGGTAGACACTTGGCTACCTTAGCAGTCAGTACTCAGCCAAAGGAGCATGCTAATGCTTGGTGAAAATAGATAACTTTTCTTATATCTTAGTTCATGAAATTCAACAATCATCAGTCCGTACTGCTTGTCCCAAACAGCTGTTACTTCACATGAGCATGGTAAGAAAGTTGTCAGCAAGCAGTTTTAGTCATATTTCTAGTCAACCAAATTAACTCTGCCTTTCAGATTAGCTGACTCATCTCTGGTGTCCTCTTCCTCAGGTGGGGAGGGCAGCATTCTGGGCGGGGCAGGCTCTGTCATCGGCATTGGCTCGGACATCGCTGGTAGCATCCGCATGCCAAGTTTCTTCAATGGAATATTTGGCCATAAAACCACTCCAGGTAAGATAAATTTAATATTAAACCCATATTAATCAATGCTTTTGTGATTGAGTTCTTTGTTTCATTCACAAAAGATAGAATAGATACAGTTGTCACATGTTCCTGCAGGTGTTGTGACCTCTGAGCACCAGTACCCTCCTTCCACTGGCAGACAGGAGGAGTATGTCAGTAACGGTCCCATGTGCCGTTACGCCGAGGATCTACTTCCAGTGCTGAAGATCATGGCAGGGCCAAATGCTCACATGTAAGAAACACGATAGCTCCTGTCTCTAGGGGGAGGATTTACTGAGGGCCTTTTGTTCCTCTTCAACACTCACATACCAACTTCACCTCTGTTGCCAGAGAGGCTTCTTGCACGCAGAAAACCCAGTGCTTTAAAAGTACATCTTGCTGTATGAAAAAAGTGTGTATAGGCAAATTTGAAAGATGCAAACGTAGCTGTCATCAGGAGCCTGAAGGCCATCTTAACTTGAATTGCATGTTGAATAATCTGCACCCTGTACCAAAATATGCTCAAAAACATATAACCAAGACAGAAGAAGGGAAAAAAGTCATCGCTAGGAATAAGTGATGGTGTCTCTATTATGTAAGTAACAGTAAGCTAACCATATTAACATTTTTTTTTTAAAACCATATAATTAAATTTCATTGGCAGTTTCCTCAAATTCTCTCCTTTTACTTAATTTCTTTGTCAAACATGAGCTCCAGTTGACTCAATCAAGTGTTTCAAGATTCTTTTAGTCATCTTGTGAAGAATTTGGTCCCAAGCAGAAAAGAAAAAAGCAGAACAAAGCAAAAATCCAAATCACTGCTTTCATTCCTCTTGAAGAAAATTCCTGAGGGCATCCATAAGTAGGACAGGTGTTCACCTGTTACATGACTTTGACAGGTCTGGGCCACCCTTCGGCTCCACTTGTCAAATGCTACAAATTCTCTTAAATTTGCTTGTTCGTGAGAATCAGTCTGGTCAGGCAAGCTTTTGTCGGGGAAAGGTGAGAGTGAAATGTAAAATTTGTTAGCAAATTGAATAAGAGTTAAAATACCTTTGTTTTTGTGTTCACAGGTTGGACTTGGACAATAAAGTTGACCTGAAGACACTGCGGTTTTTCACTATTCCTCATGACAGCGGCGCACCATTGGTGTACCCCGTCAGCCAAGAGCTCATCGACATCCAAAAGAAGGTGTGCATGCATTTTTCAAACAACTTAAAATCTGGGTAGACTAGTGGGATTTAATTACCTAGTAGATACTTAGTAATCTAGTTACATGTAAATTTAGTAATAAGTACTCAAGAATAAGGTTGTAATTACCAAGTTATAACTTGGAAATATCACAAAGTAAGGAAGTATTTATCCATTAATAATGTATTAATAATCAAGTTATTCCTTATAATATTGTGGCATTTCTCTGTAATTAGGTGGTATTTTACTAAGTAATTTCTTTGAAATAAATGATGGAGGATGATAATCCCCAGGTAATTTCTATATTTTGGCCCACTAAAATAGTGAGTCCTTCCTGAATAATTTTAAGTAAGTAGTTACTTTTAGGTAACTTCTGAATGCCTTCATTAATTATTATTTTTTAAACTTCCATTATATTTCATTAGTATTTTCTTGGTAATTTCTGCCTATCAGCCCACTAAATTAAGTCCTTCCCCCATAATTCCCATGTAATTTTGAGTAGTTCCTTAATGCCTTCCCTCAAAAATGTAGGTTTTTTTTTTTTTTTTTTGGTCATTTCTGAATACGTTCCTTCAGAATTCACATGCAACTTACATGGAAAAATTTTCATCATTTTTCTAAGGAGTTCCTTGGTAAATTACCAACCTGATTACTAGAAAATTGTCACAATATCATGAGGAATTACTTTAAAATCAATACATCATTACTAGGTAAATAGGTCCTTAGTATTACCTGATTTCTGAGCTATTGCTTGAAACATTCCCAGGTATTACTAAGTTATTAAAACATTATTCTTCATAAATTACTAGATAATTAATCTGAAATGTAATTAGGGCCCACTATAAAAGAGTGTTACCCAAATCTTTTAAATGAGGACATTTTTAGACTTTAAACCCCGGTGCGATCTCTTCCTAAGGTGGTGGAACGTTTGGAGGAAGACCTCGGAGTCAAAGTTGAAGAGGTACATTTCCCTGAGCTCCGCTACAGCGTCCAGATGTGGAACACCTACATGGGCCTTCCTGATAACGATGGAAAAGTAAGTCCACCAGCTGAAAGCAAAGGTTAAAGTAATTGTCCTGCTAGTAAAATGAAGATAAACAGGTAAGACTGAAAGGATACGTGCTTTGGTTGCCGTGCTGTCATGGCTATCAGTCTAACACGACATGTGAAGAAAATGTGAGTCACAGTCACAGCAACTGTTGTTGTCAGCTGACAAGAAATGCTGCGCTAACCTGTTTAGCTGCAGGGAACGCAAAACCACACTCAAACACACACTCAGCTGTACTTTTCTACTTTATATTATCAGGTTAAACTGATTTTGGCAAATTATTTGAGCTCTCAAGGCTAGAGCAGGATGTCATTTCTATTTATAAGAGGAGAGCTGCCACAATTTACAGTACTACTACATTATATTAAATTTCTCTTATTTTTGGACAGAATTGGAATTAAAAGCTAATGTCTAGGCAGCAAATCTTAAGGAAAATTCAACTAAAAAGACATAAAATTCTCCAGTATGTATATATTTTTATAAATGGTCAAGACTGAGGCATAATCTTCTTTGATTGTCAGCTGATCACTCCAAACAGCCCATTGTTGTAAATGTGGCACTTCAAGAACGCTTTAAGGGATCTTGTTCAAACTTGTCTCAAGACTTAACTGATAAGATATCAGAGCTCAAAGGTCTAGGTTATTGGACCTCATTTCAGTCCCTTGCTTGTGAATGAAATATCTCAAGAAAATTTCAGGAAATTTCCTTTAATATTTGCTCAAATGTCTACTCTGACCCAAGGTTCAATCGAAATATTTTTAGTTCAAAAGTCAGCATAATTGGGCCTCATATTTATCCATTGTTTATGAACAAGATAAATGGCATAGACAAAAGTATGTGGCCACCCCTATTAATTGTTGAATTCAGGTGTTTCAGTCAGATCTGTTGCCACACCTAGCCATGCAGTCTTTTGCAAACATTTGTGATTCCAAAAATGGGTCATTCTGAAGAGCTCAGTGACCTCAAGTGTGGTACTGTGATGGATGCCACCTTTGTAATAAGACTTTTAAAAGATTTTATCCCTGCTGGATATTTCAAAGTCAACTGTAAATAGTATTATTATAAAGTGGAAGCATTTAGGAACAACAGCAACTCAGCCATGAAGCATAGAGAGTTCAGAACTTCCACTGATGTAATCAACCCTGGTTACACTGAGGGCACTTACACAGGTTAGAGTCAGCAGAATGACATTGATCAAATTACTCATAAAGGCATGTGTTCAAACCGATAAGAGCACAACTCTATTTTTGTTTTGGTGATAGAGTATTTCTGAAACTCAAAAATAATCCTGTAAAAATTAGATGTTTTTTTTTTTTGCAGGCTCCCGAGCCATTTAATGTTATTTTGGGGGAACCAGGACCACCTGTGAGGCCTTTGTGGGAGATGGTGAAGTGGTTCGTGGGAAGATCTAATCATACTTTTGCCTCCATCTGTAAGTTCATTCCTTTGTCAAGCCTTTATTCATTTGTTAGTAGTTAATTGTTTTAACAAATAAAATAAGATGTTAATTACGTCTTATAAATCTGAAAATTATCTGTTAAACCTATTAAGTAAATAATCATAATAAGTTGAACCAAAGAACATTAACAATTTATCAAGTAGTTTAAGAAAAAGTGTCTACTCCAAATAATACTGTACCTTTTTTTAGAACATTTTCAAAGATTTATTTGATAATGAGCTTGAAGGGTGCTCCACAAAGGCAAATCCAGTGGGGACCACCTGGGACAGCCAGGGCCCCACCTTGAAACTTGATTGGCCATCCCAGTGACCTAAACTATGATTGGTTTTTAGTCTTGTCAGAGGTGGAACTTGACTGTCTTGGGCTATAGAGTGGTGCAGGAATGAGTCCTAAAACGCATAAGCTAGTTAGCACTTTAGCACTTCTGCTTTCCTCATCTGAAAGTCAATGGGATTTTTGAACGAGTTTTCCGTTAAATGCCTGAATAAGGTCTGTGGTGAACACAAGCTCAAGAAAGTTTAATGTTTTATCCTACAACATAAAATAAATCTGAAAAGTGCCCCACCTTTGAATTGTGTATCTCTTCATGTCTTAATAAAGGCGATTGCTAAAAGACAGCTAACAAGGACTACAGTGTTTGTTGGGAAGCCTATACGTCATCATCCGAAGCGCTGGCAACTGAGCCTGCCATTCACTTGTATCCGCTGGTGATGACGTTAAATTCAGTTAACCGTGTTGTAGTTCAATATAGCATGACGTCAGCTTTTTGCTTTAGTCAGTTAGATTAACGAACCAGATATGATGCTTATATTATCAATTTATGAAGGTTATCTTTATGAACAACACGTCTAAGTTACATAAACTGTTATTAGACACAGAGATAATTTTCAGCAATAATCCAAAAACCCATTGAAAAACCCTATAGGCTCAACGCCGAGGAAACCCATGCGACGCGAACTTCGGGGTTTGCCTACAAAATTACGCTGTGAGCTATTGCAATTTTCATAGCATTTATCAATTTTTAGCTAATTCATACATTTAGCACATTAGCCTGTTTTCAATGTCTTTTCACTTTATCAAGCATTTCAGAAAACTTAATATTAAACTTTAAAAAAATATTTCATTGCAGATATCAAGTAAAACATAGAGAATGAGTAGGCACAGTTTATCTGAGCAGCCTCAAAAAAAGGAAACAGCAGCCATACATCTGTAAACATCTTAAAGCTATAAACAAGACTATTTTGGGTGTTTGCTGTTTTCAGGTCTGGCCCTGCAGGAGATGACCAACTCCAAGGCCTCACCGTTTATCATTGAGCAGAAGGAGACACTGCAGAAGAAACTGGAGGAGCTGGTTGGGACTGATGGTGTTTTTCTTTACCCCACCCATCCCAGGGTGGCTCCAATAACCCACCACCCACTCTTCAGACCCCTTGATTTTGCCTACACCGGTAAGCCCACTGTTTTGTTAGCTTATATTTCATTATGGTCCTAAAACTGTAAGTATTTACTTTCATTTCTTATTCCGCCATGACAGCAATGTTTACTAAAGATGGAACAAGTAGGGTTTTGTTTCATGGATGACTTTCACATAATGAGGGAGAAAAGCTGTTAAAAGTGACCCCCCTGGTTCATTCTTGCAAATGCTTTGCGAGTAGCTTGCAGTACTTCCCCTGTATTCCTCATCCTCACCTCACCTCAGTGTTTAGCCATCTTTCTCCTCCCTTTTCCCTCTCTAGGTGTTATAAATGTCCTCGGCCTGCCAGTGACCCAGTGTCCTCTGGGTCTAAATGAGGACGGTCTCCCCCTTGGTGTGCAGGTTGTTGCCGGGAAGTTGCAGGACCGCCTGACCCTGGAGGTAGCTCTCTACCTGGAGCAAGCTTTTGGAGGCTGGAAGGAGCCCATAGCCAACTGAAACCACACACACACTCACATACTGACAGCCGTTACCAAATCTCCAGACCGGAGCTGTATGATAGAAGAATGTCAAGAGGACACTTTATCTGCCATGCTGCCTGCCGTAGTACACAAATAGGTACAATCTGATTGTTGAACATTTGTGGAAGAGATTATTTTCACTAGTGACTAATAATAATGATATTTTTACTTTTACTGGGTTCAGTGACTGTTGCGTCATGAACACAAGCTTTAATTTTTTTTTTTATTTGGAAGTATGTTAAATTGAGCATTCCCATTAGCAATCAGGGCTTTTATGCTTTTACAGAAGTGTTTTTTGAATAAATCTGCTCACCTTACATTGTTTTAAAAGTGTACTTACATAGGTCATATTATGACAAATTAAAGCTTTTAAATGTTGAGCACACGTGCTCAGATTCTGTGAAGCACAGCTGGTTCTTTGCTGGTGTTACATGACTCTGTATACATTAAAGAATCATAAAGGTGTCATCTGATCCTGTGCTGAAAGGTTCAGCTCATCCAGAGGTGACAATCATGTGGGGTCAAAAACAACCAGGTAGACGTTTACTACAAGTGTGTGTGTGTGTGTGTGTGTGGGGGGGGGGGGGGGTTACTGTTGAAAACGATGTAATTGTACTGGGCAGTGAAAAAACTTTAATTCACTAACAAAAATTTGCAAAACCAGCTGTGTGGTTTTGTGAATGTTGCATAATGGAAATTTATGGATTGTGGTGCCTGTTTTCTGCTGCAAACTTTGGTTTAAGCTGATTAAAAAAAGAGAACTTGTTTGAATCCTTTCTGTCCTTCATGAATTTGCAACACATTTTAAGTCAAGGCCTTCACAAAGTGCAATCAAATTAAGGTGAAATCGAGTAAAGAAGCCTGGTTTGATAATTGAAACAAGGGGGTTTAGCTTTTGAAGACAACAGATGTTATTTGTCTGAATCACTAATAAAAGAAAAAATATGTTGTTTTTAGCCATTTTATCTTACTGTTTCATGATGATATGGACTTTTTTACAATAAAAGTTTTTAAACATAATAAATGGGGACTTTAATTTGCATCTTAACATTTTGTATGACATCAATTTATGTTACTTTTTTTAATCCACCACCAAAGAGAAAGAATACACAACTTTTGTACTCATGGAAAAGTTCTGTTTCTGTGGTTAAATTCAAACTGTTTTCAGGGGCTGGAGCCTACCAGCTGTCATTGGGCGAGAAACAGGGTATACCCTGGACTGGTCGCCAGTAAATTGCAGAGCTGATATATAGAGACAGACCTAATGAGCATGTCTTTGGTGGTGGGAAGAAGCTGGAGTACCCACAGAGAACCCATGCATGCACAGGGAGAACATGCAAACTCCACACAGAAAGGCCCTGGCCAGGAAGCGTACCAAGAACCTTCTTGCTGTGCTAACCCCTGCGCCGCTTTTGAAAGAGAAACATTTTACAATCTGAAAGAGCTGCAGTGACCTTTGAAAACAGCAAGGTAGGTCTCTTCTCTTCTCCCCCTACTCTCTAAAGCTCAGTAATGAAATCACTCAATTTTCTTAAACCTGGGTATAAATTAAGTTTACAGATGCAAATTTGTGTTTTTCTTTTCATCAAGGTTCATGTGTGGGTTTCTCTTTGCTTAAACTGTGGTTACACTAGAAAAAGTGTCCTACTTTCAATGTAACCCCAGCCAGTATAACTGCTGAAACTGCTCAATTATGGCACAAACTTCGACTTTAGTGATACTGAATTCCAGATCAGCAATCGTTTGTGAAGCTCAAACGTGTATAACATTTGTTGTGCTACCTCGAGAGACAGTCACCAGGTCTGACTCCTCAAAAACAGTTTTTCCACATAACTTTTGTTAATGAACAGCTGCCTCTCTGTCATCTTCTTTAGTTCTCACACTTAAAACCAACCAGAGTACATGCCATGGCTCCTCAGGTTATCAGTAATCATTGAACCTTGATTATCTTGTTTTTTATGTTTTGGAAAGGCAAATATTGATTGAATTTAAAACTTGATTTATCACCCAGCACTAGTAGCTCTAATCACATGTAGTTGTTTTAAAGTACAACAATCACAGTTATTAATTCACACAACTTTGGTGCTGGGATGTCTCTTTTTGAATAAACTGCATTTGTCAAAACACAAAGGTAAGATGTCAAATATTTTATGTGAGTATTAAATGTCTAAATCATTAAATATTCAGTCATTTTGGAGCAAAATCATCACATTTAACTTGGAGCTTGTACTGTATGTTACTCTAATATTGTTTGGTCCTTGAGGTCATAAAAACTGAGTCGGCACCTTACATCACATCTGGATTTTTGAAATGTTAAAATACACAAATATAGTGAATGAAATAAAATGACTGTTAATACACTAAGTCTGACAAATTTTCTCTAAAAAATTTAATTGAGAAGACTTAATTTTAACTTCCAGTTTTTGTATTCAACTTAAGGTCATAACTAAGCCGTGTGTGCTGAAATTGTTAAATCATGTGTTCCTGTTAATGCCCAGCATTTGTAGAAACTCTCCCAGGCATGTTAGCTAGCTTGTGATTATATTAAAGAGGTGTAAATGTAGGAAGGGATCCCTAAGGTACACCCAAAGGAAAAGTTTGATTCCAAGAACCTTTAGAAAGTGAGACGGAAGGATGAGAACCAGCCCCTGGAGTCTGTTGTCACTTTATTTTCTTCCCTTCTTTTGAAAAAGGATGAAAAATTATTAAACATCTACCAGAACGCTCCAAACAGAACCGGACTCAACGTTACACCGCTCTTTGTTTTAGTCACCTCCATGATGACTGCTGAAATGTTCTCTTATTTTCTTCTCAACATAAATGACGATTCTGTTCTGAAAGGCTTAGGAGAAGCTGCGAAGTCACATTCATACAGAAAAATACAGACAGCTCGTCTTCTCTCTAAACACGCCACATGCTTATACATCAGAGTACAAATGTTGAGAAGGTGCCCTCTGACAGTAACTCCTCTGCTGACTCAGACCTGTGAATATAACTCTCCCCACCCTAACAGCAGAATCAGAGGTGACTTAAAAAGAGAAACAATAAAAGGAAAACAATCAAACAGAAAGTACAGAAATATTCTTCAAAGAATCCTGCGTTTTGGCGGTGCAGGAAAAGGGAGGACCTTTCTCTCCTTGACGATGTCTCACCTGCCCAGTGCTCCATTTGGCCCAAACGTGTCTGTAAATACTTGAACGTATGTAAACATGTTTATTCTCGTTGAGTGGATATGAAATCATGTGTGTGTGATCTGGAGTCCCAAAGCGCCTCAGGAGGTGTTGGTGATGGGTTTGTATTTCTTGAGGCGGGTCCACTGTCCTGTGGAGTAGTTCATTTCGAACACCGTGTCCACCAGCATGGTGGTGCTGCCCGTGCCGTCTGCTTTGGGCAGAACCTCTGTATGCTCGCTCAGCTTGATCTGGATGATGTCCCCCTGCTCCGGGCATGGGTTCTCTGTGAGACAACACAGGAAGCCAACTGGTTATTACTGGACTTAACTGGTTTACTGAAAAATCAGGATTATAGTTTGTACCAGTATATGACAGTGCATTCAGAAAATTTTCAGGCCCCTTTCACTGTAGCTACAATCAATTACATTTTTTTCTATCATTAATCTACACTCAGTACCTCATAATGCCTACTTACATAACGTGACAACAGAATTGTGGAAATTTCAGCAAATTTATTATAAAACAAAAACTGAAATGTCATACTGACACAAGCATTCAGACCTTCAGTGCTTTAGTGGTTAGCTGAAGCACATTTGGCAACAATTACAGCCTTGAGTCTCTCTGAACATGACACAAGCTTTTCACACCTAGGCAATTTTCTGCCATTCTTCTTTGAAAATCCTCTCTTGCTCAGTCAGGTTGGATGGGGACTGTCAGTGGACAGTCATGGTCAGGTCTACCCAGAGATGTTCAATAGGGTTGAAGTCAAGGCTCTGGCTGGGCGACATTCACAGAGTTGTCCTTTATCCACTTCTGTGTAGTCTTGGCTATGTGCTTAGAGTCATTGTCATGTCGGAAAGGGGACATTCGGCCCAGCCTGGGGTCCTGAGCGCTGCAGAGCAGGTTTTTATTGAGGATCTCACTGTACTTTGTGCCATTCAGCTTTCCCTAAACCCTGACAGGTCTCCCAGCCCCTTCCTGCTGGAACAACCCCCCCCCGCATGATGCTGCCACCACCATGCTTCACCGCTGGGATGGCATTGGGTAGGTAATGAGTTGTACCTGGTTTCCTCCAGACATAACATTTATAAGTGAGACCAAACAGTTCAACCTTGGTTTCATAGGACCAGAGAATCTTATTTCTCACAGTCTGAGAGTCCTCCCGGTGCTTTTTTGCACACTCTAAGCATGTTCCCATGTGTTTTGCACTGAGGAGAGGCTTTCATCATAACTCTTCGTTCATCGTCAACTGGCCTTTTATGAAGAAGTGGGCACCTTTCCAAATCATGTCCAATCAATTTGATTTGCCACAGTTAGACTCAAGTCAAGGTGTAGAAACATCTCAGCAACAATTTGGAGAAATGGGAGGAAACTGAGCTAACTTTCAAGTGTTTTTGCAAATGGTCTGAATACTTATGTCAATGTGATGATTCTGTTTTTTGTTTTTTTTTTTCATTTAGAATTTGCACAAAAAAATCTGGTTTCACTTTGCTTTAGAGCAGGTTTCCTTTTTCTATTTTTTTCTAATTTTTTTTCTTTGATTGATAGACATAAAAGCTAAAATGCAACTTTAGCCTTCATTACTGAACCAAATCGGACAATACCTTTCTTTCATAAAATCTATATTTTTATTGTCCTTAAGTATATTTACCTTTAGCTTGAGGGTTTGTTCTGACGACTAAGATGTATGCTGTATCAAAATTGTGGGTCAACTACTTTTGACTGAAAATGTAAAAACAAGAGGGATTACTGCTGTGTGAATCACATGTAGCCCTATGGGCTAATCACACTCTTTCTGCTGCAGCACACAAACTCTCATACTTCTAACACTTTGCTATATGCTTTAGGGATTCTTCTTCTTCACAATGCCCTTTTCAAAAGACTAGTTGGACTGATTACAAAAGAACTTACCTGTCAGAGTGACAAGATAAATATTTTAACAATGTGTCACTAAACTAGCCACAGGTGTGAGAAAAGGGAGACTCTGCTTACTAAAGCAGAAAAATGACACCAGTTTAAAGTGAGCGTTTATTTATGATACTGTAAGGTAAGTTGTTTACCTCTGGATCCAGCCATGAAGCCCAGGATGAGAGCCTTCTCTGGTCGGGTGACTTTGTTGGCTGTCTTGAACATCTCCTGGGCGGCGTACATCTGGTCTCTCTGAGAAGATGGACAACACAGCAGACATTTACAAAGGAGACCAGAGAGCCTGAACACATGCTTCTTTATTATCCTGAAATCTGATTTACGTGAAGTCTTTGAACTAAACACGCTGTTAATCTGCTCCTTACCGTGAGCGACAGGTTCTTTTTGGGCTGTGGCTGAGGAGGCGTAGGGGTCGGTGTTGGGGTGGGGGTCTGAGGTGTGGTTGGAGGCTGAGTGGGGGTCTCTGGCTGGCTGGCTGTTGCAGCTGCCGGGGGCCCGTTGTTGGCCGGGGTGGAGGCTGGCGTGCTGGGGGAAGTGGGGGTTGCGGGGTTGGCCGTGTTACTGGCGTTGTACATTGGCGTCCTCTGTTTGTACTGGCCTGGTAAGGTTGCATTGGCGCCTGCGCCTGCTGTTGCTGACTCCTCTGGTTGGCGGGCTGACTGCAGTGTGTCCCGTCCCGAACCACCGGCATTCGCTTTAAAGGCGGTTAACAGAGGAACTCATTGTGAGACATCTGTTGATGTTTTCTTGACTTTTTCAATTTTTTAATTTTCCTTTTTTTAATCTATATATCAACTTCAAGTTGGGAACTTTTTGATTGTGTTGCTTTGTGGACAAAGCGTTTACTAGTATCTTTTTCTCCTGTGTATCTGTAAGTCATGTTTGATGAAAACTCTCAGTTTTTCTTCTTGTAACAAATGCACCGCTTCTTATTATGCAAATCTAAATTCTCATTATTCAGGCATGTATGTGTGAGCAGTGAGGTGATCTAACCTGGCTGTGCCTCGGAGCTGGGAATGTAAGAGGAGGAGGGGACCATGCTGGGTGTGGCTGGTAGGTAGCTGGTTGATGGAAGAGGATTCTCGTTCAACGCCCCCAGTTTCTGAAGAGTTACAAAAAAGACACATTTAAGTGAGAGGGTAATATGAGACGAAACAGGAAAATCAAGACTGTCTGAGTGATGTAACGGAAAAAAATGCTGAGTTTAGAACCTGCGCAGATACAAGGCCAGCGGCATAGTCTGGTGTCGTGTTTTCCACCACCGCTTCTTCTTTGGCTGCTTTCTCGCCGGCTTCTGTTTCTGCAGCAGAAGAAAGGAAGATGAAATGAAAATAAACATGTTCTCTGGACTAATAAATGAGATACCGGAGCTGCAAAGCGTCATACTGCTGGAGGGTTGGAGTTATAATTACCCAAAGTCTTTCTTCTCCTCTTTGCTTCTCTTCCAGCTCCGACCGTGTCCAACTCTGAAATATCTAACAACTGCACAGGAGGAGAAAGAACGCACAAATTATTCAAGACTGCAATGGCGATGAAACACAATCTTGGCAAAATGTAGGTGCTTTTACAGAAATGACACTCACAAATAAACCAAAGGCTTATGTAGGATTAAGTTGATGGAATCAAACATTACCTTGACCCCTCTCTCCTTCCGTAGGGGCGTCCGTGCAGGGGCGATGGGTGTGCGATTACTGGGAGGGCTGAACATACTGGGGGCCGTAGGGCTGCGGAATGGCGCTTTGGGAATTCCCTTGAGAGGAGCTGTGATGCAAATATCAATGCATGTATCAGAAGCAGGCATGGATGTCAGAACAGTCGAGTATTTGCCAGCGTTTGGAATAAGAAGTGCTTTAATGAATCACGTTTTCAGCCGACTGTGCACTAGAGAGCCTAATTATGAAAATTAAGTTTAAGCTCTGAAAAATGAGGATGTGTTGATGCTTTTATTGGTCTTCGACTCACTAGTTGTGTCAATCTTTTTGACCAATCCTCTCCCTTTGGCGTGGAAAGGCACTCCAGCTGTCTTCTTTAGCTGTTGGGCTGTCTCTGTGGCTGGAAAAAAGACAAAAAAAGGAAATTTAAAAACAACTGTTTGAAAAAAGAGGCACATCCACAGTTAAAGGTTGACCTTCCAAAACACCTCTTTAAACAATAAAACTGGAAAAAAACAAATCATCAAACCAGAATGAGTTCAGATGATTTATACAATTCTAGCAGTATCTTAAAAAATATATTTATGCCAAAAAAAAAAAAGTCACAAAACATAAAAACACTTAAATTCTAGTTACGGTAATATACACTGCTGCACTTTTGAAACAGAAAATAACTCACATTTCTGTAGCAGCTCTGCTCTCAGGGTGGCACTCTTGGGCTTCCTCTTCAGTTGGAAGTGTTTGACAGGAGGTGTGAGGGGTCCCACTAAGGTGGTTAGTGCACTCTTGTTCAGAAACTGGCACTCCAGAGGAAGCATGGCAGATGCCTCGCACTCCCCCACTGCAGAAGAGAAGAAATTAACCAGGAATTCACATCAGGACAGATGCTTTAATCACTGGCCATGTCTGCTGCTCACTTTTCTGCCTGACTCAACAGTGCTCAGTGTTGGGAGAATCTAAACTGACTCACAAAATAACACAATTTTCTCTCTGAATTCAAATCAGACACTTTATTCAGCCATTTGTAGTTTTGCGTTGGAAAAGAAAACACCTTTTTGTGTATATATGGAAGGAAAACTACATTTGCCTTCACGACAAAGAAACCAACTGTGTTGAACTACCACTCCCTATGCGAGCAGATGTTTTAACTTTTCAACAGCTGGCTGCGTAAAACCACATGTGAAACTGAAAATCAGTCAAACATGGACTGGCATTTGAATTCTGTGTGGGATGTTATGCAAAAATGATAAAGAGTCAAATCCTTTGTAGTTCTCTTCACCTTCCACCAAACTTCCTGGTTGCTATAAGTTTTCTAAGCAGGTTTCATGGAGTGGAGTCAACATTAAAGTGGCTGTTGCCACTCAGTAAATAAATTAACAGAAGCTGCCACACACTCCTACCTTTCTCTCTGAGCTCTCCCAGAATATCCTGCACATTTGGATTCTGCTCCTCCAAGTCCAGATTGAGAGAGCCGGTCTCTGGGAAGGACTTGAGGATGTCTGCAACCATCAGCACCCAGGGCTCTGAATCCACCGTAGCCAACTGGATTATCTCTGACAGGGCTTCTTTCATCTGGTGAAAGAGGAGGCCAATGTTTGAGAAACCACTGTATTAAACAAAGATGAACTAAGTAAAAGAAGAAACAATGCCAATGAGATCAGGGTGTTTATTTTTCTATTTGTTTATTCTATCCAACAGAAAGAACATAAAAACATTCAAATGAACTGCATTCACTAGTTGTCTTGTTTTCCACTCTTCTGTAAAGCGACCTTGGGTCTCATGAAAGGTGCTATAAAAGTCCAAGCTATTATTATTATTATTATTATTATTATTATTAAAAACTCAGACACAAGTGGGGTTTATCACTTGTAGACTCTTCCCTGGTGTTAACTTTGAGAAATACAAAAGAGCCACCTGCTGGCTGTTTCAAAAAATATTTCGTTAACCAAAAAAAGGAAAAGCTCTTTAATGCTGAGCAATGTTTAAAAAAATTCAAGTAAATGAAATACATTTGGTAGAATAAAGAAATGTAACTATACATTCACTTGTAAATCTATGTAGACATACAGTCACAAAATTGATACTTTGTAATTGACCGCAACTATTGATTATATCTTATTTACAATCCCTGCATGTTAGCTGAACTGCACCAGCATGTAATGGTATATCAGATATTAGTTAACATCACATTTTTGTTACATTATTTCAAGAATATTTTGGTTATAGATATAATGATTTCTCCATTAACTGTCAATATTAAACTGAAATGATCTTTTGAATAAATGTGTTCAACTCTGTTAGTCAGCACCCTCCTTGCACTTTTGTTCATTAAAGAGATAAACAGATGTGAATTTAAGGGCCACTCAAGGTTAGCTAGCAGTAACTATGCTTACTGTCACAATAACACTCCAGTAATTTGTATGGACATTTTCAAGAAATTGCTTTATTTGAGAGCTATTTTAGGCTGTTTTGGTTTCGTATTTCAAGTACATTTACTTACTACGCATATATTTTGGTTACATGTTGGTTTTAGAGATGTAAGAATCCTTTTATATATTATATACACCTGACCAACACACAGCCACAACACTCAAACATCTACGCAGTTTATTGCAGGAGCGGAGCCTTCCTGAAATTTACAGGCATCATTGTTGGTTAAAAAATCCTGTTCAAAGACGAGGCTGAGGTTTTAAACTTATCAGGTCCTACCTATCCCGAAAAAAAGTGGGAGAAACAAAAAAAATGCAATCCAAACAAAAGCTCACGTCTCAGGAAGTTGATATAAAAAAGTCGTCATGACACTGAGTTTGTATGGACGTTAAATGTTCAGATTCAACTGATTGTTTTAACCCCACAGGTTTAAATACTGGGGTGAATATGTAGCATATAGTGATGACGGCTGTCTAACGTTGAAGGCATCTGAACAAGTGATATCTCTGCACGCGCGCTGGTACCGCCCTCCAGCTCACTGTTAGCTCGCTCGTGCCCATCCCACCATAATGTCTGTCTTCACTGGACCCGCCAGGCTAACGTGACCCGCCGTAGCTGGTAATCGGTTGAAAAACGCAATTTTGAGTTACCGTCAAGTTAGTAGTATAGCTACCTAACGCTGGGTTACTTTGAGTACATCTTTTTTTCACAAGTGAGGTGAAGGCGTCGGAAAAGACCGCATAAATAACGCTACTTCTTAAGTTAGCTCGCGACGGTTCCCGTTGTTAGATAGCAGGCTAGCGCCAGCTAAACAGCCCGGTAGCATCGTGAAGTCACCCGGTGGTTTCAAACATAATCAGAAAAGCAATTATCAACCTTGGAGCAGCACATGAAGGGTGTATTTCTTTCCATGGCTGGGTGGCTAAGTTTACAGCTTCTTTTACCTGTCAGGCTAACACCTAGCTAACGTGCAGACACCCACCTCGTCAACGGTCCGCCGGGGAAGATGCAGCATCCCGAGCAGCAGTTTGAGCTTCACTGGCGGCGATAAACTCGAGAAGCAAAGCCGTATGTTGTCAATTACTGACACTGTGAGCAAAGAAGCGATGCTCGGAGGCGTCCAGAGCTCGTCTGTTGATCCAAGTTTGTTGTGAAGCCACAGGCCGGTGTCGCTGTCCTTCATCGACGCCATCTTGGAAAAAGAAGTGTTTTGAGTTCGGGCATTTTAACGGGCTACCTAAGAAAACAGCCAGGACCCCGCCCACATCGGGGACAGGGGCATCAACTTTGAGTGATGAAAAGTCTCAAAGAAAAACAGGTGTATTAAAACTGAAAAATCGAGTTTTGAGTTTTGTTTGTTCATGTTTGTATCTCTCACATTAAAAGTCAAAGGGTGGATGTAAGCTCGCAAACGCTTTAAATTGAAATATTTCAAATTTTAACTGAATCCCTTTTCTTCCACGGTATTTTCAACTTATTTTTTTTTGCTTTAAATCAAATGCAAAAAGCAACACAGTGTTGCAGTTACTAAAATTAATTTGTTAGTATCAGATATTCCAGATCATTGTTTTAAACATGAAATACAAACGGGAAATCAAAGAATTGTGATTTCTTCATATATGCATTTATTTCACCTTGTCATTTTTACAAAACATTTAGCCACTTTATATTAGAAATGGGCCAGAATGTTAATTTACTTTTAAATATACTAGAGAACTTTTTATTGCATCTAAGGTATTTAAAACTACCAAAAGGGCAAATGCTAAAGTACTACAACTAAAATTATATGCACAGAATATCGACACCCTGGAATTTTCCAGAAAATGCACAATTTCTCCCAGAAAATGTTGCAATTACAAATGTTTTTGGTATACACATGTTTATTTCATTAATGTGCATTGGAACAACACAAAAAAGCAGAAGAAAAAAGCCAAAATTGACATAATTTTACACAAAACTCAAAAAAATGGGCCGGACAAAATTATTGGCACCCTTTTAAAACTGGGTAAATTATTATATTTCAAACATGTGACATTTAAACTCATCTGTGGCAGTAACAGGTGCTGGCAATACAAAAATTACACCTGAACACAATTAGAATATATAAAAGTTGACTCAACCTTTGTGTTGTGTGCCGGTGTGTGTCACACCAAGCATGGAGAAGAGAAAGAAGAGCCAAGAATTGTCTGAGGACTTCAAAAGCACAACTGTGGAAAAATATGAACAATCTCAAGGTTACAAGACCATCTCCAGATATCTTGAAATCCCTTTGTCCACTGTGCGTGATATAATCAAGAAGTTTATAACCCATGGAACTGTGGCTAATCTCCATGGATGTGGACGGAAGAGAAAAATTGACAAAAGAATGCAACGCAGGATAGTTGGAATGGTGGATAAACATCCTCAGTCACCTTCCACACAAATCCAGGCTGTCCTGCAGACTCAGGGTGCAAAAGTGTCAGCTCAGACCATACATCATCATCTGGATGAGATGAAACAGGAGACCGAGGAGAACCCCACTGCTGACAAAGACACATATAAAAGCCAGACTAGAATTTGCAAAAATGTATCTGAGTAAGCCTCAATCCCTCTGGGAGAACATTTTGAGGACAGATAAGACTAAGGTAGAGCTTTATGGAAAAGCACGTCATTCTACTGTTTACAGAAAACAGAATGAGGCCTACAAAGAAAAGAACACAGTACCTACAGTCAAACATGGTGGGGGTTCAAGGATGTTTTGGGGTTGTTTTGCTGCCTCTGGCACTGGATGCCTTGACTGTGTGCAAGGAATCATGAAATCTGGAGACTATCAAAAGATTTTGGGCCGCAATGTAGGGCCTAGTGTCAGAAAGCTGGGTCTGCATCAGAGGTCATGGGAGACAAAATGCTGGAGAGTTTGGAAGTGGCCAGCAATGAGTCCGGATCTAAATCCCATTGAACACCTACGGAGAGATGTTAAAATTGCTGCTGCAAGAAGGTACTCTTTAAATCTGAGAGACCTGGAGAAGTTTGCAAAAGAAGAGTGGTCCAAAATTCCAGTTGAGAGGTGTAAGAAGCTCGTTGGTGGTTATAGGAAGTGATTGGTTTCAGGTATTTTTTCCCTAGGGTGTGCACCCAAATATTAAGTTGAGGGTGCCAACAATTTTGTCTGGCCCATTTTTTGAGTTTTGTGTATGTCAGTTTTGGCTTTATTCTTCTGCTTTTTTGTGTTGTTTCAATGCACATAAATGAAATAAATGTGTATACCAAAAACATTTGTAATTGCAACAATTTCTGGGAGAAATGGTGTATTTTCTGGAAAATTCCAGGGGTGCCAATACTTTCACCAATAACTATATATATATATATACACACACACACATACTTATGAATTAGAACATATGGGGCCATTTTAATAATAGCAGATCAAGATGAATTCAATTTTACAAAAAAAGAATGCATTCATTAAGAAAAAATAAACAAAATAGTATACTTGAAAAAATTAATTGGATTTTTTAAACGTAAAATCTCAAGTACCATCATTTTGACATGTGGGGCGAAATGTTTTTGTAAAACTTGAACCAAAGCACATAAATACACATCAATATCCTGCTACAGCAGGTTTTTCAAGTATTTTTTGTCAATAGTATTCACTTTTACAGGAATAGCGTATATGATCCATACACTTCTGTTCAGAGCTTTATTTTGAATTTTGCTAGCGGAAGTCTTGACTCTGGTCCCCAGAGTAAATTTCAGATGATACTCACGCATGCGCAGTCCTTTATTCGACCTAAAACAATCCTTGGTGGGCATCTTGCTCTTATCTGGTGTTCAGCAACATATCATCGATTAATTCACGGTAGGTTAATATATTACTAGTCAAATAAGCTTTACTTTTATTCCACAGACTGTGATTTTGTAAACTGACATATATTCATCGACTTAAACGGAAGCTTTTAAACACAAAGCCTATCAGATTTTTTATATTTCATTAACTGACGGTGGTGAGAGGTATTTTAACGTTGTTATTGTATTTGCGTTGTCTTCAGACCACACATATGTGAATTGTGTTTGTAATTTCGAAGGTAATTGAACACACCATCACCATGGCAGCTGGTGGATATCTGCAGGCAGCGGTGCTGCTCCTGGCGGTCCAGCTTCTCTGTCTCAGTGCTGCTGATGCAGATCAGGAGACTGGGACTGTCATCCCGGCCGAAAGTAGGTGGTTTTAAATGAGGAAATTGGGGCTTTTTGACAGTTTGGTATGAGGATTATTTCTATATAATTTTTAAAGATAGGAATGTTTCTGCCACAGTAATGCTCTTTAGGTCACATGATAGCCTACTAGTTCTCCTTTGAGGGTTCTCACTGAGAATAGTAGGTCATGCTAATTAGTGTATAAATCACAGCATGAAAATGTGGTATCACTGCTGTTTTCAGGCTCAATTTATCATTCGAAATATGTGCAAATAATGTTTAGGTTTACAGGTATCCAGTATTCTGCTTTGGAGAAAAGAATAGGATTCAGCTCTCATCTGGGGTTTATTACCAAGATTGAGGGTGTTCATGATACTATTTCTTAGCTATTATATTGGTGCAGACGGTTGAAAAATTGAAATAAACAACCTTATTCCTATGGATCTAAAAATACAGTATCCATTTTAAAAAGCCATACTTGTACATCATCAGACCAGCTCTTAAAAGTAGTTAAACTACTTACATTTTAAAAGCTTTGAATTACAGTCATTACAAAAAGTCCTGAAATCAGCACACTTCTCCACTGCTATAAAACAAAAATAGTCAATCATAATACATCTATGGTAGCAACACAGTAACTTGCTGCATATGGTGCTTATTTTTTTGGTGGAGCAAATCAATTCCCTTTATTTATTTGTGGAATTTGATTGGTTTAAATGGGAAAACTGGCCAAACCCTACCATGGTTTTTAAGGCAGTAGCACCAGCATTTTATGCTTTTTGGTACTGTTATAGACAATCCTCTCTGTAACAGCCAATACATTACAATCAGTATAGCTTCATGTCTCTATTAACACGTTAAGAAGGGAAATAAAACAATAAAACAACTTTACTTAATAAAAAAAATCCATAAGCAATACATTGCTGAGGTTTAAAGCTTTATTGCTGTTATAGGGTGGGAAGAAGGATTGACACAACCCCAGTCTGGATGTCCTGGCATATTACCCGGGGCAGGGGGAAAAGTCTGTTGAAAAGAAATAACAGTCCACACCTTTTGGGTGGAGTAGGGGTGGATGTGGTGAATGGGCACAGCTTAGGGTACCATCCAGATGGGTAGGAGGGTTGTCATGAGCCATGGTGGTGCTGTGGATGTCCCAAGGGAGCTTGACTCTGGCCCCCACCCCCCAGTCCCAGGTTGTGGCACAACAGGCCCCGTGATGAATCTGTGCCACCCTACATGCCTAAAACTTAAGCACAGTACTGTTTATACTACAAATATAGTTATTTTGAAATATTTCCAATTAAAACAACATATTTGTTAAAACATTTGGTTCTAAAAGCTAAGAACAACAGCTAAAGTTAGCATTCAACCAATTCCTTGCAAACATGACTGTTGGCTCCCTTATATACAATTTTTATTGCTAAGATTATATTTGGGCAACACACCACGACACCACACACTCCCATGATGTAATACTATTAAATGCTAATAGTAGCCTGTTGGTGTTTGTGTGAGCTTGTGGTGTTTAGTTAGCAGGAGTTTCCTATGAATGTTAGCTCTGGTACATCAGCAGTGTTTAACTTCTTAATTTGTTCATTTGAAATGTATCTCAATATCATGTTAGTATTTGTCAATATTTATTTACCAAACCTCAAATACAGCAGTAGGACATTTAAGCTTTCAACTCAAGTGAACAACATTACTTATAAAAGCGTGTTGCTTTAATTTTAGTGACAATGGCCACCATAGTGAATAAAAAACTTTTTTGCTCATTTCATAATTTTCAGGGGTTTTGCATACAATTTTAGATATTTAATTCCTCTTCTACACACAATTCTTAGGACAGATGTTTTCTTAAAGCTTTGTTAATTCTCAGTGCTATCTATCACTGAAATAACTTTAAATATATATTTTAAAAACATGGTAATGAAGTATCAAGAATGCTGACATCCTTGCTTGCTATACACTAATATTTTCTTTAATTCTAGAAAAAAAAATCCAGGAGATATTTCTGTTCGTTCAAGAGAAAACTGTTTGTTACTTGCTGACTGTTGCCTCTGATTTCAGGCCGTCCGTGTGTGGACTGTCACGCATTTGAGTTCATGCAGAGGGCACTGCAAGACTTAAAAAAGACCGCCTTCAATCTTGATGCCAGGGTAGGTGGAATCATGTGTTTCTCGCCTCAGAGGGTTTTATTTGAGATATTTCCTCCTCCTGTGCTATCAAAGTGTTAAGTGTTCATGATTCACCAGATGATGAGTCTCCGAGAACAATTTGTCAATGATGATGACTTTGTGTTTGAACAGAAAGTACTGGGTCTGCTGATGATGGCTGGATTTATACACTGAGTTTTCATTTCTATACACTATTCTTAAGATAAACTGCATATTGAGTATTTATCCTTCTTTGTATATCAGTGTCAGAGACATCTCCTATTGTTTCTGGAGCCAATTTTTGAAGCCCATTGATGGAAGTCATCGTATTTAAAAAAAAAAGCTGTCCCTAACTAACTTTCCTTGGACATTTGCCTTACAACAGGCGTAGAGAGTAGAGGTGGGCCTGAAGTCTCCTGTCAGTCAACTAGGCTATGTTGCTTATTTTGCATGTCTGCAGTAGTGTCATTTTTAACATGGGTGTTGGCCACTTGGAAATATTAATGGGGTAAAGTCCTGAGTCTCAGCAGACTAAAAGAAAATTAAGAACTTTTGCTAATTTTTTACCTACAGAACAGCATCATACATGGCCAGAATAACATAACACAACAGTTCAGTGATAACTGATATATTGCAAGACAGTCATAACATGGTACATCACTATATCTAAATAAAGGGTTCATTAAAAATGCCCCATAAAAGAGAAAGTGCAGGGTTAAAGGCCTGTGTCTGCAGCTGGCTCTTTTAGCATTGGCAGTGCTCACAACCAGTTTGAGAGCGCTTTGAACTAGCATTGCAAAAGCTGAATTTGGCTCTCCTCAGTATCTTTAATAACATTATTTTTATAGCCCCATGCACATAATATTTTTGTTTTTCATGCAAATAGATTATATCACCAAGAAAAACTAAAGACAACATAAAGGAATCTTAACCTGAAATCAGCAGCAGCAGTAGGCCTGGGGAGGACAAGCCAGATCAGTTTCTGTTCCACTTTGCTGTTGAAAGCTGGTATATTAAGTCCAGCCCCTTCTTGATTTTGATTAGTCGGTGAGGGAGAATGGCACTGACAAGCTAACCTGACTGGCTAGAGAGACTGTTTCATATATCTATTGCATGGATATATTTCACACTCTTCTGGGAAACCTCCCATTCAAAGTGTTTGGAAAGGGCATGTCTTTAACCCTTTAAAGCCTGAAAACATAAATTATTGCTAGAAAATTCTCATTTTTTGGAACTGAAATGTTTATTTCACTTTCTACTGAAATCCAAAAAAATGCAACTTTCCATAAAATTTAACATATATATTTTTTGTATCTCATTTGATACATTAGGTGTTTTTTGGTAACTGAAAATCCACTTGAGGACATTTTTATCATTTATCAGATTGCATTTAGAATTTTTTTAGTAACTTATTGATCATATTGATTAGATAGAGGTATCATAAAAGTATGTATCAAATATGATACAACAGGCTTTAAGGGGTTAAACAAATTCTCAGAAGGTGATTGGATGAACATTCTGTCTGTCACATTCATTACGGACCAATCAGAGCAACAAGACAAAATGAGTTAGCCAGGCATCTGGCAGCTTTTCTTCATTGCTGCCAAACAATACCCTTTTGCCTTCTTTTATCATGCTGTTGACTTCTTTGTTGGCCAGTTAACCTCTGCTCATGTTAGCATTAATTTCATGCTAACACAAGCTAGCACTACCGTAAGGAGTCATGATCAATATCTACCATCAGTGATTCGACAGTTCTATCCCAAGAGTCATGTCAATGATATTTTGCCATATCTATATTTTTTCTCACCTCTAGTGTAATATTGTTGTTATTTTCCCTCTTTGCAGACAGAGACGCTGGTGCTCCGTGCAGAGAGGCGGGCTCTGTGTGACTGTATGCCCACTAACGCACTGCGCTGAAATCCACCTTAAGATACTTCCACCTGCTGTCACACTGAAAACAACCCTGCTCTAAACCTCGACTCATCCAACTTATTCACACAACGGGCACTTTATTTTCTTTTTTTTCCATGTCAGCGTTGAGTGAAGCTTTGATTTGAATTCATGCATCATGAGGCATGTTGTTGTTTTGCCTTATTTGGGACGTCTTTTATACAACTGATGTTTAAACTTGTGTGTTCAAAACTGTTTCCACTGTCACAGGGTTTAAATCATTACTCATATGTCTCATATTTTGGGGATTTTTTTAGTATTTGACTGCATAATGTAGATACAGTAAAATGCATCTGTAAAGTTACTTGTTGAATGTCTTGTTTGAAATTAATGTTTATGATGGTTTTACACATCAAACTGTAGCATCATGTGGAATTTATTTAACAGCTCAAATACTGCAGTAACATCTTAGATTAGCTCAATTATCTATTCAAAGGAAATGGGTCAGGTGATTTATTTTTTAAGTTATTTTAATTTAGAGAAATGGCCAACAGTGAGGAATTTGGCATGGTCAATAAACATTATCTACAATATTAGGCCACAAAGGTGTTCTTTTAGGTCTTGATTTAGCACAGCACTGTAGCATGAATTAACAGCACTTTTTGTTAAACTACTGTTGATATAGATTGTATGTATAGATTATGTATATGTACACAAGTACATGTAACAAAAATGTGTACAGACATTGTTCTCTGTCTTACAAAATGTGTATGCAAGTGATAAATTATGAGATGAGCTGCAATATCAGCAGGAGAAGGAGAGAGGCCTGATGGAGGAAGATTAGCTGCAGCAGGGGGGCATAGAGATAGAAATATATGTCTTAATGTTGCTTGTTCATGAACAGTGTACTTTGTTAACATTATGTCACAGGGCGCCCCATTTATTGTCTTAATGTTTTAACTATCAGTAAAAACAATGAATGATCTCTGCTGCTCATTGTGTTTTCTCTGGAAGGGACTTTCACCACAGTGGTCTTAAAATAGATGTAGATCCATTCATTCATTGATTTTTTATTCCTTCTGGTGTCTGTTTGGTCTCACAGCTCGGATGTAGGTGTAGCACTGTGATGACTATGTGTAACAAATGTGTAAAAGTATTGTTGCTTCTTCAGTGAGCCTTAAGGGCAGCAACTAATGATCATTTTCATCACAGAATAGTACGGCTATTATACTGTTGACTCAGCCTTTAGTTTATTATTTTTAATGTAGTTTTTCAACTGAAGTCCTTGGATCATTTTTAATCACCTGGCAGTAAATTTCAAATAAAATGAAATACTGCTTAACTGTACTGTTTTTCTTAGTTTCAACACTCAGCAGTGCTGCTGGGTTATTTCTGTAAACAAACATTTTGACTAGAAATATTGTGGACACATTTTTTTATGACTAAATTGAGATGATATCGGAAACTTTAAACATATTGATAACAAAAAAAAATCTGTAAGCATGTTTTTCTTGTGACAATTTTCTAGATCAAGAAACAAATCAAAATGTTGGTCACTCTAGTAGGTCTGTTAATGCCATGCCATGCTGCCCCTGCAGACACTAATGAGGTAAGTTCCTTTTATGTTTGTTTTGTGCTATTGCAACTCAGGGGATACGAGCAAATAAGTTATTATCAGTTAATAAGTTATTATCAATAAAATAAGTCATTATCATGTGATAAAACAGTAATAAAATGTATGGATATGTGTCCACTTGGGATTCTGTGAAACAGCCAAAAACCTGCTTATATTCACATAAAGAGTAGAAACAAATGTAAGCATTTGAAAGGCTGTTATTGGTGAACTAAATTGTGAAGCCATTAATAATAATTATTATAATTTCAACTTAATCTTGTTCTGAACAATTCCATTTGGAATGACAACTTAGCAGTGCCTCTGTTTGCCTCATATTGCCTCTATTGGCAATATAGGAGGTTGCCTTGGCGACCAAACTGAAGGGGGCACTGAGGTGGGAAAAAACTTAATATGAGGCATCAACTAAACCTGAGGACACACTACAAAATTTTTGCTAGTAATGATTTTGCAAGGCTAGATTATTTTTTTGTATTTGTGTTCGTTCTATCTATCTATCTATCTATCTATCTATCTATCTATCTATCTATCTATCGTTAGCTGTAGAAAAGTACACACGGTTATGAGTTTCTGTAGTCGTTGTTGTTTTTTAACATTATGTACACCATCGACTCCCCACCAACAGTTTAAGTCATGCAAAATTACTTTTTGCTTTTGCAACTCATAAAGAGGCCTCTGTATTAATTTTAGTCTGTTTTATATATTATAACTCCAGCTGAGTGTCTAAAGTCATATTTTTAAACAAATTATATTCTCTATTTGAGGCCCCTCCAGTGGATGAATTTGTTTATTTATTTATTGTTGGGGACAGTGCCCATTAGTGAACCTGGATTTGGTGTAGGGGAGAGTGGGGGGATTTGTGCCAAGGGGGAAGTAGTGCCACCCCTTGTTTATAGAAAACCATAGAAGAAATTGGTCATGTGACCACATATTTTTGAAGAGCTGTCCATTTTACTCATTCTGTATAAAAGGGAGACACAGCATGAAAGGTAAGCACATTTTAGCTCAAAAAACTGTTGGTTTTTTTTTCCTTCTAAATTAAAATTTCTATGATCAAGTTTTTTTGATTGTTGTGTTTGAACAATTATAGACAAGTTTGAAAACAGTTCACACGTTTCAGTGCTTTAGTAAGCTACACAATGAGTATACAGTTAGCATGATGTTAGCTCTAAACTGCTGGATCATGCTAGTTTTTCAAAATAGTGGGGCTGGGGTGATTTGTGCCAAAGGGCCTGGGTTAAGTTGTGCCAGTGGCACATCCATAAACCCAGACCCACAGACACACCCGAACCCTGACACCCACACAACCAGATCCAAATACCCACAAATCCAGACCCACACACCAGAGACACAAATCCCAGATCAACAGACCTAGACCCTAACCCACACACCCTCTCACCCAGACCCACAAACACAAAAAACCACACACCAAGACCTACACACCTAGAACCCAGTAAAGTAGGGCCATGAACAACTGGAGAAGTGAGGAGATGGACATGCCTCATCAGTGTTTGATTTACCTGCCATTTGTTTAATTTAGCTAATACTGATTTCAGTTTTGAGTTTGCACTGTTATTAAAGAGCAGTTTTTTTCAGTTTTTAAGTGGCCTAAGTCACAATGGGATGTTCAGAAATTGATCTAAATGACTTTATTCATGTATGTTACATAATTGACAGACAGCGTTCTATGTATGAAATGATTCACAAATATATAATGTGTATTTAGGTTTTTTGTGTTTCCCCCAAAACTAGAAAATATGACTTATGTCATTAGTTTAATAGGGTGACGACATCCAAATAAAACTTAAAAGAGTAATTTTGTATTGAATTTGTCTTGCTACAGGGATAAGAGAGTGGGGGAGTGACGTGGAGGAAAGGAGCCACAGGCTGGACTAGAACTCAGGTCACTTAAGCACATAGGGCGCATCCTAACGACTAAGTTATCTACACCCTGTATTTGCCTTTTTTCTTATTTACTTTTGGATAGACAAAGCATCTGAGGGACAGAATGTGTACCTAATCATTCGCCCATTCTCTCTAGCAGGTGCCCCTCCCCAGATTTTATCTGATAGCAATAATTAGATATTGGAAATGTGGTATTTGTGCTAGCCTCCTGGCTAACATTTACCTTTGTTTGGAGCTGAAAAGTATATCAACAAGATATTATTGAGTTTATATGTTCCTTGGTAAACTGACTCAGTCTCCTCACCTCCTCTCTTTGACATCTTGACTTCCGTGTCGGTCGTGACATGGCTAGAAAGTATGACATTACAAGCCAAATTGTTAATGGACTTCTCCACATTGTTGATATCACCAGAATAAGCCTTGATTTTCCCTATTTAACACTGTGGTCATAATGAGTCAATTCAAGACATTTATAAAAAATAACTGATAATTAGAAACACATAGCAGTATACACTGCCTAACTCTAATCAGTGAGATCTTGACATAACTTGTGAAAACATTCGCTTCTAAAATTAGCCTACTTAAAAACAAATTTGGCTTTAGTATTTCTGTCTAACACTACCCAGAACTATGCCTTGAGTTTCAGCACAGGCTGACCCTATCAGACCCCTCTGTGTTTTTCTGTATCAGAGTGAGGGAGGGCCATCAGTCTCAGAGGTGTTGTTATGAGGTCCTGCTGTTTGAGCTGACTTCATCCCCTCCCACACAGAGACACACCTCTCTATTTACAACAGGGATTACAGCACAGAAGACACATAAAAATGTACAATATGCCAATCTCCACCAGCAGGGGGAGCTCTAAGTAAAGGCAAGCTGCCAGCTGTGTCGCAGCACTGCAGCAATCCTCAGTCTCTTCTTCCTCCATGGCTGTAAGTGTAGAGAGGATGGAATACTGTAAATAGAGAGAAAAGGAGGGAATTACGGTGCTATATTGGCTATAAAAAGCACCAGGAAGGGTTCCAAGCCTGAGGGCAAAAAAATGTACATGCAACCATAACATGCAGGATCCCCCGATTCTGCTACAGGAGAAGCTGTGATCTGACAGGCTTTTGTTAGAGAGTTTTCAGTATGCAGGAAAACGAAGCATACCCTGAATCACTAAAAAAATCCATGTTGTCAAGCAGCCTCCACTCTCTCACTCAGTCTCCCACTCACCCACTGGCCAGTTCTCTCCACAGCACCCTCTCAACTTTTCTTTCATCTGCTCCAACAAAAGCTGACTGAATCGTTCCAGCTGTTTGAAATTCTCCAGCAGGGGGCAAGCAGGCATAATCCTCAATATTTTCTTCCCCTTTTATTCATCAGTCTTCCTCAGGCATTGATTTGACCTTGGCACAAAAGTTTGCTCGCTGCAAAGCGTGGGAGTTTTTTGAGCAAACCAAAGAGTAGCTCAGCCAGGTATTTCTGAATAATTCATACATGCACCACTGCCTGCATAAAGATGTAGATATTTTATTAAAAACAACTGAAGTGGTTCCCACCATTTTTGTCTGATACACCTACACTTGTGTCAGATGTGCTTTATCCACAATGTGCCTCATTATCTGAATGCATTTTTATTTGAATTTTAACTCAATTCAAATGGACATTAAGATGGATATAGCAAAACAAACATTTTTTAAAACATAATTGAGATTTTATTGGCTGCTAATCAAAACACCTACAGTTTATTATCATCATAACCTTCAGGTAAAAACATTGATCTATATTTCAAGTGTTCATCCATAAGCTTACCAACAGATTTGCACTTTTCAAGAGCACTCTTGAAACTTCACATGTACAAGAACTCAACTGCACATTTTCAAGTGCACACTTTTACATTCTTATCTAAGGGGAATAGAAAGGGTTTAAGGGTTCATAGGAGGGTATAATGAACACTTCTGAGCTTGTAAGTGCACACTTCATAGTGCACATCTCAAGTGCACATATCTCAAGAACAAACTTTAAATTCCACATTTTAAAGTATGCACTCTAAATTTCAAAAAGGACACACTATCAGGTAAGCGCACTTAGAGGACAACACTTTAAATGGCTTGTTGCAAAGTTCACATTTGTAAGGCCATAAGTGCACACTAACAAGTACACATTTTCAAGTGTGCATAATAAAAAAAACGTTTAAGTGCTTATTTTCAAAAGCACACTTCCAAATTCAAACTTTCAAGTACATAAATTCACATTTTCAAGGGCCTACCCTCACAGATATATGAGGGAATAATGAGCACTATTGAGTGTGTAAGTGCACACTTCAAAGTGCACATCTTAAGTACACATAAGTGTAAAAGAACTCACTTTAAAGACTACATTTTAAAGAATTCACTCTCATTTTTAAAATGCACACACAATCACATAAGCAAACGATTAGAAGAGAGCACTTTAAAAGGCTCATTGTAAAGTTCACATTTGTAAGGCCTTAAGTGCATACTAACAAGCACACACTTTATAAGAGAGACTGCATAAGAGCACACTTTCAAGTGCTTATTTTCAACAGCACATTTCCAAATTCAAACCTTCCCGTACCTAATTAACACTCTAAGGAGTCCTAGTTGCTAAACTGTAAATGCACACTTTCAAGTAAGCACACACTTTCGAGAGTATACTTCTTAAGCACAAGAGGAATTTTTAAGTACACTTTCAAGCATACGCTTGCAAGTTTACAAGAGAGGGTTTCAAAGCTACATGTTTAAATGCACAGGTTGGAATGTACATTTATTAGTGTGCACTTTTGGGTACACACAAGTGCACACTCTTTAAAGTGCAGTCTTTTAAATGTACATTTGCGCTCTATTATAAGACTTGAAGCTTTTCATGTCAACAGTGTACATGTTGAATAACAAAATTTCAACTAGGAGAGATTTAAATATGAGTGAACAACAATTTATTGGACTTCTGAGAAGCTGGACTGGGACACCAAAGAGGTGGCTTGGAGGAGACTGAGGTTTGCAAGATGAGATGAGCAGAAGACCTATGAGGATCTGGATGAGATGCTGATGAACTAAATGGAGGTGGCTGGGGTGGAGGAGGGCTGCAGCATCCACACTGACAGGCTGACTGGGAAGACAAGATGACAGATTTAAAACATGACAGGTGCATGATAATTGGTCAAACAAGGTTGTGGTAGAATATGATTAGCTTAGTGCTTAAGACAGTGATTGCCCATAATCAGCTGATCACCAGAGAGGGAAAAGAGAAAGAGATGTGAGCGAGTGATGACAAACGAATGTGTAAGAAAATCTTCATGCCTGAACTTCCGCTGAGGTTTATAACTATTTAAGTTTTAAATTGCTTATTGAGGACTGAAAGCAAACAATCTGAAATTCCATCCATTGTACTGAAAATATATAGTCTGTTTCTCTATGACTGTCAAATAAATTACTTTTAGCTGTTCATTCAGACTTCATCACTTTGAGTTAACTAATCCCAATAATGTGTCATCCCTCTTCTCAAAAACTGTCCAGCTGTCCTTTTGAGTGAAGGAGTGAATGCATGAGTATAAATGAGGCACACACACATTTTTAAACGAGAACAAAGATTAAATTAGATTTTTAAATAAGGTCTTACATGGTGGTGATCATAAAACAATTGATGGGATGCTGAGAAGACAGACAAGCAGCTTGTGTGAAAAGAAGCTGTGAAAAAAGAAAGCTGTTCACCAGCTGGTAACGCCTTTTCCTAATTAGGAAAATCATAATATTTTTTAAAAACAGCCTTATATGATTCAGAACCAGGACTGGCAGAAAAACAAATTCAACATATCATCGCCTCAATCAACTCATCAACTCAAAATCATTAGTAAGCCTGTGTTAAATGCTGGTACACTATGTAAAGCTGTACACAGCTTTGATTGAGGTAAGTGGGAAGTGAAGAACTTGTCTCTGCTGGGCTGAAACAAGTATCCATTATTTTCCAAACATTTGGGAGTGTATGATCATTTACCATCTCTGGTGAGTCAAATGTTTTTACGTTATGCAAACTTTACAAGAAATTCTTATAAAATTCAAGTGTTTTTTCAATACACTTCCTTAATACAGAAATATTAAAGGAAGTTGTGATCTCCTCGGATGGTTGCTCTGTAGGCCTTGTTGATCCTGTTGCCAAGGAAGAGGCCACAGCAACAGCAGGAGCCTGGAGAATTTGCCAGTGTTAGCAGGGCACCATGAATAAGTCATATGCATGATAATGCATAAATTATGCATATGTATATTTATTGCTGGGCCACCATAAATTACTCATTACAGGACCATGTTGGAAAAAGCTTGACCAGTGCTGCTGGAAACAGAGAGATGGAGAAAGTGATAGGGAAGTGACAGAAAGATGAGTTGTTTTGAAGGAGGAAATAAACACAGGCTTACCATTTAGACAGTTCGGAATGATCATTAGCATGTAAAGCAACAGCAGGCAAATAAAAATAATGCAGAGGCTCCCGAGCTGGCGGCTGAGGCAGTCTGAGTAGTTATATACAAACACCAGCCACTTTATTAGGTATATATGTTCAGGTTCATCATTCTTCAAATATCAAATGGCAGCAACCAATGTATTTAGTCAGTTCAATCACTTTTCTTCCCCACTCTGATGCTTGGTTTAAACTCAGCACATCACCTTTACCATGCCTGAATGCATAAATGCATGGTTTTCTGCCATGTGATTGGCTGATTAGATATTTGCAATAACAAGCAGTTTAAAAGGTATACCTGATGGAGTGGACAGTGAGTTTATCTTAAACCTCCTGAGACCTTTTATTTGTTTTACATTTTTTGTATGGTTGTCAAGATTAATTGCATTAATCGTGATTAACTACGACCCATAATTATCACACTAATATTTTTTAAATCACCATTAATCACATTCTTTTTTGTTGCCTTCAACAAACTTTAGTTAAGATACCATCAGCCACTCCCTGCAGTCACTGTGATGTAAAAAAAGTCCACCACTGATCCTCATGTCTCATTTCAGTTTTAAACTCACAGACAGCTCAGTAGACAGTAGAAAATCTAAAATGACACCAAAAGAGATTTAAATGCAAAACAGAGGAATTTTAGAATGGGATAGAAAGGATATGATTGATTGCGATTAACAGAAATCTTGAGATTAATAGCAATATCAAATTGTAATCTTTTGACAGCTCTATATTTTTTGATATCTCCTATGTATTTTGAATTAGTAAGACCTGATAAGGCTAACTAAACATTGCATCTCAACAATAATTATTAAAGGTACAGTGTGTAAAATTGGGACTATCAACATCTAACAGTCAATTCTGGAGTGTGATGCTCATTTCTCTGGTGATAACTGTGGGAACCAGTGAAGTTTAAAAATCAATACATGCTTAACTGTTATTTGGTTCCTTCTATGGTGCCATAGAAACAGGCAAAATGCAAAAATCCAAGATGGCAGCGTCCTTGGAGGGGACCCTCCCTATGTGTGAATAAAAGGCTTATTCTGAGTTAATTTAAAGCATAAATTTAAAAAATGTGTTATCAGATGTCAACACTAATTTAGATCAATCTACTTATAAATGTTATGTTTCATTTTAACCAAGCTTGTTTTGCTAAATGCTAATAGGCTAAATATTACACACTGCACCTTTAAAAAAACCATGTCCTCATATGAGGACAGTGGGTCTACTAAATAGGGTTAAAAAACAGTTGGAAATTTCCTGAAAGAAATAAAAGCATGAATCTCTTATTTTTTCACTCAGAGTTCATATTTCACATATTTCCACTTGAATCTCGCTTGTATTTTCACAATCCTAATATTTCTGTCTCCAGATTTGTAAAGGGCATAAATTAGTTTGAAAAGGTTTCAGAGTCAAGGATTCATTAGTTATAATGCAGATTTATCTAAACAATATCAAAACATCATAATTAATGGTTCATAGGTTTTATTTTTGAGAAATGATGCCATATTATGGTAGTGACAGCAGTGTTACAGGGAAAAGATAAAATTGTTTTTTCTCCCAGCTCCCACAGCCAATCACACCTCTTTCTCTCAGCACAGTGGTGAGTTTAAATATGATAAGTCTTTCACTAATCCCTTCTTGCATTAATTCTGATGTACCATGCTGCTGCTGCCAGCAGAGCTTAACCTCCTCCACCCCAGCCTCCTCCTTTATAGGATAAAGGTTGTTACATCCTCATATTGAAATTCATGCTACTATGGATTAATCACTTTTGTAATATTTTTTTTGTATTCAGTAAGCATTGTCATAAATGTATCTATCCATATGGGGGTTTCTATACATGCACTCCCAAAGCATGCTGCTTGACTAACCCAGCGCCTTCTCCGCCAAGTAAAACTGTATATCCATTTCGCAACAGAATGGTAAATGCATGACCAAAGTGTTCCTGACTAAACAAGTTTCAGTTGTAAAATCTGAAGACCTTTTGAACCTTGAACAGTTTTGTGTTGAGAGTGGATGTAGATGGTTTTGGTCAGAATGATGGCCATCTTGTAAACTGTAACCTGCTTTAGTGACCACAAGAAGACAGAAAAAGTGTCCACAAATGAGGCCAACAGGTCTATATTTAGCAAAATTAAGAGTAAAGGTGCATGGAACCCAAGATGTAATTTCCTCTTATGAGGGTGCTAAGACACAGGAGGTTAATATTCCACCATACTTCAACATACTGGAGGCTTCACTACAGTTTGAGTCTATGATATCAAAGAAGTGTGCATTTGTATGAATCAATAAAATAAATAAATGTACGGGTTTACTTCATTCAAACCTGTATTTATTTAAAGTGTCACAAAGAACATATTCTTACAGAGGGACTGTTTTTTTGTTGACATATCCTGGGGGGTTGACTCAGCATTTTTGCATACAATGTGGACAACCTAGTTTAAATGTTGAGAACAAATACACACATTTATACATCTAAACAAATATAACAAGAACAAAAGCAGAACTGAGTAGTATCAGTTAGGCCTTCAATCTGAGGTGTATATTTTTATTTATACTAGAAAATATCCATTACATTCAACTGGAGCATTTTTGACATCTGAACACTGTAAAAATGAGGAAAACAGCTACTTTTTAATTATTATTTTTGGCTTTAATACAATATATTAAAAGAAAGGCAAAGGACAAAACCTGAGGGGAGTTAAAAACGTCCTGTTGTTTTTACATACCTCGACTATCAGGCATATTCTCTGTGTGATGTATCTCTGATATTAATGTTCTCTGGAGGTTCTCTGAGATGCGTTCTTAGAGACCATCAGGAAAAAGATGTGCATACTTGTAAAAAAAGGCAGGATTTTTTAAAAATGGAATTTACTCTTCTTAACTTATTCAATTGGCTTTTTATCATTTAGCATATTTGGGAATCCTCCTCTGTAAAGCATGAGTGGTGAATCACTCCATCTCATCCTGCATGGGCATCTCGTCTTCCAGCTCGTCGTTCATGGGCATCTCGTCTTCCAACTCATCGTTCATGGGCATCTCGTCTTCCAACTCGTCGTTCATGAACCTCTCGTCTTCCAAAGCCGCATTCATGAAACTCTCATCTTCCAAAGCCTCCTGCATGGGCCTGTCGTCTTCCAACTCGTTGTTCATTGACATCCCATCCCCAAAAGCATCACGCATAAACCTTTCATCTTCCAACATGTCTTGCATGAACCTGTCATCTTCAAAAGCATCCATCTTAGACTCCTCATCTTTATCTGGGACCTCTTTGGCAACATCGAGCTGTGGCATTTTGTCTGCAGCAGCATCTAGTTGTGGCTTTTGGTCTGCAGCAGCATCCATTTGTGGCATTTTTTTTGCAGCAGCATCTAGTTGTGGCATTTTGTTTGCAGCAGCATCTAGTTGTGGCATTTTGTTTGCAGCAGCATCTAGTTGTGGCTTTTCAGCTGCAGCGCTGTCGAGCTTCGGCTCATCAGAATACATGCCTACAAAACGGGTTACACCTGTGGAAAATAAATGAATAAACTGACTGATGAAGGACAAACTTCAAGTGTTTAATACTACAAAATAAGGCATTCTTAAATATTAGAAACTTCACCTGTGAATGGGATTCCTGAAGGGTAGTGTATTGGGTAGTGTGTTGGCACTGCACTGACTGCAGCCATGAAAGCAGCAACCAGCAGAGCTATTTGGATCCTCATTTTCTGTAAGGATAAAAATCATCAAAATCAAAATGCTGCATAATAAGGACGCTCAATTAACTAGTTATTTTTGATTGGTTTTAGATCACACTAATTGAACACTATTACTCAATGAGTACTTATTGAACTTAGACACTTGTTACACTTTGGAAAAAAAGCAATAAATAAAAAATGAGTGAAAGAAACATATATATGAAAAGCTAAAATCATATTTGAAACTTGATTAACTGCCCAGCATTACTGCATTTATTTTATAAAGTATACATGTTAGGTTTGTGGAAAGACTCAAACAAAAGCTTTGTACTCACCAACAGTTTGCGGTATCACAGCATGCAGGATGAAGGACTTGCTGAGTAATTCTGGCTTTCCAAGAGGCAAACTTGAAATGTAGGTGCTTTTAAACTATACATGTTTGTTTAGTGACTGTGACCAAAATGCTAAGCTTGTCCAATGAAAAGTCTCCAAATGTTTGAGCAGGTCTGTGACAAATAAACACCCCGAGGAATAAAGATATACTGCATGGAAACTTCCAGAGCAAAGACTCACATAATTCATAACATCAGCTGTATTCACAGTTAGTGGGTATCAGGTCAGGCCTGTTTAAAAGGTACAAAGTGTCGCAAGACATTTAATTTTTTTTTAGTATTTGCCTGATATTGTTTCATTCATTAGAAATGTGCAGTCAGCACTATTGATTACTCATAAATGGAAATTTTGGAATATTCATAAGAAGTCTGTAAAAAAAAATAATCTGCTCATAAGAAAGAAAATGTATACCTATTGAATTAAATCTTATTCTTATGACCTATTTTGTACATCTTGCTGCTAAAATATTTAATAAACTAGAGTTAATAAAAAAATAGAAAATTAATGAAACCATCAATAGACTACTGAAGTGACAAGCCTTCAGCCTTTCTGACACTTATAAAGTATTTGTTTATTGTTGTCAAATATTTGTTTTTCTGCAACTCCAACATCTAGCTCTAAAAGCATCATGTGTAGCTAATTTCCTTGAGGCACTCATGACGAGTTTTCTTACTGGTTTAGCATCTGGTTTTAAATTATATTATGGAAGTGTAGTAATGAATAATGTCTTACCTTTCGATACAAGCGAAGATAAAGCCAGGCTTTTCATTTGGAGTAGGTATTATCGATTTTTACCGAGGAAAGGACAACTTTTCTTTGCAGAGTTGGCTAGTCAAACAAGCTAGCATTAGCTTGGTCCAAAGGTCACCAGCTCATTTTACTGGAGTTAAACCAGAAACCTGTTAAAGGCAGTTACAAAAAACATAATGCTGTATGAACAATGAAGCTAATGCTTTATGAACATCAGGAGCTGTATTGTTCTGTCATTGTAGTTAAAAACTAGCTACCTCATCCATGCTTTGGTGCCTGCATGAAAGGCACTTTTCTTTTTCCACTTTTCCCCCATTTAATGTTACAAAGATGGAGGCTTTTGACTGAAAGTGCTTGTTTTGCAAAGATATTTTTACTGGACATGTTTTGGTGCCTAGCTGGTCACAAAGTTTAGTAAACAGGAGAACATAACAGCTAATTTTAGCCTAAACTTCAAAAGCATCAGGATAAGCTATCTAGCATGGGGCAGTGAAATGCTGCAGATATGTCTATTAAAAATGTTAACCACCAAACTAGTGTTAGTTTTTGTATCTAGGTTAGTTTCTTGTTGAAGTAATGATACTTTTCCTTTTTGAATTGTAAGCTTAGCTACCAAAAAAGGGATGCTAATATATACTGAACAAAAACCACACTAACATCCATAAATGAGGTGGAAAGAAATTCTTTGTTAGCCAAATCTTTTCTGCTAGTCTCAAACAGTTCACTTTGCTGTTGCTATTGACTCATGTTTTGAGGTTCTGGTACCCCCTGTGCTGGCAATTAGGTGCTTGATTGGAAAAACATCTTAGATACAAGTAGAAAAGGCTTAAAGGAAAAGAGGTTGGGAACCACTTCCTTAGTGTACAGATTACCAATGTGCGCAGAATTTTGAGGGGTCAAAAACAGCCTAAAAAGGCATCCTATAAAAAGCCAACATCAAAACCCAATGAATTCAACATCCATAAAGAAAACTGATCATTTAAACTCTTAATAGGTGGACACAAGTTTTTCTTTTTGGCACACTACCCCAAGCAGTCATAAATAACAAATCCTGCTTGCCAGGAGATCCTACAGCTGCTTCTAAACAGATTAACATAACATTATGTTCTTCTTAAAGGACATGCCTAGAGCTGTATTTATAGGTAAAAAAAAAAAAACATTTAAATGACACTTTTCTGTCATCTTATGTTTGTTTTAGTTTCAGTTCTGCATGAAACACGCGTTGATGTATCACTTTAGCATGGGTTTGGATTTGAGCTGCAGGGAGATGATGAAATATTTTGAATTTCAATGTAAAAGAGCCTCAGTTTTCTCACTTAAAAAGGCGAAGAAGGTGGAGAAATTGAATAACACCCATGCAATCAACAGCTGGCACTCATACCTAAACTCAAATTCTGTTTTTTTTTTCTGCGTTTTGAGTGAAACATCTTTTCTTAACTACATTTAAGTGAAATATTCATCTACTGAAGATAATGTCCTCAACAAACTTCCTGACTCAGACACAAAACTGAGCTGTACTTTTGCTGAGATATTTGTTTTTCAACTGTCTGTTCTCTTTGGACCCTAAGGGTCTGGCAAATAGGCTTATGTGTCACTAAGAAAGCAGGAATAAATATTTATTTTTGACTTTATTTGGTTTATGTTTGTTGTGATGGGAAAACACTACAGAACCAGTTTTGTGAGTCAGTTAAACAATCCTCCAAGGCCTCTGGCTGTTCACTTAAATCACATGGTCACAATGTTGATGACCAGATGTCTCTAGTTGTAAGAGCAATATTTTAACCATTTTACCTTTAAATACGGACTTATACATCAATTTTGATGGTAAACTCATTTCTTGTAGCGATTGGTGCACCTGCTTATGCACTTTCTAACTTGGGGGTTTTAGGGTTCTGTCTGCAGAGATTTTTTTTTTCTCCCCTTTATTTTAAATCATTGAATGTGGGCAGGGGTTCAGCTTAATGACACCTTCTCACTACCCAGATTACATTCACCTCTCCAGTGACCAGTCCAAATACTGTACTTGGTCTGTACTGGGATTTGAAACAGCAACCTGCTACTTCTGCCCAATCTGTGTCAAATTGGTTTTGCTGGACATGTAAAGCCTGTAATACAACAGTAGTTTCCCTAATCTGGACCACATCTGCATACAACTGTTTTGTCTCATAGAACAACCAGCTATGACTCTGAGCCTCTGTCCTCTAAAGTCCACCCCTCTCTGCCCTCTCAACATTCTCTCTCTCTCTTCAGCTGCCAAATCAATAAAAAAAGTTCCCAGAAAATTGTCAAAGGAGCCATAAAGTTCCCTCAAAGCTAATCACTAAACTAGCAGGCAGTTTGGAGAATAACTGGATATGTTGACAGATTAAACATCTTGTTTGAAGAAGCTACTCCCAGCTTCAGTGTAGCTCTGTGACTCTGACCTGTGACCACAAGAGGGAGACATGCATTTGGAAGTTTCTCAGAACTCTCATAAACACTGAACACTCATGCAAATAAAGCATTTCTTATCGGTGTCAGAGCTGAAATTCAGCTGAAAAATAGTAATGAAGTGTGACATTTCAACATCAATACAAAGCCTAAGACAGATACTACACTCACTGCTTTGTATTGCATGTATTTAAATACAGTGCCTCTAATAGGTATTCATCCCCTTGGATGCTATAGAATTTTATTGATATAATAAATCAACCATGGTCAATATAATTTGGCATTTTCACCCCCCAAAAAATACAAGAAAATAACTCTTTAATGTCAAAATGAAAACAGATTTCTACAAAGTAAGGGCAATAAAATAAAAATATGTTATGTAAAATTAGTGAGTGCATAAATATTCACCCCCCTCAAGTCAGTATTTAGTAAATGCACCTTTGGCTGCAATCATAGCTCTGAGTCTGTGTGGATAGGTCTCAATCAGACTTGCACATCTAGACACTGCAATTTCACTCCATTTTTCTTTGCAAAACTTCTCAAGCTCTATCAAGTTGCAGGGATCTTTAGTGAACAACTTATTTCAAGTCCAGCCACAAATTCTAAATTGGATTGAGGTCTGGGTTTTGACAAGGCCACCCCAGAACTTTCAGCTTGCTGTCTTTACACCATTTCTGTGTAGCTTTATTCCAATCCCTAGTTTTCTTGCAGACTGGATAGGATTGTCCTCTTTTGCCACTTTCATTTCACCTTCTACCTTTACAAGCCTTCCAGGGCCAGCTGCCAAGGAGCATCACCACAGTATGATGCTGCCACCACCATGCTTTACAGTGGGGATGGTGTGTTTGTGGTGATGTGTTTGGTGTCTTATCTGATGTCCAAAAAGCACCATTTTGGTCTCATCAGACCAGAGAACCTTCTTCCACTTGATCTTGGCATCCCTCAAATGCCTTTTGGCTAACTGTAGTCAAAATTTAATGAGTTTACCTCTGCAGTGTCTTTCTCTTTGTCTTTTTCCCATAAAGCTTGGACTGTTGAAGAACCTGGGTAATAGTTGTTTTATGTAGAATCTCTCCCATCAAAGCTGCTGAAGCTTGTAACTCTGTCAGAGTAGTCATAGGTGTCTTGGTGGCCTCTCTCACTAGTCTCCTTCTTGCATGATCACTCAGTTTGTGAGGACGGTCTGATCTAGACAGATTTACACGTGCCATATTTCTTCCATTTCTTAATGATGGATTTCACTGAACTCTGGGGGATGTTCAGTGCCTTGGAAATATTTTTAAATCCGTCCTCTGACTTATACTTTTCAATATCCTTGTCTCTGAGTTGCTTGGTCCTTGGTCTTCATGGTGTAATGGTAGCCAGGAATACTGATTGACCAGCGACTGGACCCTCCAGACACAGCTTTCTTTATACCACAATCACTCGAGACACATTCACTGCACTCAGGTGTCACCTTAAAGGGGGTGAAAATTTATACACTCTTATTTTAAATGAAATATTTTCATTTTATTGACACTCCTTTGAAGAAATCTATTTTCATTTTGACATTAAAGAATTTCTTTTTCCAGAAAGACAAATTATATTGACCAGGATTGATTTATAAAATGACTAAAAGGGTAAAACATCCAAGGGGTGAATGCTATTTATAGGAAGTGTATGACAAAGAGAGAGCACGCTTACTAGACAAAGGTAACAGTATTTATGGATAAAACAGTATTTGTAGGATTAAAAAGAAGTATTATGGATGAAAAAGAAAAACTTTGATTTATTTCTGGGGTCACAGTTACCTATGGTGTGTTTATGGAGCAGCAGAGTGTTTTATTTTGTCTGCAGAGAAGTCAGAGTTCATGAAGAAAAAAATACTAAGATGAGGGTCCACATGAGGTGGGGGATGGGATGCTCTAAAAGATGGGTAGGAGAGACTTTAAGATGTCTAATGCTTACACAACTTTTAATTTCCTGTTGTTGAAATATACCATAAATAATTCCCAAAAGCAGGTGAAAAACTAACCTGCTCAAACAAACGTGTGAAGAAAACACGCTGAGTTTGTACACTCCCAACATGGAGGGTTTTGTCTGTTTGCAAGTCGCGGACCTGAAGAGGTCATGACAGGGGAGCCAGACGTGACCTTTAGAGGGGGTTTCCTCAGCTGCAGGGAGACACAGAGAGTCAGAGGTCACATTCAAGACTATTAGAACAATATGTGGGTGTGGGTGCTGATTTTAACGGGTCTGTAGTTTGTAAGAGAAGGAGGCAGTGTTCCAACAACAAAGCAGAGACTCTCCAATATAAGTGCAAACCCTGCACTGACAATATCTTAATAATTGAGTATTAAATAGGTATATTCAACCAGGAAGTCTCATTGAGATTACATTGAGATCTTTTGCTACTTTGGCCAAAGTAGCAGCCATACAAAATCACAGATGTAACATGGCATGGGAATATCATGACAATTAATAGGCGGCCTCTTTTACCACATTCTTTGTAATAGTCTTATTTACTCTAATTTGAGCTCTTTTTGATGATTATTCAAAGCCTAGCGTGCATTATACAAGATATAGACACTGATCACTTTATTAGGTACACCTGTTTTACTGCTGATTAATGCACATATCCAGTCAGCCAATCACATGGAAGCAACCAAACATTTTGAAATGTCAAGTTAGTGGGCTGAAGTTCGAACTGAGCATCAAAAAAGGGAAAGAAAGTTGAATTAAGTGATTTTGAATGAGCCATGGATGTTGATGCTGGTACAAGTATTTCACAAACTGCTGATCGACTGGGATTCTCATGCCACCACAACCATCTCCGGGGGTTTACAGAGAGTGGTCGGAAAAACAGAAAATATCCAGTGAGCAGCAGTTCTCAGGGCCAAAATGCCTTGTTGGTGGCAGAGATCAGAGGAGACTGACCAGACTGGTTTGAACTGATAGAAAGGCAACAAGAACTCAAATAACCTCATTCACCTCACCAGTTTTGGACAAAAGATAATTGGAAAAATGTTGCCTGGTCTGATGAGTCTCGATTTCTGCAGTGACATTTGAATGGTAGGGTCAGAATTTGGTGTAAACAATATGGACGGCTGTCAGACTACCAACAACCACGGCAGGTTTAAAGTGACTTAAGTCACCTTTCTTTAGTACATCATCTTGACCATGTGGACATGTCTTTATACATTGCTTGCTGCAATGTTTGCCTGGTTAGATGTGTAGGTAAATGAGCCGATCAACTGATGCACCTAATAATGCATATTACATTACCTGTCTCAACATTACTATTGAAATTGCACCTAGAAGCAGAATATTACTTCTTAGGTCAACTGCCGTGGACTTTGTATTGAGCTTTTTACACCAATGCCTGTCTTCATTTTTTTATTCTAATTTAGTTAAATTTTCAGAAAAAAAGGCATGTGCTCAAATGAAATCCGAAGACTGATGAAAACTTTCCAAAAATGTTTAAACTTATTGCAAATTAATTCAAAATTATAGAGGCTGGAGCTCTAAAACTAGAGAACTTTTGCATAAACCCTGCCAAAAAAAAAAAAAAAAAACAGTCAACAAATTCTCATGTAGGCATGTAAAAGTTCTTACATTTTTTACTGTTGTGCTGTTACTTATTTTGAATACTCAGACAAATGGTCTTTCAATATGCACAGGTTTGATCAGATTTCTCTTGTGTATCTGAGTGTTATGTGTCTTGCAGATGTCTGTGTCTCTTCTGGCCTCATTTTCATATCCTTCGGACAAATCATCTACAGTGCTTAACAAACTTATTAGACCACCCTCACCCTAACCAAAGTAAGGTTTATGCCACAGCTGCCCTAAATTAACAGCATTGGTAATTACCAAAATCATTTTTTATGTTTCTGCAATGGTTAATACACCAATATGTAGAAGCTCTTTAACCCAAATGATATTTTTAATGCTAAAATATAATTATTATTGTTATCCATGAATTTTCAAATTTACTGATTTACAAAAAACTGAAAAAATAGTAAAGCACATTATTATTTCTTGATTAATATGTCAAATTATAGTTATTTACTTGCATTCTTGAACAGAAAAATGAGTTTTAGTGGTTGAATGTTATGCTTGATTAATATCTGACCTCTCAGAGCTGCCCAGTGAGCCGGCTCAAATTTGGGTGAATTCAGTTTGAAATTCCTCATTCCTGTTCAAAATGGTGAAACGTGGCGAGCTGACTGAAAATGAAAGAGTCCACATTAAAGCACTTCATGATGCTGGATGGTCTTTGAGACAAATATGACGAGTGGTCTAAAAAATTTGTTAAGCATTGTACATGTTAAATTAATATACAGTATTAGATAAAACTTCAAACTAAAAGTAAGGACATTTGTGTTTGGTAGATTCTTTCTTTGTTGTAACAATGCTTCTTGGCAACAAACCTTATACTGTTGGATAGCCTGTTTATTTCCCTTTTAATGGTGCCACATTGGTAGGGAACATGTATTTAATGGATGAGCAGCAGAGCTGGGCATGTGGGTTGCGCTCATGAAAAATGTGCCAAATCTTCTCTGCCAATGCAAACAGGTTTTTAAAAAATTCAGCCCCTCGACAACATCACACCGAGGCTTAATGATATTTCACCTGTACATGCACCATGACTCAGCCTAAAAAATCCTCTTGGACCAATGCCCAGATCCCAACAGGAAGTTCACCAGCTTCATCTCAATGTCTTTATAAGGCTTTCCCAAATGATGTTAAATGACTTTAACCTCTTGTAATGGTTGTAGACTTTATCCTGTGTTTTTTTTTAAGTGACACAACCAGGACATTTCTTCACTTCTCTTACTGAGCTAAACATATCAACCTTAGAATCTGAAAGAAAGGCCTTGATATTTCTCCGCAGTGACATGTTTCTTTAAAGGACACCTCACTGGCAAGGGTGACCATTTTCATATCTCGCCAATTTGAAAAAAAGTTGGCATAACTCTCATAGTAAACATCCCATTTGCTTCACATGTATGATCAAGGTCTATTTCGCCACACATTTCTTTTAATTGCATGGTTTTGCTGTAGCACCATCTACTGAATTGAATTCTTAGAATTTACACAATAAATATCTGCCCTGCCCTCTTAAATTCTACATTTTAGCATCTTGCTTTGGCAAGCTGCCACCTGCTGCTGCATATATATGTATACAAAATGCAATAACATCATTATTTGCATTAAATGACAGTCCTGTGATGCAGCACACCACAAGGGTTGCCAACACCCAGCAGTTGCTATGCAACTGCAGCACAGCCCAACATGCACCAGGGTGCAAGGGCCCTTCAGTTCCACCTTCAGTCCTGGTTGTCATCATTGTTTTGATTGAGAATCATATTTCATTCATATACTGTGCATTTAAAGCTTTTTGAATTAATACAAATTTGAAAAACACATTTTTTTTGATGTAACTGATTGTAGCTGGTGACTGGAGTAACTTTGATGATGATGGATTAAACCATTTTATGTTTGCATGAAAAGTTTAATATCTGAATTTGTACAAAGCGTAATAAAGGTGGACTGTTAAACAATGGGCCTTTAGACCCAGACACTTCAATTCAACATTGGAAACATAGTCCTGGTGCAGTGTTTACAGTTATTTTGCCTTCCTTTGAAGTTTGTCTGTATGGTGTTTAGTATCACTTTGTAGCTTTTGGTGTCTCCTTGGAAACCTTTTACTGTCTTTGTAGCCTTTTATTCCCTGTAGTTGGCTGGAGCTGACCCCAGTTGTCATAGAGAGAGAGGCAAGGTGCAGTTTAGTCACACCAGTCTATTACTGGCTATCATACAGAGACAGACAAGCTCACATCTATGGGCAATTTAGAGTTACGAAAGAACCTAATGAGGATGTCTTTGGGTTGTGGGAAGAAGCTGGAGTACACATAGAGAACATGCAAAACTCCACACTGAAAGCCTCTGTGTGACTGGGGTTTCCACCCAGGAACCTTTTGCTGTGAGGAGACAGAGCTAACCACTTCTCTACTGTGCAGCACAATGACGGTATCACATTATTTCAAACAGACCTTACAATATGTAAAGACGCTCTTTAAAGTCAGATTTAGAAATGAAAAGAAAACCTGGAAACATGTTAAAATTCCCTCATCAGCATACAAAAACAGTTCTTTTGTTCACGTGTCTGATTGCTGAAGAGACTGATGGATCTTCTTCATTTGTATCTGCCTCTTTGAAGTGCTTTGTTTTCCTTTGTAGTTATTTGTATTTTTGTAGTTGGTTTCCCAATTTTATTTGGGCTTTTTAGTCTCTGTTGTTTTGTACATTTAACTTTGTAGTTTCTTACTTCAAGTGATTATTGCTTCAAAATGACAAAGCCACAGCACTGACTAAATATCAAGAATCCAAGGCTCTACAAAAAAGTAAAAGCCCTCTATTTAACTGGCTTGTTCTCAAAGTCAAGCATGGTTAAAATAATTACCTTGACTTCATAAACACGTAGACTTCAACGCATTTCGGTCAATGACGTGTTGAAATGCATTGACTTAAATGCATTTTGATGCATCATTAGAACGCGTTGAAGTTGTTGAAACACGTTTAAGTCAACACATTTTGGCGTGTAGCCTTTGCCTAGGTGACTTGATATTTTTTCTGGGTTGTTTACACCCTTCACCACAGAGCATGCACTGTTTGTTTGTGTTTTAAACCAATACTTCTAGTTTCAAAAAGCTCTCCAGTCCCCTGTTTTTCCACACCACTGACTAAATATCAAGAAACCAAGGAATCTGTCTTTAGAAAAAACTGGCATGTTCTCATAGTCTAGGATTAAAACCATTAACTTGACTTCAATTTGTTTTGGTGTCTGGCCTCTGACTAGACTCTGAAATGCATTGATTTGCATTTCAGTCACTGACATGTTGGAGTGCGGTGACTTCAATAAATCTCAGGGCGTCATTGGAACTGTGAGTCGATGCATTTCCGTGTCTAACCTGTCAAACCAGTGGCTTGGTTTCTTGAAAAATTTCTGGACTGTTCACACCCTTCATCAAAACCCACCCTTTTTTTAACCAATACTACTAGTTTCAAGAAGCTCTCCGGTGCCTTGTTTTCCCACACCACTAACTGTTTGATCTCATAGCAGCCATTAATTTGTTAATAAAAATTGTCGTTTTTTACTTCATGGAGAAATATTTTGACAACTAGGAAAGACACAACAGTAGTATACTCTTCAAAAGGGTGTTTTAACTGAGAAAAAAATAGCAAATTTTGCACTACAGTGATAAAACTTACATTGGGAGAAATAAAGTCTTTCAGAATCAATTCTATAATCAAGTTTCATGGTTATTTTCCATAATTTGGGAAAACATTATTTCCTTCTTTCATCACCACACATACTCTTTAAATTTTGCTCTTTCAACTTAGGGCTCATTCGACGCTTCACGCATAACAACAGACTGCGCAGGGAAGCAGCAGTGCCTTAAGTCAGCCAAACGGAGACACTGCGCATGCTCTGAGCATCCTCCACCCGCTCGGCATGATGTGAAGCGCTGCTGATGCATGGACAACCATCTTTCTATCTATCGCTGTTTGATGAGGCTGAGAGGAGTGTGTGAGGACAGTTTGGACTCTGCAGGTTGCCTGCCCTCCTCCTCCTCCTGTTCATCCTCCTCCTCCTATTACTATCGGTGGCTCTGTGGAGGGAGGAGGGGGATACCTTAAGGAGATGGGAGTGGGGGTGGATGCAGCCTTATCAATAGCAGGTTGCCTCTGATGATCCAGTTCAAACTAGTTCTGCTTTACATATTCGATGATGGCTCTGGGATTTAAGACATTCAGAGCTGCAGCCATTTTTCACTGAAAACCTGAACTACATATTAAAGAAGAGCACATAAGCCGGGGTATTTAAGTACTCACGTTGGCGTTTTGAGACTGAAGTTTGCACTTGGGACTTTAATAGGAAATTTTGTCTAAAAATGAACCTAAATTTCGTTTCTTTTCCAGCTGCACAACATTCTTTCATGTTGCCGAAACAAGAATAACTGATATGTACTCGGCCCCTCCTCATGCCATCTAAGCTTCGAAAAATAGCGGCACTTTGATCCAAATAGGGTTGACTCTTTTGAAACCAGTTGTGGTAAATCAAAGGGAGTGCCGAGGGACAACAGTGCGTCTTATCCAGCATCCTCGTCAAAGTCGTGCGTAAAGCCGGTGCTGTCGTCGCTTTGAGGTGCTTGGTGCACCTCGTCCACAGATTGGTTTAATGTAAGGTTTGAGACGGCAAGTTAAATCGAAATAAAGCATTGCTGTGATGGGAGTGATGCATGACAGGAGCAGGGCGACAAAGCTGAGGGAAGCCGTGAAGGAATCACTGCAGTGCAGCAGAGCTGTCAGTCAACAGGCGGAGGAGGCTGCAGCCTGTGCGGACACGAGGGCGAATTTCAGCTGAATATGAGCTTTTATGTTGTCTTAAATGATGGTTTATATCGGACTGTAAACCTGTTTTGCTTGATGATTGTTTTTTCCTAAGCATCCCATTCCCTTTCGAGGTTTTTTTAAACTGCGCAACAATCGACACCGCGTTCATGACGCATGCACAAGCCTCTGCATCCTCCGACGCAACATTAAACTATCTTCACCTCGAATTAAATAACAACAATGTTATAGACTTTTAAAATGCTGCATTATCTCAGTCATAAACCGTGTTTTCTTAGCTGCACTCGCCCTCTTGCTCAATGGGATTTCCTCCAGTTTTGACGCATCGCCCCCGCTTTACCTTGCGCCTCAGCGCTGCGTTTCGCATCCTTGACAGCCAAGGTATCTCAACAAAGCGGGGATCCTCCTCACTGATAGACATAATGAAGAGAAAGCTGTACAGAAACGACCTCTCACCATCACACCCCCTCCTCATGGGTCTACATCCTCAAAAAAAAAAAACCACACACTTCTCCAGCACGCACACACACACACACACGCCCGATGAGATGCAGAGAGAGAGCCTGTGTCTGTTCCTCTCTCCCTCCTCCCCCGTCCATCCATCAGCGTTCAACGGCGCAGCGCCTCCACCAATCTGTGCTGTGCGAGGGCCACCCCAACCCCTGAACCTGAATCTACCCGCCCTGCGCGTTTATAAATACAGCTCCAATCACACCGGCAAGTCTTGGTCGTCAGAAACGCTCAGGGTTGCAGCAGAACATCCCCCTTTCGTCTCCTCCCCTTCATCGTTTCTCTGTTTTTTAACAAAAACCCTCACGCTTCATCCATTTTCACTTCCATTCTTCCCATTTTTTTCCGAACTGTAGTTGTTTATTCTGCGGCCAGTTGCATGCATTGTTCGTCTCCCAAAATGGTTTGCGAGACTAAAATTGTTGCGGACGAGCACGATGCTATACCTGGGACCAAAAAAGAGTCGATCATGTGGAGCTCTCCTCCGTCCAGCGCGGCTCTGAACCCGGCTGAGGCTAAGGATGTGAGGAAAGATGCGGTTTTTATCCGTGAGTTCGAGCGCGGGGATCAGGAGGAGGTGCGGCGCATTTTTTACGAGGGCATTATGGAGAGGATACCCAACACTGCATTTAGGGGGCTCAGGCAGCAGCCGAAGACTCAGTTTTTATATGCTCTTCTGACAGGTAAGTACCGCTTTATACAGCATCATGTGAGCTTCAAACTCACTTTTAACGCTGAGAAAACTTCTGCGTAATGCCTGTCATTAAATATGTATGGATGAGTTATCACTTTCACGTCTCTGTTGCGCTTTTCTTTGATGTTTGCCTCCTATTGTGAGTTATTTGAGGTAAATCTCACACAAGTCTAACGTTTCCATAGCTCTGTAGGCGACGTGCAGCTAAGTTAAAATCTGTTGCAGCGCTACACTGAGCCTTCTCGGCTCCCTTACCGCCGGCACTTACCGGCATGTTGCTCATCATGCAACAAAAGGCATGGCCGGGCGCATGGTGCACGTGTAGAACCGGCGGGCCTGCTGCTGATGTGATGACATGCCGGTTACCGTGAATGAATGAGTGAATGAAATGAGGATTGGTCCACAGTGTGCGCGCACGTACTTACAAAAAAAAAAAAAAAAAAAAAAAAAACCTCCCCCGCACAACCCAACACACTCCCACACAGCGTGCACACGCACCCCCTCCGCCTCTACACAGCAGTTTATGCGCCAGTTTTGCACAGAGCTCGTTTGGCTTTTGTTGATGTTTGCGACGAAGATCAAAGCCTTGTGAGATGACGCACGTCCACTCTGAAGATGCCGCTGCACTCAAAACTTCAGTTTCTGAAAAAAAAAAAAAAGAAAATCTGGCTGTTGCAGACGACTTGCAATCTACTAAACATGACACTCCTGCCCTTAAATTCCCTCAAATTAATCCTACATATTGCGGTGTTATTGTTTCATGTTGAAATTGATGGTTTAAACAGTCTTTAACAGTGTCATGACTCCTCTACACCCCAGCGTTGACGTTTAACAGTGCTAAGGTGTAGCGGTGTAAACTAATTCCTAGTTTATGGCATGCCACGCAACAACATGCTATGCAGCATCCAGCCTTCCTGTTTGTGTTCTCATTAGCGCCCCCCAGCGTCACGTCTGACAAACTACTCCTACATACACTGAATTAGTTTAATGAGCTCAGATCTAACCAGCAAATCTTATGAAATGTTGTCCCCTGCAGCTAATGTGCCTCATTTCACAGTTTGATGATGTAACTTGACTGCCATGTGTGAAACTAATCCTGATCTCTCTCTCTGTCAAAATCTCAACAAGCAACTGTTTATGTATGCTAATGTCATATTGAATCTGCTTTTTTTGTCTTCTGTGTCTGTTTGGGGTCAAATTCCGCCAAAATCAAACATGTGATTCTCTCTTCTGACAGGTTTCGTTTATTTTTCTTCCATTTCTCCATAGTAATGTGCTTTTACGTGACCAAATCCGTCACGCTGACCTGCTGTGCGCCTCTCTTTCTCATGGGTGCGCGCTACTACTACAGCAGGAAAGTTATCCAGAGTTATCTGGACTTTGCTCTGCACACGGACATGGCTGACATAGAGGCTTATTACATGACACCCACAGGTAAGACCAGGGCGAATGATGCTTGTCTCACCATGTTACTAATTAAATGTGTGTGAAGGGGTGTAACAATGCCAGAATTTTAAACTATGATAAGGTAGTAAGACTGACACCTGTTTTGATACCACAGCAACAAAATTAGACATCCATTATGCCCATTATTGGCAAATTTATTGTTTTAATTATTTTAGAAATTGCAGGAAATGTTGCCAACATATTTGTACAACTTAGACATTGCTTAGAAGTTTGCTTGTAATTTTAAAGCATATGTTCTTCTCTTAAGCAACTTTTGAAAGCTTCATAATTTTCACAACCATCATTCATGTGGTATCAAAAAAGGAGAGACATTTTGTTTGTTAATAGACAATGCTCCACCAGCAGGGTACATTTTAGCATTTTTTCTTTTTATAAATGGTTTGAAAACTCACAATAGTTTTTCCATTAGTTGAGGAAAGCCTTAAAACCGCTGTGAAAGGCAGTGAATAGTAAAACTGGCCAAGTCCAGAGAGTCTTCAGGCAATTCATCAAATATGCAGCTTTTTTCGCTCTTTTCTTTCCACTCGACCCCTCCTCCCTGTCTAATTCTCTGCTCCTTCCCCCACTTTCTTCCTCCCTGAGCTCCTCCACTTGGTCTCAAGAAAGGAGAGAGGCATTGCATCACAGGGCAATCGATAGCATGGAGAAAACTGCTGATATACTTTCTGCAGTACACCCAGTGTCGGCAGGGCTCATTTCCTCTGCTAAAGCTTGTAATTGGAAAAATCAATCGTCTCGTAGTGTCATGTTAAACTATTTATTCTCTCCAGGAGCTGAGTGTAGGGCCGACCACAAACACAACGCATTTTTACACATTCCTCATTTTTACGTTCCTCTGATGGAACTCCTTAAACACAGTTATCCTCTATTAACCCTGAACTTCCTGGCCTGGCATAGGAAGCAGAAGTTGGTTAAGCCACTAAATTGCCTCCTTTTGTCTCTTTCCTTTCAACATTGTGCCCTCTGGCTGGGTAATCCACTGCATGCACTGTTGCAGTTAAGCATTCTCATTATTGCAGCAGGGCCTGATGGTTTAGGGGTCAGGCACCGATGCTCCAGGACAATGCTAATGATTATATCCAAACAGAACGGTCCGGGGGCGGGGGGGTAACACCTGGGCACCAATATACAGCCCTGATACGTCACTGTCATTTGTTGTGGTGTGTGTGTAAGGTATGACTAGAATTTCACAGCTTTTTAGAGTGTATAATTATGTTCAAAATGCAACATACTGAAGTTCACCGCAGAGAAATTATGTAACTTAAAGAAAATGTATTCTTTCCATAATAGTATTTAAAGGAGTGGTTAGTTACATCAGACATTAATTCTGTGTCTGTGCTTTCTGCAGCTATTTCAAGTGGGTGGTGCTTAGACTAAAGACTGTGATGTCACATTTTCCCATGCACCAATCAGTTAGGGATGCACAATATTTGTTTTTGCTGATATCTGAAATTATTACCAATATGTAAATATCATTCAGACCTAAAACGTCAGTCCTTAAAGTACACTTTAAAGTTTAAGGATGAACAAAGAAACAAAATTTAGTCCTTTAGAGCAGACTTTAAAGTGTAAAGAATGGGCCACTGATGGAAGAGCACTTAGGTCGAGCCTCGTATATGGAAGCAAGTCTTTCGAGCATGTGGCCTGGTTTCAAGTCCTACCTAAGGCCCCATTCCTGCTTTGCATTCCCTTATCTCTCTCCCTTATTTCTGATGCAGCCTGCAATCTTATCCTCTTGAAAAAGTCACTTCATCAAAGGCTCTCAAAAAAGTTTCAAACTATTTTCAAACTTTAAGGAACAAGATGAAGGATGATGGAGGTCCCCCCTGCAGCTTTGGCTGATAGTAACATAAATAAGCTCATATTTACTAATGATACAGGCAGATTTGTACAAATGATAAAGGCCAATATTTACAACCAATAAAGGGCAATAGTTATAGATTATATAGGCCAATATTTACTGTTGTTTACTGCTGTTATTTACAGATGATAATAGGCCAATATTTTAAGCCAATATAAGTCAATATTTACAGATAATAAAGGCAGATATTTAAAGATGATACAGGCAGATTTTTATAGATGATGTAGGCGGATATTTTAAGCAGCTATAAGCCAAATTTAAAGATAAAAAGTCTGATATTTACAGATGATATAGGTTGATATTTTAAGCCAATATAAGCCAGTATTAAAGGATAATAATGTGATGATAATCTGATACTTACAGGTGATATAGGCCATTTTAGGCAGCTATAAGCCAATATTTACAGATGATAAAGGCTGATATTTACAGTATATACATATGCCAATGCAGGCAGCTATTTGCAGCCAATATAGGCACATTTTTACAGTCAATAAAAGCTAATGTTTACATATGATACAGGCTGATATCTACAACCATTTAAGGCCAACATACAGATGATTTAGGCTGGTATTTACAGCCGAAATTAGCAGATATTTATAGCAGATATAGGACAATATCTACAGTCAATAAAGGCGGATATTTACAGGTGATAACTCTTTAATCCAACATCTGCCAATATTGATACATGGATAATAGCGCATGCAGCCACAGCCTTCTACCTGGTTCTGTTCTCCAGTTTGGTAAACTATGAGATAGAAAAATTAATAGATTAGGATTTCATAATTTTTTGTAGTGCAGAAGATGGGGTTCATGAGTTGCTCTCTTGTATGTGTATATGTTTTCTAGGCGCTTCCCTTTATGCTGACTGTGTCTATTAGGCTTTATTTTAATCCCATGGCAGATCTGTCTAAACAGGTCTTTCAGATGAAGCTGGTTGATGCTCCACATTTTACCAACAAATATGAAGGATTTCACAGCAACCACAAGATAATGCTCTGTCTAATTTCATTTTGCGAATAGCTTGCAAAGCAATAAAGAGCTAGCTTAGAACTTTAGCAGAGGTGTTGTGGCAATGGTTGATTTTGCTTAGCTCTTCTTAAAAGCGAGCTGCTACATTGCTCATTCAGCAGTCATCATGAATAATGGGTAGTTATATTATGAGATAAGCACAACAAGCTTGTCATTCAATATGTAAAGCACATTAAGTCTACATTTGAATGAAATGTGCTATACAAGTAAAGTTGAATAGAATTGAAAAATTGTGACTGACTTCCTTACTGGCTAGTTTTTAAGATAAACTGAGGTGTCCTTATAATAACAAGTAAATGTCCACAGTGAGTGTTAGAGGTGCTAAATGACATATTTAGAAGACAGGCAAGAAATGTTCAAAACAACATTCATGATTCAGTGATTATGAGTGGATTTTAGGACATAAAACTTATAATTTTTTGTTTTTATGAGGTAAAAACTTAAATTCAAATCCATGTTTTATCAATGAGACGTCTTAGTGTGTTTAATTATTAATCAGCAGATCAAAGAATATAAATTTTGTATCATTCTGCCTCAGCAATGAATCAACTTAAATCCCTTTAAACTGACAGAGGACGAGAGTAGAAGAGTAAGGGAGGAACAGAAAGACTAAATGAAACAGTTAAACACTCCTGCAGCCATTTCTTCATGATTAAGTGAAATCTGAACTGAATAAGGAGTAACAAGCTGACTGCTGGGGTAATGGAGGAAGATAACTGGCGCTGCATGTCGCCGCACACATGAAACGACTACAGCGATCAATACTCTGATCTGCTCGGTGTGTGCGCTGTGATCACTCACTCTGCTGTCTCTTAAGGCCAGCTGTCACCTCTTTCATTCGCTACACAATAATGTGTGTGTGGGCAGAGAGGTTGTAAAGCAAAGTGTAGGATCAATCCTTGGTAGAATAAATTAAAATGGTTGTAATAAAAGAGAACAGCTAGCGTCCTGATTAACAATTTGATGTGTAATGGTTTGGAATTAAATTTGACATAAAAAGTCACTGTAATCAATTGTGACCAACTTAAACTGATCAAACTCAATATTCTAGTTTTGATTTCACTTATGAGTTTGAGTTTAAAAGTGATTAAAAAGGCTTTTGTCCAACTTGTAATGACTTTAAATCCATTATTCAAATTTAACAGCTCAATAAGTTTGACAAATTAAAACTGATGCAGTTAAAATACAACATTTGCATTTTCTTTGTACATTCATACTCCTCTTTCCATCCATCTCTCTCTGTCCTTGAGTTTAAACGTTAAACCAATAATGAGTCAATCTGGCAATCAATATGTTCAACAATAGCGTGTTAACAAGAACAGACACGCACCGAGAGACACTGTAAATGAAGACATGAGAATCTGATCAAATGAAAGGGATAACAGTCAGTGAGTCTTTATCATATGTAGTTATACATATGATAAACAACCTTATATATGTTTACCATGTAAGCCAGAGCTGTAGTGGTTAGTGATGCTGCAGCTGGCATACACCGCCTAGGCTAACTATTATCAGTGTTGCTGATATGTGTAATATGTGAGTGCCTTTGCTACTACTTAAACCAGCATCACTGAAATTACTTATAACTGTCATCTGTATACTTTCAATACATGAGAAAACCGACTGTGAGAATCAGAGAATTTGAGAATTTCTGTTTTAAATAATTTGATGCATCAATGCATCTCTACAGAAATATAGTCCTTTAGTTACAACACTATATTGCTGTGACATGGCCAATTAAAATTAATTACAGCAGTGAAATGTTTAAGTGGTAAAACAAGACCACTAGTATTTATGAATATAAACATCATAGTGATGGGAGATGGGACTAGTTTAGCAGAAAAATAGTAGGCCTACAAGGCGCGGGCCTCATGTGGCATGCATCAAATGCGGAACAAGCCACTGAAGCAGGGCTTGAAATTCACTTTTTTTTAGCCACAGCGGCTGTTGGATTAAAAAAAAAATTATATATATATATATATATATATATAAATATATATATATATAAATTTTTTTTTATTTTTTTTTTAACGACCCCCTAGATTTTAATGAGCAGCATCAGGTAATTAGGTATAGTATAATTGTAAAGGCTATATGCTTTTCAAAAAATGTCAACGTTTCAGCTATACTGGCATGAACTCTGCTCTTCTTCATAAACAGAAGAAAGTCGTTTTTACATTTTAATTTTAAACCAAATTCTAAACCCTTGTTTTTACAGGTGATACACAAATAAAATTATATTAGGTGAGTTAAAGTTATAAAGGTTATGCCAGAAAGTGTGAATGTTATTTTGTTGTCACATTTAATAATGCTATTTTCACATGTCCCATGTTTAAAGACAGCATATTTTACCTTAATTTGCCTCCTACAGTGGCTGGTAGACTAAGTAAATTCACCAGTCACTGCTCAAAAACACCCAAATTTGGCTGGTGGTGGGTGCTAATTTCCCATCCTGCACTGAAGTGATGGCACATTTGCCACTTCTAATGGCATAAGCCAAAGAATCAGGGACATCACTGCTGCCCTGTCTGTGGTATACCAGGTGCCACTTTTCAATCTTGTGTCTCCTCCCATTCTATTGCTGTTAACAGAGCTCTAAAGCTAACAAGATCTGCCACTCACATGGTTAAGCTTCAGAGTTTTCAAAGATAGTTGTATTTGCTGCTGTTGCCTGGATAATAATACCAACATGTATGAGTCTTAATATTTGGTAATAAAATAGTAATTTAATGTTTAACTTTGTCAGTATGCAAAGAAGTACACACTTTATAATGCCGTTAATCTTATTTAAAACGAGTGGTACCCATTATGACGTACTAATTCGCAATAAAACATCACAAATGCCTCAAATTTATTTCAATCAGTACAGTTATTAAATGTAAATTACTGGGCTTTTCACTCACATTTTAGTGATTAAACATCAGCCTGGGTATAAAGTAGATGATTTGAAGACATTTAAGAGCAGTCAAGATTATCTCAGATTATTGGTACCAATTTATTTTTGTTCAAAATTGTTTTCTGGATTTTATTTATTAAGGAGACAGAATATGCAAACGTATGTATTGTGAAAAAAAAGATAGAAAGCAGTTAGACATTAAAGCTGAGTCATGGTTGGAAGCACTTTTTAGTTTTGTTTATAGAATTACTACAAAGTTATCACATACATCTCTCATATCGCAAAGGCCTAAATCAAAATTAAGTTTTGTAGATTTTTTGGCCATATATGCTTTATATGAAAACAACTTTCACGCAAGCTTAAAAAAACACCAGTGCTTTGTGAAACACCAAATACTGTGTGAATGTGATGTTCGTATGGCACCTTATGTTTGATTCGTATGCACCTTTTCTTCTGTTTGCACGCACGCATTTTCTCCTCATGGAGGACTTGGATCTTGCCTTTTCTTTAGCGTATAGGGCCTAAAGAAAAACACTCAAATTGACATATTTGACAGCTTATCTTGGAAGGGAAACCAGCTGTAGATACATTAAGAGGTAGACCCCCCTCCCTCCTCCACTGTCTCCTTGCTCCGTCACTACAGGTCACTCTGCAGCAGCTTAGTGCTTAAAAAGTGAATATAATTTAATGAGGGCAGCATTAGACACTGAGCCAAATCCTCCTGGCTGGAACTGATACCCACTCAGTATTACTGGCTGTTTAATGAGGCATTATGACCACTGCGGGGTCTCATGAAGCAGAGGGCATTATAACACCTGCCGGTCAGCCTCATTGTAGCTCTATATGTATGTGGGATAAGCCTTCTGCACCGCAACCTGCTGTGCTTATTTTAGCTCTGATCAACAGAGGCAGACAGAGAGCCAAAGAGAAACTGAGTGCTAGAAAGAAAACGGGGGCATCCGAGGGAGGGGTGTGCTCCTCGACTATAAGATAAATTTTTGTGTGAGTGACAGAAAAACAGAAACAAATAGCTTTCTGATGAGCACATAGCCAGATAAATCTCCTGGCTGTGTTTGTGACATGACAGCTGAGCTCCTTAGATGAATACGGCCTCATTTCTATCCTCTCTCTCCTGTTGCAGTTAGAGCCACAGTTTTCTTTCCTCTCTCCCACCTGTATTGTGTTTCCTCCTCCTCTTTGTCTCCATTTCTCATCACGCTGAAGGTGCAGGGGAGGCGCTGCAGAGGCTCATCTGGGTTATACATCATCCTGGCACAGAGGAAGTCAGGTTTTCTCCAGGCTGCGGAAATAGCTTCTGGCATCTCTTAGGAGCAGAAAACATATAGAAAAATACTGTTTACTATTCATTCAGTCACATTATGTAGAATTTTGGCACTGATATACCTACATAAATGATAAAAATGACCACTTCTATACTGCGTGTATATATTATTTCCATCGTTTTCCAAAGCCAGTGATTTTTTTATAGACATTATGGCCCGTGCCCAGCCAAACACTGTTTTCTAATGAAGAGTGAACTGCAAATGTAGGTTGCTGTTCTGTTGCTGTACTTCATCACTTGTGATGGACCGTGATTATTCTCTGGCAATGGCTACTCATTTTGTTGCACAAGTGCCCTCCATAATCCCCCAGCTCTAGAGCTTTGTTGCCTAACAAGAGGAAGATGTGATGCTGATCTCTGCCCACCTCCCTAACTTCCTGTTTTGAATTAAGGATTCTGTTTAATAAAAACTGGACTCCAGAAGATGAATGAACTAAACAGTGAGTCCCTGTACTGATTTCATGGAGGAATTTCACATAATGAGGGAGAAAAGCGGATAAAAGTGGCCTTTCTGGTTTAAGCTTTACAGTGCCAAACCAGGAAGGCCACTTTTATCTGCCTTTCAGGGAAATTCACCCATGGATAATCGTGGTCCATCACAAGAAAGCAGCACAAAAAATATAGATACGGCAACAGAACAGCAGCTTCTCCTGCCAACAACATAACTGGTCTATACCTGCTGCTCTCTCCTGCAGTTTGGTCGACTTGTAATCTGGTGTGACTCGAAGCAAAAGTTCAATTTCGTCATCGGTCCACTGTAACATCTCCATTCTCACTCCAGCATTCATGTTCCTTGTCATCATCTTCTTGTGTTTGTGTACAATGTACAAGCTTAATGCAAATAATCTTCTTCTCTGATTTTTGTGGAGAGAAGATAAAAGAAAGATCAAGTGTATGATAAGTGCTGCTCCTGCAGCTCATTTATTAAAATAGTCAAATTATTGTATTAGTTAAGAGTAAAGCTAAAGTCAAGCTACACGATTTCAGCATGATTATAGCTGGACCTGACAGTTGTAAGGATTCAGGACCCGTCAGCCCTGGAAATCTGTCATTTCATCTCATGTAGTGTGTGAACGACAATCTCAACATTCTCCAAGAGCAAAAATTAAAGGAGAATGTTGCAAAGAAAGTAAGACAACAGTATCTGCATCTACATGTCACAGGTCCAGTAGTAACAACTTGTAAGGAAGCAAACTGCCACTTAATACTGTGGAGTCAGACATAATCCCACCCATAGATCAAGTATCCCTTTGCTTGTTCCAGACAAAGACATCTTCAGTCATATGGCCTTATCTAGCTATAACTGCAGCTGATTTTACTCTGCATGTAAACATACAGAGAAACTATAGACCTCATCAGTCTGCTGCCTCAGCTGTATGCTGCAGGATTGTGAACATGTGTTTGTGTTCAAATCAATACTGGACAAAGACAGAAATTGTAAAGGGCTGATTAAATGTCAACAGCAATGTAGTTCCTTTGCCTCACAATCTTTGAGGCTTGTGATTACTTGATTGCTTTATAGATTAAAGATGGTTGGTTTAAAGAGGCTCTCTGAATGTGATGTGGAGTTCAGTCTGATGACCTCTGACCGTGGGACTCAGGTGGCAGCAGCAGCAGCCAGGAGAATAATGACATGCATACAGTAAAACATGAGGGACCTCCAAAGATTTAGCTAATAATTTCTCTGCAGTAATCTGCATGTCCTCTGCATATCGACTTAAGGCCAAGTGGATGCTAAAGGCTTCCTGTACGTTAAATCTAGCCTTCGATACACATGAATTTTTCATTTTGTGTAACGGCACGGTTGTGTCTGTGTACACATCTGGACAGTGTGTCCTGTGTGCGACCGTCACCTCCCCTCTCACCCTCATTTGTCCGTGACGGAGGAGGAAACTGCTGAGGCATGAGTTATACGTGACAGGCTAATCAATACTCCCAGCATGCACTCTGACCTGAGGAGGGTGTGTCTCTCTCTTTCACTGTGTGTGTGTGATTTTATGGAAGTGCACATAAAGAGAGAGAAGGATGCCTGTGTTGCACAAAACATGCATGTTTAAATAAGATTATAGCTGCATAAAATAAGAATTTGTGTATTTCTCTTAAAGCGTCACATTCTTGTTCACTGTCATGCAAATTTTAAAACTGCCTAAAGTGACCACTAATGTCTCTGTGATCATGAATATTTCTAAAATGAATTCCCCCCATTAGTCTCAGAATAATTTTGAAAAATAGCCCCAAACAAAGAAGTACGTGAGTGATTTTTAAGAGGAAGGAGACAAAAATGTGGTCAAAAACTAAATTAGATAGAAACTAGAAAAGCACTTAAAGTGCACAGACCTCTGCCATAGCCCTATCTCCCAATAGTGAAGAATCCTTTACAAAAATTCCTGGATCCGTCCCCATGTGCCCCCCACCACGGCATTCGCTGATTACTCCCTCCCCGGTGGGTGGAAATACAGTGAGGCAAAATCCGTCTACAACTTTTTGAATTATGTTGCTAACAAACTAACAAACCCACCCGATCACATAACCTCCTTGGCGGAGGTAACAAACACATTAATACGATACAATACAGAACAACAATGTCATCATACAGCAATTCTGCTATGACTAATGTATTTAAAGACAATCCAAAAAAACGTTTTTTGTTTTATTTAACTCTGCTGCTGATTCTTGTACATTTTAGAGTCTGTACTTTTTTACTTTTACTTGAGTAAAGAAGTTGAATCAATACTAATACGTTTACCAGAGTATTTTCTCACTCAAGTATCTGCCCCTAGAGTTTACAACATGGAGGTACATAACACGGCAAAGTACCTGCTCCCTCTGTCATGTTTCAGTCTCTGTGTCAGGGAAGTAAAGGAAAATTAAACATATTAGCTGCTTTACAGCACAAAAAGTGGCATTAAAGTGAGTCAGAAACATTGTGTGTGGAAGGAAATCAGTGCTGTGATGCTGCAGTCAACCAAACTCCTGCTGAATTTGGGATACTTAAATTATATTTTCTTTAAATACAACTTGTATATGATATTATCATAATTCCTTACATTCAGTTTACAATATAAACATCATTCTTTGAATCTGGATTTTAAAAATGTGGCTCGCTCTTAAGATGGAGGCATAAAAGTTTGTTTTGGCTAATTACAGAAGCAGCAGGAGGCCAGCCTGTAGCTGCTCATACTGAGAGGAGAGTGGCTCCATTACCTCAGTTTCAGGTATTATTACTAAAGTAGGCTGATATTAGTGTCAGACAGTGATATGCCGTTTGACTGCAGTGATGAACTGCTCTCTTCTGACTGTTCATGAGACTTGAAAAGAGATTTAAGAAAGCCTAGGGGTTCAGTAGCCAATAAAACAAATGAAGAATAATTTCTATTTCTAATCTGAAAAAATTTCTTGCCAAACGTATCACTTTTACTTCTTACATTTTAAAGCGCACGATGAGATCGAATCTCCTACATCCTCCAGCCATTTGTCCGCATGCTATTCTGTGATTAGAAATATCTTTTGCGCGTCTGTGGTCAGCTCTTGAACACACACTTCTTTACACATTTAAATATTTTGGAGTACAACACTGCTCTTTCTGTTAAACCCTTAACCATAATGGTCTACAAATGTTTTCTATTTAGAAGTTAAAAATCTGAGTTTCCTCTTTTTATACCCCAAATAACTACAGAACATTTTCTGCTTAAATCTCATGATATCTTCCAAGTGATGGTACCATGTACAATGGCATACTGAAAGACTAGTTTACCTTTAAGATAGACTAATTCGATTAAGGAATGCTGGGTCATCAAATATAACAAATCAACTGAAAGCTTGCTCTGATCCTCGCCAGTTAAAGATCTCACAGGGATTGTCAAAAGTTTGGTTTCATGTTAAATACATTTCAAAGTCATATCTAATCTAACATCACCAGATTCACGCTGCAAAGTAAATCAGTTGAAAACCTGCGTACACAAGCTCAGACCTGGCGCAGGCATGTGTGTCTGTGCATTAAAATGACCATACTACCAATTTCTGGTATGCAAACATTTGATAAATGAGAGCTAGGGTCTTCTACAATGGCCAATAACATGACAGTAATAATTCACATATTGCAAAACAATCATACAGCACATCACAATATCTGATCAAGTGAAGAATATAAAATGCTCCTTAAAAGGTTAAATAAGGATAAATTCATTTATTCACTGCAGTTTAGTGGCAGTTTGACTATTTTATCCCTCCTCATCTCTTAACTTAGTTCAACCACCATACTGCATTATCTCCATGTCTTCTTTTTCTGTGGTCTTATTTTAACTTATTCATGCCATAAAGTGGGAAAGCTGTGTGTCAAATTGGTGAGGAAGTCTGGTTAGTTCTGTTTTTTGTGCCTCTGTGGCAGCAATAGCTGAGAGAGGAGGCACTGTATGTACGTACACCACTCTTATGAACACGACATCTCAGGAACATTTAAGAGATTTTCTGCAAACTCCGTACAAATATTCATTTTGACAGATGGATAAACTGACATTTTGAAAGGTCAAAGGTCAGGGTCATTTAGCCCCTTGTTCATCCTCTGCTATAAGAATTTTACAAATCACTCGACCACAGAAACCTTCTTCTTATGCTGACTACCCAGCAGTTTTATTCCTTTAGGCATTCCACTGGGGGTGGTGGTTCAAGTTTTTCATTAAAACAGGGATATTTGGGATACCAGTTTAGCTCAGTTGGTAGAGATGGTACCCCTATACACAAATACAGTCCTTAACACAACGGCTTCATGTTAGAATTCTAATACTAGTACTGGTTTCTCTTCCCCATATCTCCTGTCTCTCACATCAGTATTTTGTCCCACCCCTACTGAAAGTGCTTTGCAGCAATTACACAAACACGCATGCAAAATCTATTAAAGCTACTTATGGGCTTCTGTCAGGACTTACACCCACAGAGTGTTAAGGACAACACTTTGGTGTTATTCATCGGCTGAATAAGTCTTTTGGTTTCATGTGAAGGAAAAGACGATAATCTCATTAGACGCCTAAAACTATCTCCGTGTCGAAACATGGGTGTGATTTTTTTGTGTTTTTAACACAGGGTTCATATCAGCTAATATTTAGCGCTCCAGCCCACAAGCACGGACATTTATTAAAATCGGTGTAAAGAAGTTAAAGAATTTGATCTGCTGCGTTAAGGATATAGTAATCTGATTCTTGTGTGAGAATCATTTCGAGTGATTTTCAGAGCTCTTCCTCTTCCTTGCCTTCACTCTCTTCTTGTCTTTGAGATCTCATCTGTATTCTTCAGGTCCCCCTCCCCCCTCCGTAATAATGGTTGATTTTCTCCTCCTCCCTCCCCCCGTCCTGTTCGATGCTCTCGCAGCAATAATGGACCCTTTCAGGCTCATCACTATTACTGTTAACGCAGATGCCTCGCCTCTCTCCTTCCTCTGCTCGCTCTTTCTTTCAAAGCGGACACATGAATGATCTTCTTCATTGTACCTCTTTCCTCGCGTTCTCTCACTCCTCTTTCTGAGTGAGCTCATTTATATGACTTTCTGGCTGCAGATTCACACTAAAACATGGTCTGTGGACCTTATTAATACTGCATTAAGCTCATCTCTTTAGCATTGAGATGCTGTCATGAAGCAACAGGGCTTTAGTGGTTTGCTCAAAAGCAGATGGAGAAATATTCATGTTGGTTCTATCATGTTGATTTCCTTTCTCCAGTCTACTGTCTTTAGCTGGAAAGATTGAAGTTAGTTAGGAAATGTAGAAAGAATAAAAGCTAACAGATTGGTCTTATCTGAAGATATCGGCGATCCCAAAAACCAGGCAGCCCGTTTACACACTATAATGTCTGACTACTTTACTAATTTCTTCCTTCCTTCCCAAAACTGTTGGACACAATAATGTCTCCATCCGTTGTTTATTCCTATGACAACCTGCCAAACTCTTCACACAGACGACCAGTCTTCAACAGACGACTGTCTTGGCTCTCATAAGAGGAAAATCTGGTCTATCAGTCAGTCTGTTTGACTCTCAATTGAAAACCAGACCCCCCTTCCCTCAGTCTCATGCACAGATAGTGTAATAATGCTAGAGGATATTAGACATTTGCTCATGGACATGACTGAATAAAATATGGATATCACCCACTGGATTTTGAGAGGTGTAATTAGGCACAACAGTAGTGGTGGCCATATTGGAAATGGTTTCCCTAACTTTTGCTGGAACAGCCACAATGTGTCATTCTGCCAGTCTACTCTGCCAAGTCTCTAATTATGGAAATTAATGTGTAGCATTTAGCCTAAGATGATAAATACTGATGCGTTATGAGAAAACGTTAACGCCTGTATATATCTGACCGATAACTGAACAAGCTATAGAGATCAAAGCAGGTTTTTTAGCCTCAAAGGGACACTTAAGGAACTGCATTTTTTTGTCAACACCAGAGGATGCTGCTTCTTAATGGACTTTAAAGAATCTTTAACTTATGAGTCGACAGCCATGCTAGCAACTCCTTAAGCCAGGGGAGTCCAAACTTTTCCCACTAAGGGCCACAAACAGAAAACTAGAAAAGCACTCGGGCGCAGACCTCCGCCATTAGCCCTATCTCCCAATAGTACAGAATCCTTCAAAAAATTCCTGGATCCAGACGGTGATCCGGATCACTCCCAAAATCTAATCACTTCTTCCTTTTGCCATTTCTACCATTTTCATCAAAATCCGTCCATAATTTTTTGAGTTATGTTGCTAACAAACAAACTAACAAACAAACTAACTAACTAACAAACAAACCCTGCCGATCACATAACCCCCTTGGCGGAGGTAAATATATGAATGGTGGGGGCCACTTCCATATTCCTCACCTTGAGGATTTTAAAGTTGTTAAACCAATATGATGTAGGTTAAGATATGCTCAGAGAACTAGAGATGAACACCATGATTATGGATGAATTAATAACAAAATAACAAACAGCCCTACTTGGAATGAATTTGAATGGAAAGTTAAGATGGGGTTTTTTTAAGACTCCTCTATCACCTCTAAATTTGATTACTCCTCTGGTCAATGCTAGAGGGGCTGTGGCCTGATAGGAGACCACATCTTCATTTATTTAAGACACAATCCCATTAGCCCTATAATGTGACATTGGTTTGCAGAGTGTGGCTAAAGTTAGCAGTGCTAGCACCCTAGATCCTTAGCCCTCCTTGCAGATTAATGTCAACATTCATGTGCTGATTATAACCTGACACAGCTGACTTTATCCCCATTTTCTAGATCAAAAAAGGTACTCAACCACATCATTCCCATGAGCACCTTTTTGCCATCTGTCCACCTTTGTAAACATTGGATAAGCTACAGGCAGGTGGCTGTGTTACATTTTAGGCAGAGTGACCAAAGTGCATCCCTAGCCCTAAACTAAGTCCAACTGAGGCTGTAGGAGCCTTATTTGTTTTGCAAAGTAAAGGAATTCACCAAAGTTAGTATTACACAATTAAGTCAATTAGGTAATAAAAATAAGTCAGGAAAACACCAAAGAATTAAGTGTGGAATTGTTTGAATCTTGACTAAATTTGCAGACTATCTGGCTGATGGAGCCATGTTGCTAGCGTGGTCTAAAAAGTTGAATCAGTCATTGAGCGTATTCTACAGGATAACAAAAAAGCTTCACCGATGGTTAAAGCCTTGTTGCAGCTTACATATGAGACAGGTCTCTGTAGATCTGTAATTATACATACAGTATGATGCCTTTCAGTATCTACCACAAGTTAGTGTGCGTCTTTTTGGATGGATAAACTAATAGAAACCTGAAGTCATAGGGAAGATGCTAATTTTGTACTTTATTTTTTTCAAGATCTGGTAATTTACAGTATTTGTTAATAAATCTGACTCTGTCACATCAAGTTGATGAGCATGACTGTATTTCATTTTGAACTTGTCATATGGATGACTAAATATTACAGGTAGGAGGGGTTTTGCCGGCACATAGGATATCACAAAGAGTCTCTTATTGAATGGACTTTCATTGACTCGTCTCGGTTCACATGTGGAAGTGGAAATGAGGTGTCAGCACCTTCTTCATATGACTTATCAGTGGTTTTTTAGGGAAACAGTTGCTCCTTTAAACTACTTTAATTGGTTTCTAAATGGCATACCTCTTGCAAAAAGCTCAATTTTTCTAAATGAGATAATTATGTTGAATTTTTGGCGTGTGTCGCAGCATGACTCAAAGCAGATATTTTGGATAAACATGCAGCTTCAGTAGCAGTTCTGCAAGCTTGATGAGAGTCTAGAGAATCTTCATCTCACATGGCCTTTAGGAGCATAATGCTTTGCCATCTCCTCTAACTTCCTCTCCATCCCTTCTCTTCTTTCCATTTCTCCCAGTCTGTGTCTGTCTTTATCCGCCCATCTCCAGGAAGTGCAGTTCCCAGCAAAAACAATGATAACTCACATAATCGTGCATTTCCTAGTGCCAGATGCAGCAGATGTGACGTTCCTGGAGTTGTTATGTCAGGAAGATTAAAGGTCAATATACCCAGCTCAGCTTTCACAAGAAAAGCAGAGTCAGAAAGGGAGGGGTGGGGGGCCAAGATTCATCCATTTTTTGTGGTGTTCAGTGTGAATCAAGTGATGTTAACGAGACGCAGTGTTAAGTGATACAGACGATCTGATAGGCAGTAGGCTTGCGTGCCTTCCTGTGCTGTCCTCACTGCTGGCACAGAGTCAGCTCAGACAGATGGTCAGAAGGGCTTTATGGGAGTATATCCCCCCCCCCACACCGTGCCCCAGCGTAATAATGCCGGCAGAAAGCCACAGGAGTTGACACTGCAGCTCTGACATCTGTCTGTGATAAACATCATTCCATAGTATTACCCAGGCCTTTTTGATTTGAGGCTGAATGACTTGTAGCATCCAGAAAGGCCATGACAGTTAATCATATTGTCATGTGACCCACATTTCTACTTAAAAAGTGAACAAGGTTACATTTTTGAACACCTCCAGTTTGCTAACTTTGCCCCAGGGAATCTAGAATTAAATCTGTTTAAGTCCACATTGTCTGAACTCAAGTCAGACTCAAGCAAATATGATGACTTGGACTCAATTTGAAAAGATCCACAAAGGACTTAGAATTAAAACTGAGTGTGATGACAATGACTAGTGACTTTAATTCAGGAAACTTGAGATTAAAAAGTACTTATGCGTATGTTTGTTGAACTCAGTCAATTTGTTTGACATTTCAATTTACAACGCTTTAGTCAGTTCCCAACTTTCAACTAGTGGGTCAGAACCCAAAAGGGGGTTGTTGAACTGTTTTCAGTGGGTTGTGAATACATGAATGGAAAAAAAAAACTGACAAAAACACTAGAGGAACAGGAAAATAATCACACCTTTGGGGCGGAGTAAGGGGTGGATGTGGCGTCCAAGCATGACTTAGGGTAATGTCTGGGTGGGTAGTTGGGCTGCCATGATCCCTGGTCGTGCTTTGGATGTCCCTAGGACCTGAAAACTGCTGATGGTCTCCAGGTGTATTACCAGAGATGCCGTCTAGCTTGACCTTGGTTGCTGAACAACACATGTGACATGTATCAAGCTTGTTAGGACAACGGATATAGCTGTGCCCTAAAAATTTGTAAATTTACGTTGTTTCCTTGAGATTTCAACTTTACTGTTTTGTTATTTTGGGATTACAAGTTTCTTTTCTCGTGATAGCAAGGAAAATCCTAATGACTTCGTAAAAAATCGCCAAAATATACGTTATAACAGGAGATGCGGTCAAATAAAATGTATCCACACATGTCCTCCTATGGGTTGTGTGGGATCCTGATGCTAGACCACTGAGAACAGCTTTAGATAACTTTAGTTTTACAGCTAATCTAAGTAGCCTTAAAAACTCCTTAGTTAAAGTGATGAGGTCGAAAACTACAACACTTAAGCTAAATTAGCTGAAATTAAGGGGGAAAATTGAGGAAAGTCTTAGCTTTGTTGGTGAATATTAATAATAACTAGTTTATGACCTGAAATTCAAAGTTTAGGTTTTTGGACTTGAGTGAAAGTGATAAAGAGAAACCAAAAACAGTCTGGGACAGTCTCTCAGTGATGTCATACCTACTCAACTTGGGTTTTCCTTTTGCAGCTGCAATGACGATAACAGTTGTTCAATTTAGCAACAGAAGCCTCCGGATCGGCTTAATACTGACCCACAGGGGCATCAAATCCCTCCCAACACACGGTGCATGATGCTAATAGCACTGGCTGTTTTCTGTGTGTGTAACAGGGAGAGATACAGCAGAAATAAAGAAGGCAAGGAAAGACAGAGTAGGCACAAAAGAGCAGAGTCAGGACTCATGGACAGACGGACACTGATTTTTACTGTCCGCAGGTCGACCGCTGCCAGTCACGGAAGAGTCAGATTAACTTTATCTATAACAAACAGATGGCGTTTTAATGCGAAACCATGCAACTGCTGCCAACACATGTCATAAATACTGCTGACATTGATGGGGAGGCTGTTTTGACCAGTTATGTAATAAAAACTGAGGACAGAGATGGTCACTTTCTTTGAAAGATTATGATCCTAAGGGAAAGTAAACAAGGGCTTGCACTCTCTTGCTACGCTACTTTTAAAGAGGACTTATTTATGATTCAAAGACAGAGTGATTACACATGACATTGTTTACTTTTCATTGTTATTCTCTGCACTTAAACTTGAGCGTTCAATAAGCCACAAGCTCAGGATTCAGGATTGTGGAGATTATGTTAAACAGTGATTTTAATATCCGTTTGTATTTATTGCAATAAAGTCCTGGTGCAAATTCAGTGGTGAAACACTGCTTTTAGGATTCAGGAGACTCATGCTGCAGATGCATGTATTGTCTATAAAATGAAGAATACAGATAGACATAAAAAAAAAAACGAGATCTTGCTGATTTCAGCTATTGATTGTTATGCTTGTAATACAGCATTTCAGGTTCAAATAGAAAATGTTCTTTGGCTCATTTTACATTTATTGTCTCACAAAACTTGATACTTTTACCATGAAATAATTCACAAGCAGTGTCAAAGTGAACAGCTCAGAAACAGCTGCAGGAATGCAGATCGATGTTAAGAGGTGAGGATATTAAAGCTCTCAGGAACGCTGGTGGAGGAGCATTGTCTGATATAATTTTTCTATGTACTGGTGTAACAGTGTTTGTTTGTATGTATGTGCGCCAGTTTTTACTTACGTCTGATTTAGGGGTTATTTAAACCTTGTATTATGAATCCTTTTGGGACATTCAGATACCAAGTTGACTACACTTAGCACATACAACCAGAATATGCATTGACAATGCATCTTCTGTGATGATCCCCAAGCACAATTCTCACTTTAAAAAAAAACCCTTATTGCATTTCCCTGACACAGGTATCCCTGTATGCATGTGCAGTGAAGCAATACAATACAATACATATGAGTAAATTGGCTGCAGTATCAGGGATTAGCTATGCATTTTTAGCAGCTTTTCTCCTTCATTATGCCATAAATATGCTTTCAAAGAAGACAGTGATTTACTGTTTAGCAAATAAACAATGTGAGGTGAAATGATGCCCTTAATTAGGTAAAAAAAACTCAGAGTAATTCCCATCATTACTAGCAAGGTTGGACACAGCTGTGAATTTTGCTTAGTGGTCTTTAATGCATACCAGTACTCTACACTCGTCTGCAATACCAAACCATGAAAGCATCCAAGACAAGTGGTTCTCAGCTAGATGGGAATCAGGACCCAACATGACCACGATAAGAGAAATCGCGACCCGAATATTTGAAAATATGACACCTCTCAAATTTATCAGGTAAATATTTTGGAACCTGAATGAAAAAAACCCATTCAGATTAAAGACAAAACAAACATGTTTAAAAGCTTATCATTACAGAAGGACACACATGCATACATCTTATTTTACTCCATTTTCCCAAGACTGCATGGAAATTTGGTTATTTCATGAGACTCTTCCTTGTTGTCTTGGGAAAACCATGCTGTGTTATCCAAAGAAAAGGAGATTAAAAATGGAAAGCTCCAGACATAAGCTGAAATTTACTTGTAATCAAAGGAAAAACAAATAAATACATTTCAGTCAGGACTACTTTGACAAGAAACACATATGATTTGTGGCTATATGTATTTCTTTATTAAAAGTTATTATTAGAATTTATTGCTGTTATTTATAATTTGGCAGTGTGGCTGTTCTTGGATTCCCCTGCCCTTTAACAAGCCTATGTGGAAAGCATCAAGCAGGGACAGCACATGTTCCTGCTCTTCCAATGACAATAAGGAAAGCCTAAGACCAGTAAGAAAGCTGCAAAACTCCCAGAGCAGGGCATGCATCAGTGACAACAGGATGACATTAAGTCAGATATAGCATAAAGGAGGAGCTGGGGTGGAGGAGGGTTGCAAAAGCAGTCTGTAGAGAGAGCGGCAGAGCATAGCCTGGCAAGCCTAGTTTTAATAAGGCAGGATGAGAGTGATTAGCCAATAGCAGCTGGCATTAGCTGATGAGGGCTTGTGTGAGATCAGCTGATCTTGATTAAAGCAGTGCTTGACACATGACCTGCCTGAACTTATGCTATATGCTCAATTTATAAATTTACCCTATGTCCACTTAGGTTTCTGCATATAGAATTTCTGCCATATATTTTTCCTGGCACGCATTTGCGACCCACTGGAAAGAGCTTCATGACCCACTTTTGGGTCCCAACCCACCAGTTGAGAACCACTGTCTTAAACCACATCTGTGCGCAGTCTGAGCTATTGGATATCAATCTGTCTTCTGGAAGCATCCACACCTAGCACTGCAGATGGCCACTTGGTATTCAAATGCCCACAACTGATGTTAATCCGTGTTAATCCAAGGTCTAAATGGGGTCTTAATGTCTGATTGTGCTATGTCAATGCATTTTTACATTTTTTGGCCTCCCTGGGTTGTACTGAAACAAAATAATTAATTCCTGCAACACAATTTTGAACTTAGAGATGCTAAAGCATCTATAACAAATCAATCAAAACCTTTTCTGTCTCGCACTTGGAATGATTTGCTGCTTCGCTACACTGTGAGCCCTGAGTGACCGCTCTGTCATGCCTGCGCTTTTAATCAGCAGTGTTTCCCTGAGCTGCTAATGCCATTAAGCACCAGTCAGACACTGGTCTCTGCCCTCCTCGTTCATCTTCCCCTCTTCTCTCTCCATCCTCTCACAGCGTTTAAGCCATTAGGACATGATGCAATGCACTGCTAATGGAAAGACAGGCTGTTCATTTTGGTTTGACTTTCTGGAGCCAAACTCTTTCACTCAATTGCCCCTGTCCTTCCAATTTGTCTGTTACCCGTCCATTCGACCAATTAAGAGTTTGTTTTTGGAGGTGGGTGCTAATAAATAGGCCAGGTGTCATTTGTGCTCCATTATGATAATGCTTTAATTTCTGGACAGTAACAAGAGTTTAAAAAAGGGAATATGATTTAAAAGAGGGTCTTTGGCTTCACGGTGTATTAAAGCTGTTACTTTTTATTATCTCTAAACCCACTTCAGCAGAGTGGCTTTGTTTAGTATAAAGACAAGAAACTGGTAGGAAACTGCTGGCTTTGCTCTGTGATCTGTCTTCAGGCAGCTCTAAAGCTTATCAAGTTCATGTTAAGACATGTCAGTTATTCCTAAACGTATAGTAATTCTCCATTTTGACTAAGGGTTAAAAATGTGCTGTATAAGCCAATTTGTGCCCACTTGGCAGAACCAAGCTAGCTGTTTCCACCTGTTTCCAATTATTGTGCTAAGCTATGCTAATTGGCTGAGTTCCAGTTAGATTTTTAAAGAAGAGACAAGAGAAAAATGTCGATCTTCTAATCAGAAGATCAGTATCTTGTTTATCTTGTAGGATCTTACAGCTCAGCCTCAACCTGATTTATCCTCTCATGTTCTGCCAGGCTCCTGTTTCTGGGTGGCAGTGCTCGATGGACGTGTGGTGGGGATCGTGGCGGCGCAAGGTCGTGAGGATGACAACACGGTCGAGTTGCGGCGCATGTCGGTGGACTCCCACTACCGCGGCAAAGGCATCGCAAAGGCCCTGGGTCGTCGTGTTTTGGAGTTCGCTGTGCGTAACAACTACGCCGCCGTGGTCCTCGGCACGACGGCTGTCAAGTTGGCCGCCCACAAGCTGTATGAGTCGCTGGGCTTCCGCCGAACGGGCCAGAGCGAGGATTACAGGCTCCCCGGCATGAGCCGCTCGCCGCTGGAGAGGCTCTTCTTCCAGATCCGCTACAGCCGCTACCGCCTGCAGCTCCGCGAGGAGTGAGAGGTGACAGAGAGAGGGAGAGAGAGATGGAGATGGAGAGAGAGAGGGACAGAGAGAGAGAGCAACGACCCTCCTTCACCTGAGAGCCCCCGACCGCATCCTCTCCTCTTGACAGCTTTTATTTATTTTGTGTCATTAGTGATAACTTCGAGTACTTAACACTTCGACTACTTCACCTTTAAAGTCACTAACGTTTTCATCACTATTATGATTTTGTTGCTGTTGTTTTTGTGTTATACATTTATAAATAAGAGTTTGTTTCTTTTATCTTGATTTTCTTAGCTATTTTTTGGTACCTTACCCCTCCCCTTTCATTGTGGGAGAAAATTAAATCAGCTTTTAAAGACACCATCTTACTGACACCCTGACTAGGTACCCTCTCGAGCCCCTTTGGTTTTATATTCATTCGACTCTGATCAATACTCCCCTTCATTACTTCTCCCCAGCACCCTTTTTGACCCTCCCCCATTACCTCAAGCCTGACCCTCCCATTTTCCTAAATCCCTCACAAAAATTCAACAGCCAGGTTTAGTCGCAGTGAAAGGAGACATCATTTTTCAGCAGGGGTGAATAGGACGGAGCAATGGACAGGTCAGGAGGCCCAAATATGGCTTCCGGGTGAGCAACACGAACAAAACCTGACTTTGATGTTCACACTCTTTTCAGAAAAGCTCGTTATTGCTTTCTGTGTATGCATCTTTGGCTGCTCACACAGAAAAACCATGTCATTTGGCTGTTTTCCAGTCTCTCAAGACACCATATTGAAGCACAGCAAGAGTGTGTTACTGACCCCCACAGTGTGAGAGAAGGATGGCAGGATGGTTACCGGAAATGTGCTGTGTTTCCTGCATCCTGATGGATTTGAATCAACACAGCGCATCTTCCTAAAACACCCTGTGCTCCTTCTTCCTCATCAGATCTCTCCTTCCTCTCTATTGCCTCCTATCCTCCGTTTATCGCTGCTTTTTGCTCTCAAATGCTGAGGAGAGGGTCCCTGATTGGTTGAGGTGACAGGAGGGAGGAACTTTCTCGCTGACAGATCCTGAGAAACAATATAGCTGCATGTCAGAGCTTGTCTGTTTGTGTGTGACTGTTCAGAGTGTATGTGTGAGTGTTGAGGCAGTGGTCCGACATACGACCAGTCCAGACACATGTACGATGAACAACTAACCTTTTTTAATTTGTGTGAAGGCGCACACTTTTCTTGCTAAAAGTTAAGTATTATCTTTCTATGTGTACTTAATAACTGTTTACTGATTTAGGAAAGATAAATTATAACATTTTGAACATGTTTACTATTTGACTGACAATTAGTAATTTTATAAACACATATTACCACATTGTAATATGCAAATTTTACTGTCAAAAGTAGGAAAAACACAAAATAGCTGCACCTGACACTACATATACAAAATCCAGGTTATTGGGGAACAGCTTGGTAAAACATAAAAGCAATACCTGCAAACCAACAGTACATAACTGAGCACAAATAGTAACTAATTATTTAAACTAATGTATTGGCATGAGTGTCCCCCCGTCCTTCATGTATTTATATTGTGTACACAGCGGAAAACTCATGTAGCGAACAAACGTTTCTCCCATATCACCCCCTCTCCATCTCCATCCTTTGACCATACAACCAGCAGTAGATTCTGTCATCCATGATTCTGAGCCTAAGTTGTGTCATCATGAATCATTCTTTGTAAAAGTTGAAGCAAAACACAAACAAAAAAATCACATAAAATTTAAAAAATGTAAAAAAAAAAAAGTGAATACAATTGTAATCATCATGAAGTTAGCGATGACCCTCCTCTGCCTTGCCATTCTTTCCTCCCTGCAAAACTCTCCCAACCCCCCATTCATGAATCTGTCTGCAACCCTGGGCTAGACCCCAAACCCTCCATTTGAACCCTGCGCACCCTCAACTGAGCTTTGACCTTCCCTTTCCCAGGCTGCACCCATTCCCCCACCCATCTCTGCATGCGCCGCAGAGCCTTGCTGCACTGCTTTTATTATTCCATTTAAAGCTTGTTGGACCAACCCCAAACCCTACCCTGATGTCATCCAGGCAGCTTTGAAAAGTGCTGGTTTGAGTTAGACGACATGCTCTTGTATGCAGATGATGAGTGTATTTGTGTAAGCTTACCTGCCTGGATGGCATCATGCCTGCCAGCAAACCAACTGTAGAATGCAAAAAGCAATGCAAGTGTGGCATGCCTCTGTACCCGGTGTGTGTACGGTGCCTGCCCTGGAAAAGTGTAGAAAACAATTTATAAATATAATATATAAATATATATATATTATAAAAAGAAAATAAGCTTCTGTTTATAGATGAACATATTAAAGAAATGTGTGTTTCTTTATATGGAAAAAAGAAAACTTGTACCATTTGCATGAAATGTGACTTTGAATGCAAATATAACTTTTAGGGGAGAAACTCCTAGCACATGGCATACAGTGGAACCATAGACTTGTAATTTTATATTTCTTTTATTATTTTATATTTCTTTTGTTATTTTAATCCTCTGGAGTCAAGACAAAGTGTGAACCTGACACGAGCCAGTGCTCCTCAATCTTTGCAAACTCTCATTGAGATGAAAAGCTTTGCCAAATTTTAAAAAGTTCAATGCTATTTGGATTCATCGATCATTGGCTGGTGGAGTTAGTTTCTTTCTTTTCAGTAAGAATGAGGCCTTCTTCTATTAAACCAGCTTGGGGAAAGGTTCCCAAAACCTTGAAGATCATCAATGGGCATTTGACAAATCACACGATAAAAAAAACATTTCTGTGTAGTGCAGAGTGCAAAAATAAACAATCTTATTTTCACTAAATGCCAAGTTTATTATATGCAGATAAAGGATACAAATTGTTACTGTCCAATGGTTAGACTTTTATTAAGGCTTCAGTGATATTAGCAGTGTTGTCAAACAGCCAGTGTCAGAATAAAGCAACAATCACCTATTATTTTGCATTTAACTCCAGATAACAATTTCTACATTAACTTAGTACAAAAAGTTAGTACATTTGTGTTTGATATATTATTTCTTTATTATAACAACGCTTCTTTACATCTTATACCATTGGAAAGCTTGTTTATTTCACTTTTAAATGGTACCACATTTGTAGGGAGCATGTATTTGTGGGATGAGCAGCAGAGCTGAGTATGTGGGTTGCACCCATGAAACATTTGCCAAATTTCTCTGCAATGCCAAACAGCTTATACTGCCATTGACTCTTTTTTGGTGGATTGGATGATTTGAGTCTGAAGAAACAAGACATATTGGCAATTTAATAGTTTATTCATCAAACAAACAGGAGCCTCAGTGTGGAAAGACCACAAACAGCCACAACAGCCTGGCACCTCCTCCTCATACTGGTCACCAGCCTGGTCACACAATGCTGTGGGATGACATCCTATTCTTCAACCAGCATTTGTCACAAGTCAGCCAGTGAGGTTGTGTTGGTCTCTCTGGCATGAACAGCACACCCAAGCTGATCCCAGAAGTGTTCAGTGGGGTTGAGGTCAGGACTGCTGGCAGGCCATTCCATCCTTTCCACTCCCAGGTTCTGGAGGTAGGCTCTGATAAACCCCGCTCTGTGGGGGTGTCATCTTGGAGGATAGAGTCCAGTCCCAGACTGTAGAGATATAGGATTACTGCTGGTCGCAGAATGTCATCTCGATATCTCTCTGCATTGAGATTGTGGAATAATGCCCCTAGAGGTACCAGAATTTCTAAACAAGACTCAGTAACAACAGCAAAATGAACTGTTTGGCACTGGTAGAAAAGATCTGGCACATTTTTCTATGGGCGCAAACCACATACTCAGCTCTGCTGCTCATTCCACAAATGTGTGATCCTTACAAATGTGGCACTATTTATAAGGGACATAAACGTCTTTAAAACAGTATAAGATTTATTGCCAAGAAGCACTGTTACAACAAGGAAATAATCTACCAAACACAAATTTCCTCACGTTTTGTGTTAAGTTTAGATTTATTTAAAGGTATACGCTACATAAGCTGATGCAGCAATTGGAATACCAAACATTGATATGAGTAGGATTTTAGATCCTCAGGTTTGACTTTTTGTAGGCTACCAGCTTGTCTTTTGGACCAAACGTATCCACATTTGGGCCATAAATAAAGTAGTGTCAGGATGCCAAATTTGACTACAACTTTATGTTTTTTCATTTAAGGAGGTACATACCAAAGGCTGTATTTAATAAGTTGATTTAGCCACATTGGAGTCATCCATTGCTTTGAACATATTGCCAACTTATTCATGGAACCAAAAGAGATCATATTTAGGTGATTGGTCTCTTGAATACTTCACAGTGCCAATCACAAGTAGCCATGGCCCAAAGTGAAGCCAAGATTACCTTTGAATTTACACTAAATGGGACCATCATATACAAAATTAACCTTGAAGAAGACTGAAATCTATCAACAAAGGCAAAATGTTAATGAAGTTAAAAAGAAGCCAAAGTTGAGATGCCTTTTAAAAAAGCATTGGCTTCACATTTGAAACTAAAAGGATACGTCCACTTCTTTTACACAGTCTATAGTATAACCTCACGATGGAAAAAGTTGACAAAAGACGTAAGATGCCAGTTTAGGTCAGGTTCAAAGGTACGTACCTCCACCTTGAACCTTTTTGTTACACCATGTCCAAGGAGGTTTATCTCCTAATGAGTTTTTTTGTCTTTTAATTTAATGGTACGCAATTTTCTCTATAAAAAAATCACATGTAAAAGCAAGACACAAATGCACTACAAACATCACAGTATTTTACAAGAGAAAGAAGATAAGAAATGCATCAGATATTTTTTGGGAGCGAGGGGGAGGATGTTTCTTGACTTTTTGATGCATCTGCTTTGAACTTTGAGAGTCAAAAAAGGGCCTGATTATATTTGCACCATACACCACTGACATACAGAAACTATAAACCATCTTTTAAAACTTGATGCTGCAGTTATGAAATATAGCTGTCAGTGTAATTGAAGCTTTAGATGTCTTCACAAAACAGCAGAGAAACATTTGGAGTATTTCAGGATGTAAATCAGTATGTGAAGGTTCTCCCTGTATAATTCTATCAGACCTGGGTGAGGTGTGACGGGGAGTGGGGTTGTAAAAATAACCGCTGGTCTGGGGCTTGTGTACGAATGTGAAGTCTGTCAATTCTGAGCCATTTCTACTGCTGCCAATGTTAGTTTGTTGCCAGATGAAATTTAAGACACCCCTTTTTTGTTTGTTTTCCTTTTAGGGGGAGAATTAAGTGTCAGTAAAAGAACATAACCTGAACAATATCATTCAAAACGCCTTCGCTAAGGCCTTATGCACTGGAAACAAGCGCTGGAGTTCAAATATCTTGTGGACTGCATGGCTGCGGGTAGCTAAAGAGTGATTTTGAATTGTAAAGATGAAGTGCACTGACTTAAATGCATTTATTTCTAGTCTGAGCAATGTCTGTTTTCTACTTCATGTGAATGCTATGCCCTGTACTCTCACCTCCCACTGAAACTGGTGACGCATACTTCATGTTAGAATGTAGTAATTAAACCGTATGCAACTTCTACCAGAGTGTAAATGAAACCTTTCCTTTCCTTGGAAATGTTCTGCCGATGTACAATCCAAAAAAAAAAAAAAAAAAAAAAAAAAAAGAAGACTCTTTCATTTGTTTTTCTGTGATTTGCTTGAGTGTGAGTGTGCTGTCCTGTTGGTTGAGGTTTGAGAAGGTATGCTGCATAGAGGCCTCTAAAGACGGAGGAGGCTCTTTTAGTTGAGAGTGCTTTACAACCCAAAAATGATCATCTGATGCCCGAGCGGAGGCTGCAGAAAGCCAAAGCTTCAACTTCAGCTCAAGTTTAATGTGGAATTTCTTGAGGTTAAACTAGCCAAATGGTTAAAATGTCATAATCAGTATTTCATTCAGTTTATTGGTGTTGAAATCGCACAAATGTACAGATCCTGTGGGTGTGCTGTGTTACTCTGATGGTGTGCGAACACTCACAGGCATGAATGTAAACTGCCAAGATTTATGGTCTTAGAAAGATTTTGTTTTAAATCTTTCCTGTTTGCTTGTTTTACTTTGTGAATGAGACAGTCGATAAGGAGGTTAAAAAATGGCTTTTTGTTCTTTAATTAAGCAACTTAACCACTACATTAGCTGTTAGACATGTTGTGTGATTGTAAATAGCTATACATATTGTTACTATATGATTTTACTGCAACCTGTCATCTTTGCTGGATTTAACCAACCCGCTGGAGTTCATTTTTTGTCTCAGAAGATGGCTGTCGTCTGGAATGTTCCACCTAACGAGGAGGGCGAGGGGTGAGGGAGGAATGTGTCACATTGGCAGTTAAAAGCGGGGGCTGTAAAGGGTGGGAGGAGGAGGAGGAGGAGGTCTGCGGCCACAGAGCTCCAAAGCATGGACTCCCTCTCTCTCTCTACCTCTGGTGAGGACTTTGCTCTGCTGTGGCGAAATACAGAAGGACTCACTTTGGACTGAGGCCACAGGTGCCAAGAACACATAAGCACTTGTAGCACAACTGTGTCTTGTTTTGCTATTACGGTACAGATAGTTTTGATTTTTTTACATTTCCTATGAAGAATATGGATTAAAGTTTCTCTTTCTCCTGTATTATGGATTGTATGTATTGTAGGCGTATATACAAAACATAATGTTTAATTAGCACTAAAACCCATGGCTGTTTTTGGAGGGGAAAATTTGCCAAAGGTGACAGTAATTGCTGCATTTTTATCCCTTATGTGGCTGTTTTTTATTCAACACAATCCTGTACTTTCTTGGTATTATTCAACAAAAATCCTGCCCACGTGCCATCTAATTAAGCAATAATCACAAAAACCGAGGAAAAGCCCCAAATATAACACACTATCAGTGATTATTTTACAAAAGAAATGCTGCATTGATGTTAAATCCCTTAAACTGTACCTATTAGTGCCAGTGATCACAGTATTGGCATTGCAACTCATGATATCCAAGCCTGAAGGGTGTTTGATTGTAAAATGTTAGTTTTTTTGTATTTTTCTTTACAAAAAGGTGTGAAGGATGTGCTTTTTTAAAGTTGAAGTAAACAAGTGTACCTCTGCATATTTGTACAGATATCAATAGGAAACAAGACAGGGGTGATGGATGCTAAAGAGTGAACAGTTCTAGCAGACAGGTCTAAAAAACACGGTGGTGTAGCCGCACTCTGAAAGCCAAATCTGCTGTTAACTCTTGGGCTTTTATCTAGCCACAAAGACTTCCTGTCAAACTCACTGAGACACGCACTGCAACTTCACAACCACTACTCTGATCGACAAATTCAAAAACATGCTGCAGCTGCCAGTATTGCAACTCTTAACCATGTTGACTTTTCTTACAAGCGAGATTCAAAGTCTCTTTTTGAATCTCTGTAAAGTTGTAAAGTATATTTTACTGTAAATAGCATCTGGGGGTCATTTTTACTCCTTTTGTAACAGGATTTAAAATATATAAAGTTATATTTTAAAGATATTACAAGCACTAATGAAGAGATTCTACAGTAATGCAGGTGTCTTCATCTGTATTACCTCATGACAATCCCATACTGACTAGCAGCTGCTGCTTTCAGAGGCTACAGTGCACGCCATCTTTCGCGCCACCTGTCTGCTTGAACTCTCACGTCGTCAGAGAGAGCCTTGAAGATGGCAGCAGCAGCAGCTCTGTTAGAGTGGAGCTATCTATCTAACAGAAAGCTGCTGCTACGCAAAGGGAGGCTCTCTCTGCCCTGGAGGCCTGTCCTGGCTGTTGTCTGTTGCTACGATACCGACCCACACAAAGCACAGCAGGGGAGTGATATGCAGACGCACTGTGGAGAGGCAGACGGGTCAACCAGTCAGCCACGGTGGAGGAAAGGAAGGAGAGATTGATGGAGGAGATGGATGGATTTCAGGGGGGAGGGAGTTAAAATGTAATTGAGGGAATTTGGGAAACAGGGGGCACTTGAGGGGGAATTGTTCGTTTATGGTTAGGGATTCGAAAGTTTAGGCCTCATGATTCTGAGCAAGGTTGACAAAATTTGTGATACTTTTTCAATACCATGTATTTTAAAATGATACAACCGCTATTATGTTAATAGGGGAAAGCGTTGAAAGTGACAGAACGTTGAAAAACTACATCAAATTCACACTCTCCTCCACAGTGTCAAAAACATAACATAATGGTAATTGGCAAGATTTCTCATTTTAAATTAACACTCAGTTGGCTCTTAACTACACCAACCCTTGTTTTAAATAGCCAATAACTGAAGGCAAACTGAAAAAAAAGTTTCTCTTCAGAAGAACTGAAAAAATTCATTTTTGTGTTGTGATCAAAAAAGGCATGAAACACTTGATACATAACATTCTCTTTTTTTTTTACAACACCTGCAGCAGGTCACACATATAAAAAAGGGATGTTAAATAACCAGTGTTCTGTCATTTAAAAACATGGAAATGGACATTTCTAGTAAAAAAAAAACAAAACAAAAACAAACAAACAAACAAAATTTAAAATGAAACAACAGTTTTTGGTTTGTTTGATTCACAGTTCAATACAAAATGCCTTAAAGGGCCAGTGGCACATTTTTTCCATGTATGAGAAAAGGCTCAATTTGGGCGCCTAAGACTGGCATTTCAATTCCTGTGGTATTGAAGCAGATATTAACATCTTCTCATTTTTACTTGTATATCAAAATTTTAAATTCTAGTTTCGAGACAAGTCAGAGTAAAAAGTGCCTGGGTTACAGAACAAAACAAAGAGATAGTTTTCTTGTAAAGTGAAAAGGTGAAGCTTGGTGTGGCGATTTAGCAAATAAATCCAGAGAGAGAGAGAGAGAGAGAATAAGAAGAAAAAAAAGGCATGTCCTAGGTTTGAAGCTGTTGGTACAACCACTCTGCTCGACCTCAGTGAGCCTGCAGTGACAACCTGGTTTCTATCTGGGGTCCGTTAGCTTTCAGTTCCCTTTCTGCTGTTCCTTTGAAAGCCTGCTGTTTTACCACACTGGGGAATATTATCATTATTGTGATTATTAACCTTTTTTTTATACTGACAACTGGAACACTGTATAGATGTAAAGATGGCATTTCTCTGCATTATGGCGATGATTGAAACATGGCTGTACATATACTGTATCGATTAAAAAATGATGATGCATCAAGCTTTTATATGTCGCATCAGTATGATGTTTTTTTTTTTCATCAAAGAGTGAAAGAAGGAAAGGGAGACACACAGTGGGAATAATGTGAGATAAATAATATTAAAGCATATGTGTCAGCCGTGTTGATGTGTCCCACAGGGTCTACATACACGTCTCACAGTCGCCATGGCAGCACAGGGAAGCTCATGCTGTTGCCCTTGACAACAGCAGTCTTCAGAGGGACCCTCAGGCATGGGTGCCTGTGAAAGACACAGGTTATAACAGTTTAGACAAAACTCACTTAAAGCTCTTGTGAAAAGATTTAAGCAGGAAATGAAACACAGCTGATACCTCCACATGAGCTAAAGAAGTAAACTAGATCATCAGTATAAAGATTGATTATGTAGCTATAATAAGAAACTGCTATTGTTTACAGAGATTTTCAATGCGTGATAAATTTGACTGTTACGATAAAACAGAAGGAAATTTGGTGCTAAAAATGTCATTAGCACAGTTACAAGACAGAAAAATGAGACATAAAATCCCTAGTAGACCCAGTTCCTGAATCTGCTTGTTTTACAGTTCTCCAGTGGTTGCACTCATACCTGTTGCATGGGTAACTTTTCTTCCAACACTTTTCTCTTCCAGTCAACTTTCCATGAATGTGCTTTGATACAGTACTCTGAGAAAAACCTTCCCTTTCAGCAGTGACCTTCTGTTGCTTACCCTTCTCACGGAGGGTGTCACTGATCGTCTTCTAGAGCAGTGGTTCTCAACTGGTCCAGCCATTGGACCCACCATCTACTGTATGTGAATTAGGGACCCAACTTTCTGATTTTTATTAAATTAATTCAACAAAAAAATGCTGAAATTTGGACCTTGGAAGGAACACAACAAAAGGCTGAACTATGGGAGGACACACATACAAACATTTCACTATGTTTTACAATTATAACACATTTTGGTTGTTTTTTTTTAAGGTAACAAGACATATACAAATTATCATATGAAAACCAACTTTCTTGAAACTATTAAAATCTCAAGAAAACAATCAGAATTTACTTATTTTCCTGCAAAATAAAGTATATGAATAGATGTCTGCCTAGGGCCTCAGTATCAGAGATATTTTGCCTTTTGTTTTTCCTGAAACCAGTTTGCGATCGACTGAAAACACCCCTGCAACCCACTTTTGGGTCCCAACCCACCAGTTGAGAACCACTGTTATAGAGAAATATCAGCAGTCTTCCCCATGATTGTGGTTGTGTGTACTGAACCAGAATGAACAATCAAGAAACCTTTGCAAATTGGACTTTTCCACAATATTCTAATATTTTGAGATAGTGGATTTTAGATTTCCATTAATTGTATGTTGTAATCATCACAATTAAAACAAAAAAAGACTTGAAATATTTCACTTTGTAAGATGAATCTAGTATATATAGAAGTTTAACTTTTTGAATTAAATCAATGAAAAAAAACGAACAACTTTTTCGTGATATTGTAATTGTTTTTGGATACACCTATATATTTAAAAAATCTTTTTCTGGCCCTTTGGGATCTTGCCCATATTACTAAATGAAACTAAAACCAACATTAAAATAACTTAAAACCAAACTAAACATTTTACACAAAATAAAAGCTAAACAAAACTAACAAACCAGCAGTTTGAACCAAATAAAAGTAAAACAAATGAAAAGTCCACACTATTACAACCTTGTAATCTACACTCTTTGTCTTGTCTCTTTTCATCTGTAAAGTCAAATCAAGACAAAACCCCAAAAGCTAAACTCAAGAGATACATACCCAAGAATTTGTGGTCCTGTACTTTGCATCATGTCAACCTGACACACATGATGGACGGTTTCACTTATCTATGAAATGAGATATTTTTGTATCAATCTGGGCAACACCCCATACATGGTGTTTGAGAAAGAGCAGAACCTTTCAAAGATTTTTGAGGAAGATTGGATAAAGGTGTTGTCTGTCACATTCATTACAGGCCAATCAGGGCAACAAAACGTGACATAATAGGTATGCATCACCCCAATGAGTAAGCATCACAACACAAGCATGACAGGCAGCCATTATTGTTGTTCACTATTAGTGGAGCCACTTGCTGAATTAAACTCATGCTGGAGCCGGTCAGCAGAACCATCTTTTGAGGAAAAGCCTTCACTGTGGTCTACACTAAGGCCCCATCCACACAGAGACGAAAACGATATATTGCTGTTTCGTTTTTAACAAGTTTTCCGTAAAGACAGAATCGTTTCAGGAAATATCCACGTAATCACGGAACCACTGAAAACAACTGAAAATGCTGTAGTGCATATGTCAAGCCTGTACGTGGCGCTGTAACACTGCCATGGAAAAGCACCAAAAGAGAGAAGAAGATCACAGAAAACTGACACAACCTTTCTTCTAGTTGCCCTTCTGGTTGTTCTCTGCATTGGATTTAAGAAAATATGGTGTGTGCGTTTCACGGTGTTGGTAAAGAACCATCAGATTTTGCTGTAAAAACCATAACAAGCTCAGTAGATTCTGCAGCATAAACGCAATCCTGTAATCTGCCATTGTTGTTTTGGCCGGACACGTGCAGGCGTCTTAAGAGAGCTACACTATGTGTGACATAACCGTTTCAAGAAAGATGTGGTTGGCCGTCCACACAGAGACGAAACGGTAGTAGTTGTTGTGCACTCTGGGACCCATTTTCAAAAAGTATTGTTTACCGTCACCCAAAACGCCAGTTCCATGTGGATGAAACGCCGATAAGACAAAAAAACTTTTGCATATACTCTTGAGTTCGCCTCTGTGTGGATGAGGCCTAATATCTTCACCAGCTGCCATTGTTTACAGGCTTGCAGTAAAACTAAACCACACCTGTGCCTAAAATGAAACTGATTGATCAGGTCATTCTCTAACAGGTGTTTCACCTTGAAGCATCTTTGCAGGATAGATCCGCCTGATAAACGGCATAGTATCTGGCTGATCCATTGGCTTTGGAAGGTTTCACGACACCACTTTCACTGTGATCTCTGGGAGAGGCCCATAAAGTCTTTAAAATGCTGACTCATTCAGTGTGGTAAAGTCCACACCAAAGCCTTTACATGCTTGCAAAAGGAGCTGCTGATGTCTTGAATTAGACAATCAGATGTCTTTTTAACAAATCCTTCTGCATGCTCAAAGGACTTAAGTAAGGTGGTGTGATTTTCATAGCGGATCAGAAAGATGTTAGAAAAGCACTTAAAAACAGATTCACTAGTATTTTATTTACCTCCATTCTCGCTTAGAAACACTCCTCCAAAACTGCAGAGAACCCTCTAGAGTTTTCACATACCAGTCTCACGCTCCCCTCTCAAAGCGGAGGATTGGTGGGGGGGTGGCCGTGCACCCCTAAACCACCGAACAATGAGAGAATAGAGGAGGGAGATTTCCATAACACTGTCCATTGCTGCGGCTCTGAAATGCTCGTACTGACTCGGTGAGAAAAGCTGCTCCTACATGAGCTCACAGTGCTGTCAGCGGGTTCAACAGGCAGTGAGAAGGGCTGAAAAAAGAAACTAGAGACACGACAAGACAGAACTGTATAGTGGATAAACTCAGTATCCCCCCATGCCACCTTTACGCTTTCTTAACAAGGGACAGCTACGGTAATTAGCAGGCAACAGGAGGTGACATTTCCAATAGGTAATGGGGGTTAGGCTTTGTTAAAAATGTCACAGACTAGACTTGTTTTGCAGAATTTAAGGGTCTTAATTGAGGATGAAATAAAAGGGGATAGAAGAGTCTGGATGCTACTGCCAGAGACAGAAACTCGGTCAGTGTGCCTGGAAGCTGGTGACTGATTTGTGTGTACGAGCATTCATGGAATGTGTGTGTGTGAGTGAGAGAGGCATGAGCAAGACAAAGGGGGGAGTGGGCTGGAGCGAGTGAGTGGATAAAGCAAGGCTGAATGTTTGTGGCTGAGCAAAATTAGATCATCTGCCTTTAACCAATTTAAAGGAACCAAAAGATGAAGGTTGTTCAAACGAATGACCCTAAAAATATCATGGTTTTATGCCATTAAAATAACACAATCTTTATCAGTTACGCCCACTCTTTCAAGTCTTTATTGCTCATTTTCCCCTTCAATTCTGCCATTAAACAGGATTTGTAACGTTTGTTAAAATCAAGACTTATGCAGAACAGTAGCTTAAAAATGCTCTCAAATGTAATGATATTTAATTAAGGATTAGCGCCAAGTGAGCATTAAATACTGCCTGCAGGAAAGGTCACTGGATGTATCAAATGTGAACCTGTAACAAGCATTTGCAAAAAAAAAAAAAAAGGCTCTTTGGCGAAACAAAAGACAGAGAAAAGGAAAATTTCAACACAAAAAAACAGTGCATTTCATCTCTTCAGCTGCTGAACCGTGCCTTCTTTTTTGAAACCCATTAAAAACTGAATATTAAGCTTCACCTTAAAAAAGGCAGACAGAACAGTCTTAACAAGAGAGTGTGAAAACTGAACGGAGGAGGAGGACAGGGAGTTTTTTCATTTTGCAGGATGGAAAGAGAGAGAGAAAAAGAAACTGGTGCGATCCAGTCTGTGGCTCCTGCCGTTGCCCCCAGATACTGCCTGGTTTCCATAGCAATATGGATGCAGGACGAGGGAAGGGAGAGCGAGATTGAGAGACTATGTGATGAGAGAAATGGAAAAAAAGAAGGATGAGAGCACACTGACTGAGCAGCGAGCGACAGAGAGAAGCCTCGGCGCAGAAAAGGAGAGTACGTTCAACAGAGAGGGACGACAAAGGGAGGAAAAATGAAGGGAGGGAGGAGGAGGGAGTCAGAGAGAAGGAGAGGAAGATGTTGGAGGGATGTTGAGCTCAGACATGGATCCCCAAGACTTGCCACTGGAGACCGCCACCTTCAGGGGAACCTGGGGAGCACACATAAGAAAATGATGTTGGTAAAGGTGTAGACACCACAAACAGGGACCTGCTCAGATTTTTGTTTATCCAACAGAAAGAGGAAAAGGAGTATTCTGTATTTTTAAATACACTTTAAGTATCCAAGACAATGCATTAATCTACTTTACCAAAGACAAAAGCTGGAATATAAAAACTTACAGGAATGTACTACATTTTCAGAAGAGAAAAAAGGGCAAATAAAAATATGCAAATTTTAGAAATCATGACTTCAGAAAAGTTGGGATGTTCAGTGATTTGCAAATCTTTTTCAGCCCATATTCAATTAAATACAACAAAAGACAAGATGTTTAATGTTCAAATATCACTTTCTGGAAATAAAAACATGTCCTGATTTTGTGCCTGCAACATTTTTAAAGGCAAAGCCGACAACAACATTAGATGCCCATGACCTTTGACCTCTCTCAATTATGGCAGTGCTTGATTCTGTGGCATGCTACATGCACGATGGTTTTAGAATAGGGGTTTGTAAAAAACATCATAGTCTAGGCAATAAATTGATGAAAACAGATTTATTTTTTTCTGTTGTACATGACAACAGTCAAGAGTCATTCAACTTTACACATCAAGAGAGAAAGCAATGAAATGAAAATGGAGGAAATATAAAGTTGTGTAATTTGGCTTCAAATATTTGCAATTAATAAAAAAAAAAAAGTGGCCATTTTCAATTCATAATTAGTTTGTAGCTACAGGATATATTGAGTTGGATCAATAAGTCAGAAAGAATAATGTCTTAGTACTTAAAATAATAAAATATAATGTCAAACACTGAAATAGAAAAGGGCAAATAAAAATGTTAAAGGTAAAACTTAAAATAGCTATTTCCATTTTAGGTCATGGTGTCAGATTTCATTCAACTCACCTTAAGATGGACTCCAAGTTGGTCAATATGCTGAAGGGACTCCATGGTGCTTTTTACCAGAGCTGCACAAAGAAGAATGAATGGAGTAAGAAAAGGGTTTTGCATCGACTGGAGGGATTTTGACCATTTTATGTTAAAACAGCCAGACTTCTGATAGTCTGATTCAGTAATGCTTAAAAGAAGAAGCATTCTTTCAACTGCAGGACTGTTATATAAATCTACTAAAGCATGTTTTCATTTGTGAGAGAAATCTCAAGCAAAGACGAAGAAAATTTACCTGCGAACTCTTCCACCTGTGCATCCTTCACCTCAAACAGAAGCTCATCGTGGAGCTGGGCGAGCAGCCTACAGTCACACACAATCACAAACATGCAATACTCCAAACACAATTCAATTCACACTTTAGTTTATAATACAATAACTAATGATGAGGCACTGGACTGATTTTCATCAACACGTCACCATGACAGCATCAGCCGAAACAAACTTTTCAACTTTACAAATGCAACTCCAAGTGAATTTACCTGGCTGTGATTTGAGTTTTAATGTTTTTATTGATTTAAAATGCACTTGACTATGATTTCTGTATAGATTCAGAGAACACAACATGTAGAGGAGCCAGTGTGCATTTTGCTATTTAAACTGCATGACAAGAGTAAGTGATGATCCAGGAACAATGACTGGTAATATGAGCCTCTTTAGTCAGGGGTGTGGTGTTTTTGTTGGTTGTACCTGGCACAGAGAGAACTGGACGAGGAGACCAGGTTGAAAATTCTTATCATGGCCATCTTGCAGAGATCAGCAGCAGAACCTGCACACAGACACAGTAAAACAAATCATATTTGACTGTCTGAAAAAAATATTGCAGAGGAATAACCTCAGGAGGAATCATTAGCACAGCCGCACTGATAAGGGGCTTCGAGGCTCATACAATATTGATTTTTGTGGGAATATTTGACAGAAAATCAAGAAAACAACTAGCTTTTGTGGAACTCTTTTATTCAGTGATGATTAAAGACCCATCTACCTACAACTCCAATTCCAAAAAAGTCGGGGCACTTTGTAAATTGTAAATTAAAGCAGAATGCAATGATTTGCAAATCTCATGAACCCATATTTTATCAGGTATCGAAACTGAGACACTTTATCATTTCATGAAAAATATTGGCTCATTTTAAATTTAATGGCAGCAACACATGACAAAAAAGTAGGGACAGGGCAACAAAAGCCTGTAATAGTAAGTGGTACCCATAAAAATCTGCAGGACGAGCATTTTACAGCTAATTAGGTTTGCTGGCAACATGTCAGTATATACAGTCATGACTGAAATGTTGGCACCCCTGGAATTTTTCCAGAAAATACACCACTTCTCCCAGAAATTGTTGCAGTTACAAATGTTTTTTGCATACTCATGTTTATTGCCTTTATGTGCATTAGAGCAATAGGAAAAAAATCGAAGAAAAAAGCCAAAATTTAAATAATTTTACACAAAACTCAAATAAATGGGCCGGAAAAAATTGTTGGCACCCTTTTAAAACTGTGGGTAAATCATTTTATTTCCAGCATGTGATGCTCATTTAAGCTCACCTGTGCCAAGTAACAGGTGCTGGCAATCTAGAAATCACACCTGAAGCCAGTTAGAATGTCTAAAAGTTGACTCAACCTTTGTGTTGTGTGCCTGTGTGTGTCACACCAAGCATGGAGAAGAGAAAGAAGAGCCAAGAACTGTCTGAGGACTTTAGAAGCAAAATTGTGGAAAAATATGAACAATGCCAAGGTTACAAGACCATCTCCAGAGATCTAGAAATTCCTTTGTCCACTGTGAATAATATAATCAAGAAGTTTATAACCCATGGCACTGTGGCTAATCTCCCTGGACGTAGACGAAAGAGAAAAATTGACAAAAGAATGCAACGCAGGATTGTTAGAATGGTGGATAAACATCCTCAGTCAACTTCCACACAAATTCAGGCTGTCCTGCAGACTCAGGGTGCAAAAGTGTCAGCTCAAACCATACGTCGTAATCTGAATGAGATGAAGCGCTATGGCAGGAGACCGAGGAGAACCCCACTGCTGACAAAGAGACATAAAAAAGCCAGACTGGAGTTTGCAAAAATGTACCTGAGTAAGCCTCAATCCTTCTGGGCGAACATTTTGTGGACAGATGAGACTAAGGTAGAGCTTTTTGGAAAAGCACGTCATTCCACTGTTTACAGAAAATGGAATGAGACCTACAAAGAAAAGAACACAGTACCTACAGTCAAACATGGTGGAGGTTCAAGGATGTTTTGGGGTTGTTTTGCTGCCTCTGGCACTGGGTGCCTTGACTGCAAGGATTCATGACATCTGGAGACTATCAAATAATTTTGGGCTGCAATGTAGGGCCTAGTGTCAGAAAGTTGGGTCTGCGTCAGAGGTCATGGGTGTTTCAGCAGGACAATGACCCCAAACTTACTTCAAAAAGCAATAAGAAATGGTTGGAGACAAAGCACTGGAGAGTTCTGAAGTGGCCAGCAATGAGTCCAGATCTAAATCCCATTGAACACCTATGGAGAGATCTCAAAACTGCTGTTGCAAGAAGGAACCCTTCAAATCTGAGAGATCTGGAGCAGTTTGCAAAAGAAGAGTGGTCCAAAATTCCAGTTGAGAGGTGTAAGAAGCTTGTTGATGGTTATAGGAAGCGACTGGTTTCAGTTATTATTTCCCAAGGGTGTGCAACCAAATATTAAGTTGGGTGCCAACAATTTTGTCTGGCCCACTTTATGAGTTTTGTGTAAAATTATGTCAATTTTGTCTTTTTCCTTCTGATTTTTTTGTGTTGTTCCAATGCACATAAAGGCAATAAACACATGTATACCAAAACATTTGTTGATTGCAACAATTTCTGGGAGAAATGATGTATTTTCTGGAAAAATTCCAGGGGTGCCAACATTTTCGTTCATGACTGTAAAAAGGATATAAAATGAGCATTTTAGAGAGGCGGAATCATTAAGAAGTAAAAATAGACAGAGGGTCACAAATCAGTGAAAAAAAATGTGTCTAAAACTTGTGGAATAATTTTGAAAAAATATTCATCACTTAAATTTGTGAAGACTTTTAAATACCCCACCATCTACATTACATGATATCATCAAAGATTCAGAGAATCTGGAGAAATCTCTGTGCACAAGGGACAAGGCCGACGGTCAACATTGGATGCTCGTGATGTTCAGGCCCTCAGGTGGCACTGGCTGAAAACAGGCATGATTCTGTACTGGAAATCACTGCATGTGCTTAGGAATAGCAGTTCTCAGTCATCCTACCTTGGACCACAAAGTTGACAGCCTGCCTCTCAGCCTGCATGCGGTTCCCCCAGTCAGTGGAGTTTATGTTTGGAAGGGTGCGTCTACGACCCATGATGGAGAGAACATAACCTAAACAAAGAGGATAAGACAAGATATTTGACGTTTAGTGGAATTTTTGCAATAAGAGACTGAAGTAAAGGCAAATATAGAAATCCTTGCAAAATCAGAGGAGTTCTAAAGTTGAAGTGTTAGCCTCAAAAGTCCAGAATTACTTGTTGGTTAAACAAATTAGGCATAAATTTATTAGCTTAGGTCTGCAGTGCTGGTTAAATGTTTTGTCTGACCTGAGCTGTAATGCTCTAACACCCGGATGTATATCAGCACAGTGGAGGAGGGACATCTTATAGTGTGGGGGTTTGATAGTAAGTGGATCTAGAAAATTGAAATAAGCCACTCCTGTGTTGTCTTGGCTCTGGGCTTGGGGTGGTGTGAGGGGTGGGGGGTACATCCACCCAGTCTGAGGTCCAAAGCACTGCAGAAAAGTGTTTCATTGAGGATGTCTCTAACCTTGCAAAGCAGATGGATACGCCTGTTTCCCTGTTTCTCACTGGCGAATCCATCTTGCAAAGCTCCCATCTGTACATTTTGGGCCAAGGTAGAAAGTGTCAGGACCAATCAGCGACGAGGGGCAGTACTCTCAGGTGCAGCGGAGTTGTGACGTAAGCAAGCAGCAACAATTACAGTACAATTATGGCAGAAGAGATTAGCGTGGATGCTGCTAAAGCGCCAGTTTTGTCAGAACTTGATGACATTTCTTTGTTAAAAGAAGAACAAAGAACAGCAGTGAGTTGTTTTCTTTTCAAAAACAACAAAAGTTGTATACTGACATGTCTATAGTCGCCATGGTTCGCGTTATTCCTCGGTAGCTGCGCATGTGCACCTCAGTCACAGCTACGTCATGTGTTTTGTTGCTCTGATTGGCCCGTAAGAATGTGACAGACAGAATGTTCATCCAATCACACTCTGAGTTTTCAAATCCTCTGTCCTTTCCCAAATGCTTTGTATTGAAGGTTTTCCAGATGGATGTGTGAAACACACTCCAAGGGGGGCTTGCATGTGTTTTGCACTGAGAGGCTTCCATCTAGCCACTCTGCCATAAAGCCCTGATTGGTGGGGGGCTGCAGTGATGGTTGTCCTTCTGGAACTTTGTCCGCTCTTTATGCAGGATCTCTGGAGCTCAGAGTGACCAACAGGTTCTTGGTCACCTCTCTGACGAAGGCTCTTCTCCCACAGTTGCTCAGTTTGGCCAGGCGACCAGCTCTCTAAAGAGTCCTGGTTGTGGCAAACTTCTTCCATTTGAGAATCATGGAGGCAACTGTGCTCTTGGGAACCTTCAGTGCAGCAGACTTTTTTTTGTAGCCCTCCTCAGATCTGTGTCTTGCAACAATCCTGTCTCTGAGCTCTACAGGCAATCCCTTTAACCTCATGGCTTGGTTTTTGGTCTGATATGCAGCTGTGAGGCTGTAGATTAATGACAGGTAAAAAATCTATTTAAATGATTGGCTGCAACATTACAAAACTGGCAAAAGTGAAAGGGGTCTGAATACTTTCTGAACGCTCTGAATGTTTACTGAAGTTTGTGCACTTGTTAAAGGATGTGTAAAATTAGTCAAGTTCCTGGATTAGCATGTCCATAGAGAAGTTGTTTGACCAAAGCAAAGAAATTCAAGCAAGCCTCTAAAAAACCTTTCAGAGAAAATAAACTGTCTGGAGGATGAGTCAGGTCCTGGCCTGTAACTTCATGCAGTGCCAGTCTGTAAAAGGAAACAATCGTCTTTTTATGATCCGTCTCACTCCTTTCAGTCAAGTGAGTCATCCATAACAACAGGCTGAGAAAAACCATAGCTACAGAGTTATTTGAAGGGAACAGTCTCAGTTAAAGTAGCCTGTCAGCACAAAATTGTGGGTGATCATCAGGTTAACTGTAAAACAAAGATGTGTAACCTAGATCCCCTTGGTTTCAGTAAAATGAGAAAAAGGAAATTTACAGCTCAAGCAAAACACCAGTAGAAGGTAACACAAGCGTTAAAATGATGTGATTGAACACAATTGCACAGCATCAAATGCAGGTATGCACCAAACACACACAAAGTGATACACAATGAACCAGTACATTCCACCAGCTGTACAATGGAGCAGGCTTTGGGGCTAAATCCCTGCTGTATCCCTGACTGTGAGGAAAACTGAACAGGGCATGAATGACTGGCTACCTAGAACACACAAATACACTCACATACGTAATCATGCACACACACATAACTGCAGAGGAAATAGGCCAGAAAACAAACAAAAACCCTCTGCTTTTGACCCATGGCACATGCGTGTAACCTTTTCACCAGGAATGTGACCTTTGATCAGGGGCCCGATGACAGAGACAGGCTGTTGACGTTGTGCCGGACAAATTTTGCGTTCATCTAAGGACAGGTATAACCTTGAACCATACTGGAATGTGGGTTTTGTAACTGACTGGACTAATATGAAACAGCGCTGTGAAGGAAAAAGCTTTCAAGTTCAGGCTCTGTTCACGATCAGGGACATGGAGAAAGTGGTACAACACTTACAGCAGTAAAGGAAGTGGAAGAAAATCAACATCTCTGATGACGTTTTGTGGTTTTGTGTGTCAACAATGTCAGAAAATATTCCTTTAAAAAACACCCAAACATATTTAAGACCCTGAAAGCCTATATTCCAATCAGTTGTTATTTTTAGTTTCTGGTCTTAGAACAAAACACAATGTTTATCACAGTGTTTTTAACTGTTAGGCTGTTTGTCTCTGACTCCTAATGCTGTATACAATTAATTGAATTATAATAACATCTATAAGATAATTACAACACTAGCAACAATGATCCACATGTATGCAGATTGGAGATGTCAATAAAAGATCAAACCATATAATCAATACATTGCACAAAATTTTCATAGAAATAGTACAGAAAAATGCTAAAAATAAATAACAATGAGGAAAAACAACAGGTTAAAATATAAAGATAAGAGAACAGAGAACACAATGACATTTATGCACAATCCAGCTACAGCCTCAAGACACATAATTCAAAATCTGAATTGACAGATCTGACAAAGTTTGCCTGGGAACAGACCGCTCATACATGGACTTCAAGGAAAGGTTTTCATTCCTACAACTTTCATGGCGGTTTGCACCAGACAAGCAAGTTTATATTTTAACTGAGAGATTACTGTACCAAGATGACATCCCATATGGATTATTCTCTCCACAACAGCCTGATAAGACAAAAACATATTCTACTGGTCAACACTAAACACCCCAAGTCAGTGTAAAAAACATGTAGTCTTTGCTGTAAATGAGAACAAAAATTATCAACACAAATTTTACACTTGCCTGTGACTTATTCTACCAATGTGCACAAATACATCTGATAAAAACAGTAAACATGGCTAAATTTTTAAATCACTTTACTGCCAATTTTGACTGAGAGACATGCAACTTGGGGTAAAACAGGCAAGCCTTTAATTCTCTAGATTCTTCACATGTTGCTGTCTGAAAGCCCTGACTTGTTTACATGCATGCTGAAATAAAAATGAAGCTGTCACACAGCAGCCATGCAGCAGCCACACGCCCAGTCCAAAACAACAGAAAGACAAAACTTAAAACACAGATCAGGGTGCCATCAGTTAGAACTGGCAGTAATCACATAGAAATACGCTTCGGCTGAATTCAAAATCTCATAAATGCTGTTAGGGTGATATTTTTGGGTCTAATAGCAAAACTTCTGTCATCATCCGTATGCATATGAAGTGTTTGAATTGAAGCTTCTCCCATCATTTGAGCTGACACATACTTTTACCCATGGCAGAGCATAAGAGGCTGAAGTGACAGCTGAACAGCAAATCTCCTTTTCATTAATAACAAGCCTTTGCCTGCTCCTCTGTCTGAATTTGAAACACCAGAAATATGAGCATTGACAATCTGACACTGTTTTCAGAGCCAGGGTGTGTTTGGTGTGAGTGATAGCACAGCAGGAAGTGTATCTGTTGATGCAGATCCAAGCACTTGTTTGTTTTTTGTGGCCATTGGAAGATGTGGATGTGTTTTTTATGCCTGTGATTCCTCCTGTTGTTTCTCAAAAAGGCAGAGAAATATCTCTCTTCCTTTTCATCTCTGTCAGTCTCTAAACATGAAGGTGCAGCAGCCATCCCAAGGGCTTTGATGGAATGTGCTCAACAGGACAGGCTTACCCAGAGTCGAGGCTTTATTCCACTTCAAAATAAAAGACAGCAAGTGTCAAACAGAGTGTGAACCACTCGGAAATGTAATTCACTGTAGCATATGAAATAAAAATCCCCAAATATTCCTTTTTTGTCTTTATCTTTGTTGTATTCAGCGCTACATTTCTGTACTCCAAAGACCTTTTTTTTCTTTCTTCTCTCTCTGCTGTAACACCCACACTGTGATACTGACCTCACCTTCATTTTGCCCTTTCCAACACATTTCCAACAAATATGACAGCAGCTGAGGCGGCACTGTTCACCTCATCTCCGCTCAGCCTGCCAGCACGCAGCAGTTCTGAACAAAATATCGCCGTATCGTATACCAATCATCTCTGAGCTCAGTGCAGAGTGGCGAAGGAGCCCTGGCACAAATTAATCTCTGCTCTCTGAGTCACTGCCAGTAAATCTAGTGAGAGACTGTAAATTTTCTCCCAGATAACCACGGAGTATTTTATCCTTGGCTACAAATGAGGTTTGGAATATAGTAGAGAACAAGAAGAGATGTGAAAATAAAGGCGTAGAGAAAAAGAAAGAAAGACAGCTGAAACAGAAAAGTAGCAAAAAGAAAGAGACAGACTGAAGGACAGCAAGACAGAGAGACTAGGACAAGTTGGGTGTATCACTCCCTGCACTGTCTCCAGGGATAGGATCACCATAGTGATGGGCTGAATTAAAGCAGAGGGTTTGGTGCAACCATCACTCTGCCTCTGTGGGCGAGGTGGCTTCCAAAGTGAACTGTGGGCTGACTTTTTTTTGGAGTAATGAAACCATTAAAATGCTTAGGGAGGTGGCAAAACACGGGAAACAATGAATTTTAGCTGGGCTCATCATGGGTGACAGGTTACTGTAGGTGATTCAGCACCTGTTTGTGTGTGTCAGCAGGTCAGTGTCAATGATGAAGCTGGCACAAAAACACCAGCTACCGAGACCCAATCTTGGAACACTTTAGCTATTGTCTGATGATAATATCGCCTCTAGGAATGATGATGAACTTTTTGGGGGATTCTGGTGGAGCCAACATTTAACCACTTACAGCAAAGGCTTCTGATTTTTTCTTTCGTGGATTAGTTGCAAAAGAGGTGCTATTTACCTCATTACGTGCTCATACGAAATAGGAAGTAAAATTCACCCCTCTTGTTATGCAGGGGGAAAAAGTGAGAAGCGATAAAAGCGATAAACAGAGAGGGAAAAGTTAGCTGTTTCATGCCTCATTTAAAACACTGATTGAAGTCCAATGTCTCACTTTAAATTTCTAATGAATATATGAGTTGCCCAAACTTGATGTGGTTTAAGAAGGACAGCTGCTCTCTTTATATCCCATATTTCTCTTTTGTTATGAGGCTGCTTGTAGCCATTGAGCATTCCTTGGAATAAAACTTTGTTCTAACTCCTTCATTTATTAAAATCAATGTGCATTAAAAGGCCTCTGTGTAAATTATGAAGTAGTGTTGTAGTACTCGAGAACAGTCTTGGTCTTGAGACTGTACTCAAGACCACATTTTGAGTGTCTTGGTTTTGTCTCGGACTCGAGAGCATTTTTACTCAGTCTTGTCTCCGTCTCGGACTGGCCAGACTCTGGATTTTTCCATCAAGACCGGTCGAGACGAGCACTGATCTGCTATTCTTCGACTTCATTAATGTGCTAAAACAACAAATAGCACACCTGCAAAAACTCGGACATCAGTCCATCCTATTTCTAGTCATTAATTCCTCTGAACACTAATTTTAGGCCTGATTCACCTGACAAATCTAGACACACCTCCTTTTCAGATATTCAAAATAATTCCAGACTTTCAGTGACTTTTAAATACATACAAGGGTTTATTTTTTACAAGAAGTTAATTCAACAAATGTGTTAAGATTTGAGATTTTTGCAAGTTATGCCTTGAAAGAGGTGCAGATGCCTTATTGTTATCTTTCAAATTGATTAAAAAGAAAACTAAAATTAAAGAGATTAAACAGAATTAAAGAGAGATTAGAGTACACAAGGAAATAAAAAATGTTTGGTGTTTAAAATGTTTGCTGCAATAAAATCAGCATGTTTTAACACAGATGTCCATTTTATGTTCCTAATTTAAAGGTAATCAGGGGCCCTCAAATTTAAGTAATAACAACCAACATTTGTAGCAGTAATGAACTGTAACTGTAGTGAATTTGAGGACTTCTTTCTTTTTGTTCTAATTAAATACAGAAACCTTTCAGAAATTAAATTTCCGAAACTACTTTTTTTTACTTTAACTGTCTGAAATTTGTGCATAAAATGGTCGGATATCTATTATAGGCTCCTATACTGAATCAAATCAAATCAAAATTGTCCTTAGGCAGATTTTGTGATATCAGAAAGTATTGGATTGTTGTCCACAGAATCCATATCTTCTTGTGATGAAACAGGTGCTCTACACCCCTAATATCTGCTTATAGGAATGAAAAAACAGTCTAGGAATTATCACCAATGGGCGCAAGGATGACATTGCAGTGACCTGATTTTGCTCTCATACACCAAAGCCTGCTGATAAGTGATAACGTAATTCTGCTAACTACAAACACTCTACAAACAAAAACCAAAACACTTCCCATACTTAACCTCGGCCCCCTTAGGGTGCTATTGGCCTAGCAGTTAGGTTGTGTCCCATGCATAGTCTTTAGTCCTCCAACTGAGCAGCAGGCGTTCAAGTCCAACCTGTGCCTCCATCCCCACAAGTCATTCCCTAATCCTCTATTACTACAAATAAAAGCATTAAAAGCCCCATAATGGTAAAAACCCCACAGATTAAACATTCTTGTGTTGAATTTGTGAATAGAGATGTGTCCTAGCCTAAATATTCATGTTTACCAGAAAAACAAGGTTGTTATGTAAGATAAGGCTACTAAAGACCTACTTGTCCATGCACAAACAGCCTAAGAGAGTAGCATTTTTAGTTCTAACACAAGAGGCTCTTTTTTCAAGCTTTCCACAGATTTGATTTGCTCTAATTGGTCAATACTTAACTTATTAGTTGCTTTGGTACATGCACAATAAATATAAGGCCTTAACCCAAACATAGGCCTCAGTGTTTTGGCTCAGATTGACCTCATGTCTCTGCCTGTCAAAGCTGGGCTCATGTACTGTGTGCAATGAGGGTTAAAGTGCAGACTTTACACTATTTTATGTGAGTGTGTTGAAGTCTCAGGTGTGCTGTGTTGGCAGTTCAGGCGGAATATAAATAGATTGTCCCATCTGAACCGTCAGCCCCCTCACACGGCCCAGCCCACCCCGCTCCTCCACCTCGCCCCCCTCAAGTATTGACCTACAGCAGTTTGTCTCATTCCTGCCAATGCAAGCACATCTTCTTCTTCCTCAGCTAAACACACATACATTGTCACAGTGTGTGGGTACGAAATTCAAAATACATAGTGCATGTAAAAAGTGCAAGCCCTAATCCAGACATAAACCCATCTTTTTGGTAAATTTGCATGGACATTTCTCCTCTGAAATCCTTAACTTTAACCCCACTATTCCCTAGATTAAGCTGTGATCTGACCATGTTATATAAAAAAAACTGTACGTAATTTCTTGGAAACTCTATTACAGTATCAGATGCATTTTCTCCAATATCTATCCCTTGAGCAGCTTTAAGACTCCAGATAACTTTGAGTTTATTCTTCATATGGGAGATATCAAGTGTGATTTGCACACACACCTTGTTTGTGGCACTGCTGGATGGTCCTCTGGATGAAGGTCTGGACTTCTCTGTAGGTTTGGAGGAAACTGTCCTGGAATTTGCTGGCCTGCTCAGCGCTCACACTGAGAATCCCTGAGAGTCGTTCACGGCCTGCAGGAAAACAACATGCCAGTAGTTAACTTTAAGTGAAATTGAGAGACAGGCGGTAATGGGCTGTGGAATGTATTCTTCTGCAGATCTTGATTGGCTGATTGGCAGGCAGATTGGTGCTACATCAGCAGTGTTGCAGGGGCTGTATCAGGCTGTTGTGGTGAAGAGGGAGCTGAGCCGGAAGGCAAAGCTTCAATTTACCAGTTGATCAGTGTTTCAACCCTCACCTATGGTCATGAAATGTGGGTAATGACTGAAAGAATTAGATTATACAAGCGGTCAAAATGTGATGTCTCGGGAGGGGGGTCTGGGCTCAGCCTTAGAGAGAGGGTGAGGAGCTCAGACATCTGGAGGGATCTTGAAGAAGAGCCACTGCTTCAGTGCATCGAAAGGAGCCAGCTGAGATTGTTTGGGCATCTTATCAGGATGTCTCCTGATTACCTCCCTGTGGTGGTCTTCTGGGCACATCCAACTAGGAGGAGACCCAGGGACAGATGCAGAACTCTCTGGAGAGATTATACTGTATAAGTGGGGCAGCTTAACCAGAAATTCCAAAACAATTGTTCATTTTGTGATACAAGCATGAAATTTGGTACAGCTATAGCCAAAGGCATTCCCAAAAGATGTGGATATGGAGACATCCTGAATTTTTGACATGGCGCCCATGGCAGCCATTTTTCAAAATGGCCGCCAATGATCACCATTTTCTTATCAATTTTCTTATCAGGAATGGATATTTCATATTAAGAATCTAAATAGTTTAATTTGTCTAAAATACCATTGGAGAGGGTGGAGGTTGGGTAAGAAATTGGTGGGGCTTACATCAGAAATGGGTGTGGCTTAAACAGGGGTTGTTTTATTTTTACATAGCACAAAAGTAAGGAAATTTGTGTTTGGTAGATTATTTCTTTGTTGTAACAGTGCTTCTTGACAATAAATCTTATACCAATGGAAAACCAGTTTATTTCCCTTTGAAGTGGTGCCACATTTGTAAGGATCATGCATTTGTGGGACGAGCAGCAGAGCTGAGTATGTGGGCTGCACCCATGAAAAAATGTGGCAAATCTTCTCTGCCAATGGCAAACAGCTTATTTTGCTGTTGCTATTGACTCTTGTTTTGAGCTTCTGGTACCCACAGGTCCTGATTGGCAGCACCAGTGAGCCTGGGGCCCTGCTACAGTGGTAAGTACAATAATACAATACAATATAATACAATTACTTTATTAATCCCTGAAGGGAAATTCATTTGTCTGGAGTCTCATCTGTTTATGGTAGTTATATAGTCTTATTGCTGATGGTATGAGAGATTTTCTAAATCTTTCTGTCCTGCAGCACAGGGATAGGAGCCGTCCACCGCTGTTGTTTCTTTGGTCATTAGGGAGATATGAAGTGGATGATCCATGTTCCTCAGAATGGTCTCCACCTTCTTCATTGTGCATTTCTCCACCTCATCCTCCAATGAGTTCAGCTTGATTCTGACCACAGAGCCAGCTTTTTTCACCAGTTTGTTCAGACGCCTTGCATCCTTGTGTTTTACAGTGCCTCCCCAGCAGACTACAGCATAAAACGGAACACTTGCCACCACAGACTGATAAAACATCTTCAGCATCTTACTGCAGATGTCTATTGATCGGAGTCTTCTCAGGCAAAAGAGGCGGCTCTGCCCCTTTTTGTAGATGAAGTCTACATTTTTAGACCAGTCCAACTTATTATCAAGGTGTACACCTAAATATTGTAGATGTCAGTAGATGATGTGGAAGATGTAGAAGCAGTAAATGTCTGCCTCAAGAATCGGCATGCTACGTTTGACTGATCTGGATAGGGCCCATGCGATAGGGCAACTTAATGTCAGAGACAGGCCGCAAAGCGGGTGTCCCAAGAAGACGACACCCCAAGGATACAGTTTTCACACCCGTCAGCAAGAACTCTATCCTCCAAGATGATAATACTCGCCCCCACAGAGCAGGGTTTATTAGAGACTACCTCCAGAATCTGGGAGTGGAGAGGATGGAATGGCCTGCCAGCAGTCCTGACCTTAACCCCATTGAACACTCGTGGGATCAGCTTGGGCGTGCTGTTCATGCCAGAGTGACCAACACAACCACATTTGCGACAAACGCTGGTTGAAGAATGGGATGCCATCCTACAGCAGTGTGTGACCAGGCTGGTGACCAGCATGAGGAGGAGGAGCCAGGCTGTTGTGGCTGTGTATGGTTCTTCCACATGCTACTGAGGTTCCTGTTTGTTAAATGAAAAAACTGTTAAATTGCCAGTATGTCTTGTTTCTTCAAACTTTAATCATCCAATCCACCAAACACCAAACAAGAGTCAATAGCAACAGCAAAATAAGCTGTCTGGCATTGGCAGAGAAGATTTGCCACATTTTTTATGGGTGCAACCCATATACTCAGCTCTGCTGCTCATCCCACAAATGCATGATCCTTACAAATTTGGCACCATTTAAAAGGGTAATAGTCAGGCTTTCCATTGGTATAAAATTTATTGTCAAGAAGCACTGTTACAACAAAGAAATAATCTACCAAACACAAATTTCCTTACTTTTGTGCTATGTTTAGAAATTGAAAAGATGGAATGGAAATTGAGCTTGAGGTTGTTGTTTTTTAAGCCTGAAAATTATACAGTTTAAACAAAAGTTGCTACCTGCTATATTTTGTTGATTAGAAAATTATACTGAAAGAACTATTTACATTTTACACTAAGTTTTATATAAACTTGAATCTTGAGTTGAATTTCAGATCAGTGTTTTTGATCACACACCATCATTAAACTATCACTAAAAGGAGTAGATTGATAGTGACTACAGAAATAATGATGTTAATGGCTAATGTATTTAGCTGACACTGAACCCCATGCTGAGTTCACAGCAGTGGTGTCACCAGTGTACCCTGGCTGTGTTTTGACATCCACTCTATTACATTGTCTGCAACACATGACTACTGTCACAATAATTATTCTTCATTTTTTTTAAATTCTCCATCTTTTATTATCTTCCCTGATAAGAAAATTGATGAGAAAACGGTTATCATTGGTGGCCATTTTGAAAAATGGCTGCCATGGGCACCATATTGAAAATTTAGGATGCCTCCATATCCAGTTTTCTTTAGAATGCCCTTGGCTATAACTGTACCAAATTTCATGCTTGTATCACAAAGTAAACAATTGTTGAGGTTATCTCCTCCACTATATGTGCTATCTGGCCTGGGAGCGCCTCAGAATCCCTCAGGAGGAACTGGACAACGTTGGTAGGGAGAGGGATATCTGGGTTGTCTTACTTTGCCAGCTGCCACCACGACTCGACCTCAGGTACATGGGAGGGGATGTTTTTTTTTTATATATATACTTTGTGAGACCAACCTCAGCTTCACCTCTGTCTGTTACTAGATTGGTCTAACGTTAGTTTGAGACAGCCGTTTCAATAAGGTGGCTACTGCAGTTTGGGCTCAAAAACCCCCTCAGGAACCAAATAGCTGACATCACCAAAGCTTTGTCTAATAATTTCTATTGTCTATAGTCTCAACAAATTTTAGACATGCTGATGAACTATAAAAGATAATTAGCACAAAACAGATTCTGAGGACTTTTAACTCACACATGAGTTTTAAAAATGAGTCTAATGTGACAGTGAAATAGTCTGGCATTTTAGGAAACACTCACGCTCTTTAATGCTAAAAATTAGAGGCTAGGAAATACACCTTGCCAAGTATTATTCCCTCTTTAGTACCATTGCTATGCCTCAGTTTGCTTTCTGTGATGGATTAAACTAATGTGACAAAAAACTTTGAGCAGAAGGTTTAGAAAATTCCTAAAGGTATATCTTGGTCATTCAGGACAAAGATGGCCCGGCTTTTCCCTGTTTGTCCTTATGCTAAGGTATGCGAGCCGGCTTCTAGAGTCATCATATTAAAAGGTTAAAATGTGGACATTTCTCAACGTGAAATGAAAGCCTGAATATTGGACCATTTATTTAATGTCAAAATTTTCTGTAGCTCTAAATTGTTGAGGTCTAAACTGCCTTAACCTTGACAAATGAACAAGCTGAGAATTTAAATGGGGCGAAACTGCCTTTATTATGACTGATTGAAGTGTTTGAAAAGTGACAGGAAAGGCAAGGGTCAGAGAAGAAATTTGAAAGAGGCGAGTGAACAGAGGGGAAGCTGGACTTGAGGGTAAAGGAAATTAAGGGGGAGAAAAGTAGAGCTGAGTGAAGGGTGAAAGATAGAAGAGGACAAGATAAAAAGACAGAGGGCAAGGATCAGGGAAGACTGCAAGGTAAGTGTGTGTGTATTTATGTGTGTGTATAATAAAGATTAAGGTAAAAGCACACAGCCTTACTGTGTGTATGTTCTTTCCCAGGATGTATAAGATGCACAGTGTGTAGCAGCAGTAGAGGAGTGGGCTTAAAGGTTAGGAAAAGATCGATGGAAGAGTGTAGAGGGTGAGCTAATGGGTGCCACTGCCAGTGTGCTGCTTGTGTGTGTGTGTTTGTGGTTTTCAGCTACAAGGGTGTGTGGTTGGTGATGAGTAATGTCATGCCAAAGAGCCTGAGAGGTGGCGGAAGGATTAGCAGGGGAACAGCAAAGATTAAAAAATCCCCACTGCCATATAACAGATACAAAAAATAGTGTCCCTCGACTAAACAAGGACTACTTTTAACCTCTGTTTTCATTTTAGTATGCAGGGAATGCATGTGCAGAGTAACAAACTTACTTACTTTCAGTCAATAGTATTCTCAAGGATGATTTCTTTTTAACATGTAAGCATATTTATATAATATTTTGGTGGTTGGGAGGAACTCAGAGTCCAGAAAAGCACTGAGATATACATGATTCCCACTCAGAGAGGATACTTTATTTTTTTTAATGTTAAATGTTATGTTTAAATGTTTTGGTGGAAAATTACCAACAGAAAAAAGTCATATTTACCACACAGAATGTCTTTATTGGTCTGGAGCGGTATTGTTTTTGCCATTTGGCACCATGACAGTGTCTGAGAAAAATTCAGACTTTTACCAGGTATAAAGAGTGAGATCATGCTATGATCTTCACCGCCCTTTTGTTCATTAATACCCTCGTTTTTCTTTGTAAGCCCCCTTAGTCTGACTCCTTTAAAATCTTTGCCCCTTACGCCATGTTAGCACTGAGAGCAGTGACAGAAGAAGAGTAACAGGAGAAGGTTGCTGCCATGGTTTTTTACTATCCTGTAAAGCTTTATACATATCTTACAGGTGATCAGAGCTGCTTAAGCTAAGTTAAATAATGGAAGAACGGGTGATCTGAGCTTTTCTTTATCACTGGTCAAAGCGCCATCAGAGTTGTTTTGGCTGTTATTTTAGGATACAAAATTTAAAGAACATTCCTTTTATGGCATTAGACATATAGCTATGGTAACATTTCATTTCATATCAAGATTATAGTGACCTGAAATATCAGGTCACTATAATCCAGTTAATGGTAATATTGTTTGATTGAAAAACCCTCCCCCCAAAAAAGTTTTGTGTTACATCCTGACCGACCTGCTGACATTTTTCAGTTCACCTCAGTATGCAAGCCTTTGTTGCATGCTGTCTGAACATTATTTACTGTAACATTATAGTGGGGTAATTGCAAAGGATTTTTGTGAGATTTTTTTTTCTAAATTATTAACCCTGGGAGAATTTTACCATGGTTATAATTAAAGCCGACCATTTTGACCCTAATTAGCATCTGGATACGGGCCTCATGTGATATCAAAAGCATGTCATATATTTCAACAAAGTAAACATGGATTATAAGGATGTATAATAATGGTTGTTGTCGGCTAATAGACAATAATAAGTTACTTTTTAAACCTAAAAACAGACTTGGTAAACAACATACATCAGTTGTTCTCAAAGGTACCCTTGGGGGTCCCAAGCAATTTATTTTCACTACAAATCTGTCAAGAAGTAACATTCTTGCCCTTTCTACATTTTCCATGTCAGTATCTAGCGCACTATGACAGTAGTTCAGAATGCTTGGAGACACAGTGGTCAGGCAGTCTCCCTGCCACTGAGCCGACACTGGAGGCAGATACTGAGGTGAATGGCATTGTAAACATCAAGCAGAACAGCGCTATGTGTGTGAGCTCCTATGCCACTGACTAGGGCTTAAGAAGGATAGAATTGCGAGGTTCAATGTACAAGTACAGAGGAGTGAAGGTGAAGCTTTGTTAAAGAAAGTGAATGACACAAATAAATGTTAAGTTTATGGTTTTAATACCAGAAATGATCTTGCAAAGTAAATAAGGCTTGTAATATAGGTTGCAAAGCCATTTCCAAGGCTTTTGGACTCCACCAAAACACACTGAAAGCCATTATCCACAAATGGAGAAAACTTGGAACAGTGATACCCCTTCCCAGGAGTGGCCGACCTACCAAAATTAATCCAAGAGTGCAATGGTGACTCATCTAGGAGGTCACAAAAGAACCCAGAACAACATCCAAAGACCTGCAGGCCTAACTTGAGTCAGTGTTCACAATTCAACAATAAGAAAGAGACTGGGCAAGGATGGCATCCATGAGAGAGTTATAAGGCCACTGCTCATCAAGAAGACTCACATTTGCAAAAAAAACAAAAAAAAAAAAAATATTGATGATCCCCAAGACTTTTGGTAAAATATTCTGTGGACTGATGAGACAAAAGTTGCCAGTTTTTGTGCTGCTTTAGTTTTACACCTGTTACACCTGCTGTAAAACTAATACAGCATCTCATGACAAGGAAATAATAGCAACAGTCAAACAAAATGGTGGTTGTGTGATGGTCTGGGGCTTCTTTGCTGCTTCAAGACCTGGACGACTTGCTGTAATTGATGGAACATGAATTCTGCTCTCTACCGAAAATCCTGAAGGAGAATGTCCTGCCATCAGTTTGTGACTTCAAGCTCAACCGCACTTGGGTTACACAGCAGGGCAATGATCTGAAACATGCAGCAAATCACTTCCAAATGGCTTAAAAAAAACAAAAAAAGGTTTTGCAGTGGCCTAGTCAAGTCCAGAGCTAAATCTGATTGAGATGCCGTGGCATGACCTCAAACAGGCCTTTCACGCTGGAAAACCCTCCAATGTTGCTGAATTATAACAATTCTGCAAAGAAGAATGGGTCAAAATTCCTCCACAGCAATGTGAAAGACCCATTTTCAGTTATTGCAAATGCTTGCAGTTGTTGCAGCCAAGGGTGGCGTAACCAGTCATTAGGTTTAGGGGGCAATTACTTTTTCACACAGGGGCAGGGAAGGGTGGATGACTTTTTTCCGCTAATAAATGAAATCATCATTTAAAACTGCATTTTGTATTTAATTGGGTTATATTTATTAGGAAAAAGGCAAATACTTTTTTTAACAGCTCTGTACATTAGTTGTAAATAATTCAAATGCTCTGAATGTTTCCATCTTGAGCTCAATCTTTTTTGTTGTTGTTTTTATGGAACTTCAGCTCTGGAGTGGAAGACGTCTGACTTTATTGGAGATGACACATCTGCCACTGAAATATGACAGGACCAAAAACCCTCTCAGCGATGAGTCTGGTTATGGGACCAAAGTGACCATGACAATGATGTGGAGATCACTCTCTCTCTGAATGTGTCATGTGTGTACGGTATATGTGTATAAAGCCCCACATTCCTGCTGAATGAGGTCAGTTTAGGGACCTTTAACCTACTGACACTCTCTGGCCTACTCTTCTTTGCTTGAATGTCTGTCAGTTTTTTTGACCTCTTGTGAGCTTTTTCCTGCTCCCTAAACCCTCAAAATGGTTTTCTCCACCTTTATATTTTTACACCATTTTTGTTTGTCCAGGTTTTTTATTATTTCCTTGAAAAATCCACTATATTTCAACTTTAAATTGGCTAACATTAAAACTAATACTGCTGATTTGCTGGAAAATGTCTTTTGAAAGGTCTTTGACACCCAAAAATAGACAAATCTGCTAGAATACATTCAATATTCTCTCTGTCTGATCATCCTAATTCTGCAGTCCCCCAATTCAACCTCTGTATACGTTGACCTATTTGTACATATGGATGTGTGTTGGAGTCCATAGCGTGGCTCTGCCCCTCCTCCCTGCCCTGGTTATTGTCTTGCAGGAGAAAGCTTCCTTTTAGTATTTGGCATCCATGGCAACGCATCCTTCCACTGAGAGCTGTCTATCCATGATGATCAGGAGCTCCTTCCATTACTCTCCTGTTTCACCCTTGCTTCTCCCTTTTCCCCTTTCCCCTACATTCCCCTCCTCCGACACCTCCCCCGTTCTCCTTCATCTTTAGCCTACATGTTCTATATCTGCCTCGGCCGCCTCTCTTTTAGATCTCCATATTTTCTTTGCATTTTTAGCTCTGACCTTTTGCTTTGTAAATTACATCCCGTGCCCCCGTACAAATCTCAGATGAATATGTTTTACACATTTTCTATTTGTGTGTACTGACTTTCCAAGAACTGACTCATTCATCAGTGTGTGAGAGCTTGTTTTTTTCTCCATCTGAGCTGTGTATGACTGAATATACCACAAAACGCTCCATGATCAGCTTGAGAGTGTGAGATTATAGTGAACTCTAAACATACTTCAGCCCAAAGAGAGAGACAGCAGCTGGTGAAGTTCCCAGCAGAATCTGATGCAAACCATGCGCTTTAGGTTCACTGCTGATTGGTTAAACATATTTACTGGTTTTATAGTAATGTTCTGTTCAGGGAGAACAGTGAAAGTCCTGTTTGATGATACAATATGTTTGGGTCAAAGTACAGAACAACTAATCCTCAGAAGCAGCATGTTGAATAGAGAATTCTCTGTTTAGTAAAGTTTCAACACATTTTAGAAGTCAAGCTGGCACAGTGTACAAAATAATATGTTTTTTTTAACAGGCATAACACCTGTTCATGATACTGCTGATTTAGATGCAAGCCTAATTACAATGCGTTGAACAGGCTGCCCTTCAGTCACACTGAAAGTAGAGTACAAAAAACATTTTTAGTTTGATGGATAATGTATATATATTTATTGAAAACAAACTACATAAAAGAAAAGTGGATGACACCACAGATTAGGAGATTTAATTTGAGATCAGGGCGATGCTGAACACATTTGTTATAGAGGGCATTCCCATGTCACCATATAGATTTATTTTGTATTTTGTTGATGTTATATATTTTATTTATTTTCATATTTTATTATTATTGTAATCAAGATGATGTGAAAATGTATACACTATTGTAAACACCTTCTCAATAAAAATTTAAATGTCAAAAAAAAAAAAAGAGAACTACAATAGTTTGCAAGTCTTTACAATTGAATACAAAACAAAATAACTATTGTCTCAAGTTTTTTGGAATGTGTTAAAGGCGTCAAATTTTTTTTGTCTTTAAAAAAAATCAGTTTGAACATTAATTTTGAACATTGGCTTTTTGTCATAATCAGTTGAATATAAGTTGAAGAATGTGCAAATCACCATATTCTGTTTTATTCATGTTTAAAAACATCCTGACTTTTTTTAATTCAGAGTTTGTATTCACAGCAGGGCTGCCAAGCGCTTACTTTTTTAAAAATTGCGATTAATTTAAGAATTTTATAGTTAATTGCAGTTAACCTCCTTTTGCTGGTTGTGTTTTGCAATTCTAATTAAATAAAAAAAGAAAATAATATTAAAATGATAATATAGTAGATTAACAATGTATAATCTACTTAATGTATAATCTACTGATATAAATTAAGGAGGAGGGTGGGTGGCTAAAAGGTTATCTACTTCAACTGATAATAGAACAGAGATGTATGAAACTGAAGAAATAAAGCATGTGAATATTCAGATTTCAGCACTTTTACAGGAAGATAATAGATACTGCAGTTCAGTCAGAAAGAGGGTTTGATGTTATTTTCTATATTCATTAATAGGTATGAACCTGTGTGTTTTTTTGTTTATCTGATATGTTCCTAAAATTTGCCTGCCTCCTTTAAGTTCAAATGTAAACCCAAAACCTTTTAAATATCTTAAGTGATTTATCTATCAATCAGAATTTTGGGCCTGTCAGATGTGCAAAGTTGATGTTTTGTTTATCAGTAGATTTCTGATTTTCGGTTGCCACATGCTGCTTTTTCCCGTCCTTACATGAGGCTCACACAAGCCAAATGCAGTTAATGGCATATAATCCCATTATACAATCAGTTATATAAGCTGTATAAACCATCAAAACATTTTTGTGAAAGAAGCTGTGGTTTTTAAAAAGCTTGATCTAACATTTGAATGGGGCTCAGAATCAATGCTCTTAAAAAGGATGATTCTGAACTGGAAATTCAGTACACTAATGTTATCCTGTTGATCGTAACTGCCTCTTCTACTATCTTCTTTTTATCTTTCTGTCCATTGTTATGTAATTGCATTAACTGAAATGTCTATCCTGACTTTTGTTAGTTTGTTTTGCTTTCCAGATTGACCTATCGCTAAGCCAGTCCTCTAGCACCATGAGCCAATTACCTTTCTTGCAGTTACATAATGCACTCAGACATCCAGTTCATAGATGCCATAGAAAAGCATCACACATTTTAAAACCTGCTGGTTTTATTAACATTTCTACAGTCATAACTTAGAGAAAGGTCAAAAAATGTTCATAGGGCAAATGCAATACTGATACAGGTAACCTGAGCAGCTGGAGAATAAAGTGGTTCTTATCCCGTTTCCTAAACCTCACATAAACACAGCAAAAGACTCACTTTGTATTCAGCTATGTGGCAGACCACACAGTCAGCTCAGTGTAAAGAGGATCAACAAGGATGTCTACATTTGTTCTGATGAGTCAATATAATGTATTACATCAGTACCATTATGTATGCCCTTGCTGCAAACTTTACTATGTAACGTTATTAGTTAGCTTATTGGTGCTAACATAACAGGCAACTTCAGCTTTGTCTTTTACAATCAGACATTAACGGCAGTGCAATAAGACCTTTCTGCCCTAAAAGTCCCGTATAACATCCTTCTATAAGTCTTTGACTCTGGCAGATGCCATTGTTAGTTTGGGTGTCATGCTTTCTGTTGAAGTGAGCCACGAGGATAAGGCTTTGGAAAATTACTATTGGATGTCTTCCATCTTTCTGGGTCTGTGTTGTGCTTATCAGTCTATTCAGATTCATCTTTAAGTTTTTTTTTAATTTAGACTAATTTTAGCTTCTATCATATTTCATCTTGCCAACATTCACAACTGGCAGACAGATGTTTGATTTTCTGCCCCAGCCTGAAACCAGCCTGACGTTGCCCACGGCCTGGCCCCAGCATGGTTTTTCTGTCATTATTCAAACCAGGTCTTATCTGCAGTGACACAGGGGGCTACACAGGCTGTGTGTCTCTTTTTCTCTCCATTTTGAGCTTTTCAGTCTGTCACTGTCATGAGTTTGACAAAGCATGATGTGATGACGGAATATGACAGTTAGCATTCAAAGCAAGCAGCAGAAATGATTGAAAATTGATTAAAAATGGATAAAAAGATGTTCAATCTCAGATTTACTGGTGTGGATTTGATCTTTAAATACCCAAGAAAGTCATGGCTTGCTAGAAATATTTCTGTAAGGGATTCTAAGCCATGGATAGCACCATTGGAAAGGCACAATGGCGAGCTTCAAGAGGCAACACAGGAAAATCTGAGGAATGATGTCCAGAGTTACGGATATTTTACTCAAAAATAGGAAAAATTTACTTTCTTACTTTCTTTACTTTTAATAACCTGTGTCTCTTGTTGTTGTATACGATGCAAGTCTCAGTGGGTAAATGGATCAAAACTTGTTTCAACAAAGAGGCGGCAAAAAAAAGAACATTTTTAAAAAGCATATCATTAAACATGCATGTATACACCTCATTCAACTCCAATTTCTTGAGACAGCATACAAATTTGGTAAGTTCACAAGGGATTTCCAAGTTCACTTGGAAAACCAGCTTTTCTATCTGGATAAAATGAGATACACAAGGTAAAAACTTTACAAAAAGACTGAAATTTATCCATCATCACAGGGAAACCTGAAAAAAATGTATGGATGTACTGTGTGTACACTTTAGGCTTCCGTACATCATAGATTTTTTACCACATTTTATTTCCTGGTACACAATTGCGAGCAACTAGAAAGAGGTTTGCGACCCATTTTTGGTCCCCACCCACCAGTTTAGAAACACTACTGTAAAAAGACATAAAGAGGTACTTGCCTTTTTCTTTGTAAAAGCTGTTTCGATATGATGTGTTGTTTGATTAATTACATATAATGAGCCCTTCATTTAGAGCAGAGGCCATGCTGAGAGTTCTGTTTTACTTAATTATGTCTGATTACTGTCATTTTATCTGATTTCTGGCTTGCAAAAAAACCTACATTTATTATAAGTTTGGGATCTTGTGAGTGAAGAAGAAGCTGGTGAAGGATGCGGTGTGAGCCTATGGAAAAACCCTACATAAGCATTTTAATTGGCCACCGGCAGTAAAACCTGATGAAGAGTGAATTCTGCCCATAAAACACGCCTTTGTCACACAGGTGAGCACAGAATGCAAATGTAAACATGTGCACGTTTTGTACATGTCCATGTCACATCAGTTTACAAACGTTAATATACTGTTGATGTTTGGCTGGCCCAGATTTCTACCGCTCACTGACTCTCTCTGGTCATGTGTGTGCACGTGCAAGTGCGTATCTATGAAATCATGCATATATGTGAACCATAAATGGGTCACAAGTGACATAGACAAGTTTCTCTATGGGCCACAGGGACCTTTTTTTTGCATTAATCTTCCCCTCTTTCTCTATTTTTATCTGCTCCTGCCCCTCCACCCCAGAATGTGATCAAAAGATAGAGAGCGACTCAAAAACAATGACATCCCTGTGGAAATCTGTGGACATTCTTAAGACTTCTTTTGTGGTATTTTACCTCCTGCACTGATAAATTTACACAATTTTCCACCCTATAGGTTTTTCCAAACATAAAATGACTCACTGTTTGTGATTTTAAACAACACAGGTCAAAAAATATTTTCATCTCCATCAATTCTCATCCTCCGCTCTTTGTCTATGAGTTTGTCTGTGTTTGTTCTCACCTGCCCCATACACTACTGAGTAGACGATTCGTTTGGCATGTTCCCGGTCCACAGAGGTCACCTCACCTTCACTCACCCCTTTCCTGAGAAACAGAGATGAATGGGTTGAGAGGGACAAGTTCAGCTTAACGAAAATAAACAAAGGTTGTTTATCAGAGGCTACAAATACATAAAAATAAATACAAGTACCTCTTCATTATTATTTGGTGCAATGTCAAATACTGACTCTCAAGCTAAGCGAAAAAATGCGTTTTTCATATGGTAGCTCTAAAAAATATTGTACCTTAATATTTAATTCTACTTTTATTCAGCTATTTTTTTCACCTACAACAGAGCTAATTTGTGATATTAAATATTCATTCATATTTAAAGATTTTAACCCTTTGAATGCCAGTTTTCTTGTGTTGATGGCACCATGATTTTCAATGAAAAAATAGGAAAATCTATTGTTTTCAACATACTACATACAAAATATTTTTGTGTTGAATTATTACAGCCTTGGATTTATCAGTGATTAGCAGCAACGTTGATTGTTATGCATTAATATATTTTTTGCAATGTCACATACTCACTTTCAAGCTTCTAAGCACAAAAAATGAACTTTTCATAAGGTAGCTATAAAAAATGCAAGACATTAACATTTTATTTCACTTTCATTTAGCTATTTTTTTGTATCTTTATGCATAACTATTTTTTACATGTTTAGCAGGTTTTCTCCTCAATAGCCAAAAAATTACAATTCGAATAGGTTTCAATGATGGCGTTTTTTTGGGCTAAACATCTTGACTGTAGCTCTTTCTGGTAAACAGTGTATTTTAGACTAACTGCAGGCACTGAGCTGGAAATTACCAGATCAAACAAAAATACACAATCTTGCCAAAATTCATGCCGTTTACATGAACACGGCCAAAATGATCAAAAAATGAATGAAAAGCATGTAAAATGCACACAACCTCCCCATGGGTTAATAGGGGATGGAAACAGGGACCTGAGAGTGGGAAATGATGTGAAATCTTTAAGATATCAACAGCGACCCTCTTCCTGCTTCTACATCCACTGTGCAGCTCTGAGAATGAAAGGGGTCTGTTGGGATGTAATGGTTTTTGAAGAGACAGTTTAAGAATCACTGACGAATAACTGTGTGTACATCTTCCATGTATTGTGCTTGAGTGCACATGGATGGAGGATGGGTGGATCAATGGATGGATGGATGGATGGATGGATGGAAAGATGCTTTATTAATTCAGGGGGAAATTCAAGATCATGGATTGACCAACTCTTTCATTAGGCTTGGACACAGGGCTCCAGTACAGCATGCTCTTGTCCACGCTGATCATATGAAGCGAACTTTAGGGCCAAGTGTGCTCAGATTTGGGCCCAGGACCCAAATGTAAAAAATCACCTTCAAGTCTCGGAACAGTGGGTGCAATCTTACAGCCAGAGTTAGTTAATGAGAGATATACAATGAAGTTCTTCCTTGACAGATTTAAACCATTTTCTTTGGCTAGATAACAATTTTTAAATGATGACGTTTTTATAGAACAAACAGACACAACACTACAAATCAATGTAAATCAAATGTCAGGTACCAGACTGTTCATCTACTATTTTAGTTTCAGAGGCAAACAAACTCACTCTCTCAGTTTGTCAGTGGCCAACGATCTAGAGTCTAGCACTGCATCTGCCTCAACCTTTCTGCCTTTATTATCTCTGTTATTATCACACTTTTTTATTGTTAATATGTTGTTGCTATTTCAATCCCTCTGTCTCTCTTTTAGCATCCAGGCTGGCTGTGCAGCTAGGGTATGGTTTTGCCAAAGGATTCTGCCTAGAAGAGAGGAAAATCTTCTTTTGCCCCTTTTCGCCATGGGTTCTTTAAAGTCTCCATTGCTAATATCAATCTTACATTTACTTTTCATAATTGTTAATACAAGGTCACACAGTTGCTACAGCAACTGACAGCTGTTCAACATGATCTATTCAAGGTTTCTGCCTGTTGAAAGGAATTTTTACTTTGCTAAATGCTGCTAAGGGTTTTGTTAATAATGAATTTAAGAGGACAGCCGAGACCACAACTTTTCATGTTACATTTCTGGTATTGTTGTCTTTTTTGATGTGTGACACATTTGCACCATGATTGAAGTTATCCACTGAGTTTGACTTCTTGTCTGTGACTTTAGGTGCTCACAAAGGAAGCACAGTCCATAATAACCATCAGTATGCATTGCCCTGCTTTGAGGTTGACTCTCTGCTTTGTTCTTGCCAAAAGACACCTTGCCACATATTTTCAAGAGTTACTGCAGCTCTGTCCTATTGTAAAATATTCAACACTTTCAAAAGTGTAGTTGAATTTTATGTAGTGAAGACCAATATAAACAATTTGAAAGTTTTAAATTTAATGCTGTATGAGTTTAATTAAGACTGCCAATTTTGCTTTATTATAGATGTGGGACTTTACCTTAACAACCTGGTTGGAGATGTCTTCTCTTGTTCTTCTTTCCAGTAAGGAAAGATCATTTTTTTACTGTACAACTCATCAGTAGTTACTTAGTACTTAAAACTTACAAAAAATACTTTTTACTTTTACTTTAGTGAATTTACAGACAAATAGTTTTACTTTTACTAGAGTAAATTGTAACCCGAGTAACTGTACTTTTACTTGACTACACTAATCGTGTACTTTTTCCACCTCTGGTGCTTGGTAACTGTTTTTCAATTTTAGTTACAAGACAGTTTTCCCCCATAGTCATGAAAACAGGGTAAACAAGATTAAATAAACAATGTATATGCTGTATGCCATGTATGGCTTGTTCTATATTTTATTCATCATGTTTTATTTTAACAATTAATACTAGGTTGGAACAATTTGGGCCAAAACATATAATTGCATTGTTAATATTGCAATTGCAATATAAAATATGATTATTATTATTATTATTATCTATATTATTATCTATATCATTATCCATGTTATAACCAACACAACATTAAATAGATTGAACTAGGGCTATTTCTTTTTTAAAATGATTAAACTGTGATTATTTTACTCAAACTGCAAATTTAATAAAAAATTGTATTGAAGGGAATGATCATGTTTAAGTTATTCTCATTTCTAATAAAAGAAACATACAGAAACAAGTACAATTTTTTGCGAACTATTCTAGAAAACTGACATTTGAATTTCAACAAAAATGTATTAAACTGGTATTTTGAGACATTTCAGGATAAAGCAATATGACCCCATCTGTTATCTGAGAATTGCAGTGAGCCATATTGTGATTTTTCCTCTTTTTGCTTAATTGCCAAGCCTTTATTTATACATATCTATATTTTTTTTACTTCTATTTTTATCCATTGCTTGTCTTTCAGAGGTTCAGAATGTTTAAGTTCAATAATTTTATGTGATGCAGGAGAAAAATTAATGAGTAATTGTGTCATATTTTCTTAATATTAGTTAAAATAATTGCAATTGTGGTTTTTGCCTTATTCAAGCAGTGCTACTTTTCATGCAGGCTTTTTCTTGCAAGATTTAAGGTGAAACGTCCATGAAAGGTCAGAAATATTCTATGTTTAAATCTGGAACATTTACCACAAGCAACATGATGGTGATGCCATCCCTGAGTTTCTTTGCTTTAAACTCTACTGCTCAGCTCAGATGTCTATATTATGTTTTCTATTATGTACTGCAGAACTACCTAAAGCAAGCTGTAATGCTGAAGTGAAAGATGCTCTTGTCTTACAATTTAAGGCAGATGGCTGTTCACCTGATCTGCTTCAAGTCCCCTATTTGAATGATGTTTGCTAAAGGCTGTTTTACCATTTGACTGCTCACGCTGTAATCTACTGGGTCATCATAAATCATACCATACAAGGTAAATTCAAGGACCTCTTAACATTTTTGGGCACTTAACAAAATCTGAGATTTTATCATTTAAACAAATGCATTGATGCACAAGGATAATTCATCTTTTGACGTGGTCTGGTGGGGCCTAAAAGAGTAAAACATCAAGAAGGATTATTCGACAGAAGGAGAGAGGACATAAAAAGAACAAACAGCAGAAGAACTGCCATAAGACATCAAAAATAAAAAGGAATGAATAATGTGAGGTTAAAAGGACATGAAGTGCAGACAGACAGAAGTACTGCGCAGAGACAAGGGGAGCGAGGCAGGACCAACAGACAGTTACATAATATGACTTGTAGACGGCAGTGGTACTGGGATCAGACTGGGCGGGGTGACACGTCTGCAAAGTGGCATTTCTGGAGGGGCTGACTGGGAGCTGCCACTGCTGATCATTGACTAGACACTTCAAAGTTTCATGAGGTCAGATATCTTGAAGCCTTGGACTCTGGAATTTGAAATCATTATGCTATAAATGCCTCTCTACGTTTGTCTCTGCTTACAAATGAACACTTTACCCCTAAATTAAAGTAACTGATGGGTATCTTAACTTACAAAGGGCATCCTAAAGGGGAGAAATTCCCCTCCACTGTGCTTCTGTAGAAGACATTCACACTGGCTTTTTATTGCCCCCTGCTGGGCAGGCATTAATCTACCGGCTCCTGTTTTATGTCTCATTTTGGATCGAAGACAAGACGCTAGCATTCATAAAAGTCTCTTGTTGCTGTTAAATGTTAGTGTCTGAGACTAAATTAGAAAAGAAAATGAATGAATGCATTAAAAACAGAATTCTAAACTTTGTAGAGAAAAATATTGATTTTAACTAGGGTAAGAAGGAATCAACTTTGTAGCTACACTAGCAAAGAATGAAAATCCTTTGATATGATGGGGGAAATGGAGGAAATGTGGCCACAAAGGAATTACAAGAAACTGTTAAACATGTTAAAGAGTGGTGGAAAAAGACGAGGAGAATTAGGATAAGAAGGGAGAGAATATTATAATAGGACAAGACAAAGACAGGGCCACTTGCACAAAAGGGTAGAGGATCAGCTCAAAAGAAAGAAACAGAAGAGTGTAATTGACATCAACCCCTGCAGAGCTGTGACACTGGTTAATATGTATAAAGGTGGCTGGGAGATGGTAAACAATGTAAAGCCTCTGTAGAGTGTTTAATGTGGTCTGTGGGAAGAGGTAATCTGTTTAACCGGCTGCAGACTTGAATAAGATGGATGAAAGGAGTGAAGGGAGTACACACATGTGAAAGCACACATGGATATACAAACATGCACCAACGGAAACAACAAGACACACCTGTGAAGAGGTAACACACATGAATATTTAAAAAAGTGAGTAAAAAACAGCCCAGCTGTTTGTGCTCATGGAGAAGATAAAGGGAATTAGGAAGTTGGTATATGTCGTCATAGCAAGTAAATCATTAGTGTTTGAAGTAAAGCCGGCAGTGTGGGGGGGGTGGGGGGGTGGGGGGGTTGACTGGGACAGAGAAACCCTGAGGAGTATCAACACTCACCTTGGTAGAGGAGATCAAGGGAGGACCAGTGTGTGTTTGAGACATACCACTGAGAGGCCAGCATGGTAAAGACGTCAGCCTGCGGGTTGATGAAAATGCGGAGCAGCTCAGGGTCACAGGAGAGGTGAGCCAGCAGACGCAGCTCCACCTGGCAGAAATCTAAAACAACCAAGACAAACAACAAAAACACAAAAAAGACCCCTTTTTAATGACTTGTTCAGTAACTGCACATCTGAATCACTTTCATCTCATTGCAATGCTGACTATCAGGGAAAGGGTCTTTAATATTTCCTTGACAGAAATAGACAAGAGGGTTATAACTACTTTAATGTCAGTTTGGTACATATGTAGACAGAGCTAAAGCTAGCCAAGCTAACTAAGGAGTTCAGAGGGATATTCCATGAAAGTGGAAGCCTGGCCTGCTTCAGTTTTTCTGGCTTATTTTAGGAGGAACTCTGTTCCATCAACGTGGCTAATTGAAGTCTCAGCTGAGTAACCATAGAGCTAGCCTGCTCCGGAGGTGGTTAAATGTCCAGCCAGCTAAGTCTAGTATGATGGGCTGAAACCACTACATCACCTAAGCGTGTTGTTGCCCTCGTTTACATATTAATTCAGGCTAAAATTCCGGCAATACATTTATAAAACACTATGTTTGATATGTACTCTACTCTATCTACTACTAATAATTGGTACTGATACCAGCCCTGAAAAACCAGACACCTACTCTTGACTCAATCTTACATAAAAATAAATATTAAATTCAACATCAAGATAAATATACTATAACATTTCCAAGAATGCATCATCTTAAGTTTTAACATATGAAAGGAATGTGCTTTGTAGAGAAACAGTCCAAGTGACATTTTGTGTTTGAGAACATTTGTAAGCAACATTATATCACAGCAAAGAAATGGCTAAGCAAAACAAGTCTAGAGTCCATGTCAAATATAGAAGTTCTTTTAGAGTCACACAAAACTGAAAACAGCAGCAGTAAACAGCAACAATAAGAGCAGAGAGCAAAAGCTGCCGGCAGAAAAAGAAAGGTCACTGTCTGAGAAGAAATTGATGTTCCTTCCTCCCTGCTGATGGCACTGCAAAATGACTGGGCAGAAAGAAAATAGCTTCTTCTTTTAGTTGGTCAGCTTTAACGTGTAACTCTGTCTGAACTGGATGGAAAGCCTGCAACTCTTTTCAGCATGCAACAGTTTCTTTTTATTTTTCATTAAAATATTTTGCTAACAGATCTACACTGACTGCTTTTATCGAATCCAACAAAATGTGCTGACTGATTGTCACACTGTCAAGATTTATATCTCATTTTCCCAGCAATGTCACAGTAAGCTAATGCTGCATGAGAAAAACCCATGTAAAGCTGTGTTATTAAGAAAAATCACGTTACTGTAAATCACAGAAATGCTACAATAAAACCCCTGTGCAATTTTTTGCAGGGAAATGAGGATGGTGTGAATATTAAGAGAGTTTTAACAGCTGCACCTTTCATCTTGCTGGTTTAAGGAGAATAAATGCAGCGTTAAAACAAATAGGGAAGATGTCTTTATTTGTATGATGAAATCTTCCATATTATGTAAAGGGCTTGATTTGTTCTGTTATTTTTTTGTCAATTATATTCTTAAGCCAAAGGGATGCTTCTCTGCAAAAAGACTTTATTGCTGTAGAGATAAAACTGAAGATATGACTGTATGACTGCAAGAAGTTCACATTTTCGAGACAGTAAAGTGGCAGAAATGATGCATATCACCTCATTTTCAGAGGTACCTGAGAGCAAATCATCCAAAAAATTTGCCCAGAGCACTTACATAACCTAAGAGATAACCAGAGGCAAAAAATGCACATAACGGTTCCTCCTAGACGCACACAATAATACACCTGCATTTACAGAAAAACAACTCTGTAAACAACTATATGAAGAGACACATGAAGACAGAGAAGACACATACACTTCATGTTGAAGGTGACAGTGTGTTACAGCGACAGGTCCTGCACTGACAGCTCAACAGCTCTGTTGTCAGCTTGGCAGATCTTAAATGGAACATCTCTCAACGTGTTGTCACAGGTATGCACACGCATGTTCACAAAACACAACGCTGAAACACAGACACAGGCTCAGAATTTCCACACAGTGTATTTCACCCTGACACATTTCCTCCCTCTGCTCAGCTGCTTAAAAATCAAATTAAACCCAACCAAAGGCGAGAAAATGGTTCAAAACGGATGGAGGAAATTGAGGGATTTACTTATGATTGGGGTGAGCAACCAGTTGTAAAATGTTTCTGTTAAAATGGGAAGAGAAGAATTATGTCGGACAGTTTCAAAGGATTCTGAGGGGAAAATACCTTGAACAGAGGCTGAACAGTGGTGCAAGTGTGACAGCTGATAAAGATATTAACGGCCAAATTACCGGCTGAAAAATATGCCAAAAAAAATAAACAGTGAATAATTACATATCATATATTCTAATACCTAAAAGATGTCTTGCCAAGGGTGCACTGATAGAAATGCAATGCCATTCTACTATGACTTACTTTCTTTGTGTGGCTACAGTTATTATGCTACTTCCTGTTCAGTGGCGTGTTTTTTTTTTTTATATGTACCGGAGCACATGGCTAATGTAGGCTGTGAAATATGTGATAGAGGACATCAAACAAAATTTAACTTCAGGTTAGTTTAGAACTATTGTAAACTATGTATGAAAAACAGGAAAATCAATGGTAGTGAAGGATTTGGATTCACTTGTCGATGTAGGAGTTTAGCGACAAACCATAAACACTAAAGCGGCAGCGCTCAGCAGAGTTGCTGTGGACTTCAAAATCTACTTAGGACCAGTTCTCAAGTCCACAATACACCAGTGCTGTATGTCATATGACGCACCTCAATCACTGTCCCTAGCACACACCAACAGCAGCCTGTCAGTGGTCAAACTCCTCAGACTGCATGGCCGATTTCTTGATACCAGAGCCAATAGCTCATTTGGGATCACTTCACCAGGTAAGAAAAAACAAACAAACAAACAAACAAAAACTGAGCAGTGGTTCTTCACAAGCACATGAGGCCTCACACTTAAACACACTAAATTCCTTTTCTGTGCTCGCAAACAGAGCTGCTACTATACCAGCCAAGATGAACAAAACACCTGTTCTCTTCAGGAAAAAACCCACACTGGGAATAAAGCAATGGTGTGAAGTGACACGGTACGTCCACGGTTGTCTAGCCGCCACTGGTATGGCTTTGTACATAGAAAATAATGGGGTGGATCTATTGGATGCGCGTCAGACAGCGCTGGTGTGTTTTGGGCTTCAGATGAAGTGCATACAACACAGAATCACATCACATAGATCGTCAGGGCTAGTGGCGAAGTTAGCATCTCAGTTACACATAGCTAGGAGCAGTTGCTTGGGGCTCTGTGGATTTTAGCCTAGCAGCAGTAGCTAACAATACTTTCGCTGCAGAAAGGGCTACTGACAAGAGGACAGCACTAAACTATCCACAGCAGATGCTTTTCTCTTTCTTCGACTTCCTTAAAAAAAACTGGGATGGTTGGATTTTACAGTTAACATGGGTTATGGTTGAGTTCATCAGCTTATGAGGAGTTGGACATTGTCAAAAGTGAGCCTCTAATTCAATTTGAAATAAGTTATAATGCAGTGACTGAGGAAAACAGACTGCTGGTTGGCTATTTGTTGTAACAATATGTTGGCATCCTCTGCAGAGGTTGCTATGTGACTGTTGTAAGCTGTTGAGTAATGGTGGTACTTAATGTGCTAATGGGCTTAATGAGGGTAAAGCTGGTAAAGTGCTGTTGCTATTCATTAGGAAAATGCCGCATATATGGTGTTACTGATTGTGTGTTTGGAACAGCTGATCATTTAATTTTTTTATCATGATAAGTAAAATGACTTTTCTCAGACATTTTCAAGGTCTGGTCATGTGTAATTTGTGTAAACAAACAGACTGTAATAACAGGGTGAGGACAACTTGGGTTTTACTGCTGGGTTCCAGTTCAGACAGAAATATGTGGCCCCAGCCCCACTCTACCATTGTGTGTTTTTGAGTGTGTCCCTGCTGTTAAATGCAGATTATTAACAACATATGGTTACCTTAAGAATACCCAGTAGTTGTCTGGACAGAAATGTCAAGCGTAAACTCTGATATACCTTTGATCCAGTGCCAGCCAGGGTCAACTTCAGCCACTAATGACTCCACATAGGACAATCAGTATAGATAATGGATAAATATATGATAGATATCATGCACAGATGCATTAGAAAGAGTTACAATCATAAAAACAGAGATAAAATGTTCATTAAAACAGACTTTTGGTTCATATCAGAGAAAAGTTCAGAAATCCAGGTTACAAGACAGGTCAAAACAAAGTACATTTACAGTTTAACCTAGGTCAGTCACAGATTTCAGAAGATCAAAAGGGCAGGGAGAAAGGGAGAGATGGAGAGGTGTAGAAGTGATGGTAGGATGAGCAATAGGAGGAATAGAGATGTCTGCTTTTGCTTGTGATGAGGTGAGGAAGGCAGTTTCTAAAGATATCATCCCATCCATGTTTTATGAGCCAGATCACATTTCCTCCAAGCATGGCCGGCAGCTTCAGAAACATATTGCTGACCAGGATGTGTGTGGTAGAGAGAGTGAGTGTGTGTAAGAGATAAATGTATGTGGGCAAAAATAGAACGAAAGAAAGAGAGGGAAAAGATTGATGTGGATATAAAAGGAAAATACATGAAACTGAGAAAATAAAGGCATGTAAATGTGTGATATTGAAAGAGTGTGTGTGGGTGTTGTTAAAGGAGTTCTCCTTACAGAGATTATTAGTGCAGAAAAAATGCCACAATTAAGCTCCTTGTATTGATCCGTACAGGAATAACTCTGACATACAGTAATCTAACCCTTTTAACTGGATCAGCCGAGTTCTATTTATGACCCAAACAAACTGTAAAACTACTATAAAAAGATTTAAATGCCAGTTTAGGTTATAATTAGTGAATATTTACTACTGGTTCCACTCAAGATTTGATCTGATGTTTGTTTTAATGTTTGAATGGTCAAACATATGGCCTTTTGTTGCTAAAGCTAGTATTTAAAGTAAGTTGACGATGGACAGAAAATACATCATTTCACTATTTAAAGCTCCTGTAAGGATGCTTTTAGTGGGTTATGAAACTGACACAGATGGTTAGAGAAAACGGTTTATGACCAAAAAGAGCAAACAAAATATAGAATTATGAAACCACATCCTGTATTAAAGCAGTTTAACAATACAGTTTGTTTGCAGTCATGTGATCCTGAATGTTCGTTGGGGGTCAGGATGTTGGGGACAGCCATTGAGAATGAATGGTAATGGAGGAAAGTTCCTACTTTAAAAAATTATTGTAAAATTTCCACATAATTTGAAACGATCTCTACAATTCAGAAAGAAAGTTTTTACCAAAGTTTAACAGATTAACCTGATGTGGAGTCAATCAATATCACAAATCATTTAGTCCAGCAGACCTCCTAGTGTCATCTAGCCAGATGAAGGGAGACAAGAGTCTTGAGGAGTTTTGCAATAAGCTAAATTATTTGACCTCCTTTTTACATATTTAAAAAAATCCATATTTTGTCATAAATATACTTTTGATTGAAACGGTGATGTTCTATCACCATATAAACCTTGTGGGATAAGTGACAGAGTACGGAACATCTGATTGCACATTTTTTGTGTGAACTTGACTTTACATTTTGAGTGTTTTTACAAACAAAATAAGCAATGTTAGGCCCGGGTTATTTTAGCAATGTGACAGTTAAAAATCAGTACACACAAGGGATAATTTAAATTGGTAAAAAAGAAAATGAATTGCAGTTCCAATCCTTAACAGCAAAGGAAGCTACAAGTTTTAGATTATTGTTTGTTATTCAGGTTTTCAAAGCAAGCATTCATTTTTGTAATGAAAACACTCATTACTTGTAGCTCTAGTAAAACATTTACAAACACGCTACTCACAGACTAAACTGAACCTGAAAGACTAGAATATTACTCTCTAACTCTAAATGCTGTGCTCTAGTTTTTCCTGACAGAATGAGGTCATCTATTACCAGAGACTGCAGAAAATAAAAACAATAAATAAGTTGACATTTTTCCCCTGTAGTTCCTTGGACAGCATATGAACAGATTTAGGGGGACTAAGCCGAGTCTCATACATTTTTAATACCACCACCCACAGCACCCTGAACAGCCCTCAGTGATGCTTTGCAGTGCAGAGTGAAGTATGAAGGTTATGGATAAAAGCATTAGAGCTCAACTAAAACCTGCACACTGAGCATATGAAGTGTCCTTTGGGGATTGTGGCTGGTCTAAAGAGGCTTCAAGGAGGACTGAACTGATCAGCATACAGACAAGGGTGATCCAGGGATGTAGTTTGGACTGAGTTATGAAAGTTAAGGTGTAATGGGAGATATGTGTTTCATGTTTACTTTTTTTACCAAAACCCTGGAGGAGCAGAGGAGGGACAGGGCTGAAATGACAATGATTCCTGGGATTTCTGCCAGAAAAATTCTTACAGAAAAGAAACGACTATCACAGTGCAACCAGTACCTAAAACTTGTGTGGTATTGTCAAGAAAGCATTGAAAATTAATACAGACTGATGTATTTCAAGTGTTTATTTCTTTTACTTTTGATGATCATGGCTAATAGTTAATGAAAACCCAAAATTCGGTACCTTGAAAATAAGAATATTACTTTAAGGCAATTTTTTGAAAAAGGATTTTTAACACAGAAATGTTGGACTACTGAAAAGTATGAACATGTACAGCACTCAGTACTTGGTCGGGGCTCCTTTTGCATGATTCACTGTAGCAATGCGTTGTGACATAAAGGCGATCAGTCTGTGGCACTGCTGAGCTGTTATGACCTTAACCCCATTGATTCTCTATGGGGTTCAGGTCAGGCAAGTTTGCTGGCCAATCAAGCACAGGGACACCATGGTCCTTAAAACAGGTATTGATACTTTTGGCAGTGTGGACAGGTGCCAAGTCCTGCTGGAAAATGACAATCAGCATCTCTATAAAGCTGGTCAGCAGAAGGAAGCATGCCTGTCCTGGTAGATAGCTGTGCTGTCCTTGGACCTGGTTAAACACAGTGAACCAACACCAGCAGATGGCATGTCTCCCCAAACCATCACTGACTGTGGAAACTTTGCACTAGAACTTAAGCAAGTTGGATTCTGTGCCCCTCTTCTCTCCCTCCAGACTCCGAGACCTTGATTTCCAAATGAAATGCAAAATTATCTTTCATCTGGAAAGAGGACTTTGGACGATTGAGCAACAATCCAGTTCTCTTAGTCCTTAGCTGAGGGAAGATGCCTCTGACATTGTCTCTGGTTCAAGAGTTGTTTGACATGAGGAATGCGACATTTGTAGCCCATGTCTAGGAATCGTCTGTGTGTAGTGGCTCTTGACCTGACTCCAGCTGCAGCCCACTCCTTGTGAAGCTCCCCCAAATTCTTAAATGGGCTTTGTTTCACAATCTTCTTAAGGCTGCGGTTATCCCTGTTGCTTGGGCATTGTGTTTTTTTTAACCACATTTTTTTTCTTCCTTTCAACTTTCCATTAATGTGCTTGGATACAGCACTCTGTGTACAGCCAAGCTTACCCTCCATGTGCAGGGTGTCAGTGACTGTCCTATGGACATCTGTCAGGTCAGCAGTCTTCCCCATGACTGTGTAGGCTACTGATCCAGACTGAGAGACCTTTTAAAGGCTCAGGAAACTTATGCAGGTGTTTGGGGTTAATAAGCTGTTTAGAGTGTGTCACCATGAGTCTCCAGTTTTGAACTTTTCACAATATTCTGATTTTCTGTGATACTGAATGTGGGGTTTTCATTAGCCATAATCACGAAAACTAAAAAAAAAACAAAACAAAACAAAAAAAACAAAACAAAAAAAAAAAACACTTGATATATCAGTCTCTATGTAATGGATCTATATACTATATGAGTTTCACCTTTTCAATTGAATTACTGAAATAAGTCAACTCTTTGATGATTTATGGAGATTCACCTGCAAGTTAAAGCTGTGAAGGAAAACCCTCATGAGGAATGATTAATCCCTTCTTTGTCTATAAAATATTTGATAAGTTAAAGATATTTTTATGTGTTATAATAATTGAAGTACTGAATCTCTTTTAGACCACTCGAGGCAGCAGAAATAAGTTGTGAACACAGGAGTGATGTATCTTCATCTTGAAGTTAATATATCATACTTGTTAGAAGACAGGAATTTATGATGTAACCTTATCACTTATTTAAGTCCAAAATTTAACCATTAACTAAGATTTTTGTTTCCGCCAACTCAATAGTGAAAATATTCCCAAATAACCTGATGCACCTGATGGACTGTTCCATATATCTACTTCATGGATATATCTCACATTCATCTGGGAAACCTCCTTGACAAAAGTGTTTGGGAAGGGCAGGACTTTTCTAAAGACTCTCAGAAGGTGATTGGAGGAACGTTCTGTCACATTTGTGACGGGCCCATCAGAGCGACAAGGAAAAATGAGGTATACGCATGTATACCTGAGTTGACAGGTAATTGCTGCATAGTTGTGAATGACAGAGCTCCTCTGTGACTAAATTCATGCCAAGGCCGGTCTGGGGGCAAGCAAAAACATCGTTTCTGAAAGACAAGCTTTCCGTGTGGCTCTTGGTACTTGTTTTGAAAGAAAATGTGGTCCAGTCCTGATTAAACTGCCACTTTCCTACAGCTGCATCCCAAGCTAACAGCTACCGCAACAGCAGCCATTGCATACTTTTAAAATATTCAATACCTTATTTTTGCTGGTGCAAAATAAACAAGATACCCCCGACTACAAAAATGATACCTAACTCTGAAAAAAGTATCACCCAGTTAGATGGGTAGGTCATTGTTGCTTGAAAAATATTAGATGATGTTCATCATGTATCACTTTTTTACAGCAGAAACAAGTGCATTCTTTTCAACAGAACTTCTGCTTATCTGACAAAGCATATTTTTCTGTAAATTCAGTAAACAACCACTGCACTGTATGCGTTAAAGCTCATGTTTTTGTCGTGGAGCAAAGGTTTGAATATAAACAAAATGGACAGACTGACTCAAAGCTAACAGGCTGTTGATGAGGGAATTACGCCTGCCTTTGTTCTCATTTTGGCTAGCCTCTCTTTTTCTCTGTCAGCTCCAGCCCACACACACACAGCAGACATCTCCCCACAGAAAAATAACTGTGTTGACAGTTTCTAACATAAATAAACACACATACACGAGCAGTAGGCACACACAGGTTGCTTCAGGACAGAGGATGTTAAAAAATGTGGCACAAAGACGAGTTTCTTCTTGGCAGCCGTGCATTTTTTTTCTCACTAAGCCATGATTTGGATTATTCTGGAGGGTGGGATCGATATATACACACAATGAAGACAATAACTGCGTCATGCCCACACACACTTGCACACAGAGCTTTTAAGATTTTGACACATAATAGCTTCTGACGTGCCTCTCAGTTGAACTTTTTCTAAGGACACAGCAAAGTGATAGTAGCTGAAACCCTCACACGCACAGCTGTTGTTCCAGTTTGGGAAGGACATTGTAGGACATGAAGGGGGTGACTTGGCCAGGGCTTCCTATCAGGGGTTGTTTCCATGGCAACCTGGCCTGAGCACATGTGTGCGTGTGTCGGTGTGTGATTATGAATCCCTGCCGATGTGTGTATATGCAGGATGGTGGCTCTTATCCTGCTGCTGTCCTCCTGCTAACCCTGCTTTATCTGCCTGCTTATGTAAGTGCGTGTCACACTGTCAGGTCCAACAGACACGGAGCGTCCCCTCCACAAAACTCTCCCAGCCTGACAGCGCTCCAGCTCTGCCTTCGGTCTGCACAGCGCAGACTGGCTTTACACCCTGAAGTGAATGGATGATACCAGCTGAGCTTGGCCGGGTTAGTATAAGGTCACGGTTACAAACTCATGGAATCTTTCGTTAAATAAGTCTTGTGTCTGAGGCCTATTTTCAGCTGTTTTTCCACAAGACTGAGCCATGAAAACAGAAGAAAAGTTGCTGTAAGTACAACCTTTCTGCTCTCTTAGCTTCAGTAAGTGACTCAGTCAACAGTGAGAGTAATAACATGCCTGAGCAACTTATTCCTGCTGAACCAAGAAAGTTCATTTGTGTCAAAACATGAGAAAGAATGTGACTTTTAGAGCACAAAAAATGCTGAATGAAATACCCAAAACATTCTGATGGGATGTTACATAATGTCCTACCTGCAGAGAGAAAAGTCCACCCATCCTGTGGAACAAACATTGCCCGAGGATGAATAGTCACCACTTTCTCCTCCTCTCCTGTGGGGACCAAACACAGAGCTCTGAGGAACACCTCAGCCAATAATACCATACTGTTTGAGCAGCAACATCTGAAGTTTAAGTTCCCGTCTGATAAGTTCATATTTAGCTTCAAAATGCATTAATAGATCAGTATTTTCAACTCTGATTCTCTTGTTCCATTTAATCTTTATTTGTACTGTAAAATATACCCCCATCGCTAATACACTGGGCTACTTACAGCCCAAGTATGCCACCTAAAATTTCTATCAGCCCACCCTTATTCAACAGGCTGGATACAGTACCAACAAGAGGATTAATCGTCTGTTGCAATAAATAATCAGCAGTTAAGAATTGGGTTAGAAACATCACTAAAAAAGTTGTGTCTGATGTATATGAGTAGAATTAAAATGCGACAGAGTTGATATCTGTATTCAGCCAAAACCAGTTCAGTGCATATAGTCACATGACTAGAAAAATGGGCAATCACTTAAAGGTCACGTATTATGCAAAATACACCTTTTCAGGCTTTTCTTTCCTCAAAAGTTTTACCTCAGTAAATCTGCCTACAAGTTACTTGATTGCTTGAGCCCAACTGAACCCAATGCTGCCTCCATGGAAGAGTGTGTACTGTAAAAATTTGGTACCTAAACATTGTCATTGGAATGATTAAATTTAGACATTGTGCAAGAATTTGCTTTTGATTTTTTGTAACTGAAAACAAGAAATAATATGTGAAATACTGGGAGCTTAGGAGTCCTGGTTACATTGCCTGGGCATTGATTTGAACTTAAAGAATTCAAAATTCACTCTAAAAAAATCTGTGTACTTATGTGCTTGAGACACAGAGAGACAGATAAAGGGTGCTGAGGAGCTTATCCTGATGTCTGATTTAATGTGAAGATATATGATGAAATTGACCCCACTATAAGAGGCAAATAAGAATCCAATCAGGATCCAAGGAGCTGGACTGAAGTGCTGACCACAGCTCAGGAGGAATGATTGGCAACGACGAAACATCACAGCACACGTCAGCACGATGAGAATTCACCAACAGCAGCACACACACTCACACACCAAAATGCTGACACTAAACTGTGGCCTCACTCTCTTACACACACAAACCAGGCTATGTAATCACTTGTGTACAGGGCCTCACCTCTCACCTCAAAACCAAGAGCCATACAGTAAGAAGGAGAGAGAGAGAGAGTGACGGGGGGAAAAAAGGGATGATATGAGAGACGTAGCGGGGATACAGAGAAAGGAGGATTTGATGACAAGGAGCTTTAGGGAATCTGCGTGAGTGAGGAGCAGAGGTGCTGATGTTGGCGCTTATGAATCACTCCCACAGAGAAAGAGACTCAGAGAGCAGAGGGACAGAAATAGAGCAATAAAGCTGAGTGTTGCACCGCTGGCTGTGACGGGTGATTTGACGTGGACTATAGATGGATCAACTTGTTTTGATGTTTTATTCATCTGCGAATGGAGAAATTTCGATTTTGTCACACTGTCGGGCAGATTATGTTGCATTTCTTGAGCAAATAAGTTTTAAACTGGAGCCATGAAAATAAAATGCCTATAAGAGACATTCACCCCCTCGGATGTTTTATTGATTTTGTACATTGCTATAATTAAGGCTTTTCAACAAAAAAAAACACCTCTTGTGATGTGACTGCATAAATATTGATCTAATTCAACAGACATCTAGCCAACTGGTGCTAGTAGTCTCACAATTAGTGAAATGGGGATCACTGGAGCGCAGTGAATATTTTTCCAAGTGATTGTAGTATAAAGACACCTGTGCCTTGAAGGTCACTGGTTAGTCAGTACTCCTGGCTACAGTTAAACCATGAAGACAAAAAGAACACTCCAAGCAACTCAGAGAAAAGACGAGTCAGGGAATGGATACAAAAAAAATCCAAAGCACTGAACATCCCCTGGAATTCAGTTAAAACCATCATCAAAAAAATTGGAAGGAATATGCCACATGTGTAAATCTGCCTTGATCAGGTCATCCTCACAAACTGAGTGACCGCTTTTTGACACGTTTTAAAAGGATGTGCAGGATTGTTGACAGAGTCTGCTTCAAAAACTAACTCATGAGGCTGTTTTCCTAAAGTGTTAGTGCGGCAGCTTTAACCAAATAATGACTGTGAGCCACTAAGGCAAGATAAGGTAATTAAAACTTTCCTCTAAAAGAGAAGAGATGAAGAGAAAATCAGTGATGGTGAGAAAACAGGAGATAGGGAACAAACAAAACAAAGATTTTATTAAGAAGTGGATGCTTGTGTCCATATGGATAACGTTCCAGTAAACAGTGTTGTTTTGAAGTCAACAGCGATATTACACTGCAAATGAATGGCATTGAATACAACACAAATCAAGCACAGCTGCTCATGTTCTTGGATGTTTTAACTGACTCAGAAACAAGATGTGTAATATAAGAGAACAATTCCCCCACTGAATCTTTAAAATTTCCATTTGCATTCATTAATTACACACTACCATCTTTCCTGTCCTCATCAAACTGACATAAGTGTAAACCAAGAGAACATAAAGAAGACATAAAACAAAACATGTCTCACTTAATGGTGCCATATTTTACACTCTGTGATGTTGGGGTATAAATTAAAATATATCCATTTGGTCCTAGAACCATTCTCAATGGAGTTTTTCCATCTTAAGATTATTTTGAAGTCTACAAACAGAGTTGGTTTGAGTGTTCAGCCTAAAAATACAGGAATTTCTGTTTGTAGTCAGCACCAGAATTACAAGTCAGTTAAACTAATTATTAACATTTATTTTGTCAGTTTAGGCCCACACTCTTGGTCAAATGCTCCATCCAAACCGTAATGAAGCTGCCTGCCACTAGTCGCCACTGTAGTTGTTCTTAATGACTACTGTCTTGTTGCCACAATGCTCTTTAATCTGATTTCAATGACTGCTAACTGCTATAGTACCAAAAGCATCTCATAGGAACAGCACAGTTCAGCTCTATTTTCATCCAGAAACAGAGATAAAGTCGTACAGAGGCTGTGTCAGGTTAGATTCCGCTGCAATGAAGGCCCCAAAGAACACAGTGCCCTCCATGGTTCTCAAATTAAGAAGTTTTGGCACAACCAGGACTCATCCAGGAGCTGGTCACCTGGCCAAACTGAGCAAGTGGGGGAGAGGGGCCTTAGTAAAAGAGGTAACCAAGAACCTGACAGTTACCCTGAAAGAGCAGAGATCCTGTGTGGAGATTGGACAAAGTTCCAGAAAGACAAATATCACTGCAGCTCTCCACTGATCTGGGCTTTATGGAACGGTGGCTAGACGGAAGCCTCTCCTCAGTGCAAATGATAGCCTGCTTAGAGTTTGCAACAACGTAGCTGACGGACTCTCAGACTGAACAAAAAGAGATTCTCTGGTCTGATGAAACTAAAATTGGAGTGTTTAGCCTCAAATCTAAATATTATGTCTGGACAGGGTTTAGACCTGCCTTCTCTCAAGCAACAGTAAAGCAAGGTGGTGGCAGCATCATGCTGTGGGGGTTTTCGCAAAAGACTTGAGGCTATAATTGCTGCCAAAGGTACTTCTAAATTCTGCTTTCACTCTGTCATTAGGGGGTATTGAGTCAGGGTATATGCAGGAATCTTGAAGTTAATTTTAATACCTTTTTAAGACTTTTTCAAGACCTTCTCAATATTTTTTAATACCTCACCGCCACTTCAAGCTGTAACCATTTACATCAGTGATATTTTTAACTTAACAGTTTTAGTTTGTGATAAAGACTATAGACCACTATGATACAACAAAATTCTAATAGGCTGGGATAGTAAATCTTTGTGCTTCTGAATTTCCACTCGCCCGCTCTCTCTGGCGCTCTCAGAGACAATTTACGAATGCACCCACAATAGCCTAGTTTTTTATGTACCTGTTCATCTTTGTTTTTTAATAAAAATGAATAAATTCACACACTTTTACGATGTTTTTGGGACTCAAACTCTTGGACAGCTATTTCAGAAAAATACTTTCAAAATTTAAGACTTTATAAAGTCCTGATAAGACTTTTTAATACTTTTTAAGAGTCTTAATTTTCCCAAAATTGATTTATCACCTTTTAATACTTTTCAAGACCCCACGGATACCCTGTGAGTGTAGATTAATGAGAGGAAAAGTGAATTAAACTGTTGTAGCATCAGGTTGCAACATAAAATTGAAAAAGTGAAGGGGGTCTGAATACTTTCTGAGTGCACGGTATAACAAAAGTTCTGAACTCTAACTCCCTACAACAAGTGATAGAGACAAAAATGTTTGATATTTCATACACATAGAGGTCGGAATAGACCAAATACAAATGTAACTATCTTTTCACTACAATAAAAATGACTGTCAGAACGTAATGAGACCATCAGTGCGCTTATAAACATTTCTTTCCTCCAATCAAACAAATGCAGCACAGCTTGAAATGATAATCAAATAAACTCCTCTTCAGAGGCCACTGTACTCAGCAAACCAACACTTCTTATTGACCGACCTGTTCCTACTGCAGATTTTATCCTTCTCATAAACATTATTTACTGTCTCCCTGCTCATCAGTTTTTGTACACCCTCAGGGATGTCTCTCTCTCTCTCTCTCACACACACACCTCGACATTCATCACTGTCTCATTCTCCAAAACACATGGGAGCTGCGTTTCTCTGCATGTGTAAGTGCAAATGAGTGTATTCACCTTACCTGGGATGTACTGCTTCTTGGTGATTTGAAGCGGCTGTCTTGGCAGGGCCTGGAAGTTCTGATTAGAAGGAGACACAATTTGTAAGTCAGCTGGAGTTAAGTGTTACCCTGTACAGTGTGTAGTTCTAGGAAGTTGTACTGTGACAGTGTGTCATAACTATAAAAGTAGGCCTTTCTGTTTTCAATGCAGTGCTTTGTGCAGATGAGTTATTCCCTGCTGTGTGGAAACCTAAATAATCAAATATAGCTCTTCATAATCGAGACATAGGTCAGCTGAATGTAAGGGGGTACTTGTATGCTCTCCTTTGAGATGATAACGAAGAGGGAGAACATTCAACTGTGTGTGTTTAACCCCTCACCATATTTTCAATTAAACTGTGGGAGTGCACTGTTCTGCACTGCTTGCTTGTGGATAATTTTCTTAAATAGTTTGTCCTGCATTCACACATAGGCTCAACCCAGATCCACATATATTCCAAGGCGGCTAGCAGGAACAGGTGCAAGTAAAGACATGTCACAAAAATGTGTCTTTGTGCATTCAGTATGCACAAAAATGGGACATTTTCTTCTTTTAAATGGAAACAGGTAAATGGATTAACTTTTAGCTTTTGGCCTTCAGTAGCAAAGTTTGACACTGCAGAAAGCTTTGTCAGCCTTTACTACATTTTGTTTTCAAAGAAAAGTACATGCTTTACAACCCCTAGTCCAAAAACGTTGGGGCACTGTGTAAAATTTAAACAAAACAGAATATAATGATTTGAAAATGTCATAAACCTATATTTTATTCACAGTAGAGCATAAACAACATATCAGATGTTGAAACTGAAACATTTGAGCATTTTTTAAAAAAATATTAACTCATTTCAAATTTGATGGTAGGAACACATATCGAAAAAGTAAGCACAGGGCAACAAAAGGCAGTGTAGTAAGTGGTACTGATGGAAAATAGCTGCAGGAGCATTTTGAAACTAATTAGGTTATTGGCAACAGGGCAGTAACATGACTGGGTATAAAAGGAGCATTTAAGAGAAGCTGAGTCTCTCAGAAATAAAAATAGGCAGAGATTGACCAATCTGCGAAAACTGAATCTGAAAATTGTGGAATAATTTCAGAGAATTTTTCCTTAATGTAAAGTTGCAAAGATTTTGAGTATCCCACTATCTACATTCCATAATATCATCAAAAGATTCAGACAGTCTAGAGAAATCTCTGTGAGAAATTGAAAGGTTAAAGGTCAGTATTAGATGCTTGTGATCTTTAGGCCCTCAGGGGCCAATGCATCAAAAACAGGCTTGATTCTATACTGTAATTCACTGCACAGGCTCGGGAACACTTCCAGAAATCCTGTCATCCACAAATGCAATATAAGCTAAAGCTGTATCATTCAAAGAAGATGCCATATGTGAACGTGTTGCTGTCTTCTCAGAGCCAAAGTCCATTTAAAATGGACTGAGGCAAAATGGAAAAAAAGTGCTGTGGTCAGATGAATCAAAATTTGAAATTCTTTTTGGAAACCACAGGCACTGCATCCTGTGGACTAAAAAGGAGAGGGACTCACAGACTTGCCACCTTGAAAAAAAAACAAAAAAACATAAAAAACTGCCAATTTTTGCAACAAAAGTGTGAGTTTTGAATAAGTTGAAACAACCCTTTAAAATCCCACTGACAAAGTAAATTCCTTGTCTTGTCCTGCTGTGCCTGTCTTTGTCAAATCCCTCAATACCACAAGAAACCCTGCATATCATCTATAAAGCCTCTTTGGTGGCTTGGATTCAGAGAAGAAACAGAAGCCTGCCTTCTGAGTCTCCTGCAACTCCTCAGGTCTTTCTCGTGATCAGACAAACATCTTCAAATAGGATGCTCACTGGGCTCCTGGCCCACCCTGCATCGACCCACTTAGTAAACTAATATGTTGCTGATACAGACAAACACGTATACAATATTACCCTTGTGCAGGATTTTTTGCCTAAAGAGGGGAATAAGGAGCATCGATAACAAAGCATTTGATGGAGGGAAGAAACGGTTTAGACTCAGCGGTTTAATTTTAATCCCTGTTAATCCCACTGTATCCACCTTTTTTAGCACACATACATTCAAGTGAAGGTTTGTGTATAAGGAGGATCTTTTCACGAAGGACATGCAGGACATAGTGTGTACATGAACAAACATGAGAGGGATTCCCATCATGGGTCAAAGCCTGTATGTGATGGGTTTGACCTCACAGTTGGTGTGCACGGTGTGTGATTCAGAGAGGAAAAAAAAACAGCTCTCTGCTTTCACAACTCATTTATTATTCACGAGAGAGAGAGAGGGAGGGAGGGGAGGAAGAGAGGACTGCAGTGGCAGGGTGTGGACAGAGGCAAGTATACATCAGAGACCGGGCACCAATAACAGTCACAGACACATGTACACAAACATACTCAATTTCAGCCCAGTTACCCCTCGTGAACTTCAGAAATGAGAGCTGCAGTGTGCTCTGAGTAGATGAATGACGAAAGTGAGAGTAAATACTCTGTACAAATATGTTTATGTGTGTGCTTATATAGTGATGTGAAAGTGATTCAGTGTGACGTTAGTAGATGCTCAGCTTTCCCATCATGCACAGTACTGACGACAGCATAAATCAACAAGCACACTAGAGAAATACTTTTACTTTCCAAGGTATACTCAGACTTTATCCCTCAGCTTTTACACATATTTATGCAACAAATCATGCACAAAAATCATACACAAACTTTTGATTTCCTGTTGAGTAATGACTTTATCATATGAACACACAGAGCATTAAAAGAACCAGAGATAACAGGGGTGGAGCAAGGAGAGGATGGGCAGGGGCAGGGAGCCCCCCCCCATTCCCCTAAAACAAGACTGCTACCCCAGGCCTCACTAAAAAAATCCCAAACAATGAGTAACTATTTCCTCAGAACTTTATTTCATTTTCATTTTTGGTAAAATGAACCCTCTGGGCTGTGATGTATAGGGATGTGCATGACGAACTAGCTATATGATTAATCCCCTGCTAGTTGGCACCAGCAGATGGATTGGCATGATTCCATGTTCGTCATCTGGCAAATCTGTCTTGCAAAGCTCCAATGTGAAATGATTGTGCCAGGTCTGAGAATGGACCTGACCAATCTGCGACATTTAAGGAAAACATGACAGTAACTGCGGGTGGGTTTAATTGTACTGGAAGCTAGTAGCAATGGCTTCTGCCAGCATAGGGATTTGCTTGGGTTTAGCTATGGTATAATGGCAGTTTTTATCAGTATTGGACCACATTTCTTCATTGAAAGAAGAGCACAGAACTGCGCTGACAGCTTTATACGGCATGAAAGATGTTTTCACTTGTCTCCTGACCTGCTTTGGCATGAGCTTGCAATAGTTACAGGCTAGGTTTAGCTGTACTGTAAACTGGTATACACCAAGGCTGCTGGCAGAGCCACTAACTCAGCTGTAGCTTAAGTGGTAGTTTTTATCTGGACAGCATTCCTGATAGAACCACACCAAAAGCCTTTCTTGGCATGGGGGATGTTTTTGAACTTCTCCAAACTGGCCTCAGCATGAATTTTATTCACCAACTAGCTCCACCATTCGAAAACTACAACAGCGCCTGCCTGCTGAGCTCACATTACTAACCAGAGCTGCACATGCATTCTACATCACTTTGTCTTGTTAATCTGATTAGCCTGTAATGAATGGGACAGGCAGAATGTTGGTCCAATGACCTTCTAAAAATTTTTAAGAGGTCCTACCCTTCCCAAACACTTTGCATGGGAGGTTTCCCAGATGAATGTAAAATATATCCCATGCAATGGATATACGAAACAGTCTTTCTTACTAGCTAGCTAGCTTTCAAAACAAATAGTTTATATTTGGGACTGCTGATTAGCTGTTGTGTTCAACTGTAACAGCTATCTGTTATTAGCTGGGGCTGAAGCCCACACTAATGGTTCTTTTCTCTTCGCTCTACTACCAGGATGTAAACAAGCACAGAGAATGGACAGCGATGTAGGAGTAGTATATATATATTTTTTTTAAAGATTTATTTTTGGCCTTTTTGCCTTTATTTGATAGGACAGTGGACAGAGTCGGAAACAGGGGAGAGAGCGGGGAGAGACATGCAGGAAATAGTGCCACGGGCCGGATTTGAACCCGGGTCGCCCGCGCACATGGCATGCGCCCCAACCACTCGACTACCGGCGCACCAGGAGTAGTACATTTTGGCAGTATTTTGATCTTATAGATGGCAATATAGTTGTCAACTTGAGCTGAGCATTATGTTAGCACATTCAGTACAGGCATGTAGACAATACCCCGCAAGTAGGACCCAGAGACTACCATTGCTAGCAGATGTTTTGTTCATTTGTAAGTTCCTGTTTAAGGATTTTTACTCAATCTTGGCGGGTTGTTTCTGTGCCTTATTTAGACAAGTCGGTCAGTCTGAAATAAATATTTCCATTTGAATGAGTAGAAAATTAGATACTAGAAATACCCCTCGTGTTGCTGCAACGCATTGCCAGTGGTTTTCTTTACATTTTAACATTGCACATTTTCTTTTCTCTGTACTTTAAAGTGTGACATTAGACAAACATTTCTTTATTAGGTATGTTTTGGGGCTTTTATATCTTTATCTGAGACAGGACAGTGGATAGAGTCAGAAACTGGGGAGAAAGTGAGCAAGGATTGACATGCAGGAAAAAAGCCATAGGCCAGATTTGAACCTGGGCTTGTCTGAGCACTACAGCCTCCTTACACTGGGTGTGCGCACAAAGTGACAAGGCTACCAGTGTCTCAGAAAAACATCTGTATAAGACTTTTAAGTTGCATCTCTGTTATTTTACTTTTTCAAATTAAAAGTATTTAAACAAAGACACATCACTCTTAGATAATTTGATTTTAGTGGTTAATGCTTCTGTGAGGAACTTTTTTTTTTTTGCCAGCTCAGGTACTGGTCACACCACATCTGGAGATTGGTCTGATAGCTTGAAAGGTGCCAATTCACTTCCTCAGTACAGTCAAGGTGCTCTAAGGCAAGGCACTGAACCCCAAACTGCTTAGGCAGAGTGCCTTTGTGAGCGGGAGCCCTCCATTAGTGCATGCCCAATAGATCCTGTTTGTGCATGTATTTCAGCCGATGTGTGTAGCAAGTTCAACAGAGTGCAAGGCTTGCATTTCCCCTTGCAGAATCAATAAAGTATATCGTTTTCTACCTTCTTGTCCTGTACATGTCTAAGTAACAGAAAAAGACAACTTTGGCAGCAGGTTGTCAACTGCGTCATCTAACACTGACCCTACGACAGGGGTTAGAGGCATATAGAACAAGTATATTCAATACAAACTCTTCACATGAGCAGATATGATTAGTGGAGAAGGATGTTGCAAGTAAATGCTTCGTATTCATGTTTTATGCACAGATTCTCCATGTCACCCAAAAGTCAGTGCTCCAGTTGGGCCACCCTCATTACTCTGCCCAGACCACCTTATAACCGCTAATTCTTTCTGCTGATTAATGTTTTGCAAAAGTAAACAGCATCCTGTATTTTTATATAAAAAACAGAACATCCAGTGGCTTTCAAACAGAAAGTAAGATGTTAGCATGGAGAAACAGAAAGGCAGTAAAAGAGACAGAAAACAAGGCAGAGATCAAGGGATGAGAGATAAGAGCAGAGAAGGAATCAAAGATTTAAAGAGCAGCAAAAGTGTATTTCCCCTGCGTCACTGCAGCCTGAGAGAGACAGAGAAAAAGATGAATGGGAGTTTTTTAAATATGAAACAGCCTGGGTCAGCTCACTCTGCTGTCTGCACAGTTTTCACTATGCATGAAGATCTCCAGACGATCAGCGCCTGTCATTCTCATACACACAGACTGATGAATGCCACTGATGAATGTATTCTTATGCAAAGAGACACCGCATTACGTAAAGACATGCTTAAATACAGTGCTGTATGTTTCACAGCAGCAGCTCTTGTGATAGCATCACCTACAGGACAAAAACACTCGCTGCATCTTAAAATAATAGGCCAAAAGACTTATGAGACATGTAATTACAGCATATATGAACAGTATATAATGAGTGACTCATAGGAGGAAAGTACATGGCAGAGACACTGATGCAACTTGAAATGGAAACAAACAACATTCACACCTGCACAGCGTGTTGCCAAAGTCATTATCCCCCCAACTGTGTCATGGCGATAGGAGAAACAGTTCATTAGCAGACAGTGTGAGTCGGATAAAGAATTCAAAACACAAAATGTACTTTGCACGGTATTTCTTGCATTGCACTAAATTTGTCCTTAATGAATATACAACCCCAATCCCCCCAAAAAGTTAGGGCACTGCATAAAATTTAAAGGCGTGTACTATGCATGTGGTCAGCCTCGGTTCGAATATAGCCTGTGGCGCTTTTCTGCATGTCTCTCCCCGGCTCTCTCTTTCTTGTTTCCAATTCTATCCACTGTCCTCTATCATTAAAGGTATGAAAGCCCAAAAATTAATCTTAAAAAACAAAACAAAACAAAACAAAAAAACAGCAGCAATGATTTGTAAATCTCATTAACCCATATTTTATTGACAATAGAACATAAACAACATATCAGCTGTTGAAACTGAGAAATCTGACCACTTCATAAAAAATACTAGCTCATTTAAAATTTGGCAGCAACACATCACAAAAAAGCAGAGCAAAAAGCGAGTAAGCAGTGCTGTATGTATGTGATATCAAAATGCAGAAACACACACACATGCATGGCACAAAATGTGCTCCATTAAATGGCAGCTGATGAAGTTACTGTTCCTATTCTGATTACATCAGCATGCTGACACAGGCACTTGTACAAAAAAAGACAAACACATAATAATTCCTAGGCTGTCACACAGAAAACACACACTAACTGAAAAGTGCCTGTGCCATGGACTGCCAATCACACATACACTGACTCTTAATGGGCTTCTTCTTCCTGCAGATGTGGTTGTTTTGTTGTCCTTTCTTGTCACCGCTCTCATGTTCTTGTTCCTTATCCTTCTTAACAGCCTGGTGTTTTTGATCTTTAACGCCACACTCGTGTCAACATTGATTCACAATGCCCTGATAATGAACTAGTAATTGGGGACTGTTGCTGCTCAAGTGAGTCTCCATTAAGCCAAAAAGAGCAGGACTGTGATACTTACTGCCTAAATACCTGTTACAATGATCAGTGCAGAGATTCATACTTTTAGATGAGCTGGAAAATGACAGTCTGATTAGGGCTGATTCATTGGCAGGTAAAATGCAGAAAACCAAACAAGCTCAAAGTAATTACTGAGAAAGGGCAGAACAATGTCAATGACCATGAATGAGTCATAATAAATGCTGGTCCAGTCATGTTTTAGAACACAATCAATTGTCACTGACCTATAAACACGGCTGTCAGGCTTGCAAAATCCTCCTTGTTCCCCCTTCTTAAGAAAGTTAAATGTGCTATTTGATTCAAAGGTCAAGCCGAAGTGAACAATTTAACACAAATTAATTTATCACTTTGCTTCCTGTCAGGTATGAAAATGGATGCTTCAAAGCAAAATGTGGTACTGCAGCTTTGTGAACAAAAACACATTCACCTTAAAGCAAAGCAAAGAAGTGACATTTACTGGAAAAACATCCTTTCACCTGAGAATGAACAAGGTAAGAGGGAATTCACACCATTTTCTGCTACTATCTACTTGATGGCATATTAGGGAAACTGTTGTTGCCTACAATTGCAAGGCATGACCTTTTGTGATGCAATTCTCAACTTATTTTGTTACAACAGCCTAGTCCACCAGACCTGAGCAACACTATTTTTAAGGCTCTGATAGACGTAACTGTAATCAATCAAAGTTGGAAATGCTGATCCAATTTCCAGTTTGATATATGCTTAGGAATGGAATATTCTTATAGAAAACGACGGTAAACATCACAGCCTTCTATTAATCTTCCACTAATTATAAAAACAGCTTAAACAGCTGTTTAAAGGTGTATTTAAACTTGCTTGTTTTAAGACCACCGTAATTCGAAGAAGAGGGCTGTGGCGTTAAACAAGGTTGGAGAAGCAGCTGTAAACGCAGGTGCTTCATACACTGACCGGCACCTCTGCTAAAGTGAAGTCAAATCAATGAAAAAACTCTCTGTTTCTGATAGATTCTTCACAATAAAAGCTGATTGTTGTTATTTTGCTTGTATACTTTATTGTAAACAACTACAACAGATAATGTGGTGTTTTTAGTAGAAGCTTGACACACCTCAGCAGGAGAGAAATGAAACTTGAAATTACAGGTGTAGTTACAAAGGGTAAAGGTAGAGAGATTTATAAAAACTGTGTGAGCTTATGCTCAGACATGAGTTGAGTATGTCCTCAAAGACTTGTTTTAGAGGAAGAATGGGGTTTGCATTGTAACACCAGTACATGAATTTAAATATGTTATCTCTTTTCATTTTGTTACGGTATGACAGTGATTTAAATTTTAGGCCATATTGCCAAGGCCTAACTTAGCATGACATACAAATACATTTGCTGGTAGAACCAGAATGTAATATTATAACCTAATAAATGATTAAATGGTGCTACTTTAAATATACAGTTATTGCATAAACTCCTGACTCACCATTTCTGTTTTCCACTGCCACATCAGTGCCTGTAGCACTAATTACACACAGATTTGGAGTGTAAATTGAATGAAGGTTGCACTGCAAATTTACCATGTGCTTTCATGAACCTGACTGTGGCCCATAGATCAATGGAGCAAGAGTCAGAGGAGCACTGCCTTGTTAAACAGATGGGGATGACTGAATCACTGCACTGGTGTGGGGGTAATTTAATCCCACTGCATCAATTTAATGGCTCATAAAAGAGAATACACACATACACTGTGTGCACAAACTGCTGAATTATCTCCATTCACACTGCAACAAGAAAAAGACACATGTGCCAAAAATCTGTTTAGCATGAGAAGATAAAGGGAGAACGGCACATGGCCAGAGTCATAAGGTAGAGTAAGGCGTCTGACACTCTGACCCCACTTAAATGCAGCTCCTTGCCTTCGGTTGTCGTTCTTGGGCTGAAAAATTTGACCAAAATGATAATCATGATAACTTGATCAATACTGAAACCGTGATAATAATCAAGGTTATTTTCTGGACAATTTTGTATTGCTTATTTTAAAAACATTTACATCCTGCTTCTCAACAATTACCACAAAAAAAGTCCCCAGGATTTTTGAGCTCACACCTGCTGCTGCTAACAGTTAGCCAAACATGACCTAGCAGCCACCGCCTTGAAACTGTATCCCTACCGTTCAACTGTGTCCCTGTTGGCCGACTCCCTTGCCAATAAAGGTTGCTGAGGAGTACACGGTATTTATACTCAACCAGGAAATGTAAGAAGGGCTAATAAAAAGAAAAGCTCGGGTGTTCATAGTTCAGCCTCATCTAAAAATGTATTTCATTCAGTGCTTAATATGACAGCTCTAGACTCTAAAACTAGCTCAGGCTTTAATCCTTGGTTGGGAGTTGATTACAATCAGTTGTTACCAGAATAAACCAGTAAAGCATACAAACAAAAGGGTGAAACATTACAAAAGAATAGCAAAAATTTCTATCAGCTACAGCAGTTTCATTTCATTCTTTTTATAAAGAATCCAAATATTTGAAAATATAAAATTTGATGCTTTGGCAAAAGTGTTTCTCAAACCTTCAAGTCAACAAAACATCAAAAAAAAAAAAAAAGTTTTATTACACTTGAAAATAAAACTTTTAATAATCTCAGTAATATAATCTTGTTTACACTGAAAAGATACAACAGAATAATTTTGCAGAAAGATACTGGTATTTGTTCTAGCATTTTTTATATACATTATCCTTTAATTTTAAATACAAGCTACAAGAGGTGATGGAAAAAAATCTATTCAAGTCAGAATCACATATATTAATGTCTACAGCTCTGAATTGATTCCAAATTTCCAAGAATCGTCTCAGATGCTGCAGGTGTGTGGCTGGCTAGTTAGATGCACTGTGAGCATTAGCAGTGCTAACTCGTAGTGTTGGTAATGTTTACAATGCTGTATTCTTTCAGTCATACATATGGCTATTTGGGGGCGTGGTCATTTCTGGAGGTGTAAACAGAGCACTCCTTTTACTTTGCTTAAATGAATATGGATTATCGGTATCAACTGTTCCTGTACAGATTTAAGGAGGACATGTAGGCACCCATCACAATTTCCATTTTATGGAATATTAAGACAGGAACCCCACATACTCATTTTTCAACTCCTCGAGTCATGGAAAGGAGTCTGAAAAGCTTGTTTGAGGCAGGAACATGGAAGTGAGTCAGTCTACATACTGTATGTTCTGCCTGTTTTATAACAGGAAATAAATGTGAGACACACAGACATGAGAATACATGCGTATGAAAAGGACAGGTAATTCCCTAGAAAGCAATCAAGTGAGATATAAAAACAGGTACTTTAGAACCCAGACTTACATTTATGGTAATATCTGATGCTATTTTATACAGGAAAACTTCTGTCTACAGAAAGTCTGTGCTCTAGCCTTAATGTTTCCCAGTGTCTCAGTGAACTAGTCTTTATCCTTAATGTTTATCTCATGTGTTCCTTTTTTGTGGCTTGGGAACTTGGGAAGATTAAGAGGTCCTGTCTTTGTTTTTCATAAATAGTGATTGTCCCAGGTATCTGCATCACTGCACTCCCACAGAATTGCATGACATTGCTGTAAAATCTGTAATGGAGTGTAAATGCTGCAGTTTGTTTGCACCTCTATCATGACCCGTGTATAGAACGTAGCTATGTCACTGCAGTCAAAAGAGTCTGACACACTTACATACTGCCTGTACTGTATGTGGAGTCCTGAGTTACTGAGCCTGTCCTCTTTTCCCAGAAGACCAGTTTTAAGACTCACCATGAATTCTAAAGTCCCAGGTATGAAGAAGCTTGACCTGACATAGATGCTTACTGTGCTAAACTAAAAGTACTGTAGCCTGCTTCAGAAACAGTTCATAGGCCTGAATTCACATCATACACACAAGTTCACCTGGAGTAAATATTGGCCAACAACTGCTGACCAGCACGGACAATAAAATGACTGGATCTATCATCTGGTTTCTCATCGATGGCCAGTGTTACAGGTTAACGAGTGACCATATACGAATTCCTCTTGGTTAAATAATGGATATCGAAAAACTTAAAGAGCTCCTTTGTTTAGTTTTTCAATAAATTCGTATCTTCTATGCATATCTTAGACATAACTGAAAATGTTCAGTGTTTAAACAAGGTTGTAACAATAAGCACGGACACTTTCAGCTGAAAAGTCACCATTTAACAAGGTCACTTAACATCTGCTTTCCCACAGCATCATTCACAGTGAAGGCTTTAGATTTATGATTGTTTTTTTTCTCTGATGATTTTCTGATGAATATGTTTCCTGCTTAAGCCCACACATTTTATTCATATTAAAATATTTTGCAATTTAAGCTAAAATCACAGGTTTTATTACTGTAATTAGTTGATTAAAAAACTCTACAAATATGCTAAAAACCATTATTTTGAGCCCATTTTATTAAGCTTTTAAATGCCAAATAATAACATAAGCCCCTTAATACAGAACAGACTGGCGTAGATGCTGAAATTATCACTTCTTTATATGAAATAGAGGATGTTTCTATCTATCCCACACGTTGATAAACACGGTGAAAAATGTAGCTTACTTTGCTGGTGTTCAGCACTGCCAGCAAGTCAGCAGAGAAAGTGACACTCACTGCAGTGAAGTGCTTAAATCAGCCTGGGGAGGATTTTCTCTAAGTGTGAAACATTTAATGACTGAATGCAGAGTGGCTGCAAATGAACATTTAAATGTTTGAGAAGCTCTGAGGGAAACTCAGTTTGCAGTTTAAAAAAAAAAACATCACTGGTCTCAGCCTGTGTAGCTGGGTTCCTGCATTGCCTGGGTTCCAACTTGGTTCTGTTGTTTTTATGGTACTTGATCTCTGTGTCCTGACTGCATCCTGATGATGTCCACGATGTCTTAGTTTGCATGGCATCACATGACGTCTGGGTTTGATATATTTTGATGTTGATGAATTATTATCTTGATCATATTTTTTGTTAGATTCTTCAGTGGTTTTGGATTCTGCTCATGTTGTCAGGTGTCATTTGTTCTGTCTTTTTTGTCCTTTTTTTGGTTTTGTTGCTTTGTTTTTCTGTTTGCTTCTACAAATGTCAAAGCACTTTGTAAACCCATGTTTTAAAAGTGCTATACAAATAAAGTTATTATTATCATTATTACTGTTACTAGAAGGTCAAGAGATTTAACACACAACTTAAAATGAATAATCAACTAAAGCAGTGTCATTGTATATTAGAATTTAAAATAAACATCAAATGGAAAATGGTCCATTTGGAGAAAGAGATTTTGCATCTGTATAATGCGAGAAACTGAGCCAAATAATAAAGAAAAGTCTAAATTTAGAGTCAAACTCACTGAGCCTCAGTTCTTGACACCACCAAAACAAACAACAGTTTGGCAGATAGACCGAAATGAAACAAAACATCATTCCTGCATTCGTTTTTGTTGATTTGCATGAATAACTGAAATTGATGCACTTGTGGGTGGCATCAGTGGATAAATCTTTGAACATCATTACAGACTATAGAACAAGATAAGAAGTGCGGAGAGAAAAAGATACAGAGTGGAATCCTACCTCTAGGATAAAACAGTTTAGATGTTTGATGCAACAAAGCATTAAAGAAGAATCTCAATCTTATATTTCAACTGCAATGTTTTGTTTTTAAGGTGTAAGCATCGTGCAAAGAAGGGGCAATAAGCAAAACACGATGAGGAATTAAAGAGATAGGTGATGCTTAAAATTTGGGGATGATAAAATAGGGAGTTAAGAGCAAAGGAGGGAAGACAAAAATAGACTGAGGCTAAGAGAATGAGGGTAAAAGCAGGAGGAATAAAAGACCTAACGATAAAAACATCGGGGATGCAGAGGGGAGAGCTGCTATTCACAGACACATATTTTGGCTTTTAGCAGATAAAAATATATGAGGAAGAGCAGGGAAAAAAGATCCTCTTCCCCTCTTGCAGCGTTGCTCTCCTCTTGCAATGCTTTAAAGCTCAGCAGCAGTTTTATGGCTGCCCTGCTTTAATTCAGGCGCCGTTTGTTACTGCAGTCTGGCTTTACCCCGTTTGAACCCACAGCAGATGAAAGCTAAACCCCTCTGCAACACTCCTCATTTGAATGTGTGTAGGAAGTGTGTGTGTGTGCAGGGTGATGAGTGTGAGAGCAGCTCCCTTTTTTTCCCCTTAACCAAAAATTTATAAACTGCAGCTTCTGCCCTTCATGTGACATGCTGGTCATCACTGCTGGGATACATCTAACACCAAATTATACAGTAGAGAGAAAAAAGTGAATAAATTATAAGTAAAGGCAAATCATTAGTGGGAGCTTACTCTTCTTCCTCTGCCACATATTGGGGAAATTTGGATTTAACTTCTGTAACACTTTGTCCTAACTGGATGCAGCACGAGAAAGCGTCAACGACAAAATCAGCTTGATAACATTGATTTATATTGTAGTATCCTGACAGCAACAGAGAGGAGCAATGCAGCATGCCACTTTCCCACATTGTCCCTCTCTGTTGCTCGCATTGAAATGGGTGAGGAACGAGGAAAGAGGTAGATAACAAGGCACAAGGAGTGTCACAGGAAATATTTCCTTTCACTTTCATTGCTGTGGAGAGCTTGTTAGCTTGTTTTACAAGGTAGAGATGGCTGTGCATTAGTAATATCCATATCACTGTTTGAAATGTATTGTGTTCTGACTAAGGATATTCCTAGGCGTCTATTTCCCCACTCAGCTAAACGCCCATTTAAATTGCGATTAATCTACTAGTTTGAAGAAGAGGAAATACTTGATAAACAATTCATCACAGGGTCATAGTGTCAGCAGGTATGATGTGAGCCTGTTATACAATGTACAGTGTGGCTAAAATTAGCAGCTAGCTTCACCCACCTTCGTCCCTCTTTGCAGATTAATATTGTGTTTGGCCTCTTTTCATGTCAGTTGAGTAGTTAAACATTAGTTCAACCCTCAACAGCCTACATATTGCTCTGTTTCCATTGTCTACTTAAAAAAGCTGTTTCTACAACACAATAACCACTAAGCTACCACTGAGCTTCTCACATTTACATACAGTGAAGTGCCCACACAGGAAGGCAGAGGCCATTTACTGAAGCTAGAGCGGCCTCCAGTGGCGGGAGGGTCATTACAGCTCAAAAGAACATTTAAGACCAGGATTTCAAGTCCGTGTTTATAAAACATGATAGGTAATTAGTTAAACCGACTTGTAAATCCTGCGTGACTAATTTGAGAAACAAATGTTACCATTAAACCGTGCGCATCCCTACTTCTGACTTCTGAGAAACTTGCGGTCTCTATCTGTGGCTACACCAAGCTGTACAACACAACATGCCTGTTCTACCGGCACAGGAATGAAAAGGCCGCTTGGAGGAGAGTGAGTGAGGAGTTTGGATTGCCTGGTAAGTTGTGAAAACTTTTGTCAGTCACTTTGTCACAGCAGATACAAAGCAATTTAGTCAAGCTTAGCCATGTTTGATGAGAACTGACTGAAATGCCAGATATGGGAGAAGGCAGCACCTCCCCTATCACGTCCTGGGGACACTGGCATACATGTCAGAGTTTCCACTAGACTTTTTTGTCCCTAGTCAAAAAGACCATCAGTCCTCAAGAATTCCGGCAATTTAGAACAACTACCGGACATTTGCTTTAATATTATTGTGCTGCATTAACAGCAGCAAAACGCATAAATATGAAATTCAGTGATACATTGATATGTACAAGTCTGCGCTAAATGGGACTAAGGACACATTTTTATTTCCAAATAGCACATTGGGCGCTACCATAACTTAGCAGCTTATAACAGCCAAATGCCATCCTCCACTGACAACAACGAAGCATCCAAAACATAACTCCCCAGTGTTCTGCTAACTGGACACTGCGTTAAAACGCTACATTTCAACTGAAAAATTTATCTTACTGTCAGTTGTCCAATATTAGTTCTCATGATTATATGACTGTAACCTCTGCTGAAGCTGGAAATCCAAGTATCCTGGTTTATTTGGATTAGTCCCGATAAGACAAAAGCTCCACAGCAGATAGTTTGGCTCAATCCTCCTCTCATTAATGGCTTATCCAAGATTACTTCTGCTAATTAGTCAGTACACCCTGAGCCTTAACAACCAGCTACGGGGAAGAGAGATGGAGCCCTTGCTATCAGCTCCAAGTGGCCCATGCTGTTCTGTACAATGCAATCCTGTGTTGACTACAATCCAACTTTATCTGAGGACTGGCCATTGGTAGATTTATCGAAGTCTACAACAACTCTGCTTGACATAGGCCTTACTCTCTCTGCAGCTGCATCGGTGTTTCAGCCACTCAGCTATACAATTCCCTTTGTTTCAGCCTCTTCATTACTTGCAGCAATGACTAACTCAAAATCCTTCCATACCGCTGATGATATTAAGCCTTTGGTTAACCAGGAAAAGCTAAGATTAAAATTCTGCTTTCCGAGAATGTTCAAACTTTCCCTGCAAAGTTTCCAGCTGTGCTGAGGACACTCAGAGATAGGCCTAGTTTAATGTCATTCCCATCATCTTGCATATATACTAGGGATGTAACGATAGGAAAATTTCATGTAATGGTTAGTGTGACCAAAATTATCACGGTTATCATTACTATCGTGGTATTGTTTAAATGTGCTCAAAATGTTAAAAAAGTACTTATACACACACTGAATCTAATCTAATCTATTTATCTATCTATCCATCCATCTATAAGAAATCCCCAACCTGTACAACCTTCTGCCATGTTTTCAAACTGCGCACGCCTGCGTCTGAGAGAGCGCTGCTGCTTCTTTTTCTGCTCTGGTGTTTAACGGCAGCTGGCATCCATGAAGTTGCATTACTGCCACAGAGCGCTGCGGCTTCTCCAGGAATTGAGCAGTATTACCATGAGTTTTCAAAGTGCGGTAATCAAACATGGTTTTAACAATGATTAAAATTTGAAACGGTATTACTAACCTTCTTGAATTTTACCACGGTTTATAGTGATACTGGTTATCATTACATCTCTAATACATACGCAACTTAACTAGCCATGTGCTTGCTGTCTGAGGAGATTAACTACCCCAGCACCACAGGACAGTAGGTGTAGTAAGATTAGGACACTTTTTAGTTTATATTAAAGCATTCTTGCAACATATCTTCTAGGTTACACAAAATATAATATGCAAATACTCAGTATTTACTTATCTGCTCATTGGCATGTTTTCTGATGAACATTTTGACCGGTTGTATTATTATCTGCCAGACATCTGCTCTTGAAACTGGCCGGCTAACAGAAACTCAGATACATGCCATTTGACCTGCTGCTGGAGCAAGTTTTTCATACTGATTTTTTAAAAAATAAGCAAGTAAACTCCTTATATTTGTGCGGATCTAAACATGCAAACAGACGATGGTTCACATTTGTTGTGAAGACATTAGAACCATCTCCTTCAAAAATGCCTAATTAAATGCTTATTCCTCTTTAGTTGTCATTTCAGTCTAACCAAGGTTTATCTACTAATAAAAATACCTGTGAATGCCTTCAGCATTCACAGCAAATAGCATATCACTGTTTCCTTTAAAAACATGTTTATTGACCCAATTTGTTTTTTTCCATTGCTACCACTGTTGCACAGGAAGTGAAGATTCTTTCCACCAATCAACAGACAGCAGTGAGTCTACCTCCAATCTTTACAATGATATATATATATATATTTTTTTTTTTTTTGTTGTTGTTGCTCAAACTAGTTGAAGGGGCGACTCCAGACTAAGCATGGGCAGTAATATGGTAATACCGTATCCCAGGGTATTAAATATAGTTACGGTTAAGCTTTAATTACTGTCATGAAGACGGTGTTTTGTAAGGAGGGCATGTTTACTATTAATGCCTTGAGAGAATGTGTCCATTTACACCTGCAGCACCACTGCCTGTGTGTGAAGTGTGCTTTAAAAGTGATTAAAGAACTCCTGTTGATGATGTTGGGCTAATTTCGCCAACTACAGATGCATTCATATACTGGCGTGTGGATCCTTGCGTGCCATGGGCTCGTCCTGGCTTGCACAGGGCAGGCTGCAGCATGAGCTTCTCTAGTCAAAGTAGGTGCATGCCCACAAGTACCTGTACAATGTATACCCTGGTAAAACTTGGGGAGGATATGACAGTATTAGAAAATGAGTATTGCCAAGTCTTACAGCAGACTGCTTCAATATAACTCAAACAGGTGAGGTTAAGCAGGCTTTAAACCTTTTTATTTCTGCTGAGTTGTTTGTCATTTTAACACAGGCTCTATGGGGATTGACTTCCTCTTGGTAGCAGCATTAAGTGGCCATTTAAAGAACTGCATTTTTTTTGTACTGTTATTTCAGCTCATTTTTTAGGCCCTCAAAGTCGCTGCTTTACTTTATGCTACAGTTTAAAGCGCTGCAAGATTTTCTTTGCTTGCAATGACACACCGAAATTAATTCCAATGCCTCTGTATGGCCAGGAAAACAAACACTATCAATGAGAAGACAAATTGTCTTTAAAGAGTCATTTAAATCCTGTAAAAGCTGCTGGGTAGGTGTCGGCTAAGATTGACAGCATGCAGCCGAAAAACCTTTTGGAGATTTTCCAAAATAAAGAATCTCAGTAGGTTTTAATTATGACTGTTGAATCAAAGTAGGATGGATTATTGTAAGAAAACAGCACTACATACGTCATCTACATAGAGGATAAATTAAGGAACAATTAAAAGGAACAGCTATACCAGAGTACCAAAATCTACTGTTTCTCAGTAATTACTGTACAGGCAAACTATTGTGTAAGTCAAATTGTTGCTGAATTCAGAAAGAGATCCACAGTCATGTTAATTAGTAGTTATTCTAAGTCAAACAATAAGCATGGATCAGCTAATTATTACAGCTAATTATCAGAACAGCTTCTAATCAACTTTTCCCAACAAAAAGTCATAAATACAGCAGAATATAAGCTTAAAAAGCCACAAAAGCCCCCCTAAATCAACCAGACATCAACATCCACATACTTGATAAAATGTTTCAATAAATCCAGCTCTGCCTTAGAGCAAAGCAACAGGATGATGTTACACAGCAGCTGCCTTGAAGCTACATTAATCATATAGTCCCAGAATGATCAATTTTACATGGCAGTCACTGTTTGCAAATTTCTAAGTGAGATTAGAAATCTCAGTGTTTGATACAGTTTTATATGACTGTGCTTGTGTGCGTGTACTCAGTGAAGGAACCACTGGACCCTGACAGCTGGGTCATATCAAAATGAGTTATCGACCGTCCAACACTGAGGAGGGGGGAAAGGGAGAGTGAAGCCTTGAGAAAGAAGAGAGATTGTTTGGATGTAATGGTCTTTTATTTTAAAATATGTATTCTCAGGAATGTTGTGTCTGAGTGTCAAAAACTATACTTGTAAGAATTCAAGGATGGGGGATTTTATTGCAGATCATGACAGGAAACACTAAACTTTCATTATGAGGATAATGACAATGGTGTCAAGCTCAAGCTTGTCCGGTTTAACTTCACTTTTTAATCTATCCTTTATTGATGGACAGGGACCCCATTTATGACAACCTTATTTGAGATTATGTTTTTGTGCCTCACTAGTGGCTGTGTGGTTCAGTCTGTCATCTCTCAAACCCAGCAGCCAGGGGTTTGATCCCCAGCTCCTCCTTGACCCCAAATTGCTCCCACTGCTGTGTCAGTAGTGTGTGAATGACTGTGTATGAATTGGATAAGTTAATACAGATTGACACTTTACATAGCAGCCTCTTCCATCAGAGTGTGAATGTGGTGTGAATGGATAAGCATGAACTGTGGCGTAAGGAGTGTTTCAGTGGTCAGAGGACCAGAAAAGTGCTAAAATCTCAAGACCCTTTATAGAACTTACATTCACTTAACCTCCTGAGACCCAAGCTTTCTTTTGTTATGCATTATTGAAATCTCCAGGTTATTTGGGATTAGTAGGACTTGATAAGTATAATAATTAAACATTTTTTTCTCGACAACACATAATTCTCAAGAAAACTGGTGTCCTCCTATGAGGAACGTGGGCCTATTTTACAGTATAACACAGTAAGGACACCACTATGTAACACAATATGAGCAATTTTACCAAAATTATGCAAAAAAAGAGCTGGAAATATCCTGAAAGAACAAAAACATGTAGTCCTTAAATTTGTTATGAATGCATTTTATCAAATACTCAAGGTTCACATTTTTCACTTAAATCTGGCTTTGTATTTTCAGCTTCCTAATATTTTTTGTCTCACAAATGTGCCATTTCTAAAGGAAAAAGTTTTATGAGGATATAAAATGATCTTTTTCACATTTTGTTTAAATCAACACACAGAATTTTTATACAAATATTCAGTTAATGCCACATTTTTAAGTTTTATTTTTTGTGCATTTCTGTATTGGTACTCATATTTCTCTTGTAAAAGGCATACATTTACTTGAACTGATTTCAAACTTAAGGATTCATTAGCTTTAAATCACATTCAAGTAAACAGCTTCTAAATATCATAATTAATTGTTGAATATTTCAAATCTTTGAGAAAAATGCCATGTTATGGTAGTGACAGCACTGGCTGGTCATCACAGCAGCATTACGGGGGGAGAAAAAACCTAGGAAATAGATTAATTGTTCTGTTGTTTTGCAAATTCTTCTGGAAATATATCCAAGAGGTGTTTTTGAAAAAAATGCATCAGAAAGATTTGCAAAAACTGTGCAAGTTATAATATCATGAAATGGAATTTAGAGGTTCAGGTTTGGGACACCCCCCTAAAAATACAAAGTACCCAATAAATGGGTATTAGATAAAAGATGTAATTCAAGATATTCTGAAATGTTTTTTGTGTTTATATGAAATAACAGCTAAATATCGCGATATACAGTATGCAGGAGAAAACCAATTTCACACGTTTTGTTGTATTTGGACCACAGCCACATAAAACTTCATGTCATTTAATGACAAACGTTACCAAGCATAAATATACAAGTTTCAATCATAAAACTTGAAAAGGTTTTGTATCCTGAACAGTCTACTCTGTGCCAAGACCAGCTGTAGAGTATTTTCAATCCATCTTGAATGGATACTGATAATTGTAATGTGCTTTTGTGACCACAGGATGGCAAACAGATTGTCCACGAATGAGGCTAAAAGGGCCGAGTTTAGTAAAACTAATAGTAGTGGTGCAGTTTTCTGCATTGTTGATGCCTATTTTGCTCATGTCTTGCAATGCATCCTTACAATAATATTTCCCCTTTGATTTTTGTTTATTGGCATAACTAGTAATTCTACATGTATACAAATTCTCAAAATGACTTTGACTAAGAATTCCAAATGACACCAAACTGGTCGCACCACCTCGGAACTGTTTTGTAATAATAAAAAAACAAATACCACTGTATTTAAAAGCCTGTGGACACAGCTCTCTCATTTCAGCACCATGGAGAGTTCCAGTGACAGAGAACTGCAGCTCCAGTCTACAGCATTCAGGGAATTCATCGTTACATCACCAAAGGAGGAAAAAGAACTGAAGATATGGGGAGATCTGTTGGGATGGGAGGCGGGTCCTACTTACTGGGTGCTTGGCTGAAATTCTCCCTGTCACCGCACTCGTCTGATGCCATGAAGAGGAAATGTCGTTCTGATGTTTGTCAGCAAGGGAACAGATTAAAAAGTGAATCAGACATAGAAGGACATAGACAGTTCCAGCACATAAAAATGGAATATTTTCATCACATGACATGTGAGTCATCAGTTTTTCCTTAAAGCTAGTTTTTAATTATTTCAGTTGCAAACAGCAGCACTGATCCACTTCCCTTCTTCACTCTGATCTGCTTCTGGACTGAGAGGCATCAACAGTGCCATGAAACTACCCACTGCCCTGTCTCAGTAATCTGTTTGCAAAGTGAAGTGCCAGTGGAGCTGGTGCAATAGGCAGACTGGGCAATCACACTTTTGTGCTTTGAGCAAACTTGTCAGACTAAAAAGTAAGAACTGTCCACATAGCTGATGTTCAGCTGCTAGTAGAGGAGAGTTTTGCTCAGTAGAGTTGAAAAAAACAAGTTTTGTAGTTTGATAAAGCAACATGTTTAAATATGCTAAAATGAACCAGTTCCCATTGCTTCAGTTTACATAAACTATTATCATGTTTTTAACCTTTATATGAGATTTGAAAAAAAAAAAACTGGTCAATTTCTTTTTTCAAAGACCCATGATGGTAGTGTTTATTTCTCACGTCTCAGAGCTTAAAAAACTGAATTTATGAAGATAACTGTCAAAATAAGATTCTCAACAGCTCCTCAAACTGTGAAAAAACAGCCAAGATTAGATGTAGAAATCTTGCCACTAAACAGAATATTTTCTTTAGCACAAATACCCAACCCTACACAGCACCCTATTTTCATTTTCCTGAGTGAAAAATGTTTTTTGAATTAACAGCCCTCCTCTAGCTGCCAGTGTTATTCACTTTGGACCACCAAATGAATCAGCACCATCAGAAGCCAAACAGTTCTGTTGACAGCTTGTAGATTTGAGCAAGCACAGACTGACACAAGCGGCTGCTTCCCTACAAAAGAAAATAGAGTCCATGTGGAGGCTGTTAATACACAGAACTGCATCAGTCAAGTTCTTCCACACTAAACTCATCAAACCATGTCTTTATAGTCTTTGCTTTGTGCACTGGGGCACAGTCAAGTTGGAATAAAAATAGGCCTTCCCAAACTGTTGCCACAAAGTTGGAAGCATAATTTTGCCCAAATGTCTCGAGATACTAAAGTATTAAGATTGCCTTTCACTGGAGATATGGGGCCAAAGCCACAAAACCAGCCCCATACCATTATCCCTCCTCCAACAAACTTCACACTTGGCACGATAAAGTCAGACAAGTAACGTTCTCTTGGCATCCCCAAACCCAGACTCACCCATCTGACTGCCAAACAGAGAAACGTGATCCATCACTCCACAAAAAAGCACACCAACACTGCTCCACAGTCCAGTGTCGTTGTACTTTCCGCCACCTCATCTGTCACTTAGTGATGTGAGGTTTGCATGCAGCTGCTCATTCATGGAAACCCATTTCATGAACCTCCCGCCACACAGTTTTGTGTTTACATTAATGTCGGTGGAGGGTTTGGAACTTAACTTAAGCTGTGGAATCAGCAGTGCTGCCAACTTTTATGCTCCATGTGCCTTAGTGGTCACTGACCCCGCTCTGTGATTTTACATGGTCTTCCGCCTCATGGCTGAGTTGCTGTTGCTTTTAAATGCTTCCACTTTCTGATAACATCGCTGACAGCTGACTGTAGAATATCCAGCAGGGATGAAATTTAATGAACCATCTTATTGCAAAACTGGTATCCATCACAGTACCACGCCATTTTGTATCACAAATGTTTGCAAGTGGAGAGTGCATGGCTCGGTGCTTGAAATTATACACCTGTGGCAACCAGTCTAATTGAAAAATCTGAATTTAATAATTAACAGGTCTGGCCAAATACTTTTGTCCATATAGTGAATCTACATTTCAGCAGTTATATGCTCACCTTGCTCATCATGCATGAGAGAATCCCGTCTACAAAAGTCGACTTGATTTTGTGAACCTGGAGGTTACAGTGAAGACTATTGTGAATACAAAAAAATGATAATAATGCCAAATGCCATTCTATCGCTAACTTTGTCCAACCTATTTTCCAAGCAATTTAAAGGAAGAACTAACGCAAATAGCTGGTTTGACAGCATGCCTATAGTATACTGCATCTTGCGTGCAATGCTACTCTCAAGATTTGCACATTACTTAATGTGTGCAATGTTGTGTGAACTATTTTGCTGAACTATTTTTCTGACGATTATCACATATTAACAAGGTTAAACATGGCTGACCTGTCTGTACTCCAGAATGATCTTTGGCAGAGGGTGCAGGTCCTGAAGCTGCAACAACTGCAAAAATACAAGATAAAGGTGAGAAAAAAAACATTACTGTGTTTGCAGGAGGAAACAAAAAAATAGAACAAACATTTCATTTTTGCAACAAATCATTAGTGTTGTATTGTCCCTTTGGTAATGCTAGATTTGAACTTACAGGGTTGCGGCTTGCTTTTTAAATTGGATTTAAAGCTGTTTTAAAGTACAAATTAGGAAGAATTTGCATATTTCTTCCTATTATTTATTGTCAGTGCTTTTCCTAGGTTTAAAAGCCTACTCTCGTAATTGCAGGTCATATTGTTGTTGTTTTGCTCAGCCAGACACTCCTTGTTTTTTTTTTCTTTTAATCTTGATCCCAGGCATCCTTAAAAATTCACCTTCCTATCTTCTTTTCCAGCCTTTTCATTAGGAGTTTGTGAACATAATACACAGATGCAAATGCTGTCACATTATCAAACATGAATCCACAAAGAAAAAAGAACATGTAACACCCAGGCAATGTGGATATAATTAGGTGACATGTCTCAGTCAAGCTGACATCCAAAATCTAAGACCTCTCACAAGTAAAAACAAGACTGTTGGAGACATTTTATGACCATAATTTTCTGAAACCCAATTTAAGACTTGAAGAATCTGCAGGAACCCTGAATAGCTTTGATTACTTTTGTGTGCGTGCCTTACCGCAGCTTCTGAGGTTGACTGCTGCTGGTTGATGGTCTTGGGAAGTTTTTTGTTCTCACAGTGCTCGTGGAGGCAAAGCTTCTCAAACAGGACCTTGAAAAATTATAAAACCACATAGAAATACTGACACAAACTCAGTGAAGAGGGAGGACACTTAGAGGAACTATCATTAGCAGATGTTCACTATAAGAGAGGCATATAATACATTTGAGAACAATTGAAGCCACAGTGCCTACAAACATAGTAAAAAGATACATACTGTTCGTAGCTGAGCATTACTGGTGACAAGGAATATTTGTCCAGCTGCTCTGTGAGCCTCCTGCTCCAACTGCTTCATCTTAGTCTAACAGAGACAGAAAAAAAGAAAGAGAAACAACTGGAGATTATATTCTACAGTGCTTTTAATTATGGAGACATTTAGCATTAGTTGATTCCCTGATCGATCAATGCGACCACTTATTCACCTGGACCATATATGTGAAGCTAATGCATTAAGAACGTACTGTAACATGAACACAAACGTTGCATAGGCTTTCATGCTGCAGGGTGGTCCTAGAGTGGTTAAAATTAATGTTGTAATACAGACAGAAAATTACCGTTATTTTTTCAGTTTTAGAAGAGAGTTGTGAGAAAAATATCTGACAACCACTTTTATAAAGTCGTCAGTAATTAAAAACAAGCAATTGACAGACTATGTTTACCATATCTCATCTTTTTAAGCACTCTCAACATAAATCAGTAATAATTTACAGTTAATTTAATTTCATTAAATTATTTTATGTCTTTTTGGACTTTTCAAGATCTGCTCATGTATCTCAGACTGGATCTAAACAAATAAAAATTTTAGTAGGCAGCAAAATTTATGCCAACATGATGGGACGCTTTATTTCTGCAGCCTGGTGACTTCGGCTTGCCAAACACATTTAAAGATCAGTAAATTATCAAATGCAGTTTCCAGAACAGAGTGTGAACCTTGTAGTAAAGATGGGGGTTTATTTGAGAAGAGTAAATATGACAGAAAGGACCTGAGCAGCAGAGCCAAATTAGCTAAAACAGCATAAGCTAAAACTTGTGGATAAATCTATATGCATTCTAAGTCCAAGATGACTTCAGTGATAAACAAATCACAATGGCCAACACAGACAGTATAACAAACTCAAGGGACAGAAAAAAAAATTACATTTTTTTTATAAGGAGGAGAAAAATGGGATATAAAGCAAGGGAGACTAAATGCAGCTTTTATCTGACACCCATACACCAGTAACTCATTATAAGCCTAAGCTAAGAAGCAAACACTTCTTCACAACTTGACAGCAGAGAGAACAAGTGAAGAACAGTAATACAAAAGGGAGCAGATGACTCAGACAGGGTGATATAATGAAAGACAACAGACACCAAGAGGAGAAGAGAAACAGACTCAGAAGAATACTGAGTTACAAGGTGCAAAAAGACATTTGAAATGTGATAAAAAAAAAAAAAAAGGAAGTTGCTGAGAAGTGGCATTAGAAACATTCCAGGAAGAGCAGTGGAAAAAATAAACACTGGCCATGTTTCAAACTGATACTGTTTTAATAAAAAGGGTAAAGTGCAGGGTTGATGTATTTATTCACTGCAATTTGGTGTCACTTCCAATCTCACTACACTTTCTTAATCTATTTTCCCCTGTCTGAAATTATCCAACTGTCTTATTCTCCTTCATTCTGTCGTTAGCATCATCTCCGGCCAATTAACTGCCAATGGTCCTGTCCTCATTTATGTCATAATCACGACTGTAAGGAGTCATATAATAGTGATGCAGTGAGTCAAAATGGCAGACAAATTGCTTTCCTTTTAATTGAAATCTTAATACTGGTACTACTTGTTCAATAATTAACAAATTAAGATGACAATATATTGCTGTAATTTTTGTATCACCCCAAGAACAGAGAGCGATAAAAAAAGGGAGAGTTAGAAGAAGAAAAGAGGATGGAATGGAGCTGGCAGTCCTGTACCAAAATTCCAAAATATGTACTTTTCTCTCTCTGTCTCACTCTTCGCCCAGAGCAGCCTCCAGACTGTCTCATCAATATTGGATGCTATCCCCTTCAGTACTGTGTATGACACACAAACACACACACATTCAGTGGAATGAGTACAGCAGACTATTGTAGGGCATTGTTTCGGTTTGCATCTCATCAAAATGTTGACTTTGAGTTTGATCTTAACATGATGGGTGTTTACGCAAGATGCCAATCTAATGTGATCTGAAAAGTGCCTTTGGACAGAAAATTTGTCCTTCAGAGTTTTCAAAAACACTTGTAAAAAAGACAAAAAAAAGAGCATGTTTTTAGGATGAAGGTTGACAGACAGGAGTGATCCTCTGCTTGGTGTTCAGACAGGTGAACTTGACAGCTCAGATAAAAGGAAATCCGACACGACAGAGTGGGGATACGCGTGGCTGCACACACACAGGCCCATATTACAAAAACACAAGTGTGTGCACACATAACTCTGCAGCATCCTGCAGAAACTCCAGTGCCTCTGAGTGTTGGTGTGCTGAGGCAGACAGTGATGCTGCTTCCTGCAGCACAGCCTCTTCAAGGAAAAGAGACTCTCCTTCCTATTTATAGTAACACGGCAAGATACCAAATTCCAAAAAGCTCTACAACAACACCCCCACTGGTGTCTGCAAGACTTGTAGCTGGGTTTGAAATATGTGCTTGTCTCTATTGATGCATAGGGAGAGTTGTGTCTTCTAAAGCATGTATATGTTTGTCTTGGTGTGTCTCAGACCACTCTCAAGTGTAGTCTCCACAATTGGTTTTTATCTGCATGCATACAGGCAAGGTCCCAGGAGATAGTCCACCCACCTCAACACTAATCCTCCCCAGAAGGAAAAAAAGAGAAATTGTTATTTTTCCGTTCCTCTCTCAGGCTCTTGAGGGAGGTTTCTTGTGTTTCTCACATCCTCCCAGTGTTTTGCTCTCATTTGTTTTAATACAGCAGCTGTCGACTGCACTGTGGTTCCAAAGCCAGACCAAAAAATGTAATCAGCTAAGAGTGATGTGGTGCAAATCTGAGCTGACCCTGAACATCTTGCCTGGCTAAAACAAAATATCAGAGACAGTATTTCAAGTAATGCTGTTTGGCAAACACTAAAACATTGAACTCAAGTACATGGGTCAATGTCAGTTTATCATAATCCTTTATCATAAACTATTAAAAAAATCGACAAAAGGTTAGATGGAAATAAATGGTTTGATATACATAAAAAGCCTTATAATGGATTTTCTTAGTGTCAAAGAATTTGTTCATCTCAGGATGAATTTGTTATTAGTGCTGTCAAACGATTACAATTTTTAATCAGATTAATCATAGGGTTGCTGTGGATTTATTTTGATTAATCATGATTAAATATCATTAATTTTTAATCTATATTGATTGCATTTCATTTTGCATAAGCAAACAGACTCAATCCTTGACCAACGTATGTTTTGCATTAATACGGTATTTTAAGCTGGAAGTGCTTCGGTGAAAAGAAAAGTCCTCCCTGCAGAATGTGCATAATACTTTATGTCAGTTGACTGTTCCGTCTTGTTTTTCGTACTCAAATTTCCCATCGAGAGGGCCAACGTGCTGTTTAGCATCTTCCATATCGAGTTGGTTGGTCACTACCGATCAAAGGCCCATTTGCGCATGCTTGACAGTATGCTCAACGGTAAACCTACTTTGACAAACTGCCCGAAATGCGTTGCCAGAGACGTTTCAGGGATTTTGAGTCATTCTGTGCTGTAGATGGGTTAATTGTGTTAAAATTTTTAATCAGATTAATCATGATGACGGATTAATCCATAATAACGTGTTCATTTTGACAGCCCTATTTATTATTGATATTTACACTAAGCAGCAACCTTCACTGCTGGCAAAAGAAATTGAGTCCACTTGAGCCTGTCTCAAAAGACTGAGGAATCCCCAATAGGACATACCAATATGTCAAAATACGGTGTAAAAATGTATTAATAAACATATGAAAGCTTATGACTCTGTCCTTGTGATTACTGTTAAACAGTCTGACAATAGTTAAAGACAAGGGTCTTGCAGTGACTTAGTGAAATAGTTTCTGGAAATCAGTCATACAATTGCTGGGAATAATCCACTGGTGTGAGTTGTTCCAAGAAATAGGTTAAGCTCAGTTAAAGGAGCAGAGTGAATGGCCAAGAATGTCCAGATGTTTTCCTCATAAGGTCTTTGATGAATGCAGTGAAGTAGGACGAAGTCATTAATGAAAGGCTGATTTATCACTTGTGTCAGCAGCGACAGTAAAGCTGGAAACACACAAGATGATTAGACGTGACTTGATTCAAGGTTTTGTTGAATTAACCGCGTGTCCAAATAATCCTCAAGTGTGTGGTGTCAGTACAGTTATTTCACTGCTCCCTGTTGCATCCAAGCCTAACTGATCTAGGTAAGGCTTCCTTTGCAATTACTAAAGAGAGCAAGCAGACCAAGTAGCATCACCAAAAGGACTACAAACACAACGATACCTTGTTCTCAGCCAAGACTTCACCCATATTCTTTTCCTTGTTTTTTTTTTTTTTCCCTGGAACTCCAACATATGCCAGGAAAGCCAGCTCAGGACATCAGTCATCCTTCATGTTTGTTTTTCATCTGAAATCACATTTGCTCACACGTTTCTGTGTGATCTTGTATGTGTGGAATCTCCACTGTGAAACAGTGACTACAAAAAGCATGCTGTCTCATGGTCTGGCCGAATCATTGAGAGTGTGCTTTTGGAGGATAACAATGTTTAAAACCTGTTGAAACTGTCCTCATGCCATCTTCACCCAAATTTTGTCAAATTGGTAAAGATCTGGAAATTTTCTAGGGTGTAGCCAGCATGAGTCAGCCACTGGAAAGTTAACACAAGTGGTATATGCAGAGGTTGGACATACAAAAGGGAAATACTTCATTAATGCATCTTGGTAGACACTATTTTGTGTCCCATGGGACAGTATTCCTTTTAGCTTATTAAGAGGTTTTTTTTCTTATCTGGTACACTTTTGACACTTTATATCCTCCTTATCCATCAACACACACACTGGCTGTAGGTCTGCCGCTGCTCTCAGTCTGATGACTGTCTGCCCCTCTTTCCATCCCTCCTGTCAAAAGTTACGTTGTTATTCCTCATAAACAAGTTTCCATCACCCACTGGTGTGTGTAGGAAGCTTCTTGTTGATGATGTCGCTGAAGTTAATAATGAAAGGGCGTGCTTTTAAGCAGCATTGGACCCTTTTACAACATTTTAAAGCAGTATACTTTTAAACAGGAATGTCTGCACATACAGTGCTTAACAAATTTATTAGACCACCTGTAATATTTGTCTCAGAGACCATCCAGCACCATGAAGTGCTTTAATGCGGACTCTTTCATTTTCAGTGAGCTCTCCACGTTTTACCATTTTGAACAGGAATGAGGAATTTCAAACTGAATTCACCTTTTTATACCCAAATTTGAGCTGGCTCACCGGGCTTCTCTGAGAAGTAAGAAATTAATCGAGCACAACATTCAACCACTAAAACTCATTTTTCTGTTGAGGAACGCAAGTAAATAACTATAATATGACATAATAATCAAGAAATAATAATGTGCTTTACTATTTTTTTTAGTTTTTTTTTAACTCTGTAAATTTGAAAGTTCATGGATAACAATAATAATTATATTTTAGCATTAAAAATATCATTTGGGTTAAAGAACTTCTACATATTGGTGTATTAACCATTACAGAAACATAAAAAATGTTTTTGGTAATTACCAATGCTGTTAATTTAGGGCAGCTGTGGCATAAACCTTACTTTGGGTGGTGGTCTAATAAATTTTTTAAGCACTGTAAGTAGATAAATACACTGTTTATGGACATAACACTGCTACATGTCTCTGAATGCAGACGAATATACTCATCTCTGTGTGTTTGTGTGCACACTCAGGAGAGTCTCACGCTACACAGGCAGGGAGGTCAGATAGAGAGACTTTCCTGTTAATGAATAGATGGCATATGTCTTTTTTTCATCAAGTTTACCACACAATGGTGGGTAGTTGTTGAAAAGAGTGATGCATGCATATATATATATATATATGAATGAATATATATAACTTATATATAAATATATATTCATTCAGTCTTATTCTGTTGCTGTATGGCACTTAAAAAAAGCTGCTGAAATGAAAGTAAACTGAAACCTCTCCTTTCCATCTTTAAACATAAACAGCAGATTACTGCACTCACTGCTGCTGTTCCATTGTTGTGTTCTGTAGGGAAATTAACATTAGCCATGAGGCGAGTGTTGATAACTCCTGGCTGTGTGTGATAAGTACCTCATCTGCCAGCAGCCAAATATTAAAAAACCCTCCTTTGTTTAGTCCAAATGTTCTGCTGTACTTATTTATAACATTAACAAGAAACTTTCCAAATGCACCAGTGTTCAAATGAATTTGGTGTGTGATGTTGTGTCTCACCCCCAGCAGGTCTGACATTTTCTTAAGAGCTTCTTTGTCCACATGGATGCAGTGACTCTCCATGGCTGAAACAACGTAAGCATTTACTGATCCACATGACCTCAATATCAAAGCTGTGGCAAAGCTGTGTTGCAAAATAAACTTTTATAGTCATATTAAAAGGTATTTCTTTTCTGCAAAGACTTTTAAAAAACCAGAAGAGTTGTCCTCACCGGCCAGAACAGAAATCATTTTCAGCTCCATGTCTGAGTACAGCTCCCGCAGCCCCTGGCTCTACAGATGTACAGTCAGTCACATTTGAGTATATACTCTACATACACCTACTGTATGTGTAAGTGTGTATACATAAAATTACCTGAAGTTTAGAGCAAAGCTCCATGTTAAGCCAGTGAAGTGAACAGAGATATGAAATGACCTGAGAAGCCTAAGAAAAAAAAATAGACATACAGTGCAGCAGGTGGGGACAAACAAAGCTCAGCTGCTTTCTTAAAGATTTAGATTTAGTTCAACAGTTCAGACAACAATGAATGGGTTCTTTCATGAAGTACAACCTTTTTCAGGTGTGTTTAAGATCTGAAGGTTAAATCCAATCACTGTCTTTTACGTACAAAAGATGAAGATAGTGCAGCATGGGAAGTATTGATTTATCAGTAAAATAATCTGGGCCCAGTTGTACAAAAGGTTTAATCTGTCATGTGTGACCTTTGTAGTCATTTCCAGATTGAGTCTTGTCTTTCCTGTTTCATTTTGTTGCTTTTTCCTCAGTGTTTCATGTTTTGTCTTTATCAGCTTTGATTTTGAGTTTTTTTTTATCGCAGCCCTAAGTTGATATGTGTCCTGTTGTATGTTTATCTGTCTCTTCCCTAGTGTTTTCAACTTCCTGCATGTTATATTACCTTCACCTTTGTAAAATAATTCAGATTAGAATAGCCCAGATTTGGCAACCACTCTTTGCTGTGAGGGGTTATGTAATCCATTTTACTTTTGTCCTGATTTTCAAAGAAAAAACAAATTAGATGTTATCAACTGGCATACATTAAAAAAAAATCAGAAAATCAAAATAGTATTGTCTTTCATGAGAGTTTCAAATGGCATACTTTTTTCCACAAAAACTTCAGGATCTACAAGTTATTATTGGTGTCATATTTTATAGAGACAAAATTCACCAGAGTTTCAGTTCTATTGTCTACTTTATCAACATGGCAGCTCAAGTTAAACATGTGGAAAATGTTTGAAGCATCAACATCTGTTTAAAAAAATTGTTTTGTTTGATCTACCTCCAAGTCCTAGATTTTTATTTTTGAAATCAAGGATTAATTCAGTTACTCTGCCTAAATAACTGTTTTTTATTTAATAAAGGTTTTTCCAATCCTGCTTAAAAGTTCTGAAAAACACACACTTGAGATTTTATCATCATAAACAACAAGATTAGATTACTTGACCATATTCATATTCATTCTCAAACTCCATTTGAAGATTTAACTCAGTCTAAAAGCTTTAATAAGATCCAAGGATATTTGAACAACCTGGCCCAGGGCTTAGGTAACTGTGAAGAGTATCTACTGTATAGTTCAACTACATAACGACAACTTTCCAGATCTATAACCGCCTCTGTTGATAATCCTATTGTCCTAGTAGGAAATTTTCCAGCTTTTACACCAATCTTAGCTGACCTTCTTGGTACCAAGGGCAGGGGATGCACAGGGTGTTTCATAGTGTTTTTTGAGAAGCTCTTGATAGCAAGAGAAGGGGTTTGCAGGATCCAGTAGCCAGCCTGACACCTGTGGGTCCTGGATATGACAGCCTGCCACTGCAGAGAGAAAAGACGTTACTACTGAGACAAACCCGCAAAAGTTTGTGAAGATTGCAGTACTTCTATGAAAATATGCTAATTTGTGTTCATGTATTTAGTAGCTTATTAAATATCTCCACTGCAGGTGTGGGTTGACAAGTGTCTGTTTTGTTTTAAGTGTTTTTTCTTTTTTTGAAACTGGTCTTCATTAAATTCTTTTACAAATAATATCAGTCTGTCTAAACCTGTTATTTTTTTAATTAATGAAACTTCTTCTTTGTATTACTTTATCTTTGATTAAGAGGATTTTCTGCCAGCTGTTTGCCTCGTGTGATCCTGTTAAAAAACTCATCTGAAGAGAGAAAAAACAATAAAAAGAACTCCAAACTTCAAACAGCCTCCTTTTAAGCTCCAGGCTACAATTCTCATTTCAGTGGAGTACCACTTCAGCAAAGGATTCATGAATCAAAGTTCTTGATAAAAGAAGAATAAATTTACAAAGAAGTGTTCTGAAACTGTTCAGCATGACAACAAATGAAGGTGTCTATGTGCATTTATTATCATGTACTCTGCCTTGTTTCCAGCTGAGGTCTTGTCTGTAAACCTGCAGAGCTGTACGCAGAAAATCCTTGGCCTTATAGCACACCACCAGTTGAGATCCTGATAACACCTGTAGCAGCATATCCCTGTGGAACGCACACACATACTCATTAGTATACTACTATTACTTCTATTTTACACTAAATAAGCATTAAACACTAGACGTTCACCTCCACCTGCACACAAACAGACCTGGTAAAGAGCTCCTGTCTCTGGTGTGCGTGCTGCTGAGTCCATGCAGGTGTGTGCTCTAAATTTAAATAGACCAGACTGTCATTTGGCTCAAGCAAGTCCTCTGGTGAGCTGCAGTCCAGATTGTTCTTCATTAGAACGAGAAGGCCACACACTGGAGGAGTGAGTTTCTGTATCAATGAGCAAAGAGGGAAATCAATGCAAGCAGATTGTTAATGATGCAGAAGTCCCAAAGTAAAAGTGTTTATACTAATCCTGAAAGAACTGGAACAGATTCTACTTACAAATAAGTCATTTTTCATTTACTTGTGCAAATTGAACTAAAACAATAATCTTGAATTTTTCAAAATAACATTAGAACTAAGGGCTTGGTCATTAACTGTGTAAGAATAGATAATGCCTCTTCATTTCCTCTTGTTGTGCAGTGAAGAACTCAAAATATCCACCACAATGGGTGCCGACATTTTGCTCTGGTAAAATCTTTTGGAGCACGAGTAGGCTAGTAGATTCTCGGAACGGGTACGCTTATTCAAGTACTCAAGTACTAGGGCCGTCATTTTTTATTTGAAATTCAAACATTCCTTCAAACTAGAGGGTGAAAGTTCATATTTAAACTGTAATGAGCCGTTTACACACAATCTATCAGCAAACCATGTTACTTGAAGTAGTCTGCCTTTCAATTCAGCAGAGAGTGCGCAACCTGACAGTTGAGTGCCCTCTTTACCTCAGTAAATAAAGATAGTGGCGTGGTTAGTTTGACAAAGATGGAGGGCAAGCAGAGCAACGAGCGTTCAATAACGACACCAAAACACTCTAGAATCTCTGTGTGAAAATAGTTTGGATTCTACACCATGGATGGTAAAATAAAAAACTGGGGGTGCGATTCAGGAGATGTAAACCTACATAAAGAAGACTTCTCTCTCTGCCGACAGCAAACACTTTCTTTGGTGGAGAGACATAGGGCGCACTAGATGCCTGCAGCTCACAAAGCTGGCGCGAAAGCATTTGGGCTGAGCAGTTAATCGCAAATTAGATTAAATCGCAATATGGCCTGCTGCAATTTTCAAAGGTGCAATACTTCTTTAACCTGAAATTTGTGTCAGGTTTTTTTGTATGCAGTTTTTTGCAGCAGAGATGTTATGCATTACATATCATGCAATCATTTTATTGACATATTTTTAGAGTAGTGTACAAAAAAATATTTTTTCTTCATTTTTGTATGTTTTTTATTAAATATAGAATTCTATAAATTCTATAGATTTTTTTTAAAAAATGCATGAGAAGACGAACTTAAGAAATAATCGCATATCAAATCGTAATCACAATATTGGATAAAAAAAAAATCACAATAAGATTATTTTCCCAACTCTTTCAGCCCTACCAGGAACCTCTGTGCACTCTGAGCAGGTGTTCTCATATGGTTAATATTGTAATAAAAAGAGCTGCACTTGAATTGACAAACTTGTCTTTCTAGCAAAGAATCACCAGAATACATTCTAGCACATTTTCATCTTTTAAATAATATGAAGGGTTTTTTTTGTTTTTGTTGATTGACAGCCCTATCAAGTACTTCATGTAGCTGTCATTACTCAAGTAACTTTGCACATTAATAAGGGACAGAGCACATGCTGTTATAGGTTTCCAGAGTGCTTTCTCTGAGTACAAGTTGTAAGAAATAATGAGTTAAGAAAGTAATAGAATACACATAAGTGAAACATTTCCAGCCACAGCTCTGGTTTTCATCAAGCAGTGCTTTTAAACAGCTTTGTGAACTCTCAAGGGACACATGACTTATATCACAGATGAGCCATTAGCCCTACGCTCAAATATATGCTCAAATTCAGTTTAGTGGAAAGAGAGGCTTTGGTAAGCTCATGGAATTTGTCAAACCAAAGTAAAAGCTACCACTGTGGCTAACAACAGCAACATGAGTAGGACAGGTGTGTGGCAGGTGTATGAGAAAGAGCAGCAGAACTACGACAGACACACGGGTAGATCTCCATAAAGTCATATGTTCTTGATAGCTATTTTGAGTGATGGGGAAGGCTGAATAAGGTGATGAAAGAGTGGGGAATGTTATGCGGTGAAATAGCCACTGGCCAGACTTGAACCCACAGCGTGTACATGGGGGACCACCTTACCACTAGGCCATCTGCGTCCCATGTTGTTTCCTTATACAGTTTAGACACAAGTAACAATCCTGCTACAGTACCATGCTTTGCCACTTAACTCAGAAATGGGGTTTAAAGTATTGATAGGCAGCTCATTACAAAAAACATAGGGGGCCATTAGCACAACATATGCTTTGTTAGCGAGTACTCAAGTACTTGTTCATTAAGTCATGCAAGTGCTGGAGAATTATATTAATGTAATATCTCATCCCAAGTACAGTCTGCTGGAGTTTTGACGTCTTGACCCTTTTGTAAACCAGCAGAGATTATTCTTGAGTCAGCACTCACGATACATAAAAGCACAATCATATTTATGTTACTGTTGATTACATTTCCCCTCACTGTTACCCTCAGTGCAGCAGGATCCATATTGGTCAATAGGCCGTCAGGACTGGCTTCATACTTCTTTTTATAGCATCAAATAACTAATCAAAAGAAACCTATCATAAAACAAACACTTGGGAATAAAGTCAACATGATGGGGCCTAACTTTAAAGACAGATATCATTCTACAGAAACATTAATTTGTTGTCTATTTTGACTTTTAAGTTTGACCTGTTTAATAATGTGAGGAGGTGGAGCTCATGAATTATACTACAGGCAGTCAGCAGGGGGGGGCTCCAAAGGTGTTAGCATCACTTTTGGGAATAGTCCCATTGTCCATCATTTTACACAGTTGATGGGCCTGACCTTTGCTTTATACATAGATCCCATTTTTTGACAGCAACATTGGAAGCTTTTTCCAGTGGCTAATTTAAACCAATGGTAGCTCATCATTTGCAACCTTGGTGTTCTATGTACCTGTTCAGGGTCTAACTGAGTCGTCCCATCTCTGTAAACCAAGGTTAGCGCTAACACTTTGGCTTTTCCAGCATCCTCGAGAATCTGCATCCTCTCCTCCGAGTTCATTTTCCCAGAATCCTTCACTCTTGGATCAGATGTCAAGAATGCAGTCAAACAGCCAGCTCTAGATGGGTGCTGCCGTTTACCATCAGCTAGTACTTGTGATATTTTCAAACCATTTTTTCCCTGATCAGGCTCACGTTTGGCTCGCTTGTGCTTTGGTGGTTCACAGCAGCTTTCTGCAGCTGCACTCCGCTTCATTTGTTGGCTTTTCTTTGGGGTGCGTGGCTTTTTATGTACTTCTCTTAATCTATTTGAATGGCTTTCTTTACTCTGTGGCTGAAACGATGTTGCAGAGAGTTCAGGGGTTGATGTTTTGAGTTCACCTCCCTTTAGTCCATTATCATCCTTTGCCCTTTCTTCAGAGGAACGAAGTGGCTCCAACTTTGGAGTGCGCTTTGGCAGGTGAATTTTAGAAGGTGGGGGAGCATCTTCCTGTGTCCTCTTGAAAGAGAAGGAAGGGATCAGGGGGGCTTTAAAAAGATAGAGACTGCTTTCTGCTTGTTCTTTACTTGGTTGAATAATAGTTGAGGCCATTTCTTGCACTAAGGAGGAGTTCTGTCCAAAAGTGCTTGCTTGGGCCAGTACCACGCTTGAGCTGTTCCCTCTGATACTTCCATTAGCAGTCTACACATAAAAAAGGTGAACAGACAGGGACAGAGGAGATAGAGGGAACAGGAGAGGCAAAAATAGATTTAGAAAGACAGTCTGAAATATCAGAAGGCACTTGAATACAGACTCTGGCTGTCTCTGTTAGTTTTGTTACAAAGAGAATCAATACATTATCAGTAAATTACTTTAGAAAAGTCGGGGAAATTAAGTTAAGATTTCTGGCAGCTTATAATTAGCTTTAACACAGTGACAAATCCATGGTTTATTCTATTATTCCCATTCATGCTCTGCATATAGTTGGATGATACTAAATTTGTGAAAGAGGCAGTGAAAGCTGAGCCAAGTGAGCTGCAAAAAAAAAAAAAAAAAAAAAAAAAAAAACAGGATGTGAGAGAGGACACACAGTCAGCCCTGAGCGCTGTGTAGCAGACAAAACTACAGACAGTCAAGGCACTTGTTTGTGTGACAGCTTGCCTCGAGTAGTGCCACTAACACCCCTTCGTACTTATTTTTCATGACGGGAACAAAAATGACAATGACAATGAATATTTGACACTGTCCAACTATATCTGGAGGGATACAGTTAACTAAACTGGCAGATTAAATGTGTAGGATGTGTATGAATATATTTAGAATAAGTGGGGTGTGTTGTGTATCCATGCAATGCAATACTTTTCCTTTGGATTAACCAATCTGTTACTTACGGAAGTAATACAGGTGCAACTACATAATTAATAGTTAGATTTGTTCAAGTTAAAGTGATGAAATATCACCAAGCCAATATATAATTGTCCCCAGGTTGTTTGACATGATCATAAAATCACAAGTGCAAAATATATTAAAAAAAAAAAATACAGATTTCCAGTTTGACTATCAGCATCTCTGCGTCATGAGTCCTTATGGTGGCACTTATGACTTGATCAAACAGATGGAGGATTTAAAAAATAAACTGAGGTACATTTGAACAGTCCTGTTTGGTTGGGAAGGTCCATAACTAAGTGAAATGATGCAGAAGTCTTCAAGTCAGCCATTAAGAAACCTGTCTGAATTCTCTTCAAAATAAGAAAAGGAGCTTCACGGCCTGAATTTCACTGCGGGATTGCAGGAATCATCTATATAAACGCAATAAGATCATTCCTGTGACACTAATGACAATGATGCTAGTCATGTTAATCAGACATTAGAAACTGAAAGGAAGAGTGTAAAGACTATATCAGGCTGATCAGAGATAACAGTTATAGTCTATTCTATGATGCTTGAAAAAATGGACTGGAGGTCAAACTGACCTGTGATATCAAAAAATAAAATTACTATCAGAGACTTTTATTTCATTTCGGTAACTCCTGCAAACAAAATGATGCATCTTCAATTCACGGCAGCTGCAGAGCCATGATAGAGGCACCGTAAAGAACTACTTCACTCTTACATCTGATGGACCAACATGCGAAGTGGGTAGTTTAGCTCGCACCCTGCGCGCTTAGCTGCATGAGTTTAGCCCACGCGTTTTTTAAACCTGCACCACCTTTTCCACCATCTCTCCACCACAACACAACAAAGCCTTAACAAAACCAACCAGAAGGGGCTGGCGGCTTGTGGGAACCAAAGACTGTGCTTGTCGGGTAACCAAGGAGACACTGTGGGCGAGGTCCAGACTTCACACCAGGTACACACAGCTGCCATTTATTCGCCTCTGGTTTGTTGCTCAGCTCATGGTTGTGTTTTCACGTTTGGATGCAGTGACCGCAACTCCATTAATTGGGGTTGTCTAAGTTGCATTCATAACAATACACTGGATCATCCTTTATGAAAGGACAAATAAAGATACAACCCACAACTCTATGTGTCAGCTCTGTTTAAAGTGGCACAACTCTTGGCCTTTCACCAAAAGATGCCATCAACATGATCTTGGTAGATTTCAGTGTCATTGTCATTAAACTAAACAACAACTTTTATTCAAACTAATTCATGTGGGTAAATATAACAGAAGGGTGAGCAGAGGAATATTCTGTTCTCAAACAATTTTGCTATCTCCTCTTAATCTATAAGTCAATAATTCAAACTGCATTTGTGTTGCTATCTACAAGATCTCTAGACCAGTGCTTCCCAAAGTGTGTGCCAGGGACCTCAAGAGGGCCTCAGAAGTACTGTTGGTGGGCTGCAAGAGGTCATTAACAATAAATAAAAATCATACATAGTGAATTATGCATGCATTTTACCTTTTGAGGCATTCTATTATGCTATTTGTTTCATAAGGAGCTGTATCATATCATCCTTATCATGGGCAATAATGTGTAACATATCATACCAACCAATCACAAATTAGTTAGTCTCTTTCCCTTTTCAACTTTTTCACATCACTCTTTCTGCAATGTTTCAAATGCCCTTCTAAGATTCCTCATCTTTTTCCCCTCTTTATCTGTTGCAGAATAGGAGCATCAATAATTATAATCATCACGGGCCAAGTATCTCCTTTTCCACAACCTATCATACTGTGAGTTACCCTTCTATTCCAAGTTAATAAGCAAGTTAAGAGGCAAAGAACCAAAATGTACTTCAGAAGATACTTCATGATGCTCTTGAAAGGACAGGATAAATGGGAGGATGAAAAAAAAGATGAAAAACAAAATGGACAGAAATTTGATTCCCGTCTCTCCACAGCACACCTTCACCTCCCTGTAACCTTCTCATCATCTTCAAAACATCTTCATTATTCATAACTCTGACTCCCCCCTCTATTTATGCAAAAGCTCAGAGATTCTGCACGTTCATTTGTGTGCGTTTGTGCATGCAGACAATTCTGTATGCTCGTCAATAGAGGACTCGGTACGTAAGGAATTCCTGTGACTCAGCTCCCAGAGGAAAGTCTTCCTCATTCCCCTGTAAACACAACCCTTTTTTTCCTGCTGACAAAGTCATGAACCCCCCCAGGGTGCTGTGCTACAGGATATAGATAGAAAACGGAGGCAGGCTGTGGCCCGTCGCCCAGCACTGGGTGCAGGATGGTGTAAGAGAGTGATGAGGGGAGAAGTGAGAGAATAGATTGGTGTGTTTGCTGCTGACTGGAGCAGTACTGTGAATTTCTGCACCTTTCTACCTCTTTTCTTCTTCATCTTTCAGCCTCTCCCTGCATCCCTTCTTTATCCCTCTTTATCCCTTTACAGCCCTTTTCTGCAATATGTACCAGGGACCACTTCATCAGGCTTTTTTCTAACTTTACAACTCATCAGGGAGCTATCACTTCTCAGCCTGCTGCAAAACTGCCAACAGCAACGCATTCCACACAATCCAGATTGATTTCTATGTTCATCAGGGAAATAGAGGCCTAATCCGTTTGAAAATAGCTTTTTTAGATTCAGGACTTTGTGGTGGATTGCTCTTTGTTTGCTTTCAGGGATTATGGAAGTAGAGTGGGTGATAGACAAAAAGGAAAAAAGGAAGACACGTTAATCTTCAGAAATAAGCTACTCCCTGCCACTTAGTTACAGTGTTTTTGCTCTACTTGGGGGCCAAATTTATAAATATCACTCAAGAACTTTGTCCAAAGTCCTCTTCTCTGTGTGTGTTGTATAAAAAAAGCTTAAAGGGACTTACCTGTTCCTTTTCATTGAGATAGGGAGCTCTGAACCCTGACCTTCTTGACCTGCTCTCCTGGGACAATGCCAGCGTTGAACAGCCTTCTCTACCTGGATCCTCTGAAGGAAAGAGGCAGGGGGATGAGAGAATTCTACCAGATCACCTTTTTTCAGACTAATTCCTAAATCGATGAGCCTGCTCTGTTATGTAAACATGTCTGTGTAAGCATGTATGTGTGCGACCTCAGCAGTGTGACAGGACAAGGTCAGCCAACTCCAGAAATCTTCGCAGAGATCAAACTGACATTTTGTTACGACACTGCGCTGTGTGTGTGTGTGTGTTTGACTTGACTCAGCATTGTCTCAGCTGCTGAGACTCAAGCTTTCTTCCTGCGGCTGTAATGTGAGCCGACACACAACACCCTTTGTCAGTGCTGAGTTTCCTCAGCATCATCGCCTCCAATCTGATAGAAAAGATGCTGCCAGCATGAGTTTAAAACCATCTTGAGATGCTTCAGCACCCCCTAGCTGTTTTTTAAACCAGCCACTGGCCTCAGGAAAGGTCATGCTATGCTTTTTGGTTTTATCTTTAGGAACTGAAAATTTCACAGCTTCAATGTATTATACCTTTAGTAAGTTTGTGAAAATTTTAGAAGCTTAGATACCTTCAATAGTGCAGAATGTAAAAAGATAAAATATCCAGTATTTTTGCATTTTATTATACCAGAACATATCGATATAACCAAACACTTCTGGATTTTGAATGATAATTAAAATCCTAAAGCTGTTCAAGCTTTAACTGTGCGTCAGATGTGTTATTATGTGTTCAGGGACTTTTTCAGTATCAGAGTTGAGAATTAAAAACAAGAAAATGCCAAATTCAGGGCGACCAGCATGTTGTCAGTGTGGGGGGGGGGGGGGGGGGCAAAGATCTTTGGGGGGACATGAGGCTTTGTCAAAATTAGATTTGCAAATATTGATCAAAACCATAATAAAGCAGTTATTAAGTAGTTTATACAAAGGTATTTTGATTAAAAAAAGCATGCATGGGCCTTTTTAGGGTTTATCAATATAGAAATTAAAATATATGTTAATTTTTGATGGCAATGCGCCACTTTTTCATCTCTCTTGTGTCCTGAGGGGGGCTTCACTTTTCTTAGGTACATGTAGGGGGGGCGCCAAAGAAAAATGGTTGGGAAACACTACCCTAAGTGGACTTGCATATATTGCAAATTTTATTTAACACTGTTTTACTGCAATACTTAGTATATTTCTATTATCTTCTAAAGATTTCAATGCATTTTAAATTTCTCCCTTCATAAATTAGCAACATGGTTTGGTGCAAGGTAAGTGTACCCATTAAGCCCAGGCACCATTTAAGCCCACTTGCAACTCTGAAGTCAATTTAAAAAAAAAAAAGACAGGCCTGTCTAATGTTATACATTACTTTTTACAATCACACAATTTCTTGATTAAATGTCAGTTTTTGTTTGACACCAATCACATTTGTCGATACTGAAAAAGGCTCGCCTACGTTCGTGCAGTCTCAAGGAGGCTCAGATAAAGTCGCCTCAAAACTTTGGTGTTTTGGGACCCCTCAGAAAGAACCTCTTTTCAACTATTTTCAGCCACTGACTTGGTAAATACATTCATATTATGTAATTTGAGCGATTATTGATTTGTTTTTTTGTATATAAACAAGTAGTTTTTGTCATTTCTTGCTATTTAGTTTCATGTGAAAAGATGAGTCATGCTAGCTAGCGTAGCGAGCGAATCACTAGTCTGTACATGTAGCCCTACAGATAGATACACTGCTTAAGGATTAAAAATGATAAGTACACAAACTAAGTTTTTTCTGATTCATTTTACAAAAATCCTCAAATTGATACACAAAAAAATTGTTTGGGTGGGTGAAATATTTTCTAAAAATATCTTTTTTCCAAGGTGGGCTTAAATGGTACAGTGACCCAAAAAATAGCTAGCGTAAGCTAACTTTGAACAAGAACTCCTTGATAATTCAGAAAGTTTGGCTAAAAAGGGATGGCAAGTTTTACAGCATATTTAGGCTACAGGCATTTCTTTAAACATTTGTTTAATTTTGGTGAGAACATATTATCTTCATTTCCCTGGTAGTCACTGTAGAACCATTTAAGCCCAGTGTGTTCCATTTAAGCCCATCTTATGTGTTTCAATAGGAAATAATTACATTTTGAAAGCTTTTCACTGTAATCCTGTGCTGGATGTTGTTATACTAACTTCATTAACACGAGTACATCACAGATCACACACTGCCTAGAAGAACTGTTATGTCAGTTAATTTGGCATAATAATTTGTTTACAGTGAGAAAAATGCCAACAAAAAGAAAGAATTACAGCAACTGTCCTAAAATCATCATTGTTACAGCCAAACATTAAATCCAAGTTCAATAAGACATTGTTGATGCACTGTATTGTCATCTAATACTTTTAAAAACAAATACATTTTTCTTATTTTGTCAATATTAATCAAATTTTGTCAATATTAAATAAAATGTTCAATGAAATGTGAAATACTGAAGCCAATGAAAATTAGTTTTAGGCCTACTTAGTCATGTTTGTGGTGGTCCATTTTTACAAGCCAAACATTAAATCCAAGTTCAAAAAATCTATTTTGTTTAACATGTATAACATGTTACTGAATGAATATGTGTTTACTACCTAAAAAAATATAATGGATTTTTATATTTCTGTCAATAAATGTGGTTGTGGGCTTATTTGGAACACACGTGGGCTTAAATGGTATTTAGGTACCAATTAAGCCCATGCCAGACTTTGGACTTTATTCATAAAATTTCTTTAATTTGTTCTTTAAAATATGCATAAGTAAATAAATGTACTTTCAAATGAGAGATTATCCTTCATTTTAACAAATGATCATGTTTATAAACCATCTTTGTATCTATGTAAAATACATGAACTTAGATTTTGGTGGGCTTAATGGGTACACTTATGTTATATTTTGTGCTGATTGCTTGATAAGAACGCGACAACACAGAAAATAAGATTCCAGTAGTATTTGTTATTGTGGTATGCTTGTATGCCCTCTTACTTTGATAATGATGTGCTTTTCAAACATATTAGCTTGTCCTGACCCTTCTTTAGTTAGGTTTTGTTCAACACAAGATTCAAACAGCAACATTTTTCATCATGACATAAGTGACTGAAAATATTCAGGAGGAGGTGGTGGCAGTCACTGAGGCCAGAGAGGCTGCCTGTCACCAGTCATTTTAATTCTGGAGGACATAAGGACTGCATGTTGAGATTAATGGGTATTGAGTCTGTTGGGTCATGTTTGAAGGAAAGTGAGATTTTTAAGAACTTCTCCAGACAGAGGCCTTCTGGATTCATCATCTACAGACTGAGTTTCTGAGAGGTTTAAATGTGGAGTTCGCTCTTACTGACTTCTTACAAATTGCGCAAAGGACTTGTGTCGAGTGGAGAATTGGACTATTTTTATGTTGGGCATGAATCCGAATGAACAATATGTTTGGATGCATTGTCTAGAACAGTCGTCTTATAATTGTTTTTTGTTATCGTCATTATTAAGCTTCAGGTCCTGAGATGGCAGAATCACTTAAATAATGATTGATTAAAGCTGTGACTAAGGCTTGTTCATCCTTTACCCTTTCATTTGCTTTTTGTTTTTGCCTAATATCGTCTTCTACCTGTAATTTGATTATTTCTCTCTCTCTGTTTTAATTTGTATTGCATCAATTTGGATTCCTCATTTGATTATTCAGGTGGGTGTTTGTCATCTGTCATTGATTTTTTATAAAAAGGATCAAACCCGCATATATTGTTGAAACGCTGAAGAAAGCCTCTGGCTTAAATGTGTCCATTTCCACAGGCTGCTGTCTAACACTTGCTTCAATGAAAACTGAAAGACTTTATGACAAGTGCTGATATAGGGGGGTAGGGTGGAGGGTCCTGAGGCAAGACTAATTAGTTGAGAACCACTGTTTTATTAAATGCTATTAGTATCATATCAAAGAAAAAAGTTCTACTTACAAGGTAACACAAATGCCAGTCATTCTGCCTTTGACGACAACAGCCCCTTTCCCATTTAAAGAATGATGTGTTTATATAATTCTTGAGATATATGAAGTGATAAATGACTTAATGAATGCTCAGTGTGGTTGTCTTACAATATTTGACATCATGTATCAAAGAAGTATTTACTCCAGTGTTTGTTTTAAATATTCAGATAGGAAAGGGTTCCACCACCCTCTAGAGGTATATGTAGTAAACTGCATCTTTTTGACAGTCTAAAGTGGGCCAAAACTCAATCAACCTTTGATCTATGAATTTCACTAAATAAAGCTGCAAATCCTTCCCTGAATAGAGATTTTTAAAAACATTTCCTTTAATTTTAGAGCTAATTGAATCAATGAGAATGTAGAGATTCTGTAGTTAATTCTGCTTGTGTGTTTTAGCTCGGTCTCCTCAGTCATTCTGGAAGGAAGTGCCCACACCATAATGTGAAATATTCTTGGTTTCCGTATCATTATGGCACTTACTTTCCTCTATTTTGGGCAGATCTAAGATGAACTTAACAGATATTATGCTTACCCTCTACAGGTCTAAGAAGTACCTACTAAAAAAGCATTTGAAGTATTGGACTCAGAAAAACTGCCCTTCTGCTGGCCTGTTTATAAGCATTGTTAAACAGTTGCATGTTTTGGGAAGGGTGTCCTACCCTCTATGGCTCCATATAGAACTGGGAGAGAAACGGTGTAAAGCCGATGTATATACACAGTTGATTTAGTCAGACCTTTAATGATGGGTATAAACTGTTGTGCAACAACTGCTTTGAGTCAGTTATTTGCCTATACTAACAGTTCTTGACTTCTTGAACACTCTTCTTTTGAATGTTTTTGACATGATGCAATTGTTATACTTTAATATGCCTATAAAAACAAAGTTAAAATTGATTAAATTGTAAAAAGCACATCTATTTCACTGTGACTGTAAAGGAAACCAAGAATAAACTGTAAGTACAACACAGTACTGTTTCAAATGAGGCGCTTCATGTTCTTACCTGTAGATGTATACTCATCTTCCCGGTCCACATGAGGCAGCACTGACTCATCCCTCTCTCTCCCCCTCTCCTCTGACTCAGAGTCTCCTCCAGATAACTCATCAACTTTGCTATAATCTCGCTCACACGGTATCTTCTCTAGTGGGACATAAGAACACTGCTGTCCTGTTTCTGTCTTATCTTTAGTGCTTGTGTTGATGCCAGCAACATCCATCACATCTGCTCTTTCCTGGGCTGTTCCCTCCTGGTTATCACTCTGGTGTGATTCTGTCATTTCATTCTGCTCCTTGGGTCTCTCTGTTAGTTGCTTCTCTCCTGTTTTACTCACAATCCAATCCATATAAGTGCTTACAGTTTGGCAGAGGCTAACCATGTCGTCTTTTCCTTTTAAAGATCTTGAGATCTTATCTGGACTACCAGTTTGGCATCCCACAGTGGGCTCTTTAGTCTTTATGGCAGGTGGATGTTCTCTGTTAAAAAATTCATTTTCTTCTTCCTCTTCAAGTTTTGTTTTCATAGCATCACCATCTGAGCACTTGCCGAGTCTACACAAAAAATCTAAACTCCTTTCGGAGTTTAGGCTCTCTTTAAACAAAACTTTTTGCAGTAATTCATGCGCTAAGCTTGCAGTTTTACCCGTGTCTTCCTCTCCGACTTGGTTTTGCATACACATGGATAAATCTGCAACAACGTTGATCTCCTGTCTTGTAGATGAATAAATCTCTCCAGTTTGTATTTTTTCAGACTCTGGTCTCTCATAAAGCGTGCCACCAGCTTCCCATCTGTTATTGCCATCTTTAGCATCACTGGATAGAGGTTGCTTCCACTTTTCTTGACTGTCTGGGGCAAATCCATGTCTTTGGAAGTTCACTGTAACCTTTTCTCTTTGTGCACCTGTTGAGTTCTTGTCCCTCTCTTCCTTTGTTTCAAAGCAGGGTGAAACTGGATGCCAAGCAAAAATAGGCTCTTCTTCATGAGTGTTGTGTTCTGTTGCAGGGAGCAATAATTCTTCGGGATCCTCGGCAGTAGAACTGGGAAGGTAAAAGGACAAGAGAATAGAACATTTCTAACCACTTAGCCCAAAAAACTGTGCAACAGACAACAAAAACAAATTTTAAAATGCTTTTTTAAAACTACCTTTAAAGGAAAATGTAAAAGCAATGTACCCCTAATTTTTTAATATGTGTGTGCGTATATACATTAAAAAAATAAGAGTTTATCAATCACCAGAGGGGAAAGTCTGGCATCGCAGCAACGCAACAAAGGAGAAGGAAGGTAAAATACAATCAAATTGAATATAAAGAAAGCAAAAAAGTTGTAAAAAGCTAAATAAAAAAAGAGGTTGGAGCTGCTGCAATAGGCTGATGACTCTCTCAGCTACTGAATGTAGTATATACTTTCCAAGAGTAGAAACAATGCAGATACACCCTTATACCCACTGTTACTTACTGTCCCCACAGTGTAGCTTGATTTCCTTTAATACTCTCTGGTATTTGGAGGGATGGAGTGTCTCTCTCTCTATAGGATAGAGCTGCTGTCTCTGTTGGTTCACGCTGACAAATTGACAAATTCTGGCTGGAATGGTGCACAAGGTTTATGGGGGAATAAATCTGTGAGCACTGATGATAGTCTTCAGGCTCTCTTTTGAGCATTGAGCCCCAGCAGGAGGAGGCCTGGGATGATGTCTGTGAGTGCTGATAGTTGGCTGAGGTCTGAGAGTTCTGCCAGTGGTTTGAGGAGTTATGGTAGGACACCGCCTGGGGCTGGAACCAGGATCTGAACCAGAACATTGTCAAAGAGATTTCTTTTACTTCTACTTTACAGTTACATTGAGCACAATAAGGTTACACCTAGAAAACAGTCCCCTGTTCAAAAGCATTATAGAAATGTTCAACCAATATGCTGGGATTAGGCCTAATATTTCAAGCATTGTAATGTCCCTCAGTAGCTGCTTATACTGTTGGTAATTAACAATTTACTGCCAAGAAGAAAATGCTTCTGCAACAATCTCATGGGATAAATACATGAAACCCAATTTTTACCAGTCATAGAAGATGAAATCAACAAAAATGTCCCTCTGGTAAGACATAGTTAGGAGAAAAACAGGGAAAATTTTTAGATATGAAACCAAATCATATGCTTAGTTATGAAATTATGAGATGAAAGCAGTTGTTTTGAGATAAAACGTCAAATTTATTAATCAAAAAGATACTACTTTGTAAATTTAAATAATAATAGTCATACTTGTGAGATAAAGTGATGATAAAAGGCCAGAGATATGAGATAAAGGCAAATCAAGACCACAAATGGCATGGTTCATAATATGAAGGTGAACATACTCTAACTGAATATCTGTGCTCATGATTATATTTCTTTGCACAGTCATTACTGGAACTGCCTCACCGCTCTCTGTCTATGCTCTCCTCTTGACTCATGCTCCAGCTGCTCTGAGCCAAAGGCTCCCTCTGGCTGCCATAACACCTCCCCACTGATGTACACATAAAGGAGAAAACCATAAACTGTCTGAGAATGACTGAGAAACTTATAAACAGTTGTAAAACATCTTATAGGCAATGATTAGCTGATCAGCAAAAAGTGTAGACAGGTCTTTCTTACATTATTCTAATGTTTACACCTTATACTTTCAAACCTGACAAAATCTAATGATTTATTTTCTAAAACAGGATTTAAAGCTGTAAAATGAGGCTTGATGAAGCAGTAATGCTTGTGTTTGATTTATCGAGTAGGCATGTTCCATCCGAGATTTTTTGTTAAATAACTGAAACCAACAACACCTACGACAGGCTAAAAATAACATCTCTAACTCCCTGGAGCAACACTTGTTACCAATGTTGTTAAATCATCTCAAATATGACTTAAGAGCTTAACCTCTGTTTTAAACATGCCAATTAAAATGAGCTAAAGTAGTAATTAAGTAGATTAACCAGCATTATTTTGGCTGTGTACTTATACTTTAGTTATATACACTAGAATACTTTCATGCTGATGTCCTCACTGACTTTGCCTGTGATTGTAGGAGTAGCTGTGGATGTGTCTGCCCTCGTGAAGACTCTGGGCCCGCAGAGCAGCCAGGATCTTCTGAGCCACCAGAGACAGAGGTCCTGAGTACAACCTGCTGCCAGAACCATCCATCTCTCCCCTGTCAGCCTGCTCTCTTCCTATCTGTCTGAGGCTCTTTGAATCTCCAGCTGTCAACAACCGAGATAAGTCAAAGGGGAGAGTTAGGTTATACTCAGCAATCAAATCAAAACTTTTCAAAGGATACGAAATGGGCTTAAACAAAATAACTTTCACAACTTAAACATTCATAAACATAACTTTCATAACTTTTATTCATTAGAAGACTTAAGGAAATAATTACATTAGTTTATTTAATCACAAGGCAGAACAATTCGCTGAATTAAAAAAAAAAATCTTAATAGTCTACTTTAACCAATGCAAACAAAATCTAAATGCTTAGCAGAATTTTCCCAGATGTGTGTTTTCCCAGATTTAGCTCCATGGATAGTCAAGATATACATCTTGCCACAGATGTAGTACATTGTCCTTAAACTGTTAAGTTTTCTTCATTAATTCTGGCAGATTTTCACTGCTGCTCCCTCTTCACAGTTGGTTTGCCCTCCAAATCCTCCATGATTTTCTGCAGCAGTCTGGCATCCAGGTGGAAGTATACGTATAATTCCCTCTCACGCCTGAGGAGGGCATTGCGCTCCAGCTGTGAACGCTTGGCTTTAACTTCACCCATGATTTCTTGCATTACGAGCTGCAAACTCTGCAGCTGAGACTCTGCTTCCCCAAGCTTTGCCGTCAGCTCCTGTAAAGAATGAAGGATGAGGAAAACAAAATAAACAACCATGGTCTAAGTGAGCATACATGTTTTGACCTATGGAGATACCTGAACTGGCAAATGATAAGCTTTAATCACCACACATCAGCATTAATTATAATCTTGCAAAATGCCAGCATTCCAGAGAAAGTATCTTTTTATAAAGGGGATTAACAGCAGCTGAAGGAAAAGGAATTTAGCCAAGGGTTTCATCTGTGTTGTGCATACAAAGGTGGGTGTTACCAGTCTTTTATATTACAGTCAGGTGACTATTCAGTGGGAAAAAAAAGTTGTAAATCCATAAACCACAAAGTAACAAAACCATACAGATTTGAACTAAAACAACACATGGATGTTCATCATCTAGAGAAAGCAGGAATACGAAAAAAGTATAAATCACATCAAATTGTTTTACTTTCTGTCATAGAGCAGTCCCTATCATGCCAACTACACATACATATCCCCACACATATTCTTACAATTCTAAGATTGGGGGAAACAAGAAAGTGATGGCTGACACACCACCATTTGTCTATAAAACTCAAATTGATGAAGTTCATACAACAGCCAAAAAATATTCAGCATACAGCTTTCTTAGATCATTTGCTGCTTTTGAAGCAAAATGGTACATTACTGTATGTGAGCAATATCCCAAAGAAATTATGAAAACTTTCATGAGAGCAGACAAAAATCCAGCAACAGTTCTCCTTAAGACCCAGTGATCGTGCAGTGCCATATGCCTCATTATTCACATTGTAATATAAGTGGGAAAATATGCAAAAGGAAATGCAGTGCTACCACCTTTCCACACCGCTAGTGACCAATGATATAAAATTAGCTGACTCACATTTATGTTTTCTGGACTCTGTCTTGCTGATCAAGTTGCAAGAAATAAAAGGAAACAAACCCACCTGTGCATTGGGACAGAGCAGCTCCTGGTCAGTGGAGGCCGTCGGACGTACCTGCGGCCCTAAGACCAGCTGCTGGAGCTCCGTGTACATCGCCCTGCGGAGCGCATCACAGTCGCTGTAGAGACGAGCAGCTGTGTAGAGTTGTTCACGGTCCGCACCTGCCAATGCCTCTCTGGTCACTTGGAGGTTTCCTGCAAGGTTGCAAGCAGCCTGATCTAGGGCTTCATATGTCCGGAAAGGCTCTGATCGACTGTGATCTGAATCATGGTCAAGGATCTGGAGCAGCCTGAAGAAAGAGGAAAAATTCTCATGGGCACAAAGTAACTTTTAATGTGTTGAGTCATTAGCTGAGTGTAAACTAATAATCCTGTTTCTTTTTGATGAGTCATTGATGAAGTAAGGTATACAAGCGTAAAAAAATTGGCATCTAAAATTAAAACATGAAGGCATTACTCACAGTAGCCCTGAACAGTCTAAAGCAGTTCCATCATACACATAGCTCAAGTTTTCTTACCTGCTGAAGGCTGCATCCTTGCAGCTGATGATAGGGTTGGGCCTTGAGTTGATAGCAAGATCAGGGTGGGAAAGGGACTCAATTCTCAGAGTTGTAGCCTCACTTTCCTTTGTCAGCCTGCTGCTTAAATCTCCCAGTTGTTTAAAACATGTCCTCCACCTCCTCAGCTCCATCTCCTGTGCTAGGTGCACAAGGTCAAAGGACGCCTTCTGGCGGAGTAGGTAGTCACGTATCTAGGAGGGGGGAAAAGTGGATTATTTTGTGTGATTCATATTTAGTTAATTCTAAGGATGAGAATTGCTGGGTAGCCTATGGTACAAAATGTACCCATGGTATTAGCAATTACACAAAAGATATGCTGAAAATCATACAATTACACATCAAAATATCTGATTAACTGCAGAATATAAAATGCCCCTTAAAAGGTAAAGTGAAAGATGTTTTTAATCCACTACAAACTGATGTCTTATTCACCTCTTATCCCCATTTATCCTTCTTTTCACTGCTGTCTGGCATTAGCCTGCTGTTATCCTCTTTGTCAAATTCAAATTTGTCCACTTAATTTCTGATTGTTACCCTTGCATACTGTCAGTAGCCCAACAGTGAGGAGCCAAAGAATGATGCAGTGATTAATATTGGCAGGGAGGTCTGTTTAATACACCATAATCTTTTTTAAACTGAAATATTGCACCAGTGATTTGTTGATTCTATCACTCAAGGACAATAATATCTTGCTGTATTGGTTCCCTACAAAAATCCCAACTTTTATAACAACTATCAATATAACTTTTATATAACTAATAATATGTTACAACTATGACATAAGAAGATCACTCTTAAACAAGAAGGCAAAAGCTCAACCTTATAGATAGTGTATTTAATTGGAACATTTTAGAATAAGACACTTGAATCCTCTGTAGCTACATCAGAGGTGACTGAAGGCCATCCCTGACTTGTGCCTTGCAAATGAAAGGCATGTTTGTATGGAAAAACTATGGTGGATATGCCTGATATCATCAACTAACCTGATTTTGTCTTGAGGTGTAGTAGTCCTGTCTTGCCACTTGCAGGTTCAGGTCTCCCCTCACGACAGGCACATTAAGCAGCCTGGCAGAATCTCTGAGAGCAGCAGGTACGGGTCCATGTAGCAGAGACTCCAGCTCAGCCTCTACTGTCTGCAGCTCCTTCCGCGACACAACCTCGCGGATATGTAGTGAGGAGGAGGTGGAGATGCTCTGGTAGATTGAAGAGGAAGGATAATTTGAGAGACGGGACAAGCACTATAACTAATAATATAACTAAACCCACTGTTTACATCTGCCTTACCTTAGTATGAGAGGACTTCTCAGAGAGCCAGTCCAGTCCAGCTCTGAGGCTTTTCTCTTCAGCTGTAGCCTGCATCAGTTGGTGCTGAGCCACAATATGAGACCACTGAAGTCTGGCCATCTCTGCCCTCCTGCGCTCCACCACTCGCTCCTCCCTCTCTTTTCCCTCATCCTCATTTTCTTCCTCCTCCTTGTCTTCACAAGAACTGAGGTCAAGCACCTGGAAGCGCTCAGAGCAGGAAGTCTCAACAATGTCAGAGATGCCCTGAAAGAAATGCTTCTGAGTGAATGCAGTGAGTGTTTTTGTGTTGAGCTCCTCCTGATGAAGGAAGGGATCCAAAGACAGCTGAGAGAGCAGCACAGCAGGTTTTTTGGTGATAGAAGGCTTTGAAGGTTCTTCTTTTCCTTTTGGCTTGGCTTCTTGAACTGGGAGGAATGAGGCTAGTTTGCTCACCTCTTCTGTTAAGTTTTGCAACAGGGCATTGGTATCAGCATTCTCAGCTCCAATGGAGGCACTGGCATCTTTAAGCTTACATGTAGCCCTCTCAAGCTCTGCATTAAGTTGCAGTTCAACATCTGCACGGGAGGTGGTGGCAACCTGCAACCTGTTATAGCGTCTTTGCTTCAGCTCTTTTTCTTTACGTAGAGCCTTGAGTTCTGCTTCTAAGTCCTCTGTGGCTACATCCCCTTCTGCTGCAAACACCGAGGATGACGATGAAAAGGAGGATCCTAAGACACTGGTGCTGCTCCTATCTGAAGGTCCAATGGTTTTCAGGACCTCTCCCAGAGCAGTTTCATCAAGAATTGGCTTGCCAGACTTCCTTAGCTCTCGAAAAGCACGTGCCTCCTCTGTGGTGAGAACATTGCTCCGATTGAGGGTCCGACAGACGAAGCGCAAGAAGTGAAGATTCTCTGGGGCACAGTCAAAGAGCCAGTCAAACTCAGAGCCCTTCAGTGACGATGCACCAGGATAACCTAGATGGCCAAGGGCCTCAACGAACTGGCCACCATCCAGCATGGTAGTTCAGCTCTGTGTGCCCCCCTTGTTATTGTGCAAGTCAGTTAAACTGCAGCACAGCAAGGGTTAAGGAGGATTAGGCAAAGTCAATACAAAGACAGTAAGATTATATTCAAAAAAGCGTATTTATGATAAATTTGCAAGGATTTGGCAGTTAAGTCATTATAAAAAGACAACACATCTAAACAAACATCTAAATCTTTGTGGCAGTCTTTTACAGGTAATACTGCAGTTGAATCAGAACCACATAGGTAACGGCATTTCTTTTACAAAGGGTATCACACAAAACTCTACATGAAGTGGAGAAACTCTTACAGGGAACAAGCAAAAGTAGTTAAAGTAATACGTCCTTAAAACAACCCTTTCAAATAGTCACTTTTTATCGTGAAAATCTAGATACTTTTCATCTATAAACGAAGGTAAACAAACACCAGCACTGATGGGCTAATAAAGCAGAGGTAACAGTGGTAATAATAACAGGTGATAATAATACCAGTTATGTATAAACTATTCTTTCAATATTTAAATACAACAGTGATATGCCTCGGTTTTAAAGGCGCAAATGTTCGTCTGACATTAGAGGTGAATCTGTTGGTTTTAGCATGCTAACAACCACCAACGTTTGCTAGCAAGCTAAAGTTACCACTTGCGGTACACAACGACTAAAAAGTATATCTAGTCGACTTATTATCATGACTCGTTATAGTCTCGTCGATAGTGATGCGTTTTCCCTGTTGACTTAACAGCCTAATTCCATTTTTTGAAGGGCGGCTACTCAAATACTTACAGTTTTACTCGGGAACATTACTTTCCTAGCATCCGAGATATTTAGTTTCAAGCTCGCGCCAACATCCAAACTGGCTGTACGTCAGCACGCAAGTACGTCGAGGCGTTCGTACGTCACTCTAACTCCAACCAATCAGATCAACGCTTGAAGCATGACTCCCGCCTGCTCTCCTCCCATGCTTTTCGGGCAAGCCACCGCTGCCTGTTCTCTCTTTTCCTAAGTGAGCTCACTACCCACTGCAGTTTCTTTTTGGGGAACGATATCTGGTAAGTTTACACAAATAAACCGACATGGACACGTACGGACGATAAAGCCTACATTTTATTTCTGGGATTGGGTAAACATACGCAGACTGGCAACTAAAGAAGTTCACTTTTCTTTATCAAGCTAGCGTTTTTATGCTGTTTGCTTTTTGGCAGTGCATGAAAAGTTACCTTACTCATTTAATGTCACCACACTCCTTTTAAAGTCTGAGTTTTTTATTTAAACTGTGTTGAGCTCATGCTCATTTGATTGTTTTGCGAGGTGAGGTTACTATTATATATATGGAGTTGTATATTGTGAAATTTGTTTGACTTACTTCCTCCTGTTTTATTAAGATTGTGCGTGTATGCGCGTGCAGGCATGCCTCTGTAGCGTGCGTGCATTCCTCTTTGATTACAGTTCAGCATAACGTTTTTACTGTAACACTGTAAGTATTGCGTTGAACGAAGTTACTCTTTCTATATAGGTTAAAGGCGTTAGAGTTAAGTCTCCCTCTAATAACTTGGTGGTACATGTAGCATGTCTTGCATTTTGCACACATGGTAGTGATGTACCAAATGTCACCATCTGTCTTATATAAAACAACTGCTCTCTCTCCCTTACAGCTGCCATAAACAAAGCATCATGGTCCAGTCTAAGACGTGGGTCCTCACCAAGCACTTTGACGGCTTCCCGAAGAACAGTGACTTTGAGCTCAGAGTGGAGGAGCTCTCTGAGCCCAAAGATGGAGGTACAGTGATGTCTCTGTCTCAAAATCCAAGCAGTTTGAATTACTTCGCATGCATGCACTTAAACACTGCTGTGGTATCTCTTTCTTTCAGAGGTTCTTTTGGAAGCTCTGTTCCTCAGTGTGGATCCATATATGAGGTGAGTAAAAATATGATTTTTACAGTGAGCAGCACAAAATCAATCATGAATGCAGAAAAAGCTCATAGATATAACGTTTGTGTGTCCAGGCCATTCAGTGCATTTCGCATGAAAGAGGGCGAAGTAATGATTGGGACTCAAGTGGCCAAGTAAGAGCAGACATCCACTCACCCACTCAAACAGCTATGCCTTTAATCTGTCATGTTGCTCCATTTAAACAGACGTGCACCTGTTCTTAATTTCTAAAGCCTTTCATTCACAGTAACTGAAAAGAAGAAACACTGAATGTTCTTGGCCCAAAGTTTAAATGCTGTCTTTGTAGATAGTTATGCTAAATAATTACTCATTGACCAAAAGTATCTGTTTTAAAGCCAGATGTTGTGCATTTTTCTCTGTCTTGTTGTGAACCACTTTGCTTCAGATGCATTTGCCAGAAGCTTTGATGTCATGCAGTCGCCTAGGATACCACAGCGATAAACACGCAAACTCCTCTGTTTTGTATCTTCTTCCTAAAGAGTGCTTCAAAGTAAGAATCCAGCCTTTCCCGTGGGAAGCCATGTTGTCGGCCGCGGCGGCTGGAGAACCCACTCGCTCAGTGACGGTACAGACCTCATTCCTGTCATGCCCGACTGGCCGCAGGATGTGTCGCTGTCCCTGGCTCTGGGTGCCATCGGCATGCCGGGGTGAGACACATGTTGAAGACACACAACTGAGAGCAGAGGAGAAACATCTGGCAGCCTGAAGTTAGAACATGATTAACATCTCCATGCGCAATTTGCTGTCATTTGTTCTTTTGAGTGTTTACAGCAGTATGACTAACATAAATCTGTCTGAGCTGTATCCTTATGAAGAATTAAAACAAACAAGAAGTAGAAGTGAAAGATTAACACTTTTTTGAGATACAGGAAGCTAGCTTAAGTTTGAACAACTCCTATGTTTAAAATTAGCTGCTTAGAAACAAATTCTGACATAAGATAAGATATTTCTTTATTAGTCCCACAAGGGGACTATACTGCAGCGTATATATGGGATAGACATGTAAATCCAGCCATTTGCACCAAGCAGTTAAATTCTTGTCTTTATTAAACAGGGCTACCATAAAGTATATAGGTGTATCATGTCTGTTTCACAGTTAACATTGGGCAGGTGAGTAACTACACTCCACTGTAGCTTTTTTTCACCAACCTAAAGAAGTTAGTGTCTTGGACAAATAGAATATCTACAAAGGCATTTTGGGTTATGCTGTAGAGAGGAATTCAAAGTTAAAGGATGTACAAAATTATTATAGAGTTTCCAAGTGTCAAGAACTTGTGTGAGATGTTTCATCCAGAAAGTGAAAGAGAGCCACACAGTACAGAACAAGCCAGAGGTAGGAAGCAAAAATATCACAGACTCTGGAAAGAAAACTAGTGAGATGTTTCTTAAGACACCAGAATAACTGTCAATACACTAGTAAATGACTAAGGGCTAAGGACTAATTTTGTCCTCATCTGTATAGGGGCTGTAGTTTTCCAGTTAGAATTCTTTTAAAGAACAGTGGTGATTCAGGCACATTTTTCTTGTGTTAATGGGCCATATTTTTAAGCACTCAATCAGCTTTTTTGCATTTTTGTTTTTGAAAATTGTTAACCTAGCTTAGGCTAATACATATGCACAAATAGTCCTGGATTAAAACTACAAAGCAGTGTAAAAGTCTTTGTCAGGTTAGTTTTGCACAGCTGAGTTTTGTCTGTCTGAGAAAATAAACAGATCAGCCTGCAGATGTTTTGTCCAGCTGGTGAGTTGAAGTCACCTTTTAAACTCTTTGGAAGCAATGTCAACCCGTTTACATTATAGAGAGCAAAGACGGAAAACTGTCATGCATTTCAGGTTTTGACTCTTTGTCATCCTCTCTAGACTGACAGCTCTGTACGGGGTCGAAGAAGTCTTAAACCTCCAGAAGGGTGAAACACTTCTTGTGAATGCTGCAGCGGGGGCAGTGGGCTCTGTGGTGGGCCAGATCGCCAAGATCAATGGCTGTAAGGTGGTCGGCTCGGCTGGGTCTGATGCTAAGGTGGCTTTCCTCAAAGAACTGGGCTTTGACGAGGCCTTCAACTACAACACTGTTGGTTCCCTGGAGGAGGCGCTGAAGAAGGCGTCACCCGAGGGATATGACTGCTTCTTTGAAAATGTGAGCAGTGCTGGTGGAGGCCTGAAGATGCAAAGTTTTCCTTTATGTTTTTAAAAAAACAGTTATTCTCTTAATGCAGATGAACTTTTTGGTTTTAGGTTGGAGGTCCTTTTTCAAGTGTTGCCTTACAACAGATGAAGAACTTTGGAAGAATAGCAGTGTGTGGAACTATCTCCACATATAACGACACCACTCCTCAAACAGGTGTGTCCCCCCTTACATACACTTCTACCTACTTTTTTATATTTCAGTTTTTAAGCTAGGAAAATTTCCTTAAAGCAAAGTTGTTGCAAAGCTAAATTCAATCCCATGCTAAAACAAAAAAAGATTAGTTGTTGCATAGAATACAGTTTATCAAAGTAAAATGTGTTCCCATATCTTTACATTGAATATATCCACATAAGACCCTGCATTAGGACATTACATTTTGACTTTCCTGCAACAAAGTAATAACTGATGTTATTAGATTTTCTTGATTATTGTCCAGAATGCCCACTGAACAATAAGCAATTTGCTTGAAATGTTTGGGAGAAATCCCTTTAAGATTTTAATTAATTTTTATGCAAGTTTTAAGAAATTTATTTATCTAATTTTTGGCATTTGTTCTGAAATTTTCAGGTATTTTCATAGAAATTTTGGGGAAATTTGCTTCCTCTTTTTGGGGGAGGCATTTTCAGAGGAAATTGGGGGAAATTTTTTTTGAGAATTTGGAAATTTTCAGGAATTTTATGGGAATTTAGGAAATATATTTGTAATTTTTGGGAATTTAAATTCAATTTTTGGGGGGCTTTGGCTTGGGATTTTTAGGTATTTTCATGGGATACTGATTGGAAATTTGGGGTGGGAGTGTCCTTTGAAATTTCCAAGAACTTTGTGGAAAAAATGTTTGGATGTTTAGGGTAATTTTCCACCATTTTCACTTTGAATTTGGGAGATTTTATTTGTGAATTATGGGGAATTTGATGATAAATTTTAGAGGGATTTGCTTTGAAAATGTATGAATTTTCCTGAACATTTTTTAGGAATTTACATGGAATTTTAAGGACACAACTAAATGTGGTGGCTTTATGATATAGTTTCACTAAAACATTTGGTGAATATCTGAAGTAATTTGAAGGGATTTTCAGAAAAATTTAAGGGACATTGTGTGGATCTTGGAAAGGAAATTTTCTGCCATATTAAGAACATTTTGTGAACATTTTGTTGATGCTTTGCCTTGATAAGCCATCACCAAATGACACCACCATCTCTCTTTCAATGACTGACACATTTCTTAGCAACTGAAGACTCCCAACGACTGCTCATCTGGTCGTCACACATCTGCTCTAAAACCGATTTCCTGCAGAAACAGGACCTTCAGGAGATTTGCGGACACAACCATTTTTGTAAAACTAATTCCTGTTCAAAGACAAGGCTGAGCTTTGAAACTTATCGGCCCCTAGTTACATAGAAGAAACTAAAAACGGCTTCCTAAACAAAAGCACAGCCTTTAGAAAATCAAGCCTGTATTTTAGCAGACCAATTAATTTCTCCCAATGCTTGCAAGGATTCCATCCCTCTAATATTTCACATGTAAGCACTTTTTTCTGTCACTAGAGGGCAGCATTGTCAAACCCAAATTAAAGTGGGTGCATAAACAGACCTTTTTTACTAACAGGATGTGCTCCTTTGCACAGTATTCGAAAGTTTTATTCCCTTTTTTCACACTTTAGGCCCATATCCCCACTTTCTCATGATCATCAAACAGCTGAAGATGGAGGGCTTCATGCAGAGCAGGTGGGAGCACAAGCACCCTGAGTCCCTGAAGAGGCTGATGGGATGGTTGAAGGAGGTTAGTGGCAGAAAATGATTCATAAAGATGCTACTAAAGATAAATCTCAGAGATTCAAGTGTACCATGTTTAACTTGAGTGTAATAACTGCTGCATTTTTTTCTCTTATCGCAGGGCAAACTGCAGTATCGGGAGCACATCACTAAAGGCTTTGAAAACATGCCAGCTGCTTTTATGGGGTTGCTGCGGGGCGAAAACATCGGCAAGGCTATCATCACAGTCTGATATGGAGCACAGAATCAAGAGTGAAGATCAGTATTACTAATCTACATATTAACCCAGACTGTACACATGAAGGACAGAGCAGTAGGTTCTTACAACTAACCAGATGTCCGTGTTGCTCATTAGATTGCCACAATCATAAAAATGTGGCTGTTAGCAGCAGAAAGGCAACGCTCAGTCATGAAGGAAATATAATGTGAATTATATTTTATAGGGCTTGTTTGGGACTGTTCTTAAAGTCAGCAACAAACTATCCTGTATAATTCAACTGATAGTTGATAGTGAAACTTGCTTGTTTTGCTAGGTTTGGTGGGATTTAATTCATGTTGAGCCACTTTTACATAGAGAAGGCTGGGAACAAACTGGTGATTTGCTTTCAAAACATTGTTAACCGTGTACTTTGTATTAAGTGTGAGCTTTTCTATAGGAAATAAAACATTTGAAAATTTCTTTGAAAATCTTTTGACCTTTTTTATAAGTTCATTTGTATTTTTAAAATTCCTATAGCAGAGTCTTGGTGTCTCTCCATTGCATTAATGAAAACTTGTCTCGAGTTTAAGGCTGGAGGAGAACACGGAAAAAATAACTGAAGATGTATATTGTCCTTATTCATAAACTGAGAAAGATCTAGATAATAGAGCAGGCACTGTTGCTAAGTGCAGCTTTGTGTTTGATCTGGGAAATAGCCTGTATTTGTAGGCACTAATTTGAATTTCATAAGGTTGTTGTGGTAATTAGAGACTGAGCTCCATGGTTACATAGCTGTAAGTCCAGCAGAACTGAACAAGGTTTACCCAGTGTAAGCCCCAGACTGGACTGATTTCCAACAATATTATGGAGTGTGGCAAACACATAAGGGACAAAACGATTATGCAAATAAAAAGTAGAACAAAGGAGGAATCAAAGTAGGCTTAATCTTTTTTAGCATAACAACAATTTGACCACAACTGTAGCATAATTATTATATGAAAGAAAATATCCCATCGGAGCCAAATCTGTACTGCTGACGTAAATAGCAGGAAGTCGCGCAGGAGTCGTCGAATAGCTGTATTGTATTACTTTAGTGAAACCGGGCCGCGCGTTGACTCAGTCGTTTACGGTAAATCAAGATTTTGTCAAGTCATTGTGACTAGAATCACTCTTATACATCTCCGTCATCAATTAATGCAATAATAACAATACCAGGCACACAAACTACACCATACACTACGACCAGTTAGTATAACGGATAATAATGATGATAATTCAAATTCAACAGACAGTTCACACCCATATAGACTGCCTTTCAGCTGATATTGCATTTCCTCTACAGTAATTTTATACTTGTTGAAGGACTCTACAAACCGTTGGGACGAAAAAAAAAACATATTTCAAACAATATTCACATATCTTAAATGGGCTGATTAGTTGAAAAAGTGGCACCACCTGACTCTTCGTCAAGCACATAGTCCGTGGTGTTAGGCAATAAAACGAAGTTCCGTTGTTCCGTTCCTTCAAAATAAAAGTAGACGCTAGAGAAAGCTCTGCATTTATGACGACGAAAGTAATAGTGAAATATGTGTCAAGTAAAAGTGTGCACTGGCTCAATGTCTGTCAAAGAATATTAAGGAAACATTTCTATTGCCCTCGGTGAATGGTTCTGGGTATTATGATACGAGATGTCTAGACCACCCAGATGGGTTAGGTATGATTTCTGTACCAAGAGTCAAAACCAGACAAGTGTTGATTTTTTGTGCTCGAGGGAAGAAGTGCTAGAAAATGGCAGGTATCCTGAAATCTACAATTCTTCCAAATCAAATAAGGACTCCATTAGGGCTGAACAATTGAAGAGAATAACCTAATTGTGATTTTTTTCCCCTAACATTGTAATTTAATATGTGATTATTTTGAAGTTCCTCATGTTATGTATTGTTCAACAAACACAAACAGTAGATCACTATCCCTATTATGTTCAACAATATATAATATAGATTAAACTAGGGCTGATCAAATTTGACAAAATATGTAATTTTGATTATTGTGACTCATATTGCAAATTTGCTATGAATTGATTTGTTAAAGAGACTAATCATTTTAATGTCAGTCTCGGTTTTATTTAGAAAAACATGTACAAAAATGAAGTAGGATTTTTTTGTTAACTTAAAAAATGGTACCTTAATGAGTGTATGCTGTGTGTGCTGCAAAAAAATGGGGTATTTTGACACAAATCTAGGTTAAATGAATATTGCACTTCCTGCAGTTTGAAAATTGAAGCAGGCCATACCAAAATTTAATCTAAATTTCAATAAATTTGCCAGCCCTAGACTCCATCAGTACAGCTGCTTCGTGCAAATTGATTAATATTGTAATAAACTGTATTTAACGTAGCTACTTTAGTCATTCATAATATTAATGTACTTTATCTCCTCTTTTGATATGATCATTTTTAATTCTCAAGCAAAATGGGCGGGTGGTGGTGCTCTTTGATGTCTGGACTCTAAATTGCATTGTTGCCAAATTATGCTAAATTAATGTGTCTCGCCTAACCTTAAAGTGCATTTTGTTAGTCCAGCTATCCGCTTTTATTTTACTCAAAAAATAAACGAACTTCCGCTACGGCTCGTGCTATGACTGACTAACTTGACGCATCTGCAATAAAACCGCTGTGTCTCCCCTCAGAGGGAAAAAAAGGGATTCCTGAACTTTACCGCTCTATCGCCCACCACAAGGCAGGCTTACTCGACAGCCAACATGGTCAGAGAAGTGGAAAATTTGGTGAGTTTGTGTCGTTTATTCTTTAGTATATGTCGTTTACTCCCGTTAGACGCCGCCATTGTAGCTCACTAATGGATGTTTTAAGCCCGCTATCTGTGGATGATGTGGTGTTTCCACCAAAAGGGCTGCCGCGCGCTCGCTCCCTTTGCCCCTCTCGTGACCCATTATCCTTACAGCGGCTCAATTTTTTGTTCTTCTGGATGGTATATTTGATTTTTGCGAGCTGTACGCTGCCTTCAATCCATTGTTAGTGTCACACCAAGCAGGGTTAAAGCTACATGCTTCTTGTGAGCTAAATGAATGGATGAATCGGGATGTACAGCGTGCTGTTGAACGCTAGCCGCCACCACGCGCGTGTCAATGTGGACTTTCCCCATCTGCCAGACAGCCTGATACACTAATGTTAAGCTGCAGTGGAAAAGCTTGCTAGACCAAGTGCTACGGACGTGTATTTTTGAAATTATTCAAAGGCCGTCTTTATGAATAAGTGGGTAAAGTTCACTCCTGTCGTAAACTTGTGCTAAAGCTGTATCAACTTAAAGCTAGCTAAGCGCTATTTCTTCATGCATAGTAGGCCGGACTAGTCCTCCGTGTGTTTCAGGGTGGTGGTCCTACAGGGACAGTAATGTGCTCTCACACTACAAGGCACATTATAACACGCCTGTACCAACCCTATGCGTTACATTAGTTGGTATAAAAGTTGTGTATACCGATATAAATGTGCTAAAAAGGATCGTTATAATGCAACGCTGTTATTGGCAATCTTGTTTCTATGTTTCCAGTGAATTAGATTCAGATGAACTTCTTTCTGTAAATGTATATCACAAAGTTTCTGTCAGCTCCTGTCACGCACAGCCTGCAGGATGCACTTTAAACTTGTTTGCCAATGAATGTAACCTGCTATCCGGAATCTTTATTGGAGACATAATATCACACGTGTCTCACAATATGATGCATATCAAGTTAAAAGGTCCAGGATACGATTTTATCACGATTATTATAAACATGCAAGTAAACGGATGGCTTCATTTTAATTATATGACAATGAAAATGCAAAATATACATTTACGTGTATTTATAGGGGTATTTTTTGTATATTTATGTCTTATAGCTACTAATGAAACAGGCATATTTTTCTTTATAATTCTAGCTGTATTATTTGTCAGATAAGATAGTGCCATCTTATGGATAAAACGAGTATTGCACTGATATTTTTATCAAATTATTTTAAATTGTGGTAATGTGTATATATTTTTAATTGCATTGTGAGGTGTGATCTTGAGCACACAGCTGTTTCCTCTTTATGTGTGTATGTATTGTATGTATAGTTCCCTGTGTTTGCTAAATTTTTTTTTTTTTTTGTCAGCCTTCTTTGTTTGGTTAAACCACCGCCCTTTCAGTGTCTAAACTGCATAAATTGCTTCTAGTAGTGGAAGTTGTTGGTGCTCAATTATGAAATGAATCAGAACTGTTCAGCCCTTGTTGTAAGCTGCCTCCATACGATGCACAGGCCTATTACTGTACTAAAGACTGTGATGCAGCGTGCACACGGCTGACATGTAAATACAGGAGAGCAAAGAACTGAGCTGTATGGATTGGCTGGTTGTCACTCATACCCAATTTATATATTTGAGTGTGGATCAGACTAATATCCCATACTACCCTCATTCCTATGATTATAACTTTGATGACTTTAATCAACAAAATGTTTGCATGTAACTGTTGTGGTCAGCTCATTCTAGCTGGAGCATAAATTCAATGTACTGACATCGTCTAGTCCACACAGCACAAAGGCAATGTAAATTAGTATAATACTGCATATAAGGACAAAAATGTTCTTAATTTCAGTTGCAAACTGCAGTAAATGTTCTTCATAATCCAGAACAATCAAGTTTAAGATGTGTATTTTTTTATCCCATGTAGGAGGAATTCCGTAACATCCTGAAAGAAGCTGGAGACAAGCTCGTGGTGGTGGACTTCACAGCCACATGGTGTGGCCCTTGTAAACAGATCGGCCCTAAGTTTGAAGTAAGTGGCTGACTTTGGCACTTGACTCTGTAAAGTTAACCTTTTACATTTTTTTTTTTTTTTTTTAAAGATCCATTTTTGGCCTTTTTGCCCCCACTTGATAGGATAGTGGATAGAGTCGGAAAGTGGGGAGAGAGCGGGGAGAGACATGCAGGAAATAGTGCCACGGGCTGGATTCGAACCCGGGTCGCCCGCGTATACGGCATGCGCCCCAATCACTCGACCACCGGCCCGCCAACCTTTTACATTTTAAGTTCATAAAAAAGGAATCATTTAAAAGCTGGAAGCCATCAGATATCTGTGATGTTGTTGGTACCCTTCCCAGGTGTGTACATAAGGTGTTTGATATTAAGACTCAAATTTTTTTCTAGTCTTAGTTCAGTGGTTACTATATGGTGTGCCTTCGGGCAAGTCTAGGTGTGCTGTAGGAATTTGTACAATCATATATTATTACCACAACTATACAACAAGCAAAGGTACTGTAAAATGTTTTAAAGAGGCTATTTTGTATGCATATGGTGTCCTAGAGAGTTTGGCTCAATCTTAGGTGAAAAGTTTGAAAATCTCTGTGTTAGGCTGGCTGCACACAACCCTTTTTTTTTTTAGATCTTAAGTGATTTTAAAAACGTGGAAAACAACAGCCCAGAGCGAGACTGTCAGACCACTGGAGACCATACACCAGTTGACCATACACATCTGTCCTGGCATGATTTACAATTGCAGCAAAAATCATAAAACAAGATCTGGAAGGCCACAACTCAATTTGGAGCACTAAAATAATTGTGTTGACTCCACTCACCTAAGGATTATTCAGACAAATAATCATTTGAGATGAACCTCTGCTTGGGATACCCCCCCCCCCCACCACGATCAGTGAGGCAAATGTGGCCTCAAATCAGACTTAAAATCATGTGATGTGTGGCCAGCCTTAGTTATTAGAGCGAGCCCTCTCCTGTCCTGAAGGATTGGTGCAGAAGCAGAAGCATCTCTCAGGAGAGGCAGGTTGTTCTTGTGCCAGCCTGTGGTCAGCATTTTTCCGAATCAAGTGGGAAAGACTCTCATGACAGGAATACCTGATGGCTTTGCAAAACTTTTAACACTAAAGTGATTACTGCCTTTTAAATTACTCTAACAAAACCATTAGTAATGTCGTGTATGTTATTTCACCTCTATAACGTGGTAGCAGCCACCATGCTGAGTCCTCCTAGCTCAGTGATCATTGATTGTTTTTCTGTTGCAGGAAGAGTCAAAAAATCCTGAAAACAAGGATGTGATTTTCCTGAAGGTGGATGTTGATGAGGCTGAGGTAAGTTTATATGAGGCTGAGGCTGAGTGATTACATGATTTCAGTATGGTACTGTGATGAAGTGTACATGTAGTCATTATAAACTTTAGCTACTTTAAAGGTAAATGTAAATCAAACAGCCAGTTAAACTGTAATGAAAGTTAAGTTAGTCTCCTGTGTCCCCCCTGCTGCAAAGCGATGTTGCAGTTCTTATTTATATTTCAGGTGTTTGATAAAGAGCAGTAGTGCAGAGGTTGTGTATAATTGTCTGGTGTTAAAGCAGTATTAGGAGTCCTACCTTAAAACAACAAGCTGACATCCTACCAACAGAGTGAGCTGCAGCTCAACTTGAAGCACCTTCAGAAATGTGTGTCTGTGGGAATGCGTCATTATCCATATGCAGCAGTATAAATCATGCAGATCTCCACCCAAAACCAACACCATTCTTGACTTAGTAACTGTTGGTAAATCATCACTATGCTGTTGCGAACAAAGCTGTTGATATTTGAGACGAGGATTAAAGCATTTTTCCTTTTGCTGCTTTTGTAGAAGTGTAACGTTGTCATTAATGCTCAAAACAATGTGGACTATTTGTAAAATCCACTCCATAAGGCCATGTGGGTTCACAGCTGGATCATGTGATCAACATTTTTTCTGTGTGATTCAAACAACCAAGTGAGATTAAAGCCAGCTTTGCTTATTTTCATACCGCATCATTAAAAGGCCTCGCTAAGAGGCTTTTTTCACCGCATTTTTGTTTGTAAATAAACTGACAGTGTGGGTTACTTTATTGGCTTGAAAGTTATTGACTGTTATCAAACATCACCATTTTATCCAGTGTCACATTTGGAGTGGGAAGATTAAATTTTGATAAAAGCTTTTTATCACTCCTAATTAAAATATACCACTACCTGTTAAAAAAGAGAGTAAAAATCTGGATGGTCATTGGCAAAAGTTTAGACAACATACTTGAAAACCAAAAACAAGTTACAACCAGACAGCAGCTAATTTTTGCATTCAACGGTTTATTTGTTTACAGAACCTCTAGCTTGCTAAAAGGCAAATATTCTGGTTGGCAATACTAGCTAATGTCCTTGCTAGCATTATGTTAAGATGCAGTACAACATAGATTTAAACTCCTTTCTAAAATTGTTTGCCAGGAATTTATCAAGGATTACCCCATCCTTACTGATAACTTAATGCTACTGGCCGGTTACTGCTAACATAATGCTAACTTGACAATGACAAACAAAGATAGAAGTAGTTTATGAGTAAATGTTTCTGTTGTTTCATGTTTTTTAGAGGCATCTAGCTGCAGACCTCTATGGTGAGGTGTTTTGGGCTCATCTAATATAACAAGATCAATTCAACAATACTGAAAACAGGAAAAGGAAATGACATAGGGGCAAAAACAATAAAGATATATTGACATTTTAAAGTAATTAATGATAACACAAATATATCGTAAAATGTGTGGAGAATTGTGGACTTCATTTTGTCAGTTTGTCTTTCAGCTTTCTCTACCACAAATGTACACTGCTTCTCACATTTGTTGCACTCATTTTTTTGGACGTTTACAGTTGACATACTCAAAGCGACTCGGGATATGTGGCAGCCATCATACATAGGCATAGTTAGCAGCAAGCATCTCTCTGGCCTAACCGTTGTCTTTTATTTCCTCTTTAAAGGATGTGAGTGCCGATTGCAAAATCAGCTGCATGCCCACATTCCAGTTTTACAAAAATGGAGTGAAGGTAAGAACTGTACTCTAACATGGAAAATATTAAACATTATCATTTATAATCAAAAAATAAATAAATCCTGTCCAATTATCTGTTTACACTGGACTTAAATCAGTTTCTTCTGTTTGGCTTGGAAAGTCTGTTAGCATCAGAATCAGTCCTTTTACAGAGACAAAGATAACTTAATTCATATTTGCTGATCTCAAACACTGTCATGCAAAGAAACATTTACACTTACCTCTAATTTCCACATACTCTGCCTGCTCAGCGCTTTGCTCCAACCTCGAGATCATAAGATCAGTGTTAATTTTGACAGCTATTTTAATTTTTGTCTTAGTCTTTCGATTACATGCCTTTTAGTTTAATCACATTTTAGTAATTTCTACACTATTTAGTTTAAGTCAATGAAAACTCCAAAACATTTTAGTCTAGTTTGTGAGTCTAGCGAGTGTCCACTTGAGGCTGGCTGCAGGAACACCGGAAGTCCCATACACAACACGTTAAAAAGCCATTTTTAAACACAAGAAATAAACTGAGATGCTGAATTTTGGGTTTTCATTATCTGTAAGCCATAATCATCAACATTTCAAGAAATAAAGGCTTGAAATATTTTACTCTGTGTAATGAGTCTATATAATATATGGATTTCACTTTCTGAAATGAGTGACAAGAAATATTGAACTTTTTCATGATATTCTGATTTTTTGAGATGTACCTGTATGTGTGACAGAGATAGTTTGTGTGTCTGTCCGTGAGTGCAGGTCGGTCTGAAAACAAGCATGAACAAACTAACATTAGCTTGTTGAATAAGTGAGTGACAAATGTTTATAAATTATCATAATATCAATAACTTTTATAGGCTGAGGCAACCTGTGGCTCCTCTGGGAGGAAATATTTGCAAGAGATGTAATAAAAGCAGTATCCCACTATAAGAGTCTTTCATTCAAATCATATCCTCAGGCTGTTGTCATTAGTATGATCTTCAAGTGTTTATGTATGTTTGTAAGGAGGGAGGCAAAGTAATAACATAAAAAATATCATTTTAATTTTTTTTAATAATTTTTTTGTTTTTATTCTGTGGCATGTTTGTTATTTAATTTAACAGAACTCAAAAAATGTTTTCTTTTAGTTTTAAGAATATAGACATTTAAACCATCCAATTCATCCATGAATCGAGAAAATAATCATCCAATTCATTGCAGCCCTAATTCACAGGAAATTCATAAGCTCTGTCGTAATTTTAATTTGTATCGCCCTTTTTTCCTTTTGTCTTTCAGATTGACGAGTTCTCTGGAGCTAACTCGGATACACTGAAGGAAAAACTCAAAGCTCTCAGATCATAAAAACCCATATTTCCCTCTGTACATGCTGAAGAAATTCCATACTCATTTAATGTACAGTAAAAGCAGGCCCTCCTTTTGACACAGGCAATAATTTATTCCACCCATCATGTGTCTGACTCTGTTCAGTGTGTATCAACTGTCTTTTACAAATAACTGGAATTGGATCAAAACCCTGAAGACCTCCTTTTTAATTCAGTTTTATATGGGAAAAGGGTTAGCTTTTCTCTTGATTAACTCCTGGACTTTCTTGTTATGTTGTATACAACAAGGTGGATTTAATAAATGATGAATTACAGAAAAGCGTGTCATGTCTCTTCTTTAAAATGCATTAGTTGGGATTTTTTCCCCACAAGTACCGTGTCCATTTTAGGACATTCTAAGCTCTCAGAGTGAGATGTCAGACCTCAGAAAAACCCAGTCTCAGACAGCTTGTTAAAGGGTTGTTGTGCATTCAGTGTTTATTCTCTAAAGCAGAAGAAGAAAATATTACAATCTCCTCCTGTAAGATGAGTAAATTTACTGTAAACTCCTCATAGTGTAATTCACATGAATGCTGAGGATATTTCTGAGTAAAAAGACTTTTCCAGTGAATCCATGGGTTTATAATGAAAACACTGAGACGCCCTTGGTTGATGACTAATATAAGGCTGTGGAACTTTTTAGTAAGGCCTCAGTTTATGTGGCTATTTGGTTTGAAGGCAGCCAGTAGGATTTAGATTTTACAGAAGTCACATGAAATATTTGATCTGTGTCTCATTATTTTGTTTGTTTTGTTGTTCATAGTAAATCATGCAAATTTAAAACACCAGCTTTTATTACTTTGCTTCTGTCTTCTCACCACACTGGATTTTAAAACATGTTAAGGAAAGGGGTTGCACAGAGCATTGGGATTTTTATCATTGAGGATTTACAACCATTTTAAAAATGAAGGGGATAAAAGGTCTGGTTATGAATTCAAGTGTTGATTTGGTTGGCAACTTCCTCATCAATCACATCAACTTTACACCCTCAGCAATTTAGGTGCTGTAATACCAGTCGAGAGAGACTTAAATATGAGTGATGAATCATTTATTTTCCAGGTTGGGGATAGAGAAATGTGAAATGTCTGATGAATAAACTCTGATGTTATGTCTCCATGTATTGGAAGGAGTAGTGAGGCCGACAACAGGATAAGAAACCACCTTAAGCTGTGCATAGACTGTGTGACTTGTTACTGAATCGGATGGAATTCGCAAACTGTATGCCCCACTTTATGTAATGTAGGTGATGGCTGGGATGGCGAGACGTAGGATGAAATCAGGGGAGGACTTCAGAAGAACCCAGACACTGATGAAATGGTTGGGAGGTGGTGATGAAGGCATGCAGGATGACTTGAAGAGTGAACTTCTGACAACCTAGACCTGGACATTAATGTCATGCAATGGAGGTGGCTGGGGTGGAGGAGGGCAGTAAGGTAACACTGAAACAACAGATTGTTAAGAAGAGAACTGATTTTTAAAATATGACAGCAGTAGAATGACTGGTCAAGAGAGGTCGTAGCAGGAAAGGATCATCTGAAGTGAGAAAACGTCCACAACCAGCTTACTACAAGAGCAGGAATGTGGGGAATGGGAGTGACATAAATAAGTGCTGATTAATGAATGAAAGCGAAAGTCATCCTGCTTAAACTTGCGCTGATCTCTAAACTCAAATGACAAAGAAACACACCATAGGGGTCTTTTCCTCACAAATAATTTTTGGCTGATCACCAGAGTCATCCCTACACATGGGTCTGTATGTGACTGGCTGAGTGAGTGACTACCTTCAGAGCCGTACAGAGTTGCGCTGTGGTCAGGGTTTAGTTGTACTCAAAGCTGTTTGTAATGGCTGCCTCCTGTGTAGTAATTACATCAAATGTAGCTTCAGCATAGCATTAGTTTTACTAGAACTGGACCATGTTCCTTCACAAAATAAAGAATAAAAACAACACTGAAAGTGTTTCATGATGTGAAAGATGTTTTTGTTCTTCTTCTGACCTGCTTCAGCATGAGTTTGTTATTACAGGGGAAAGGGTTAGTTGTGTGAATGGTTGTATACAATGGCGCCTAGTGGAGTGATTGATTAGCTTGGGCCTAGCCAAAGCGGCAGTTTTGTCAGAACTGGACAACATTTCTTTATTAAACTAGGGCAGAGAGCAACATTGAAAGCTTTTCATGACAGAAAAGATGTTTTCACTCTTTTCCCGGTCTGCTTCGGCATGGGTTTGTGATCGTTATGGATGGGGTTTACCGGTATATGCAATGGGTGTTGCAACCCATTAACTTGTTGTTGAGTCCATCGGCTGAATCTTCATCAGTTGGACCAAAAGCTACAGCAGGGCAAATATTTTCTACAGTCTCAGGTGTTTCTTTGGCAGAGCCTGGCTGCTGCTGCTCTCATCCTCTGGGTGCTTTTTCTTCTCCAGTCTGGGAGTTCATGCATACTTCACTGTCTTTCTGATGGACAGAGGATTGACATGGGGAAGTGCACGTCTTCCCTGTAGTCAGTGACTCTCCAGCAGTTTGGCAGGGCAGTGCTGTCATAGCTGTACACAGTGGAGTTGACTCTGTTGATCCTTTGGTCAGCAAATGCCATGGCACAGATGTGGTCGTCTCTGTCAGCTATCAGGGCATTGAGGTCCAACTCCTGGGGAAGAACTGGAGTCTGCATGGTAGGAGGAGGATGAAGGCTGGAGCCTGCAGGAGGCACCATCACACCAGCTGGTGCCTCCACTAAAGGAGGAGGGCTGTTCTCTCTTCGGCTCAGCTCACTTAAGGGTGTGGCCAAAAGGTGAGCCCTGAAGAAGGCTTTTACCTGGTTGACTTGGTACTCCTACGACCCTGTGGCCAGGTCGTAGAACAGGCTGAACTTGGACATTCTCAAAGCCTCATTGTCTCAACTACTGAGGGACCTGTTCCTCAAGTTTGTAGAAAACATCCGAAGAACTGGTCCCAGCCTCTGCACCTCGCTGAGAGGGAGAGCAAAGAAAATAGGAAAACATCAGTCACATTTGGTCAACTTTATATTTCCAGAAAATGATCAGCGACATTGAAGTGATGTGGTATGTTCCTGTTTTCCTTCGCAGCAAAGGAGGTGGACAGAAACATATGTAAATGGTCAGCATACCAGTGGAAATCAGTGTCAGCACTCAAGGGTATAAAGACAGAGTTTTTAGTATAGAATCAGCAAATAAATAGGAAGTAGTTGATTGGTATCAGTGCTGACGGTATGACCTATCTCTATCATTAATTAATATTAATTAATAACAATGCTAAGCATAAAAATACATGCTAAACAATAATCAGTTAGTGTGCCAAGCGATATTGGTCATTATAAATATTAATAGTCAATAAACACCCATATAGACTAGCTAGTTAGTAATATCTAGTGTCTCTTCAAACTGATTACAACATGTTAAAAAATCAACAAACTGTTGGAGGGCTGGTTAGACAAAACGACATTTCAAGCATTGTTTATCTTTTAATCAGATTGGTTTACTGAAAAAGTGGCACCACCCAACTTTTGATTAAGCCAATAGTTCATGGTGTTAAGCATCAAAAATTAGACTTCATCAGTTGGCTCCTTCAAAATAAAAGTCTATAATAGAGATAGCGATAGCCACCACTTATATTAACCCAAATTACTGTAATTGAGGAGTTTTTTTGTGTGCTTGTACTTTTTTGAGTATATTTTGAAATCAGTACTTTTACTCTTATACTTAAGTAACCAGAGTAACTATACTTTTACTCAGGTGTTGCTATCTCAGGGTTGAACATTTCAGAGTTGATTTTTCTTCCAAAGTGTGATTCTGAGTGAAATTTTCAGTGAGTTATCTGACAGTGTTGATCCTCAAATCAATTCTGTAAAAAATCAACTGATCTCAGCTCCGCCCACTATGATTTCAAATCTGGAGGGATGTGTCGGCAGAGCTCCCCGTCATCCCCTTTGTTTATATGTGTTTGGATGTTGCCTGTACTGGGATTTCTTTGCTCATGTTTCATAAGGATTGATTTTTTTTTTTTTTGACTTTTGACACAATTGTATCATGAGTGAAGTTATCCACTGAGAACGGCCTGTGACTTTAGATATTCTTAACAGACGCATAGTTTAAATTCTTCATCAGTATGTATTGCCTTGCTATGAGGTTGACTCTACTTTGTTCTTGCTAGAGGAAACCCATCTTGCCACAGATTTTTGATAATTACTGCTCCTCTGTCTTATTGTAAAGTATTTAACTCTCTCAAAAGTGTTGTTTAACTATGTAGTAGGGGCCAATAAAGACACTTTTAAAGTGTTAAATTTAACTCTATATGAGTTTAGTCAACAATGTTATTGTTTGTTTTACTTTATTATAGAGGTGTGACTTTACCTAAACAACCTGGTTGGAGATCTAGTCTCTTGTTGGTATTGCCAATTAGGGAAAGATTGTATTTTACTGTCCAATGCCTCAGTAGGTACTCAGTACTTAAAGTAAACTTTATATTAAATGTGTTTTACTTGAGTAGATTTATAGACCAGTAGGTTTACTTTTACTTAAGCAAATATTAACCAGGGTAGCTGTACTTTTACTTGAGTGCAATAGACTTTTTCAACCTCTGATATCAAGGTTGGAAAATTTAACATTTTTCGGCATTTTTAGTTTTTATTTTCATCAATTTTTTCATTTCTTTTTTTATATATATTTTTTGATCAGCTTTTACTGCTGGTTTAGTTTCTGTAGTGTTAGTTTAGCTTTTTTAGCAATAAGGCATACATGTCAGAGGTTTGACCCAAATGGGTCAGAAAAGAAAATATACATTTTTAAAACAAATTCAAACAGACTGGTGTTTGTTTTCAGCCAGTACACTGTTGTCAGTGACTTAAACTAAGGAGATTTTGTCCCTAATTTTATTTTATATTAGTTAGTTTTGTAAACACATAATTAAGTTTTAGTAAGTGGTTTTAAAGCTTAGTTTTTATCTAGTTTTAGTTTACTAAAATAATTTATACATTCTAGATTTAGTTATTCAGTTAGTTTTAATTATACTAACCATGGAAAAAAAAACTTGTGATCGTCACAGTAGGCTTTATATATTTCAGTCATAATACACTGCACTCACTGTAACTTCACAGTCATACTTCATATAGTCGGGGATCCACAGGCTCAAAAATGGGTTGAACCTGACATGGTCTGCCAAACTTTTTATTTGTGTTTTTTCTGTTTACTTGGACTCTAAGATCCAATAAATGAAGGGTCTGCTCTGCTGGAAACATTTAAAAAAAAATGTGGCCATTTTAGTGTATGTACCCTTCATTTTTCCACAGAAAAATGTGAAAAATGATTTTTTTTCTTCAAATCCTCAGTGGGTTGGGTAGGCTGTCAGTAAATGCATTCCAGATACACAGAACAATTGTGGTGACATCATCCACTGAAAAAATAACTTTAACAGAACAAAATAATTTAACATAACTTAATTAACAAGGTGCAGGTCCCTATGAGGTGGGATAGTCAGGAGGGATGCACACTGCAGATACTGCTCTGGGGACAGACCTTCACCCTTCACCCCAAACCAATTGCCCTCTTGCTTTTCAACATTTTTCTTCTCCTGGTCAACAGTTTTACCATTTGTGTACATTGCACAACATTTTGTCATGAAAGTCACATTAAGGTTGCAGCTCGTTCTCAAGTCTGAAAGAGATATTGTCCTTTCTGCTAGTTACAGCATATAGGAGGGAAGGACAGCCTTGATCCATCAGTTTCTGAAGAGGACCAGCGTTACTGTCTGCTTTCTGACATATTAAGCAAGCTTAATATGTATACCTATGTACATGTGATGGCTTAGTTTTTCATTTTGAATACATTTGCAAAAATTTCAAAAAGACTTTTTCACATTGTAATTATGGGGTGTTGTGTGTAGAATTTTGAGGAAAAAATAAATTTATTCCATTTTGGAATGAGGCTGTAACATAACAAAATGTGGAAAAAGTGAAGCGCTGTTAATACTTTCTGGATGCCCTGTAGTTGGTACTGGTCCGCTTTCTCTTCAGCTGCTTGGTTGAGAACTCAGGCTCCATCCTTCATTCCAGTTTACATCACTCCTCTCCTGTTCTCTCCTCTTCACTCTTATCTTCCCCACTTACTTACGCTTACTGAATGTAATATTTTTCAAAATGCTTGTACAATGTTTTAATGTAGTATACAGACTCAATGATAGGCTATGTGATCTTATTCTAATTTACACTCCCTCTCATGCACATTATACAAGGAACAAACAACTCCTAATGGGCAAGAAGTGAAAGCTGAAGAGTACAAGCTTTAGTGTGACATGTAGAGGGTCCACAAATCTGGAATAAGCTTGAAACCACTATAAAAATGTCATCATCTTTGTCTATCTTCAGAAAGAGCCTAAAACAACAGCTGCTACTGAAATATGATCATTCCTAAACCTCAACGGGTTTCTGATCTTTTTTAAAAGCTTCCCATATGAAAACATACTCAAATTGATTGATTTATACTGCTATTTTCAAAGTGTAATTGTCTATATGTATTGTATCAGTGTCATGTTTAGGATCTTTAGAGTAAATTTTAGGGTATTTTAGAGTTCTGAGGTAATGCTAGGAATTGTGTTTGAATCTGTAATTGTGTATAGTATGTGTTTTGAATGTTCTATGTAAATGTATAACTATGTCTGGGCCCCATTTAAAAGCTCTACATAGCTTCTTGGGAGTCCCTTTTCACAAATGAGTTTTTTTAATGAAGTATCATGATAGATTGTATTGGATTTTAATGATTTGTGAATAAACTGGGTGATTGATTGATTAATTGATTTATTGATTGATTGATTGGTTGGTTGGTTGGTTGGTTGATTGATTGATTGATTGATTGATTGATTGATTGGTTGATTGAGTGATTGATTATCCTCTCCTGTTCAATTCACTCCTCTTTCTACTTCTCTCTTTTCCGTTAAAGGTGCAGTGTGTAATATTTAGCCTGTTAGCATTTAGCAAAACAAGCTTGGTTAAAATGAAACATAACATTTATAAGTAGATTGATCTAAATTAGTGTTGACATCTGATAACACATTTTTTAAATTTATGTTTTAAATTAACTCAGAATAAGCCTTTTATTCATACATAGGGAGGGTCCCCTCCAAGGAAGCTGACATCTTGGATTTTTGCAATTTGCCTGTTTCTATGGCACCATAGAAGAAACCAAATAACAGTTAAGCATGTATTGATTTTTAAACTTCACTGGTTCCCACAGTTATCACCAGAGAAATGAGCATCACACTCCAGAATTGACTGTTAGATGTTGATAGTCCCATTTTTACACACTGTACCTTTAAATATCCGTCTTTCAGAATTTTGAGAGTAGCCTAAAATTCTATTGCGCTTCTGAGCCTGTTGACCCTCAACTAGTAGTGAAATCATCACAGAACCAATGATTTTGGATGGATTTTTATTAATTCTTTCTGTGGATTAAGTATACTGTTTGGTGAAAAGAATGGCATATTGACTGATGTCATAACTTGGGGCCATAGTTGATTGCCAGTGAAGTAAAGATGAAAATATTGGAAAAAAGTGAGAAAACGCCGAAATGTTTTGCATTAAATTGATCCCAAATCATGTAGAAATGAGTTTTAAGCGTTATTTTTTTCAGTGGATGATGTCACCACAAGTGTTCTGTGTATCTGGAATGCATTTACTGACAGCCTACCAAACCTACTGAGGATTTGTAGGAAAAAAATCATTTTTCTGTAAAAAAAAAAAAAATGAAGGGTACATACACTAAAATGGCCACAATTTTTTTTGCGGTGTTTCCGGCAGAGCAGACCCTTCATTTATTTGATCTTAGAGTCCAAGTAAAAAGAAAATCACAAACAAAAAGTATGGCAGACCATGTCAGGTTCAACCCATTTTATTGCGCTTTTGAGCCTGTGGATCCCCGACTAAAACTAGTATCACGTGTTTAGCGTATGTTATCTTATTTTTAAAAATGTGCTGACTGGTGCTTTTTATGCGTCTGTTGTCTTATCTTAATGACTTTGAGTTGTTGCTAACATATGCTACATAAATGTGCCTTTGCCTCACCTCAAAGGCATTTCTGTGTTCAGCTCTCCACGTTTATTTTGTAACAAGAGGCGGGAACTTCCGCTGCGGCTCGTCCTAGGATTGACTAACTTGACTCAACCACAATAAAAGCGCCATGTTCACTCAGAAGAAGAGAAGGGATTCCTACACTTGAGCGCTAAGTCACTCAGCACAAGGCAAGTTTCCTCCACAGTCATCATGGTCAAGAAAGTGAACACTAAGGCGAGTTTTGTGTCTTTTATTCTTCAGTATCTTTCGATTAGTCTTAGTTGAAGCTGCCATGTCTCACTAATGGATGCTTTTAAGTTGCCAACGTCCAGGTGTGCTTCTACTGGTGTGCCGAATAAACTGGTGATTGTGAGCAGATGTTGAGGGGTGTGGCTTGTATCTTCCAAATAACAATAAAAAATTCGCGTACAGCGCTTTTTTCCCTATAGAAATGATTTATTGCTACTTCCAGAGACATTAAAGTCAGGAGGAAAGTGTTTTGGAGTCAGTTAGGAAGTCTGGAGCCTTAAACTTAGAGAAAGAAAACAAAGATGAATGCAGGTGCCTGTTTAAACAATGCAAACATAATTACTTTAAAAGAAACTTAGTGTTTCAAGTGGAGCATTTTGTCCTGTATGGTTAAGCTATGAATATGATAGAGTAGAAGATGTGCTGACTGTGTTAAAAAGACGAATTTTAAACCAGCTGCGTAGTCAAAAATTAAGAATATAAGAAAATGAAAAGTGTTTCATTGGCCTCGCTCTTCATTGTAAGGGAATGATACCTCGAAAAGTCGGTCTAATGGAGTTTGTCAAATTCCAGTTAAACTACAACCCACTCTTCCGCATTTTTTTTCTGTGCCAGCCCACAGGAAGCTCACAGAGGGTTGAGTCTAGAGAAGGGAGGCACCACATCTAAAGACATCCGTGATCACCTGCTGCAAACATGCAGAAACAAACACGACAGTAATGTGTGGCTATGGATTAAGATGATTTTTATACCGTAATGTTAGGGAAAGACACACAGGGTAACAGCATGTAGCTGCTGAACTGTGCTCAAACCACAGCCTATGCACGATGTGGTAAAATGTGCACTGATGAAATCTGAAATTAATTCTGTAATTTCAACACCAGGACCATCAGTATGACGCTGCAACAGTCTACAAGTCAACAATGTCATTGATTACTCAGAAACATGCCAAAACAGATCTCTGATAAAGTTTATAAGAAATTATGGAAAATAAATATCAGGGTCAGAAAAAATGCCAGATTATTGTACTATGGAAAGAATTAGGGCCTTTGAAAATGAAATTGAGATGGAAATCTTAATTCTTATTATGAGTAAAATGTCTGAATTCTGACTTCAAGGTAAGAATTCTAAAATCAAAGTGAGTATTCTGACTTTTATTTTAGAATTCTGAGATAAAAGTCATAGAAAGTCAGAAAAAAGTCTGCAAAATAAAACAGAATTATGAGAGAAAGTCAGAATTCTGAGATTAGTCCGTTTTCAGACTCTGGTTTCTGAATCCTGAGTTGTAAATCATAAAAAGTCAGAATGATGAGATTAAAGTCAGCGTTCTGATATGAAAGACAAAAGTCAAAAGAAATAAAGTCAGAATGGTGAGATTAGAGTCAGAATTATGAGATTGAAGTCAGATTTCTGAGATTAAAGTCAGAAACTGAGATCAAAGTAAGACTTTTGATAATAAAATCAGAGGAAAAAGTCAGAATTCTGAGATTAGAGTCCAGATTACACAATTTAAATCAGACTCCTGAGAATCAAGTCAGACTTCCGGGATTAAAGTCAGAATTTGAGATTAAAGTCATAACAAAATCTGAGAAAAAAGTCAGAATTCTGAGATTAACATCAGAAACTGTGGTTAAAGTCAGAATTTTGAGAGCAAAATCAGAGAAAAAAAGTCTCTTAGACAGGAGGACACATGGAGACCATCTTCTTATTAACATCAAACCACCCACAGTGGGTAAGAGCCCAGTTTAAGGCTTGTTCTGTTTTTCCATCCCATGTAGGAGGAGTTCGACAGCGTCCTAAGGGAAGCTGGAGACAAGGTGGTGGTGGTGGACTTTACAGCTGCATGGTGTGGCCCCTGTAGAAAGATAGCCCCAAAGTTTGAGGTAAGTGGGTGAAAATTGCACTCAAGTCTTGTCCAAAAAAAAAAAACAAAAACAAAAACCTTTAGTTCAAACTTTAGTTAACTCTTCCATCATTTTCATGAGGGACACACAATCTGACACAAAACCTTCTAATCTGGTAGCATTGGCTATGCAAACCTTTGAATAATAAAGCAGTTTTTTTCCTTTAATTACCATCATATTAGTGTCCTTTTTATTAGCCAAATAAAATGTAATGTATGTTATTTCTCCTCCATAATGTGGCAGCAGTCGCCATGTTCAATCTTTCAGATTCAATGATTGTTTTTTTCTCTTGCAGGAAGCGTCAGAAAAATACACGGATATGATTTTCATAAAAGTGGATGTTGATGAGTGTTCGGTAAGTGTATTGTAGTGATGTAATGATTCCAGTATGGTACAGTGGTTATGTATACGGTGACCTTATGTCCTGGGACAGTCCAGTTTTCAGACTTAGAATCTATTAAATGCCAATAAGACCTGTTTTTGAACAACCCTGCCCTGATTTTAGCCAATGGAAATAGGGAAATACCAAAACATTGCAAAGAAAAAAGATACATTTAATAAAGCTGACTGGCCTGAGAGAGGTGTCACAGTGCAAGTCTACACAACCCCTTTTTATTTTCTACTGGTAATCTTTTTAAAGTTTTGTTTGATTTTGGAAGATGCTATTACATTTGCTGGGGCATTTTGTATGGTTTCAAAAAGTGCCCAGACAAAAAAAAAAAAAAAAAAAAAAAATCCCAATGTAGCATGAGCACATACATGTAGGTTTGCTATAGAATCAATAGAAATTGCATTTTTTACAAAATAAAAAAAATTCTCTGACAAAGTTGGCAATAAGGATAAAGAATTGATTTCTTAAGAAAAAAGATGAAAATTCACCTTCATGCATCCTTTTTTATTTTACACCTACTTGTGACCAAAATAAAGAAAATGGCTCATTTGGTGGAAAATAGTAAAAATTACAACTTTCGCAGAAATAGTTAGGAAAAAATCCCCAGCATTTATTGCATGTGTTTTTTAGGGTTCTAATTGCTGTATGGTTAAAAAAAAAAAAAAAAAAAAAAAAAAAAAAAAAAATCATAATGGCAGTAGATGGGTCAAAAATGGACAAAAGGGACACAGATGTCAGGACACATTGCATTACAGGCATGTGGTGTGAGTTAAAACAGCATTTTTTGAAATGCCTGAAAATAAAGGTGAAACCAAGCTCTCTGCATGCTTTGATTAATATACTCTTTATACACTTATTTTTTATTAATTATTGGATTTGGATTGTGGCTCTTGCAAAGGTATATTTTTTTTAACAGTTTGGCTCTTTGGTTCGGCAGGGTTGGGTAACATGTCTTTAGCCTTGATATGAGCTTGAAATCACTAATGTTACCGAAGCAACATCATTCATCTTGTAAAGTTAACGTTCAGTTTACCCCTGTCAGGTGTGTAGAAAACTCAAAATGGAGGACCCAAAATGCAGATAAAAAGGATTTAATAAAACAAACTAAAGTCCAAGGAAAAGCAACTGAGGATCACAAGGAAAAAGCCATTAACCAAAACTTACTTAAAACAAAGTCCAACAAAAGCAAAATCCACAGGAAGCACGAGGAGAAAACACTGAGATGAACACGAGGAGTAACAGGCACAGAGAGACACAGAGACTAAATACACAGGGAGTGATTAGACAAAGAGAAACAGGTGAGGATAACAAGACACAGGTGAAACTAGTGAGGGTAATCACAAAGGAGGGAAACTGGAATCAAACACAAGGGAAGGCAACTACAAAATGAAACAGGAAACATGGAACACTCTACAATACACAAGAACACGGGACCAGGAGAAGAATCAACCATGAGACACTAGGAGGGAGCAAGGAAGCAAATACAAACACAGGATGCAAAATTAACATGAAACACAAGGAGTAAAACTAAACATTAAGTGCAGGGAGGAAAAACTAAACATGAAACAGGGAGAAAACAAAACATGAAACACAGGGAATTACTAAACATGAAACACAGGGAATAAACTGAACACTAGAACATGAAATTATACAGAACAAAATACACAGAAACACAAGGGCTAAAGATAACATCAAGGAAACTAACTAAACACACAGAATCATGACAACCCCATTCCAAAAAATAGTTTTATAATGTTAGGCATGCATCGACTACCTCTGCTATGAAATGTGAGCTAGGTAGCTGGTAACGTAATAATCTTAAGAAATAATTGACTTATCTTCTTAATAGTCTGCTCAACTTTAAAAATCTGTAAGCTGCATCCCTGCTTGACTTAGTTCTTTGTAACTCCATCTGTGGTTTTAACTTTAACTTCTTTAGAAATGCCACATTTCCTGATGTGGGTGTGCACAGAAACAGCCCTGGAACAAAATAAAAACCACAGACATTTTATCATGGTTGTTCATCATTAATTTAACTTGGTTTTAAGGATGTATGATGTTGACAGCTGCTTCTCTGACCTCGTTTTATACCACAGCTTTTTTTAGTAGAGTAACACAGGAGTGCAGGTCGTTACATTACTAATCACTGCAGAGTTTGGCTCACTTAAACCGAGTCGATCCATTCCAGCACACCCTATGTGCAAAAGTTCCTGACAGGCTAACAGAGATGCTCTATAAAGAGAGCACACTCCACTTGTGTCGCAGTTATTACAGACATCAGACCTGGAGAGGAGAGAACAGGTTTTACCGGTTTACCGTGTTGCATGTTAATCACACTGACAGGAGCAGGTGACCTTTGGTTAGTTACCTGACTAGTCTTTATTGACAGAGTGATGCATGCTGAGACAGGACTCAAACTGAGCAGTTGTCTGCCACATATCACTCTGTTATACTACTTTTATTCTCCTGCTGCTGTGGCTGGTAGTTTGAGCTGTCACTGCTATCGTTTATAAAACACAATGCATGTGTTTGAACTAGTGACCATTGTGTTGCAAAACCCAGAATCATTCCCTGTCAGAAAATACACTGGTGACTGGTGGTACTGATACCAGTTTACTGACAGGGGTTGTTCCAATCCTCCTTTCCTCCTGATGATGCTCTTAGGCAGCCTAAAACTTCAGCACAACACTGAGGGTAAAAAGATGTTAAATGAAATGGACAGTAAAGCACAGAAAAACACATAATAAATAAAAGCACAACTGAGATCAATTAAGCGATATTAAAAGCAATGAAATACAATAAATGCAATAACATGGATATTAGGGATATAAAGTAATTATTAATAATTAGTGGAAAAAAGATACAGTTAATGGCTGACATATGTGAAAGGAAATGAGATAAGTGAGTCTAATAAAGTGTGATGTCAGCAAATTTATTCTCCTATAATAAAGAGAGGGTCCTGTCAGCCTAACTCTTTCTACTGGAGGCTTTTACAAGTGTTTGATTTGTGCTTGTACACCATCTCAGTCATAATGGTCCATCAATCTGACTGTTGTTATCCTATTTTTCACTTTAAGGATGTGGCTACAAAATACGAAATCCGCTGCATGCCTACATTCATGTTCTTCAGGAATGGCATGAAGGTAAGCATAGCACACAAACATGAAAAAAATCCAACATTATCATTTATATAGAGTCCCATGTCTCTTTTTAGTTCACTTTTAGTATCCAGCAACTAGTTAAATTGTCTGTTCAGCTTTATAGTGCTTGATAATCTTCACAATCTGTTACCTTTGTGAGCTGTTTGATCGAAGATCACAGCTTCTGTGCTAAAATCATAGATAAATTTTCACTTACATTTTTTACAGTGCTGCTTGTTTGTGGTCAAGGTTGTTCTCACATGTGAATTCATCCAAATAAAAAAGCTACAACTCAAGTCTAACCCATTTAGACCTAGGGCCAACTAAAAAAATCCCCTCTCAAACTCAAGACAGTCTGGCTGCAGACAGTACATCTCTGACGGCCACTCTCACAGACCGTTATTTGGAGATGCTGTTAATTCCAGAACAGAAGTGCCATAATCTGCCAGTAAAGGTATTTCACATTTTAAATTATTCTTTTATTTTCAACTTTATTTATAAACAAAGTACATTACATTCATGAAATAGACAAAGTCTGCAAACATTACAGACAAGGACACATTTCAGAAATAAAACATAAATAAAACATAAATGTTGGAGGTCAAATCTGAGATTATATTATGTATACATCTGTTTTAGAAGTAGTTAAACGAAGTGTCTCTCACTTTAGCTTTGTTAGCTTTAGCTAAAGCTAAAATAGCAATGCCAGCTACTAAACTAACGTTACAACATAAGCCAATGTAGCTAAGTTAGCTTTAGTAACTTGAGCTGCTATGTGAGCTTAGCTTTAGCTATGTTAGCTTCATAGCTACATTATTTACGTAGTTACATAGCGGCTTTGTGAGCCAAGTTTATCTACATTGGTTATTTAGCTTCATTATCTATGTAGCTACATTGCTGCTTTGTGAACTTAGCTTTGGCCACATTAGCTATGTAGCTATGTTATCTATGTAGCTTATGCAGCGTACATGAGCTTCATGAGCTACATAAGCTACATTTGCTATGTTACAGTGTCTTCATGGAGGTTGAGCTTTATTCCTTCTAGGACACTGTTTATTCGGCTTTATTCAACATTTCGTAATCAGGTTTTGCAGTTCAGGTTCTTAACTTTTAAATTTTGATATTCTTACTGTTACCTAAAACCTTATCATAACCCTAAATGGAAGTTTGATAAGATTTTATTTTGAAAGGTATAGTGTGTATTTCTTTTCGGAAATAGACAGCGTCTCAGATGAACGGTCTGTGAGAAGACAGAGATGTCTTCAACCAGACTACTTGTTTGAAAATAACCTCCCAAAACCTGAGGGATTTCTGAGAAATTGCCCAGTTGCAGTGTATTTCAGGGAAATACGCAATGACGCGGTGTCAGATGGATAGAAAAAATTGGGCAGGACTTATTTGATTTTCATCAAGAGTCTTAGCTTCTTTTTTGAATCAATTTAAATTTTAATTTAGAAAAACTTCTACCACAAGCAAAGACCACTGTGAAAACCTCAGAGAAAGTTTATGATTCTCCTGACAGGATATCTGACATTTGTGATATTTTGGTTGTATGACTGCAAACACTCCAAAGTGAGAGCAGAGCCACGAGGAGAATCCTCACCTTTTAGGCATTTTTCCTTTGTAAGATGTCAGAAAACATCCTAAATCACCACGACAACAGCAGGAATAACTTTCTAATGCCCCTCTCATTGATAGAGGAAATAAAAAAGCAGGAAAAATTCCCACCTACAGACTTCCAGCTGACACATTTTTGTCAGTCCGTCTCAACTTACACAGTGCAAGCACATGAATCGTGCACAATGGTCGTACATCATAAGCACTTCAGTCATACAGTATGAGCTGACTTTCCTCGACTACTGTCATGGAGTCAGCCTGAATTCACAGTTTATCACAGTAAGAAAAAATAACTTAACACTGATGATAAATGATTTTGAGATTTAAAAAGTCAAAATTCTGCAATTAAAAGCTCAAAATCTGAGATAAAAAAAAATCCAACTTATTATTTCAAAAGGTCAAAACAAAATTAAAAGTCAAAATAAAAAGTTTGTGATGATTGTGAGTTGCAAATTTAAAACATGAAATGAAAACACAAATTAATTTCTTTTCCCACATTCCTAACTTTTTATCTAACTATTCACTCTTTACCATTTTTTTATATTTAAAATCAACTAAGTTAAGTTTACATTTTTAGATTGGAAGAAATCTGCAGACTTCGTACCAGTGGGACAGTTATAATAAAAAAATATTATATGATCTCAAGGTCATCAAACTATGACCTTGTGTTTGACACCCCTAATTTAAAGCATCATGACAGGTGATTTGAGCCTGAAGACTTCTGCCTTTGTTCTGGCACAGAGCTGCGTGGCTGCTCTGGCCATAGTCCACTGTAAGGTCAGGGGGGAGTCTAATTTGCTGGAATATTTGTCTGATTTTCACTTGAACCAGGCACAGTAGGAACATTTTACCTGTTCAAGGTGATAGTTAGAAGCAGACTGTGACTTTGTCTCTCTCTTGGCAGCAACAGTTCAATCTCTCCTGTCAGAGTCGCTAAGCTAAAGTTTAGTAAAGTATCTGATGAAAGACCTATTCTATTCCTGCCGAGTCTGTCTCAATAAAAGTTCATCACACACTGGCCTGTCATACAACAAACCTAAATTACAGTTTTTTTATGACTTTACAGGAACTTTAAAGAACATCAACCGCAACAATCAAAGCAATCATCAAAGTGACCATTATATAATTAGTATGCCTTTAAATATGTCTCTAAATAAATAAATAAATAAATGTATTTACTGCTGGGAATCTTAGCTAATTTGTTCTGTTAGATGAGTACTGTGAAGTTCTCTTGTGCCATTCACATGAATGCAGAGCATGTTTCCAAGTAGAAAAGCTTTTTGTAAGGAATCCATTTGTGATAACACTAATCCGCCCTTGGTGGATGACTAATATGAATCTGTGGGACTTCCTGTAGACGTAGTTTCTCTTAGTAAGATCACAGTTATGCAATAGCTGTTGAGTTGAACTGCAGCCAAGAGGATTTAACATTCAGTACACAAAAGATTTAATTATTCTTTGAAATATGAACAAAAGTTTTTGTATGTATGTACATCTGTACTAGTTGATGCAAATTTAATACACCAAGCTTGGTTTATACGCAGCTTTTAATATTCATCATCAAATAGAGCAATGATTTCTATCTTTTACATCCATGTTAATAAGAATTATGTCTATTAACTGAAACATAAAATGCATAAATGCAGCGGCCTCCATTCAGACAAGGCAAGGCATACACAGCTGAGGGTATCATACACAAACACAGAGTCATGAATCATAATCAGTGTGATCGTTATTACTGTAAGCACATTCAGGAGTTTCTCTAAGGAAGACAAAAATATTCTTGAAGACCGTGGCTTGGAGTTTTCTAGATTGTTGTTTAAACGCTCCACACAACACAATCAAAACCTCAGATTTCCACTTTGACACACACATACAACACTTGTTCAAAAGAACATTAAACCTTCTGAAGGACCCATGCGCCATCTGGGAAACGTTACAGGATAATGAAAACATAAATAATCAGACTGGAGAACACATCCTGCCCCAGTGACGGTGTGCCATTACATCAATCAGTGCAGTCTAATTAGATTACAACACCATCATCACTGAATACACTGTTAATGTTTTTCACTCTTACTTTCAGCGTTGAAATGCATATTTGTTGTTGCCTTGATACCTTTTAATTTATTTACTGGTTGACTGACAAACACCAGTTCCAAAAATGTTGGGACAGCATATAAAATGTGAATAAGAAAGTCTTTTCAACCCACATTCAATTGAATACAGTAAAGAGAAGATGTTCAATGTTCCTTATCGTTTTAGGAAATATACACATATTCTGAATTTAATGTCTGCAATGTATTCCAAAAAAGCTAGGACAGGAGCATGTTTACCCCTGTGTTACATCACCTTTTCTTCTGACAACACTGTCAGGGAACTGAATGCGGTAATTGAAAGTAGATTTTTTTTCCCAATTCTTCCTTGATGTACATGTAACAAGTGTTGGCTTATTATCATGTAATAATAATGTAACAGATGTAATAGATGGTAAGTATTGTAGGCTGGAAACAGAAGACTAAGGACATCTGCTGGAGGGCAGGGACCAGTAACCAGGGTTTTGAGTTATATGATGGTGTATTATACAGATTACAGTTCAAATGGGTTACCCAATATTTACAATACTGCAGGTTGGTAATACCGGTTCAAGGAGTGTAGCAACTCAATTAATAACCCGTGAAGAAATGTTCAAAAGTTCAATCGACACGCAAAATCCAATGTCCGTTCTTCCACTTTGTGAGGGAAATCGGGGCACGAAGCAACGCACCACAAAATAGTCCGTTATGTTTGTTGTTTGAGGTGGATTGTCCGAGAGCGCGAAGATATCCGAAGAGTTGTAGGTGAAGTGGATGCGTAGCTTCGAGCTGGAGGAAGGATAAAAAGACAGGCAGCACAGCCTCCTACCACACCATGGATGGATGCAGACAGAACAGGGAATGGGGTCAGCTCCAGTCTGATTTTACTAGCTCGCCATCAACTTTAAACCCTTCATCGGGCACCTGGCCTGTATACACAAACAGGACCATTTAGAACCTCAAAAACATTTCTTTTTCCATTCATGTATACACATAACATTGTAATAACATGACATGCTAAAAGCTAAGCTAGCATTAGCATAGCTGCAAACACCACAAAATGTACTCCAGAGTACAGAAAATGCTTATGCAACACAGTAGACCACATGTTAGCATTTAGCATTAGCATGCTAGCATTAGCATACTAGTTGGCACTAGCATAATCGAATTTGAATACCAAAATCATATGCAGAATACAAGGACAGATCGATTAAACAACATGTTAGCATTAGCATGTAGCATTGTGGCTAATGCTAAGGTCATTGATGTCATGGCATTCATTTTGTATTCAGACTCATATTCAGACTCATATTCAGGTCTTGTGCACACATAGCCGGGTATGTGGGAAACCACATACATTTTTATACGTTTAGGCCTGCCATCCACACAAAACCGCAGTTTTACATCACTAAAAACTATCTTTTCTGAAAACTCTGGCCAAAGAGGAGATTTTGGAAAACTCCAGTTTCATGGTTTCATGTGTACGCCGGGAAACAGGGCTTTTGGTTCTCAAACGTAACAGCTTGTGCCATGTTTGAATCTCTGGCGGAAGAGACAGAATGACGGAAGTTCACTCTGATTGGCTGGGTTTCACATCTGAAAAACACTGCCACCTATGGGTTTGGCATGCTTAGAGCAGCATTTAACAGTGGATTTGCTGGTTATGTGTGGACACGTTTTTTTTTTTTTTGTAAACGATCAGGTGTGGACGGAAGTATTTTTAAAAATGAATGAAGGGGGATATTCATTTTAGAAAATACTCAGCTACGTGTGTACAAGGCCTCAGACTCACCAGTTCAGTAAAGCACAATGCACAAGACAAGTTCCCCAGTCACAAGATGGTCTGGTGTGGTTTCTGAAGAGGATAAAATGAACTCTTTAGATTCAACCAAACTTGAGATGAATTGTTACAAATTGTTTGGAGGTACTGACCTGCAGCTGCTGTCCCTTGGATTCTCTTCCACACAACTGAGGGGAAAGAAGTCAGGGTAGCTTAATAATAATAATAATAATAATAATAATAATAATAATGCATTTTATTTAAGGGCGCTTTTCATGACACTCAAGGTCACCTTACAAAAGTACAAAGAAGTGCATTAAAACAGGCATAAAAACAGGAATAAAAACAAACAGTAATACATTAGACAATGCAAAAGATCAGAGGGAGTAGGAGAGTTTGAACAGATGGGTTTTGAGTCTGGTTTTAAAGAGGGATAGGGAGTCAGTGTTGCAGAGGTCAGGGGGAGTGAGTGAATGATTTGAGCTGAATGAACTGAGTGTGGCCAGAGAGATAGGATTTAAACCAGGTGAGGGGTGTCTGTGTGATGCCAATAGTGAGAAGTCTGTCCAGAAGGATGGTGTGGGAGATGGTGTCAAAGGCCGCACTCAGATCAAGCAGGATTAGTATGGATAGTAGACCAGAATCAGCAGCTAAAAGGAGATTGTTGGTTATTTTCAGTGAGGTTGTTTCGGTAGAATGAAGGGGACGGAGACCAGATTGAAATTGTTCATACAGATGAGAATGAAGTTGAGAGGCAACAGTTTTTTCAAGAATTTTGGAGAGAAATGGAAGATTGGAAATAGGACGGAAGTTATTGAGGTTGTTGGGGTCAGCACCAGGTTTCTTGAGTGTGGGAGTGATAGCGGTTTTAAGGGGTGAGGGGACAATTCCAGTGGTGAGGGAAGAGTGGGTTATGAGTGTGATGAGAGGGCCCAGAGAAGAAGCAGCAGCTTTAACAAGTACAGTAGGAAGGCAGGTGGAGGTTTTTGATTTTTTGATAAGATCAGTAATTTCAGAGACAGGGGGTAGAGTGAATACTGAGAGAGACTGAGAAGAAGGAACAACAGGAAGAAAGGAGGGTGTATTAGCAGGTATGGTAGGAATAAGTTGCTGATGGATGTTGGTGATTTTGTCCGAAAAGAAGGAAATGAGGTTATTACAGGAAGCAGTTGAATACATGTGTGGAGGAAGTGAATCAGGGGGCTGAGGGATATTTCTGAGTAAGGAGAATAAAGTCTTGGAGTCTCCTTCATTACGGTTGATCAGACTGGAGTAGTAGGTGGATTTGGCTTGGGATTGTACCTTCAGCTTTGAAAAATTTGATTATCTTAATATGGGCCATTCCACAGCTTTCTCGAGTTTTCTTTTTTCAGTAATCAGACTTGAAGTATTTTTTTTAGTTGAAATTTGAATTATAATCCAAAACAAATAAATCCTGTCCAATTATCTGTTTACACTGGACTTGTATCAGTTTCTTCTGCTTTACTTGGAAAGTCTGTTAGCATCAAAAGAAGTCCTTTTACACAGAGATAACTTAATTCATATTTGCTGATCTCAAACACTGTCATGCTAAGAAACATTTACACTTACGTCTAATTTCCACATACTCTGCCTGCTCAGCGCTTTGCTCCAACCTCGAGATCATAAGATCACGGGAGAAATACAAGTTCACACAGGAGCAGCTGTTTTAATTTTTGTCTTAGTCTTTTGATTACATTTCTTTAAATTTAATCACATTTTAGTCATTTCTACATTATTTAGTTTTAGTCGATGAAAACTCCCAAACATTTTAGTCTAGGTTGTGAGTCTAGCGAGTGTCCACTTGAGACTGGCTGCAGGAACACTAGAAGTCCCGTACACAACACATGTTAAAAAGCCATTTTATTTACACAAGAAATAAACTGGTTCAAAAAGCCAAATGTGTCTCGTTAGCTACTGTCTTCATGTCCTCTCACTGTGTGGGGGGGAGGGGGTCTTTGTACCACAATTTGTATTATATTTAGGAAAAAACTCACTGTGCACTGATTGACGCTCTCATTCTATTGACAGATAGCTTGACAGGCAGAAGCTGACTATTTGTCAGCCAGAATGCTAGCTAGCTAGCTGACAGGAAATTGAGCTTAGGGGTGGGCTGTTAGGTTGATCCAAAGCCGCCATGGATTGGCTTCAAGAGCAGTTTGAGTCCACCTATTGTAATCAAATGGCTGACGTCACACAGGCTTTATCCAATTCTTTTTACAGTCTATGACTGGGGCACATGCAGTGGAACTGCAGAGATTGAATAGAATGGGAGCGATTTGCGGTACAGGTGGAGCATGTGCAGATTGAGGGTTACACTTATACTTCCATGAGATAAGAGTGGAGTTTGAAGACTGCACAGCTGAAACAACTAAAAAGAGAGACTGGTGATGCTGAGTTTTAATCAAAAGCTGCTCCATTCACAGGAAATGTATAAACTCTGTCACTGTGATTTTAATTTGTAACGCTTTTTTCCCCTTTGTCTTTCAGATCGACGAGTTCTCTGGTGCTAACCAAGATACACTGAAGGAAAAACTCGAACTTTACAAATGACTGGAATTGGATCAAAACCCCAAAAACCTCCTTTTTAATTCAGTTTTATATAGGAAAAGGGTTAGCTTTTCTCTTGATTAACTCCTGGACTTTCTTGTTATGTTGTATACAACAAGGTGGATTTAATAAATGATGAATTACAGAAAAGCGTGTCATGTCTCTTCTTTAAAATGCATTAGTCGGGATTTTTTCCCCACAAGTACCGTGTCCATTTTAGGACATTCTAAGCTCTCAGAGTGAGATGTCAGACCTCAGAAAAACCCAGTCTCAGACAGCTTGTTAAAGGGTTGTTGTGCATTCAGTGTTTATTCTCTAAAGCAGAAGAAGAAAATATTACAATCTCCTCCTGTAAGATGAGTAAATTTACTGTAAACTCCTCATAGTGTAATTCACATGAATGCTGAGGATATTTCTGAGTAAAAAGACTTTTCCAGTGAATCCATGGGTTTGTAATGAAAACACTGAGACGCCCTTGGTTGATGACTAATATAAGGCTGTGGAACTTTTTAGTAAGGCCTCAGTTTATGTGGCTATTTGGTTTGAAGGCAGCCAGTAGGATTTAGATTTTACAGAAGTCACATGAAATATTTGATCTGTGTCTCATTATTTTGTTTGTTTTGTTGTTCATAGTAAATCATGCAAATTTAAAACACCAGCTTTTATTACTTTGCTTCTGTCTTCTTACCACACTGGTTTTTAAAACATGTTAATGAAAGGGGTTTCACAGAGCATTGGGATTTTTATCATTGAGGATTTACAACCATTTTAAAAATGAAGGGGATAAAAGGTCTGGTTATGAATTCAAGTGTTGATTTGGTTGGCAACTTCCTCATCAATCACATCAACTTTACACCCTCAGCAATTTAGGTGCTGTAATACCAGTCGAGAGAGACTTAAATATGAGTGATGAATCATTTATTTTAGAAGTTTGGGATAGAGAAATGTGAAATGTCTTTGGTGAATAAACTCTGATGTTATGTCTCCATGTATTGGAAGGAGTAGTGAGGCTGACAACAGGATAAGAAACCACCTTAAGCTGGGCATAGACTGTGTGACTCGAATTTCATGACTGAATCGGATGGAATTCGCACAGTGTATGCCCTCCTTTATGTAATGTAGGTGATGGCAGGGATGGAGAGACGTAGAATGAAATCGGGGAGGACTTCAGAAGAACCCAGACACTAATGAGATGGTTAAGAGATGTGATGAAGGTTTGCAGGATGATTTGAAGAGTGAACTTCTGACAACCTAGACTTGGACATTAATGAGATGCAATGGAGGTGACTGGGGTGGAGGAGGGCAGTAAGGTAACACTGAAACAACAGATTGTTAAGGAGAGAACTGATTTTAAAAATATGACTGCAGTAGAATGACTGGTCAAGAGAGGTCGTAGCAGAAAAGGATTGTCTGAAGAGAGAAAATGTCCACAACCAGCTTGTTACAAGAGCAGGAATGTGGGGAATGGGAGTGACATAAATAAGTGCTGATTAATGAATGAAAGCAAAAGTCATCCTGCTTAAACTTGCGCTGATCTCTAAACTCAAATGACAAAGAAACACACCATAGGGGTCTTTTCTCACAAATAGTTCATGCATACTTCACTGTCTTTCTGATGGACAGAAGACTGACATGGGGAAGTGCACGTCTTCCCTGTAGTCAGTGACTCTCCAGCAGTTTGGCAGGGTAGTGCCATCATAGCTGTACACAGTGGAGTTGACTCTGTTGATCCGTTGGTCAGCAAATGCCATGGCACAGATGTGGTCATCTTTGTCAGCCATCAGGGCATTAAGGTCCAACTCCTCTGGAAGAACTGGAGTCTGCATGGTAGGAGGAGGAAGGTTGGAGCCTGCAGGAGGCACCATCACACCAGCTGGTGCCTCCACTAAAGGAGGAGGGCTGTTCTCTCTTCGGCTCAGCTCATTTAAGGGTGTGGCCAAAAGGTGCGCCTTGTAGAAGGCTTTTACCTCAACTGGGGATTGTTATCAGGGATGGCCCCAATTGTAATGCTGTTCTTTTCAAAGTGTGAGCCTGCCAGGAGGAGCATTTCTCAGTCACACAAGCACAGAGAGATGTGATGAGTGCCCAGTGCAGAACTCAGACTGAGGCCAAATGACCTGTGTGTACCAAACCCCTACAGAAAGCCCCACCCAGTCTCTAGTTCTGCATGCTGGTTTGAGGTGGTTAAATAATAATGGTAATAATAATTACAGTAATTTTATAAAACCTTTACTCTCTTTCCATTCCCACTGCTTTCAGCAGCTCATAAAGAGCTTTATGTGTGTTTCTGCTTCCATTTACTACAAACTCAAACTGATCACGACAGCATAGCATAACAACACAATTTTGCCATTGGACTTAAAGTTTCCTTCAGTTCTGCACGATGCATCCATTTTTCAGAGCTTTGAAAAAAAGGTAGTGCTGCTCATGCCTGTACCAGTAGCAGTGATGCTGCTGGTACCTCACAGACAGCAGCTAGCATAATGCAAACTACACCCTTACCATCAGCAAACACTGCTTCTCCTTCCCCCTGTGCTGGCCCCCCAATGCAGCCTACTAAGCTAGGTCTACCCAGTGATTTAAAATGCAGTGCACCATCTCAGCCAATACTGGGTAGCTACCCAAAGCATGAATTTGGAGCAACATTGATTGGAACAGAACAGAATGGGAGCATGATGTATACGTATGCTGCCCCCTTCACATTTCTGCCTGCCCCCTCATGTATGCATGCCTAGAACCGGCCCTGGTAGTATCACGTGTTTAGTGTCTGTTTTAGCTGTTTTATTTTAATTATCTTGTTTTTTGATAAATATTTGTATTAATCTTATTTTTAAAAATGTGCTGACTGGTGCTTTTTATGCGTCTGTTGTCTTATCTTAATGACTTTGAGTTGTTGCTAACATATGCTACATAAATGTGCCTTTGCCTCACCTCAAAGGCATTTCTGTGTTCAGCTCTCCACGTTTATTTTGTAACAAGAGGCGGGAACTTCCGCTGCGGCTCGTCCTAGGATTGACTACCTTGACTCAACCACAATAAAAGCGCCATGTTCACTCAGAAGAAGAGAAGGGATTCCTACACTTGAGCGCTAAGTCACTCAGCACAAGGCAAGTTTCCTCCACAGTCATCATGGTCAAGAAAGTGAACACTAAGGCGAGTTTTGTGTCTTTTATTCTTCAGTATCTTTCGATTAGTCTTAGTTGAAGCTGCCATGTCTCACTAATGGATGCTTTTAAGTTGCCAACGTCCAGGTGTGCTTCTACAGGTGTGCCGAATAAACTGGTGATTGTGAGCAGATGTTGAGGGGTGTGGCTTGTATCTTCCAAATAACATAAAAAACTTGCGTACAGCGCTTTTTCCCTATAGAAATGATTTATTGCTACTTCCAGACATTAAAGTCTTAAGTAAGTGTTTTGGAGTCAGTTAGGAAGTCTGGAGCCTTAAACTTAGAGAAAGAAAACAAAGATGAATGCAGGTGCCTGTTTAAACAATGCAAACATAATTACTTATCAAAAAACTTAGTGTTTCAAGTAGAGCATTTTGTCCTGTATGGTTAAACTATGAATAAAATGGAAGTATAATAGAGTAGAAAGATGTGCTGACTGTGTTAAAAAGACAAATTTTAAAGCAGCTGGGTATGGTCAAAAATTAAGAATAAGAAAATGAAAAGTGTTTCACTGGCCTCACTCTTAATTGTAAGGGAATGATACCTCAAAAACTCCGTCTGGTGGAGTTTGTCAAATTCCAGTTAAACTACAACCCACTCTTCCGCATTTTTTTTTCTGTGCCAGCCCACAGAAAGCTCACAGAGGGTTGAGTCTAGAGAAGGGAGACGCCACATCTAAAGACATCCGAGATCACCTGCTACAAACATGCAGAAACGAACACGAAAGTAATGTGTGGCTATGGATTAAAATTATTTTTATACCGTAATGTTAGGGAAAGACACACAGGGTAACAGCATGTAGCTGCTGAACTGTGCTCAAACCACAGCCTATGCACGATGTGGTAAAATGTGCACTGATGAAATCTGAAATTAATTCTGTAATTTCAACACCAGGACCATCAGTATGACGCTGCAACAGTCTACAAGTCAACAATGTCATTGATTACTCAGAAACATGCCAAAACAGATCTCTGATAAAGTTTATAAGAAATTATGGAAAATAAATATCAGGGTCAGAAAAAATGCCAGATTATTGTACTATGGAAAGAATTAGGGCCTTTGAAAATGAAATTGAGATGGAAATCTTAATTCTTATTATGAGTAAAATGTCTGAATTCTGACTTCAAGGTAAGAATTCTAAAATCAAAGTGAGTATTCTGACTTTTATTTTAGAATTCTGAGATAAAAGTCATAGAAAGTCAGAAAAAAGTCTGCAAAATAAAACAGAATTATGAGAGAAAGTCAGAATTCTGAGATTAGTCCGTTTTCAGACTCTGGTTTCTGAATCCTGAGTTGTAAATCATAAAAAGTCAGAATGATGAGATTAAAGTCAGTGTTCTGATATGAAAGACAAAAGTCAAAAGAAATAAAGTCAGAATGGTGAGATTAGAGTCAGAATTATGAGATTGAAGTCAGATTTCTGAGATTAAAGTCAGAAACTGAGATCAAAGTAAGACTTTTGATAATAAAATCAGAGGAAAAAGTCAGAATTCTGAGATTAGAGTCCAGATTACACAATTTAAATCAGACTCCTGAGAATCAAGTCAGACTTCCGGGATTAAAGTCAGAATTTGAGATTAAAGTCATAACAAAATCTGAGAAAAAAGTCAGAATTCTGAGATTAACATCAGAAACTGTGGTTAAAGTCAGAATTTTGAGAGCAAAATCAGAGAAAAAAAGTCTCTTAGACAGGAGGACACATGGAGACCATCTTCTTATTAACATCAAACCACCCACAGTGGGTAAGAGCCCAGTTTAAGGCTTGTTCTGTTTTTCCATCCCATGTAGGAGGAGTTCGACAGCGTCCTAAGGGAAGCTGGAGACAAGGTGGTGGTGGTGGACTTTACAGCTGCATGGTGTGGCCCCTGTAGAATGATAGCCCCAAAGTTTGAGGTAAGTGGGTGAAAATTGCACTCAAGTCTTGTCCAAAAAAAAAAAAAAAAAAACCTTAAAAAAAACTTCAGTTCAAACTTTAGTAAACTCTTCCATTATTTTCATGAGGGACACACAATCTGACACAAAACCCCCTAATCTGGTAGCATTGGCTATGCAAATCTTTGAATAATAAAGCTGTTTTTTTCCTTTAATTACCATCATATTAGTGTCCTTTTTATTAGCCAAATAAAATGTAATGTATTGTATGTTATTTCTCATCCATAATGTGGCAGCAGTCGCCATGTTCAATCTTTCAGACTCAGTGATTGTTTTTTTCTCTTGCAGGAAGCGTCAGAAAAATACACAGATATGATTTTCATAAAAGTGGATGTTGATGAGTGTTCGGTAAGTGTATTGTAGTGATGCAGTGATTCCAGTATGGTACAGTGGTTATGTATACGGTGACCTTATGTCCTGGGACAGTCCAGTTTTCAGACTTAGAATCTATTAAATGCCAATAAGACCTGTTTTTGAACAACCCCTGCCCTGATTTTAGCCAATGGAAATAGGGAAATACCAAAACATTACAAAGAAAAAAGATACATTTAATAAAGCTGACTGGCCTGAGAGAGGTGTCACAGTGCAAGTCTACACAACCCCTTTTTATTTTCTACTGGTAATCTTTTTAAAGTTTTGTTTGATTTTGGAAGATGCTATTACATTTGCTGGGGCATTTTGTATGGTTTCAAAAAGTGCCCAGACAAAAAAAAAAAAAAAAAAAAAAAAAAATTCCAATGTAGCATGAGCACATACATGTAGGTTTGCTATAGAATCAATAGAAATTGCATTTTTTACAAAATAAAAAACATTCTCTGACAAAGTTGGCAATAAGGATAAAGAATTGATTTCTTAAGAAAAAAGATGAAAATTCACCTTCATGCATCCTTTTTTATTTTACACCCACTTGTGACCAAAATAAAGAAAATGGCTCATTTGGTGGAAAATAGTAAAAATTACAACTTTCGCAGAAATAGTTAGGAAAAAATCCCCAGCATTTATTGCATGTGTTTTTTAAGGTTCTAATTGCTGTATGGTAAAAAAAAAAAAAAAAAAAAATCATAATGGCAGTAGATGGGTCAAAAATGGACAAAAGGGACACAGATGTCAGGACACATTGCATTACAGGCATGTGGTGTGAGTTAAAACAGCATTTTTTGAAATGCCTGAAAATAAAGGTGAAACCAAGCTCTCTGCATGCTTTGATTAATATACTCTTTATACACTTATTTTTTATTAATTATTGGATTTGGATTGTGGCTCTTGCAAAGGTATATTTTTTTTAACAGTTTGGCTCTTTGGTTCGGCAGGGTTGGGTAACATGTCTTTAGCCTTGATATGAGCTTGAAATCACTAATGTTACCGAAGCAACATCATTCATCTTGTAAAGTTAACGTTCAGTTTACCCCTGTCAGGTGTGTAGAAAACTCAAAATGGAGGACCCAAAATGCAGATAAAAAGGATTTAATAAAACAAACTAAAGTCCAAGGAAAAGCAACTGAGGATCACAAGGAAAAAGCCATTAACCAAAACTTACTTAAAACAAAGTCCAACAAAAGCAAAATCCACAGGAAGCACGAGGAGAAAACACTGAGATGAACACGAGGAGTAACAGGCACAGAGAGACACAGAGACTAAATACACAGGGAGTGATTAGACAAAGAGAAACAGGTGAGGATAACAAGACACAGGTGAAACTAGTGAGGGTAATCACAAAGGAGGGAAACTGGAATCAAACACAAGGGAAGGCAACTACAAAATGAAACAGGAAACATGGAACACTCTACAATACACAAGAACACGGGACCAGGAGAAGAATCAACCATGAGACACTAGGAGGGAGCAAGGAAGCAAATACAAACACAGGGAGCAAAATTAACATGAAACACAAGGAGTAAAACTAAACATGAAGCACAGGGAGTAAAAACTAAACATGAAACAGGGAATTAACTAAACATAAAGCACAGGGAATTACTAAACATGAAACACAGGGAATAAACTGAACACTAGAACTTGAAATTATACAGAACAAAATACACAGAAACACAAGGGCTAAAGATAACATCAAGGAAACTAACTAAACACACAGAATCATGACAACCCCATTCCAAAAAAAAAAGTTTTATAATGTTAGGCATGCATCGACTACCTCTGCTATGAAATGTGAGCTAGGTAGCTGGTAACGTAATAATCTTAAGAAACAATTGACTTATCTTCTTAATAGTCTGCTCAACTTTAAAAATCTGTAAGCTGTATCCCTGCTTAACTTAGTTCTTTGTAACTCCATCGGTGGTTTTAACTTTAATTTCTTTAGAAATGCCACATTTCCTGATGTGGGTGTGCACAGAAACAGCCCTGGAACAAAATAAAAACCACAGACATTTTATCATGGTTGTTCATCATTAATTTAACTTGGTTTTAAGGATGTATGATGTTGACAGCTGCTTCTCTGACCTCGTTTTATACCACAGCTTTTTTTAGTAGAGTAACACAGGAGTGCAGGTCGTTACATTACTAATCACTGCAGAGTTTGGCTCACTTAAACCGAGTCGATCCATTCCAGCACACCCTATGTGCAAAGGTTCCTGACAGGCTAACAGAGATGCTCTATAAAGAGAGCACACTCCTCTTGTGTCGCAGTTATTACAGACATCAGACCTGGAGAGGAGAGAACAGGTTTTACCGGTTTACCGTGTTATGTTAATCACACTGACAGGAGCAGGTGACCTTCGGTTAGTTACCTGACTAGTCTTTATTGACAGAGTGATGCATGCTGAGACAGGACTCAAACTGAGCAGTTGCCTGCCACATATCACTCTGTTATACTACTTTTATTCTCCTGCTGCTGTGGCTGGTAGTTTGAGCTGTCACTGGTATCGTTTATTAAACACAATGCATGTGTTTTAACTGGTGACTACTGTGTTGCAAAATCCAGAATCATTCCCTGTCAGAAAATACACTGGTGACTTGTGGTACTGATACCAGTTTACTGCTGGCCACTAAATGCAATCCAAACACAAGGATCCAGCCACACAAGGTATAAAGCAGCAAGCATGACTAAGATGACCAAAAATATAGAAGTTTATTAGTAATGAAGAGGTAGAAACAATTGAAAGAGATAGAAGTAAATAAACCCGGGGCTGGAGGGGAGGTTGAGGGCAGCCAGAGTCACGCTAGACACATCAACACCAGTGTTGATTTCATTGTCTAAAACTAAGACCAAAAATGTTCATTAACTGCTTTTTTCCCCACAAGAAAGTCTAGACTGAGTAACCAAAAATAGATATTGGAGCCTAAAACTGACAGAAAAGTAAGCTTAGTTTTTGTCAAATGGACACAAAAAAAGAAAAGAAAATGTAATTAAGTTTTTGTCAGACTTCCAAAATCTATGATGTTTCTTCACTGTGGATGAAGTGGTGGACTTGATATATGCAAAGACATCCAGAGCATAACAGGGGTTGTTTCAATTCTCCTCTCCTTCTGATGATGCTCTTAGGCAGCCTAAAACTTCAGCACAACACTGAGGGTAAAAAGATGTTAAATGAAATGGACAATAGAGCGTAGAAAAACAGATAATGAATAAAAGCACAACTGAGATCAATTAAGCAGTATTAAAAGCAATAAAATACAATAAATGCATTAACATGGATATTAGGGATATAAAGTAATTATTAATAATTAGAAGAAAAAAGATACAGTTAATGGCTGACATATGTAAAAGGAAATGAGATAAGTGAGTCTATTAAAGTGTGATGTCAGCAAATTTATTCTCCTACAATAAAGAGAGAAACCTGTCAGCCTAACTCTTTCTACTGGAGGCTTTTTACAAGTGTTTGATTTGTGCTTGTACACCATCTCAGTCATAATGGTCCATCAATCTAACCGTTGTTATCCTATTTATCACTTTAAGGATGTGGCTGCAGAATGCAAAATCAGCTGCATGCCCACATTCGTGTTCTTCAAGAATGGCAAAGAGGTAAGCATAGTACTCATATATCAAACATTATCATTTATATAGAGTCCCGTGTCTCTTTTTAGTTCACTTTTAGTATCCAACAACTTGTTAAATTGTCTATTCAGCTTTATAGTGCTTGATAATCTTCACAGTCTAATTGTTACCTTTGTGAGCTGTTTGATTGAAGATCACAGCTTCTGGGCTAAAATCTAGACTGTTCATAAATTTTCACTTAGATATTTTTTACAGTGCTCCTTGCTGGTGGTAGATGTTTTTCTTAATTCAAATTTAAATTCATCCAAGTAAAAAGCTACAACTCAAGTCTAACCCATTTAGACCTAAGGCCAACTAAAAAAAAAATCCCCTCTCAAACCCCGGTCAGTCTCTGACGGCCACTGTCACTGACCGTTATTCTGAGACGCTGTTTATTTCAGAACAGAACAGAAGTGCCATAATCTGCCAGTGAATGTATTTTTGGTTTTGAATTATTCTTTTATTCAGGCTTTGCAGTTCAGGTTCTTAACTTTTAAATTTTGATATTCTTACCGTTACCTAAACCCTTATCATAACCTTAAACAGAAGTTTGATAAGATTTTACTTTGAAAGTTGTAGCGTGTATTTCTTTTCCTAAATAGACAGAGTCTCAGATGAACAGTCTGTGAGGAGACAGAGATGTCTTCAGCCAGACCGCTGGTTTGTAAATAACCTCCAAAAACCTGAGGGATTTCTGAGAAACTGCCCAGTTGCAGTGCATTTCCATGAAATATGTTGCGTTAAGCATAAACTGTCTGACGTGACGTCAGATAAATGGAAAAAATTGGACGGGACATAATTAGATTTTTATCGTAATTTTAATTGAGAAAAACTACCACATGCAGAGACCACTGTGAAAACCTCAGAGAAAGTTTATGATGCTCCTGGCGGGATGATATCTGACATTTGTGATATTTTGGTTGTATGACTGCACACACTTCATGGTGAGAGCAGAGCCACGAGCAGAATCCTCACCTTTGAGGCATTTTTCTTTTGTAAACTGTCAGAAAACATCCTAAATCACCACGACAACGGCAGGAATAACTTTCTAGTGCCCCTCTCCATAATAAAGGAAATAAACAAGCAAGAAAAATTCCCACTCACAGACTTCCAGCTGACATGTTTTTGTCAGTCCGTCTAGACTCATAAAGTGCAAGCACATAAATCATGCACAATGGTCGTGCATCATAAGCACTTTAGTCACACAGGATGAGCTGACTTTCCTCCACTACTGTCAAGGAGTCAGCCTGAATTCACAGTGTATACTGGGCTTAACTTTTGCATGGGATGCAACATAAGAGTGGAGGTTTAAATCTGCACAGCAAAAACAGTGAACTAAAAAGAGACACTGGTACACTGAGTCACATTCAAAAGGCTGCTCTATTCTCAGGAAGTACAAAAACTGTCATTTTATTTGTAATCATATTATTTTTTTTTTTATATTGTTTTTCAGGTCAACAGGTTCTCTGGTGCTGATGAGGGCAATCTGTTGAAAGCAATTGAAAAAAACAGATAATGAAAACCATAATTTCTCCCTGTATGTGCTGAAGAAATTCCGGTTTCCTTTTATGTACAACAAAAACAAGCCCTCCTTTTCACACCTGAAAACCTTTTTAATTCAGTTTCATATGGGAGAAAGATCAGCTTTCCTCTTGATTAACTCCAGAACTTTCTTGTTACATTGTGTCCAACAAGTTGGATTTAATAAATGATGAGTTTCTGAAAAGTTGTCTCACGTATTTTTTCTTTAAATTGCAATATTTGTGACTTTTACCCAAGCGGTGCTGTTCTTCAAGAGCGAATAACCCAACCAGAAGAAAAGGTTTAATGGTATTTTATGCTTTAATAAAAATGTGAGAATAGTTTACACATATACATCGCACAATCACATCAACAGTTTTTGCACATCGTACAAGTATATAGCAGCATACCTTTAATACTGTTTGAGTCTCTATATGAAAAAATACAGCTTTATTTTACAAACGGGTTCTTGCTTTGCCTTTTGCAGAGAGATGAGAATGAATGGTTTACAAAGTGAGTCAGTTAAATATACAAGATTTCCCTTCATGAGACGATTCACGTGGAGATGGTTCAGAAGTGATAGTATCCTGATTTCCTTTTCCTGTGAAAAGAAGAATAAAGGGAAACGTCATGTGTTAAATTATGGCTCTTTAAAGCCCCTGTAAAGTGAAACACATTGGGTCTAAACACTCGAGATAGGTTGGAATAAGATTGCTGTTAACATGAGATCTATGTGGGACTGAATTTGGTATTTTGACTGTTAAAAGGGTTTTTACCTCTTGTGGCTAGGTTTAATTTGGGCAGGGTAAATATAGCACCCCATGATGTAACCAGGCCCTATGGAATAACCCCACCCCCGTAATGCTACAACGATATATAATCAGTGAGCAGCTTATCTTAGTACGGTCTGTTGTTAGCCAATGTCACTGCCTTCACTGAAAGTTAACAGTCAGCTAAATGATGTGTCTTTAATTCATTGTGAGGTAAATCTGCCAACTCTATCAGCCAGCGTGGTCTACAGATCATTTAAAGCAGGGGAGTCAAACTCGATCACAGCAGGGGCCAGATTCTGAATTTAGGTCCAACCTGAGAGCCTAACAGGGTCCACATTTAACAAAAAACTGTCAACCTCATTTTCACCAGTTATAAATTATGCAGGAAAACTAACTTAGCACTGATGATAAATGATTTTGAGATTAACCAAGTCAAAATGATACAATTAAAAGTTCAAAATCTGAGATAAAAAAATTCCAACTTATTACTTCTAAAGGTCAAAACAACATTTAAAGTTGAATTAATGTTTTCAAAGGCAAAATATGAGATAAAATTCAAAATCATGAGTTTTAGAGGTCAATATATGAAATAAAATTTAAAATCATGAGTTTTATAGGTCAAAATATGAGATCAAATTTGTAATTGTGGGGTCAAAACATCAATATATGAGCTAAAATTCAAAATTATGTTTTTTTAAAAGGTTAAAATATGAGATAAAATTCAAAATCATGGGTTTAAAACATCAAACTATGATATAAAATTCACAATTGTTGGTTATAAGGTCAAAACATGAGAAAAAAAATCACAATCATGGGTTTAAAAAGTCAATACATTAGATAAATTTTTAAATTATTCATATAAAAAGGTCAAAATTTGAGATGAAATTTGAAACCATGAGTTTTGTAGGTCAAAATATGAAATAATACAAAATATATATAATATAATTTTAAAATAATTAGTTTTAGAGGTCAAATATGGGATTAAAAGTCAAAATAAAAAGTTTGTCATGATTGTGAGTTGCAAATTTAAATTATGAAATGAAAACACAAATGAATATCTTTCCCCACATTCCTGAATTTATATTTAACCATTCACTCTTTACCATTTTTTAAATATTTTAAATCATCAAAGTTAAGTTTACATTTTTAGATTGGAAGAAATCTGCAGACTTCATACCAGTGGGACAGTTATAATAAAAATATGATATGATCTTGCAGGCCGGGTTTAACTATACCACAGGCTGGATTTGGCCCGCAGGCCTTGAGGTTGACACCCCTAATTTATAGCATCATGACGGGTGATTTGAGCCTTGAAGACTTCTGCCTTTGTTCTGGCACAGAGCCGGGTAACTGTTCTGGCCATAGTTCACTGTAAGGTCAGGGGGGAGTCTAATGCTGGAATATTTGTCTGTTTTTCAATTGAACCAGGCACAGTACGAACATTTTACCTGTTGAAGGTGATAGAGGACGACTGTGGCTTTGTTTCTCTTGAAGCAACAACAGTTTAATCTCTCCTGTCAGAGTCGCTAAGCTAAAGTTTAGCAAAGTATCTGATGACAGACCCATTCTATGAAACGTAGGCTACAATGCACTAGCTTCAGCATTGTCTGCAGAGGACCACAGATTTGGAATGAGCTTACAGAGGAACTGAAAATGTCACATGCCATATCCGCCTTTAAGAAATATCTAAAAAAGCAACGTCTATCATTGTATGTCTAATCTACTGCTTATATGAACATTCTTGTCTTTGAAAATCACCTGTCATATTATTCCACCTATTCATCTCTCTAGACGTGTGCATATCTGTTACTGTACATCTGTATGAACCAACAAACCTAATCCAACCAGATCACTGGGACTGTGCTTTTTTTTTTGTTTGTTTTGTTTTGTTTTGTTTCGTTTTGTATGTCTACCTTATGTCTGTTATACATTGTTAAATTTTACACATATTTGTTATTTGTTATCCGTAGAAGATCAGGCCCCCTTTTAAAAGCTTTAGATAGCTTCCTTGGAGCGAGCCCTTTTCACACAACTATACAATTACTGCAAATGTAGATCGTTTAATCGTTGCTTGTGTGCAAAATAAACCTGTTGAACCTGAACCTGAACCTATTCCTGCCAAGTCTGTCTCAATAAAAGTTCATCACACACTGGCCTGTCATACAACAAACCTAAATAACAGATTTTTATGACTTTACAGGAACTTTAAAGAAGAGCAACAGCAACAATCAAAGCAATCATTAAAGTGACCATTATATAATTAGTATGCCTTTAAATATGACTCCAAATAAATAAATGTATTTACTGCTGGGAATCTTGACTAATTTGTCCTGTTAGATGAGTACTGTAAAGTGCTCTTGCGCTATTCACATGAATGCAGAGCATGTTTCTAGGTAGAAAAGAGTTTTATTCTATGAAAAATGCACAGAAGTTTTAGTATGTATGTACGTCTGTACCAGTTGATGCAAATTTAAAACACTAAGCTTGATCTATATGCAGCTTTTAATATTCATCATCAAATAGAGCAATGATTTCCATCTTTTACATCCACATTAATAAGAATTATGTCTATTAACTGAAACATAAAATGCAATCTCTATGTCTTTTCACCTGGAGCAATCGTGTCCGCTCCACCCTGCACTGCAGTGACATCTGTTCGGCCTGATGCAGCGGCCTCCATTCAGACAAGGCGAGGCACACACAGCTGAGGATATCATACACAAACACAGAGTCATGAATCATTATCAGAGTGATCGTTAATCCTGTAAACACATTCAAGAGATTCTCTCAGGAAGACAATCATATTCTTGAAGATTGTGGCTTGGAGTTTTTTTAGATTGTTGTATGAAAGCTCCACACAACACAATCAAAACCTCAGATTTCCACTTTGACACACACATACAACACTTGTTCAAAAGAACATTAAAACCCTCTGAAGGACCCATGTGCCATCTGGGAAACGTTACAGGATAATAAAAACATAAATAAACAGACTGGAGAACACATCCTGCCCCAGTGATGGTGTGCCATTCCATCAGTCAGTGCAGTCTAGTTACATTACAACGTCATCATCACAGGACACGCTGTTAATGTTTTTTTACACTTTCAGCGTTGAAATGCGTATTTGTTGTTGTCTTGCCTTGATACCTTTTAATTTGTTTATTTACATGTTGACTGACAAACACCAGCTCCAAAAAGGTTGGGACAGCATATAAAATGTGAATAAGAAAGCCAATGCTGTGAATTGAAAGTCTTTTTCAACCCACATTCAATTGAATACAATAAAGACAAGATGTTCAATGCACTTTATGATTTTGGAAATATACACACATTCTGAATTTAATGCCTGCAATTCATGCCAAAAAAGCTAGGACAGGAGCATGTTTACCCCTGTGTTACATCACCTTTTCTTCTGACAACACTGTCTGGGGACTTAATGCACTAATTGAAAGTGGATTGTTTTTTCCATTCTTCCTTGATGTACACATTAAGTTGCTCAACATTGTGGGGTGTCCTTCACTATATTTAGTGCTTAATAATGTGTAGTACATTTTCAATGAGAGACAGGTCTGTACTGCCTTCAGGTAGGAATTATAACCTCACTCTTGTACTGTGAAGTCATGCTATTATAGTGTCACAACCCTTTGGTTATTGGGGTTTGTATATTGATAATTTTGCCCCAAGGGCAAATTGCAATCTCCTTACATGCAGACCTCTATAATAGCAATAAAATTCTTCTTCCAATATTCTGCTCATTAGCCTTTATGAGGTTGTCCAGTCATGTTCTCCAAACATTTGTTTGAATAATTTAGCATTTGAGAAACAACCGATGCCAGATAGCATGATTTACCCACTGACTATATCTGGAAGATTCCACAGAGAAGAGTCTATTTTGGTGAAAGTGCCCTTTAAAAGAGGCTGATACATCTCCTTTAGCTCTGAGCTCTCAGAGCACAAAAGCTGCTGTCACACACTGACATGACACAGATGGTTAAGTGCTCCCCCTCTCTCTCTCCTCATGATGCAATCAACCATTATCTCCCCTCATTAACACGATCATTGATAAAGAAACCCACTGAGAAGACACTGTAGTTACACAATCAGGAAAATTTAAGGTACAAGAACAACATGAATAGTAGGAGTAGATATACTTTAGGATATATGGCTGTTACAGCAAGCCACTAGAGAGGGCAAAGGTCATCAAGCACAAAATGTGAGAGAAAGAAATACTGAAAGCTGTTAAATATAAAAAGAAAAATAATATTTATAAGTACATACACAAAGTGCACACTTTTTCCTAATGTTTCTCCTTGATTTAGCTGGAAACCATCCCTGAACACTGGTTTAACAGAAAAATGTATCAAATCATCTGACCTTCCCTTTCAATCAGGAGTAGCAAGATGACTTTGCTACAGTGCCTTGGATGTTTTACCCTTTTATTTATTTATTTTCATAAACCAGTCATGGCTTGGGTTTTTTTTTTTTTTTTTTTTGACAAGAACTTTTTCAATAAAACCCTCTTTGATGTAAAACTGAAAACAGATGTAAAGAAAACAGATTTATGCAAAGCAATGCTAATTAAATGAAAATATTTAAGGTATTCAGTATATATAAGTATATGTAAGTGTATATTAAGTATTATTTTAAAGGTTTTTGTTCTGTGATGAGGCCCTAAGCAGATATACAACTGTTACTTTTTTCTTGATAATAAGTAACTGCTGGTTGTTTTCATGAGATCAGGACTTTTTTTTTTAATCTTGTATCCCTGGTTAAAAAAACTGCAAACCCAAAATAAATAGAATTAACTGACCACATTGGTAATAGCAGCACTGTATGCTGTAGTCTGGCCTTTCACCATGACCTTTTCTTTCTTTTTTCATTTTAGTTTACCAGGATTTTGTCAGAAGATGACTTTTTATTGTTTGTTTCATTTTGTCATGACAAGAAAATAAGACAAGGTCTGGAGAAAACAACAAACATTTTCCATCACGTCTCATGAAGGGTTAATTGCTCAAGTAAAAATCAAAAGTTCAATCAAAAAATTTAAACTGCAATTGTCCTTCAAAAAAGCAATCCAAGGCACATTTCAGGATTTGTTTACAATTAAAATGTCTTTATTTTACATTGCAAAATATATCGAAAAATAGCCAATAATTTTATCACATGGATGCATGTCTCATTTGGGCCCCCATAGTTTTGCATTTATGTAAATGTGACTTTTGTGTTATAATCACCACATAGGTTTGTTTACATATTTGTTCTAACTGCTGTCAGTTCTTAAGATTCTCACTCTTGGGAAAATTATATTTTTAAATCTACACATTCATAAACATGTCTAATTTTTGTGCTAAATGTGTCAGAATAATTGAAAATTATCCTTTATTCTAGGTTACAGATGCTATATCTACATCTTAATTCAAATCTACTTTGTCAACATATAATGAATGATTAATTTAACACAAAGACTGGAAACATGTTTGGCGTCACTCAGCTCCCTTGTGTAAGTGACGTCTGAGTGCAAACACAGGTGAAACCCTTCCTCAGCAGGATTCAGGCTGTACAGGTTTACTCATGTGTACCAGCCTCAGTACATGAATGTATCTATGAACTCACCACTGTGACAGCGGGTCCCCGTCCACCCTGTGGGACACTCGCACTGGTAGGGTGCCACACAACGCCCGCCATTCAGGCACGGCAGGATGCAGATCGCTGTTATTAATGAGAGGGAGAAAGAGAGGAGTGTAAACAGGAAACCATTTCAGGTCATCTGTCGTCTAACAGTTTGTTAAACCCTCTGATATTTTATTCCATTTTGACATTTAAAAACTTTATGACTGTAAAGGCATGTTTTTGTGCTGCAGAAGAAGGGACGTTTTAAGGTTCTATAGTGACAATGATTATAAAATGTATGAAATTGAGTATGCAGAATCCTCTGGGAAACATGAAGCTCATTTTTTCAGTTAAATGTTTCATAACTTTTAGCTGGATGGTAAATATTGCATCAGATTCTCATTAACAACCCAAACCTTTCCTTTCATGCTAGTACAAGTTTATGGTTTAGGGGCAAGTTTCACAACTATAAATTGTGGGTGGATGATAAATTTTGCTTCAGACATTCATGATCCCAAGAGGATGAATCCTACTGACCTTGGTTAATCCTTTATGTGAGCAGGTTAAAGTTTCAAAACAGAGAAACATCTCAACATCTAATGGATAAATAAACACAAAGGGGCAGATCCACAAAGAATTTTTTTCTAAAGGGTTTTTGTGCAGCTAAGCTATGAAAAGGACAAAAAAGGTTGCATCTTATCCACAGAGCATGTGCAAAGGGGAAATCAACACCAACTGCACACAAATACATGCAAACCTACTCAGCTGAGCAGGCAGCACTCTGTCCCATTTACATATATGGAAATTAAAAGGAGGAAGATGAATACTCTTGCTTCCCCTCTTCTTACAGCAGTCAGTCATTACCGTGTATCCCTAGATAAACTTTTTGATCAGCAACAATGCACTTTGGAACCGGTAGGAACTCGGCATGAGCCACTTTAGAATAAAACATATGGTTAAAATGATAACAATCTTTAGTGAAATATGTCTTCCTCTGTTGCTATGTCTATCATCTCCTATCAAAAAGCAGTGTGTGAATGACACGTTGAAATGTTTTGGTTTTCAGTACTACAACAGTCCAAGATATTCAGTCCTGCTGTCAGACAGAGCAGGTTTCTTAGATTTGTATTTTTTATTTTGATTATTCTTTTGAAAGGGAGAGAGCGAGCGCATGAGGATGTTGGAGGGATTGTCTTAATGCATAGCGACTGGGAGAAAAAAAACACAACACGGATCCTAAAATAATTTGCTCTACCTGTTAAAGACTGTTAAGAACATTGTAGTGACTAAGAAAAGATGGATGGTGTTTCACAAAGCGTACACTCCTTATTTTCCGTATTAAATAAATGTCGCCTTATTGCGCTGTTAATTATCATAAATCATGTCTGTCTGAACTTTTTCTGTAAAGTTTTTAGTGTGTTTCAGTTTGGGTTGCTGCTAAGAGTAAAAAAATTCTTACTGTTCAAATTAGTTAACTGAGAAAATATTGATTTACGCAGCAGGAAGTGTTCTCTCTTCTCTCAGCGATAACTTACCAATGATTGATTTTCAAACGTCTTATTTTTCATGAATTATGTCTTTTATGTGATATTGTAACAACAGCATTGGCACCACTGATGATCAGTGCATTTTCCCTTTGAATCCAGTCTCTGAGTCACACATGAGGCCTCTCATGTGCCAACAGGTGTGTGTTTTGCTGCATGTCTCAGCATGAACAAGTTCTCTCTGAAAATATTATTCCTCCTTTTTTTAATTCTATCTCACTCTGTTATTGTGGTGTTGGTGAAGTGCAAAGTCATCAATGTGCCACTCGGCCATTGGAAAAAGACGCGCTCAGTGCGCGCAGCTGTGGAGGTTTTAGCATCGGCATTTCATCACCGCTAATTCTTAAGTGGATTAGTTGCATAACAGGAGCTATTCAGTTACGTTAAAGTCAACACTAGTAGAGCAAAGAAAAAACAATCTTAGAGGATCTGCCCCGAAAAACTTTCTAAAGTTAGTCACGATCCCAAGAGGATGAACCATACTTTGGTTAACCCCCTTCCTTGAACAGTCAAAGTTTCACATGTCTGAGAAATGTCTCAAACATTTCATGGATAGATTAGCACAAAGTTTCAATAGTTATTTGTAATCCCCTGAGGAGAAATATTCTTTGGTTATTTCAGCAGTTATATTTCCAAAAAAGGGGATAAACCATGCTTCAGTTGACCCCCTTACAAAGTTCCAAATGTCTATAAGGATATCACACCTTCTCATCCTGGACAGATGAGCACAAAGTTTTCCACAGTTATTCAACCCCAGAGGCTTGTTGATATTGACTTTAACTATCTCAGGTCAGAGTTTCCAAAGATCCTAGCACTTCAGTCATACTTCAACAAATTCTAGATCAAAACATTCAGCAAAATTCACAAACAGATATCCAAGTTCCCTGGATGATTATGCATACTTGACCTTTGAGGAAAGACAAATTTGACAAATACTTTGTGAAACATGTCAACGTTTACTACTAGTACATCTGATTTGACACATGTACATTGAAAAAAGACATCCATAGCTTCTAAAGGATAAATCTTTGTTAATTTGGCGATTATTTCCCTCTTGATCTAGTGGCATCAACAAGCTTTGGACCATTATCCCCAGAAGATGAATCTACCAAACTCCAGGGATCCTTTGACTTAAGGAATGGAATATCTCAATATCTACTGGATTGTTCAGCAAGAAATTTTCTATCTTAAGATCCCATTGAATTCAGGAATACCTATAAAAGAGCACACATTTACCTAGAGGCATTGATTTTCCCTCAGCAATCATGCCTATTGACTTAAGTGACTGACTACAGATGTCTATGTCCTCTAGTGAATGAATCTTACTGGCATATTTGACCCTAGGTTAAAGTTTCCAAAGATCCGGTAAAATTCTGAGTATCTGGGATGAGGATGAACACAGATTTACCCGTAGACACTGTAGTAATGTGGCTGGCAAAGTCTGCTTGTACCAGTGCTAGAAGGATTCATCCAAGGGGGAACATGACTGTCTATAATTTTTGCCTTCTGAAAAATAGATCACCACACGGAGCAGGATTCATCCTCTGGGGATTACGAATGCCTGTCGAAGAATTTACCATTCACCGACTTGCTCTGAAACCTTAAAAAAAAATGAACTTGGAGTAGAATGGAAAAGGTTTAGGCTGTCCTAAAGCCAGGGGGATTCATTCAGTGGGAAAAGTGAATATCTTTACATTTCATGGCGAGCATTCAATTTTGGTAAAGGGGCTTAAGCTATGTTACTAGCATGATAAAAAAAACAACTGTCTTCAGTATCTTAATTTGAGAATAAGAGTATTTGAAGTTCTTTTGTCAATGTAAGATCAGCTTACTTTTATTTCTTTTTTTTAATTGTTCTTCAACCTTTGTGTTCTGGGAGAACAAAAGAGGTAAATGTATGCTAATGTGATAAATAACAAAATCTACTAATTTCTGTTCCTCTTGTGCTTCAGTGTGGTATAAAATATGTTTAGCAAGGTGTTATGATTCCTCCCTGAGAGTCACTGCTTTCTGAGTTGTCATACAATTGAGATCATGCTGTAGGTGTTAACTAGGCTTCCACTAAATATTTTAAACTTGAGTATTACTTACGCTCTTCACAGAGTCGACCCATCCAGCCTTCAGGGCAGGCACAAGTGTTGGGCCGCTGACAGACACCTCCATTCTGGCAATGCAACCAACACACGGCTGAAAAGGGGGAAGACACACAAACAAACACACAAAAAAATGAGCGAACAAAACTGCACATACTACATCTTATTTTTAACTGAACAAATTACATTTTTTTAAAAGAGGCGAACATGCAACATGCACTCAAACAAAGGCAGTATTCACACACCACAAATCAAATTTCTCAAACTTATCAAATTCATCCACAAAAAAATCCCCTCATTGTGTCTGTGTGGACAGGAGTGTGCACAGACTCAGCAGCTGTGGAGGAAAAGCGAGCCTGGATCCAGCCTATTGTTTCATATGTTAAGTATGCACGTGCCCTTTGAATTTTAATGCTGCACCTCCTCATCTGTATATTTATTAATTCAATTGTATATATTTTTAGACAGAGAAGCTGCTCATAGATAAACTTTTATTCATAATGATAAGAAAATGTAACTGAAGAAGGAAAAAGTCCTAACTTTAAAGTGTTAGATACCACTCATGCATTGAAAACAATTTTCCAAGTGGAAAAGACTTGACACCAAGTAGGAATTTATTTTCCCTTCAAACGATCTGTTCATAAAGATAATCTTCATAAATGAATAATATAAGCATCATATTTGTTTCATAAATATAACTGAGGAAATTAAAAAGCTATGTAATGCTACATTGAACTACAACATAGTTAAATTTATCGTCATCACTCGAGGATACAAGTGAGAGGCAGGCTCAGTCGCCGCACTCGGGGTGATGACGTTGGTTAGCAACCGCCGTTATTAAGACATGAAAAGATAAACAATCGAAAGGTGGCGCACTTTTCAGATGTTTTTCTTACATAGAAAAAAATGTTAAGATCTATGAACTTGTGTTCACCACAGACCTTATTTCAGTTATTTAACTGAAAACAGTCAAAAATCCCATAGATGTCCACTCTATTTTACAAAACAACACACTATGGAAAATAAACTTTGAGCTGTGGAAACAAGTTTATCCAGTCTGCCATGTCAGTTAAGTCTGCTGAAAAATGTGTACAACTGTCCTTTAAATTAGGCTTAACCACTGCAAGACATAAAGCATTGATAAATTACTTTTAAAAAGCTTTTACAAGCTTAAACAAAAAAAAGTTTTTCTTTTGGGTAGCTGGAAAAAAGACCAAACTCCACCTGTACTTTAAATGTCTCTGATGTGATGTTTTAATTTTATCCAGTCATTCACAGAAAAAAAGTAGATTTTCACAGTTTCTAGGCTATTTATTCTTCCCTTAACATGGCTGGATCCAGGCCTTAAAGAACATTTCTATGATTGTATGTAAACCAGTGCAGGTGTGAAAAAGTAACAGTACCAGTCATGGCACAGTGGGTGTTAAGGCTGTTTTTAAGCCTAAATACTTGAACCATTTCCTTTGCTTTACTTTCCACCATTCAAGTGGTGTAAACCTGGTCCAAGTGGGAAAAGAGAACAGAGGATACAGGCATGGAAATGTTAATAACCTCCAGAGAAAAAAGTAGCTGTTGTTCCAGTGAAAGTTAAGAAGCTGAAAAGCAGCCAGGCGTCATTCAGATGAAGCAGGAAGAGTCCTTTCTGGTAAACTTAGAAGCGTGTTCTCTCTACCTCTGCATGTGGGAGGCGGCGTCCAGGTGCCGTTCTCCAGACACCTACTTCTCCCGACACCCTCCATCATGTAGCCACCAAAACACGAGTACACTGCCACGTCCCCAAACTGGAACACCGCCCCCCGCACCACCCCATTGGCAACGTGGAGTGGGGGGCCACAGGACACCCCTGTACAACAGCCCAGATGAAACGACCCACGAGTTACTAACTATGCTTTTTTTGTTACTTGCAATCACATTTATGACTGCACTTCAATACTTTTACACACCAGGTAATAGATAAAGAACACGCAAGAAGAAGTGAACAATATAAAGGAACTATTGAGAGTACAGCAGAATTCACTGTCCTCACAAGGTGGACAGCTTTAGGGTTGAAAATTTAAGTTTTGTTGCAAAGTTGTACTATTGTAATTTAGGTTTTAAATTGAATAAATGCATCATTATCAATGACCACTTTTCTATAAATAAACAATGAACATGTCAGGAAAAGTCCAACTATAAAGGGCTGTGAGGTTGTATTTTGAAGTAAACATATACTAGCAACTGTTATTTCACAGCTAATCTTAGCATCCATTCTCCTTTACTTCCTTCTTTCCCCACACCATGTATTTTTGTGGCATATCTACATGCTAACTTAAACCCACAAACAACTGCATCATTGCTACCTATTGAATTCAAATACACCAAATGGAACCTTAGCTAGCGCACATTTTCATAGTTTGGGAGAAATGTATACACTCTAACTGTAACACCACCAAAGTTGTGATTTTATAATAGCCAAGAAGTGAATTCATAGCTAGTAAAAGGTTAGCTATCAATACTGAACTGTCCTGTTGTGTAATTTAATCCACAAAAATGTAATGCTACTTCACATTGTAATAAATTGGAAGTACCGTATAGCTATGCCACATAATAGTTCTGGTCTATATCATTATCATATCTTACAGTGATAGCAAAAATTACTATAGCAATGATATGACTAACTTAGCCAGCAAAGAAGTGAATTTATAGTTAAAATAAGAAAAGCCAGGAATGTAGACCTCTCCTATTTTTAAATTTAAAATGGCAAAAGGCAATGTTGGTTCACATTTAAATAGCTAGGAAGGACTTTATAGCTGTGTTAGCAAGGAATTTTGGTCAGTATCAACATAAAGCAATGATAGCAAACATTATGATATGCAGGATATAAAGTCGGATACAGATGAGGGCAAAATGAAAATTTCAGTTTTCCCAAGTATTTCTAAAAATAACGTAAACCAGGAATTCGCATATCCCCAGTAATGTCAAGGGATTTTTACTACCAAATTTTTGATGTTAGCTAACATAGTTATAGCAAGGATATAAATCCAAAAGAAATGCTATTTTAGCAAGAAATGTAGGCCTATCCTAATGTGTTATCATAATGGTTTGGTTAGCTTTATAACGTGATGAGAGCTTGAAGGGAAATTAGAACTCATTTAGAGACTTTGGCCACTCCTGTTGTATCATTTAACATAAGTTAAATATTGGTAGGAAGATAGTTACGCTAACAGTGGTAAGCTAGCTAGTGGCTATATGCTTTCCTAAACTGCTGTCTAACGGAAATCTACTTTATCAAGCAAGACATTTTTCTCTGTATCTTTAATATATAACAATGGTGGTAAACATTATGATAGCTTGGATATACATTCATGACTAAATTTGTGTTAGCTAAACCTTACCATCCTCCATTTAGCTTACATTTAACTTTACATGTTAGCTTACGTTGTAAGCTGAAATTATGTCAATCAAATATGTGGATGTCTCTAATTATGTCAGTTTTATACAACCAAATGATAATGTTATCCTAACATTATCATGGCTAGGAAATAAATTAATGGGAAAAATGACTTTGCAAAAAATTTAGACGTATGTGTTACCTGACATGACCAAAACAGTTTGGTTAGCTTTACAACATGAGTACAATTAAAGCCAATGTTGTTTTAGCTTGACATTTAGGTTTTTCCTTTTGAGTTGTTTGACATGACCAAATATGCCCCCCCCCCCACCCCCCACTCACACACATACACACACACCCACACACACACCCACCCACACCCACCCACACACACACTCTAGGCCTAACATTAGTGGGAATTATTCACAATGTGAAAAGGTGAATAGCTGCTATTCGCAACTGTTTGCTTTCTCTCTAAAGAGCCTCAAGCTTGTGTTCATGGATTTTGTGAATTTCCCCTTACAGCATTTAGTGTGAATCTTGCACCACTATTTAGGGAAGTCCCTATTGAACAACACTTAACGTTAGTGTCACCTTTCAACAACTTTGAACATGGAAAAAGAATCAATTTGACATTTCCTCAACTAATACATTTGCAGGATATTAAAATTATGTATTTTTCCTAGCTTTTCTACCCTGCAAAAATACTACTTTTCAAAGCATGCCTTTCAGAGAAAAAAAAAATTCTGTGCCTGTCAAATGAACCCAAGCCGTGTTTTTGTAATGTCCATGCTGCGGGTGAACCCCCATTTAAGATCGAAACGGGTAAAAGGATCCCAGTAAACATGCATATAGGAGAACAAACATCATGCAAACACAAGCAACAAACCATAGCAACATAAGCAGTGTTGTGTTGAATATTCAGGACAACTGCAGATAAGACAGATCAGAGGATCTTCACACAAAGGTTGCCATAGAGGCTGAAGAGGTGCCTGTAATTAGGCCAGACACAGGACACCAACACAGTGTTTGAAGCAGTTCATTTGTTTAGAGACAAGCAAAGACTGAAAACAGCAGCAGAGAAAGGGTGCTCCAGCTCACAGCCTGATCTAAGCCAATAGACCAGAGTAAAGGAAGAACAAAAGGTTTGGTAGAAGGCAAGGAAGGAATGCAGATGTGTAAAATATCAAGTGCTCAATTTAGACTTGATTATTTTGTGAATAGTTACATGATTTTCTGGTTAGAGTACAGAGTATAAAAATTTATAACATATAATGCAATTGATATGTACTTGGGTATCATTATATTTACCTGTATGAATAAAACAGTCAATATTTAGGATTACTGATTACTGAATGGTGAAGTATTATTACAAATGGGTGTATTAAAAAAATAAATCTGCTGTTGTGAATCTGACATATTTTAAATGTTTTCACAAGGAGACAAAAATCGTACAGGTCTTTAATAGAACAAAGAATAATGTAATAGTTAACTGTTAGCTCTTGTTTATTTAGGCATTGGGAAGCTTTTCACCTGAGGTGACCTAATATTTTTCACTTACTTTCGCACACAGAGCTGATAGGGCTCCAGGTCTGGTCTGGTCTGCAGGTGACCGTGCCGCTGCCTTTCACCTGCTGTCCTTTGGGGCAGGTGATACGGACCGTCTGCCCTACATAAAACTCCTGCTGGGACCTGTTACTGCTGCGCTCCTCCCTCCAACCTGGTGGAGCCGGGCAAGACTTAGCTGTGGAGAACAGAAATAAAGGAGAGATTTTTGACTATTATATCCAGTAAAATCCAAATCTGTAAAAGTAACCACCTAATCAACAATAATTTATGGCAGCTATTGTGGTCTCAAAGGTAGTGACAGAATGTATTCGTTTGGAGGGTAACAAAGGATTTTCAGAGTGTGTGACAGTAAGCCTCCCTGAAAGAAAATGATGTATCCTGTCAACCAAGGTGGAAAAATTAGAAGAGTATTCTACTCAAGTAAAAGCACATTTACTCAGGTTAAAACTTACTTAAGTAGAAGTAAAAGTGCTGATTTTAAAATGTACTCAAAAAAGTGTAAGTACATGAAAAAACTACTAAGTTACAGTAATTTTGGTAATGAAATTGATTACTTTTTATTCCTAATTAACAGTGGAGAATCCCCAGACACTTGCATGATCAAATGTGACTCAGGAAAAAAAAACGTTGGGGGCAATCAGTGTCTGCAGTTGGCTGTTCTGGCATGCATTATAGAATCAGGGAAAAAAAAATAAAATCATTGTGAAACCCTGAACAGACAGTACAGTTGTGCTTATGTTACGTGAGCTGTATGCAGCATCCAGTTGGTAATGCTACCCAGTCTGTTCATTGGCTATTGGAGGCAGACCAACTTGGATTCATTAATATCAAAGTGTTTGACATTCAAGATCCCGGATTGGGAAGGCTCTGACTTGACTGTGAGCAGTAAAGTTATCATATCGTCAGTGCACAATTAAGTATTATTTGGACCAAAAATGGGTTGTGAGTCACACATTGCTGGGGGAAAATAAGGGCTAAAATTTAGGATTGAAATATCTAACATGTAGCCTGCCTTAGTCATGTTTTCTGATAAAATTTGTCTTTTAATAGTCAAACATAGTAACTGCAAATCATTGCTGTTAAAAACATAAACAGCCACTTTTTTCAGTGGCCCTGTCCAACACCTGCAGACTAGAGTTACAGTGCCCATAAAAGTATTCATCCGCTTGAATGATTTACCCTTTATTGATTTTATAAATCAATTGCGGTCAATATAATTTGACTAAAAATTACAAAAAGACATCTTCAATGTCAAAATGAATGGTTGGTAAAAAAGCCAGTGTAAATGTATTTAGAGGCAGTTTTCATCGCAGGAGTTTTGTAAGTTTCCATTACATGATTGTTGTCAGAGTTTCTGGTAGCTCAAGTTTCAGATACCAGTATAAACACTCCAGTGAACGCCTCAGACTGAAACAGCCCAGAGCTTTAAATGTTGTAATTAGCTTTACTGTGGTCTTTGCTCAACAACTGCAACATATGACATGTTGACAAGTAGAGAGTCAAACGTAACAGGAAGCCAGAAATCTACAGGGAGACAGCTAATAACACGCTAAAGAGTTTTTCTGCATGTTTCTGTGTGAGGGCATTCTTACGTTTGCAAGATGGGAACGTGGAGCTCCAGGTGTTGTCTCCCATGCAAACCACTAAAGAATCTCCCACCAGGTTGTAACCTTTATTGCATTGGAACTCCACAGCCCGTCCAGTGTTCAGGTTGTGTTCTTGCACTTTACCGTGCAGTATCTGTACCGGGCTGTTGCAGCCTTTAGATGCTGACATGTTCAGGAAAGAAAAACACACTTATAAGGATTAAAAGCAACAGAAAGTCAGAAAGTGCTTTCTAAACATCATCATTTCATTCATTTCTTACAAGTCCTGCTGCATACCTTCACATGTGGGGGCTGGCTGACTCCACGTGCCATTGGAGAGACAGGTGAGAGACTTTGGGCCAACCAGCTGCAGGCCCACATTACAAACATAAGTGGCATTGTGAAGATAAGTCTCTCCTGTTGTCTGAACCACTGCATTACTCACTGAAGGAGGAGGCCCACAGGACTGCACTGAGGGGACAAAAGATATGTTTAAACAAAGTGCCATGGGTGTGGAGTTTTACATATGCGTCTGTTTATATAAATATATATATGTATATGTATATAAACTGTATAATTGTGGGAAACAAACAGATGAATGTGACTTGCAATGGATAATTTCTGAAGACAAAGTTTCTCTTTTTTTGATGGTTTTTCGGGGGGAATAATATTTGAAATTAAGACATAAGAGAGCCACAAATCATCACAAGAGAGCCACATGTGGCTCCAGAGCCACAGGTTGAGTGTCATCGGGTAAATCAAAAGGATTGTATTTATCCCTAAATATTCTTTCTCTCCTAAGCGCTCTTCTCATGATCTGTGCACCAACCAGGATCTTCTAAGAATGGGCAGGCCATTTTCCAAGAGAACTGACTGGTCAGGAGGCAGTGCTTTTATAGTCGCTGATCTCGTATCCAGAACATAGCCTGCTCCAGAGCAGGTTAGCCATTCAGCATAAGTTTCCGCGGTGATTTATCCCGGTAAGAAGTGAACCAGTGTCGTTGTACAGAAAATCCAGGGTTAATCCTGAAGTTATCTCGGTAAGAGAAAATCCACCTTCGTTGTACGGGCCTCAGGTGACATTCTTTAAAGGCTGAAGAAGTTCATGATGTAGCAGGAAGTCTCCCATCTCAGCTGCTGAAACTCTTAACACCTTCAGAGTAGTCATAGGTGTCTTGGTGGCCTCTCTCTCACTAGTCTCCTTCTTGTATGGTCACTCAGTTTGTGATGAAAGCCTGATCTGGGCAGATTAACACATGTGCCATATTCCTTCCATTTCTTGATGACAGATTTAACTGAACTATGAGTGCCTTGGAAATGTTTTTGTATCCATCCCCTGACTTATACTTTTCAATAACCTTTTCTCTGAGCTGCTTGGAGTGTTCTTTTGTCTTCATGGTGTAATGGACGCCAGGAATAGTGATGAACCAGTGACTAGACCTTCCAGACACAGGTGTCTTTATACTACAATCACTTGAGACACATTCACTGCACTCAGGTGAACCCCATTTTACTAACTATGAGACTACCAGCACCAATTGGCTGGACATCTGTTGAATTAGATCAGTCATTTTAAAGAGGGTGAATATTTATGCAATCACTTATTACATATTGCCATGTAATTGACATTGCTTTGTAGAAATATGTTTTCACTTGACATTGCAGAGGTTTTATTGTATTTTTTGTCATAGAAGCCAAATTATATTGACCATGACTGATTAGTAAAATCAGTAAACGGGTAAAACATCCAAGCAGGTGAATATTTTTATAGGTAAATGATGAGTAAAGAGATGTTAAACAAGTGTCTAAACAACTCTACAATTCAACTTGACAGATATAAAATGGGTCAAAATGTGATGGTCTGTGAGCTGAATGAAGTCTGCCAAAATGATCTACAAACCAAGGGGCGTGGCATGACACCATTTGCAATAATGAACTGAGCGGAAGACAATACCACAGTGCTATAGCAGTCATGAAAAAAATCCCATACAGACATTTTGTGTGTTGTTTCTGAGGTGTTTTAAGTGATCCTAAGAATTGTTCTCTTACCCTAACTGGTAAAAAAAAGGACAGGGATGCTTTAGCCCTGCCGGTCCACTTATACCAGCTGTCCCTGCTTACGAGATTACAGTAAATATTTGACCTGGGCACAGCCTTATCTGATTCTCATGTTTAAAAAAACCTACCAACACACATAGGCTGGGTGCCACTCCATGTTCTGTCCCCCTGGCAGGTTTGGATAGAGTCTCCCTATGACAAAAAAAACAACAACAAAAGATTAAGCTACAAGAATTTCCTTTACAAAGCAAAGTTTAGCTGTATTGATCTGTAGGAAAAACAAACCTGATGAGAGGATCCATGCTATGGATTTTTGTTTCAGACTGGAACAATGACCCTTTAAAACACTCTATGCATTGAAGTCAGCAGTATGTACTCTCTGTATGCGTCTGTGGTATGACAAAAGACTCTCATTGTATTTAAATTGTGTGGGCCAGTGTATCAGGAAAAGAGTGACTCAGCTCTTTCTGTTTGCTCTGTTACTGCACACTGCTATTGATTGCTGAGGAGAAATCATGTGACTTCATGTAATCTGATTGTTAGTCATTAGCTCAGTGTAGAGAGCAGGAGAGGAGTCTGAACAGGGAGAGGCAGAGTGACTTTCTTTTGAATAAAACACATTGCAATAGGAATAAATCCCTCAAATTGTATGTATGGTCTTTTAAAGTAACTGTGTTCTTGCTTGTCTTTATGACTCATTAATCAAAAATTTCTAATCTTATCAATTAAGCTACTCAACTCTGCAAACTGATGAGAAGCAGTACCTTCATGTCGAAGCCCGGCAGGCATGAGTACATAACAAAATCTCCGTAATTGAAGCTTTCTCCCTCCATGACACCATTAAGAAGAGGTGGGGGCTTCTCACAAACCACCAGCTCGCAGGAAGCTGAGGTGATGCTTGGTGACCATGTACCACCGAGCTAAAGCACACAAAAAAAAAGATAGGACAAAAGAGAACTACATTAGTCGTTGTTTTTACTTGTGCCAATGAAGGCTGCTTATTTGAGTTAAAGGGATGAGGTGAATAATTTAAAACCAAAAAGTAAAATAGATAAAAGAAACCCCTGAATCTGCACTTCTTTGAATGTTACACAAGGGATAAAAATACTGGAGATATTTCCTTGTCCTGCCAACCTCTGATAAAGCAGGAAGGATCAAGAATAAAATAAACGTAGGTTAATTATTAGTAAACATCTCTCCAACCTGACACTCAGCTAATGCCGACCCCTGCAGGTAGAGACCGGGAGAGCAGGACAGAGTGACAGTGCCTCCGACAGGCGTCAGCTCCTTTCCAGTGATCAACAAATGTTGGATGGAGATGTTAGTGGGTAACAGACAGGGGGCAGGACGGCAGCGTATGCTGTGCTTTGACCAGGTGCCATCGCTTTGGCAGGAGAGGGAGTCTGTCTGCGAGGCCAAATGATAACCTTCATCACACCTGGAGGAGGGCGAGACATGAAAACAAAGAGGAACAAATAATAAAAAAAACAGATATGGGTGGGAAAAAAAAACTATGTTTGATAGTGAACTTCAAGAGAAACAAGTCTACTAAGCAGTAGTTCTTTAACTTTGTAGACCCAGAAATAACACAAATCAAGCACTAAATAAAAATTTGATTGATGTAATCCTAATGCCCCCTCTGATAGAGTATTTTTAACAATATGTATGAAATCACTGACAAAAATACTCAAATTGTGTTGTTATCTTTTTATGAAGAGTATTATAGTGAAAATAAATGACTGGCAACCTTCATTAACCTCTATTTAATCCAAGAACCACTGTCCTAAAAGAATTCACTGATTCCAGGCTGCCGGAGCAGCATACATGAAACTCCTTTAACCATTTCAAGACAGACTTTGGGGCACAGATAGGAAAAGTACATTTTGTGATTAAGTCACAGAGCGAAGTCTGTAGTGTCCAGAACTTCACATGAATAAAATTTACAGAAGTATTATGGACGCAAATTTAGAATAGCCTTAAAGGATATGCCAGTACATTTGTCTATGTATAGTCAAAGAAGGCCAGCCAACCTGATCATACAGAATTAAAATGAGGAGTTAAGAACTTAAGACTGGTGGCAAGGAAAAAACCTACAATCAAGTATAAAACCCTGCAGTTAAAGAAGGATAATGATGTAATGGGCCTCCCATGTTTACAAATATTTTATTATGCGGCTCAATTAAGGCCCTTACTTTGTTTATGTACCCAAGTGTACACAGTGAGGTGGAAGGAGATTGAAAATTTATTGGTGGAAGAGATCCCACTAGAAGCAATCTTAACAGATGAGGAACTACAAAAAAAAAATGTTAACAAGGGTAACCAGTGGTTCAACTTATCACTAAAAATATGGCAGGATACTATTAAACTATAGTATACTATAGTAGAAGTTCCTGCAAAACTGTTAAAATCGTGTGCTTATGACACAAACTTTTTACCGAATAGATCGGATTATAGATTCAAAAAATGGACCACAAAAGGTCTTACTAATTACTATACATTTGTCCATAAAGGGGTGTTCTGAAACTTTGGATCCCTACAGGAAAGACATAATTTGGAAAAGAGCGATTTCTTTAGGTACCTACAAGTTCGACACTATTTTAGTCAGAACTTGACCACAGCTCTAAAAACAGAAGAATTAGGTATCCTAAAACTATTTTTGTCAGCATCTAAATCCACAATGTGCAGCAATATCATCTCTAAATTGTACAACGGTATTCTGTAAATCAGATAACTCACTTTATATTAGAAAGAAATGGGAGAAAGAGGGGAATTTTAACATCTCCAATGAGAATTGGCAAAGAATATGTGCAATACAATGGAGTTCAACTTGTTTGTCCACGTGGCATGAATTCTGTTGGAAACATATAGTACGATTTTTTATTACTCCACAGCAAAAAGTACATTTTGGACAAGGCAGCAAATGGAGGCTCTGTGGGGAAGACAATGTCAACCACTTCCACATATTCTGGAGCTGCCAGGTTCTTGTCCGCTACTGGCATGAAATACACAACAATGTATTTGGTAGTAACATTCCTCTCAGATGTGAGACTATTTACATGGGTGATATCCAAGTAAACAGATGGAGTAATAATGATAAGAAACTTGCTCATATTCTTTTGGCAGCAAGTAAAAAGGCTGTCATGAAGAGGTGGCTAAAATCAGACCCACCAACTATCAAAGAGTGGATAGAAATAGTACATGAAATTTATATTATGGAGCCACTGTCATTTCTCCTCAGGATCCAAAAAGAAAAAATTTACCTGATTTGGTCCAAGTGGACTGAATACATCAAACCAGTTAGATTAGACTTTAATTAACTCAACAATATGTTTGAAGTGAGGTTGACACAATAAAGGATTTAGATGCTGGACACAATATGAAATGTAGATATGGACATCAAAAAGTCACCATGTGTATGTAAGTTTCTGTTTGATCTTGTCTCATATACGCACGTATGTGGATATGTATGTGGAGTAGGAATATATGCAGATATACGTGTATGTGTATATATGTATAGGTGGTTGTTTGTTTTCCTTGCCATAGATTTCTGGTGAACCATTGACTGAAGAGCTTCCCATGTTCGACTGTATATAGTTAACTATGCTACATTGTTTAAAAAAATATATATACAAAAAATACTTTGGAAGGGCAACATTTGGATAACTGGAGAATGGAATGTCTCAAAAAATGTCGTGTGAATTTAACAGTAGTACAGCTGTAATTATGTGAGACAATATGTAAGAATGTATCTGCCAAAATTTAAATGCCACACCGCATTGATGCAGTAATTCATGCAAAAGGAGGCCCAACCGAGTATTGAAGGCACAGAAATGAACATACTTTTCAGAAGCCTGAAATTTCCGTTTAAAACATCCTTTTTATATTGATCTTATGTAATATTCTAATTTTCTGAGACACTGAATTTTGGGTTTTCTTATTTGAAAGCCATAATCATCAACATTTCAAGAAATAAAGGCTTGAAATATTTCACTCTATGTGTAACAAGTCTACATAATATATGGGTTTCACTTTCAGAAAAGAGTGACAAAAAATATTGTATTTTTTATGATATTCTAATTTTTTGAGCTGTACCTGTAATCAATCAGAGGCATAAAAGTGGTAGCAACAAGTCCTTTCTTTGCAGTAAAGGAAAAACAAGACTTATTCCTGAAATAAAAACCCAGCTACAACTTAAACTTCTTAACAAGTTGCTCAATATGAAGCCTTAAAGTCAACCATCAATCAAAACCCCAAGGTACTTAAAAGAAGATACAGACTCAATCCCACCACCCTGAGATGTGGTGCTACAGGGAGGGTTCAGTGGCTTCTTCTTTGAATTTGAAAACATGAGTGTGGTTTTGTCAGGATGTAAGATCAATTTTAATGCACACAGTGTGTTCCATAGTATTAAAGGCTTCTTGTAGGCGACAGAGAGCCTGATGCTGTGTAGGGGCGAAGCAATAAATGACAGTATCGTCTGCATATAAATGACAATTTGCATTGGGAACTTTCTGACTAATGCTATTAATATAAAATATAAATAACAGCAGTCCTAAAACTGAGCCCTGAGGCAGCCCATTTTTAACTTCTAGACATTTAGAAGTAAACACACTGAGTTCTGTTTGATAAGTAATTTTCAAACCACTGAACAGATTGCTCTGACTGACCAATACAGCACAGTCTGTCTTTTAAAATGACATGGTCAGCAGTATCAAAAGCTTTGGATAAATCAATAAAAAGAGCACAACAGTGTTCTTTGTTGTCCATAGACTCAGTAAAATCACTGACTACTCTAAAGGCAGCAGTGGTCATATTGTGTTTTAGCCTAAGTCCTGACTGACGGTCACATAAAATTTTAATGATTGTTCAAAACTCCTTCTACAGTGATATGATGAAGAATGGACAGGGGGGTTTATTTGAACATGGTTAACTTTGTCAAACAGGGATCCTGGATCAATACAATGCTCATTTAACAAGTTAAGCACAGTGGTTTTTATCTTTGATGTTGATTGAATCTTTAACAAGACAAGGGGACAGCTTGGCAGCTTTTTTTATTACTAGAAAATGATTTTAATCACTTTCCAATGAGTCTTGTATTATTTGATGTTTCAGAAAGAAAATTCTTTGCTTTTGTTTTATGATTGCTAAAGTGCAAGAATTCCTTAAAGGTTTAAAATTCCACCAGTCTGAGTGAAGACCAGAACTCCTGGCTGTAGTTAAAGCCAAATTATGTTTCCTCCGTATCTTGGACAAGTCAGTGGTAGAGTATCATGGCCTTTGACCCTGAGTTTCTTAAAAGGTGCATGTTTATCATTAATACTGATAAAACCATCACAGAAATATTTCCAGGCACATTCTACATTATCAATGAGATTAATTCTCTCCCAGTCAGAAGTGAGGAATCATGAAAAAATGTTTAATAAAAAAAAATGCTTCATATTCCTTTTTACAATAAGCTCTGGCTTGATTTTAGGAATTTTTGTTCCTTACAGTAGAAATCATACAGTGATCACTAAACTCTCTCTGCAAGCTGCTCTTACAACCCTCCTCCACCCCAGCTCCTCCTTCATTCTGCCTCTGACTTATTCAGTGTCATTCTGTTGTCAGTGATGCCTGCTCTGCACTGATTTTTTGCTGCTTCTCTGCCCAAGGCTGTCATTTTTGGCATAGGAAGAGCAGGAACTGCTTAATGGTTCCCATGTAGACTTGTGGAGGGACAGGAGGATGCCAAAAAATATAACAGTGCAAGTGCAAATTTATAACTGCTAATAAAGAAATATTTAGAAGGGGAAAAACAGTTGTATTTCTTGAAAAAGTGGCTGGAAGGAGTTTGCCATGGTTACACAAGCCAGAAATAAAGAAAATTTAAGGCCCATTTTTATTTGTTTAAAAACACATGAGACATTACTTGACATTCCTAGATGATAAGAGTATTTTTCATTTTACCTCTAAGAGAAAGGGAAAGAAAGAGGGAGGAGAGGAGATCTTGTGTTTCGGATTGTACCAAAGCCAGAGGGTTACATTCAATTGTGCACAATAAGAACTAAAGAGGAAATGTGTACAAACTTCCTAAAGGTATTTTCATTTTATGTAGGCAATAAATTGCAATAAATCCTGATTTCTCAACTGAAAACCACACATACTTCGTAATCACTGTTCCTCTTTGTGCACCACTGTTTTCTAAAATGTGCTTAGCAGGCCATTCTTATTCCATGTGAGCAGGGTCCAAAACTAACCTTTTCACTTACAGCCAGCCTGGCTGGTGAGTGAATTTTTTTTACCAGCCAGGCAGATATTTTACCAGCCAACCAAATAAAAATTGCTTTTAAGTGTTGTAATTTGCTATCAGTATTATTTAACATGTAATTATGGTCTTGTATGCCATTATCAATCAATATTCTAATTGTATGCACTAATACTAGCAATAATGTATGTTAAAATATTAATAACTGTTTCAAAAGTTAAGTGTAATATTTAGGTTGATAAATTCTGCAGTATTCTTACTACAGTGCAAAAAGAATCTTTCAGTAAGGAATTTTACCTGAATCACTGACTTCAGTCTCCTTTGGACAGTTGAGACATAAGATTTCAGCTCAACCAGACTGCAACAGCCCTATATAAACATGACATTACATTTACATTACATTTTAGTCTAGTTTTAGTCATCTTGATGAAAACTTAACTTAGTTTTTGTCAGTTTTGCGTCTTCTCAGATCTATTTTTGTTAGTCTTAGTCTAGTTTTTGTCATGGAAAAACAGACTGCTGACAAACATTTTTAGTCAGAGTTTTAGTCGACAAAATTTAGACTGTAATGGACACTGTAGGAGAGAGGAATAACGTCATGAGTAGGGATGGGAACAATTAATCGATGATCGATTAATTAGTCATTAAGAATTTGGTCGATCACGGGGAATCTAGTCGATCTGATGTTGGCATTTAATAAAGAGACTTAACATGTCTTACTCTGCACTGCACAACAATATCTACCGTCATGACATTGTGAGTGGGTTTTAACAAAAGCAATGAGACATCTTACCTATCAGGGGGCGATTTAACTTAAGGAGAGAGGAAGAGGGCAAACAGAAGTACTCAAGCAGCGCAATGCATTATCTCAATTTGCCGAAACACAAAATGAAGAGAGCGAAGCGAAGTGTGGTGTGGGACTATTTCAGTTTAGAGAATCATTAAGAAACACACTCATTAGTTACCAATTTTTGTTATATAGGGAAATGTTATATATATCTGAGTTTCTGTTAGCCGACATTTGCCGGTAAAAAGGGCGGAAGTCCGGCAGATAAAAATATAACCGGTCAAAATATCTGGCAGAAAACATGCAAATGACCAGATAAGCAAATACTGAATGCTTGCATATTGTATTTTGTGTAACCTAGAAGATATGTTGCAAAAATGTGTTAATATAAACTAAAAGTTGCCTAATCTTACTGCATCTACTGTCCTGCAGTGCTGGGGTTGTTTATCTCCTCAGACGGCAAGCACATGGCTAATTATGTATGCACAATGATGTAAAACCCAAGCCCTCTCTCTAAGCATGTGCAGTACTGCTGGGACTGTGCTGGAAAAGTTTGACCAGAGCTTTCTCGTAAAGCAGAATTTTAATACAAGGGAGGTTTTCCTGGTTACCCAAAGGCTTAATACCATCAGCGGTATGGAGGGATTTTATGTCATCACTGCGAGTAATGAAGAGACTGAAACAAAGGGAACTGAATAGCTGAGCGTCTGAAACACCAATGCAGCAGCAGAGAGAGGGAGGCCTATGCTGAGCAAAATAGTGGACTTCGATAAACTACCTATGACCTCAGATAAAGTTGGACTGTAGTCAACACAGAATCACGTCGTGCAGAACGACAGAGACCGCTGGAGCTGATAACGACGGCTCCATCTCTCCTCCTCGTACATAGCTAGTTGTTAAGGCTCGGGATGTCCTGGCTAATTAGCAGAAACATTCTTGGATAAGCTGTTAATGAGAGGAGGACTGGACCGGATCTGCTGTGGGGCTTTTGTCTTTTCGGGACTAGTCCAAATAAACCAGAATGGTTGGATTTCCAGCTTTAGCGGAGGTTATAGTTAGCTATATCATCATGAGGACTGATATTAGCAGCTGACGGTAAGACTCATTTTTCATTTGAAATCTAGAGTACTAACGCAGTGTCCAGTTAACAGAGCACCTTTTTATGTGTTTGGATGCTTCGTTGTTGTCGTTGGAGGATGGTATTTGGCTGTTGTAAGCTGCTAAGTTATGATGGCATTGGCAGCTGATGTGCTAACAGGCTAAGGGTGGTTATGTGAAGCTAACTGTTGTTTAAGATCTTAACGTGGGTGTGTGTTGTGTGACTACGTGTGTAAGGAAAAGCTCGCAGCTTTCATTTTGAAACCACTTACACAAAGAAAAATAAGAGAAAGTCTGTGTGCAGTCATTTCTAGGGTTTTGATCATGTATATGTGTCTACCAGTTTGTTGTAACAGGGTAATAATTACTCAGGTTTACTGTTGGCTTGGTTTCTACTATCTCGGTTTTGGGTCAGGTCTTGAAATAAAAATGTGTCCTCTCTCCCGTTTAGTGCAGACTTGTATGTATCAATGTACCACAGAATATCAGATTTATGCATTTTTGCAGCAAAATAATATTAAAGCAAATGTTTTATAGTTGTTCTAAATGGCCGAAATTCTTGAGAACTGCCGGTCATGTTGACCGAGGACAAAAAGTTCTAGCTGAAACGCTGTTATACATATGCCCATGTATATATGTTTTCATACATACATAAGATTAATCAGTTAATTGATCGTTAACATTAGCGATGCTCGAGTTGGCAGGTTTCTTCCAAACACTCATCCCTAGTCATGAGAGAGACAAAAAGTGAGTAAAATGACCTTAAATATGGGTAGAACTACAAATGAGCTTTCTTCTTTTGATTCTTGTTTATATAATGTCACAATTCTAATGCTCCTCCTTTTTCTGGGATTAGGACCGGTAAAAATGACTCAAGAGATACTCTGGCAGAGTTACTTTAATTTTGATTTTTGGTTTATTTCTATTTATTCTATTTATTATTCTGTTTTTCTAAGAAGTTTAGTTTTTTCACGTTTGGTTTAGTTTTAAACCTTATGGTCCACTTAAAAGCCAACACCAAATCCCAGTGAAACATTTACATTTTTATCCATAAGATTAATAATGTTTTTTTTTTGGATTCATTAACAATCTAAATGGAACAAAGAGACAATAGAGAAAACTGTGAAGGCACCTTCACAGCGCGATTAATCTGCAGTCTGGATCTGGAGGGGTGAACATTTCCTGCTCTGATGGACTAATGAGGAGGACTAGGCCGCCTGTGAGAGCTCTGGGGCGGGGAGGGGCCCACGGTGCTTTCACGTCAGAGTCTCCAAAACTCTGTAAAAGTCTCAAAAAGTCTGTAAAAGTCTCCAGTAACACCAGAAAAACTCGCTAGGTTCGTCGCTAGTCGCTTTTTTTTGAAGAGTCACTACAGGGGTCTGAAAACTCGCTAATATAGCAACAAAGCCGCTAAGTTGGCAACACCGCAGCTGTCCGCCTCGGCGTGCTGTGAATGACATCATGACTGACGCACTTACGTGACCAAAGATCGTCTTGGCCTGAAATACACATTACTCTGCCAGGAAACCAGCTGATACCAGCATCGTTCTCCAGTAACAACAAAAAAGAATTTTTTGCTGGTAAAATAAATATCTCGCCAGAGTGGCGAATGGTCTTAAAAATTTACCAGCCAGAGACAAAATCTACCCATAATTGGCGAGTGGCGAGTGTTAGTTTTGGACCCTGCATGTAAGGGAGGCAGAATGTTTTCAAATTTCACCTGATTCTACATTGAAACAATACATTCATAACACCCTGGAAACGTGGTTGATAACAGCAATAGTCAGTGTTTACCTGTAGGTGATTTGGTTTGGGAAGGTGAAGGTGTCTCCAGCCACCTGAGCGTGCTCTACAGCTGGAGGTTTACCACAGTCCAAAGGCTCACACTTGATCCTGGGTTCTCCCCATCTGCCGTCTCGTCCACAGGAGAGGTATGGGTACCCCCTCGGCTGGTAGCCCGGCCGACACCTGTATATTACTGTGTCAGGGAAGGTCGCACTGCCGCCCTGCAGGACAGCATTAGCAACTGCAGGCGGGGCGGCACTGCACCTCCCCCTTCCACACACAGGTACGCCAGGGCTCCATACCCCTCCCTTCTCGCACACCGCCTCAGAGGGACCCAGCATCCTGTAGCCATCGTCACACTGGAAGTTCACCCGGTCCCCGCAGGAACGTTCACGCCCAAGAACCACACCAAATTTTAGTGTAGGGAGGGCGCAGACACAGGGGCGACACTGAGGTACGGTTCCTAACCAGGAACCTTGAGCGGAGCACCTCAGGATGGGATCCCCAACGACCTCATACCCATCAAAGCAGACGTACTCTACCACATCATCGTAGTTGAAGCTGGAGCCATTTAGGAAGCCGTGACTGATATCCTCAGGTGGATCACAACTTATGACATCACAGCGGGGTGCAGGTTTGTCCCAGAGTCCATCAGATTGACAGATACGGGTGGGATCCCCGTTAAGTGCATATCCCTCATCACACTCATACTTTACCTTGCTGTTGACACCAAAGTCTGACCCAAACAACCGTCCATTGGGTATTTGTGTTGGTTTGCCACAGCGGGCAGGTACACAAGTAAGAGTCTCATGGCTCCAGGTGCCGTCAGCTTGACAAACACTAACAGATTTCTCCTTTAAGAGGAAACCAGGTGGACAGCTCAGTTCTATCTCATTATTGTAGCTGTACTGATCTCCTTTAAAAGTAATACCTTTTGGGATTTTTGGAGGACCACAAGATACTGGCTCACAAATCGGTTTCTGTCCTTTCCACTTCCCGTTGGCTTGGCAAGCAATAGCGTCACTACCTTTAAGGACAAATCCAGGACTACACTCATACCGGAGCACCTCAGGGTACACAAAAGTATCCCCATGAGCAGTGCCATTAGCAATAGCACCAGGATCGCCACAGGAAACAGGCCGACAAACAGGGGCTTCATTAGTCCAGAGTCGTCCTGAAACACACTGCCTCATGGGCTCGCCCTGCAGCTCATATCCTTCCTCACATGAGTACTTGACTGTACTTCCAAGGGAAGCATCGCTCACGTTCACCCAGCCATGCTCTGGACTGGGTGGGGTTTCACACTCTGCAGGGACACACGATGGAGCTGTGCCATTCCAGCCTCCATCCTCCTGGCAAACCAACCTAGTTGGGCTGGTGATTTCATAACCTCTGTGGCAACGGTACTCAATTAATGTGGAATGAAGGAAGCTCAGGTCCAAAGGTGTGGCTAATGATCCATTGTCTTTAGAAGAAGCAGAGTCAGAGCCTCCTTCCTGCAGTGACACCCTAACATATTCCCCAAAGTCAATATGAGGAGGCAGGCCACAGTCCGAGGGCACGCAAATGGGAACAGAACTAGACCAACCAAACTCTTCACAGGTCAGATGGTCCTGGCCTACAAGCTGGAAGCCAGGGAAGCAGCTGTAGAAAATGGTGACACCAAAACTGTGATCCTGGCCCTCTACAAACCCATTTTCAATTGGTTGGGGTGGTGTGCAGGATATCTGCACACATGTAGGTGCTTCAATGTTCCACTCCCCACTGGCGAGGCATGTGAGAGTCTCTGGGCCTTTCAGACGGTATCCACGACGGCAAGAGTAGGTGACACTGTGACCAAACTGGAGTTTTGTGTAAGCTACTTTCCCGTTTGCTATCTGTTTAGGGATCAAGCATTCAATTGGGCGGCAAGAGGGTACCCCTCCAATCCAGAGTCCTTTCTCTCCACAAAGTATCGTAGAGTTGCCCTCTAAGTTATATCCAGTCTTACAGCTGTACAGTGCTTTGCTGAGGTACATTAGACCCTGGACATCCACAATACCATTAGAAATCTCCACAGGCTGAGGGCATTCAACAGGAATACACTCTGGATGAGGACTGCCCCACTGCCCACTGGCTAAACAGGAAACAGACCCTTCTTTTCTTAAAGTGAAGCCATCCATGCAGGTGTAGCTAACCATGGAGCCGTAAGGGAACGGGGCAGAGGAGGATGTAGGGCCACCAAATGACACCTCAGGTGGTGGGCCACAAAACACTTGTTTACACACAGGAAAAGTGTCATTCCACTCCTGGGATGGGGTACAGCGCAGGACCTGGGCTCCCTCAAGGACGTAACCATCCTCACAGGATAATTCAACAGTTCCTGATTCAGAATCCACACCCTTCAGGACCAGGTGGTTCTCCTCCAGTGGTGGCTCAGGACACTGCACCGGTGAGCAGCGAGGACGCCTTGATTTATCCCACCGTCCATACTTTAAACAGGTCCATGTGGGGTCCCCGGCCAGCTCGTAGCCTTCGTCACAGAAGTACTGCACTTTTCGCCCAACCTGGAAGTCAGAGCCCTTGTAGTGTCCATGAACGATGTCAGGCGGGGGGTCACAAGTTAAAAGGACGCAGGTAGGAGGGTCATTGTTGGACCACTGCCGGTTGGCTTGGCAAACTCGCTCTGGGCGACCGATGAGTCTGTAGCCTGCATTGCAGGCATATGTCACTTTGCTATTGAAGGTGAACCGTCCTCTGACCTACAGGGGACAAAGATAAGATAAATAATCAGACATATTTATAGCCACTAATGTAACCAATAAGGATAATAGGTGAATAAATATTTTAACAGGATGAAATAAACAGTTTCGGGTAGCAGCATATTCTAATCAGTTCTGTAATATCCATTGTCTAATCTTGAACTCAGTTAGTTCTTTTCTCTGTTAATATGTTTATCCCTTCTTTTGTTTCCAAGATTTCTATAAAGCATGTGTTTATTGTTAATTCCATTTGTTTACATCTTACCTGAATGTATCCATTCTTGAGTGCAGGAGGAGGGGAGCAGGACACAGGGACACAGGAAGGCAGAACTCCTCCCCACTCTCCATTGGCCTTGCAGGTCCTCCTCTTCTCCCCTCTGATCAGGAAGCCTTTATCACAGCTGTACGCTACGACAGCTCCAAAACTGTAGTTGGTCCCACTTACATAGCCTCGATCAATGCTCTCAGGCTTCGAGCATCTCACCGGTACACAACCAATATCATATGGGGAAGGCTCCCACTCTCCTCCCATCAAGCATCTGAGTGTGCCAGTGGTGTTCAGCATGAATCCCTCCTCACACTTATAGCTCACCTCAGTATTGCTGGCATATTTGGGTTTGTTGACAGAATCTAAAATGGCGTGGGACAGCTCAGGCGGACGGAGGCAGAAATTTGCAATACAGCGAGGGGCATCCATGCCATCAGGGGGTGCCCACACACCTTGAGCGTTGCACACCATCTTAGAATTATTTCCAGCTGTGTATCCATCAGTGCAATAGTAGTTAGCCGTGTCTCCAAACAGCTGGTGGCTCTCGTAGGGCTCAGCGTGGTCAATGGCGGGTGGAGGGCCGCAGGAGCGAGGGACGCACTGGGCAGAGCTGTCACTCCATTCGCCATTTGGCAGACACTCTCTGGTTTCTGGACCAATCAAAGTGTAGCTGGGAAAGGAGAGAGATAATCAGCACAATCATATATACACTAATCACTAAAAGTAAATGTTAACTTTTGAATTACTTTAGCCTAAATTTATAATATTTTTCTCAAAAATGATAATCTATAGTCACAATCACAATGTTATGCACAACTAATGAAAGAGTGACTTATGTTATACTTTCCCAGCAGTAAGTGAAACAAAATGTAAGTTTCAACCATTGTTTCAGGTATTTGGTCACACCTGAGGCTGTTTTTCAGGGCTTGGATTAAGCCCCTTATCTCATGTGAAGGGAAAGTCTCAGTGAAGTCTCAGTGCTTCAGCATACTAAGACATTCTGGACAATGTTATGCCTCCAACTTTGTGGCAACAGTTTGGAGAAGGCCCTTTTCTATTCCAGCATGACTGTCCCCCAGAGCACAAAGAAAGGACTATAAAGACATGGTGTGATGATTTTGGCACATCACAGGGCAAATTAATGCATATAGATATGCATCGGCCCTGCTGACACAGAAAAACTGGCATTTGGCAGGTAGCTGGAGAACCAGTTTTCCAATCACCTGACTCTGTCAATTAAGATTTTGTGGTCTTTTGTATCAAATGCAGAGCTCAGGATGACTAAGACAGTCAACCACATCTGAGGACATCCTGATGTCATTTAAAACTCTAAGAAGTGCAGTCTCAGCTGAATGTTTTTGACTGGAATGTCTCCAAAACATTGTGAGCAGTTAAAACAAATAGAACTTTATCTAAAATCTTTGAAATTAAAGGCAGTTTATAAATTGGCTGGTAGTTTTGATGGACAGATGGGTTTATGTTGCTCTTATTAAGAAGAAGCTGTACAACTGCAGATTTAAAATGAGATGGGACAGAACCTGATTGCAGGGGCCTGTTTATTGTGGAGACTAGCGAGTGCCTGACCTCATTAATGCTCTACAAAATGAATGGGCACAAATTCCTACAAAAACATTCCAAAGTCTTGTGGAAAAAGAGGACCAACTCCATGCTGAATAACATGTATTTGAATACAATGTCATCACAGTCCTATTGGTGTATTGGTCAGGTGGCCAAATACTTTTGTCCTAACAGACAAGTGTCAGGGGGCCTCATATCAGGGTCTGCTTAAGGCCTCACTTTGGCCAGGGGTGGCCCTGGGTAGGTTTCAGAAAAGGGGAGCTGAAGAACTCTGCGTTAATAGCTTTTTTTCTAACAATTTCCATGGCAAATATTATTAATTTAATTTTAACAGTTACAAGACAGCAAGATAACATTTTTAAATTCAAAACACTGAATCAACACAAACATCACGTTCCTCACAATGGCTTAAAGCCAAATGTCTCCATTTGACAATATTTAGACATATCTTAGTAGTTTAAATGGACAGAATACCACAGTAAGTGAGGAGACTTTTACCCTTCTTTGCAGACATAGTGCACCTTGTTTCCCAGCTCATAGTTCTGTCCTATGGTCACAGCGTCTCTCAGGGCTGGGGGCTCGCTACACAGGACATTCACACAGCGAGGGACGGGCATGCTCCACTCCCCTGTGGCCTCACAGACCACCTCCATGGAGCCCTGTGGTCTTTGCACAAACACACAACTTAGTTTACACACTCACACTGCAGCAATTAGAGGGCTTGTGATGATGAATAAATCAAAACGGATGACACTCTACAAACATAAGCAAGGTTTATAACATTATTGTGGACTCATTATTATTGCAAACATAGTTTAGATTTTTATGGCTTGTTGCACTTGCACTGTAGTGAGTTTATCATCTCAACAAAATCCTGTGCACTTTAAATTGATTTTAAAAACTGTTTTTTTCCTACTGTAGCAGAAAACCTTCAGCTGACAGGCCTGTATCTGTACCTGTACCCCTCAGCGCAGGTATATGTCACAGTGGACTGATATGTGTTTGTGATGAGGGTGTAGCCAGCATTCATGACAGTCAGAGGATCCCCGCAGGTCACTGGGTGACACGTGGGTGGCATCCCACTCCACCTCAGACTAGAGAGACACTGGAACTCGTAGGGGATCTGAGGCAGGAAGCCTTTCATGCAGCTGTGTTAGATGAAACAGAGCGAAAAAAGAGTAACGTTTCATTTTACACCTGTTGTACATTTTTCCTACGGTAGTCATGGTGTCACAGAGGATGCAAATGATACCTGAAAGTCACCTTGCTTCCATAGGTGAAGTTGTTTCCTGTCATGATGGAGTTTTCTGGAACAGCTGGTATCGGGCAGGAGAGAGCTGCAGTGAAACATCAGAAAGATAAGTGATTATACTTAATGAAAACAAAAGATGCCTGCATCTTTATCATGAGAATGATAATTTTAAAAAAGTTTACAGAAGCCTTTAAGTGTTATTGATCAAATGTTCTGAATCTGGCACAGACTTCATCCAGGACTAATGCCCCATTACATTTTCCACAGACAGGATAAAAGCTCAGAGGAAGTAATACATGGATAAAAGCCAAAGATGTGCAACTGAGAGGCATAAGTGAATAAATGGAGCACTCTGAGAGATTAAATAAGGCACAGCCATGAAGATGGTAGACTCCAGAGACATATAAAAAATACAAGGCCAAAACTCTAGCAGAAGAAGAAATATCTAATGCTAAAAAACACTGACTCAACATTTCTGGTATTCAAAATGGCATATCTATGTTTATGTCGTTTATAGCTCCTCTAAATGGGAAAATCCATAAAGCTCCTGGCCACTCCATAATCATCAGGTATGATTCATTCTTCACCTTGTAAAAAACTGAATGACTTGCATTAAAATTCCACTTAATATTTTAAGTCTGAAAATTAGTTATCCGAATTTAACAGGACAGAACATGGTACTTTAATGTCAGGATATGTTTCTCTCTCTTCATACCACTTCAAATTCACCATTCAGACTCATTTTGGACTCAAGAGGGACTTAAAAAGCTCACTGAGAAGGCCAGATAACAGACAGGGAGTACCCCAGACAGTACTCCTATTCATGCCTCAGCCACAGGAAGCCAAAACCAAGAGAATTATGTTTTTGGGCCTGTCAGTCCAGGAATTTCTTGTGATCACAATATCTAAAGAACTCTTTGAGGAATCTTTTAACTTTTTACAAATAGTACTCTGACTAAAGGATGAGCATAGATTTTCAGGTGGAGGTTAAGGTGATGGCTGGGATGGTTTCATGACAACTGTGACTGGGCCTTCCAGACACAGTTGTCATGAAACCATGTAACTTCCAGGTGGTAGTTCTAGTTTTTACCATGGCAGAAATTTGAAATCTCAAACAATGAAAAATCTGATTTAGTGTGGCCACATCGCTGCTGCAGAAAACCTAAACACTATAGCCTTATTCCACTGCATCAGTGTGCTCTCTATAGATTAATTATTAAACGTCTAGTATTGTTGTCTGTGACAAATGGGAAGAAAACCCTCATAGTATTGATTCTGGCAAAGAACATCACAGTGATGACCATCAGTGATATAATGTGGGCTGAGCTGATAGACCAGCAGAGTCTGCAGGTGCTGACTTAGTCAGTTCTCGTCTGCCTATCAGGAAAAAATGTGGCTCAAAGCCAACAGAGGTGCTGCAACGGTCAAGGCTTTCAGCGACTGGACAAAAAGACAGCTGTATGTTCCATCAGTCTGTCACAGCAGCAGCAGCAGTGGACACTAAATCATGTGTTACATGCTTTCATATCTGTATCTGAACTTTCTTGTGCACTATCCAGGAGTATGTGTGCATGTGTTTCCAGAAGTGTTTAGGTGTTTCTGCATTCTGCATAATGATGAAACTGGGATCACAGCTCTGCGGTTTAATTTGCAGTTTACTCAGACCCAAATGATAAATTCAATGTCTTTGATAAGCTTTTAGTGTGTCAAAAACAAAAACTGCAAATCTGGCTACTAACAGAGATTTTTCTCTTTTATGCTAAAAATGTATTGATTTGGGATGGGATCTTTTTAAATCCTTTATATAATACAAGAAAATGTCTGTAAAGGTCTGTTTGAGGGACATGTCCAGTGTCACTTCGTACAATAAATACAACATTTTCCCTTCATTAAAAAGACTTATAACTGAAAATTAAAACCTGAATTCAGTAAGAAAAAACAAATACCAGCGTTTTTTTTTGTTAGAAAAATGTACATAAAAAATCATGATTAATCATTGTTTACTTCAACCTCATTTCTGTGAAATGTTCAAAAGTTATGCTGTGCTTTATCCCAGATAATTGTGCAATAAAGAGAAGCTGCATGGCCAGAATTTCAGAATTTTATTCCATTTAGGTCTTCCACAGAGTTGGTAATTTTAATATTTATTTCAGATAACCATTGTTTTGCTCACTAAAACATGTCCAAAATGGAGCTATTATAATACTATTTAACTATAAAGTACGCTTGCAAAATCAAAAAGCATAAAAGTGGATAATGTAAATGCTAACGTTTTACATGAAAGCAGAAATATCAAAAATGGGAACGTGCCCTCCTTATACATGCATGTCTTAAAGCTAAAAACCCCACAGCTCTTTCCCACACATAAGGAAGTTCGTTTTTGTGACCTAACAGCACGAAGCCACAGTGAGTCCTGCTACGTGTTTGAGCCCACATTATATCGCAATGAATGATGAGTCAGACAATAACACACACCGCCAGTAATACTGAAACTAATCTGAATGCTTACATGTGTGAAAAAGGAAGTATCAAAAGGTTCCTAACTGCCATCAAATGTCAGTCCTACCCCTGTCAGTGGAACATCTTTGTTATTTCAAAAAAAAGAAAAGAAAAAAAAGAACAGAGTGTTGAACTTATGGATGAGATCAGAGAAAAATGTTTGAAGAGTATACATGATTGTTCAGTAAATGTAAGACATAATCTCATACAGTTTAAAACACTTCTTAGAATTTATTACTGCAAGGAAAAACTGCATTTTGGTCATGCAGTAAATTGACTTCACATTGGAAAAATATTTTTCATTGTTTTTTTTTTTGTTTGTTTTTTTTAAAGCATTTGGAAAATGTTGGAAACCATATCCACCTGTAGCCATCTTTGGAGCTACAAGCTCCTTAACTACTGTCAACAAGTATGAAAAGAGAGAAGTTTTGTTTGGTTACAAAAAAAAAAAAGAGTTTGAGAAAGTCTGGGACCCTTTACTGAAATTTTTAAACCAACAATGTGTTTGATCAATACCATTTTGCTGAATATGTTTGATAAAATTTTCATCTTTTATCTTTTTTTTAAAGGAAAATTTGCTGTGTATGTGGCTTTATCTTGGATAAGGTTTTTAAACAGTGTAGGATATGCTGAGTTGTTATTTCTTTTTTTGGAGGTGGTGGGTTCTTTTTTCCTTTTCTTTAGTTGGTTATCTGTTTTTGTATCTGCTTATTAAAATCAATACAAAAATATAAGAAAACAAATTTACAAAAAAACACCCCAATACAGTCATGAAAACAGCAAGGTCAAAACAATTCAGTAAACGGAGGCCAAATAGATAAATAAATAAAGAAATGTTAAGAAAAATAACTAAAATGAAATAAAATGCTGCAGAAAATGTATTTAGTTTTTGTCTTAGTCACAAGCGCACTTTCTGACACATAAAGTTCAACCAAGATGGCGGACTCTGTAGATGAGGCCACTCCCTACATATGAAAAAAAAGCTTATTCTAAGATAATTAAAGTAAAACAATGTTACATATTCAGATTCAGATTAAGACAACTTTACTGATATCAAAGTGATTAAACACTAATCTTGACAGGCCTACTAATTTATATTGTGTTTCATTTTGACCATGTTTCTTCTGCTAAATACTACTAGGCTAAATATTACACACTACACCTTTAAAGACCTGTATATTCCAAGAACAGCTGGGCAGTGTAGAAAACCACATTTCCAGCCCCAGACTACAACCTTGCTAGTATGATTCACAGCAGGACAAGGACTTGAGCTACAGTAATGTGTTTGTAATAGTTTTGGACTAATATATCTCAAAATACCGACCAACATCTAGCTTTGGCAGCACAAACAATCATATTGCAGTGTAATAATTGTGTTGTTTGGGCTCATGGCCATTTTTGACAGTGGAAAAAAATACCTATTATCACCAGCTGTATTTTTCTCTCAATCCGGATACTTTGTTTCTCTTTCATTATCTCCAAAAAAAGAAAACAGTTCCCTCTGATGGTGGGATTTTATAGAATAAAGTGCCTTATTCAGCCACAGACACCTGAGGATTTAAAAACATTTGTTAGTTCGATGGAATTAATGATCAGATGCCGACTGTTTGGGGCATCCCTCCTTTATAATGTAATATTTCACCTGGTGATTGTTAATGGAGCTACCAAAAGTGATTTTAAAAGACATGTACCCTGCCTCACCTCTGCAGTAGGGCACTGAGTCATCCCAGCGTCCTGTCTCTGTGCAGCGAAGGCGAGTTGATCCTATCAGCTCGTAGCCACTGTCACAGCTGAAGACGACTTCGCTGCCCATCAGAAAGTTACTGCCTTGTCTGTGACCGAACTCCAGAGACCCAGGGTTCTCACACTTTACGGGCTCTGATGGATACACAAAAACATAAAACAGGTGGATTAAAATTCAAAAGAATGGTTCACAAGTGTCTGAGAAAAGCAGTTTCTGCTTGTTGCTACCTGTGCAGTTTTTGCCATCTCCACTGTATGGATGGACACAGGTGCAAGTGTAGGAGCCTTCTGTGTTCTGACAGCTGGCGTGTTCATCACAGTCAGATCCCAGAGCACACTCATCCACATCTGAGCATACAATTACACAGAAAAACACATGTCACACATGGTTTTTGACATTTTCTGCTCTTAAGGAGTCTTTATTCACTATTTGTGACTCATTAAAAACATGTACCCAGACAGGCTGGTGAATTTCCTCCCCACTTGCCACTGTTGCTGCAGTGCACCTTTGTGTCTCCCAGCAGGTAAAAACCAGCGTTACACTGATACACAATAGAGCTGCCGGCATGGAAGTCAGTCCCCTGAAACAAACCGTTCTCCAGAGGACGAGGAGGCCCGCAGGACACTCCTGGAACAGACAAACAGAAGAAGGTTATCAAGTTTTCCTTTTCCTAAAAATGTCCAAATATACCTTTTGTTTTTCATATTTTGAATAATTATTCATGTGAACAAGAATCCTTAGAATTTTCTTTTATTTTAGGGGCTTGGACTCTTAAAATACTCATATAATTAAGGTGTGACTTAAAACAAACAGATGTGTTTCTGTCTTACGTTCACAGCTGGGCAGAGGATGACTCCACTCTCCTTTGTTCTGACACTGCAGCACCGGCTCCCCCAGCAGGTAGAAGCCAGGATCACAGGACAGCTGGACCTGTGCTCCAGGACTCACCTCTACAGAGGAGGCGTGCAGGTGGGGAACAGCGTTCTCCAATTTAGGACAATCTGAAATGACCAGGCATGGTTTTAGAAGACAACATATCATTTTAAAAAGCTTAAAATCTTTTTCTTTTTAGGTTTAAAACATATGACATTGTTTAGTCATAAATGAAGCAATTACAGTTTGTTTTTACCTCTTAACATTTCTTTGGATAGGTGTTGTGAATGTTAACACTCATGCACCAATAACACATTTTTCCAGAGAGTACCACTACTTATATTTGGGTAGTCACCAATACAAATATGAGTACTTAATGATACCATAACTGTTCTTAAAATCATCATGAAAGTAAGATATATTTTCGTCAGATGCTCTTCATCCCCCCTCTTGACGACTGATAGTGCATAGTTTTCATTCTCCTCTACTTTTGTCATCCTTATGTGATTGGCTAGATATGCATGTTTCATTAATCACTCATGGACCATGTCATAAGATGATTTCTATATCAAAAACTGCACTGGTTTCCACGCAACTTTTATGAATGAGGTGCCAGTGAGTGGTTGTTCTCTGGCTCCAAAATAAACTACACCTACATTTTCATTTACACTCTGAAAGTTTAACTGTTTCATTTACTGTTCGTCTAAAATATGAGCGTTCAACGACATCAGTCCTGTGTGCATTACTATAGTTTTCTCTGTTACTTATCAAACTTGTACTGATCCTATTTTAGAAAGAATTTGTTTGGTTAAACCCTTATCCACTTGATGATTTATGACACACTGTCTCACATGTACACAAAAATCCACTTTTATCTAATATCGCAAAGAGAAATTCTTTATTTTAAAACACTGATCTTTTTAAGGGTTATCTATTAAAAAAATACATTAATGACAAACAGCCATTTTAAGGCATCTGTGACGGTTTTCATCAGAAAAATAAGGAATATAAGAGAATACAGCAGTTAAAATCTGACAACTTTCTTTGAACGTCTAAAAGAAATACAATACAATAACTGTGGGTTGATTTTGAAGATTATGCCTTAAATTTTATTTTCATAGTTTATAATTTAAGGTAGAATAAGGTGTAAACATGACTCTCATACCAGCACAGAAGATGCTGTTGTGGTTGACTCTGACTCGTCCTACGACCCCATTGAGAAAGTCTGGCCAGGCCAGTACATTCCCTCTGTGGGTCACATGTGAGGCCGGGCAGCTGCTGGACAGAACTTTGATCTAAAGACATTATATGAAGAAGAAGAGGAGGATGGTTAAAAAAAAGACTCCATGAGGCATGTGACTGAACCACCAGTGACTAATTGTACCTGCTGAGGTGTGAGAACTCGATCCCAGATGTTGAGCTGACTAATGGAGCCGACAAATGATTCAACAGGGTTGAAGCCCTCACCCCTCTGATCCTGATCCTGACCTAACACCAGAGCTCCGCCTCCTACAGGACAACAGAGGTTAACCACAGCTCATTGTCTACAGAAACTCAGGCAATATGGTGATCAAGCAGAGAGGGGATCAGGTAGAGGATTGCACTACACCTGGGATGGTGGTGCCCACTGACAGGCCTTTTCCTCCGTCTGATGGCTTCCCGTTGATGTAGATCCTCCAGTCTCCGTCCCAGCTCCTCCATGAGACCCCGATGTGGTACCACAGACCTGTGTTTACCGCAGGACAGTCTGTGATACGCTCCTTACCGTTTACATACAGAACCCAGCTGAGGAAAAAGTCATATACGATTTAATAAAGAAAGAAAAATTTTTTTTTCTCACATTCTGGTTATTATAATGCTCATTATAGTTTTTCTGTCGCTGACCCGTTGTAGTCGATGAGAAGGAAAGCATTGTCACTCCCTTCCACAGCGTAGGACACAGGGGTGCCATAATTTGTAGTGTCTGAAGATTTCATCCAAAACGTGCAAGTGATCTCTGTCAGTGCTGGCATTACTCCATCCATCATGACGTAACCATGGATACCAGACACCTCAAAGTCCAGGTTAAAGGCTGAAGACATCTCTAAAGGGATGAAAAAGCATTTATGCATTTATAAACCCATGAAAGCTATTTTCCTGACTTTAATCACTAATAATCCACTGCATGAAAAAGGGGAATTTTTTTAAACAGAAAATAATAGAGATATGATAAACTTCAGGCATCTGGAGGAATTAAACACTGGATAATTTAGAGTAAACCTTCTGGTCTTTGTCTATGCACATCTAAAAGTAAACTGAAGACAAAGTTTTTCAGTCTGGTTTTTGATTTGGGGATAATTTTACAGCTTTGGTCTGAATTTTTCTTGTTCTTAAACTAGGTTTTATCCATTATTCACTGATTTAAGTTTATGCATTCCTAATTTTTTTATTCTATTTTTTACATATCTATTGTTGTTTTGCATCTACTTTATTTTGAAATATTTTATTTCATTTAAGATTATCAACCCTTATAAGCCATGGGTTTCCCATTTAGTATATCATATAGAATTTTTTTTTTTTTTAATCGTTGGACTTTTTTCACAAAATACTCTTCATGTGAAATGTAATCAAACTGGCATCAAAGGGTTAAAATCCTGTAAATGTTTAACTATTTATAAGTTTTGTTCTGGACTAAAGTTAAATGAAAGATTTTACCTGAAAAAGTATGCTGAATGCTTTGAGAAGGGGATATTCTGTTCTTAATGGCCATGACATTGAAAAACTGCAGTGATACCAGAGGGTTTAACAACTCACAATTAGGAGCCACCAATAAGAGCACACTGTGTCTGTGCTAAAGGAAAAATCTCAAACCAGGTTCAACAGAACCTTGTTTAACTCCTGCTAGAGTTGCCATGGAGATGTGTCATCTGTCCTATAGTACCTGTCTCACACCTGGTTCCGTTGAACCCAGGGAGGCATCGGCACATGTAGGAGCCCAGACCATCCAGACAGCTGGCTCCGTTCACACAGGGGTTTGGATCGCACTCGTCCACATCCACCTCACACATACGACCACGGAAACCCTCCACACACTGACACCTGGGTGGAGGGGAGGACAACACTTAAAAGGAGGCATTACAACATCACAACAACAGGAATCAAGGAATTGTTGGGAATCAGCCATGTGGAAACAAGACTCAGGCCTAGCAAACTTGCAGAGACCCGTTTTTGTAGTTTTGGAGGAAACTGATCAAATAAAGAGTCATAAACACTGAGACTCATTATCCCAGGACACATTCTCCTCTCTGCTAGGATGAGACCTTACATCAGCAGACGACCAGCTGCCTTCCACTGTGTGCCTTGAGCTCCAGCTTTAGCTTAAGTTTTAGTGCAGTCAGCTATTGGCTGGTTGAGTTCTTTCCTGTCTTTGATGTCGTCCAGACAGGAATGCTGCAGAAAGCCCACCTGTATCCCAAGAAGGACACAAAGCTCTTCTCTAGCCTCAGAAAGATGATACAAACCCTGCTTTCATCCTAAAGCTGAATCTTGATGCCATAAGACTTTTAACTTGCTGGAACCATGGAAGGAACATTAATTGACTGACTGCATAGCACATATACTATCTGGTAAGAATACCAAAGTTCCCTCCTCCCATTAGAATCTTCAATACCTGTAGTTGTTGATAGCATCCAGACATGAGCCTCCATTCAGACAGGGGGAGCTGTAACATTCATCAATGTTGACCTCGCAGCGATCTCCCGAGAAGCCAACGGCACAGTTGCAGGTGTAGCCGCCCGTCAAGTCCTCACACACGCCTCCATTCAGACACGGGTTGGAGAGGCACTCGTTTATTTCTAGCTCACAGCGAGATCCTTAGAACAGTTACAAACAAAAGGAAAATATAAACATGTGAGTCTCTTCCATACTTACATGCTTTTATAAACTGTAGCTATGTGAATATCCAGTACTCTGTGGTGGTTTTGAGAGGTTCATTGACAACTGGAGGAACTTCTTGAATAATTATCTTTGATTGTTGCCTTAATCTTAAGTCTATGATAAAAATGTCCCACTGTCCTGTTGTCTAACCTGTGAAACCGTCTGCACAGCTGCAGCTAAACTTGTTGACCTCGTCCACACATACGCCTTCATTCAGACAGGGGGAGGAGAGACACTCGTTTACCTCAGCCTCACACAGAGAACCTGAGACAAAAGAGAAGAACATTGTTAGTGACCAAAATCATGTCATCTGAGCAGAGAAGCATAGAGAAGACAAGCTTATACACCAGCAACTTTTTGCACATGCTACAATTTTGATTTTCCCATGACAGCACATACAAAGAAACATCTGGTTTTAACCACTGACGCAATCCATAATCCTCATTTTTTGTTTTCGTCTCTCCCTCTCATTTTTCATTGTCTTTTTTGCAGTGTCTTTTCTTGTCACTTACCTACAAAGCCAGACTTGCACTGACACTGGAAGTCTCCCATCCCATCCTTACAAAGGCCTCCATTCTGACATGGAGCAGAGTCGCACTCATCAATGTCAACCTCACACTTTGCACCTGGGAGACATATAACGGAGAGATTAACAAATATTCGTTACACTAGAAGAGTCAGAGGTAAACCAGCCATGGTTAGAATGTTTATCTGCTAACACAAGCATCTTAATGGCATCACAGTGATATGACAAACAGCCTACAAAACACTAATTATCATCTTATTTTTCTTGTGATGACCAGGGGTTGCACAGCCTCCTTAAAATCTTCAATCTGAACTATGATTAATTATTCGCCTTGACAGAGACAGGAAAGACTATGTTCTCACTGGCAGCTAATAGCTTCCTTTGCACTCATTATAGCTGATTTAATTTTTTTACTATAAATTCTGGCTTTGGATTTACAGGCAAGTTAGGAGGATTAATGTGATGCCACTGAACTAAAACACCAGAACATAATGTCTTGCTTGTACTTTAATGTTAAAAGTTAGAGTAGATATGATGAATACTATTCTTTTAATTGTGTATGGGTCTAAACCTCAGGCCACTCCTCTTTTACTCCAGTCAAAAAAGCCTGGACATGGCCCTGGATCATATGTGTTAAACAAACATTTTAAGTTTTGATCGGTGGTTTACCTGTGAATCCAGGCATGCAGGTGCACACATATCCAGCCCCAACCTCCTCACACGTCCCTTTATTCTGACAGGGATTCAGAAAGCACTCGTGGAAAACCTGCAGGAACATCCAATCAGATTAACTGATTACACAAACCGTGAAAACCTCTGGTTAATCTCAGTCCACACAGTCGCTCAGTTGATGTTCTGTTATTCAAATGTTATGCATTACATCATTTTTGAATGCTTTATGTCCGTCCAACAACGTTTTTCTTTCCAGTGTTGTTGGCATTATTTATTTCATTACACAATAGATATGATGTAATTTGAGTTTTAAAAGCTGTGATAGCTGAACAGATGAAGAAATAAATCTTTCTCTGGTATGAGTTTAAGTTGAATATTGCCTTATTATGTGCTTAGTTCATTAATAACATTTTTGAGCAGACAAACTAGTACCCAAATCAAATAAAACATTTAGTTGTTCTAAAATAAGCAGAATAACCTGAGCATATAGGAGCATGTCTGCTCAGGGCTTCAATGAGACCAAATGTGACTTAACACAGGACAAATACTGACCTGGCTGCTTGCTTGGTAGTCTTCATGGACTTGCACCTCTGGAGCCGCAGTCACACTCTCCTCTTTAGGAAGGAAACTGGAGCCAAAACCTGAGAGTGACACCCAGAGAAAATATGGAAGCAAAGACAAGTCGGAAAAACACGGCAAGGATCTTTCCCCTCTCCACTAGTCTGTGAGGCGGTTGTGATGGTCTGAACAAAAGTCTTTTCCCACACTTAGGCATGCACTGTTATTCATTTCCATCCTGCAGTAGAGCAATAAAAGTCAAATTATTTCCATTTCCCGGCTGATCCCGTGCTGCAAGTCCTTTTCCACTGTCTGAGTTCAGATCAGACACCACACAAGCGCAGAAAGATTTGAAACTTTAGGAAAGCTGTCACGCGGCACAGCTAACACTGAACAGCTCTGACTCCACTTGGCCTGTCCTGTAGAATTTGACATAATTCATTTTTACATGCCAACACAACTCAACACAGCACAGTGGTGTTAAAATAAAACTGTGCTGTGTGAAAATCTGCTCTGTCATCGCCTTTTCATCAGCGAGAATTTACACTGGAGCGAGTGGTGGAACAAACGATGACGGTGTCGTTTTATGAAACAATGTTGATTCAGTCGCTAACAACAAAGGAGTCCTTCCAGAAGACACACCAGGATTTACAAAGCTTCCAAAAAAAAAACCATAAAGGAAAGTTTTGGGATTCTGTTTATTTATGTTTTATATATCCTCTGCTGTTCTGAGTTTGATTTTGTTATTTATTAGACCTTTTTTTAATTTATTCATGTAATCAAAACAGTTCAGTTTGGTACTATACATAAAAACATTGAATTTTAAGTTTATTTTCATTTATTCTCCATAGTTGGATCTAGATTTTACCTCTTATCATCTTTTACTCATTAACTTGTTTTTTTACCTAAGTCTGATGTTACCCTGCTTTCATCCTCTGGCTTATCAACTCTACTCACGTAGTAATGGTGTATTCCTCACAATTTCATTATTTAGCACCAGGAATTTGATGATTGCATCACACAAGTCAAGATGCTGATATACTGTTCTACTGCATATTTCCTACCAAGAGCAAGGACTACGACACTGCTCAGTCTTAAAATGGTTTGGTTCTTTCACTTACTGGAGCAGTGCTGTATGGTGGTTGCCCCAGTAACAGTGGTGGTTCCATAGAAAGGGCAGGAGAGGCAGTAAGAGCGACCTTGTTCAGGTTGGTAGTAATCTCTGGGACAAGGATAACAGGGAACCAGACCAGTGCGGGAGAAATGACCTGAAGAACAGGGCACTAAAGGAGAGAAATGAAGATATTGATGCCAGAATGTCCCAAAAATGTTCAGAAAAATGTTTCCTGGTTTAAAAATCCAAGTCAACAGTGAACCTGTAAGTTATATTTGATCCAGATTTATTATGTAACATAAAAGGCACTTTTATAAAATCTGTAAGAAGGAATTTCTGATATGATTGAAAAAAAATTTTTTTGCTCACAGGCTGGAATAATTACCTAGGTGCATATGTAAGAACTTCATAATGACAAATGCTTCATGAATCATACACAGCAGTACCTCCACACTCCTCCTCCTCCACAGCTCCCCTTGTGACGGTTGATGTTTCATCCGGACAGACGAGACACTCTCTGGCGCCATAACCTGGCTGGAAGTGACCCAGTGGGCACGACTCACAGATCTCCAAGCCGTTAAGAGAGTGACTGCCAGGCTTACACTGTCCTAAAAGCACATTGATATACGACACTCAAATGTAAATTTTTATCCAAATATTTTTTCTTAAAGTTTTACTCTTTTTTTGTATTAATAATTAATTTCAATTAATGTTATGTGCTTCTTTTTTAGGTCTACAGGACTACGTTTAACAGTGAATGAGACCAAAGAAAATCAGAACTGACATTTGATTCATGAGCTATAGTCAGACACAGAAAGTAAATGACAAAAAAACAACAGCTCTGTGAAATATAATTTATTAATTTCAAAGTCTGATCTATGCTTATTTTGTCCTGTTGCCTGCTAAAGTTGTTTCTTTTCAAAATAAATTGCTCTTGTTTGCTTTTGTAAGCCAAAAGAGAGGCATCTGTTTTGTAACCAGGTAAAAACTACACACAGTGCCTATTAAAAATATTCATCCCCTCGGATGTTTTACCCTTTAATTGATTTTATAAATCAATCATGGTTTATATTTTTAGTAGTCTCAAAATTAGTGAAATGGGGATCACCAGAGTGCAGTGAATTTGTCTCAAATGAATGTAGTATAAAGACACCTGCGTCTGGGAGGTCAACTCAGTACTCCTGGCTACCATTACACCATGAAGACAAAAGAACACTCCAAACAACTCAGAGAAAGATTATTGAAAAGATTAAGTCAGGGGTTGGATACAAACAAATTTCAAAGGCACTGAACATCCCCCTGAGTTCAGGTTAATCCATCATCAAGAAATGGCACATGTGACTGTGCAAGAAAGACACTACTGAGAGAGGCCACCAAGACACCTATGACTACTCTTAAGGAGTTACAAGCTTCAGCAGCTGCGATGGGAGAGACTCTGAATACAACGGCTGTTGCCCAGGTTCTTCACAAGTCAAGGCTTTATAGGAAAGTGGTTAGGAGAAAGCAACTGTTGAAGACAACTCACATTAAATCATGAATAGAGTTTGCTAAAAGGCATGTGTGAGACTCGATAGTCATGTGGAAGAAAGTTGAGACCAAAATGGTGCTTTTTGGCCATCAGACAAGACGTTTAAGATTTTAGAATCTTAAACAGAATTAATCAGCAAAGTAAAATCAGTAAGTATAAGGTCTGAATGTGAGCTCTGAGCGTTACCTTTGCACTCAGAGATGCTGCGGGAATGCAGGTAGGCCGTGGAGGTTCCCTCTGGGCAGGACTTACACTCGAGCTGACCCTCCTGGTCCTGGAAGGAGCCGAGCCAGCAGCTCGCACACTCGTTATGCTCCAGGGAGAAGTACGTTCCCACTGGACATTGGACTGCAACAGCAAAATTAGAGGAAGTCAACATAAAACAATATACAGTAAACATGCTTTTACAAACATATCATACATTTTTGTACATATCATAGTGTAATAAATTGAGTTATTCATACTTTTGACAGAACTGGGTTCAAATTCCTAAAATCCCCACAAACTTACCGCACATCCGCCCCTTTAGCACCGACCCCGGCCGGCAGGACAGAAATGCCTTCTTACTCTCCAGAGATTTAGGATCAGATACAATCATCTCAGAGGAAACATGAAAACTAGACAGTGGCTGTTTGGCCAGCGTACGCTTCAGACGATTGGTCAGTTGCTCCAGGGTGCGCAGGAGTCTCTTCTGATTGGCCACTTCAATTGAGTCGTTCCTCGATATAGGCAGAGGTATGCTTGCTGGGAGAATGGACTGAGTTTAACGGACTGATAACTGATGGTGAATGATGTATTTAAATGGAGATAAAGTTGAAAAAGAAAGTAACATACCTGTGATGTTGAAAAAGATCTGGATTTTTTGGTCTCTGGTTGGTCCTGTGATTTTGCGGTGCCTTTTTGAGCGTGGGTGAGGCTGCATGCTGCCGTCCTGCTGCCGTCTGGCGAGATGCCGACTGCCTGCGGCGAAACCAGTCTCAAAGTATGCATAATCCTGAGCACCCTGAGGACCCCAGTTGTTGCTCCAGCCTCCTGGTGCTGTTAAACATTAGAGAAGGGAAAATAAGAGGCTACACTCTATCTAAAAGGCTGGAAGTTTATTGGGATTTTTTGTATGTGTTAATATTACCAATGGAAAATCCATTCTCATAGTCGTAGTTGTACTCCAGACAGTGACCTTGTGACATCACTTCCAGCTTGCAGATGACATCATCACTGCTGCAGATATTGGGAAGCTGTCAGGAAGGAGAAAAAGGAAAGCAACGTAAACTTTTAGGACAATAAATGACAAATAAGACAATAAAAAATTGATAGATTTGTGCATTTTCCCATATACGTCACATTTCAGACACCACAAAACGTATTCAAGGCCCTCAAACCTACAATTTGGCTTCCTAATTTATCATAGAATTGACCTGTGTTTATTTAAAGTCATTGTAGAGGGCATCCCAGGTCAAACAGAACCTCAGACTAAGACATAACTGAGTCTGGGACCATTTCATTTTGCTTAATTTGGTCTGGGTAGGGTGCTATTAGCACAAGTCCTGGGTCCATTTAAATGTATCATAATACCCAGTTTCAACAAAACAGCAAAGAACAAATAAAATAAAACGGATCAATTAAAAATGTGTGAATATGTTGTACAGTAGAAACTGCAGTAGAACAGCATTTTAGCTGTACTTTTTATTTTTGGATTTGTCTAATCAATATTGGCATGCATGTTTCTCTCCTGTCACACAACTACTGATGTTTTTTTTAACGCAAATAAAGATTTTGTAATTTTTTTACTGTTCAGACCAATGGGACCTCAGGACAAATATTCCTTGGTCCATAAGGGTTTCATTTCACATTTTTAACCGGCAAACACCCCCTGAATCAGTTTCATATGAGCGTAAATAGAAATGATACATGTTGTAAATATCTGTCCTTACCATGCCTTCAAGTCTGGAGTTAAACTCTCCAGTAAACGACTTGACCAAGTCCACATCATCACAGCGAGACGCTTTAAACAGCATCTCAAATGGCTTCAAACCATTGTTTGCAATACGGTTCACTAAAAAAGAAAGAACAGAGAGTTTTCTTCAGATTTATGCACATCAAATATCTTTTCCTTTTGATCCTGGCAGCCAATACTCATGTTAGGAGTGTCAATTCCATGCATCCCAGAGTTGTGTACATTCACAGGTATTTGTGCATCTGTGCTAAACATACAGGAGCAATCGGGTCTGTCTGCAGAGTACGGCGGCTCCCAGATGCCATTGTAGGCACAAAAGTAGCTGTGGACAGCATCCTGAGTGAGGCTGTAGCCCTCTTTACAGTGAAGAGTACAGTTCACACCATCTTCTCCTTCTGAACAGATGAACTCTCCATTGACAGGTTTGTATGGCTGATCGCAGGTCGTTCCTTGAAACAAAGCAATAGACACTTATTAAGGTATTGAAAAACAAATTAATCCACAAAAGCTTTAAAATGTTGGTAGAGACTGTCACAGTTAAAATTAAAGTACCATAATTTTATGAGGGCATCAGGGTATTTCTTTACATTCTTGCATACTCTTACATGCACTATTATCTGCTTCAAAATTCTGTTTTTCCTCATGTCAATTTTTCAAGATTTTCAGTTGATGTTCAGAGGTGCACAAGGAATTACAGATGCGGCAAAAACTTCAAAAACATCATTTATGGAGCTATACTCAAACCACAGCCAGATATCTTTAAAAATAAGACCACAGTACATTTCTGATCGTGTCTAAAGAAACCCATTCTAACAGTACCTTGCACGGTGATGGTGAGGTTGCATGTACGGCTGTTCCCTGCAGCATCAGTCGCTGTGTACTGGACCAGAGTCTCTCCTACTGGAAACTGAGAGCCTGGAGGGTGGCTGCTGGTCACTGTGAGACGACCACCTGACACAGACATAAACATTACAAGAGTTTGAGTGATAAACATTAAGTGATGCATGGGAAAAAATATAAAATATCATATATTTCTGAAAGATTCAAATTCAGGGGATCTTAAGCAAAAGTCCAGGTTGACATCCATCCAAGTACAAGTAATAAAACTTAAGAAATTGTCCAAAAGAAATCTGCAGGATTTATAGCTGTTAAGATTGTGGTTTTCCTTCATATTTACCTCAAGAAAAACCTTAATTTCCAAGCTTGAATGTGTTGCTTTAAATATTTACTCAGCCTCTCCTGCAGGGGGCAGTGTTAGCCTTGAATCTTTTTCCAGGACTAAATGAGTCACTCTGACTAAACCACAAAAGTTGTGTTAAACAACAATACGATGACATGGGAGTGATGGGTCTGGGCATCACACTGCTGTAGAGAAATCCATCTCCTGAGACTGAAGAGGGAAAATTTCTTCAGTCTGGTTGGCCTGCATGAGAAGAAAGTGATGGATGGAGGCTTGGGAGAGACAGCGGTGCTGAGAGAAGTGTGTGAGAGTAAGTTTGCACGTGTGAAACACCTGCACTGTGAGTGTGAGACACGGACTAGATAAAAGAGGGAGAGAAGAAGGTGAAAAATGGAGTGACCTTTAGTTTAACTCTGGTCCACCTCCTCCTTTTAAACAGGCCTGACACAGGTCTGGCCTGCAGGAGTCTAGAGTCTACACTTATATATAGCCTGTGTGTGTGTTTGTAAGTGTGTTTATGTGCATGTCTATTGAGTGGCAGCTATATTTAGCTCTGGCATCAGGGTGTGGGCCTGGAAAAACAAAACACTGACGTCGAAGCAGTGCTGGGCTGACGTCGTGTGGCCCTGGAGCAGCCGCAGAGGCCTGTTATTACAGTGTGTGTAAGATTTGTGTGTGCGTTTGATGGGGGTGTACCTCTGCAGACAGGTGGGTAATAAGCACGCAGGGACGTCCCATTTAAGACCTGTGTTTATGCCGGCGTCCATGCTTGCAGACGTTTCTGTACACGTGAACATATATCTGACCTGCATTTCTACGCCTGTGTGAGTGTGGAGACAGAGCCAGTGAATTACACGTCCCTGGCTGTGGACTGCAGTCTGGTTTGTTGTCTGTCACCACTAAGACTGTTTGGGTACAGCTAAGGAGAGAGCGTGCCAAAGCTAGCAGATTTAGCGGCCTTGATGCTCTCCTTTATAACAGACCAGGCAGAGTTGCTAAGCATCGATATAGTGAGAGTAGCAGAGGGACTAATGCTGCAAACAAAGACTAACAAGGTGCATGTCGAATCCTCCAAACAGCCTCTCCAAACGGTGCACTGGATAGAAGTTATTCACTCTATGCCAAATTGCAAGTTGTTTGTCTCTGCTACAATGACCACTGCAGCAACCTTACACTATATGTACTCTGTATGCAGTATGCACACAAATGGAATATACTGTCGTACTTCATCAAGCATTGTGCTTTTAACTTTGGTTCTCATGCATTCTTTCTTAAATAAGGCCCTTGACTAAGGGCTGGTGAGGCATGCTGGCTTTTGTGCTTCTAAATGGAACCTGATGCTTTCAGACACTATTTTTTTTTTAAAGTATGAATGCATTGGGATCGGACTGGGGCCTCTCTAACCATGCAGAGCAGATGGATTGGCCAGAATCCATGTCTGTCATCAGGCTGATCCATCGTGTAAAGCTACATTCTGAATTGTTGGTGCTAGGTCTGAAAACAGACCTGACCAATCAGCATCATTTTAGTAGAATGAGGCAGAAGCTACAGGTGGAGTTTAGCTGTGCTAGGAGAGTGTAGCAATAGGGTTCAACAGTGTTACTCTTGAAGCAATAATTCCATTCATTTTTTTCATAGCAGATCTGATTATTAGTCATTTAATCAGACGTATCCTAGTAAGCCTTACCATGAGCTACACTAGTGGTTTATGCTCCTGTAGAAGACAAAATTTTGCAAGATATCAACCTCATTTTAAGAAAAATAGAAGTTATTTGCTAAAAATACAACAATACCTACAACCCTTGAGTGTCACAGCAATGTCTCTGATTAGTGGAGTCTCCAGTTACCATGGAATTGTCTACTGAGCCAGCAAACAAAGACTATCGACTGTACAGGCCACCACAGTATGAAGCAATAAATACTCAAACAACGATATAATACAACATTATCATTTCAAATATATCACTACAATAAAGATAAGGGTAGAAAAGAGGTAAATACATGACTGAAAGCTTGAAAAGCTATAAATTACAACAAATAAAATGAACTGCAATGGATTGTGGGATACGTAGTTCCTTCTTCCTTGTAAAAAAAATTAGTTTGACTTTTTCTGTATTTTTGAATGCCGTTTTTGCACCGAGTCAAATGCTGTATGGTCGTGAGTACTTAGGGAGCTGGTTAGCTTGGTTCATGCATTTAAAAGCACTGTAATAAGGATTTTATCAAATGTCTATGGGGGTTTTGGCTCTGGAGCACTGGCCTCTGGAGCCAGTGCTGCCAAAAAAGTGAGCAGATATTGTTGAGCTCTAGATGTAGCTATATTACAGTGTCAGTTTTATCAGATCTGGAACACAATTTAGTTGGTTTTGGGGCGACGGAAGTAGAGTACTTCAACATCAATCAACTACAAAAGAAAAACAGAAATTGGGTGAAAAGAAAAGAAAAGAAAAAAACAGCTAAAAAATGAAATATGGGCAAAGAATAGAAAGGGAAAGAAGGATTTTTTTTTAATCTATTTTTGTTAGGTAACTCATAAACTGACACTGGAGCAAAGCCCCACTTGAACTGGAAGGTGTTATTATTTATATTATTAATGTATTTCTCATACTTACAGTGCTTAACAAATTTATTAGACCACCACCTAAAGTAAGGGTTATGCCACAGCTGCCCTAAATTAACAGCATTGGTAATTCCCAAATCATTTTTTATGTTTCTACAATGGTTAATACACCAACATGTAGCATGTGTAACATGAAGCTCTTTAACCCAAATGATATTTTTAATACTAAAATATAATTATTGTTTTTATCCATGAATTTTCAAATTTACTGATTTACAAAAAAACTGAAAAAATAGTGAAGCACATTATTATTTCTTGATTAATATGTCAAATTATAGTTATTTACTTGCATTCCTGAACAGAAAAATGAGTTGTAGTGGTTGAATGTTATGCTTGATTCATTTCTGATTTCTCAGAGAAGCCCAGTGAGCCGGCTTAAATTTGTGTATAAAAAGGTGAATTCAGTTTGAAATTCCTCATTCCTGTTCAAAATGGTAAAATGTCAAGAGCTCAATGAAAATGAAAGAGTCAGTAAAGCACTTCATGACGCTGGATGGTCTCTGAGACAAATATGACAGGTGGTCTAATAAATTTGTTAAGCGCTGTATATGTATGCATACATTTATTTTTAACTTATACATAAATCTGACTCACTTACTGTCTCTCTCTTTACATCTAAAGCCTTTCTTCTTTGTAAATCATCACCACCAGTTACCTATAAATCATTTCCCTTTCGTTTGGTTTTGTCATGTCTTTCTAAAATGTATGATCAGTGTGTTAACTATCACTTGTCTTTGCACCACTTAATTACAAAAAGAACTGGACCACATTTCTTTATGAAACAAAGAGCAAGGGACAGCTTTTCTCCTAACTGGCCTAGGCATACGTTTTATCCACCAACAAGCTCCTTTGTTCATAAACTATGGCAGCACCAGCCTGTTGAGCTCAGATTACTACTGGTGCTGTGCATGGCAACTCCCTTACTTTGTCTTGTCACTCAACTACCTTATTTTGACTTGTTTTAGCCCATAGTGAATGTGAAAGACCGAACACTTGTGCAATTACCTGCCCTTTCCAGATGCTTTGTGTGGGAAGTTTTGCAGCTAAATGTGAAATATATCCACACAATGAATATGTGAAGCATTCTAGCTGTTGCGTCAGGTTTGTGTTGAACTGTAATAATGATGAGACAACAACCAACCAAACCAAACAGAAAAGATTTAAGTGCTGAATGTTCCTGTCTGATGAGATTGTATCTAAATTGTCTTAAAAACATAATCAAACTGTTTCTGTTGATATAATCTCAGACAGCATGGTGTGCTGCCCTTTTTTTTTTTAATCAATGCTCTCTCTTTTTCTCTCTCTTCCTCCTTCTATTAAATCATTTATCCTCATCATCAAGTGTTTTTATAAAGTTAATAAAGTGTTCTGAAATTTTATTTAGCATAGCAGAAAATAAAAGGGATCATATTTTTTGCATAAAGTAATAATAGCTGCATGCTTTACTTGTGCCAGGTAATAAATTCACATATGACTGATGAGTAGTCTGCGCGAAAACAAAAGGTTGTCTACTGTACGCTAAATGTTTCAAAGAAACATCTAAGGCCAGAATTACGTGGGCACGTCCAAAATTGTAATCCTGGTGTCATGCTTGGTGATGGATCCTGAGGCTAGACCAGTTGAGAAGCACTGCACTAGATTTACTTGGCATTTATAACAGCTACTCTATGAAAAGTACACAGTTATGGGTAAAGAGGATGGATATAATCATCTTCTTCCACAAATTTCTCCTTTGTTAAAGTAGACAACATATTTTTTATTCTCCCATGACTACCTTTACTTAAAAAAATGACATCAATCAAAAAAAAGCAGTTAAAAAGAATCAAAGGGGTAATCACTTAAAGACATTTTTAGGACGTCAGCATTTCATCTTTTACATCAGGAGTTTTACTTGTGATTCAGCTGTATTAATGGTTTAAAGACATTAATCTACAGCAGGAAAAACGACTTTTAGCTGTTATATACTGCAGTTATGCTGTTTCAGATGCTGATTACCTCTACTCAATCTGTAAATGTGGAACTAAATGAATATTTCCCTCATGAGTGTAATTCTTTTGTTTCACCTTGGCTTGACAGTGATTAATATCCTGATCTATCAAGCATTGCGGTCACTCTGATTCATTAAATAAAGATTTGACAGGTAATTTAAAAACATTTAACTCCCATATGAGTCAAGTACTCACATTATTATACAAATTATTACGTGAAAGTTGATGGCATTGGTGCAAACTCACACATTTTATTGCAAAAACACCTGCTCCCCATCTGTTTTTACATTAATGACATTAACAGACTCTTAAAAACTTCATCCATCCACTGCTTTCTTTTTCTCTCTCTATCGCTCTTAAAGACACAGACACACAAGTGAAGCTTTCAAGCACATAATTACAACCCATCCTGTCACTGTTGCACCATACGTCCCATGTTTCTCACCATTATTCACTCACGTAAAAGCCCTCCTCTGATCCCCTTTTTCCAGTCACCTAACGGAAATATCCTGTTTAACCATCATCATCAACAGCGGAGGAGAAAGAGGGTGGAGTGGAACACAGGAGAAAAAGACCATCCAGACATACCTGAGTTGTCGGAAAACTGCGGCACCTCCCAAACGACCGCCGTCGTCTCTGCGTCTGTGGCCTGGACAGTGGGCGGGGACCTGCATCTGTCAATCACAGGGGGCTCCGTATCTGAGAGGAGATGTAAGGTTGTTAACAAGAGGTGTAATTCTGCCGAAACAGATGGAAACATGCAATAGAACTGCATATTTAACACCAATAAAAATACCAGAATCAGGCTTTTAGGATGTGGTGCAAAACAACCAATCACTCCAAAGACTGGAAGAAAGAAATACTAAAAGAAAAGAGCAACGTTTTAGCCTGTGATTGGACTTTTAGATGCAGAGTGTCAGAGGGCACCGGTTAAACACATGTCTCTAATAAAAACCCACAACGTTCCACCGACATAATAACATATGGAAATGTTCACGGCTACCATGCTTGAGGTTTTCCCCCTGACTGCTGTGATTACTGAGCGGTTGACACGGGACACCCCTGTTTTTCTCTCTCTGCAGTAACACAGTTTGGCACCTGCTGGGGGGCGGACAAACTCCTCAATTAAATCAGTTTTACGTCAAATGAAGGAGGAAATCTGCAACTGAGGCAGGCGGTGGAGTAGCATTTGTTTAAGCTGTGAATTTGTCGCTTTATATTCAAATTAAAATGCTGACTGCTTGGTCTAGCACCTCCTTGGGGATGTTTTTGTTTCTTTAAATCAGATCTGATGTAGACGACAAAGCAACGTTTGCAGTTTAGGCTGGTAAGAGTTCAGTTAAACACATCAAACCATAACTGTGAATGCACCAGCACTGTGGGGAGTATGGGTGCAACTTCAGTCCTTAAAACCATGTATAAAGTCATCCATATGTGTGTACTTTCACCAGCATTTGTGATGAGACTAATGAGACAAAAGAATAGAAACACTACAGAGCTGATGTAGCTGTTGCAGAGGAACACCTCAACTCATTTTGAAGTTATCTGGGTGCTTTGTATAAGAAAAGACAGCTGGGAATACTGGCATGCTTGTCATATCTCTTGATACTATGGACATTACCACAATTCTCCTATTTTTCAGTCCAGAAAAGTTTTTTTATACCTCCAGTATTTATAGAATTCTGTAAACAATATTATGTTCATTCAATATAGATCTAAAAATCCACAGTATGAAGAGTCTTTTCCTTTCTCTGCTTCTACTATTTGTCACTACTATTTGTCACTAAATTGACTCACACTGAGGTCTGTATGCAGAATACTCCACTGTGTTGATTTAATCTTAAGAGGGATGAACTTACCGATGACCGTGACAGTGAAAGAGCAGTTGGCCTGGTTCCCTGAGCGATCTGTAGCTGTATAGATGATGATTTCTTTTCCGATGGGGAACAGTGCAGGGGGAGTGTAGACTGGCTTCACCTGCAGTGCCACCTAGAGGAGAGGAAGATGTGAAAATATGAAGAGCTAAATAAAGACGAGACCTAGGTGAAGGAGTTTTTTGCTACATTCTATCATTAAATACATGATTTTGTTAATTATTATCTATAACTCAATAGTAGTATTTAGTGTTCTTCTAGTTCACATTGCATGTTACCTTCTCTTTTTTTAAAATTATTTTATTGAACCTTTATTTAACCAGATAAAGACCCACTGAGATTGAGATCTCTTTCGCAAGGGTGAGCTGGGCAAGATGTCAGCAGCACACATCAACAATACAATGCAGAGACAGATTACAACAATAAGTTAAAAACAAACAATCATTTTTTAAAGTGCATAGGTAATTGGAGATAGGTGCTACAAAAATGACTCACTATAACAAGTTTATTAGCACATGTACTGTTCCATGGTCTGTCTGGCCAATGTCTGTCATTTAAGACAGAATAAAAGGATCCAAGTGAAATGAGTTCAGACAGTTTCAAATAGGATGTGACAAGATTCAAGAGGATCTTATTTCTTGTGAGTGGGTTTGGCATCAGCTCATTCAACTGACATAAATACTGCCTCATTTTTCATGATTATGAAGCTTAGTTTATAAACTTAGAGATGTTTTTCATGACTAAATTTGGACTGGTGGTTCATAACACAGTAGCCTTTCATACAACAAACCTCAAATACAGTTTTTTTTTAAACACTTTACAGAGACTTTAAAAGTAAAAGAATTTCAATTTCAGTTTTCACAGCTTTCAAAAATCCAAATGACGTTCATCTTTGATTTTTCATCATTTTTCGGTATTTGAAGAAAAGATGGGGGACTGGCTGCACCCCAGATATTGAGACTGTAAGTCCCCCAAGCACACAGCCAAGGTTCAAAACCAACCTGCGGCTCTTTTTCTGCGTGTAATTTTCATCCTCTCTTTTGTTGATTTCCTACTCTATCAAATGTGCTCTCAAATAAAAGCATTAAAGGCCCCAAATATCCTAAAGAAAGGAAAAATATATAATGTGTGCTAACAATAGCAGGAGTTACTACTTCCGTAAGCTTTGTTTAGTGAAGTTTCAAACCTCTTCCTTAGAGTTGTCGGTGGCAGTTGGGACGTCCCAGCTGACACTGGCGATGCCACGCCGCTCATCCGTCTCTGCAACGATGTCAGCAGGGCACTGAATCCACGGAGGTTCAGTGTCTGAGGAGAGAAAAAAGAAAACAAGAAAGATTTAGGTTAGGAGGAAGGAGAAAGTCAGAAACAGCAAGAGCTTCATCACAATTCAACCAATTGAAAGATTCTCATGGTGCAGATGTCCAGCCGTCACATCCTTTCACTTTTTTAACCTCAGCCTGCTGTTCGTTATCCCAGAGGAAGAACATGTGTGACCAATAACCTTTTTAATCACAAGACGTCACACTCTTATTACTTTGAATTAGTGAAACAGAGAGAGGGATCCCACTGTCAGTGTTTCAACAAGAACAGAACCCACTGCTGCCATGGATTAACACTGTATGTGGCTGTGTATATTGTCCTATTTTCACATTGGGCCATTAACTGGACAACAACACCATGTCACAAATATAGAGGTTACATGACCAAGTGGAGACTTGTGGTTTCAGGAACAGAGCTAACTAAAGCCAAAAGACTGTAGCTCCTTAAGTGTCTGTCATGAAGAATTTCTGTTGGATATGTCTGAGGTTATGTAAGCTCTTGAACAATGCAGCACTGCAAAAAAAGTATTTGCTGCCTTCCTGATTTCTTTATTTTTCTTTGCATATTTGTCACACCAAAACATTTCAGATCATCACCTGTGTGAAAAAGTAATTGACCACTAAACCTAATAACTGGTTGTGCCACTCTTGGTGGCAACACCTGCAAGCAGTTGCAATAACTGGCGATGAGTCTTTTACATCTCTGTGGAGGAATTTTGGCCCACTCTTCTTTTTTTAATATCAGCCATACTGGATGGTTTTCGAGCATGAACAGCCTAGAAGTCATGCCAGAGCATCTTATTCAAATTTAAGTCTGGACTTTGACTGTCTTTCATTTTGTTTTGTTTTTTAAAGCCACTCAGAGATGGACTTGCTGGTGGGTTTGGGATCATTGTCCTGCTGGATAACCCAAGAGTACTTGAACTTGAGGTCATGAACTGATGGCCGGACATTCCCCTTCAGGACTTTCTAGTAGAGAGCAGAATTCATGGTTCCATCAATTATGGCAAGATGCCCAGGTCTTGAAGCAGCAAAGCAGCCCCAGACCACCACACTACCACTACTGTGAAATGTTGTGTTAGTTCGTATATGTATAAAATAGGAGTAGTCTTTTTTTATCCAAAAAGTTCAACTTTTGTCTGGTCATTCCACCAAATATTTTCTCAAAAGTCTTGGTGATCATCAAGATGTTTTTTGGCAAATGTGAGATGAGACTTTGTGTTCTTTTAAGTCAGCAGTGGCTTTCACCTAGTAACTCTCCCATGGATGGCATTTTTGCCTTTTGTTATTGTTGAATCATGAACACTGATGAGTTCTTGGAGTAATTTTGGCAGGCCTGCCCCTCCTGGGAAGATTCAACATGGTTCCAAGTTTTCTCCATTTGTGGATAATGGCTCTCATGACAGTTCACCTTTGAGATGGCTTTGTAACCCTTTTCAGACTGATAGATGTCAATGACTTTATTTTTCTTTCATCTGTTCATGAATTTCTTTAGATCACGGCATGATGTGTTGTTTTTGAGATCTTTTAGCCTACTTCATTTAGTCAGACAGGTTCTATTTAAGTGATTTCTTGATTCAACAGGTCTGGCAGTAATAAGGCCTGGGTGCGGCTTGGAAAATTGAACTCAGCTTTCCAAAAATGTGGTTAATCACAGTTTATTCATGACTTAAGAAGGTGGCAAGAAATTCTTTATCTAAGGCCAGATAAGTTTGGATGGCTTTGTTTCCATTAGTAAATAGAATTACCATTTAAAACTGCATTTTTTAATTTACCTGGGTAATCTTTGTCTAACATTAAATTTTTTTGATGATCTGAAACATTCTAGTATGAGAAATGTCAGAAATATAAGAAATCAGAAAGTGGGGAAATACTTTTTCATAGCACAGTTTATGCATAAAATCAGAGTAGTCACTTTTGGAAGTGATTGTAGACATCTCAGTGTGCAAATTCTACATAGTATACCTTTAAATGCCATCTATCTTTTATCCTATCAATGATCTTTTGAAAAAAAAAAAAAAACTCTTCATCCAAACTCTTCATCCTTGTTCTCATTCTCCTTCCAAACAGCATGTTGTAATAAAGTGAAAGTTGATGGTTGGAACCTGCAGTAAATAAGAAAATCATCCAAGAGTTTGAATCTCTCATCGATCAGAAGTAGTCATGCCTGTTGTGTTGTGTAAGAGAGTTGTTCACATCTGGACCTGATGACCCATCCACTTAGGCATCCATCTCTGCTAAACATGAACAGCAACATGAGCTCTATCCAACTCTGTTTATATTCATAACAATGGAGAAAATATTTCACTTCGGGGGTCATCGGAATGAAATGAAAGGCACTTGTAATTCATGATACACTTCTTATTTCTTGATCTCCACTTGTTGACATTGAATCTCCCTGATTTCCTCCCTCCCTTCATCATATTTTGTCCAAGAGGATCAGAAAACTTCAATTTTCTTCCACCAGATGCCTCATTCTCCTTTCTCACTTTCCTGTCCCCCTTTCCTTTTCATCTCTATATCACCATTTCCTCCACAGAAGTTTCCTCATTAGCAAACTTTCACCTCACTTGAAGAAGTGAGGGGACATCTGAAGGGAGGGAGGCAGACCACCTGTTTCACCTGCAAGGCATCTGGAGGTTCTGCAGCCTCTCATAATGATCTCCAGCCTCCAGTTGGCGCTTGGACATGGTATGGTTTGAGTTAGTGACCTGAGGCCAGCTTCAAAACAGAGTCAGCTCCATTCTCACCATTCACAAAGAGGAGAAAAATGCAGGGAGGGGGAAAGAGAGAATGGAAAAAGTTCTCCCTCCAAGTTTCCTGCTGTTTACTTTTTATATCTTCCTCTTTCTCTGTGAATCCAGGACCTTTTCTCTCTTTTAGCTCTTTAACAATCCTTCCATTTTTGCTTTACAAATAAACCCCACAATTTACAAGTTTTGTTCATTCTAACACTGTAAAATGAGCTCTAATTCCAATTACCTATAACAGACTTTCTTACCTCTCAGGAAAGGAAAGCTGGACAACAGGTGCAGCCAAAAAAGCTATTAGTTACAATCATTTATTCCACAAAAGAAAATGGTCTTAGGAAGTTTCTCCAATTCAAAATGACTCTGCTGCATATGTGCTACTTTAATGTGTATTTTAGGATTAAAGTGACAGACCTGTTTCAACGGAGTCCAGCCAATTGGTGCTAGTCTGACAATTAGTAAAATGTGGATCACCTGAGTGCACTGAATGTGTCTCACGTGACTGTAGTATAAACACACCTGTGTCCGGGAGGTCCAGTCACTGGTTAATCAGTATTCCTGGCTGCCATTACACCATAAAGACAAAAGAACACTCCAAGAAACTCAGAGAAAAGGTTACTGAAAGTATTAGTCAGGGGATGGTACAAACAAATTTTCCAAGGCATTGAACATCCCCCAGAGTTCAGTTAAATCCATCATCATGAAATATAAGGAACACGGCACATTTTATGTGCCTTCACCATCCATCCTGACAGAGAGCTACATACAGCACATGCTCATGTGTCATAGCACTGAGCCAAGTTCAAGAGATGGAGAGTAACTTTTTAATTCAGTCTCTGTTATGAACTGTGAGTAGGCTACAAACTCATGCCTTAACTTGTTATATTTCCATGGCTGATTTCCACATAATACATGGGCATACTACGGTGTTGAAGTGAACTTAGATCTAAGAGTAAATCAGATCTTTTCTAAAAAACAAACAAAACAAAAGATATTGCTTGAAAGTTACCCTGCCCCATTAAAAGAAATAAACTTATAGGTATCGTGGTCAGAATGTAAGGCTGCAGAGGTGGAAAGACTCACTTCCTAATGAGTGGCACGGACACAAAAACACAGCTGTGTATTACCTGTACAGACAGCTTTATACACATTAGCTGTCCAGTTTCCAGAGCCCAGACACACCGCCCTCCTGTTTCCCTTGAGAGTATAACCTTGGCGACAAGTGATCAGGCATGCAGAGCCAGGTGATGCAGCTCTCTTCGTGCAGGCAGGGGGCGACAGCAGGATGTTTCTCAAGGCGGAGATGGGAGGACAGCGAACCTCTGAGGAGTGAGAAATGAAGACACCGACAGATTAATCGGATTTCTCAAGAAATTAAGGGTTTGATTAAAAAAAAAAAACCTAAAGCAAAAAAAAAATCATGACTCCTTTTGAAATGTATTCAGCTGAAATTACATTCTTTAAAATCCCTTTTTACTCGGAAGGTTTTTTCCTCTCCTATTTATCTCGTATTACCTTCATTAAAGCATTTATTGCTTTCACTAATTCATTTACAGTTTAGACTTTTTAAATATCATTTTTTTATCATTCATTTATATTTAAGATTTAGCCTTTAATGCTTCATTCTTTCCCTCTTTCGTTCTTTCTTTCTTTATTATGCTGTCACTTCATTTTGTCTTCTATTTGTCCTCACGGTTAAATTTCATATTAACAGTAGCTTTCAGAGCAGAGCTTCTCTCTGTGTCAGGCCATGCTGGTTTTTTTTTTGCTTAATGAGTTTCAGGATTGACTTTTTCATCAAAGCAATTTTTCAATTCTCTTTAAAGGCTGCTTTACAAATATTAATAGCTTATATTAATTAATAATTATATAAAGAATAAATGAAGTTTAGCTTCTGTTTTATACAATTAAATAAATGTGAAAATTACAATACTTAAGCTTTTTTCGGTGGTATTGTAACTAACATTGGTAGAAATATAACCTCTGAGAGCTCTGACCACATCTCTGAACATCTGTCAAGCATTTGAAGGGTGCAGGCGAGTGTGGCTTTAACTTGATGATGGATTATTCTCATTCTCTAATTCCTCTTATTGTCTTTTGCTGAAGCAGCTAAAATGGGAAAACACACAGAGGAGGAGATTTCAATCAGATGAATAAATGTCTATGCGTCCACTCCGGCGGCCGAGGCGATCCTGTTTCACCGCAGTGCAAACAAACACTAAAACAAACCACTCAGCCCTACTGGCTGGGAGAAGAGGTAACGACATTTTGTGGGGGAAACGCTGAGATGACCAAACAAACAAATCTAACTTGCTCAGATGGTCGTTATCGATAAAAGGGAGAGTTTTCCGGAAGCCACCGGGTTGCCTGTTTTAAAATAGAGCAGTGAGCGGGTTGGTTGGAAGTGAGTCAGAGCAGGCCGGAGGTTTGCGGCTCTCACACTGTCCCTCTTTCTGTGTGTTTGTGTGCCTGGCATGAGTGTGTGCGACTATTTTAACTTAACTATCAGTTCTAAAGTGTGTGGGCACTTTTGTGTTCATGTGTATATGTGGTGACTGGAGTTTTTTTGCCATGAGAAAGCAGATGTATCTCCGAGGATGATGTAGTGCAAACACATGTTTAACCACTGTGCATGTGTGAGAGTGCGCTCTCATGTGTGTTCACATGTGTGTGTAAAACCACATGTTTTAACACAGAAATACTCTGATTACGTCATGTCGATTATACAGTCATGTATCTGATAAATGATCTGTCTGTTTTTGCAGCCAGACACGGATCCCTGATACACAGCTGAGCAGATAATGGGAGCTTATATTTAAACACAGTCAGACTTTAGTAAAGATGTACTGTGAGAGAAGTCTACTGTGAGTTTTTGAATTGACCCAGGGCTGCGAGGTTTATCCTGGAGAATAATGCAAATTAAATAAAGAAATCTAATCTAACCTCCCGGATGAGGGAAACACGTAACTGAGGACGAAGATATAAAAACAAAACAAAAACTCTAGGGTTTGAGATAGATTTGTTCACTCTGAGAGGAAACAAGTTAAGTGAATTAAACTGTGATTGAACTATGACCCAGTTTCTCCTCACAGTTTTATATGAAGATAAATTGCCAGTGTTGCATACGCAAATACAGGAAAAATACAGGTGAAATCAAATCAATCTAAATTCAAAGTTTGAAGAAAATCCCTGATATCTGATGATATGATATTCCAAATATTGCTTCGACAAGAATGGCCTTGAAAACAAGGGATAAGCATGAGGCTGAAAGACTTAACCTTTGACCTATGACCTCAAAAATGTAATCATATAATCGTTGAGCCAGAGAATTTATTTGGAAAACCTTAAAGAAAATTTTTCATACACTGGGATAGATAATGAGTTGGAGGTGATGAAGGCTTACCCACACACCGAGGTTGGGGTCCACTCCACTGCGAGTTATTCTGGCACACGAGTCTAGAGTCTCCCTCCAACCTGTAGCCTCGCTCACAGCCCACCTGACACTCCATCCTGAGGGAGGCGCCGCCATTGCTGCACTTCAGGAAGCCATGTGGGGGCCGAGAGAGGGGCGGGCAGGAGCGGACTGTTGGATGTAAAAACAAACAAAAATATTGAACATGAAAACCAAGGATCTGATTCACAGAAGGATTGCTCACCTTCAATTCCTGCTAAAATGAGTCAGAAAGCCACGGTCTAACTCACCAACCGCACGCAAAGAGTTAAATAATCTCCTAACTGTGCTGTAGAGCAAACAGTTTCTCTGTGTAGGTGTTTGTGTCATTATGAGCTCATTTGGGGGGGAACTGACCCTTTCTGTAAAACTATCTGATTCACAAGCACCAGCACTAACAGCTGCTACAGTTAGTATGAAAGATGTCTGTTCAGTGTCCCATGTGCAAACTTTTCAGCAATCACCACAATCACACTTTCACCTCTGTAGGGCTAAAAGATGAACGATCTATCCATGTGTGAAGTTTGGTGCCGTCAAACCGAAGAGTCTTCCTTTAAGTTGTCATTTCTTGCTCCACACAGTAAGGATGCTTTGGTTTAAACTGTGAAACTCATATTACATCTTTATTTTAGCTTTCCTTTCACTCCTTTGTCATCATTTCAGCATGTGAGTGCATCTCTGCACAACATAAAAGTGCAAATAGCCTCTGTCCACATTTAGAGCAAAAACAGAGAAAACTGCATGGAGCAGGGCTGCTTTATGGGTGAGTTTGGGACTGATGTGCTATATGCTTTAAAAATTAGACCCTGAGGTAAAGAGAAAGCAAATAATGCATTTTTTTTCTTTTTAGCTATGAACTGCCTTAATTGATAAAGGTTTTTGTGAATCAGGTCCTAAATGCTGACTGGGTCAGCATTATGCATGTTTTTTTTAATACTTTTATAAAACTTTGTGTTAACTTTAAAAAGGGCTGCCCAAAGAATTGGCTGAGCTCCTGAAAAACCTGGAGATTGGGCCCTCCCAGGTTGTGATTTATAGATGGTGTCAATACATGTGACTGATTTTGGAGCTGAAAGTATATCAAACTATTGCCGGGTTACGATGTAGGAGTTATTTATTTGTGCTATGACCCCTTTTCACCATCTTTTCTGCCTAATTTGCTACTTTGTTCCACTTTTAACAGATTTTTCCTTTTTTAACCCTTTCTTGCCGCTTTTAACCAATTTTGCCTTTTCTTTTTGGCTCTTTTATCCCATTTAAGCAACTTTTTACCAATTTTTTCAGCTTTATGTTCATTTTTGCCACTTTTGCTTTATTTGGGAACTTGAAGGAACTTTATCCACATTTCTGCCAATATTTTAGTCATTTTTTAAAATGTTTTGCCACTTTTTCTCATTATTGCCACTTTTTCTCTGGCGCTTTTATTCTATTTTTGCCTTTTCTTTTCTTTTCTTTTTTAACCTATTTTTGCCTCTTTCTTACCATTTCTACCACTTAAAACTCACTTTTGCCGCTTTCTCCCAATTTTTGCCACTTTTTATCCATGCCACTTTTTTTGCCACTTTTAACCTATTTTTGCATATTTTCACAATTATGTTATTGTTTTCTATGTAAGTTGTTAAAGATTTCTGACATTTGTGCACATAATGGCCTTGCTATGAAGTCTGACATTGATTTTCTAATTGTTTAATTCAGTGTGGCCATCAATGCTGTCAACATCACCAATAAAAAGGCCTTCTGTTTTAAGAAAAGGGGGGTATATTTCTAAAAAAGGCTATATTGTACACCAGCATACATTTTTGAAATTCGTTTTTTGTTGCTTTGGTAAAAGTGGTTATTATTCATAAAACAAAATATCATTATCCCGGCTTAACTTTACCATGATTTTGCTGACCTCCCTGAGCCCCCACTTTGGCTAGGCCCAAGAAAGCTCTCCCTTTTATTCCCTGTTATGAGTGGCCTTGACTCTGAGCATTAAGCAGTCTGGTATCATGAGCATTTCTGAGTAATCTGATGACTTCTTGGCCCAAATTGAGACCAAAAAAGGCCAATACAAAGTTTAACACAGGAAAAAAATCTGACTTTTTGATTTGCAATCAAGCTAAATCTCCAACTGTATACTTTTCCCAAGATACCAAAAATAAGGCCAGTCATGTTAAGAGAACTGTGTGGAAGATTTAAAACAAATGCCATGCTAAATATGAGGTGTAACTTCTAAACACAGGTACTCTACATAAATCACAGAACGAGGAGAAAGCAGTAAATCAGCTGCAGGAATCTGCAGTACAATTATCATCATCAACTTCATCTCTTGGCCCTTTAATTTAACTTAAAATTTGAAAGTCCCTATAAACAAAAACTCATGAGTTTCTGTTCTGAGTTAAACTGAGGTCTCGATGAGGGCGTGCACTGTGTTATTTCTCATAGACACACAGACAGGCGGAGGAGAGGATACCCCCTCCCTTAGGGCTTCACTAGCTGGGAGGTCCGACAGTTTGCGGCAGACTTGGTGTAACACATACAAGCAGACGTATGCACACACACTTCGAAATATATACCCAAAGCCGCTGCCATAAATCATGGACACACACCCTTGAAAATCTTGGTATTTCTGTGAGTCACACTGTTGCTGACTTGCTGGTAAAAATTCCCTTTACCTCGTTAATCTTTGACCCCTCTACTTTACTCTTCTTCCTTTCTTACACTTTCAATATCTTTCTCCTTCTTTATACTGAATTCTTCTCCTTCTAAACATCTGTCCTGGCAGAGAGCAGTAGCCTCACAGTAAATGATGATTCCATGTTCAGACTAAACACATATGATCCCAATACGAGTAGAGAAATCTCACACATGCAGCCTCCATCTCACTCTAAAGCATGCCGACTCACTCTTGATACAGGGATTTAAAGCTACATAAATGTTTACGAATGTTCACAGACGTTACAAGAGGGTCTGTGAGGGCTTTGAAATACGTCCTGTAGCTTCATGAGGAATTATAGGAGACATATGGTGCGGAGGAACCTGCTAGGATCAATCAGATAAGCTTGGATGTAAGTGTGTAATGATTATATAGCCAGGAGCATCGTACTGTGTGATACCAAGAGCTTTATAGAGGATAAAACAAAGCCTGCAATACAGAAAGATGTAAACACAGTCTGATGAAATAACTTTTACTTCAGCAGCTAATCTGATTTCTGGGATTTACCCTTAATACAGGCAAGCTTCATTATTTTCAATTTTTATTTGTTTCAACTTGAAGCCTTAAATTAAAGAATGTGCTCTGCTTTAGGTATGTCTCATGCAACTTTTATTGTTCAAAATTCATAGTCGCATGACCAGCATGGAGGCCTGGAGGACAAAAGAACTTGGGAAAGCAGGGAGAAGGGTCTAGCTGCAGCCGCAGCCGCTACAAACCACGCTCCGTACAAAATACACCCCCTACAAAACACGCCCCATCGATCCATACAATAAATTAATTCTAACCTAACCCCAGGAAGCTATTTAATTAAAAACACACCTACCCCAACGAGCTACCCTTAAATCTAACCAGTGGAAACTAAAATACTCATCTTAACCTAAAGCCAATTAAGGCCTATCTAAACTAATCTAAGTTAACCTTAAACTAAGCAAATAGCACAAGTGGGCGTGTTTTGTAGGGGATGTTGTTTGTACAGTACCCGCTGTATTATTATTATTGGGTATTATTGAAAGCAGCAGCTACTGAACACAATGAGGAGATTAAAAGTTAACATCCATGAAAAATGATGTCAATGCAAAAGTGCACAGAAAAAACTGCGGCATCTCAAATAACCACTTGGGGCTGGCTGCAGAAGCACTGGTAATCACATACACTCCTATGTTAAAATACTGATTTTTACAGGACAACAAACATGTTTGCAGCCTGCTTAAAAAAATATTTTGGTTGGAATAAGTCATGTTTTTATGGAGACACAACTGTAAAAGGGGATCTTTTCCTAACTCATTCATTTTAGTCATAAGAAGGATTTCAAGTTCTGCATAATTAGGAGCATATCTGATATCACTGCAAGCCAGTATGTTGTAGCTTTTTAGTCAGGAGGCTTGGGACCCACCTCAGCTTTGCATCTCTGTTTGTGTCACTGGCTGATCTCAAGTTAGTTTGAGATTCATGGGGACCACCACAGATTGGCTTCAAAGCCCCCCTCAGTAGCCAAACTGCTGGCATAACTCAGACTGTTCAATAATCCACAGCCTAGATACTAGTTACAGAGCTGCAGCACGGGCTTGATGATTTTTAATCTCTACGAAAGACACATTTATGTCACCTGACAACTGCTGAAAACAGCAGTATAAAGATAAATTTCAAGATCTGGACATGTGTGAGCCTTATACAGCCCAAAGGACACTATATTAATTGTTAATTAGCTGAGATGCTGAATCAGCATATTTACAAAAAAAAAATGGTACTGACTAGGGATGCACAGAGGCCTTGGTTTCAACTGGGGGAAGCCAACATCAGCCCTATTTTCAACATCTGCCACTGGCCAAATAATGTGGAAAGAACGGATATCAGTTACCAGTGTTTATCTGTTATGTTTAATCTATTTCATGTTGGCATCTGCACCGTAAAAACTAACATCAATTTTACCACAAAACACTGAGTCGAACTGACTCAGTGTTCTGTAACCTGGAATAAACACTTATTATAAACAGGTAACTTGTTCTCCTTGGCCATAAAAGCTCAAAAAAGGATTTTCTTGTTTAAAAAAATCAAGTATTTAGAACTTGCAATTTTTTTGCTGCACTGTTTAACCAAACATTAAAAGGAGGTTAAAATGGGTTGTGTTTACTGAAAAATTAAAAAACAGCTATTTTAACTAACTTTTTTTGAGTAGATAGAACTTGCTTTTAGTCTTAAGTTAACAGCACCCAAACAATTTAAGCAGTTTTGTCATTGTACTCAAATTATTTGACTGTCATCCCTTAATCTGCTTAGTTTTCCCAGAATGCCTTTGGAGATTACATCCTTTTGAACCATAAACAGACTTACCATCCCAGTTAAGAGGTCCTGCCCATCTAGGATAATATTAATGCTGATGTTAATGTATGAATGTTGGATGGTATGCCAAACTCAATGAGATTTCAGCTGCTGGTTCAGTGAGTCACTAACAGCCATTGTTGTATATTTTTGCTTAAGTTAGCCTACTTTAGGTGGAAAAGTAACTTAAAATGTCTTAAAAAGATACTAATTTTTCAGTGAGCACTACTGGTCAGACAATAAGGTACCTATAATATTTTCAGTTCTGTGAAATTTTTAGGGTTTGCAGTGCACTGATAAATGAGTGAATTATAAGTAGAGCACACCCAAAGTAGATAATCTAGCTGCAGTACTGCAATATTAAATCAAAAATTTGAGTCTAGTTTTTAATACTTAAAATAATTCATTCAAAGCAAGTATAGCACACTTAAAATAATGAAGTAATCATCAGGATATATAAATCAGAAATATTAAGATAGTGTAATTGCAGCTTGTTTAAAATAAGCAAGTTATTTGAACTCACAAAAGTCAAGTTTAGTTTACTTGTTATTTTTGAGGCAACAAGTTGCCACATTTTTTAAATTAAGCTCAATTTATTATATTTTACAATGCAACAAATTTTAAAATTTTTTATTGGAAGAAGAAGAAACTAGTTCTGCAAACTCTGATCTGTTTTAATGGTCAGACATGACAGAATATGTTGGTACACTTAGAGCTTTACACCCAGAAGAGGAACTGAAAAACAAGCAAAATAAGCATCAGTTAAATTGTTGTTACACATCACTAATTTTCACAATAAGTGTATCTCTAGGACTGATACTGTGTCAGACACAAAGATGCCTAAAGTCTAAAGTAACATGATGTCACCTTGTTACTTTATTTATAGTCTTTTTTAAGGTCAAACCATCCATGCACATTTTCAGCTTGGGCATAACGACCGGCTGGAAATACTACAAATTGAGACAACCTTGAAATATCATATATAGATTTTTCACTAGGAGGAGGTGGGAAAGTTGGATCAACAAAATGCAAGTGCAACTTTAACCAGTGGAAACACATTCAGTGAATTAATGATGATGGCTGAGGATTAAGAAAGCACACAGCGCTGTCACTAGAACCTTTTCAAGAACACACAGGTTAAGTAAAAGTTATCAAAAGTTCTCTATTTTACCATTAAACCCACCTTTGTTTCATCTCTTTACCACTGCTGTCTGCAGTGTTTTCTCATTCGTTATTATGAGTAGTGCTCAATCTATTGACTCCTAATGTTAGCATTGTAGCAGTTGATGGAAAAATGCACACATTTTCATTTTTATTTTGTTGATTTTCTTATCATTTGTTTAAACATTGTGATACATTTGGGCAGAAGCCCACTATTGTTGTCAAATGCTTTCTTATTGGTGGATTAATGTTAAGGCTTTGTAAATAACATAAAAAGTACAGCCTCGATCTGCACTTCATGTGAAGTAACATGACATTACTTTTGCTGTACTTAGCTTTAGGGAGAACAATAATAGTCAGATGAAATCATCAATAGATGATTTTTATTCAAAGGGCTGTGTCCTCCTCACCTCTGCAGCTCGCAGGCGTTCCTGACCAGGTGCCATCAGCCTGGCACAGTCTGATGCTGGTTCCCTGAAGGTCAAAATCCGGCTGGCATCGCACACCACAGGCCGCATCGAAGTGGTTGTTGCACACATTTTGAACAAAAAAGCCATTTTCTGGAGGAGATAGAACTGGACAGTGCACCACTGAGGAGAAGAGAAGAGAAGAGAAGAAAAATATTATGAAATCCAGAGTTTCATATTGTGGCTGACAGAGGAAGACATTTAAAAACAAACACAACACACACAAAGAGAAAACTCACTGGCAGGACATACATACACTCTGGAGAGTTAATGGTAATGACAAAGACGATGAGGAAGCATGACAGCAGAAAATTACAGGTTGTCAAACATCGCTTCTACTGACTGCTCAGAGGGAGGAAGAGAAAGCTTGAAAGTGATCATTAATAAAGATCATTGTTTTCAGATGATCCGTGGTGTGGAAACAACCCGATCATTCTTCAAGAACTGGGAGGAAATCCCAGTACTTCAGAGGAATACTGTGTTTTTGTTTCAGCTGATTTGTCTTAATGTATCGCTGCGTTTTACAAATGTTCAGTGCCCTTCATAAATGTCGTTTTTGGCCACAAATTCTCCCATATATCTGTATAAACCATGTTTATTCAGGTGTTAAAGCCTTTATGGAGTCATCCACATCATTACAAACTGCCTGAAAGTCATAGTATTTATGGGCTTTACTGTACAGCGGCTTCACCAACTTGGCTGGGAGTGAGATGAAAAGTGGAGACATGCACTTAAAAAAGGAAATTAGTAAAAGAAGAATGGCAGAATGGGCATCTGTAAATTGTTGGCATAGTTTTGTGGAGTTAAGACTTAAACTCAGGTTGTAGTCACAATCTTGTAAGAATGTCCTACAGCATACCAAAGCCTGTTTTTACAGCAGAAATAAACAAGTTTACAGCCTGGTTCAAAAACAGTTTAGGTCCAAAAAGCTCATAACTTTATTCATAATTGTGCTTAACCCTCTGAGCCCTATGCTATTTTTTCCAACCATTGTGTCTTGCCTGGACTTATTTTCTTAAAAAGCAGGTAATACATCAGCCCTGTGGTGCGAAGTCAAGCTCTAATCATCCTTTTTTTCAGGACAACCCCTTGACACAACATGATGCAATAACAGAACAGCCAGCAATTGATTGACAACCCCTCACCAAGCAATCTGGGAAAACAATATGCCAGTCAGCATAGCAGCTAGTGGCAAAAAAATGGTTTTAAAAAATTGATTAAAAAACATATAAAAAAGATGGTCAGTGTCAGATATACCAGTGTGGATTTAATCTTTAAAGTCCCCAACAAGTCTTCAAAGTTCGATGCTCACTTGAAATGCTTCCATAAGGGATTTAATAACATGGATAGCATCAATGGAATTATGCAACAGCTAGCTTCAAGAGGGAAAAATAAGAGGTTACTTTTTATGGCACATACTGTAGGTTATTTAACTCTTAATAACCTGTCACCTCCTGTTTTATACAACAACACCAGGCTGGGAGGGTTAACGGCTGTGCTGCTATTCCAGCACGTTCTGAGCAGTGAGGCAGTTTATACTGGCATAAACTTAGATGAAAAATTAGGTATCAAGAGTAGGGATGCACAATATTATCCGCATGGTATCAGAATAAGCAGGTATCAGCTTAAGAGGTGAAATATATTGTATGTATTAGCAGACATTATGTTAAAACTTATATATCGCTGTAAATATCAGCCATATGTATGAATGAGTTTTGGATGTCAGCTTAAGTTCTTTATCTTTGTTAATCCTCATTCCTTAAAATCTAAAGCATTTGTGCAGAACTGACTTTCATTTCTCTATTCAATCTTTATCTTGAAAGTGTAATTTTAGGACTGAAGTTTTAGGTCTAAACTACATTTAGATATTGCTATCAACTAAAATGAATCTGTAAATATCGACATATTGGATGTAAGTAAAAATCAAAACTCATACATTAAAAACACTGCTAATGCACATTATTTTCCTTTTTTTTGTGTGTTTTTCATATTCAAATTTTTTAAATATTGATTATATTTCTATACTATTCTATTTAAGGTGCATGCCACTAGAAGTTCTGCTGTTTTTACAATAGAAACTTAGTCATTTTTAATTATTCATCTATGTAAATTGATTGTATGTTTTTGTATGTAAAATGTTTGTCATACTCTAGGCCAGTGGCTCTCGACTGTTTTAGCCTCAGGACCCACCAACATCTTTACTGACAAATCATGACCCAAAGTGCCAAAAATTCTCCCTAGTGCACGTTTAGTGAATAAAAATATTGCAATTAAGATCTTCGATAGATCAGAATTTATGACTTGAACAAGAGACAGGCCAAAATTGACATGTTTTACAGCCCCTTTCCCTGTGATAACGTGCAAACTTCATGAACATGGTAAAAGCCACTCTTTCATTGCAGCAAAGGGTAAATGAGTTGAAATATCAATAAAACATTTCAATGTACTCATTATCACAATAAAACAGAGTAAAGTCAATGGTATGGTTGCGTGCTCTGCATAGACTTTTGCCACTGTTTTTTCAAAACACACACTGACCCACTGAAAACCTCTCCGCGACCCACTTTTGGATCCAGACCCACCAGTTGAGAACCACTTTTTAAGGCAATAAAACATAATGGATTATGGTTCTATATCCATATTTTATGCAATAATCACCTGGTTAATAAAACTCCCTGTTTAACAAATGCAATACAATTTCAGGTTCAAAAAGTCTGTTACTTTATTATCCGTTGCATGGAATCTATTGTGTTTGCAGCACTGCAGGAATGCAGCTGAAAAAGCAGAAAACAGAACCAAACTTCAATGAAAAATACTGTCCGTCTCATGAAAAGTATTTTTTCTCCTTTCCAGGCTTTGTGGGAAGAAATTTGCCTACAGTCACACCATAATTTACAAATTCAATTTAATGCTGCATAGAAGTCTGGAAGATGAGACCAAAATCTCACATGGAGAAAGAGAGAATCTTCAGTCCAGATGCTATTTTCACTTTCTACATCATGTCTTTGCTGTAAACCCAACATTTACTTTTTTGCAGCAGAAAAGCAATGGATGACATTTGAAATAATGAAAATAACACCAGGATCAAGTGAATTCAATCCTTTTTCATCAGCTGTCTGAAGAGGGAATAAGAAGTGATTCTCTGTCATGAGCTTTTCTCACCCTGGCAGGTCATCCCTATCTGCTGATAGCCCGACTTGCAGACGCAGTCAGTGAGGGAGGTGCTGCCAAGCTGGGAGGTGTGGTGAGGGTCAGGGCAGGGCAGGCAGGTGCTCAGGCCTCCTGGTGTTCCCTCTGGTTTATAGGTTCCGGGTGGACATGCTGGAGAGAAAAGAAGTATTTAAGTTAGAAACATGTGCCCAAACTTTCCCATAAATGTATGTAGTGTCACACAGGGAGAAAGAAGGAGACAGCTGGATGGAAATGTTGGATGGTGGAATATGTTTAAAGAAAATTAGGCTGAAACGAAAAGCCATTTCATGACAGAGTGAAAAACAGCTTTATGGATTTATGTGGAGACTTTGATCATATTCATGTCTGGACATGTACGGGAGAGATGGAAAGAGTGGCAAAAAAAAGGACAAAATGATCTCACAGGCGAAGTAGAGAAGACAAATCCAGCTCTGATTTTTAATTATTCCAAGCAGGGAATGAGCACAAATGCAACAAACACAGAAAGCTTTATGACTACCTTAAGCCAGAAACCCTTTTTGATCACCTGCACACGCTCAAAGACACGGGGTTCATGTGAAGGTCCTCCAACATTCCTTCATTCAACATCAGTCTACCGCCATAAAAATCGTCTCAGTGCAAAACTGCGTCTGCAGAGGAGTGAAAGTCTAAGACCGCATCCATCACACACTCTTATCTCTGCTTTAAAGGTCACTCTCACATGGGATTGCTCATAAATTACACATTACCTGATTTAACCCGATGTAATTCCCTGGAAGACGTATAATGATGTAATATGCATCTGCAGTGAGCTCATAAGTCTTTGATGTTTTTAGATTGTAAATTAGATCTCAAATTCTCATTATGATTATTTGAATTATGTTATTTCCAGGGGCAAAAGCAGCTCTTATCAGCTGTTATATGGGCACTTTCACACAAGCAATTTGCTTTGCTGGTAATTCCCATAATTCAAAGCGATTACTGGTGCACTTTGCAGGAAAAAAAATCTTTATCAGTGCTCCCCAAAGCTAGGGTAATTTTCCTCTGTTTGTGTTCATTTTCTAAGAATCAGAGCCACTTTAAAGAGAACTTTTCAAATAGCACAAACCAATATTTCTCCTATGACTGCTGCCATTGTAATTTTCATGTAAGCACAGCTCACATTCACAGTTTTACCATCATGTCTGATCAGAGATTGAAAACTATGTCTGAGTCACAACAAAATGACTTAGTAAACCATGTTTGCGTGAGCAATTAAACTTAAGAGCTGCCATATTGCTGTCATTTTAAGTTGAAAAATTCCAGCATGACCAAAGAGGAAAATTCCCTAATTATCTCATGGGCATGTCTCTGTGCTTCTGTACCCAGCATACAATCACCAAAGGGAAGATGGACTTCATGGACCTCCTGAGACACAAGCTTTTATTTTGTGTGCATTTTTGATATCTCCTTATCTTTACTACTTATAGTACAAAAACAAAACTTTGTATTGAAACAAGTTGTTTAAAAATGGCTGTCCTCATATGTGGACGGTGGGTTTATTTTACTGTTTAAGACAGTTTTTTTACTTGCAAACTGTAGGTTTCTTTCAAAAATCTTTGTTTTTACACAGGTTAAAAGTCCCGATGTCCTCATGCAAGGCCTTGCTGATTTAGAGGTGTTGTAGCTTGTTAATGTTAATAAATCTTTTCAAATTTGCATGCCTTATCAAATTTCAAAGTTTCAAACAAAAAAATTTGATGAATTTTTGTACCTTGGCTAGTTTTGTGTTGAAAACAGCTGGAGAGCATTTTGGTTAGAATAGTGGCTATCTTGAATGTATACTGTTAACTAAAAGGTGCTTTTGTGACCACAAGTTGGCAGACGAAGTGTCCAAGAGTGAGGCTCAGAGCGGTTTTAACTTCATCGACTAAAACTATGACCGGAAATGCTCATTGACTACCTTTTTCCCAAGAGAAAGACTAGATTAAAGCCTGTTTTTTGCTTGATGCATCTATGAAGTCGCGAGTGTCGGTGCTTCAAATGTGATTGTACGGTGAATTTTCACCTGGCCACGCACATCTCTGAAATTGTTACAGAAGCAGAGGCACCAGATGTCAAGATGGCTGATTTTTGAAGATCTTTTAGCAACAGAGGTGTAGGAAATCTAAACATCTATATGATTCTTCCTTGGAGGATTTCAGAGACAGCAGATGATGAAAAAATTACAGGCTTGAAATATCACACACAGCAGGAAAAGAAGAATGGTGTACAGTACAGTGCAGAGGTTGAGGCATGTAGTGCGCTAACGGTTCTTCACAGCTCCTGATGTTCCACAACCCCAGGCTGAAGAGAGGAGGGAGGGCGACCAGAGTCAGTTTGGACACATTTGACATGTACGTGTGTCGCTCAGCAGCCAAGGTCAAGCTTAACAGCATTTCTTTCGTCCGGGCCTTTGCACCCCTGGTAATACACCCAGCAACCACCAACAGTTTTCAGGTGCTTTGAACATACACACGACACCCAGGGGGTTGTGACAACCCTCCTACCCGCCCTAACAGTACCCTAGGCTATGTTTAAGCACCACATCTACCCATAACTCCACCCTAAAGCTGTGGTTTTTGTTTTGTTTCCATCAGATTATTTTCCCATGCCCTTGGTAATGTGCAAAGACATCTAGAGCATGATCTGGATTGTGTCAATCCTCCTTCCCACCCGATGGGGCCCTCAGGTGGGCGTACTCTCCATTACACGCCTTACTTCAGCCTCAAATGTTGGCCCAAACGGACCATCTCCTTTACCTTGTTTGTTTTAGCAACGTGAGTAAACAAATTCTGCTCTGCGTGGTTTTCCATATTGTAAACAATGATCAATCCTCAATAACTTTAATTAAAAGATGCTACAGACAGGATTTTTAAAGACACTGCCCCCTAGCTTTTGGAGAATATCGGTTTGCAACTAGGATCAAACTGGGTATAAATGCGCCAGATGTTGTAGTGCCACAAGTCCATGTCAGTTCTATGTCAGTTCCATGCCGTCCACATGGAAAGTGTAACAGAGCCTTAAGACTAGCTTAAAATAGATCTTTGATGATGAAAACTCAAGATGACTAAAATGCAATCTCCTTTTCACCAGTAGACAAAATCCATGATACATCTCACTGTGGGACAGTCTACTTCTCTTATAATACTTATCTCTCTTTTGTGCTGCTGTACACTGCACAGGTTGCCAAAACCTAGCAATAGCGTCACACCGGGGTGCGAGGGCCCTTCAGTGCTGCTTGCAGCCTTGGGTTCATTTTGCCTTTATGATGAAGCTAAAGGTGACAAGAAATATTGAGAACAGAGAAAGGGGGATGACATGCAGTAAACTGTCTGGGGCCACTACTTCAAGAGCTACAGCATCTGTAAATGGGAATTTCTTGAGCTAAACCAGTTTTATTGTCACTTACACCCTTTGTTAACTGGAGGGAAAGATATGGTAAAGTAGTGAATTTTAAGATGAATCCAGTAGATTATGAATGGCGCATTGTCTTGCTTGCTTCTCTTTATCTTAAGGACTAACAGAAGAAATGTGAAAGGACAGATTGCAGTTAGCTCTTTTATTTAATGATCTGATTTTTCTGATCCTTCTTCATATAAACTTGGGTTTTCTGTACACATGCATGTCTGAGCCATCCATACAAGAATGCTGTAATGAGTAAATCTCTCCAAACCGTGACTAGTTACAGTACTGCTACACACACTGACACAGAATCTTTCATTAGTGTCAAATAAAGTTAATTTATCATGGGATAGCATGTGTCGTTACTTTCCGGAGTGTTGCACTCTTACTTATGTCATAGCCTTTTCAAGCAGATCCAAATGTGGTTCGCACTGATTGGAAAAGCAAACTCTTCTTATTGACTGCAGATCTTAACATGCTACAAAGTCTCAGTGAGCTTTTTGAGACATTTTTATTTGGTGTTGTGCCCTTTAAATGAGAAAATTGTCATTTTCCAACCAGCACCCGCACACATCATTTAAACACTTAGGATAAATGTAAAAAAAAAAAAAAAAAATGCAGAAATACTTGTTTCTTTAAAGGATATTCACCATAAGTGTTAGCTTTACAACTCTCAGGAAAAGTAAGTAATAAGCTTGGATTTTGTCTCATTTTACAACTTCAAGCTAAAGTAAACTGTGTCAAAAAACATTCAAGCAGCTGGATTACAAGCAGCTCTGTAGTGTAGGTGCAACAGAGAAGCCACAGTACTAATGTTCCTCACAACTCATTTAGTTGCCGCTAAGCCAGAGGCCAGGTGTGAATTTCCACTGCTGAGCCAATGCCAGCCTCGCCTCCTTCCTCCAGCGCCCTCTCCCCTTCCTCCCTCAGCCAGGAGATGTTAACCGACTGTAAAGCAGACACCGGCTCCTGGAGCTGAAACGCACCCAGTAACCCACATCAGAAAGTCATTCAGTGATCGTTTGATAACAAAAGCAGGCGGTGCAGCGTCTCCATCCTGTTGAACTCGAAAAGAGGTTTCTTACATAAGCTGGAAGAGTCTCCTCTTTTCATATCCTCAGGAGTCTGTTTTACAGCTTCGTTTAAGGTTTTACAGGAAAGCTTGTCACTTTTTATGCAGATCATAATTTAGCCAGTGGAAATATTGTATTGAAAAAGTATAAAATATCAATTCCTGGAAGGTTTTCACACGCTGGCAGGTGAGAACGTACACAGAACACACAGAAGTTTAATGGTGAAGGGAATGTAGTTAGGATAGAGGGAAGGAGTCATTAATCTGACATGAAAATGAAAATCTGGATTGTGAACTTGGAGAAAAGTCTTCAAAAAGTATCACTGCTCCATTAATTGAGACCTCATGCTGAAACTAAATGTGTTTGGACCCTGTGCTCTTCTCATTTTGGGTCCATCTTAACTGTGTACCCTTCATTTGGAGAGGAAGTGGGGCATCAGAGGACCAGATGACCGTAAAGCAGAGAGAGCCTGCTGTGTCTGGACTTGCTGAGCAAATGCAGAGACAGCAGCTGGTTTAAAAAGAACCTCTGTATGCAAGAATGACCTAAAGAGAGGAAGAGGGGAGTCTATGTGATCAGAGGATACCTTTTTTTGCAAAACTCAAATTCCAAAGAAGTTGTGGCGCCATATAAATGTAAATAAAAATGTAATGCAATGATCATAATTAAACCCATATCTTATTCACAATAGAACAGAAAAAAACAAATGTTGAAACTGAGACATTTTACCATTTCACAAAAAATGTTACCTCATTTTGAATTTGAGGGCAACAAAAGTTCTCAGAGAAGTAGGAACAGGGCCATGTTAACCATTGTGTAGCACCCCCTCTTCTTTTAACAACAGCCTTTTAATACCTTGGAAGTGAGGAGACCAGTTGCTGGAATTTTGGGAGAGGACTGTTGTCCCATTCTAGTCTGATGGAAGATTCTTGTTGCTCAAGAGTCCTGGGTCTTCTTTCGCAGATTTTTCAGTATTTATGTGCCAATGGTTTTCTAAAGGTGAAAGAGCCAGTTCAGCACCCAGAGTCTTCTATCGGGAAGCCATGCTGTTGTGATGGATGTGGTATATGGTTCAGAATTGTCTTGCTGAAATATGCAAGGCCTTCCCTGAAAGAGACGTCTAGATGGGAGCATGTAGTGCCCGAAAACCTGTGTATACTTTCCAGCAGTGATAGTGCCTTTCCAGATGTGTAAGCTTCCCATGCCATACACACTAATGCAGCCATGTACCATCAGAGATACAGGCTTGAACTGTGTGCTGATAACAAGCTGGATGGTCTCTCTCCTATTAAGTCAGCAGGACATGGCATCCATGGTTTCCAAAAAGGAATTCAAATTAGTTTCATCTGACCACAGAACAGTTTTCCATTTAGCCTCAGTCCATTCTGAATGAGCTTTGGCCCAGAGAAGGCATTATGTATTATGGAAAATTTTCCCAAATTGTTCCTCAAATTTTAGAATTTTTTTTGCAGACTGATAAATCTCTTCCCATCTACCTCTCTAAAATTCTCTTTTTATATCCAGGAATGCAGCTGACCTGTTGTCAATTAACCAAATTAGTTGCAAAATGCATGTTCAGCAGTCTTTCATTAGTGCAAATTACTTTCCAACTTTTTGTTGCCCAGTACCTACTGGACGGTCCCTCTCTTATTAAGTCAACAGGACTCAGTGTCCACGGTTTCCAAAAAAGAATTTCAAATTTTGATTCATCTGACCACAGAACAGTTTTCCATTTTGCCTCAGTCCACTTTAAATTAGGTTTGTCCAGAAAAGATGACAGCGTTTCTGAATCACTTTCAAATGGAATGACTTCTATGCATGATACAGCTTTAACTTGCATTTGTGGAACTATGTTAACAGACAATGATTTCTGGAAGTGTTTCAAAGCACATGCAGGGATTTCCAGTACAGAACCGTGCCTGTTTTTAATGCAGTGTTGCCTGAGGGCCCAAAGATGGCAAGCATCCAATACTGACCTTTAGTCTTGACCCTTGTGCACAGAGATTCCTCCTGATTCTCTGAACATTTTGTTGATATTATGCGCTGTGCATGGTGGGATATAAATCTTTGCAATTTTACATTGAGGATAATTTTTTCTAAAAATTTTCCACAATTTTTAGATGCAGTTTTTCGCAGATTGGTGAAATCTGCCAATCTTTTCTTCATATAGACTCTGCCTGTCTTAAAGGGATACTTCAACATTTTGGCAAATTCACCCATTGCCATAATTCCTATAGCCTTAGTAATAGGTTCATTACCTTTAGTTGTCAGTGCAAGCTATTTTTAGATCGGCGCTGCCAAGTTCGGAGCTGCTGTGCCAACTCAATGTAAGCAGACGGTATTCCAGCTTTCCCTCATCGAACTCATCAAATACACAATCCAACAACTCCAAAACACTCTCGTGGACAAGTTGTGACCTGTACATTTATCACGCTATAAAATAACATATAATGTATATAATAATACAATACGACACATGAAGCAAATACTCTGAACTATTTCTTGAGTAAACCACTGGGCGGAGTGACACAGTGCAGCGACATGTTTGGAGTGTAGTTCCATCTTTGCATTTAGCTTTAAAATATCTCTGTATTGTAATGTTCCATGGTTATTTCATAGCGTGGTGGTGAATGTACAGGTCACAACTTGTCCACGAGAGTGTTTTGGAGTTGTTGGATTGTGTATTCGATGAGTTTGATGAGGGAAAGCCAGAAATACCGTCTGCTTACATTGAGTTGGCATAGCAGCTCCGAACTCGGCAGCGCCGATCTAAAAATAGATTGCACCGACAACTAAAGGTAACGAACCTATTACTAAGACTATAGGTATTATGGCAATGGGCGAATTTGCCAAAATGTTGAAGTATTCCTTTAAATGCCCCTTTTAGACCCAGTCACCTGTTGCCAATTAACCTTATTAGTAGCAAAATTCTCCTCCAGCATTTTTTCATTACTTTTCCAGCCTTTTGTTGCCCTGTCCCTACTTATTAGATGTGATGCTGCCATTGAAAATCAAAATGAGCAAATATTTCTCAATTAAATGGTAAAATATCTAAGTTTCAACATCTGATTTGTTGTTTGTGTTCTTTTGTGAATAAAATATGGGTTTATGAGATTTGCAAATCATTGTATTCATTTTTATTTACATTCTACTCAGTGTACCAACCCTTTTGGAATTGGAGTTGTAAGTATAATCAAAAATTTAAGTTTAGTTTGGTTCAGCATTATATTATTTGTGTTTGCATTGTCAAAAGCTGACAAAATAACCAATCCACACTGTCCTACTAATGCCATCTTTCTGTTGGTACCCCCTCAGACACTGATGGATGAAACTAGACACGTGCACTTTCACTTCCTGTGACTCAGCAGGCTAGACTGTTTGAAACTAATATGATACATGACTTACGTGGCTATTGCCATCCAGCTGACAGCCACAGCCTTTCCAAACCATACCAGTCTGTACTGAACTAAACCAGACTGCTTGTCTGTGTTAAAATGCCAATAGGCTACTAGTTGGAAACCTGAAACTGAAATTTCTTGTTGGTTTTGGTCAATTTTGTGGAGATCAAAAACAGTATAAGATTACAAAAAGAACTGCTATAATGTTGTTGGACTCACAATAGACAGTTAACCACATCACAGCAGCAATATCAGAAATATCTTCTTTCAATCTGGGGTTTCTTCTTCTTATTAAAACCAGGAGCCTATATGTCCCATGATGCAATTTGAAAAGACAAACTGCTTTTGGTGTTAGATTATTCAGCTAATGTATCTTGAAGTTGCTACCCTGAAATCACAGCCCATGTTTTCATTGTGGAAAAATCCCCCTGGGTTAAACAGGGAGTAATAAAAGGAAAGACAATGACAAAACCAAACAACGTCGTCCAGTTATCTGCTAAAGTCCTCTCTCCTCTTGTGAAGTCAGTCATTTAAACAGGCAGACATGTCAGGCCTAGGAGCCAGAGTTCCTATCAGATGAGAATCTCTGCCATCTCTGGGGGGATGCTGTGTTCGATTAGCGAGGCCTAAAAACAGATTGGGACAGAGACGATGAAAAGAGATCCAGAGGGAGAGAACATCTGTCTGCTCCACCACAATGACAAAGAGAAAGACTGAGAGAGAGAGTGGTTTTCTTCTTAGTGGGACAATTTCTGCTTAGACCAACGAAATCCACAATCACATGCTTACAAACACACACATCAACCCACACGGCACTCGTACTGGTTTCCATATGTTATCTTGAACTTAAATCATTTATGTGTAGAGCTGATATTATCCAGTTAGAAATCTCTCAATATAGACACATTTGTACTATTTTGTGGTTTACAAAGAGGCCTGAGTATAAAAACATGTTATTCTGGATATATCATTGAAAATCTTAGGTCCAACAAAAAGATTTACAAACTTTTATGCTTTTCTTATATTTAGAAGCATTCTGTTAATGCTTGCAGTGAGTTGAAGATCAAATTGCCTTGGATTTACAGAATGTATGCTCACTTGAAGAGGCATCCACAGGACTCCAATGCAGAATGGATAAAACAAATTTGACCCAGGATAAGCAGCACAAATAATGGATGTTGATCAGAGCGTAAAAGGCTCGGAATGCAATTTCTACTGCTATATTTACGGTGTCTATAAAAAGCTTCCATCCCCTTGGGTGTTCTACCCTTTAACTGATTTTATAAATCAGCCATGGCCAATAAAATACTGTCGTCCAGGTTCTTCATCAGTCAAAGATTCATGGGAGATCGGCAAAGTGAAAGCCACTGTTAAAGAAAACTCATTTTAAATCTCCACTAGAGTTTGCCAAAAGACATCTGGGACACACTGTGGACAAGATGCTATGTTTGGCCAAACACTGTCCATCATCACAAACACACCATGAAGCACAGTGGTGGCAGCATCATACTGTGGGGATACTTCTTGGCAGCCAGTTTTCATACACAGGATAACACTGTGCTTCACATTCAACTAATCATCTTTCCTTTTATGGTGCCAATTCATGATAAATAGTTTTAGATAGATTAGACATTTTATGTGGATATGTTAAATATTATACTTCTCAAAATATGAGGGCTTTTAATATAGAACATTTTGCCTTTTCTTACTGCAAACCTCAGTTTAACATCCAAGTGATGTAAGCATATTTTTGAGGTTTTGGGTTCATAGTGTTTCGGTTAATTAATTATCTGTTAGTTATTGAGTATTGAGAAACTCATTTTCCTCCAGTGCAACAGACGAGGTCTACATTTAAGGCATAGCTAGAGTCTTTTGCAGACAGTGGCCACAGCTGACACGATAGACATAATGTGCAAAGCAGACAAATAAAGTGACAAATACATGTGTGATCTTTTTATACTTGGGATGCCGTGACCCAATTCTGTCAGTCCGTCATCTTCAAAGCCAAAAAAAAGAGACAGAGGAAGTCCAGCAATATTGAGAATGAGCTGCTAAGTCTGGACGGAGGCCTGGCCGCTTGTGGTCAAAGGCCGTCTCACACATGAAATGTTGTTAAGTTGGGTTTTAAATTTCTGGGTATTTCAGTAAGAAAACAATGTTCACATGCAAGCAACCTCTCCACTTCTCATCTGAGACTTCCCATGAACATTTGAAGTGCACAAATAGACGATGGAGACGGATAATTAAAATGTATAGTCTGGCACATAAAATAGACATACATTCACGCAAAGCCTTGACAGAGACGTGAAAGAACTGGAGCCCAGTTTGAATATTTCATTTCATAAACACAGTGGGTATAGAGATTTATTCTAAGCCAGTTGCCTTTATTTAGTAGAATTCATCTGGACCACCAGGATAGTTTAAAACACCACGGCAAATGGATGTAAAGAATGTGAAGGGTTCTTATGTCCACTAAGACAAACACCTACAAGTGTCACAGAGTCAAACACATTCAGCTCTATTCCCACTGACTGAACACTTCTACGTTCAGCCATAGGCCTTTAGATCTTAGCAGTAATAGTTGCCACAGTTACAAACTACTATAGCAAAGAGAGTACAAGCATCTATCTACTATTCAGCACTTCAGTCCAACTGCACCATATGGCCAAAGTTCCCAAGGACTCAAGACCCCAAAAGGGAATCTCTGAGTTCATATCATACCACATAGCAATCCAACACAGAAGCAGAGTCACTGTGCTGAGAACCTCTATGAATTTGAGAATATGGGTCTGAAACATGATGAACAATATGGCCATTTTATCTTAGAACAAGAACTTTTTTGTTCAAAGTTGGGGCAAATTCTGTCAGCTTGTATAAAGGGGTGAGACCAACCCTTTCTAGAACCATAAATTTGTTTGAGAAACACGCTAACTTTCTAAATGGGCCTCTCTAGCCCAAACCTAGTAGCACCCTCCGCCATTCATTTCAGCAATGTACATTTGTGACAGGTATCTTGGCATGCCTTCTCTATTTGCTGATCATTTAGACTAAACTAATTCAGCCCAGTGGCTTTACCCAATGACACAGTTGTAGCATTATGGACTGTAGAGATTGCTAGACTTCTCTAGGAATCAATCAATTTCACCTAACATAGTCAAAATAACCACAATCATGCACCTCTCTCTGTTAATAACAGCATATTCCATTTTGTGTTAGCATCAAGGTAACAAACTAAGATGTAAATTCAGTTGCATTTTTCAGAACAGGTGTCCTAGTAGAATAAAGCACCAGTAACCGATTAATTTCATTGACTGGTAGGTCAAATACAGCCTGAAAAGCATTGTACAGCATCAGTGAGTTAGCCAACCAGTCCACCACTGGTTACTTTATCATGGTACATATCTGGCCAAAACCATCATTTTTCAGGAATGAAAAATGCTGTATTTTTCAATTAACTCAACACTGAATGGACAAAGGCAGCAACTTTTAAACACTTTTACTGTGTTAAAATTGGTTAAAAACCCACTGAAAGATGAAAAAGGGTGACCAATAGTGCCAATTTATAAAAAATTAAATTAAATTAAAAGCATGAAAAAATGCGATACAAGGTTTTGGCCTGGCACCAGTGATTATGGTATCATAATTTGTGCAACAACAAAATTTGTCTTTTTCATCCATCCCAAGACAATACAATATGAAAATATACTATGTCTGCCACTACTGTGATAGTGAAGCAATGGCTTAGTGGTTTAAGGTTAAACTGTAATGATATTAAACAACAATGCATCCTGCCCAAAGTAATGAACAGTGCACTTAAGGACATTTATACTCGCCTGACACACCAAATAGACTGTTTCACGAATAAGTGGGATGGGATATATTTTACATCAACCTGGGCAACATCCCGTCAGAGTGTCTGGGAAAAGTAGAAGTAAAAAAAAAAAAACATAACTCAGGAGGCGATTGGATGAATGTCATGTACATTACAGGCCAATCAGAGCAACAGAACAGTGATGTAGTAGGTGTAAACCATCTCTGAGGAGTGAACTACATAAAACACAGCAAAAAGTCAATACCATGTAGCTGCCAATTCTTTCTCCTTAGATGATGCTGATTGGTCCAGTCATTCTCTGGCCAGGAAAACCATTTCAGCTTGAAGCCATGGACACACCTGATGATATAAAATCTGGTCAATCAATCTGCTTTGCAAGGTTACTTTCATACTGATCTTTCTACATACTTCTCATCATATATTTGTATGATTTTCTTAAGTGTACAACTGTGACAGCAAATTAGATGAAATCTACCCTACCAACAACAAAAGACAATACAAAATGGAATGATAATTTCAGGGGAAACATTTTACCTATCTCTAATATTGAAGATAATCCCTTTCTTTAAAACTGGCTACAGGAAATGACCTATAAGAACACAACATTTGTCAATTTCCTTGACCCGTCTGTGTGTGCTGGCTCTTGTTCCACTGACTCCAGCCTCAGTCCACTCATTGTGAAGCTCCCCTAAGTTCTCGAATCTGTTTTGTTTGACAATCTTCTGAAGGCTGAGCTCATCCCTGACTTTTCCATTCTAGTCAACTTTCCATGAATATGTTTTGATACAGCCTCTGAGAACAGCCTGCCTTTTCAGCAAGGACCTTCTGTGGCTTACCCTCCTTGTGAAGGGTGTCAATGACAGTCTGCTGGACAATAGTCAAGTCAGCAGTTTTCTTCATGATTGCGGTTGTGTGAACTGAACCAGAGTGAGAGAATGAAGGCTCAGGAAACCTTTGCAATTTGTACTTTTCCACAAAATTTCCAATAATTTGAGATGGTGATGGGATGGGCTAAAAATGTTCCATTCAGAATGTAATTTCATTCCAAATGAGAAGGATGGATCATGTCGATTGTTAATCCAATCGATGCCCATGTACACACTTGTTCTGAACCTGTCTTCTTGGTCAGGGTTAATTGTCTCTTGCTGAGCATTAGTGCCTCTGTCTTATTTAGTCTGAAGTTCCTCCTGCAGAGCTGCACTGAAATGAATAAATTTAAATTTCAGAACTGGCAGAAAATGTGACAGTAGTCAAAATGTTTGCAGTGTCTGCTTTAAGCCAATATTATGTATACATCTGTACGGCCCAGTAATTCAGGGGGTTTTTGTAACTGGCAAAAGTCAAGTTGGCTTTTTGGAATCCAACAGGGAAAATGGTATCATAACACTTCTAGTCTGCACTACTCATTTTGAAACATAAGCTGTCAGCATCATGTTTCAAAATCACAGGGAAAAATCCCAGAGATCTGTCACCTGGTTTAGTCTGTCCTCTGCTTGAGTCTCCATTTTGCTAATATCAAGATGTGCACAGTGTCTGTGTTTGCACCGGTAAAGGTTGAATGGATTTCCCATCCTCCATACATGTGTCGTATGAAGAGATAAAAAGATGGGAATCCCATCCCCAAGGACTGTCAGGAGGATCTAAATCACATCAGCAGAGTCTCATTGAAGTCCTATCTGCTCTCCAGCTGTATCGTACAGAGAGAATGGGGGGGGGGGCAGACTGCTGCACAGCTGTCCACCTACACAGCCTCAATCTGGGGGGGGAACAGACCCCCAAGGATCGCTCAATCCGAAGAACGTGGAAATTTTGCGATGTGATGCAAGGCAGTCTTTGGAGAGGAAGCTGAGGAAGTTCAGTGGCTCTTCAATCGCTGTTATCCTGCTTATTATTCAATCCTTCTCCCAAAGGAGAATGACTTCACCTCAAATTGCTAGATGCATCGTATGGATTCCCAAGGACAGACAGAGAATGTACTGCTCACTCATTACAGACTTTGGGAACACTGGGATTGGACCAAAGAGTGAGGCAAACCGCTAAACAACTGTACAAACACACGCTCTGTCCCCAATCTGGTGTGCCTGATTACAGATGTCAGAGAGTGGAGGAATAATGCGATAAAAGACTTTGGTTATGACCTCAGTACACTAGAGGCAACGTAGCAGAAAGCTCAGACTGTTAACGTCAACATGTTTAAAAGGAAACGTATGTTTTCATTAAGTCGATTTTTCACCAAATTCCTCAAAGATTTCACTCCTGTGATTTGAAAGATGCATCCACATGGACTGCAATCCACCACACACTCTGCTGTTCCCACAGTAGTCTCAGATTTGATGTGTCCCTGTGGGATTGACAGTTCAAGGCTATTTTTTGTGCTAACAGATTCACTGACAGGGCTCAGGCCAATCCAGGATGGGTTTTTCTTTGACGGTTTCTTCATGTATGTGTATACTGGGGTTTTGTGCATATGAAGCAGGCGCTAATCCCTGGGAGTGGGGTTGCTGTGGTTCAGTGGTGGAGTCAGTACTTTTTTATCAGAAGGTTGGCGGTTCAACCCAACATGTTAGAAACGTCCTTGGGCAAGACACTGAACCCCAAATTGCTCCAGATGGCACAGCCTGAAGTGTGTGAAAGTGTATGAATGAGGAAAGTTTACACTGATGGGCACTTGTCACTGAGTTTATGAACTAAGAGTGAGAACATGACAGTGATTCCCACTGAAGCATGGCATTTTCTAGAAGTGAGGAAGCTGAAAAAGGGTTGATTGTTGGGTCACAGAGAAAGAGAGACAGATGCTTCTTTTTTAAAAGCTGGCAGCTGCTGACTTCCTCTTCCCTCAGCCTGTGACCTTTGACGTTGCGTGTGTCCCTCTTCATCACCTCCCACCAAATGAAGGGATCTTAGTCAACAGCTCACACGCATACATAGAGATGGGAGGATTGGAAAGTGAAAGGGAGTAGGAGGGAGCTGAGAGAGCGCTGAAGAGAATCGGTGAAAATATCCAGAGACGGATGGGGTCACAGAGAGGGACAAACATGCTGGATCTGAGGAAGGGCAAAGGCCTTGAAAGAGACGTTAGAGAAATGCATTTAGGACGCTAAAAGAGAAATGAACTCCACCTTAAATCCCCATGGGCACATCCGTCAGTTTTAATTACGTGTGAGAGAGAAATGGAAGCACCAAGAAGTACAGATTTTTTTAAGTGCAGAGAGTCACGGCACATGAGCAGGCAGCGATAAAGACAATGCCTGTGTACAACTTTTTCACCACAAAACAATACAATATATACTGTACAATAAAAATCTTATACAAAGCTTTATATCAGTTGCCTACTTCCTATCAAGTCTTCTTTTTCATTAATTTCAAAATATGCCCATCAGATATACACAAGTACTGAAAATCACGAGTAAACAGGGTCACGTTTCAAACTGTTACACTGGCATTTGCTAGCATTAGCTCTTTCGATGTTTCTGTGGCAAATGATACGAAACTGTGTGAATGCGCTTTCATACATCCTACAATTATTTGGGAGGTATCTAATACTGGCATTTAAAGCTTTCTAAACTTTCCCTGGATAAAATGTGCACTACACTAATTACCACGGGGAATTTGTGGACATGGAGTTCAATTTTTGTATTGGTTGGTAAGCTAATTCATTATAAGAAACAACAAACAGGAATACACAGCTGTTAGTATACCCTCCTGAGACCTGAGCTTTTGTTTGGAAAGCATTTTAAATTTTTTTCCCTAATTATTTGGGATGAGTAGGGTCTCATAAGTTAAAACTTCAGGTTTTTGCACAGGAATTTCTTGGGAAAATTTCCTCTCCAAAATAAAAAAACTAAAAAGTATCACTAAATTCCTTCAGATTATCATCAAATCTTTTTGTGAAGCTTTATCATTCCCCCTAAAAATCCATGCAAATTCATGACCATTTTCAAGCAAACTCTCCAAATATCCAAGATTACTCTAAAATTTCGTTGCAAATCCTGAAAAAAATTACCAATGCATTCTCCAAAATTCCATGAAAACGACAGAAACATCCAAACATCTGAATAAATTCCCTAAAATTTCTATGAAATTTCCTAAAAAGTTCAAAAAGCAACCTCTACCTCCAAAGTCCCCGATTCCCAAAAATGTACAAATAAATTTCTCAATTTCCCATAAAAATGCCAGAAAATGAGAGCAAATTTAACCAAATTCTTCCAATGAAACTGTCCAAAATGTACCAAGATATCCCCTACAGTTTAATGAAAATACTTGCTAATTTCCAAGCGAATTCCCCAGAATATTCAAAAAGCAATGTATCCCAACATTTCAAGCAAATTACCGACACATAAATGGATATTCCGGACAAAAATCTCAAAAATTCTAATAGTAGAAATGATCGCATTGTTGTAGGAAAGCCAATGTGTAATGTCCTCATATGCTGGGGCTTAGAGGTTAACATGAGAGAGTATTCATAGCTGTCCCGTGACATCACCTACTCATGAAACCACTCCCTTAAAGAGCAAGAAAGGCTTCTGACTGCTGTAAACAATAGAGAAATTAGAAGTCTTGGTTGCCACCTTGAGTTCTAAACAGTTTTATTGAAAATGTTTTGTATGAAAGACGGTTGTTTCTCAACTGAATGCACAAACTCATGAGGACATAAGCCTGAGTTATACTTCTGCAGATATGAGAAAGAAAACTCCAGATAGCCGAATTACCTGCTGAGGTCAGGGCACGAGCATTTTTGCAATGTTTTTGCTATGTTGTTATTAAAATCTTTGACGTTTTAAGGCATAAAAATGTAGGTCAAACACTTTTACTTTTATCATTCAGAGTCATGATCTCGTTTTCCATTTTTATGCTGATGACACGCAGATATACCTTGATCCTTTTAGGCAAGCTGCTGTTTTTAACTGTCTTAGAGAAATTAAATGTTGGATGGCCCAAAGTTTCTTATAGGTAAACAACTAAACTCCCTCTCTTCTGGCATCACTTAAAGATCACTATCCTGCCTCGAACTGGTCCAGAATGCAGCAGCTAGGCTTTTGACTGGTTTTGCCATCCAAACTTTCTGTTTTAATTCATATATCAGTTTTTCTGTGGTTGCAGGTGATGTAAACAACTTTCATTTTAAAGAGAAAGAGAAAAAATGCCAGGGCTACAGCACCATGTAGTGTTCAGTGGTAGCTGCCACCCTCCTAGCCTTTTTTTCCCACCTGGTTTGCACTGTCACATGACTGAAAGCTATGAATATGTTCATGTCTCCATTGTTCAACCCTTAAACCATTGAACTAGGAATCAGGTGGGAGAGAAAGGTAAATTAACAAGAAAGAGATTGTGTTCTGCCTCTAACAACTCCATAATGACCTATTTTACGCCAGGTGACACCGTCCAGGGTTTTGAGGTAGATTCTCTACAAGATGCAGAGGAAAGGGACAAACCCAGCCATGGAGGACAAGAGGGAAATAAAAGAGAAATTGACAGAGCAATGGAGTGAAAAGTGAAGGTGAGAATGGATGAAGGAGGAGTGACACAGCGAGGTTCTGCTTCGCACCACTGGCTGTTTCACGGCTCCCTTCTTTTTCATGCGTTCCTGCTGAGGAGGCTCCTATTAGGCCTGATTTATAGCCTCTCTGCCTCCGAGCTCCTTCATCTCTGTCTCTTTTTTATACGCACACACAGAATGGCCTTAGTTTATAACACAAGTCGTGTTTTTTTACAGCAACCCTGACCTATAAACAGGACAGCAGTAGTCATCAATTAAAGCTCTTTTACAGACCTATATGTGTCGTTTAATGAGAGGAGGGTGGGTGGAGCGCGGGTGAGATGTGACGCTGAGGGAGGATGTGACATGGATTTCTACACGGACCAAAGCAGAAACTTCAAACACCAAAGACTGTCCGAAAACACCTGAAGGCGGCTCAGACACTGAGCTCCTTTAAAACCAGCAGAAAAAAAAAATCCTGTCTGGGTATTTTTGGTGAGCTGCCAATTTTTTCAATGACTGGACCTCCACTAAGACTTTATTTGTCTCCTTATTTCACCTCATATTTCCTTTATAAAGGATTACCTGGGTTTATAACAGCTGGGGTTTTATTTTCATAGGTTTAGCCATCGTTTTCATTTTAATATTAACAATGTTCTCATAGAAGTGATCTGGAAAGAGATCAGAACAAGAAACTAGAGCATCAAAGTGATCAAGTATGTTGGGAAAAAAGTCTCTGACAATCTTAAATTTATTTATAGGTTAAACTAAAAATAAGCTCACCTCAACTTTCAGTAATAAACCATGAAGTGTCATGGAATCTGAGCATTAGTTGCTACAGCTACCCCAAGATAGTGCCAAAGACAGAATGAACTGATTTGCCAATCTTATAAACCCATATGTTATTTACAATAAGACATAAACAACACATCAGATATCAAAACTGAGACATTTTACCATTTTTATAAAAATGTTAGCTCATTTTGAATTTGATGACAGCTACTCATCTCAAAATAGTAGGAACAGGGCAGCAAAAGACTGGAAAGTACGTAGTACCTATGAAAAACAGCTGGAGGAGCATTTTGCAACTAACCAGGTTACCAATCAACACGTCAGTAACATTGATGGCTCTAAAAGGAGCATTTTAGAGAATCTGCAAAAAACTATGTCCAGAGAACATTTCAGGAAAATGTTTCTGTATCTTCTCTGGGCCAAAGCTCACTCAAAATGGACTGAGGCAAAATGGAAAACTGTTCTGTGGTCAGATGAATCAAAATGCACCTGACTGTCAGCACCTGGGGATACCAAAAGCACAAAACAAGAGTCAATAGCAGCTGCAAATTAAGCTGTTTGGCATTGGCAGAGAAGATTGGGCAAGTTTTTCATGAGCACAACCCACATACTCAGCTCTACTGCTCATCCCAAAAATACATGATCCTTACAAACGTGGCACCATTTGAATGGAAAATAAGCAGGCTTTCTAACGGTATTAGATTTATTGCCAAGACGTCTACCAAACACAAATTTCTTTACTTTTTGTGCTAAGATTATAAGACAATACATTAAGAAGTTGTGTACACTTTCAATCTGGATCAAAGAGGCAGCTTTTCCTACCAAAAAAAAAAAGAAAAAAAAAAGCTGCTAACAAGACACAGACAAACATGCAAGGAATGCTAATATACTGAATATCAGCGCTGCTGTGATTCTGCTTCTATTAGTCTGGGCTTCTTTGTTTAATAATTTAAATCACTAAATTACTCAGTCTGTTGCCAAAAAGCACAAAAGAATCTTCTTCACTTACAATTTTGCATTTGTCATGCTTGAATCCATGTCTGTTTAATTTCATGGTGCAACCACTGAAAAAAGTCCCTTAATGACTGCTTTATTTGTATGTTATGTATCAATACTTATTTGACAATGATTAAAAGGCCTGAGGCAGAGGGATACTCAAGCAGTAATATGTCACAGTGCTGCTGTACTCTTTAACAGCACTTGTGGAATGTCTCTTTTCCAGTGTGACTGTGAGACTGGAATAAGCTTTATTTGTACTAAAAATAAAACACCAGTGGCATGAATTTGACAATTTAGTAGTCAGCAAAAGTAAGAGTAAATCTCCTTGAGGCTGAGGAGCTGCAGCTGGTCCCATTTAGATGTTGGAGTTTTGTAATCATCTGTAAAAACACAGTTAACTTTTACAGGATCTACACAAAACTAGATCACTGCTCTTAACTGATTTTTGGCTTTTATTATCGTCATATCAAACCAGGGCAACTTATGATACTAGTGTGCTGTAAATCACTTTGCACTGATAAAGCTTACTGTATGTGATCATGTTTATAATTGTGTCTATTGGGGGTAGTGTCCCATCTCTCTGTATCCTAAGTCAGTGAAAGTTACACGGCTCTATAAACAAATGTACAGCATCTTCACTCTGCTCATAACTAGTACGAAGCACAGCCTGAATTCCTGTAAAGCAACTTGAAATTTGATCTTTTCCACAGAAACATTGAGAAACAAGAAGCCGGATGCAGACACTCCGTGGAAAAGCAGACAGTCTGCTGTGGTAATTGGTGCTGACAGGGTTAGATTTCTCCAGTTTGAGGAAAGGGAGTCTTTATAAGAAAATTATGTAACATGTTGGATGATTTGGCGGAATTCCTTTCCCTGGTAAAACAGATTTGCTCTTAAAATCATTAAGGTGCAAATTACAACCTCAGAGCAAACAGAAGGTCAGTGTCAGGTGTGAGGCTGCTTTCATGTGTCTGCTGGCACAACATTAACAAATGTCAGTTCTAATGTAGGTCCAAAACAAACCCAGATTGTGATTACTGTCTGAGCTTTGACTGAAACGGTCCGCAAGTGTCATCCATAGTACTGATGTACAAGAACATTTATTTTCCATGTTTTTTCACAAGGCAGCAAACACTGTGTTATTGGCTGTGGCATGTAACATCCAGTGTGAAACAACAGTGTGAACAACACTGACAAGTTTTTGTTGCCCAAACCACAATCTCGTCCTAATCCTACCCCAACAGAAAAATTTTAACATTTACCACATGTTAACATTGACAGCAGCGACAGTTTGGTCAGCCCAAATTTCTTGGGTAGATAAAGATTTAAGCACTGAGGTTTATGCAAAATAATCACTCATGTAAGAACAGGGTATAGGGGTCATCAAGGGAATAAGGGCCTGTGTCTGTAGCTGCTGTTTTTTTTGTGTGTGTGCTAGAAGCACTAATTTTTGATTTCAAAACAAAACAATGTAGTCCAGCGTTTTAAAAATCCATGTCCCAAGGGGCAAAAGACCCTCAGTGTCAGCTGTTTTTTGTCACTGCGCTCACAAGGAACAACACGCCATTAACCAATGTCAGTTCTCCTTCATTGACCAATCCAAATGAAGAAGGGGCGTGACTTATGATACCAGCTTGTCAACCACAATGGTGGTGAGGAACTAATCAGACTGTCTTTTTCAAGACTGGGGTCTAGTCCAGCTGCAAATGCCGGGACAGGACTACTTTGACTTATTTTCATCAGGCGTTTGTGATATTTCCCTAAACAAGAAAAAATATTAGGAAGACAACATTATTCAAAACATTTTGGATACTACCCAGGAAAAATGGAACTAACTTTGGTAACACCGCAATATTAAAGTGAATATATCATAAAAACCTTTTAATATATATTTGAATATCCAGAGTATCTGAAACCCCACAAAAATATTGGATAACTAAGACTGTTAAACCATAAATGTTTTGATTCCATTAATCTCAGAAAATCTATAGCCAGCCCATTGCGATTAATCTACCCTTTTGTCTCATTTTGAATGTCCTCTACTGCATTTAAAACTTTGTTTATAACATTTTAAACAAAGGGTAATTGTACCTGCTTTTATTCTGAAAGAAAAAATAAGGAACTTTGGGTAGATTGAATGTAACATCATTAACTTATCCACAGAAAAAAGGAACTTGTTATGGACTAAAAAGGAAATAAGGGAACCATAAACATTTGATATCACAAGATACAGGTGACTTATGACTTGTCCTTTCTTTGAGTTTTTTAAACTGAAATGAGACTGAGACAGAGATCAGTCTGATCAAACTGAGAGTGAATCAGTGTAGTTCCAGGTGTGTGTGCGGCTGACTTCCCCTGGTTGGGGCAAGGTGTGGCAAGCTCATAGACTCTTGGGTAGCAGCCCTCTGTGCTGACTCATTATCCCACAATCAGAGCTACTGAGAGCACCTCTCTGGGTTCAGCAGAGTCACCAGTCACTTGGAAGATACTTGCATGTCAGTGCTGAGTGCCCTTACTCAGCGATTTTGGTTTCTCTTCATAACAGCCTAGTGGCTTTTGCATTGTATTTTAGGAGTTTTCTCATTCTCCCAAGTTCTTTTAGTTTGTAGTCAGCTGCATGGGGGTGGAGGTTTAGTTTCAAAGTTATATTTAGAATAGGAGCTTTTGGATTATAGCTAATTAACATTATTTTTTTGTTTCTTCCCTCTCTCCCTATTTATCAACGGCAATTTTAGTGGTTATCTTTTAAGGATAACTTTATCACAATTATGTCCAATACCCTGACAGAATGAGTCAGCACAGAGTGCTGCTACCCAAAAGTATATAAGCTTGCCACACCTGGCTCAATCCTGGGCAGTCAGCCACACAAACACACCTGGCACTGCAACAATTGATTCCCACTCAGTGAGAATGATCTCCCACAAGCCAGTTTCCGACTGGCTGCGTGTTGTGTGTGTGTGCATGCTGCACATGTCCGTCCCACCCCTGTCGGTGCGGCTTTCACACTAGGTGTTGCAACGTGTTGGCCACATCTTCCTGCTGTCAAAGCCCGGCCATTCTTCATAAGTTTTAACTTAATAAAACCCTATATAACTGAGTATGACTGAGTATAGTGGAAGTGTGCTGGGAACTATTCAAGTAAAAGCATTCTGTAAAAACAAAATGAGTTTCTCCGAGGAATGCAAACCGGGCCTTTTGCATTATTTCAAACATCTCTTAACATAGGAAAATGTTCTAAAATACATGCATGTGGTAAATGATTTACAGACTTATTACTGTCATTTCTTAGGATTTAACAAGTACGTAACGAGCCAGACTCTCCTGTATGCTCTCCCTAGAGAGGTGTTTGCTATGTTTCACACCAGTGAATGTGTTATTTTTAAATAGAGATGAGTGCACTCATGTTAGCATGACCGTAAGATGATAACTATGTGGTGTCAAGTTCAACAGATTCCTCCCAGATCACCAAAAAGATTCTGCCTTTCTAGTTGATGTGTTTTTATCCGGACTTTTCTCCATTTATCCTGGAGCCATGTGCGAGGAGGGTGAAATAAGAGAATAAAGAAATAATGATTGCAAAATTCCTCCATTTCAACACTTCTCTTGAACATTTAACAACTTCATTCTCCTTGTTGATGTTTTAATTCCTCTGTTGAATTTACGTTCACCTCAAGGCTTTCTCGGCTGGGGTCTGACGGTCATTCCCATCCAGGCCACAAATAATTAGGGGCAGTGAACGCTGCGTGTCTCCTCCTTGTTACAAGGAAACAAACAGTCTGCTTCATCAACTAAGAGATGGATTTGTTTTGTTCAGGGTCGAGTTGAAGCTCAGTACTGCCATGCGCCTCCTCTCAGGATCATGACTAAATTTGGTCATTATTGAGCAACTCTGATAGTAGGAACTCTGAGGAAAGGTTGTTTAGTGTCACACATGGTATTCCAGTGAAAAGTCTTTGGTCATCCTTACATCCCAATCATAGAGATTAATCAGTAAACTGTATGCTATGAATTTATCATTGGCAGTTAATCTCTTTAGATATAAAACAAGGGTCTAAACTTCCTGGGGAAAACTGGAAATAGAGCTTCCAGGCCCAAAATATTCTTCAGTAAATATATTTTTGGAATATTCATCAACATTTTAATCAGTGTATGGAGTTTTCTCAGTCTTCTAAGAGATGGCTCAGTTGTTCTGAAGCCTAATAGGCCAGGTGATGATAGCTGAGCTACCTCTGACAAAAAAGCAGACTTCATGTGTGAAGGATTCCACGTGATGTAGTTGGTAGTATGAAAGCAAAGTTACATGCAGTTTAAATATATATTTTTACTGCTTACATTTCTGACATATGATTACAAAATCATTGAATGCTTCATGGGAGAAATGATCAGTAAATAGGATGGAATTTATGCAGCATTCAAATCAAATTGTTTTGGGACAGTAACAACTTGCATTTTAGTATTTCTCTGTCAAATCTGCTTGAGTTTAAAGATGATAATCCCAAAGCCAGAGGTAGATAAGATTATCCATTTCTACATGAAACTGTGAGAGACATTAGCTCTTTTAAGTTTTCCAGGTGTCTCATCTATCAGTTTATTTCTTTGCTTCTTTCATTCTATCTTTAGTTCTCATTCTTTCTCTGCCTCATTCATCCTCAGCAGGACCATCCTGAGAACAAAGCCTGTGCTGACACCACGTTAACACAGTCCAGAGCTGCTGTCATTGATAAGCCAGAATGTGTGACAGGAGGAAAACATGTAACCCCTCTGGACCCTCACTTTTCTCTGTCCCATTTATCCACTTCCTCGTTCCTGTGGTGATGCTCCATGATGCAGATATTGAGAGCTTGAGATCGGTATGTGAACAAAAACCCAATCTGTGCAGGAACTGGGTTCATCTTCTGTCTCTATTGTGTGGATTCCTGTCGTGTTTGGTGGAAGAGGCTGTTTCACTTGGCTGTCGACAGATTCATAAACAACACTGCTGCGCACTGTGGGGATTTGGATAGTGTTTCCTGCAGAGCCTTTTAGCCAATGATAATAATAATCAACTGACAAGCTGAAGAGTTTGCTTGGATTATTTTCAGATGTGTCAAAGAGCGTTGCATGTGAGAAATAAAATCAAAAAAAGAACTAAGCTTCTCAGACTTTGATCTAAACATCACCTGAAGCCATACTGACTGTCAAAATTGTGCAACTCCTGCCTCTGGCAGCTCGTCTGTCCACTGCTCAGGAGCTCTGGCATTGCTGACGCAGTCTGTGTACCCATAATTCACGACACACCTTCGGTTCAGCCAAGCCTGATGAGGTTAAAGCAACAAAATATTAAAGAGAGGCTCAGAAAGCAGCAGGGGTTTGTCAAGTTTACTTGTATGTTTCTTGGTTACGCACTGCAAATCTAATTGGTTTCGGAGCCAGGGCTGCTTCAAAAGAGCCTTGTAAGTTATTAAAGGGTAAAACTTCAATAAATGTAGCGTTCGAGAACATATATGAGGGTATTTCTCACCCCTTAAGAAACCAAAATAGAGATGAGCAGGGCTGATAGAGGCTAACTTGCCATTTTACCCACAACAGTGAAACACAGTCGAGCTCTACAGCATAAAAATGACGACGCGTGTTCACGAGAAAACAGCTGACTCCTCATCTCCCTGCAACATTGTAAAACAAATGAGTGCGATACAGACAGAGGAAGCAGTCGTCACTTGTGGTTGCAGCGCCTCGCTGTGTCCTTCCTCCCCTGCGCCAGCTCTGCAGTCTGCGCTCTGCTATTAATTAAAGCATTTAAACAGATTAATAAGGAAAGTGAGGCTCCAGTCTCGACAGCATCTGAGGAGAATTAAGGAGGCGTGCATACTGGCACCATGACCCTGACGCCCTTTCATTTGGCGCTCATTTTAAAACAATCCCCCTCTTTTCTCTCTGTGACTTCTAAACTCTTGCTTGAATTATTTTAACTTGTCCGTCGCCTCTTCTCCCCCGCCTGTTATCTAACGCTGAATTGAAAACATATGACACAGGGAGGAAGACCTGGAGGGCGAATACAAGCAGGATTATGGCCTTTTGTTTCCGTTTATTAGTGTAGATTCTTATCCAGATATGTGCTGCGACTGTCTCTTCTCCTTGCCTTCTTACTCCCTCCTACCTGGATGAAGGGTGAGCTGTCTCTATGACTGAGATTTAATACAGCAGTGATCAGAAGCATCTGTTCGCTGCTCTCGTCTCCAACAATCACACACTGTGATGGCCCTCTGCGAGTTACGTGATTAAATATCAGTGAAAATAATGTATCAACCCCTAACCTTAAAAGACAAAGACCACCTGTGTTTAACTGCAACTGCGCTGTGTAAACAAGACATTTAGCAGAACAGAAAAATGTTCAGTTAAGAGAAAAATTAATGTGTGGTTTCTCAGGCTACAGCTGGCAAGTGTTTCAACTGTCTATAGAAGGAGATTGATTTTTAAAACACAAGCAAACTAAATAAATACATCACCACAAAGCTCATCTGTCAAATGAGCAGAAGGATCTTTGAGAGACAAAAATATTTCAGTTGGAGAGTTTTTAAACATACATTAGTGCACACCTGAGAAGCATGTGTGCAGCTAGGGATCCAGATGGTTTTGACCAGTGTTGCCCAACCCTAGCAACTGAGGCTTCAACTTTTAGTCCATACACATGACTAAGTATTAAAAATGTTATATTCCTGTGTAGATTTTAAGAAGTACCGAGTGGAAACATCTTAGATTAATTCTTTGAAGACTCCAGATTAGTGCTGCATGATCTGGTAATAAGGAGGAAATGTGATTATACTGGAGAATATTGGGATTTGCGATTTCTATCATGATATAATACAAAAATGGTATCACGAGTCTGCTTGCTTGGTTGTCAATGATAATGCCGAGAATACAATAGTTTTGAAGTGTGTATTTCTCAACTCAAAGATACAAATACTAAGTAGCATAACAAATGCAAACCCTGAAGTTTTTCCAAAATGCTCTCAAAGATATCTCAATATTTAAAAAAAGTAAAAGTTTTCCCTCTTTTAAAAACAAAAGCACTCCTACTTTTGAAAACTTAAAGGCCTTTCTGCCATAATTTTTGTAAATCTTTTAAGTACTACTTTATACATAAAAATGCAGCCTTTTATGCTATTAAGTAACTGCATAGCCTGATATTGTGATTGAAATTGCAATTAGATTAATTGTGCAGCACTACTCCAAAGAAGATGCATGTCTAACATCACAATCTAAAGAATGAGTAAAAGGAAATATGTCATTTAAAAATGCAAAGAGAGCTTTAAGCAGCCTGTTTGAACACAGCTCACATAGTTGATTTACTATACTGCAAGTTCCATCACTGACAAGGCAAATAGCCGACTGTAGCTCAGGACAGTGGGCTGGCATCAAGGATGGTCATTCAGATCTCACTAAAGGTGCCTGCATGTGTGCACCCTCCAACATCTTGCTTTTATTTTAGCAAAAATTGTGAGGTTATCATCCACCAGTTTTTTGAGCATTAAATAACCCTAATTGCTGAAAGCTGAAAAAAAAAAAAACCTATAAAATAAAGCAAAAAAAGTTTAGCGAAGGTGGCCTATAAATAAAAGAAAAAGTTTGCAGTGGAATCACATTCAGTGACAAAGTGGTTTCTGGTCAGAGTTTGAGCCATGATGACTTCAAAAAGATAGAGCAAATGTGAATGCACATTTAGAGGACAACAGAGGCGCATTTCAAAGCGTGTTTTACCAGTGACTTTTTATAACAGTGCTAAACCACTTACCTATAATCTACAGATAATGATAAATTCATCTGCTTTTTTTGCAGGATTTAAAAAATGCATACATTTTGAAATACAGTTATTGTGAAGGGCTGGATCAGCAACTCTGCCACATTATTAATATACCCATGAAGATCTGGTCAGTTTTAAAATCTACTTAAAAAAAAATTGAGGGAAGAAACAAAATTTCTACATAAAATGACTGCTTCCAAATGACAAGAATCATGTCTTATATTTGTCCCCTGCAGTGATTTATTGCACCTGCATGCCTTTGTGTACTCCTACACATAAACATGCACACACATGCTTAGTGTAACACTGCAACATATGCTGGTTCTCTTATCTAGGATGAACTCCCAAGGACTGACATTGTAAATAACCATGGAGTAGTAAATAACTTGGAAGTTAAAGCTTTACTTCTTTGGCCTAAGATGAAACATTTTTTTGATCCCAGATGCATCTCTAGGAGACTAAAGTTAAAGACAAGGCCACAACAGCCACAAAAATTTGGCATTACATATCAAAATGACAGCAGCATGTTTAGCTTTGTGTACAGCATAAAGAAATAGTAACTTAGAAGAGGAAGTTTACAATGTAAAAAGAGTGAGGCATGGGCTGATTTGAGACATACACAAAGACACCTCTGCCTCCATCCTCCATCTCTGCAGCACTTTAAAAAGTTTGTTGATAGTGATCTGCCCTGCGGACAGCTTAAAATTGTTAAGTAGACAGGCTGCTTATTTAACTTTCACCCCTATTTCAGCAGCGACGTTTGGATAAGTGGCTGCAATTTTAAGGAGATGCTGACAGGTAGACTAGCAGAGAAAAGGCGGAGGAAAGGACAGCTTTGTGAAATATGTTAATAACTGTGCAGGTAGCCATCAGTCCTACCTGTGCACTCATGCTGCAGACCCTTGCCGTAGTATCCTTTCTCACAGATGCAGTCGTATTGTCCGGTATGCATGCCACACTTGCAGCTGGCCATCAGGTCACAGCAATCTCTGCCAGCGTCGCACAGGGAGGAGCAGCGTGACAGATCCTCCTGGATGTAGCTGCCTGTGGGGAGATCTGAGGGAAGAAAGTCCACAATCTCAGTGTTGCTTTGTTACAGATGGGTGTTTAATTAAACGAGGCATGGATGAGGGAAAGTGACACTTGCAGAATTAAAAAAATCTTAGTTTCTGTATAGACAGCAGTCTTGCTGCGGGCAAATTAGATCTTGGTGGTCAAAGGTCAAAAGTCTGTGGCATTGGTTCTAATGTTCATCCCTAACAAACACTACAAAAGAAACCAACCCAGCCCTTTTTCTTGACAGACCACTTTACTCTCTCTTTCTGACAATTTTATACCTTGTGACACATTTAACAACCAGGCATTAGATCTTATTCATTCTAACTGAATTCTCTTAACATCATAATATTTTAATATAATGACAAACTCTAAAACAATTTCTAATTTGAGACTACAAATTTCTGTCTTGCAAGGAATAGTGCTGTTGCCACATAGTTCAAATCCCAGTTGGACAGTGGAGCTGGCATACTCTCCATGTGCATCTTTGGGATTTCTTGGGGTGCTCCGGCTTCCTCCCACAGACCAAAAGCATGCTCGTTAACTTAATTGGTGACTCTAAATTGTCCATGAGTGTGATGTGGCTGCTTTACATGTCAACTCTGTGATTGACTGGCAACCAGTCCAGGGTGCACCCTGCCTCTCACCCAGTAACTGCTGGGATCAGCTCTAGTCTCCCGTAACTGTCCTTGTGCTTGAGGACAGTACTCTTGTACTTTTACCACCTCTGTTGACTACACAGTAGCACATGGAAAGACCATTATTCCACATCACATCTAAAAACAGCAAATACTGAAGTGTTGATATCTCAGGGTTAAACTTTTGAGAGTGGATTTTAACTCCATTCTGGGTGAAATGGTCTACATTGTTTGAGTTATTTGACAGTGTTGATCTACCAGTGTTAGTTCAACTCTGTAAAGAGTCAACTGATCTAAGCTCTGCCTACGATGATTTCAAATCTGGGGTATGTGTGTGCTGAGTTTACCATCATGACCTTGGGCAAAGTGTTAAGATGTTTTTTTGTGTTTTTTAGATGTCATGTTTCTGGTGGATTGTTGTTTGATCTGAGACACATTTGCGCCAATGAGTGAGTTACCTACTGATTAGAATTTCTGCCTGACTATATTCCTAAAGAACACAGTGCCTATTCTTTATCACTATGCATTACCTTGCAAAGAAGTTGACTCTCTGCTTTGTTCTTGCCAGAGGAGACCTTGCCACTGATTTTCTGAGAGAGAACGCTGTCATACTGTCAAATTTTACACACTTTCAAAAGTGTATTTTAACTATATGTGGACCAATACAGATACTTACCTATACTTTATTTGAATAACCTGGTTGGAGGTCTTCTCTCTTGTTGTTCTTTCTAATAAGGACAGATCATATTTTTCAGTAAAACTCCTTTAGCTACTCAGTACTTAAAGTAAACTTTAAATTAAATACTTTTTACTTTTGCGCTATTAGATTTATGACCAGGACTTTTACTTTTGCTTAAGTCTTTTTTAACCAGAGTAACTGTTCTTTTACTTGTGTAAACGTGCTTTTAGTGCATTAAAGCGCACTGAACACACTTAAACTTGTGCCACTTTATTTCAACTTATGTGCATTAAGTAAAAAAACTTTTTCTTGTATACTAACTTTGAGTCTGTTTGCTAGCATATTTTTGTTTTCATCAGTAAACCAATATTTAGCACACTTCTAAATGACTTATTATGAAGAGTGTCTTATTATAGTAAGTTGGCACCATGTGTCATTCAGCCAGGCTCAATGGTTAATTACTCTGCCTGTCAAAATAAATCTGACACCTTTTGTTGAGAAAAGGGGTAATAGAAATAACTGCTGCCTGCACGCTTGATTTACAGCTGTTACAAAGGAAGTCCAAGATCCAAAAACACAGAAGCCCATAAATTAAAGCTATGACAAAAGACTGTGGATTTTAATGAGAAATTGAGATATTGGCCACAGTGGGCTTTTAATTCAATTTGACTCCCACCAGTCAATCTGCTTCCTTTCATTTGCTTCAAACTGTGAGAACAGGAAGGAAAAGAGAGACATCTCTGTTGTATTTCTGGATTTGATCTATAGTGAACAAGAGCAGCTCAACATGTGGTTCTGTATTTGAGAGTTTCAGTGTGAATCTTGAGTCAGACTGGCCGGAGGTTGAGCTGATAGCGCTGTGTGTGTTGGCTTTTATTCTCACGACTGCTGCACCAACTGTCTGGGATTTCAGACACTGTGTGTGTGATTTACAGCTCTCTACACACTCTGCATTGTTCTCCACTGTGATATTTTATGGTGATATTTTGAGTTTTAAAGCCATGACCGAACGTCTTTCACCAAATTGTGGGAAGTAGCCCATAAGTGTGGGAAAAAGGGTCTTACCCTGTCAAATCTGAATGGAAGTGAGGCCTAATGGCTGCTGGCAGGATATAACAGAAAGTACCATGTAATATTTATGCTGTCAGTTTCCATTTGAAATATCACATGCTTCCTTTTAAGTAAACATTGGATTTAAAAAGGGTCAAAGCCTCTACTGAAGAGATATTTCTATAAGTCAAATGATGATGATGGGAGAAGTCAGACTTCAGAGAAAAAGGGTATCTTTAGCTGTAATCTATCAAAAGAAAAAGTAAACAAATTTTGAGGAGTTTTTCATACCTTCATGAAGAGCGCGACGAGCCAGAGCTTCAAACTCTTCGAAGTTGTGCACGAAGTAGCAGTGCTGCTCTTTGGGCTGTGAGGCCATGTCGTGAAGCTCCCTGATGTTTCCCTGCCAGATGCCCAGTGTGAAGATCTCTACGCCTCGTTCCCTCAGAGCCGCTGCGACTGGCCGAGGGTCCCCTCCATTAGAGTAGCCGTCAGTGATCAAGAAAATGGCTTTGGAGGCGTTTGAGCGGGAGTGACGAAGGATTTGCTGCAGGAGCAGATTTAGACATGATTAGTGAATTAAAAATAGACCAAATAATAACAGCTTTTTTGTTTATATGTTAGTAATACTTACAGCAAAAACATATCAAACATACGCAACACTTTTAATTTGGATATAGTAGATATCAAATGCATCCTTCTTATAAACAAAAGTGAGTGTAGTTAGAAAACTTTGTAAGAAAAATACTGTAAAGTGTACAAAATTTGATTGAAATAGAAAAGTTTACTTTGCAAATGTTGATGATCCAAATCCACACATCCTACTGCTCAGTCTGCCAGTGCACTACAAACATAGCTCCACAGCTAAATTGAATAATGAAGCACGTCACAAACAACCACTAAAAGCAGCCCTCAATTCCAGGGTGCCTCAAAACCCTCCATCAGCAACACGGGCAACAAGGGCACAGTTGGGGAGGAGGGACAAAAAAGAAGGAGAGAGCTCTACAATTGTAATTATTCCTCCTTCAGACTAGGCAGCTGCTTGCCAGTGGTTTGAAACCACCACGAAACACTAGGCAGTGCAGACCGGCCTGCTGTGTCCGCCGAGACACCAACTACAGCTCCCAAACTAACTTTAGCCACCGTTTACAATCCAGCACATGCAATTAGAGCAGACATTAAAGCCTTAGAAACATGTCTTTATTTCAAAGTTAAGTGAAGAAAAGCACCCCAACTGGGACATCTGCTAGCTTTATTGTTGATGCCAAACTAACAGCGTTGTTGTAAGGGTGTTTTGAATTAGGTTAAGGGGTTACGTGGATCATGAACGATTGAGAAAAGAATCTGAGGGAATAGGTTGAGTGAAAACAAAAGAAATAAAAGCAAAAGGAGCCAAGATGAAGTCAGAAAAACAGATATCCAGTTACTTACTAAGAGCCATAAAGGTCAGTAATGTATCATAAAGAATTAGAGCATGGCGGGAAACAAAGGTTGTGTTTTAGGATGACTTTTCTGGAATAAGATGTAATACCTACACAGGACAGACATAAATACACGAGGTGAAGAAAGAGAGGAGACACGAAAAGGGTGTGACCATCGAGTGAGTGGGGACTGAGCAGGAGAGAAAGCTCGGCTCTTTATTGTCTAATTGGCTGAACTTCAAGAGGCTCTAGCAGGAGTGGCGTAATTACAGAGCTGGTGGAGCGAGGGAAAGGGAGGATGGAGAGACAGAATGGAGGAGAGGGAGAGCCTGGTTTCTCTGATCCTCAAAGCTCCAGGGGAGGCTCATCGGACGCTGCCAGCTGTCGATGCACCCGGTCAGGGTGCTGAAATACAACAACAACAACAACAAAAACAAAAAGCCACCATGGTTCTCACAGCAAAGCAGTACTCATGTATAACATTTATATCACTGTAAATGACTAGCTCTTTTTCATGTGTTAATAACATTTCATGTGTGTGTTTCAGAGTGTTTTTAGGTCTTTTATTAGGCGTCTGCTCAAAGTGCTTTCGGGGCCACTGTGGTTTCTGCGTTACCCATGAGTCAGTGGCTTCTGTTAGCGGGGATGCCACCAAACGGCGCATACGCATGCACACCCACTAATAACACCCTCACGAATAGCATGAACATATTTCAGGTCAGAGTATGAACATAAAGGCGACCGCACCAGCCAGAGTGTGGGAAGGGGCTGCCCTTTAGTGTAACCCTCTGTATGCAGTTGTCTTATGGCTGACGGCATCCACTAAAAAAAATATTAAGGCAAAAAAGGGAGTGCATTTCACAATGAAAAGAGCCAGGCTGCTAACATTTTTTTATTTATTTTTTTTTTACCTTTATTTAACCAGGGGGAAAAAACCTCATTGAGATTGAAAATCTCGTTTTCATTAGTGCCCTGGCCAAGACAGCAGCAGCACAATCAAAGTTACAGACAAACAACGAGTAAACATACAAGTAAAATGTCAAACAACAGTACACTGAAAGAGAAAGCAGCAAGTAATTGTTAAAACCAGCTATGATCAAACACATCATTCACAACATTTGCAGACAGACCTGAATTCCCCAAGTCAACCAACCTTCTCTTAAAAGCTTCCAATGAGAACAGTTCACTAAGTTTTAGGTCTTTCTGTAAGTCATTCCAGGCAAAGGGAGCAGCAAATTTAAAGGCCTTTTTTCCCAGTTCAGTTCTGACTCTGGGGACAGACAGTAAGAAAAGATCCTGAGATCGGAGATTATAAGTTCTAGAGGTCAGAAGGTAGGAAGGTAGAAGACCAAGAACAGCTTTATAGAAGAATACACCAGTGTTTAGTGAAGACAACGAAAACCATCCCACACGTTTATACAAAAAACTGTGATGAGTGAGGGATTTAGAGTTTGTGATGAACCTCAAAGCTCAATGATACATGGTGTCTAGAGCAGGATTTGATCCTGAAATAAAAACCCAGTTTCAGCTTTAACCTCTTAACCATTGCTGAATGTAGAGGAGTAAAATACAGGGAATTATCAATCAAAATGCCTAGGTATCTATAACAAACTCGATCTGTGAACCCATAGAAGTGGAGATCGATGGCAGGGTCAGTGGCTTAGATTTAGCATTTGATAAGAGCGTGACTTTTGTTTTATTCGCATTTAAACAAATGCTGCTTTTTCAGTCCGTTTTTCTCTGTTCTCCCCCAGTGGGCGAGGATGAGGCGTGTCGTCCCACATAAACAGGAAGACTGACAGATTACAATGTGGCAATGCTGTGGATAAAACGTTAAAATCAGGACCTTGCAGTTCTAAAAACTCTAGAAACAATCAACAATGGCAAGAAGCAGGTGGAAGCACTTGTAGAAATCAGGCCGATCAGAAATAAGCATGATATCCTCTCCATCTCCGACAATAGGCTCCATGGGGTCGTTAGCCAGACAGCAGGACTCAGATCCACCAGGGTCACCAAGAAAGTCCACTCTCCAGATGTTTCCACACACAGCTTTATTGACGTAGTCACATAAGTAGACTGGCATACGAAAAACATGCATTTGCAGGATAAACTGCAGGGACCAGGATTGATCCTGAACACTGAGTTCAGTTTGTCTTAAACTTTGATGACTGATTAAGCTAAACAAACACTTAAAATGAGTAGAAATAGCAGGTAAAGGTAGAGGAATTGTTTGACAATTCACTGATAAACTAGTCAATTGTCAGTGTCAAACAATTACTCACACGCAGACGGACAGAGTGACAAGTGATGTGCTGCCATCTTGATACAGTTAACATGAGGCAGCCGGAAAGCAGACAGAAAATGAATATGAGAAAAAAGTGTTCATTGCAGTGATTAATGACGGAATTATCCAGGAATATTTTGTCATTTTGGATGTTTTGCCACCATTCCTGAACTATCATGAAAAACTATGTTTGATATATTTTCAATGTTTCTTTATCCCTTTGAGTGAAGGTGATCCTAATATGACAGAATCCACAATGACGTAGATCTGCTAATGTTATGAACAGGCCTGGCCACAGATTATGCTGGGCCCCTGAAAAGCCCAGAGAACAGGCCTTAACCAGTTGTGATTTATTGATGATATCAATGTATTTGTGTTAGACTAGTAACACTGGTGCTAGCATACTGGCTAACAGTTTTAATCTGTTCTGAAGCTGAAAAGTATGCCAAACTGTTATTTGGTTCTGATGTTGAAATTATCCATCCATTTTTGCCATTTCTTGTTGCCATTTTTAACCCAGTTTTGTCACCTCTTGCCTATTTTTGCTGCTTTTCGCCCATTTTTGCCGATATTTTGACACTTCTTTTTGTCACTTCCTGTCCAATTTTTAATACTTTGAATCCATTTTTGCAACTTCTCATCCATTTTTTGCCAATTTTTCTCCATATTTTTGCCATGTTTTGGCCCATTTGAACCCATTTTTGCAACTTTTTTACATCTTGCCACTTCTTGTTGCCACTTTTAACCCAGTTTTGTCAAATGTTCCCAATTTTTGCCAGTCTTTGACATTTTTGGGGGCAATTTTGACACTTTTAGCTAGGGTTGAATGAATAGGGAAAATGATCATACTGTGATTTTTTTCCCCAATATTCTGAGTGCAATTTAATATGCATTTGCTTTATAAGTTTCTAATATTATTTATTTCTCAACAAACAAACAATAGTCAGTCTGTATTATAATAACACATTATTGGCTTGATTAAAGTAAGGTTAAACAATTTTGAAAAAATATTTAATCGCAATTATTTTGACTGTAGCATATCCATTATGAATTGTTTTATTGAAGGGAATGATTACTTTGTCTTTATTATTTTTGATTAAAAAAGCAGGGTTTTTTGTAAACTGTTAAAAAAAAAACTTTATTTTGCCCTGACAGTAATGGTGTTCTATTGTGGTATTGCAAAATTCAAAGAGATAACAAAGCTACATATATTCAGGTGTCACAACTCACCTTCTCCCCCTTAAACAAGCCTGTGATTACAAACTCAACTCATGTCTGAGTATGAGATCACAGAAAAATGATTCAATAAGTCTCTCACTTCTTTGTAACTGTACCTGCAGTCTGAAGTTTTATTTCTCTCCTGTTGAGGCGTGTAATGCCACTCTTACAGCACTACATTTCCTGATGTGGGCATTCACAATAAAACTCAAGCGTAATAAAAACAACATACTCTCATGTGAAGAACATGTCCTATAACCTGTTTATCATTGATCTAATTTGGCAGAGGTGCCAGTGAGTGTACATTGCAACCATGTTTACAGCTACTTCTCTGACCTCATTTAATGCCACAGTCTGCTTCTTTGAATCACCACAGGCTAAAACACGTGAGTCCTGAATAAAAACACACCTTTAAACTGTTGTTTAAGCCGTTATCATACAAATCGCTGCAGCGCTGGGCTCAAGAGTCAAGTCGACCCATTGTAGCTCAGAGTTTGTCAAAGCTTTACAAATAGGCTGACAGAGACGCTGTGCAATGTGAGAACACTCACTGTATAGTGCTAATATCATAGACATTACACTTGGACGACAGGACTCAGACTGAGCTGTTGTCTGTCACTCTTCTATGCTGTGGTTATGCTTCTCAAGTAAACAATAACACAATGCATGTGCTATAACTGGTGATGACGGCACTGCAAATATCAAACTTGTGGGAGAAATTTTACTGCCGATTTTACTGATACCACTGAGCCCACCACGATATAGACTACACCAGTGTGAATCACTCACCTTTATCCTTTATTTCCTGACCATGGTTGTATTTTTTTAGCTGTATACAGTTTAAGGTTGTTTATTGATTGAAACCAATCTCCCCTCTTTATCTACCCATGGTTTAAGTGCAATTAGAGTCTGATACAGACTCTGCAGCTGAAAAGAGAGGGGTGTGAGCTGTAGTGCTAAAAGTGTTAATGAAAGAAATAAAATAGTTAAACCTCACTTTATGGGTTACAAGCATGTCAAAAAAGCAATATAACTATAATAGCTCCCAGATGTTAATTTGCTGATTGTTAGGAATAAAGTCGTGAAGAACTAATCCTCTGGAAAGCAACTAAAAAGAACATAAAACTATTTTCATTACAGTCTTCACTGAGTCATTGTTCAGAAATATCTAACTGAATAACAGTCACTAATTAAAAACAATGACAAAATATTCCAGAGAACTTCCAGTGACCTAAAATGTAAAAGAAGCTGAATGCTAAAACCAAACTATAAAGGCTTAGTTCAACAGAACAGAAATGATGCACACCTTAAATAGCTGTTTGTGTGTCAGCTCCTCTTCACTCTAGTCTCCATGCATTTCTTCAATTACACAATTGGCGGATGCCTTAATGCCGGCTTGTGTCCAAAAAGGGAGATAGTAAGCCGGCAGCAGTGGGACAGTTAAAGTGTATCCTGTTTGGAGCTGTTGATATCTGTCAGAGCAGCGGTGATAGCACGGGGACCAACAGGCCTGGAGGGATTAGCACTGAGAGCAGGGAATCTATCTCTGCTCCAAAACGCCTCAAAGTTTGGCAAGAAGGAAGAGAGAGAAAAGAAGGGACCAGGGCTTCATAAGCAAAGCTAGTGACAATTTTTTTTCTCTGTACAGTAGCAAACACAGTAGACTCTTTCTACAGCAGGAAGAAATCCAGCAAATAAATACAGTGAATAGAGTTAGAGGCGTACAAACAAAAACAATTTCATACATGATGTTGAAACTATATTAGCCAGATTTTCTTTGCAGATAAAAGAAAATAAAGTTGTGGATATAGTAAGCTGTGTATTATTCCTAAAGAAACAAATCAGGTTATTTTACATTCTTGAAGGCAGAACTGCCTTTTAAACTAGAGGCCATATGTGGAACCTTGCTCATATTTCACCACCAATATACATAAACCATGAAAATAAAACCTTCAAACAACAGTGATGAAAACCTGGTTCCTTATTCTGACATCTCCAAACAGATGCTTGTGTGATTAGAACTTCAAAAGAGGCACCTCGTTGCATTTGGCAGAAGAGAGCAGGAAACCTTTCCACACCTTGAGGGGCTAAAGATGGTGCCAAGGTACCCCAGCTGTTAATCAAAGGCTTATATATGCATGGCAGCTATTCTGAATGCTAAATAAGGAACTCCCCCACATCCCCACCACACTGCTGGCCTCCCGTCAGCCCCTCCTGTGGCTTTGATCACAGCCCGAACCCACCTGGCTCTGAGCTAAGCTGGTTAATGATTTGTGTTTTTATGAAATCCATTTGCAACACTGAAGTCCAAATTTAAACAAGGAGCACGAAAGTTACAATTTAAGCCATATCAATAAAGTTTTTCTACAGTGGCATGAAGGGATATAGTTTGGTTTTGTTGAAGTGCGGTTATATGAGGAATTGACACACACATTTATTCAGCCGCAGCCCTTGAGAACAGTGAGGAGAAAATACCCTCCCTTTATTCTGTGCTCTTTTGTGTGGGGAGGGGAGACGTCAGTACAAGAAACACAAAAACCTCTCCTCTGCACAAGACAAGCTTTCTGTGTGGCCCTCCGCTCTGGTTTTAACAAGAACAGTGGTCTTGCACCACTGCCTTTATCTCAGTTTTCCAGTCCTATATTTGCACCAAATTACATGTTTTAAGAGTTATCTCTCTTCTAGGATTAAAACTTTTGATGCAAATATTTCCTGAATGTCAATTCAGGATTGAATGAGGAAATTTACTCCTGAAACCAGAGTATTCAAAATAGTGGGCTACACTAATGAGCTCTATCACAGGTAAGCTTGCAAGTAACTCTCTTACCCTTCCATTAGCATTACCATTAGCAGGAAAAGGAGAAAGACTGTTCTGTGACAAAGACAGACAAGACATCCTGTTTTCCTCTTTTATCACTTCCTAGAGATACACCTTCCCAAAAAAAGACCCTTCGCTGGCATTCCTCAGTGAATTTAAAAAATTGCAATCCAACTGCATCCCTTCTGAAAAGCTGTCTCCCCGTCGGTCGGAAGTGAGAGTGCTTGTTTTGACAGGCTATCTGCTCTTGGCCTGGGTGGTAAGAATAACAACAATAACTCTGCAGGGGCCCAACAGAACAAAATGCATGCTCAGACACACAATCACAGACACTAGACTCAACTCAGATTATTGAGCAACATCTCAGGGACACATACTTTGGATATTTGAGATAAACTGGGTCACTTGTAGAGCTCATTTGTTCAGTGAAAGCAGTGATATGCCTCCATCGTTCTCCCACAGATACGTACTGTGTGCCTCACTGGGGTAGCAGAGTTTAGTTATCTAATAAGAGGCCTCTGATTTAGATCACACAAACTGTGGTCCAATCCCATTTTGAAAGAAGGTTCATGCTGAGATGTTTGGACTTGAGAGCACATGTAAGGCACATGTATCTTCTTGAACTGCTCCTGAATGTTTGCCTTCAAGCTTTGATTCAATTTGTTCCACACTTCTCACATACTGCCACATCATCTCTGCCTCGCTAACTTTACTTCACACAGACTTTCCATGCTCTCGTGTTGCAGTGAGACCGAGGAGACTGGTTTCCATAAAGGCCACCCAGCATGCTAACGACTCGACATGCATGTTCCAGCATATGTACTGGAGAAAATATATACTTGACCCCAAGCATTTATTAAAGTTCTTCAACTTTTTTATATTTACACCCTTCTTTTCTGCCAGTTAGTTACAGTTCATGACTGTGTGGTATGTAAATCAACTTGTATAGACTTGAAACTTGCCACAGATACTGCAGACAGTCCATCTCATAAATTTAATGGCATTTTCTTTTTGGCAAAGTAGATCATCGTGTTAAAGCAAGTTTAAAAACTCCCTTATTCTGGCAAATTCAACACTCAGTATAAAGCACCTGCCAAAAACATCACCTTTTGATTAAGTTTGCAAGACAGTCCGCAACTTGTCAGAATAATAAAGGCGAAGACTTGTTTCCTGAGGCGACATATCTGAAAAATTATGGCATGCCATGAAAGATAGTCTGCAGTAAAGTATGCAAAATTTGCCATTAACCGACGAGGACATGCAAGCCCACTAATCTTGTAATTTAAAGTTTCCATTGTAAATTTCTTCACTACCAGGCTAAAACACAAGCCTGCTGTTGTCCAGCCGCAGTCACATGTTGCAATTTAACTGAGACCCTGCAGAAATGTATGTAGGAGTCATAAAACAGACAGCTGGAAACTTCTGGACTTGATTCTGCAACTGATACATGCAAGCTTTGCTTCCAAGTGGTAAAAATTAAGTTGCCATGGATTGAAGAATAAAAACCTCCCTGTTTAAGTGTGAGATGTAAACTCATTCCAGCTCAAAGACTACTTTAAAGGGTGTGTGAAGGTTTCCCAAACATTCTGAAGTCCAAAAATTTGAAGGATTAATTGACAGTTTTCATGTTATGTAAGGGTAATTTTGCTGTCTTTAATCTGCAGTATCAATGAGTTCCAGTGAAAGGGACTATAATGGAAATACTGATGTGTTTCACACTGCTTCTCTTGGGTCATAAATTAGCCTACAAATAATTCATGATTAAATATTTTTGGATTTCATTCAAACTAATGATTTAAAGGGTCCCATGCACTGTATTTCAATGGGGGCCATGTCAGTGGGAAGCACCACTGCTAGAGAGCTACGTTGGAAATACTGTTTTACTTCCAGTAGTATTTTTTTTGGTTATATATTAGCCTTCCAATATTTCTGGTATCAGTGTCAAACAGGGGTGTAACGGTTCTGTCTGTACCTCGGTTTTTGGGTGACGGTTCAGTACTGGGTCGGTTTCTCTGTAAAAGGGATAGTCCCAAATTTGTAGTCCTTATTCCAGGTTTCCCTTATTTATTACTTTTAAACTGACAATATTGTAGCTTACAGTTTAATTCTTCTAGTGTTACTGAGAATAACTATAATAGTCAGTACAGCGTGTGGTGTATTAAACATGAGAAAGGGGAAAAACCGATGAAAAAAACACAAAATAAAAGGCAACACAGAAATGAGAAGTCTGATATCTCCTGAGAATGATCAAATAAATACAACATAATGATGAAAGTAAAATTAGTGTATTCTAGAGTATTCATACGACTTTTAGTGTGCCATGATACCGTCACATTCGAGCTAATGTTACTTTATTTATATCCCGTACGAACAATGCAAGAAGAAGAGGGGATCTGGGAACTACACAGTGTCAGATCCACCTGGCCTGTTTGATGGCCATGTCTGGCCGATGTATTTGAAACAAAAGAACATCAACATGGCCTTTAAAATGTATTGGTGCCACTAGTCCTTGACCCTTTCTGCTTTTACATCTAGAGGCTTTTAAAACTGCACAGAGGAACTGGTGAGGGGGAGAAGCTGGCGGATCTTGTGGCTCCTCTGCTACTGCACATGTAGCGAACTTTTCTTCTTTGTGTGTTTTGTTGTGTCTGCTTTTTTCTCTTCTTCGTGTTTTTTTTGTAAAAAGCGATAAGCAAACAGTTACAAGCATTACTGCCACCTATATTGACGGGTTATACTGTCATCTGTGAAGGCCATTTTTATCCATTCAGGCAGAAGAAAGATTTTAGAGGAATTCATCTTGTGACTGTGCAACAAACAGCAATGGTTTGGAAAGAATACAAATACCCTTAGTGTTTCAGTCAAACCTACAGTACCTACAGCACTTACATGTGACTGATGTCTTACACCTGTAAATTTATGGATGGTGCCTCCTAGTGTCCAACCCAAAGAAGTTCACTTTTTCACGGAAGGATAAAAACCTGACAGTAACTACCTGTAGCGACGGGGAGATGATCATGTGTCTGTTTTCATCAATCAGTAGTTTGGAATAAGTGTTTTAGGAACTACTGAATCAAAACAGGTGTAGTATTACCTGTCAAGAACTAAGTGAAGAAGTTGGCTGCCAGGAACGTGGCATGTGTGGCCAAGATGATCTGACAGCACATCGTATTGAGTGTTCTGTTTTTCATATCAAACTGATAAATCTGACAGTATTTCACATGAAACTGATACTGTTGCAGCCTGTTTGCTACTTAGCAGATGTTCACTAAGGCAGGGGGTTCTCAGCCTTTTCAGCCCACAGCCCCCAGTATAAGGTGCCAGAGACCCGGGACCCCCCACTGTACCTGAGGAGAGCTGAACATAGTTAAACACAGCCACGCACAATACAGAATAGTCACTCTCAGACTTAAATTGTAAGGATTTTTTAAACATTACTTTGATTTCAGCATAAATCTCACCAAATGACCATGTTTTTTTACATTTAACTAATCTGATGCATATATTTTTATAAGAATGGATAAAATATACAATTTAAAATCCTTTTTAAAAAATTATTTGTTTTTTTAAAGCATCTGGCGACCCCCTCTAAGTGTCTTGCGGATCCAAGGGGTTGAGAAACTGCACTAAGATAGCACACTGTCTGATAGTCTTTTTGAAATCCACTGAAATGTTACATTTTTGAACTTACAGCACAAATTTGATGGAGGGGAGGAGTTCTGCTGGCAGGTTACAGAGGAAATAATAAACTTTTGGGTGACGTACCCAAGTGGAAATGAGTCAAGCTTAATAAACTGTGTCGAATCTATGCCCTTGTAAAACGATTACAATTAGGTTTGCATTTATGTTTTGTCTGTTGCATATGTAAGCTCTGGTTTGCAGAGGCATTTCTACACCTTTGTAGAAATGAAGCAAATAAATGTGAAACAACCTGCAGAACTCTGCCTCTTCGAAGCTGGCAGAAAAAGACTCAGAAGTCAAATAGACACTAATGTTAATATGGCCGTTTTGATGGCAGAAGTAACGGTGTTCACTGCCTGGTTCATAACAGTTTTGGTCTGACTGGATCATGTCTTTATAGGTACATGCTGTTAAGGCCCAAACATACTCAGGCGGAATGTATGCAGAACGGACTCCGCGGAGGTCCGCGCCGACTCAAAGTGGACGTCCACAAGGGCTGTGTGCGCAAAGCTCAAATTTTACAAGCATGCAGACTCCGCTCCACGTACTGGTTTCACACAAAGCACTGCTCGGCATGTATTTTTCACATCGACCTGAATTAAATGTGACGCAAACCTGCATTTCGCACTTGTTTTTCCACATCAATACTTCGCATGTCCTTCACCAACATGGCATACTCCCCTTCCTCGTCTCTTGTGGCATTTAATGGCCGTACATACCACCGTCTCTTAATTTTATTGCTTTGCAAAGCCAGCAGGCAGAGCAGCTCCTCTTCCTCATCGTCAGTGTAGGACACCATGACAGAGAAATGTAAAAACTGTGCAAGGACTATGGGAAATGTAGAATTTCACAGGAAACTACTACGCGGCAGTGCGCTCAACTATGGAAGCTCTGATGACTGCGGATATTCCGCGCGGAGTCTGCTCCGCTCACAGTACGCTCGAGTATGTTCAGGCCTTCAGACGGTGGATTTTATTTAATAATTATTTCTTTATCTTATGAAGGTGTAGCTGTCTGCTTTGGCAGCACTTCTTTCCCTGTTGCTAGGTTGACTGAAAGCTTGTTTGAGACAGCATTTTTAACATAGTGATTACCATTACTAGGATTCAAAACTTCACCTGAGAAACTAACGGGTGGCTGTTTCTCTTTAAACAGTCTGACCAAATATAATAGACTGAAACTGAAAAAACACCTCACCAAAGCTGGAGCTAGCAGATGCTTGAAAGGGGATATATAGTAGGAAACCCATCATTTTTTGCATATGGGTAGGGTATCCAGGGTATTTAGTAAATTTGCATACAAAGTATGCCTGTAGAGATCCAGACTTTAAAGGTGTAGCAGTTATGGCTGCATGCAAGCACAGTGTAAATGCAAAGCTAACATCGGAGCAGGCAAATCGCAGATGTTATTGTATACACCGCAGCAAGGTATGGGTGCATTTCCAGGTGTACATCAGGCTTAGTGTTGAGACCAGCTCTGGTGTAAATATTGTACTTTGAAAACAAGAGTATGAATCAACCTTTTGACATGCCTTCCCATGTAGTGTCCCATAGCTGATAGATTGTGATGAATAGGTGCTGTTCTTTGAAGGGAGCAGAACTGAAAATAAGTACAACCTTTTAAAATAGGATCCCTCATCAATCACTGTGCCTAAAGTGCAATTATTGCGCTAAAGGGAGAGACGCTAAACCCACAAAGGGTGTTTTTCAAGTTTCATAAAGACTACACAGATAATTGTTAACCTGTCTGGGTTTAAAATTGGCAAAATTTTAGGGATGGAAAACTTTTCCAAGAACAGAGAGCCATTACAGTAAAATGCTGCCTATTTGGCAACCTCTGACGTACTTACCTCTACCTAATGATTTAAAAGTCTTCACTGCATGTGTAGTGTGGATTTGTCTGCAGGCCCAAATTGAGCCCAGTTTGACAGGGGAGTGCAAAAAGCATCCAAACTGCCAGCAAAGAGAGTGCGGACAGTTGTTTAATTGCCAGACACGGCGGGCTGGGCTGCTGTGTGTGTTCGCTTGACGGTTTCTGTCACAACACCATTCATCAAACTCAACAACTGAACCAGGAGTGACGAGAGGAGGACGACGGACGCGGGGAGAGAGAGAGGAGCTAATTCCACAATGTGATGCCAAGGGGAAAGGCTATCTTGGCTGGCAAATGAGAAACTCATTCAATTATCCCCCCGCTGGTCTCTGGCGGAACGAAGCGCTGAGAGAAACATTTTAGGCACTGACCGTGTTCCAATCGGACACGGCATTCTGGGTAATTGCACAAGGCGAGCTGGTTTGATTGAGTGGGAGGAAGAATAACAGGAGCAGTTACAGCCCGAGTGCCAGTTGGATGATTACGGGGTCAGGCTGGTTTGGCAAGGGTTCCGCCTTACGTCATGTATGTTGGGTTATTTATATTTATTACATTTTCTTTATTTCTCACAGCTTGTGTTTGACATTTTCAGAATTTAAATGGCATAATTAAATTAGCTCTGTGTGCCTGTTTAAGAGTATATGATACGAGCGTATCTTACTGTGTCTGACCTTGTGTTTTATACTGAAACATTTTAAACCATTTCCCTTCCAACAAACAATCATTTGTTCTATGTGTGAATATATATTTCTGAGTGAATAGTATTGTAAATGGCAAATTCAATCAAAAATATTGGGTCTCCGCACTGATTTCACTCCTAGGCATCATCAGTCTGCATTGTCCAGGAGCCTTTTCTGCAATGAAGTGCTTTGATTAATGTTTGTTGGTTAGGTAAGTACTCCAGAAAGGAGGATAATACTTTATAGCGGAAAAACTGCATGTCTGAACTCACTAACTTGGTGGAACAGCGTGGCATGGGCCAAGACAGAACTAATTTAAAATTTAGACCAGACTGAGTGGGATTCAGGGGAAAAGCAGTTTCGGCTCCCTTACGGGAGGCATCTGGCTGCAGACCTCTATGCTGGAGCACTTTCTGGCTCATCTGTTGCAGACCTCTACAATGGGGTATTCTGGACTGTGGGGCAGAAAGTGGCAGACTAACTCTTGTTTGGGCTTTCCTTAGTTTGTGGTGTGTTATTTTAAATTTCTTCCTCCTAACCCTAACCTTTAGGGTTCATGTGCCTAACCCTAACCCCCTTTGGGCTTTCCTTAATTTGTGGTGTGTTCAATTCCAATATATCCCCCACAGTAACATTTTGATTTTAAATCATAAGATTCTGCTGATGTGAAAAACAGCCACTTTCTGAGTGGAAAATATCAGTCCAGAGAGTGGGGAAGACATGTACCAAACCATGCTGGGACCAGGAATCAAACCTACAACCAGTGCACTGATGACTGTAGCCTCTGTGTACGGGCACCAGCTCTACCATCTGAGATAATATAGGATATTTGTATACATGAAAATAAAGTGCTCACTGCTTTGAAGAGTATGTGAAATTTCGGACTTGTTCATCCTACCTGTCACCTCATAGTTCTAGTGTAAAGGGACTTCTTAGAATCTGACATGTTAAAGAGTGCTATGATGATAGTAAGGCTAGTTAAATCCACATGCAGTTGTTTAGCATCAGCAAAGCAAAACTTAGTACTAAGCTTACATTCCTAGGAAAAGCAGGAACATTTTCTGCCACTAAACTGTTTTGTGGTTGAGTTCGATATGAACTTTAAGTGACACATAATCCGATTTCCAAAGAATTAGGTTAAAGATTGGAGGGACTCCTACAAGTTATGTAATCTAAGTGACAGTCATGAGATCATAACCTCAGCAGCCACAGCGCCATCTCCAAGGCTGGGTTTTCATTTTGAAATAAACAGAAGAAACAGTGTGGTTAAGTTTGATGCTTTTCTTGACTTCTGACTGGCGTGTTGAAAGTGCTTACACGCAGGGAATGATTTGGGGACTGTCGCTGGCTTAAAGCATCCGTGAAAATGTACCCCATCGTGGCCAGACATGGCTCCAACCACAGTGCAGAGACAGACGCAGCATTTTCCTTTGTTGTGTTGTTGCTGTAGTTGCAATTCTTCCTCGTGCTCCCCTCTCCTCTTCTTTCTTCCCTTAAGGAGGGGGGTTGTTTTTTTTGGCACCAGCTGTAGGTGGAGATATCCTTTAATAGAGCAGGGAATTGAAAAGAGGTCTATGTTTATAATACGGATTCATGGAGGAGTTTCGATTTATTGATTCTCCTATTTGTTCTGGACGTCCCTGGATGGGAGGATAAATTGTCTTAGGTGTCGTAACACAGAGAAGAAGCACAAGCTGGGGGATCATTCAAAAAGGAGCACACATTATTGCTTAATGCAGCGTAGACTCTGCCTGAGTTGCCATGGATTTTTACAAAAACCTTCACAATAAATCTTACTAACATGGAACAAAGAACAATGTTACCCTTGTTCTCCAGGAAAATTATAATAGCGATACTAATATGCTGTTGCTTGGAAACTCTTGCTGATATTGTTTGGATAACCTGAATTTGAAGTAAGTAGTGCTAAAATGGTACTGTGGTTTTCTCTAAAATTCATTTTGACTGTTCTTCAAATCTAAACTTGTAAAAGTTTAAGTGTGAGAGTATTTGTATCTAACTCACTACCTGGAATAATTTCTTACTTAAGCTGAAACTATGACAAATACCGAAACAATCTTGTTCAATCAGACACGGAAAAATGTGGAAAAAAAAACCTTCACAAAAACGCAAATAAACACAACAGGATGCTGCCATGTTTGTGGGTTTACATGCATGTACCAATTACTTCCTTACAGTCATTCATAACAAAAGAAACACTCACACTCTGCCACCAGAAAACAACCCAATGGAATCTGCTACTCTTAAACTGAAACCTCAGCACAGAAAGTGGTTCACTAATAGACCTACATGCCTTAGTCCATGAAAAGCTGTTATGTAGTTTCCCAAAACTGGCTCTTTGAAATAGTTTGGTTTCCTAAGGTGCCACTATACAAGGCTTTTAGTAAATCTTCCTCTCAATGAGCCAAAGTAAATACATGTGCTTTTAAAATAGGGGGATTTGTATCCCATACCAAAGCTGTGGTGTACAAATTAGTCAGGATGGAGCATTTTTAAAAGTTTGTGTTGGATCTGTGGCAACAAGATGCAAAGCTATTATTTTCTGCACAGTCTCTTTTCAATATAAGGAGCAAATTGAGACATCAGCATAGTGTATATCACTGGCTCACTCTTTTCTCTGTCTGCATTGCACTCTTCTTTCTCTCTAAAACTCCCTCTTCTCTGTTCTTGTGTAACCCTCTTCTCCTTTTCTGCATCTCCCTCTTTCTTTCATCATCTACCTCTTCTTTTTTCTCCCTCTCCATCTTCTCTTTTCTTGCATCTCTTTCTTCTCTCTTTCTGAATCTTCCTCTTCTCTTTGCTGAATCTCCCTCTTCTCTCTTTTCTAAATCTGCCTCTTTTCTTTCATCTCTCTCTTCTCTGTTCTGAACCTTCCTCTTCTCTTGTCTTTCATCTCCCTCTTCTACTTTCTGAATCTCCCTCTTCTCTTCCTTTCATCTCTTTCTCCTGTCTTTCCAAATCTTCCCCTTCTCTCTTTCTGACTCTCCCTCTTCTCTTTCTGAATCTCCCTCTTTTTCTGAATCTCCTCCGCTTTTTCTTTCATTTTGCTCTTCTCTCTTTCTGAATCTCCCTCTACTCTCTTTCTGAACCTCCCTCTTCTCTCTTTCTGAATCCACTCTTCTCTGTTTCTGAATCTCCCTCTTCTCTCTTTCTGAATCTCCCTATTTTTCTGAATCTTCCTCCTCCCTTTTTTTCGTCTCTCTTCTCTTTTCTGACTCTCCCTCTTCTCTTTCTGAATCTCCCTCTTCTCCTGAATCTCCCTGCTCTCTTTTCTTTCATCTCTCTCTTCTCTCTTTCTGAACCTCCCTCTTCTCTCTTTCTGAATCCACTCTTCTGTTTCTGAATCTACCTCTTCTCTCTTTCTGAATCTCTCTATTTCTGAATCTTCCTCCTCCCTTTTTTTCGTCTCTCTTCTCTTTTCTGACTCTCCCTGTTCTTTTTTCTTTCCTCTCTTTCTTTCATCTCTCTCTTCTCTCTTTCTGAATCTCCCTCTTCTCCTTTTCTGAATCTCCCTCCTCTCTTTTCTTTCATCTCTCTCTTCTCTTTTCTGAATCTCCCTCTACTCTTTCTGAACCTTCCTCTTCTTTCTGAATCTCCCTGTTCTTTTTTCTTTCCTTTCTCTCTTCTCTCTTTCATCTCTCTCTTCTCTCTTTCTGAATCTCCTTCTTCTCTTTTCTTTCATCTCCCTCTTTTCTCTTTCTGCCTCTCCCTCTTCACTCTTTCTGAATCTCTCATCTCTTTTTCTGCCTCTCCCTCTCCTATTTTTCTGCATCTCCCTCTTCTTCTCACCAACAAAGCATGTCAACAACTGAAAAAAAACAATGCCAAGATACAGATTTTTTACCATCAAAAAAACCCAAAAAACAAACCAATGTCTACTCCACCATTGTTTTGACAAAGCTGATATCTTAAGTCCCAACTCTTCTTGATTTTGATTGGTTAGGGAAGAAGTTAAATTAATGGTTGAACCTTTTTCAGGTGAGACTGCCTGAACACGGACAACATCAACAGAAAAGCTGGTACTTTAAACACTGAATTACATTGTATTTTTTTATTGAAAATGGGGTCTGCCAGCACAAAAACAACAACCGTGGGCACAAGCCAAAGTGTTAAGCGAAATAGTTTGCTCAGTACCAGCATAGTCACAATTACACCAAATTTTACTGAGAGTTGAGCACTGACCTTGTCAAAAGTGGCTATTCTACAGACCAACTAGACTTCTCTTTCAAAATTCAGAGCTCAAGAGAGTAAATGAGCTCAACCAATGCATTGTATTAAAAAAATTGACCAAGCATCACTGTTTGGTTTGAGAAACCCAATCTGGAAACCACAAATTTGGTGTTTTGATTGGAACTTCTTACATCTTCAGAAAAAGATGTGACCATATTTGTAAAAAGGCTGGATAAATTTTTTAACCTTAGTGTCCTGGTTGTACCTAGAGTAACATCAAGCCAATAGCAGCATATCCTGTTTGTTGATTTTATAGATTTATTGTTGGGCTTTTTATGCCTTTATTGGAGGGACAGGACAGTGGATAAAGTCAAAAATAAGGGAGAGAGAGTCGGACATTGTGTGGGAAATCCGTTTCAAAGACAACAGTCTCTGTACATGGGGTGGACAAACTAACTGCTAGACCACTGGCGGCGCCCCAGCATACCCTACTTTTTTTGTCAATTTTAATCTAAATGGTACCATTAATCACAAAGTGTTGTACTGAGGAAGACTTGAAACTGGCAATTAAGACTTTAAGTCTGGGAAATGCTTTGTTCTGAGGTCGTAAATCATCTGAGAACTTGGCCTATTTTCTTAACAATTTCCACACAATGAATTAAACAAGAAAACAGTAGAACTGCACTCTGCTGGCCATTGGATAGGAAATAGGTTTAAGGCGTTTCTGTACTGGCCTTGCGTTTGAAACAAAGAGGGTATATCCATAATCTTTACACATATTTAGATGATAGAAACAACTTAAAATTGCTGTAAGTGTCTGACAGAAATATTTCACTGTTTCCCATTTCAGTCCTGGGGGGCCTTAGCTCCTCTTAGAGAAAAGAAAGGGGAACCACTGTACTACGTGACTCCTAAAGAGGGGGTCATGTTAGGCCACATCGTGTAGTGTATGCATTCTGATTATTATGTTAAAAATCAGTTAAAATTACCTTAAATCTGTGCTCTCATGTTTTAAAAGCTGTTATGATTTGAGATTAATCTAGTGTGTAGTTAACCTTGCAAAGCAGATGGATACGCCCGATTCCTTGTTTTTCACTGGTGAATCCATCTTGCAAAGCTCCGTTTGGGCCCGGTTAGAAAGTGACAGGACCAATCAGCAATGAGGGGCAGTGCTTTCAGGTGCAGTAGAGTCATGACGGAAACAAGCAGCAGCAAGAGCTGGTGCAGTTATGGAGGAAGAGCTTAGCATGGATGCTGCTAAAGCACCAGTTTTATCAGAACTTGACGACATTTCTTTGTTAAAAGGAGAACAAAGAACAGCAGTGAGTTGTTTTCTTTTCAAAACGACAAAAGTCGAGTGCTTACATGTCTATAGTCACCATGTTTTGTGTTATTCCCTGTAGCTGTGCACGTGCAGCTCAATAGCGGCTACGTCACGTGTTTTGTTGCTCTGATTGGTGACATCATCAGTGACATCAAAGAAGCCACTGTTTTCAATGATCAGAGCTCATCACAGAGTTTAATACAGGCCACTAAAGCTGCTAACAGTCACTTCCTGTCCTTTGACTCTGCTGGTAGAGAATTATTTAGAGTTCTCCCCACTCTTCCCTGAATCACATACTCCTCTCTCTACCTTGACACCTTGACACCTTGACCCTCTACAGCTTTCATTTATCTCTTTCACACACTAGCACACACACATAAGGCTTGTGTCAGCAACAGCTATGAATCGTGGAGTAGTATTTTAAGTAAGAGGGAATCTGTGTATAGATGTGTGAATACACACTCGGTGGAAAGAACAGAGTGTGAGGTTAAGAGTGTTGGCATGAGTATGCTCATTATCACTGCATTTGAGAGTTTTTGCATTGTCTGACCACAGAGAGAGAAGCTTTTGGCACTTTAGTTTTAAATCAAACAGTTAAACTTTGGATACCAATGATTTTTGCTTGAAATGTCCCGCTAAGAATACATAGTTTTTTACAATGAGTTTTGTTCATTACAGACGTGGTGGTCATAGTTCTCTGCCAGAAAACAGAGGATTGCTCCTCCAGGTGGGGAGTGAGTCTTTGCCCCTCGTGGGTTTAACCAAGTTAAGGCAAAAGAGATTGTGAGATAGGCAGGCACATTGGTGTAGCATCAGCAGTACTGCAGGCATTGTACACATTTACAGTTGCTCATCACTGAAATGGTGAAGTGGGAGAAGCACCAGAAGGCAAGGCTTTCAATTTACCTTCACCTATGGCCGTGAGCTTAGGGCTGTGGCAGAAAGAATATCATGACTACAAAATGAGATTCCTCAGGAGGCAGTCCAGGCATCTGTTGAGGATGCCCCCCTACCTTCCTACCACTAAGGTCCCCTGGGCACAACCAAGTGGGAAGACACCCTGGGGCAGACTGGGAACTTGCTGAAAGGATTAATCTGGCGAGGGAACACAGGAGCTGGACAAGTTGCTATGGATAAGAATGTCTGGGTTGACTCACCTAGCCTGCTGCCACAATTACCCAATAAGAGAATGTCATGGCATGGATAAATTGATGGACTTGGCATCAACATTACCAAGAACATTCTAGACATAACTTGAGTGTCAGTACACAATACTCTTGTAAGTACCATAAAATTTGTTATGTAAAACGCACTTTTAATACATTCGTTTCCATTTAAAAGTGACACAGTAGATGTTAGTAGATACCAATGTCCAGTATAAAATGTTAGGACACATAACATCACATATTGCAAGCAACATGACACTAATGTTGTAGTCAAGATCACACTATCCAAGACCAAGACATGCCTAAGACCAGAGTGCACCGAGACCAAGACAAGACCAAGACTTTTGGGGGTCGAGACCAAGTCGAGACTGAAACCAAGACGAGACCAAGACCATAAAAATCAAATTAATCTGAGTAGAAATAAGATGGACTAGTTTGTTGATATCTGAGATTTTGCAGGTGTCTGACACAAGGCACTTGACTAGATTTCCAAGGAGGCATAACAATCAGTGACCTAATGGCAGCTGTTTTAAGTCAAATTACAACATTAATTGACCAGGAACAGTTCAGTGGAAAATGACATCATATGCCCAGCCTGAAGACAATTCAGTAACAAAATACTCAAAAATCTGAGCTCACCACCATGAGCAAAGAAGAAGCTATTTGTTGTTTTAGCAAGGGTTTCTCCTTAATATCATCAGTGGCACTCAAGAATAGCACAACAGTGATGTCTTGACCAGTCTTGATTGAAAATCCCAAGACAGAGACTAGACAGAGTTAAAATGCTCTCGATTCCAAGACAAGACCTAGACATTTAATAGATGGTCTCGATCTTGAAAACAAAACCAGTTTGGCACATTTATAATAAACCCTGATCTTGCTTGCCTCGTGTATAGTGACAAGAATTTTGACTCTTCTTAGAGATCTGGATTCTCCCAAGGTTTATTCTAAATAATAAATCAGTGTATCCATTAAAAACATGTTTACAAGGAAAATAAGAATGAAAAGCTTAAAGATTAGCGTGCCGTGTTTTGTGTTTGTCCATTACTACTACTGTCTTACAGGAAGTGAAGAATTGTTGACCAATCAGAGGGTCTAGCTCCAGTATTTAGGGTCTGATACAGTCATGGACGAAAGTATTGGTCCCCCTGGAATTTTTCCAGAAAATACAACATTTCTCCCAGAAATTATTGCAATTACAAATGTTTTTGGTATACATGTGTTTATTGCCTTAATGTGCATTGGAACAACACAAAAAATCAGAGGAAAAAAACAAAATTGACATAATTTTACACAAAACTCAAAAAATGGGCTGGACAAAATTATTGGCACCCTTTTAAAACTGTGGGTAAATCATTTTATTTAAGGCATGTTATGCTCATTTAAACTCACCTGTGGCAGTAACAGGTGCTGGCAATATAAAAATCACACCTGAAGCCAGTTAGAATGTATAAAAGTTGACTCAACCTTTGTGTTGTGTGCCTGTGTGTGGCACACCAAGCATGGAGAAGAGAAAGAAGAGCTGAGAATTGTCTGAGGACTTAGAAAGCAAAATTGTGGAAAAATATGAACAATCTCAAGGTTACAAGAGCATCTCCAGAGATCCTGAAATTCCTTTGTCCACTGTGCGTAATATAATCAAGAAGTTTATAACCCATGGAACATGCAACGCAGGATAGTTGGAATGGTGGATAAATATCCTCAGTCAACTTCCACACAAATTCAGGCTGTCCTGCAGACTCAGGGTGCAAAAGTGTCAGCTCAGACCATACCTGGTCATCTGAATGAGATGAAGCGCTATGGCAGGAGACCGAGGAGAACCCCACTGCTGACAAAGAGACATAAAAAGCCAGACTGGAGTTTGCAAAAATGTACCTGAGTAAGCCTCAATCCTTCTAGAAGAACATTTTGTGGATAGATTAGACTAAGGTAGAGCTTTTTGGAAAAGCACGTTATTCCACTGTTTACAGAAAACAGAATGAGGCCTACAAAAAAAAAAACACAATACCTACAGTCAAACATGGTGGAGGTTCAAGGATGTTTTGGGGTTGTTTTGCTGCCTCTGGCACTGCACGCTTTGACTGTGTGCAAGGAATCATGAAATCTGGAGACTATCAAAAGATTTTGGGGTGCAATGTCGGGCTTAGTCTCAGAAAGCTAGGTTTGCGTCAGAGGTCATGGGTGTCCCAGCAGGACAATGACCTAAAACATACCTCAAAAAGCACCAAGAAATGGTTGGAGACAAAGCACTGGAGAGTTCTGAAGTGAGCAGCAATGAGTCTGGATCTAAATCCCATTGAACATCTATGAAGAGATCTTAAAATTGCTGTTAAAAGAGGCACCCTTCAAATCTGAGAGACCTGGAGCAGTTCGCAAAAAAAGAGTGGTCCAAAAATCTAGTTGAGAGGTGTAAGAAGCTTGTTGATGCTTATAGGAAGTGATTGGTTTCAGTTATTTTTTTCCAAGGATGTGCAACCAAATATTAAGTTGAGGGTGCCAATAATTTTGTCCGGCCCCTTTTTTGAGTTTTGTGTGAAATTATGTCAATTTTGTCTTTTTTCTTCTGATTTTTTGTGTTGTTCTAATGCACATTAAGGCAATAAACACATGTATACCAAAAACATTTGTAATTGCAACAACTTCTGGGAGAAATGGTGTATTTTCTGGAAAAATTCCAGGGGTGCCGATAATTTTGTCCATAATTGTAGGTACACTCAGTAACCCAACAGATAAGTGCCAGAGGAGTAGGATGGTACAAATCAGTTTTATGAGTACCATTCCTAACTTTGACAGTGAAAACTCATTGGGTTATGTACTGAACAGAATTCAACCTTAGTCTGTGATGAATGCCAGTATGCTGACAAAGGCTATGTCTTTGTTGCTGGTCTGTACGCATTTAAAGACTGTTTTTGTGCTAACTGTTCAGTTTTCCTATAAGCCTTTTTGGCTGAACATCTGAAGTGTTTTTGTTGTTTTGAGTGTGCTCCTTTAACACTCAAAACAAGATTCTCTGCCTTTTGGGTTCAAACCCTCACTTATACACTACCACTGGCTCAGAGAGACTCTCCTCTTTTCAGGTCAGATTTTATGACAGAACCAGGACTTGCACACTCCTCCTCTCGGCAGCCATTAAATAAAAACCTCATCTCAAGGGGACAGTTTAGGGTTGGGGTAATGCAAAAAAAATGACACTGTGACGAATGTGTATGGGGCCATTGTGGAAAGGTCTGAAATTACAGATGTGTGCGTTACGGGGTTTACTGACATCTGTGTTTTACAGAGCCGGGAAGTGTAAAGATTGACCTCTGTGGGCACCTGTGCTGAGCTCAAGCCAATTCCCAAAGAGAAATAGGGATAATTATGACTGAAGTAAATAAGAGGCAAGACGTATATTTGTTTAAGAATTGGGTTTAAAGATGAAATGGCGTGTGGTAATTTCCTCTCTGGTGAATTATCTGACTCCTGATGAATGAAATCCAGAGAATGTTAGGAACAAGACATTCCTCAAGTAGAGGCATCTTTCCCTTTATTTTATCACATTCCCATGCATTCATTCACTGCGAAAATCCCACTTCCTTTGTAGAGTTAAGACACTTAAACCTGTCAACCTGATCCTGATATACAAGTATCTACAACCGCAGAGCGACAGTCATTTCCACTGAGGGTTTGGTTGCATGATCGTCTCGGTAATGGGTTGTGGTGCAACAAAATTTTAAAAATCTGGGTGTGTTTCCATCTTCAAGCATACATCACTGTTTTTCTCGGGCTTGTTGTAGAAAGTGGATCAAGGAACATGCACAAAATATCACATCTTTATACACTGAAAAAATGAGACCTCTACATTCCCACTGATATTTCTTTTCCTTAAAAAAACCCTGATGAATACAACCTGCAAAATACCATGTGTACAAAGGTGGTGGTAAAATAATTTGCACAAGAAAAGCTTAGAAATCTTTAAATCAAAAGAGACTGATGGCTGCCACTTTAATGTCAATGTTGGACTATGGTAATGCTTTATACATGCACGCCTCATCTCAAAGCTGACATGCTCTGGACACTGTATGCTTGTGCTGGACGTTCTTCTTTATCTGCATGTAGACAAAAACACTTTTGTTTTCTTATCTACAAGGCTATACTTGGTCTACTTCCTTCAAACCTTCTGACCTGCATCAGTCAGAAGAGCACAGGAAGTTGTAATCTTTGGTCTCAGAATTTTTTCGTATTCTGTTCCAAGGGTCAGAATTGAATTTGGATAAAAGGGGTTTAAGGTTTGCTGCTTCCTTTAATTGGAATGCATTACTAAAAGACCTGACAGGTACTTGCTCTTTCTACTTGTTATTTCTTGTCTTTCAAAAGATTTATTTGACATTAGTCTGAAACTTTAACACATGTGCTGCTGCCTGTCTTGGCCAAGAGCAAGGATGTTCCTTGGCAAATAATTACCTCCGCCAAGGAGATTATGTGATCGGGTGGGTTTGTTAGTTTGTTAGCAACATAACTCAAAAAGTTGAGGACGGATTTTAAAGAAATTTTCAGGAAATGTCAGAAATGGCATAAGGAAGAACTGATTAGATTTTGGGACTGATTTGGATCACTGTCTGGATTCTGGATTTTTTTTTTAAGGGTTCTGCACTATTGGTAGATAGGGCTAATAGTGGAGGTCTGCACTGTTACCACTTTACACCAGGAGATGGCGGAAATGAGCAACTTCAATCACAGCAGCTTTTTGGGTGTGTTTCTATTCAAAGTTTTGGGGTTTATGGACTTTGAAAGATGCACACCCAGTCAAGGAGATGAGTTGGAGCATAACAGAGAGAAGACAGCAAATTGTAGCAAGAATATTCACAATGCTGGGAGGAATAGAGGAATATTCACCCTCTCCCATGACTTCCAGTCATCCAGTGAGACCATGGGTGAGACTGTCAGTGCATCCGTTGGCACCAGCAGGCAATACTTCCCCCATGACAGTCCACCCGTAGCGAAGTCAATACTTTGCCTCACCGTGTGTCCACCCCACCGGGGAGGGAGTGATCAGAGAATGCCATGGTGGGGGGCACATGGGGACGGATCCAGGAATTTTTTAAAGGATTCTTCACTATGGGGGGGATAGGGCTGATGGCGGAGGTCGGCACTCTCCGAGTGCTTTTCTAGTTTCCTGTCCAATAAAGTGGAAATTATAATTCGGTTTAGCCGACTGGAAACTAGCTTCACAATTCAATGCTAAACAACGTCACACTGTAACAATGCAAAGTTGGTTTGCAGAATGTAGCTAATGATAGTAGGGCTAGCACCAATCCTGCATAAATCCACTATGCAGGTTAACATCACTGATGCTTCGGTTACATGTCAGTTAGTGTTACACAGACTCTGGACAACTTCGTCCCCATTTGCTAGATCAACATACAGCTAAACTACAATGTTTCTACCAGCAGGCCTTCCCACAGAGTTAGCTTGGCCCCTGAAAATCCCAGAGAATGATCTCTCCTCATTTGGGACTTTTTGATGTATGTGTGTTGGATCAGAAGCATTGGTGCTAGCACCCCGGGGAACAGTTTGCTCATTGTGGAGCTGTGCCAAACTATTATCGGGTACTGATAAAGTTATTTTTTATGCTACTTTTTAACCTGTTTTACCACTTCCCACCCATTTTTGCCACTAGTTTTGCCACTTATATCCCATTTGTGCAGCTTTTCACCCCCTTTTTAATCACTTTTATTATAACTATTTTCTGCAGCTTTTCACACATTTTTGCCACTTCTTTTTTATACTTTTTACACATTTTTGCACCTTTTTACAAATGTTTGACACTTTTAACCAACTTGCGCCACTCTTTGCCCTTTTTGCCTCTCTAAATTCTTTTTTGCCATTTTCACCCGTTTTTCTCACTTTCATTGCCACTATTCACCAATTTTTCCTCTTTCACTATTATTTAAATGTTTTCCATTAAAATTATCTCACATTCTTCTACTTTATTTTCTAGCATCCTGACACTTGTGAAAAATCATCGCTTTGCTATGAAGTCAGACATTAAGAAAAAGGGGTTTACTTTTTTAAAAAGCCTATATAGTACCACAGCATACATAAATGAACAGAATTAATTTTGTAGCTTTGATAAGCGTGGTTATTATTTGTTTAAAAAATAAAATATGGTTTATACAGTGGCCAACCACGTTACAGTTTAGACACAGGGTTTGACCAGGATTTGGGCTTAAAATGTTTTTTCTTGTTTTTTTTTCAATGTAAATAATTAGTTTAACTCATTTGTAATTCTGGTGATGACTAAAATGGGATCCAACTATCTAGATCCAACACCCTAAAAAAGAGATTTTTAATCTTAATGGTTTTTCCCTCTGGTTAAATAAAGTCTAAATGCGTTACACAGTATTTTTCCATAGTAGTGTCTCATTTGCTATAGAAGCACTTAATGGGTTATCGCTAACACAAGAAAACAGTGTTACAGCTTCAAATATGGCCCTGATGACTGGTGACTTTCAACCAACTGAGATGATGAAAACAGAAAGAGTATTCATGGATACCTGTTTGTGGCGTCTTTATTAAATACATATCTGGATGTTTAAAAAAAAAAAACTAAACATAGAAATATATGTGAGGACGGCTGTATGCTTCAAAATGTCTTTCATTCTGCTTTATTACAAGTTTCTCTAAATGCACTGAAGGTGACTCATCCCGTTTAACAGAGCCACACATGTTCATAACATCTTGCTAATGTAACAGAGATATTTTACTCTCTTTGGCTTTAATGGCTCCAAAATACACCTACAACATAATTATTGCATAAAATGCATAGTAGCCTAATGTCAACACTTTCACTGTCCTCTGTAGTGAGTGACGTCATAGTAGTCAAATGTCTGCAAAAGCTCAATGGTAAAATCATGGTGACATTTGTTTGCACTTGATTCATTATGCATTCCATAAAGCAATGCTTTTTCTTTTGCACACTGAGCTCAAGAAAAGGCTTAATTGGCATGGAGTGGAAACTGGGATATTTATTACCAGTGTTGTGTTTTTGAATGGCAATCTGTTGTAAAGCAATTAGATACTATATGAGTAATGAAGAGTTTTTAGGGGTCATTTTCTTAGTATAGTCTTTTCCTAATTGATTTTCACTAAAATGTATCAATTTAGAAATAATTTACACCAGAATATTGAATTTTCTTCCAGTTATTTGATGTTTTAGACCTTACAAGGTCAAGCTGCTACCAATCAATAATGTTCATATTTTATTACCTTTCTACAAACAGCATTAATAATATAACCTAGCATAATGGATACCATAAGTTCTCTGCAACATTTAAAAAAAATTGGTCAATACCATTACCCTTTGCCTAAAATAAAGGATCAGTGCATAAAAGAATGTGCATGACCCTCCTGCATGTACTGAGTTGTTTAAAATGGACTAAACCCCTTTAACATTCTCTAATTCTTTCCCTAACTGGACTGGCTGATTTGGGCCGGAGTATTTTGACCACAGCAGCTCTTGCTTTAGGCCAAGTGGGACGCTGTCAGCAGCATCCAAACCAGCACATAGTGTAGACACTGACGTCTACTGAAAAACACTGCTGCATACCCTTGTGGGAGGAAAATACGGCGGAGGAAGAAGCGGAGATGAACGGAAAGACATGAAATAGAGAGACAGATGGAGGGATCACCTGGTGCTGGGGAAAACAGAGACGCTGGAATGCAGACTGTTTGATTCAAACAGCGATTGAAAAGTCTACAAACTCAGCAGCTTTAGCGGAAGTTTGGTTCTTTTTCAGCAATAACTGCGGTAACTTACAACCTCTAGGCAAAGTCTGGAATAGCTGAACAAAGGCGACTACTTTTACATAAGGATGCAAACAAGCATCTGTTCAAGCATAGTGAAATTCAATCTGTTTTGGCTCTCAAAAACTACAGTAGGCAGCATTTTATCAAACAACGAAAGCCTAATTTGTATAATTGAGGTGCTATTGTGTGAAATCTTATCAGGCCAGTTTCTGTCTTCCAAACAAATCAGCCGAGGCACGTATCTTGGCAGTTACATGGACATGAATCTTGGGTTTTCCTCAATTTGTTTTGGACTTGTTGGGTTTTCCCAAAGTGGAAAGACTGCTGATCTTCTAAAAAAAGATCTAAAGAGGATGAGGAAGGATAAAAAAAAAGATCTCTATTGCCAAGTCTGTGTCTCCGATAGTGAATACAGATGGGAGCAGGATGCCTGGAGAGTTGTTGGAGGGGAAACAGTGACCTCGGATTGGGCTACAAAAAAATCCTCTACTCTGTCAAATTGAAGGGTTTTGTTCCAAATGAGATATCCAGAGTTTGGAAAATGTATTACAAAACAATCCAGGACAAAAGACTTCAACATATTGTGGAGCTATTTAGAGGATTTTCCAGCTGAAGCTGTAGACAACATAGTTTGCATTTTCAACACATTGTAATCACTTCTTTATTAATGAATAAGCTGTATGTGACTAGGAAGATAACACCGCAATTGTCATTTCACTGTGGTCTCTGCAAGTGCATTATTGTTGTATATATCCAAACAGTGTTTCACTCCCAATGCCCAACACTTCTTTGCAATGACCGCTGACCTCATCTGACCTCCAAGGCCGCATATCTCTGCCATCTGTCAACACTTCTCCTCAGATGCATGGCCTTTAGAATTCAAAGGGTTAGCAGTCATCATACAGCTGCTAGATATCAGAGAGATCAGCTGAATGTTTCTAGATGCTCCGTTTTAAAAAACGCCATTTATGTTTTATCCGCTTCTAGCCCACTTTCATCAGGACAGCTTGCATGCTTAGTTTTGTGTCCGTCTGTCTGTGTGTGTGAAAGATAATGGTGAATGACGAGGCCTCGGGGTCCTTCTAGACGTCCAGAGGTCGGAAAGTAGGCCCCTGTTTCTGGAAAATATTCGGTATCCATTTCAAAAAAGAGGGCAGGGGTGAGCTGAGTGTGACGAGAGAAGGAACCATCGAGTAACAAAGGAAAATAGTGTCTGTACAATTAGACACAGTGAGAGAGAGTGCAGTTTAACCACACGAGGACAAGCTGTGTGCTTTTCAAAGTCATGGATGATTAATAACGCAAGACTTTCTCTAAAATGCACATCGTGGCTGAGGGGGAACATTGACACATCATCACTTTTTGAACGAACAGTCCTAAGTTGTTAGTAAGATTTCCCTCACTTCACACATCTAGCTATTATGGAAAACTGTAACAATTAAGTTGTCTTTCAGGTGAGATGTAAATCAAGTAACCAAACCCAAACCAAGTATCTTATCTTCCTGGATCTCTTAACTCTAATTTGATGTCTACCAATTCCTTTAGGACACATCTTGAGCTAACTTGGGCTATATTATTCAGCAGGGAGTCTACCTTGGGTTTGTGCAGCTCTGGCACCAAAACCCCAGTTAAAACTGATGCCAAAAGGAAGTGAGAGTAAAAATGCAGTAAAAATCTGCAGAATTGCTGTCGATAACTCCCTGTAAAATCAAGATAAGCTGTAGAGTTGGCTGGTCTACTCACAAGTCTATGGCAAATGGACATGAGCTTGTAAAGCGCTTCGCTAGTTGTCAGTCCTCCCACAGCACTTTTACACCATAAGCCATGGTGACGTTGCCATGTGTGGTGGTCATCTGTATTAGCTAACCCCATGCATCCATACCCATACTCATTCACACACCACCATTGCAGGAGTTGGAGCAAACTGGGGTTAAGTTATTTCTCCAAGAACACATCAACTTGACTTAGAGAGCTGGGGTTTAAACCACCAGTACTACAGTTGTGGGACGACCGCTTCTACCCACTGAGCAATGGTTGATGGTAAGACTGAGCAAGTCATCAAAATTTTGCAGAAAGTTTAATATTTCTTTAACTTGAAGTGCGTCAAAATACCAGTTTAATACTTTTTTTGCCAACAGAGATGCTATACTCTGTACATCATGAAAACATTTTAGTGACATTTATTATTGAGAATATCCATCCATCTTCATCTGCTTATCTTGGGATGGGTCGCAGTGGTAGTAGGCTAAGCAAGTCAACCCAGATATCCCTCCTCCTTCTGGGGGATCCAGGGGCGTTCCCAGACCAGACAGGATATATAATCGCGCACAATCCAGTGCATACTGGGTCTTCCCCAAGGTCTCCTCCCAGCTGGATGTGCCTGTAGGCACCTAGGAGGCATCCTGACAAGATGCCTGAACCACCTCAACTGGCTCCTTTTGATACGAAAGAGCAGCGGGCCTACTCTCAGTTCCCTCCAGATGTCTGAGCTCCTCACCCTATCTTTAAGGCTGAGCCCAGCCACCCTACGGAGAAAACTCATTTCAGGCACTTGTATCGGCAATCTCATTCTTTCGGTTATTACCCAGAGTTCGTAGTTGAGGGTTGGGAAATAGCTTGACCGGTAAATGGAGGGCTTTGCACTTTGGCTCAGCTCCCTCTTCACCACAATGGTCTGGTACAATGCCCACAGTACTGCTGACGCTGCATTAATCCACCTGTCAATCTCTTGCTCCCTTTTAACCTCACTTGTGAACAAGCACCCATGATACTTGAACTTCCCCATCTGAGGCAGAGATTCACTCCCCACCTGGAAGGAGCAGTCCACCGTTTTCTGGCTGTGAACCATGGCCTCAGAGGTGGAGGTGTTGACTCTCATCCCCACCGCTCTGCACTCGGCCACAAACCGTCCTAATGACTGCTGGAGGTCCCCAGCTGAGGAAACCAACAGAACAACATCATCTGCACAAAGCAAAAACAGAATTCTGAGTTCCTACTTTTTTTGTTTTGTGTATATACGTATAAAGAATTTCTCATTTTGTCACAAACATGCTTTTTATTGAAACAGTGATATAGTAACTAACCAAATAAACCTTGTGGGGTGAGCGACCAAGTAATGAAGTGACTTTCTCAAACAAGCCCTTGCTACAATATGACTCCTTTATGTTAGCCGAGGTAGCTGGTTCCTGTTTCAGTGCCAGTTTCCTTTCCTCCATCTTTAGTCGTTATTTATTCCATATTTAAAAAGCCAAACTAGTACCAAATGAAGAGCCATGCTGAACAACCAGCTCTACTGAGCTCAGCCAAATGATCTGGACCTCTCAAAAGAGGAGGATTTCCCATCACAACAAGCGAGGCAAAAGTTGAACTCAGATGAGATTAGAAGCAACACTTAAAAATATCTGAAGTAAACAATGAATCTACCAAGAGAAAAGTTATTGGGTGATAAATAACTGAACACTGTGTTTAAAGTGGAAACACATTAGCTTGAAGAAGGGGGGTTTATGCAACAAATCCCTTAACATAACACCAGAAGTATGTGATTGATGGAGAGATTTAAGCACAGAGGACGTGTCCTGTTACGTTGCTAATGGCATTCTAAGCGTTACATTAGTATGTAGTATATACTGTTTGAGCATGTTAGTATGTGGTGGTAGACACATCCACAGTTTAATCTTAAAGTCACTGTTTTCAGTGGGCCATGGTTAAATTACTATCTTAAAGATACAGGATTCATTATAAAGGACAAAAATTGGAAAATTTTGAACTAAAGAGTTTGTTCTTAGTGTTTTGCTGTGATGTCATTGTGTTTTTATGTTTGACTGAGCAGCACTTTGGTGATTTTCTTTTTTTAAACAGGCTTTGTGAATAAATCTGGATTGGATTAAGAAGTCAAACTACAAAAAGTAAATCTTTCCTCTCTTCTAAGCAGAAGTATTAATGATGTTAATGCTGACAAAATACTGAGAGAATTCTCCACAAAGCCTCAATACAGCATACTTGAGGTTGATGGAGAGAGTTATGAAAGAGGAGAATGGAGAATATTTCTGTCATAACGATTCAGAATGAGGCGACCCAGAGGAGCAGAACCCGAGACGGAGGTATTTCTTCTTCCTACACCCAAAGCACACGTATACACACCAAGACACACTCAGTCATGTTGAGTCTATTGTCTCAATCACCATGACTGTGTCTGAATAGCTGTCTGACTACACCCTGAGCACAGGCGCCAGGTAAGCACCCACTGAAGTGTGTAATTGTGTGTGGACTTGTAAGAACACAATTTTAAAATGACATTATTTTGATTAAGATAAAAAACTTGTTCCTATTACATCAGATTTTAAGCCAAGAGAGTAATGCATGTTAAAGGAACTGTGGAAGTTATATTAGGGTATCTTCTTAAAAGAATATTTCAAATATAGCATTGTCTTTGTTTTTCAAAAACTCAGTGAAAACTCAGGAAACAACGTCTATCCAAAACCAATACACCATGTAATAAAGTCAAATCCTTATTATATACAGTCTTAAAAAAAAAAAAAAAAGCGTGGGAAGAAATAGAAACACAAGAAGCACCTCTGGTTTTGTGAGCCAAAGAAAAGAAGAGGGAAAAAAAACAGTATACTCATTTTGGCTGAGTTTGATCTTGCTCAGTGGTTTTTAACCTTAGGGTCAAAATTCCTCAAATGAGTCACAGAATAAACCCAAAATATCGTCAGAGATACTTTCAAATCATCCATCCATTAACTATGATGCCTCTTGTGTTTGAGGTTGTTGGGGGTCTGGTGCAAATTCCAGCTCAGATTCACACTTTACGGTCATTTAAACTCACCTATCAATCAATAAGCATGGTTAGGTCTCACATGGAGCACTGTGATATAAAATCCTTATAAGGGCTGGTGATAAAATTTAAGGTGATTATAAAACCTTTTACAAGATATGGATGGATCAAATAGCCTGTAATTTCCCAAAACTGAAAAGTGCTGATTGTAATGCCAAAGAGAAAGTTGGTAGCTTATCAGTTCATAAGCTTACGAGTCTTATTTAGGGGTAGAGTACTCAGATTAGCCTCCAAATATGAAGGAATGTTGACAAAGAAATGTCAAATCCAAGTCACAACCTCCAGTGTTGACAGTGCAAAAAATGCAGTTCTATTAGCATCCACTTGAGGCTTGCTCCAAAAGCCAAGAAATCCCCATTAGGTCCCATACTAAAGTGCCCAACTATACAGAACAATTTAAAATATTTAGACCCAAATTTATAAACAGTCTGTACAGCTTTTAACTCATCTCTTTTTTTGGTAAAGTTGTATGAGGACTTATTGTCAAATAACTCATCCACTTGGATTTAATTAGGGCCAAGAGTTTTGAATAATCGGGTATGAATAAGGGTGTGGCTGAGTTGACTGACAGTTGTGTCCATTAAAGTTGTTAGTCAGATCACTAAAGTCCTGACCTTGCAAAGCAGATGGATCTGCCACACATCATCAGGCAAATCCATCTTGAAAAGCTCCAATCCACAATATTTGTGCAAAACCAAAAACAGTCTAGACCAATCAGCCTCATTTGAGAATATGGCAGTAGCTATGAGCAAGGTTTAGTTGTACTGTGAGCCGATAGCAATAGCAACAGCTAGTATAGCAGTTAGCATCAGCATGCAGCAATTGTATAGAAGCAGTTTTATCAGATCTGGACAACATTTATTTATTAGGAAGACTTATGCTTCAGCATAAGTTTTATCCATATCATGCTCCATTGTTCATATACTACAGCAGAGTTTGTACCAGAGTTACACATGGGTGCAACCTCATTTAGTCTTGTCCCTCTGATTGGTCCGTAATGAATGTGACACACAGAATGTTTGCCCAAGCACCTACCGAGAACATTTTTTAAAAGTCCTGCCCTTCCCAAACATTTTCTTTGGGAGCTTTCCCAGATGAATGTGAAACATATCCATGCAATAGATAAACAAAACAGTCTATTTTGGCGTGTCAGGCTACTAAAGTCCTTTCTTGTCTCCACCGCTTTGTTTCCAGATTGATCAAAAATTAGGATAAAATTTCCAATATGGCAACCAACACTAAATCATATGGACGTAAGTTAGCCACATAAGCACACCACACTCTAAGAACAAAACTGTTATATCTGTCATTGTTTCATGATATGTGTGGGGTCTCACATTTTCTACATGGGTTAAGATTTCAAAAATCTATGAGCATTTGTGAGGCTTTAGGGCTTAATCCAAGACACTCCCTGTTCAGACAGCCAGTGTTTTTCTAGGACTGGAATCCGTACATGTTGGTCCTGTATTTTAGTTATAGCCCCCTGCCTCTTTCGTGGGCAAAACTCAAGGTGTTCTGGATTAGCATTAAGTTTGTGTTTTAGGAGGTGAGATATTACTTACTTGATAAATAACTCCATGAATTTATGAGGTGCTTTATATGATGATGGCAGTGACCCACAGTCCACTGCTGACTCAGAAATGTTACATCTGTTCTCTGGTGTCCGTGGACGCTGCTGTCTGAACTCTGTCTTATCAGTGCTTTTGTGGTTGGTATATGAGTCTGCTCCATCCTTCTGTCTGAGGAGACCCTCTAATACTGAGGAGGGCTGCACCAGATGGACTGAGACGGAGGAAATGATTAAGGGTGAGATGGCGGGAAGTGGCAGTAGCGCAGACAGGAAACAGAGACTTGTTTTATCTTCTTATCACGACTGGGCTTGGCCTCTGGCATGGGATCAAAGAGGTGCACCTTGCTTTGATTTGATACGGTGGGCACTTCTCTGAAATGGGTCTTCCAGTGAAATACAAGTCATTTTCTTCTTTGTAACAGTCATAAAGTCACTCCTTTGGAGGGACTGAAGAGGAAATAGGTTTGCTTTCGTGGTTAAAATGAGTTCCAAATTACTCTTCATGCAACAGAAAACTCCAAACTTTCTTAAAATGAGAGTTTAGCTTGAATTTAGAGCTGGTGAGAATCCAGCAGAACACTAATGGCTTGTTTAAAACTGGCCTTGTGACTCAGCCAAGAGAATAAAAAACGCTCCAATAAGTAAATATGAAAAGGCCTCTGATAAATTACCAGCTGTAGACTAAATTTTCCATCATCAGGTGATTGATGATGTTCATTTCCAACCATAATTTGCAGCACTTTATTGTACATCTCATTACTGGTTTTCAAAAACTCTAAAACATTAGCATGAATAGAAAGTGTGTGTGTGGAATGGGCCAACTCCACAGTTCATTTCCACAGGCTTGAATATGTGACACTTCCACACGCCTCATTTAATCTAATAGACAATGTTTTGAAAACAATACCACATATTTTGGCAGTAATGCGTCAATCAGAGGATGATGCCGTTCCTTTGCCTGACACTCTGCTGGGGGGTGTCTGCAGCTCTGAAAGAGAGCGTGATGGAAAGGCATAAAAATGGGACAAATGGAAGAATCAGCATCTAGCCACAGGAATGAGATGAGGCCTCAGAAAACCCTACGTATTTGTTTCACTTATTGTGGTTTGGAAAAGCTTGGTAAGGAAATGCTGCTTCTAAAGAAGACTTATATGAAGTGTGATTGACAAGTGTTCTTCTCTTGAACATATGCTGGGACTTCTTGTACACTTCACTGGAAAAATAACGGCTTGAACTCAAGTTTGCTTATTCAGCAGACAGACTAAAAAACTGCATCCATCCATTTTCTACACTGTTTATCCCATTCGGGGTAACAGGGGTGGCTGGAACCTACGCCAGCTGTCATTGGGCAAGAGGTGGGGTATACCCTGGACTGGTCGCCAGTCAATTGCAGGGCTAACAAAGCATATATACTTAGCATATACACTATATTGCCAAAAGTATTCGCTCACCGGCCTTGACTCGCATATGAATGTAAGTGACACCCCATTCTTAATCCATAGGGTTTAATATGGCATCAGTCCACTCTTTGCAACTATAACAGCTTCAACTCTTCTGGGAAGGCTTTCCACAAGGTCTAGGAGTGTGTTTATGAGAACTTTTGACCATTCTTCCAGAAGCGTATTTGTGAGGTCACACACTGATGTTGGATGAGAAAGCCTGGCTCTCAGTCTCTACTCTGATTCATCCCAAAGGTGTTCTATCAGGTTGAGGTCAGGATTCTGTGCAGGCCAGTCAAGTCAGGGTTTCTGCTACATGTAATTGATTGTGTTGCACCACCACGCCAAAATAAAAGCCGTCATGCCTTCAGAATTATGATCTTTTTTTTTTTCAGATTTTAAAAAATGTAAATTATATTGTATGAATGGATCAATATGAACATATAGTCTATATTTGCGCACATTTATGTACCATAATAAGAGTTTGGAATCACGAAATGTGACACTCTGCAACTAACTTAATTTTGAAAAACAAACACCAGAGTCTCAACTTCCTGTTTGTAGTCACACACGGATGGCTGATAAACTTTACTTTCACTTAGTTTAGTTCTTCCCTGATTATAATCTGATGATTAGCGGTAACCTTAAGTAGATATATTCATCATTAACCGTGTCTCATGATGGAGATGAGATGCTAGCGATCTAAAAATAGCCTGTTGTAAAAACTCCTGCGGAACTTAAGTTTTGTTTCTGTTATGATACAATACGAAACTGGATAAAAACAACAGCAAAGGACTGTCAGGCGTTCATCTAACCCATGATATTTACCTCACTTTCTGTTCTAAATGTCTGCTAAAACAGGAGAGAGGAGCATTTGAGTGTGTGTCTGTGTATATGTGACAAAGGAGAGAGAGTTTGTGTGTCCATACATGAGTGCGGGTCAGTCTGACAACAAACATGAACAAACTAATGTTAGCTTGTTGAATATGTGAGTGATAATGTTTCTAAGTTATCATAATATCAGTAACTTTAAGAGGCTGAGGCTTACCTTTGGCTCCCTCTGGGATAAAATAATTGCAAGAGGACGTAATAAATGCAGAATCCTGTTATAGGAGTCTTTCATTCAAATCATACCCCAGGCTGTTGTTATTAGTACAATCTTAAAGTGTTTATGTATGTTTAAAAGGAGGGAGGCAAAGTAAGACATAAAAACATGTTTCATTTTCATTTTTTGCACTATTTTTTGTCTGTGTTTATTCTGTGGCATGTTCAAGTTATTTCATTTAACATAACAAAAAAAATGTTGTTTTCTTTTAGTTTTAAGAATATAGACATTTAAATTCTAACATTTTTTGACAGTTCTGGAATATCCATGTCCAATTTTTAATTAAGGGACCGCGATGTTTTTTTACCCAATGCAGTCAGACAAGTACTGTTCTCCTGGCAACCGCCAAACCCAGACTCGTCCATCAGATTGCCAGATGGAGAAGCACGAGTCATCACTCCAGAGAACGCGTCTCCACTGCTCTAGAGTCCAGTGGCGGTGTGCTTTACACCACTGCATCCGATGCTTTGCATTGCACTTGGTGATGTACGGCTTGGATGCAGCTGCTCGGCCATGGAAGCCCATGACGCTCTCTACACACTGTTCCTGAGCTAATCTGAAGGCCACATGAAGTTTGGAAGTCTGTAGCAATTGACTGTGCAGAAAGTTGGCGACCTCTGGGCACTATGCGCCTCAGCATTCACTGACCTCGCTCTGTTGTTTTACGTGGCCTACCACTTCGTGGCTGAGTTGCTGTCGTTCCCAATCGCTTCCACTTTGTTATAATACCACTGACAGTTGACTGTGGAATATTTAGGAGTGAGGAAATTTCACAACTGGACTTGTTGCACAGGTGGCATCCTATCACAGTACCACACTGGAATTCACTGAGCTCCTGAGAGCGACCCGTTCTTTCATAAATGGTTGTAGAAACAGTCTGCATGCCTAAGTGCTTGATTTTATACACCTGTAGCCATGGAAGTGATTGGAACACCTGATTTCAATTATTTGGATGGGTGACTGAATACTTTTAGCAATATAGTGTATATGATACCAAACTTGATTGCCAATTGTATTGTATCATATCCCATTGCAGCATCATACCCATCCTACTGCACTGAATAATGATGTATCCTTCTGTATAATAACAAATATGGTATCAAACTAAATCATATCAAAAGGAATGGGGTCATATTATTAACATATGGTATCAAACACTGTCTATAAATAAAGCCCCATACATGCTAAGGCACACAGCCCCATGTAAAGTCTATTATATGACTCTGAACTATATGATGACAGCCATGTAGAGGCATGCAACTGGTCCATAAAATCTGTGTGTGTATGTAAAGTACAAGCGTGACCCTGTGTGTTTTTCTGGTACATAGGGCACATAAGGAGTCCCTGGAGATATTCACCAAAGAAGCTGCTGAAAATAACCCATCTGCTGGTCCTGCTTATACAGATTTCTGTCACAGAAACATGCTGGTTGTCAGAGCAGAAAGCTTCTTTTATGATGTGGCTATGGTCAGTAAACTTCTTAACAGTCTGGTTTGACCCAGATACAGAGTCAACATACAATCAGGTAAAATAATTGCTTTGAGTAAGAGCCCTATTCTTTCTATCAATTCCTCAACCCATAGCTTTTTTCCTTTCATTCTTCCATCTTCCTCCCGTTCTCGTCATGTCTGCTTCACACACTGCCCATCTGTCCAAGTCTTGTGCAACAGTAAAGGCAGACTGACACAGTGACACCGCCAAGTCAAGTTTCGTTTTTGTATCTCTTCACTCAAGCCGGGTTTGTCTGCAGAGAGGAAGAGGGGTTTTTATCTGGCAGCAAATGGCAACACAGAAGAGAATCTTCACTATGAGAAATGATCACTCAAAAAAAAAGCAATGGCAGGGATTTCTAACTGGCTCTTACATATGCAGTCATTTCTCTCCTTGTATTTTTATAGCTGACACTCGTATCCAAGGCCTGCTATAATAAATTCAACAATGGAAAAAGCCATAATTCCTGGATCAACAAGATTACCAGCAACCCAATAGAATCAAATGAAAGGATTTAAACCACAGTGCCTTGAAGACATTTGGTCATGTAAAAGGGGAATGCATGGAAAATAAATCAAAAGTGAGCTAAAAGAGCAGGAAAATGGATCAGCTTTTTCAGGGTAGTTACAGTAAGAAGGGAGGAAAGGTATATGATTTAATTTGAAGAAGGTGAAGTGAACCACTTCTGTCTCAGGTACAGTAAAGAGGTTATTCCTCAGGAGGCTGAAACAGTTCACTAAGTGACTGGCACTAAGTCTTTAAAGTGCTGGAAAACTATGACGGATTCGGTGATGTCATTTTTTTTTAAGGTTATCAAGTGTGAGGCGAGGTTGAGGAAAGACAGAGCAGAAATATGACGCTGTGAGTCATTTTTACAAAGTGCTGCACTCTTAATGTAATGGGAGTGTTTGACATTCACCGTCTCCATCAGATTTCAAACAGCTGGTCTGAATGATTCACTGGCTTTCATCAACAATGTAAAGAGAAAGAACATTTATTAGGAGAGCAATACTATACAAACAAAAAAAATCTTTTTAATATCTTCTACTTTTTTAATGCAAAGGCAGAAATCTGTTTCTGACTTACCAATAAAGAATATAAGGCTGATGGTTACTAGGGACACAGCTCAATCTCAATTAAAGCTCATGGTCGACCATATTCCTTGGAGCTCAAAGCTGCTTTATGGTTCTACTATTAAGGAAATTACTCAGTATTGACAAAATGTAGGACTAATAAGGTGTTAAGGGACTCTTGTGTTGCTTGTTGTTTTATTTGTTGTATTTTTGTGTCTTGTGCTCTACTTGTTACATGTTTAGGCCCTTTCCAAAAGCTGAGAAATCTTTTCTGGGTGTCCTTTTCTTTCATTGTTGTTTTACTGTAGCTGTTCTGATGGACAAATAGTTTTTTGAGGTATAAAAAAATAAAATTTGTGTCCAATAATTGTATCAATAAGTGTGGTTAATTTAATGGTGGTATGTTTGTCGAGGAAAAAAATGAGGAAGTAGAAGATAACAATGTAGAAAGGAGGTTAAAAGATGCAGAAGCTACGTTGCTATGGTTGGGGTTTAGTTGTACTGAAAGCTGTTTGCAATGGCTGCCTCCAGTGTGATGCATAGCTCGGATAAAGCTCTAGCATAGCGCCAATTTTACCAGAGCTTGACCATGTTTCTGCATGAAACAAAGAATAAAAACAACTCTAAAAGCTTTTCATGATGGGAAAGATGTCTTTGCTCCTCAGCTGACCTGCTTCAGCATGAGTTTGTGAGAGCTACGGGGAAAGGGTTAGCTGTTGTATGAGCGATTGTATACAATGGCTGCTAGTGCTGTGATTAGCTCGGACATAGCCACAGCAGCAGTTTTGTCAGAATCGGACAACATGTCATCATTAAAACAAGGCCCGAGAGCAACACTGAAAGCTTTTCATGATGGGAAGATGTTTCGCTTTTCTCCCAGTCCCTTGGCATATCATTACAGGTGGGGTCTGCCGATTTATCCTATGGCTGCTGTCATGGTAGCTTGGAAGTAGCTGTAGGAAAGCAACAGTTTTATCTGAACTGGACCACATTTCTTTTTGAAACAAGAGCAAAGAGCCACACCAGAGGCTTGTCTCGGCAGAGAAGATGTTTTGCATGTCTCCTAAATAGACTTGGCATTAATACTATTCATCGAGATGCACCGCCATTAACATGCTACGGCATACCCATCAGCTAAAAAAAAACCGCATGCGTACGTCATTTTGTCTTGTCGCTCTGATTGGCCCAACATGAATGTGATGGAACGTCCCCCTCCAATCCCCTTCCAAGAATTTTTTTTGAAAACCCCTGTCCTTCCCAAACTCTTTCTATGGGAGCTTTCCCAGATGAATATGAGATATATCCATGGAATGGATATTTGAAACAGATGGTCTGGCTTGTCAGTTTACCTGTAAGTGGGTTGCAGAGCCCTTTTCAGTGGGTTGCAAATGTGTTCCTGGTATCTTAATTGCACCAAAATTCCATGGAACTTTAAAGGGATACTTCAACATTTTGGCTAATTCGCCCATTGCCATAATTCCCATAGTCTTAGTAATGGGTCCGTTTCCTTTAGTTTTCCATGCAAGCTGTTTCTAGATCTGGGGGGACCGTTAAACCAGCTGCACTGCGAACGCTATTTTAGCAGACGGAATTTTTGCTTTCCCTCATCAAACTCATCAAATACACAATCCAACAACTCCAAAACACTCTCGTGGACAAGTTGTGACCTGCACATTCACCATGCTATGAAATAATCATGGAAAATTACGAGACGGAGATGTTTTAAAGTTAAATGCAAAGGCTGCTGCATTGTGTCGCTCCGCCCAGTGGTTCACTCAAGAAATAGTTCCGAGTATTTGCTTCATGTGTCCTAATGTTACGTAATTCTCACTCCACCATAGTAGAAATGCTCACTTAGTGTGAGTAATAAAAGCTACATCTGCTTATTTTATCATAGCTACAGAGTTAACCATTGCTATTGGCACAGCTCTAACTGGAGATTCAAACTTACTAGTTGTTAAGTGTGCAGGTGGCCAAGTGGTTAGATTGCATCCCCTGTACAGAAGCTGGTCTTCCAGGTTGGGAATGCTGCTTCTTTCCTGCATGTTATTCTCACTGGAGTTGAATTTTTCTGGGCATGCATGTTTCTTAAACACATCACATAAAGGTCTAAAAATTGGTTTACTTTTGGTCTGAGTTCAACTTAGGAGCGAGTCACAGAACAGCAAAGCGACTCATGACCGTGCTACATTACTCACTGTATGGATATACACACTGCAGAGGTGAATAGAGAGACAGCAGACAGACAGAGGAGAGGCAGACGGAGATGAAGAGTGCTGGAGGACAGCCCTGTCTCTACATGCATGGCTGGTGGAAAAATGTCTCTTTTAATGGATCCCAGCTTTCTGCAGCACTTACAACGGCCAAGAGCAGCCAGGGGAATAAAATATGGCATTATTATTATTATACTGCAATTATCAATTATCCTTTCCCTCTCTCCAATTCTCACTGTCTCTATTTCACATGTTCCAAACATACTGTACATGCATGTAAGGTAGCCATTTTCCCTTGTAGCAAAAGATGAAGCAATGGGGCAGAAGCATTACGTTGCTAATAACTGTGGATGCACTCACACACGCTGCAAATTTTCAACTGAACACACACTTCCCTATAGGTCAATGGGTGCATGATGACAAGCAGATATGCGCTTAGATCAATGTTAGTAGAGAGGTAGGATAAAATAACAAAGAAATCAAGTGATAAATCAGATGTAATGTTTTTCTGTTGCTCTTTCTTGCAAATATTTCAACATCTTTCCTTGATCATGTGAAAACTCAGTAAACGTCAGACTGAATCCATCAGGTGTCGGTTGTTTTCAGGAGAACCGGTACTCACTCTGTGTCTGCTAGACTCATCTATCTTTCCAAAAAATCTCAGCTGTGTGTAGGCTGCACCTAGCTCTCCCATTACTCATACCCAGCTTGAGTCCGACTCTCACCATGCAAATGCCGTCCTGGAAACAAAATACAGGAGTGTTTGTTGGCATAGATAAGTGAATTAAATTTAACCTTTATTCTAATCAGACTCTGAATCAATAACAATGCTCATAAGCCAACTTAAGAGGCCATAAAGGAGAGCACCCTGCTTCTTTATATAGCCTTCTTTGGCTGCTTCAGACCCCTCCATCACTTGATAAATCACCCTAAACATTCAGAGTGTTTGTGAATAACGATAAGCCACCAAAGTTCCCCCAGAAAGCCTTTTCTCTGTATTGTTGTAGTCTTTAGCAGCTGGGACACAGCCAGCAGCCTCCTTATCAGCACTTAACTGAGGAGGGCGAGCCGAAAACCTGTCCTCAGGGCCAAGCTTTCAGTGCTAAGCTGGAAGACACAGTCCAAAGGCTATTAGTCGAAAACATAGATGGACTGAAGAGTAAACCTGCCAAGATTCAACTTACCTACTCTTTAGTCCTTAAAAGTATGCTGAAGTGATTTATTTTATGACGTAAAGCAGATTCAAAGAATGCTAGCATTGTAACATCAAAGTAAATATCAAGTTTGGAAAATGTTGCTATAAAAGGGCTATATAAAAGCTCTATAAAAGAGAGGGGACTTTAACAGGTTACAGTTACAGAAGCTGATATTGTGAACTTTTATTTTAGAAAAAAATTCAATATATATAAGAAATTTTTAGTTGTTGTTTTTGTCATTTACATATGCCTCATTTATTGTTGGGAGGGGTGGGAGTGAAGGAGTATGGAGTTGCACAGCACACTGATGTGTTTGTTTACCCAAAGTATATACTAAAGCTGGACTTTTTTAGCACATGCTAGTCTGAGATCTCACCAAGTCAAAATGGCAAAGTTAGAGCACACCTACAAATGTGGTTGAGGTTTGATTTACTTTGTCTGTACACAACTCAGTCCCAAACAAGCATAGACATTCTACACATGCTCCACAGTTCCTGCAATATGCTTTGAACTGGAGGTCAAACAGCATCAATGTGTAGAAAAGCAGAAGCTCTGCTGTTGACTGCATTAGGATTTCACTTTAAGCAGGTAAGAGAGTCAGCAAAGGTGAGATTACTGGATAGCTCTTAAGATTAAGTCACCAGATTATCCTGTGGTGTGTGGCAAGTCAAGAGTGACTTTTTCCTTTCTAACCTAATCAAATGTGCTCCGACTCGAGATCGTAAATAATAATCATGTTAAATATTTACGTTCAGAAATCCTTTGGTATGTTGTGAGAACAGAGGACTGCAGAGCAAGCAATTATCAATCAGGAAGAAAGCTGACCAAAGTAGGAAGCACAACGAAGACACAGCCATCTTAATGATAGTAAATGTGAATCATTAAGTTTAAAATGGACAAGCAGCTTGCAGCTAAACGAGTGTTTAACATGTTCTGTAAAACATACCACAGACGAACTGACAATGGAGGGAGCTGGACTAAAACTGCAACAACATTGGAAAGGTAGCTAAACGCTAACCAGATTAGCTTGTTTACTCTGAAGTCAAATTTGATCACGCAAAATTTTGGAATTTGAGAGTCAAGACCATGCTTAGAGTCTGTTTACAGACCAGATGGTAAAATCAGTGATTATTTGTCGCCATGTGTGGGTCTCACACACTGAAAAAATCTTCAAAAATATTCATGTTTGTGGCAGGGTTTAGGGTTGCTAGAGGGTGCTAAAATAAATTGTAGAAAGCAGGCTAAAACACACTAGACCTACTGCTGGAAAATTCATGAGATGTCTTAGACATGTTCCTCAATGTTACACGAGTTGAAACAACTGATTTTCAGGACCAAAGGGTCCTGAAACCCTTTAACTGCCAGATCTGGTTATTATCATGCTGAAAATATTTAGTCTAACCTTGGTTGTAACTACACAGTTTAGACCTGAGACGTGAAAAAGTTGCAAACGCTTTTAAAGGAATGTAAATTTTAACATTTTTTCGTACTGAACCCTAATTTTGATAGAAATGGTCATGCAAAGGTATTCAGAAAACAGCTCTGTCAAACAAGCAACTAGATGAAGAAACCTTTAACATCTTTGTATTTTACCATCCCGTTGGCATGCAGACCTTCCATCAGCTGTTTTGCTTTTCTTTATCTGACGACAGACAGAGCTGAGAGCAATTTAAACATGGGGTCAAGGCATAAGTACTGTAGCTGTGATGCCACCACTTCCTAATCAGATTTACCAGTCTTGACCATGTTGTATTCAGTGTTGAAGTCAATGAAAGCAAAATAGTACTGTGAGTGTCCACTAGAGGCTAGCAAGAAAAATTCAAAGAAAGAGCAGTTGACACCATGTAAAAATACCCATTTCAAAGCAAAAATAGACACGTATACAGCCTGTTTCCAAAAACAGATTCAGGATTAATACCTTGTTTCATTAGCGCATACTGTGCAGGGATTGCATTTTCTTGCAACTCATTCACATTGATTATATCAGCCTTAGAGTTATTCACACATTTGAATCACAAGTGGTGTGTTGGCTGGCCTGTGGGTGTGCTGTAGCTGCTCAGGGGGCTTCAGGGGGCAGACGAAACTCATGGTTGACATCACTAAGGCTACATGCATGTTCACCTGTTTCCTCTCATAGTGCCAGAAAGAATTCTGACATTCAATCCTAACATCTATTTTGTATCTTTGCCACCCAGTCATGATGTTAGCCATTAATCCCTCTTGCTGTGTGGATACAACAACAATCAGTGGACTGAGAAACCCCAGAAAGTAGCATGGAAACAGGCTGCAGTATTTCCAAAAGCACCTGAATCTTGTCCTACTTAAACTAACACTTTTAAGTGAAGGCAGCTCTGAGGCCTGAGTCGAGGTGTGTGTGTGTTTATACAGGACCGGCTTCTATACCACCAACACAGCTCCAACAGCTGGGCTGTTTGGACTTGACGGATGAACTGTGCCATATGTCCTCACTGTGTATGCCTGCGTGTGTGTTTGAGTGTGCTGCTGGGTGTCAGGCTGCACAAATCAAACAAACCATAAACAATCCAACATGCTGACCTCTTCTAATCCCACAAAACCTCCCAAATCCTCTGCGACAAATTCACACATACAACCTAAATGCTTCTGTTCGAGAGCCTAAACAGTCAAGAATGCAGCAGTTATGCAATTACAGAAAACTGTCAAAATCTCAGACGGATTGCCAACAAAACACAGACCAACTAAATAGTCTCCACTTGACGTGTGCGTCTTGATATTCGTCCCTTTTTCCAAACCTGTTTCCTAGTGTGTGTTTGCATGTCTGCTATTGCTTGGGCATGCATGTGCTCCCTCCTGACGGTATTTTTATCACTGGAAACTCCTTGACAATTAGCCGGCAAGCGGCATCCCCTCACTACCTGCTGCTGTGTAATTTAGAGGAAGCAGAAGCAGCAGCAAGGCCACGCAGGGTCTTATTAACATCAGGCTTACTGAGCTGAAATCACACTGCACACACAGCAGGATGCAGACCAACAGACACTCATCACTTACAGCAAAGATTTCCATGAAGAAAGTCCAGATTTCTAGGAAATTTGGAAAGAAATTAGATAAAAGAGAGTGATGATTGGTGTGTGACTCACTGCAGCTCTTTGGAAGGCTCCTCTCGTGAAGGTGCCCCCTCCTCTGTAGTTGATAGCAGGGATCTCCTGGTTGAACAGGGAACACTTGTGCTGATGAGATTTGGGCGCTGAGATGTGATCCACCCTTGTCACCACGTTGGTTTTGGATGAAAAGGTCACCAGTGCCACTCGTGTGTTCTCTGGCGCAACAGGAAAGTCAGACAGCATCTTGCGCACGAACCTCAGCTCGCTCAGGAAGTTGTTGGCCCCGACACTGGATGACTCGTCCACTAGGAAAACCAGATCCAAGCAGGAGCCTTTTTCACGCAGGTCACGAACGGTCCTCTTAAACGCCTGGCCGAGTCGCTCTACTTTGCTCTCTGCGCTCTCTGACAGGTTACCGGCTGACGAGGAGGAGGTTAAAGGTGACATCTGCCTGGACCGGCGGGGCTGCAGTTTAGGTTGAGATTGCTGTGCAGGCAAGGCTGTGATCCATACATCCAGGATACACAACACCAGAAGGGCAATAGTCCACGATGGTTTTAATGGGAACTTTAAAGAAAACATGGTGACAAAAAGCAAAACACCTGCACTTAAATATGCAAAATAAAAAACGCGATGTGGATCCTCTTTTCAGTGAAGATAACTATATCCTACGCCTGTGCCTGCTTCCAGGACAGCAGACAGAGACAGTTCAGTGCAGAGTTCCTCAAAAGCATTGCTGGATAAAGATAAGGGTTCTCCTCTTTTCATTCAAAATGTGCTTCTGTCTCTCTCCAGTGGAAGAAACTCCAGTCCCGTCTGGAAAAATGTTTAGTCTGCCTGTCTGCCTTTTTGAAATCAGTGTATCTGGCTTTTTTTCTTGCTTTTTTTGCAGTTTATCTGTGTTAATATATAGTTTAAAAGCTTATACGAATCTAAATGTCATTTCTCTTTCTGTTTTCCTGCCTTCTGTCTGTTAGACAATCTTCCAGTGCATCAGGTCCCAAAAAAAGAAAAAAAATCCCAAGCCTCTTCAGTCCTCTTCAGTCCCAGTGTGCTGCCCCTGTGTGACGCTCCTGCCTGCACCGTCGGCCAAGCTCTGAATGCTTGTTCCCCTCTTCTCCCCAAATCATTTAAAAAAACACACACAGAGGAGGAGGAGGAGGAGGAGAAGGGGGAGGAGGAGGAGGAGGAGGAGGAGGAGGGAGGGAGAAAAAGTTGAGAAACAGAGAGAGGCTGAGGGGAAAAAAGGGGGCCGTCCGGTCTCGGACGTGAAGTCATTTTTTTCCCCCTCTTCATCTCTCCTCCTCTTTTTCTCTCACCTCCCCCCCTCCACTCTCTCTTCCCCTATCTCGTTCTGTGTCTCTCACCCACCCCTACTCTCTCTCTTCCCCCCTTCCTCCTCGTATCTGTCTCTCCTGTCAGATGTCAGTGCAGCACCTTGCCTGTCAACTTGTCAGCAAAGAAAATATCAGCAACAGGCGGTGTGATTGACTCCATATGTCCACACATCTACAGACACAGACATTCACCGATCATGTCAGGTAACATAAGAGTGAGATCAAACAAAGTGGGAATGAAAGGTGAGATAAAAGAAGGAGAGGGCATAAAAGAGGAATCACACTTGAGAGGTAAATAAAAAGTTTGGAATGACTAACATATCAATCTCTCTTTAGGAGTAAGGAAGTAGTTAAGCGCATGCTTTGCCAAATCATCACTCTTTTAGGAGCCATCATTTCCTCTCCCCCTTTCTCTCTCTCTCCATGTTTCTTGTTTAAGAAATAAAAAGAGGAGGGAAGATCAACCCTACTCACTCATTGGATTTGTCTGTTTCTTCCTGCACCATGGGGAATAGCACACTCTTTCACAGGCTGGTTTTTCTACGACTCTTGCTGCCTCTCCCTCTTTCTCCTTCTCTCTCTGCTGTCGTGTTTTCCTTCACTGATTTTATCTGTAACCAAAACAAAGGCAGCCGGTGTTACAGAGGCACACTGCGCCTATTAAACCAGAGGCCGCAGACGTACAAGAGGAAGAAGAAAGGAAAGAAATAAGAGAGACTGATACAGGGAGTGGAGTTGAAACTAACTACAGTAATAAAAGCATGAGGACATCCAATGTTTACAAATCTAAGGCTGTCAGAACTTATGATACTTTTCATACAATTCATACTGATATTGTCCATAAATGCACAGAAGGTAAATTCTGCCACCATGGGATTCAAAACAATACAAAAGATGGCGGGTAGAGACACGCCACACAGGTCTACCCACCTCTGCTGCTACTTTGCTTTTGAAATGAAGAGTCTTTTTCCTTTTTTGCACCATGAGCTACTCGCAAAGCAATCTGGGATTAGTTGTAGCATGACCCAAGAAGGTCAATATAATAGCTTTTCTTGCTGAGAATTTGATATTAATCTATTAAACAAAAAACTAAGTGAATAGAATTAGTTTAGGCAGGCCGCACAGTCAAGCACTGCCATAATTGAGATCAGCTGATCTCACGCAAGCCCTCATCAGCTAGCAGCCAGCTGATTTGCTCTAAGCATACCGTTGGCTAATCACACACACACTGCCTTATTTAACCAGTTCTTACCTGGCTATTCTCTGTTGCTCTCTCTGAAAACTGCTCTCACAACCCTCCTCCACCCCAGCGCCCCCTTCATTCTGCTTCCAACTTAAAGGTGCAGTGTGTAGTATTTAGCCTAGTAGCATTTAGTAAAACAAACAAACTTGGTTAAATGAAACATGATGTCTATAGGTAGGTCTATCCTAAGTACTTTTTATCCACCTGAACAAAATGTGTTTTTGTTTTATATTAACTCAGAATAAACAATCAATTCATACATGGGGAGGATCCCCTCCACGGGCGCAGCCATCTTGAATTTCTGCATTTTGCATGTTTCTATGGCGCCACAGAAGCGACCAAATAACAGATACACTTTTTTTTTAAATTCCACTGGTTGCCATAGTTTTCACCCGACAAACATGCAAAAAATTCAAGATAGCAGCGCCCGTGGAGGGGACCCTCCCCATGTATGAATAGATTGCTTATTCTGAGTTAATATAAAACAAAAAAAAACATTTTTTTTCAGGTGAATAAACAGTAATTAGTACAGACCTACCTATAGACATCATGTTTCATTTAACCAAGTTTGTTTGTTTTACTAAATGCTACTAGGCTAAATATTACACACTGCACCTTTAATCAAAGTCATTCTGTTGTCATTGATGCCTGCTCTGCTCTGGGGGGTTTTGTGGCTTTCTCCCTGCCTTATGCTTTCCTTATTGGCATAGGAAAAGCAGGAACATGTGCTGTTCCTGCTTGATGTTTTCCTTTATGAAAGGGCAAGGGGGTCCCAGAACAGCCACACCACCGAACATAAATAACTAATAAGTGCTAATTAATAATTGCTAATAAAAAATATTTATAGCCAGAAATCATATGTGGTCCTGACTGAATGGTGGTTTACTGTTCAGAAGATACACTTTAAATAGTGAATTTTTTGTTGAAAAGCTTATCAACTCAAAATAATTAGCAAGCAGGGGAGATGGGTGGAGCTGAGCAGCTTGGAAATGTCTAGTGGGACCACACTGGTACAGGGCCAGTGTTCGGGGCACTGAGTTGCCTGAGAGACAGAACACACAACCGATATCAGAGAATAAACTTGACCCATAACAAGGAAACAGCACAAAACATAAATGAGATACAGCAACAGAACAGCAACTTCCAGGAGTTCCCACTTCCTTATGTAGCAGCCTTTAATGTAACTTCCAGTCTTTTCAGGGCAACAATAAACAAATACCATCGTTGTAGCCACCATATGTCAAGACAAATCCTGTTATATCTATAAAATTTAAGTTTGGTCTTTTTTGTCATTATTAATGTAGATATTTCAGTAAAAATATCTTTGAACAATACAATCTCAGGCTTTTCAATTATCCATAGCAGGGGTTCACAACTGGTCTAGTGACAGGATCCACAACCACATCATTAACGACAAACTGCAACCCAAATTTCTTAAATTCTAAATAATAACCAAGTGTTTTTTAATGAAAAGAGGAACAGTTTGGACTTGAGATGGAACATAAGATGTTTAAGAAACCAAAAAAAAAGAGGTATTGCCTTCTTGTTGCATATTTTTTCCAGACACAAATCCACAATCCACCAAAAAATAGGTCCCCGGCTGACTTTTGGATCCCAACCCACCAGTTGAGAACCAGTGATCTGTAGTATTTTTAAGTACTGACGTTTACAAATTATTACAGATATTCATCATTTTTTTATCTAGAAGCAGCCATGAGCAAAAGACAGAGAACTATGTTGAAATTGTAAAAATACATACAAATGCATACACGGCAACTCTTGTGCAATTCAGTGTTAATTTTGACAGCTATTTTTAATTCTAGTCTCACTTTTAGTCCTTAGGTTAAATACCTTTTAGTTTCAGTCACATTTGAGTCATTTCTACCCTTAACAGATTTAGTCGACAAAACTTTAAAACATTTTAGTGCAGTTTTAGTCCATAAAAAGTCCCCATGTTTTAGCCTTTACTTTATTCCAAGAATTTATTCTCTTGCTTTTATCTTGAACCAAATCATGGTGGTGTGTTCTACACACTCTGCAAAACCTGGGATCCCTGGTTTCCAGAGCAGAGGCAAAATACTGTAGATATAGATGCATTGTATTTTGACAGAATACCCACAGTAGAGAAATATTATGGATTTTGAATATCTGATGTAAACTTAATTACATTTTAGTCTCGTTTTAGTCATCTTGATGAAAACAAAACTTACTTTTTTTGTGTGTTTTAGTCATCAAAGACCTATTTTTGGCTAGTCTTAGGCCCCGTCAACATGGAGACAAATTCAGGAGTACAGGCAAAAGTTTTTTGTTGTATCGGCGTTTCATCCACACGAAAACTGTGTTTTGGGAGGCAGTAAAGGCTACTTTTTGAAACCGGGTCCTTAAGTGAACAAATCTGTAAATGCTTACCGTTTCATCTCCGTGTGGACAGCCATTATGTCATTATGTCATTATGTCATACATAGCATAGCCCACTTACGCCGCATGCACAAATCAAACCAAAACAACAATGGCAGATTACGGGGATGTGTTCATGCTCCAGAAGCTGCTAAGCGCATTACGGCTTTTACAGCAAAATCTGATACTCCTTTACCACTGCTAAGAAGAGCATACACCAGATGTTCTTAAATCAACCGCAGAGAACAACCAGAAGGGCAAACAGGAGAAAATTTGTGTCAGTTTTCTGCCATCTTCCTCTCTCTTTTGGTGCATTTTCGTGGCCCCGTACAGCATCACTTAAAGGCTTGGCATATATAGTACAGCGTTTTTAGTCGTTTTCAGTAGTTTCGTGTTTACGCGGACATTTCCTGAAATGATCCTGTGTTTAGGGAAAACTATTTCAAAACAAAATGGAAATATATCATTTCATCTCTGTGTGGACAAGACCTTAGTCTAGTCTTTCTCATGAAAAAAGGCTGCCAACAAACATTTTAGGTCATAGTTTCAGTCAAAGAAATTAACACTGGTGCAATTTAGACATAAAGCTTATTGTTGCACTCTTTGGAAATTACAAATAATCCTATATTGGATGCATGGACTTTCTTGTTATTGTCGTGGTTTCAAAGCAGGTTTCAACATCATCGATATCAAAGTTTTAAATATCTGGCATTGTGATAACTCTTTTAAAATGACAGTGAGGGCTCGCACATGGTTGAGTGGTTTAAGATGCTCACCATGTACGCGTGTGGCCCGGGTTTGGATCCGGCCTGTGGCCTTTTGCCGCATGTCTCTTCCCACTTTTATCCCTGTTTCCCAGTCTATCCACTGTCCTCCTCTATCCAATAAAGGCACGAAAAGGCCCAAAAAATACATCTTTTTTTTGATAGTAAGCATTAGTCTGCTGCTGAAATCTGTTTACAACATGATTTTTCACCTGGCATTTTCATTATTTTTGCTCTTTTTTATGGCCTTGTGAGCATGAATAGGGTCTCAGTTTATGAACTGTAGTTGGTGTTCAGCTGCATCCAGAAGGTGTTATTGGAAGGCAGCTCTGTGCAAGCTTGATGACCATGTCTCTGCGGGTCCCCCTGTCTATAAAGTCGCTTTAAAAAAGAAAATTACAACAAAGTTAGAAATTTCAGAGTAAGACTAAAAACTGTACAAAAGAAGGAAACGTCACTTATTGGTTATGTAAAACTATTTTGAAAACTTGGATCCCCGATATTTTGAATTTTTGAAGTTAGAAGTGGCCATATTTGGGGGGCACACATTGCTGTGTTTCCATTCTAGTTGACGGGTCTACATGGTACCAGCTTGTAAATCATAGGTAGCCTACCCTCTATAATCTATTTTACTCTTAATTGGACCATCATCAAGAAAACAAATTACATAGGGTATTGAAAAGCATCAGAAATAGAGACTGAGTCCAAAAAACACACTAAAAATGTAACCAAAAAAAGTTTGTGAAACTTCAGTGTGAAACCAGAAGAGTCTCCCCCTGGTGGTCAGAGGGAAGAGCTACACAAGCTTCACTTTTGAGGCAGCATCCACTTTTCTCTGGCAATCTACTACTATAGGTGCAACAAATGTTGTTTTCATCTGTGACTAATTGGATGTTTGTGGAAATTCAATCAGCTATGCCCAAACACTGTCTTAAATTTTGAACCAAATAAAAACATGAGTTTATGTTTCACAGAACCAAAGATAGCATCTCTGAATGACATTTGCATCACTTGCAAAAAAATATCATTTTTAAGTGCTGGACTTTTTATTTGCCAAAAGTTGGTCAGGAAAGGTGAAGGTCTATCCCATATCTGATAATTCATCACCCTTACAGCTCTTGCAAAAAATACTCCCGGAAAGGAAGAGACTGCACTGCTATAGACTCATGATGACCATGTGGTGAGGCACATATGATAAAAAAGGTTTTCATGTTGATATGGTGGCCCCGGAATGCTAGATCTCAGTGTCCAGCTTCTGACAATTTACCAATCAACAAATTGTTTTGTATATATCTCATGACTTTTTTAAAGGGCAAATAACTGCTTGACACTGCTAACAACAATGTAAATTTGGCTACATTTGTCTACATATCTTTTAAGATATTGCATCCAAAGAGGGAAAAAAGACCAGGAAAAATAAATTAAAGAAAGAAAGTAGTGAAATAAAGAAGTAAAGAAGAAGTGACAGAAACCATAAAAAGCATAAATCTGACTTGTGTGTGTGTGTGTTTCCATCAGTGCAGCCAGTCCTCTACTGTAAGCCACAATGACACAGAGCTCATGCACATGGAGTGTTTATTAGGCCGTATAAGCCAGACTCTGGAAACTTGTGCAGCAAAGAGGTGGGAATAGAAACCAGCGTCATGCAGGCCAGATAGACTGACAGAGACACAAACATAGACATATAGAGAACAAAACACACACGTAAATACACACTCTCACACTGACCCAGATCTTTGCACAGATACAAACAGAGGAGACAAAAACACACTTGCTTGCTCTCACATATGCTGAAAGGGGGATGAGCACAGCTGTGACTTCCTGCTTTTTGGCACTGGGGACCCCTCAGCAGACATTCGTGGGGGTCCCATGGGAGACAGGGGCTGGTTGAGAGTGATGAGGAGGCTTTTGAATCTGCTGTGATGGGGGTCTCAAAGAGCATTTCAGCCAAATCTGTAAGAGATATGGCCAAAAAGCCTTATACAAGGCATCTGTAGAAATCTCAATGCAGGTTTGATTAATTAAGACCTTATATTATCATGTGTGGATAAAAAGATGCCATCTATATGGCAAAATAGGCTAGAGGCTCTTCAGCCTCTTCTTCTGAAGGGTGAAATATGCAGTCAGGCTATGCAAAGCATTTAAAATTCAAATAAAGCTGCAGAAATTGACAGAATGCTAGACAAAATACAACAAGACAGAACAAACAGGCAGACATTATGCCAATTTAGTCAGCCGCAGATCAAATTTAATGCCTGCCTGTCTTAAATTCCAGACAATTTGAAGCCCATTTTTAGACACTGACTTTCAAAAACAAAAAATCAAGACTTTGAAAGGATCTGCGTGTGAGAGCAGGATAAAGGAAGTTTGCAAATGTTCACATGCCATGTTTGAAAATGTCTACACAAACACACTAGACATAGAAACACTGGACAAGACACCATTAAACAGTGAAATCTTAAACACATTGGAAGTGGAACTTATCTGCTGGGTTAAGATGACTACTTCTGCTCTCTCTTCTTTTCCTTTTTCAATAAAACAAAACTTCTATAAAAATAAAACTCCTATAAAAACCTGAAGGATAGCAACAGATATAAAATGTCTTCCCATTTAAGTGTCCTCTCACCTGTCTGTAAATCTTACCTGTCAGCAAGCCAGAGAAACTAGATACAGTAGCTGCAGGTGACAACGCATTCCTCATATCCTCTCGCATTTGTGGCCTTAAGGATGAAGCCCATATCTCAGAGGGAGGACAACCTTCCAGTAAATTATTTCATGGCTCTGTTTGATCTAAATAAGGTCAAAAGATATAAAATGGTTCAGATGCCAATCTTTCTTTATAATGTGGAATTACAGTAAATGTCAACTTCTATTAGAATTACATTAAATTACATCAAATTCGCATCATTTTAAAGCTGATGTGGGGGACAACTGGACTTAGCAGATACCTTGAGCCTAACTTGTTCTGCCTCTGTATCTGGGAGTTTGCTGCTCTTCATGACAGTCTGTTGCTGTGATCAAGCCGACCACTTGTACTTCATCAGGTGTTACAGTAAAATTGAGACCTTTGGCTAGCACATCTTCCTCAGGCGGCATAAGCTCCCTGCTTGACAGAATTTTGACCCACTTGCCTTGCAAAGATTTCCATGAGGATGAGTCATGTTTTCTTACCTGGGAGAGCGGTGGTGATCCTGAAGAGAGAGGAACTTGCAAATCTGATGTTCCTTCACCTTGGAGTGTTGTATGGATTGTACCATCGCAACCAGGATGGATACTTCCCCCATCCCCTCTGGAGGTAGAACTTCAGCTCTCAAGAACCCCAATCAAGTCCAGTTGTCCCCATGATGAAGATTTTTTTAGCCGTGACCTGGGAACAAACAGACATCTTGATAGATTCTGTTATTAGTAAAAAATAATAATAACAATAATAATAATACCCAAATCAAAACTGGTGCGAAAATAAACATGGATAAGTGTCATTACCTGTTTGCATTTTCTGTAAAAATGAAAGCTCATTTAGCACTTTGAGGAAAGGGAACTACGCTGGTGAATTTCCCAAGTGTACTTCAAAAAGGAGGCACAGGTGGACTCTGCTGCAGATGATTTTAAGGAATTTTCATCTCATGTTGTCAAACATTATCATGAGATTGAATCTAGGTAATATTATATTATGAAACTGTTTTAGACCGCTAAATTGCTCGTTCTGGGATTTTTTTTTTTTTTTTGTCTTAAAATGTTGCTTTAAATGCCGCTGGCGAACTGGAAAAAACGGCTTTAGACAGTACTAAGCAACTTTAACGGTAATACAACTGTTTTCTAATCATTTTCAATGCAAATATCAACATTTATGAACATCAAATGTTGCTTAAAACGGCCGAAAGGTTCTCAACTGCCTAACAAACAACAAAACGTTCACTCTGTTCACCGCATCAAGCTAGCTTAACCGTTTTATAGCTCAATTAGCACCGCCAGGGAAAGGAAGATATAGTCTTTAAAGTCTGTTTAATGGTTATAGACTCATAAAGAGTTATAAATGAGAAGCTTATCCCTTTTTTTAATGTCATTTGTGTAATTTAAGTCCTTTAATTCATGTCTGGAGTATAAATTAAGAACTTACCGTTAAATGTTTAAAGTTTGCTTCCATCAACAGGCCACACAGAGTTGTGTTACACTGACCTCTGCAGGCGGCTGCGTGTCATTACAGAAGATCTAACGATGCATCAGGCCGCTAGATGTCGCACTAATACAAGTCTGCATGTAAGCTGACAGTAAACCCATGCATTAAACTCCTGTTTTCAATGCATTTTTTAGTGTCTCGCGCTTGTTTAGAAGGGCCTCAATGAGAAAAACTCATAGCTCTTTATGTTTAAGTATCATTTGTATTGTGTGTAAAAGCTTATTCACATGAAAGTGTTTTGTAATTGCATCCAAAAAAATGTTCAAACTTAATCTGAATTAATATTGAATTCAAAAATTATTACAATTAATTCTTTAAAAAAAAAAAAAAAAAAAAAAGATTAGAAGGGCCTGATGCGTTTGAAAGCTTTTTTCTTTCTTTTTTTTTTCTTACCAAATCTCCTGATGGTCCTTTTTTTTCAGAAAAAATTGCTCTGGACAGGTTTTTTGAGCCAATGTTTCAGCTGAATGTAGGGCAGTTGTTCAGTTCTATTCCATGTAAATTCCTGACAATATTCAAGACACCCCCACACACACACACACACACACACACCTTTCTTAATTACCCACAGTGTACAATCACATTCCGCATAATTTTACAGAAATGATGGAAAATTCCCCAAAACATCCATACAATTTTCCCGAAATTTCTTAGAAAATTTGTATGGATTCAAAGGACACAAATTCACAAAAATTCACAAATACATTTCCCAAATTTCCATTAAAAAAAAAAAGAAACAAAAAACAAAACATAAAAACAAAAACAAAAAAAATTTGTTAATGCAAATCCCTCTAAAAAAAATGTAATCAAATTTCCACATATTGGAAACACATTTCGACGAAAATGCCTGAAAATAAAAATAAAAAACAAAATCACCAGATGTTCAAACAAATTCCTCCAAATATTAATGAATATGACCAAAACATTGAAAGCAAATTTAACCCAAAACTTTCAATGAAACTTTCCAAAATATACCAAATACATATTCCCAAATATTCCATTAAAATAGATGAAAATTTCCATGCAAATTCCTGAAATATCCAGATGAATTCCCTGATTTTTTAAAAATAAAAATAACAACTAAAAAACAGATTCCACCAAATGTGCAAACAAATCTCTTCAAAATCCAATGAATACCCCCCACCCCCACTCAAAACTTTCAATAATACTCTCCAAAATATAAAAACATACCCCCCAAATTTCTGCAACAGTGTCTAAAAATCTCCTTGCAAAATCCTCTAAATGTACCAATACATTCTCCATAATTAAATGAAAATAATGGAAAATTCCCCAAAACCTATTTATTGTTTTGTTTTTCTTTAGCTAACCTGCATTGCTGCCTAGACCAACCATTGTTATATCAGGGGGAGGTTTCTTGACAAGCCTTTTTGGCTTCTAACCTCCCTTGCACGATGCTTTCTTTAAGTATTTTCTAATTGTTCTTATCTGTTTTATCATGTGCAAATAAATAAACTAAACTAACCTCCAAACAAATTCCCTGAAATATGCATGAAAATTCTTTAAAAAAAAAATCAATGGACACAAATTCCAAACAATTTACAAATAAGAGTCTCGAATTTTCACAAAAAATACCAAACTATCTTAACACCAATTCCCCCTAAAAAATACATTAATTTCCAAATATTAAAAACACATTTCCCAAATTGTCAGGAAAATGTCAGAAAATAAAAATGAGAATACAAATTCTACCAAATATTGATGAAAATCAATATTTGGTGGACACACACAAAAGCATATTCATCCCAAAACTTTTAATGAAGCTTTACAAAACATGTAAACATCTAAGAATCTTCATGAAAATGCTTACAAATTTTCATGCAAATTCACAAAGATTTTCATGAAACTTTCTGATCAAATGACTTAAACTTAAATAGACATTCCAGACAATTATCTCAAAAACTCTAGTAGCAGAAATCATTTCTATGTTGTAAGAAAGCCAAAACATAATGGCCTCATATGCACAAGCAGGGTCTTAGGAGGTTAACAGGGTTGGTGGAGTTTAATAACTTGGAGAAAATGAATGACCAATCGCAAATGTTATAGAGACATACTGTACAAAACATTTAATTAATTCTCAACACTCCACTAGATAAACAGTTTGTTTATGGCAAAGTTTATTTCAAATATTCAGCACTGTCAAAATATTCAAGGACCAGTCAAGCTTTAATTTGTGTGCCACTGTACACTTCTTTGTCTTGCATGATGTCTTCTATGATCTGGAGATGAAATGATTGATTCAAAATAAAACTACAAATAGACATCCCTATATTTATAGATTGCAAATTTTTCCTGTATGTTTCAATAAAAATGTATGTAAAATGCAATACTAGACTTTTATTACCATCACAAGTGGCTCTAAAAGTATTCAGATGACTTCTATGTATAGTGCATAATGTTTCACAACCTTCATGAGCGTGAAGTATGTTTCTGTGATGTGTCATTGAAGTATTTGTGGGCGGGACTGTATGCAGTGAAAGGGGAAGTATGAATTATGGCTGCTTCACATCTGCTTAACTTGCTCCAGACATCACATTCTGCTCTGGTCAGTGATTTTTATAAGTCAAGTCAAAGCACTTTTTTCCCTCTGAGGCTGTGATCTTTACCTCAAGTTTCATCAGTGTTGCCCTGCCTGGATCAATATCTCTAGTACTTTTGATGGTGTAAAGAAGCTGATTTGTGTAATGTTTTTATGTTTAAGTAATGGAGTAGTTCTTTTGCAGACTGAAGACTGTCCAGGATTTTTTTTTTTACATTTTGTTGCATTCATTATACCCTCCACCTTGGCAACCCTCCAGAACTGGCTGCTGAGAAGGATCCCCACAGCATGATGTTGCGACCACCATGCTTCACAGTGTGGATGGTAATGACCCAAAGCATAAAGCCAAAGCTATCTATCTATTAAAGGGTTTATTTGTAATTTTCTTTTGTAAAAAAAAGCCAAATAAAAAATGTTCTAAGGTTGTGCCGAAATCTGTAATAGCAGCTCAACCCAAAATTTTAGATTTGTAAATGTCTTCATTAGGCTTACTGATTGATAGCAGCTTGTGTGAATGCTCCTTTAATAGTATTTCTCATTCATAAATCTCCACAGACACACTGGCTGTCCAGCTTGGCAGGGAACCAGGCGGAGGCTGTGCGAACACTCCTGCAGAGTCATCCAAAATATCAATAGCTCTGCATGATCAGGATGCAGTGAGCATCTGGTACATTATTAGAGCAGTGTATGAATTGGTGCGTGTATGTCAGAAACATGGAGCTACGAGGGGAAAGCTGATGGTTTTATGTTTAACTGGGACTATTTATAGCTTGGGCTGCACTCACTTGCAGCATAAATATTTTATAAATCCAACCAGTGATGTCCTTGAGGCAGAAAAATCGACCACACACTCACAGATTTATCGTCCTCTGCAGAATAACCTCTCACAGTGACATCACAATCCACAGTGAGCCAATATCCTGGTTTTCAGTTACAAAGAGCTATCTCCTGCATTATTTTGTATCTTAAAATGTGCTATTAAAAGAAAGGTACAACTAGTGCCCAGAGCAAGTGATCAATCATTCATCCATCAAACAAAACTGGACCTGAAAACTAATTAAAACATGTAAATGTGAAGATATTTGCATTCATAACAGGCAGTCAAGCATGCAAACACATTCTTTAACCTTTAATTTTCAGGCATCACACAAAGAGCCTGGAAACAGAGTAAAATGTGTTCCTCAGTTTTTACCTTCCCTTTCAGGGGATTTTATAATTTTTAAAAGAGGCAAATAAATGCATGAGTGCAAGGAAGCGTGGGTATGTCAGGGTTTTGAGTGAAGCATCGTGGTGGGAAAGGTCCACAGAGAAGGGTAGTGTGAGATTCTACATCTCCACAGGAGTGTTAGATCATATTGTACACAGGGAGAGAGAAAAGCAAACGCAAAAACATACAAATAGACTGCATACCAACAGTCCTGCTCAACCTCAAACTGACTCTCTGGCCCTTCTTGTACCAAATTTTTTTTTTTTTTAAAGTTGAGCCAAATTTACCATTGTGTTTAAAAATATTGCTTTCTTCCTTTCACATTTTTAAACAGTTCTTTTTTATTTGTCTGCATTTTGCAGCAGATACTGACTTGCAATGATTAAATGTTATTGCATTTATGTGGTGTTGGAATAATTACACATCAAATCTGCCTAATTGGTAAAAATCGAGATGATATAAAGATCTTAACAAGAAGGACACAGGATTAATCAGCAGTAACCCATATTAAATTTCAAATAGAGAAATATATAGGTGATTGTATGATTTATTTATTCATATTTATATATATATACACACACACACACACACACACATACACCAAAATGGGAGCACAAGCAGCCCAGAGGCTAATTAACTAAGGTATCCTATAAAACAGTTTCGAATAAAATAACAAATTACACAACAAGGTACAAAATCTAGAGCACCAGAGCCACCGTGAGCATTCAGCCACCTCCTAGCTAACAAGAGATGGTTGAATGCTAATGTTAGCTCTTTATGGCTATCCAGTAAATGCCATCAAATGCTAATATTTTCTTCCAGCTGCCTAACAGCTAAAACTAACACTGACTGCTTTCTATAGCTTTTAGCTGTTTGTAACAGGGGAAAGCCTTTTCAAGCCAAAGGTAATATTAGCTGTAAGTTGGAAATGCTAAAGCTAATGTGCTAATTTATAATGCTAATGTGTTATACATGTTACTAATGCTAATGTGTTCATTTTGTCAATGAAAACTACAACTAAAAATGTTGAAGATTACACTAAGACTAGCTAAAATTAGGTCTTTGGTGAAAAAAACATGAGAAATTAAGTTTAATTTTCATCAAGGACACGAAATCGAGACTAAAAAATTTCTAGACTGTGGATGTTCAGAATCCATATTTTTTCACTGTGCATGTAAATTCAGTAATTTTATCAATATATTTTAAATAATTAAAAGTGCTGATAGTGCATTAATGTGACTGTTTTACTGTTTTACATTTTTAGCCTATTATTTTATCTATTTGGGTGTTATTAAATAATATCAGAAAGAATGAATGTTGTGACTAAGATACTAATATGTAAAGACTTTTATCAACTAAATCTAGGGTGACCATATTTTGATTACCGAAAACCAGGACACTCGTCCCAGCAATGAGACTCAGAGTTTACTCAAAGATGCCTTATAATTTAGATACATTTAAAGTACGCCTCCTCTGTATGGATAGAAAATTGTCATTTACCAAATACTATCTATTACCAAAGACACAAATTCAGATAGGCTTCTCAGAGGCTACTCAACATCAGGGCTGTCATTAGGATTGAAAGATGGGGGGGGGGGGGCTTATAGCGTGCACCAAATTCTTTTCTCCGCACCTTAAAATACTGAATTAGTTCATTCATTATTAGTTGTAGAGCATTTATCAGGACCTACAATCTGGCTCACTCTCTTTTCCTTAGAAGACTGTCCCTTCCTGAGCCTTGAGCAGGTCTTCCTTTTTTCTAATAACAGCCTGAGTGAGTTTATGAGTTGGTATTTAAAGGTCTATATGCTGGAGTGAGTTCATGGAAAATATGTTGGAAAAAAAATCCATTAATGTATTTAGTAAAGTATAAATGTGGTATATAATATCTAGAAATATATAGTTTATAACTCCTCTCTTTCTTCTTTCAGGCTGTTCATGCTTTCCAAAACCAGGAAAGCATGAACTAGAGGCGACTGGAGAGCCATGGGTTGAGTATCTCTGCTCTATACATTAGGCAGTAAGTAACATAATGGTGTGCATTCCTTAATTAATTTTGTCACTGTTATAACTAATTATTGTTAGGGAGACTGATGAACATTTTAGGGGGCTTCAGCCCCCCAAAAATGGCCTAACGATGTCCCTGCTAAACATGTTTTATTATGACAAGTTTCACAGATAACAAATGAAATAATGATAGAAATAATGTCTCCTCTGTATTAGAAAATAAATAAATAAACAAATAAATGATAAATAACTAAAAAAAATACCTCTGCTATATTAGCAATCCAACTTTAACAAAAATAACTCTCACAAATTTACAAAAACTAACAAAAAATATCTATATCTTTAGTTTAGCAAGTTCTGCTCGCTCGTTATGAGTGTAAAGAGAGCCGCCCACACGGCAGCCTCTCGGGGATTACGTCACATGCAGCACCGCAGGTGTAGAGTGCCCTAGTGCGAGTCAATTTAGTGGCCCAATGAAAAACAGCGAAAACCAGGACATTTTCATCACTTTATAAAAAACAACCAGGACGGCCAGGACAGGATGTGAAAACAGGACATATCCTGGGAAAACAGGACGTTTGGTCACTCCGACTAAAACTGAAATGTTTTTGAGGTTTCCTCAACTAAGACTAGACCAAAACTATGAGAGGGATCTGGCTTCAGACCGCAGATCTCAGACAATTACTGTGAGATGACATGTCTGTCAGAGCGGAAGTGACGAAATTTGCCGGTACAACATATTTCCAGTTTCAGATTTAAAAAAAATAAAAAATGTTAAAAATTTTAAAAATCAACTCCATTCATAAAGTCTGGCTGCTGTATCCATGAAATAACAGCGCTGCAAACACTACAGGCTAAACAACTTTACATAAATAAATCAGGAAAGTGGAGAGGTCTAATCTGATTTTAAATTATGTATAGACTCATTTTGGAAGTTGTTATGTGAATGGTCCCTGCTCTAGCTTGGTTATCTTCAGCCAAAGCTAACGTAGCTACACTAGCTATGTAGTTAACATTACTACGTAAGCCAATGCAGCTACTTTATCTGTAGCAATGTGAGCTTTAGCATATGCAGTTAAAGATCCCTATGTTAGCATTGTAGATAACGTAGCTACATCACTAATGCAGCTAAGGCTAACATAGTTATGGAGCTAAGATAGCTAATGAGGCTGCATTTGCTTAAGTAAACATAGCATAAGCTCACATGGTTCATTAGCTTTAGCCTTAGCGACATGGGCTAGGTCAGAGTGCCTTCATGGAGGGCAAGCTTTTCTCCTGTAAGTAGACTGTTTATATTTTGCTTTATTGATATCTCGCCATTAAACTTTTCTGGACAGGTTTTTCACTTTTGGTATCCTAACTCTTCTGATAACCGGAGGTTTGATCTGATTTGATTTTGAAAGTTTTAGCATGAATTTCCTTTCTGACAGAGGTGGCGTCTCACAGTAGTGGTCTGCAAGAGGAAGTTTCTTGGATTTGCAGTTTGCAGTCGGACTGTCTAGAAAACTAAAAAGGCTCAAAAGACTTGAATGTGACTGAAACTTATCTAAAGTGATCTTACAGAAAGGCTAAGACTAAATTGAAAATAGCTGCCAGAATTAACACTACTAAAATATTAAAACATTTGGAGCAAAAAAAAAAAACTTAGATTAAATGCTTTTGTTAGCTTGAGCCACTTAAAACCAAAATGCTAACAATGGCTGATTGCTGGCCGTAGATTTTAGCTAACGACAGCTTCTTAAGGCATCTTTCCAAGCATTGTGATGTTGGCTTAAATGGCTGGATTCCAACTGTTGTCCTACTATGTCTTATGCTGTTGTAACATGTCCTTTGGACTCTGAAGGCTAACACTGCCAAAACTTTTCAAGAGTCCCATGTATCACAATTAAATGCTAATGAATTTTAGCAACTAACTGTCTAAATGCTAACACTATCTGCCTGACAGGTTTTGGCTAGCAGTAACTTGTTTACAGTCCAAGCAAAGGGTCATACAAGCGTTAAGCAGCTGAATGCCAACATAGATGTTGACTGATTGTGTCTAAAAGGGTATCAATTTTGTTGTAACTTGAAATATTCTGCAGACTCATTGTGCATTTGCGCACAAACGCTTCTCAAAATATGTCTACATAGACAAAATTATTTCGGTTACACATAAAAGCTAACACTGTCAAAGCTTTCTTTCCTTACTTCCCTTTTTTGTTACTTTCTTTACCTGACAATGAGGATTTGGTAGAAAAAAAAAACAGGAAATCTAGAAATGAGATGAGGAAGAATTGAAAACAATTAAACAGAAGACTCGCAAGGGGTGAAGTGAAGGAGTAGAACAGCACAGAGCTAGGAGAAGAATAAGCAAATGAATGAAGAATAAACCAGATAAAGTGGAGAGATGTTATGAGATAAGCAGAGATGGGTGGGGTAAGTAAGCTGAGGAGGCTGTTTCTTAAAGCAGTGTAAACTGGATCTAGCCAGATTCATAGAAAACAGTCTCTTCCATGCACCGCTGACAGTAAAGAAGGAGCTTGAAACATGAGAAAGTTGAAGACAAAAACAGACAGTGGAGAAAATAAGATTCGCTACGTGCGTCTTCGTGTGAAAGACACCCTGATCTGTGTTTTTATCTGTACAAGTCGTCCCCACTTCTCTGCACAGTGAAAGAGGAAGCTGTGTTTTCAGGGTCGAGTAGCTGAAAGCACACACACCATGTGCTATGACACACTCAGCTGCTGGCTCAGCTGATCAGGATTACTGCAAACATCTAGTCTTGTTTTTTTAAGGGGTGTCTGCTGGTGGCTTCAGAGGATTGCAATCTGTGTCAGTTTGGAAGTTTGTTTTTGTGTTCAGCTCTTTTATTAGCTCAGAACTTCAGTTATAATAAACATAGTTATTCAATATATGCCCTTACCTCTTCACAAAGTAGTGTCCCTCGTCCCTGTGTGACAATGCATCATGATTTTAATGATTTTAAGGGTCAGCAGAAATACTGCAGATTTGGGTAAACAAAGAGGCGGATAAGAGATTAAGCGTGTCAGCTGCAGGGCGGTTCAAAGGCATGACATTCTAATAAGAAGAGGCAAGTTAAGACTGGCTTGTTGGCTTTTGGACACATAAAGACATTGCCAATCACATTTGATTATGTTCGTTCATCTTTGCATTTACGCAATGTTTTATTTATAGTAGCAGACAGGCCTGGAAAGGATACAGGAATGCCAAAGTGGATGATTTCCCAAGCAAGTTAACAAATGAATAACAACAATACCATTCATCAGCAAAAGAAACAACATCCTGCTTAAGTGTTTACCTGCAGGTACCTGATAAAAAGTGGACACAATACACTGTTAGGGTTCCTTTCTTTTACTTCTGTTTTTGGTCTCCTCTAACTCATGGGGAGCGAAAGTTACTTAAACTTTTTCAAACATGCTAAACTTCTGTTTAACCTTTCCAGAGAATTTCCTGAGTTGCTTGTTCTCTCTTGTCCCTCACAGCAAGGAGTTTTCCTGCAGTGTCGCTGTCAGGCGATGGAGGAGTGAGAAAGGAGAAAATATGAGGGAGCTAGCAGGAAAAATTCAAGATAAAGTTAAGGTGAGAAATTCAGCTTTTTTGCATTCATACATGAAGTTCACACAGGCAGTTTCAGGATATTGACAGGATTTTTGCTCAAGTGTGAAAAGGGCTTTGGTAAGATCCAGAAAATGATTGAGAAAAAAAGTCCTTGGAAAATTCCCCAGATTTTCAGGAAAAGACCCTGGAAAATCCTGGAAAATATCCTAAGAAAACTCAAGATGAGAATTCAGGCATTTTTTTAAACAATGCACTGAAAATTTTTGTTACTAGTCTGTGAAATTCCCCAAATATTTCAGTGATAAATCTGAAATGCTTGAGGATAAATTCCTGAAAATTCTCAGTAAATATTCCTGATCTAAATTTCTTTAAAATTCCATTTCAAAGTATCTGGGGGAATTCCTTAGAAATTCTGTAAAATCTCCAGAATTTTTTTATTTAAACCTTAAATGTTTGGGGGTAAATTCCAGAAAAATAATCAAGAAAAAATCTAAGAACATTTCCAGAAAGTACTTTAATTTTTGTACAAATTCCCAAAGTCAAATAAAAAAGACTGAATGTTTTTGAGTGAATTACTGAAAATTCAGTCAGCATTTCTGCTTAATTTGGGCAAATGTCCATAAAATATCTGGATTTCTTTTCTTTTTGGGGAAAAACTAACCAGAAGTTTCATCAAAATATCTGAAAAAAAAACACATATTTTCCAGTGATCGTCTTGAAATGTTTGGGGTAATTTTTTGTAAATTCTCAGTAAATATTCCTAATCATTTTTAATTATTTCCAGGAATACCTTGAAAGAATTTGGGAGGAATTTCCAAACTGTCCTGCCAAATCTCCCAAAAATTGAAATAAAAACCTGAATGTTTGAGGGTAAAATCCTTATAGTAAATAATGCAAATGAAATCTGAGAACATTTTCAGGAAATATCATCATTGTTGGGAAAGTTCTCTTGAAATTCTTCCTAAATTTCGTAAAAATTCCCTGAATTTTCAAACACAAAACACTGAATGTTTGGGTTAATTAAAGAAAATTTTCAGTCAATGTTTCTGATTAAAATTTGAAAAAAAATAAAAATAAAAATCAGAGAATACTTGGAATGTTCTGTTTTCCTTTTTTTTGAAAAATTTCCAGAAGTTTCCTCAAAATGGTTGTTAGAAAATAGATTTTCCAATGAAACATCTTGTTATTTTGTGGGGTAAATTCCTGTAAATTCATGGTAAATAATCCAGATTAAATTTAAGAACATTTCCAGAAAACACCTTCATTTTTTGGTAAAATTCCCTTGAAATTTCCTCTAGATTTCTGTAAAAATTCCCAGAATTGTCAAATGAAAAATACTGATTTTTGTGGAGTAAATTACAAATTGAGAATTTTTTTCTTTCGTTGGTTGGCTGTTAAAAAAGCACAATTTTCCCAATTAAACCTCTTGGAATGTTTAACCATAAATTCCTGAAAATTTGAGATTAAAATTTAAATTAGTTGAGGAATTTTGAAATGGAAAAAAATAGAATGGACCAGAGAATTTCCTCTTGACTTGACCTTATATATCTTTGGTCCTTGGTAGGTACTGTAGAGTGGGTTTGTTAGGTACCATCTATGGATTTTAAAAGCGATAGTGACAGTGAGCTGACTCAGAGGGCTGTTTAAAGACATGGTATTTAGACCCCTGGGACATTTTGCCTTTATTAAGAACGTCTTCAAGATGCCTCTGGGCCACATTCAGAGGTACAGTAGCCAGAATGGGATCAGTGGAGCCAGCGGGAGACTGCATGTCTGTCTGACTGTGTACGGGACACTCCACCTTGCTTTCTTGCACTCTTGCAATGCCATGAAGCAGTGTAAATTAACAGACAGGGATGTTAGATACCATGCCTGAACAGAATCAAAATGAATGTCTTAAGGCATAATGAAGCCGAGTTTAGTAAGGTGCTGTCAAGTAAATTCACCATGATAACACCTGGTGATTCAAAACCGTGAATTTTTGGTGTATCAAACCAAAACAATAACCTGAAGGAACCTAGAAATTCAAAAACAGCATACATATAGATTTCTTTCACTTTGATAATCATTCACAGGAATTATAGCTTTTAGAAACGGTGTAGCCCTCTTAATGTTAAAGACCTTGACATTAATTGTTATTTCCTGTGTTTACAGGTGTTGGATCCTTGCTTCAGGCGAATGAGTGAGTTTGTTTGGGTCAATCTCAGCATGTGTTTTCGAACACATTGTCCCAAGAACTCATATGTTTCTGGGGACACAGTAAACACAAGGCTCCAATTACCATCTCCACTCCCCACGCTCACACGCCCCCTGCACCACTCCCCCCTCTCCTCCTCTCCTATCACTCCTGTACACCTCCCATTTCTCCCCTCTTTACCCCTCTGTCTTCTCTCTGACTTTTGCTGCAATTTCACACATTCCCTTCTTCCCTGTAAACGTCTTTACTTTGCAGACTTTTTGACCTTTAATAACACCCTCCGTCTCTTATTTTATACCTCCCCCTCCCTCCATCTGTTGTGCAACCCCTCTTGTGTAACTGTAAATAAGTGTCTATAGATATACTGGATATGAATAAACTTTATGTCACATTACAGGCCCACATGTCTAAGAAAAGTCATGTGCTCAGGATCAGAAGTCGTGGAGATTTCGTGGAAAAAATGGGTGTTGACTTTGTGACAGGGGTCACTAAATGCCCCTTTTTTGGCACAAATATGCCAAGCAAAAATCTGCGTAGCTCTGAGGTACTTTCTATTTGAAAAGTTGCCTTATTTAAGTATCAAATTGCATGTTTTTCCCTATTTGTCTCCCTTAGCACAGCTGGAAACATGCTTGAATTTCCTGGTCTGTGCCACAACAAAGAGTAGGTTGCATGTTTTTCATTACATTTGTTACACTATATATACCAAGATAGACAGCAACTTTTTTTGCGTCATGACATAACAGATACGCCCCCTCCTCCACCTCCTTCTCCTCCTCCCTATGCGATTATCCCAAGCAAAGCTGGTTTTAACTTGTGCCCCTGGTTGATCGGCTTGTGCCAATGTGCAGGGTTCAGAGCTGAGACGTCTTTATTCTCCTGGCAACACTGGAGCAAAATCAAATTACAGACAGGATCGTTTTTCATTGTGTTTTGTGTGTGTGCAAATCTGCAGCCTGGTTTGTGGGAGCTTTAATAGGTCTATGAAGGTGGAGACACAAATCTGCTGTAACCAGAGGAAATTGTGATCAGTCAACAACAAGCAGAGATTCAGATAAATTAAATTAAAAAGCTGACACAAGAGGAGCTTAAAAAGATAAGAAATGACATGCTAAATGAGCCTCCATTAACAGCTTATCTTATCCCATCAAAACCATCACAGTAGCTCTGACCCTTTCATCAATGGACGCTGTTATGGCTGAGAAACAGCTCCTTGATGAAATACACAAGTCATTAACAGCTGTTTGCACTTTGGTATCATCTGATCACCCTTAACAAATGCTTGATGAATTGTTTCTCATATTCAGTGTCTCAGTGTTAGCCTTAAATCAGCAGGTCTCTGTTAAGCAGGAAAGAATTAACAAAGTGTGAAAGTACTGTATTGAATGGAAAAAGTTAGCACAATAAAGTAAGGAAATTTGTGTTTGGTAGATTATTTCTTTGTTGTAATAATTCTTCTTGGCAATTTATCTTTATCTGTTTAGTTCCCTTTTAAATGGTGCCACACTTGTAATGATCATGCATCTGTGGGATGAGCAGCAGAGCTGAGTATGTGGGTAGTGGCCATTAAAAATTTGCCAAATCTCTGCCAATGCCAAACAGCTTATTCTGTCATTGACCCTTGTTTGGTGTTTGGTGGATCCAGTGGTTGAATTCTGATGAAACAACAGCAAGGCACCTCCTCCTCATGCTGGTCACCACCCTGGACACACACTGCAGTGGGATGGCATCCCATTCTTCAAACAGCATTTTGCAAGTCAGCCAGCAAGGTTGTGTTGGTCACTCTGGCACGAGCAGCTCACCCAAGCTGATCCTACAAGTGTTCAAGGGGTTAAGGTCAGGACTGCTGGCAGGCCATTTCATCCTCTCCACTCCCAAATTCTGGAGGTAGTCTCTGGTAAACGCCGCTTTGTGGGGGCCAGCGCTGTTACCTTGGATGATAGAGTCAGACATCTTAATATCTCTCTGCATTGAGATTGCCTCCAATGATGACAATCCTTCCCTCAGTGAGGGAAATGCCACCCATACCATAACACTAGCTCCACCGATAGATGTTACTCTATCAGTGCAGCAATCAGCATAGCGTTCTCTGTGTCTTCTCTACACTTTGACCCTATGATCCAACTGCTGTAGGCCGAATCTGGACTCATTGCAACACCTGGGGATACCAGAAGCTCAAAACAAGAGTCAGTAGCAACAGTAGAATAAGCTGTTTTGCATTGGCAGAGAAGATTTGGCAAAACCCACATGCTCAGCTCAGCTGCTCATCTCTCAAATGCATGTTCCTTACAAATGTGGCACCATTTATAAGGGAAATAAACAGGCTATCCAATGGTATAAGAATTATTGCCAAGAAGCATTGTTACAACAAAGAAATTATCTACCAAATATAAATTCCCTCTCTTTCTGTGACAAAATATAAGTGGGTATACTCCATATACCCGTGTGTACCCTGCACAACACCACTGTGGGAAACATAGCTGCATGTCCAACATAGCTTAAGCAAAAACAAACAAAGCTACATTAGCAGCATTAAAATATGCTATGTTTGCAAAAACTACACCAATTTTACAAGGAGTTACGCGAATGGCTCACTTTAGCTTCGCTAGCGCCATTGAAGCTACATTGGCTTATGTAGTAACATTAGCTAAGTAACTTACAAAGCTATGTTAGCTTTAGCTAAAACTAATGAAGCTAAATCAACCCGCTGTTTGCATAACTTCTCCAAAAACGTGTCTATTACATAACTTAATCCCAACTTTACACATCAGACCATGTTTCTGTTTTATTTATGAAATGTTTCTTATTCTGGAATGTTTGCAATGTGGTTATTTTATGAATGTATCTGTCACTTTATTTATGAATAAAGTTAAATTAAAAGGAAAAATTCTAAAATGTACTAGCAAATTGTCACTTGTTTTATGACAGATGTAACATAACACCATAGTGGTCTCCAAGAGGGGGCGTCTCAGATATGTGGTCTGCAGCCAGATGCCTCTTAAATTCACACGCATAAGATGAACATGTGACCCAATGACCTTGACCTATGTCTTCAACAACTGAACCAGTTCAACCTTGCAAAATTTGATGAAAATTCCTTCAAGTGTTGTTGAGATACCAGCAAGGGGTGAACAATAGGCCACATTACTTGTGTCAGAGTTCTTTTTTTACTCATACCCCTAACACTGGAATGGTTAGAAAACACCATCAGTTACATCATAGTGGGTATTTTCTATCCTCTATACTGAGGGGATAAAGGGGACAGTAGTGCAGCCATATGCTGAAAAACACGCCTCCTGTTTTTACAGTGTATGGGGAAGTCAGCTCAGTGCATTAGTGAGATGAAGTGTCGCAGCTCTGGCCCACTTCCAGGCTCTGTCTGTATTCACTGCTTATATCAGCATAATTCTTTTCCCTGAAAGAACCCGAAGGTGTGTCACTATCAGTTTTTACTGGCTGTAATCTATCCTCTTTCATCTCTCCTCTAATTGGCTTCTGCTGCATTACAGCAAAGTGAGATCCCGAGAGCTCAGAGCTATTAAATAAAGGTTTTCATGGCTTAATGTCAGATTGCATCACATGCTGCAGAAATGATTTAAAACTGAACTTTCCCTTGATTTAGAAAAAGTGAGAATGGAAGTTTTTACTTTCTGAATAGTCTGAAGAAAAAAGGAAATGCCTATGAAATCAATGTAGAGCAGAAAATCAGATAGGAGCTCAAGATATGGTGGGATAAGACATTTCTGCAGATTGTTTTAACTTTTGTGTATGGTATTTGCTAATGGTCAATTCAGCTGCACTTAAATTGCATTTGAATTGTTGCACTGAAACAAGTAAATTTAGATTTTCAGATGAATTATGGTCTAATTGTTGTCTGTTTCTTGTTATGTCACCTGAGGTTTAAAAAGGCTGATGTGCTGAGTTTTTGGACTCATTTTCCATGACTTCTCCAGAGATTATTCTGCAGCTACCAGTTAGCGTACCTTAGCATATAGAGACAAATGGAAACAGCTTGGCTAAGTCAGAAAGCGATGGTGTTATCAGCTGGACTATAAAGGCTGAGAGGGGTCTGGTTGCAGAATGCACATCTCTGACGGTCACTCTCACAGACCGTTCATTTGAGACACTGTATGTCTCATAAAAGAAGTGCTGTTATTTGCTGTTACAACGTATTTTCAGTTTCAGATTTTTTTTAAATTCAGCTTTATTCATTAACAAAGTCTGGCAGTTGCATTCATGAAATAACTGAATTGCAAACATTACAGGCTAAGCAACATTTCATAAATAAAATAGGGAAAAGGTCAGAGGTCAAATCTGGGATTTTATTACGTATGGACCCGTTTTAGAAGTAGTTACATGAACGGTGGCATTTGCTTGACTACTGCACTGTCTGATGTAGTGACATTAATTACTTGGCTAGTGTAGCTATTTAAGCTTTAGTTAAAGCTAATGTAGCTAGGGTAGCTTTAGCAATGTGAATGTTAGAATATGTAGCTAAAGCTTACCTACCTAGCTATATAGATAATGTATCTACATAGCTTACATAGCTGCTTTATGGGCTTAGCTTTAGCCTTACTAGCTATGTAGCTACATTGTCAATGTAGCTCTGTTATCTATAGCTAACTTAGCCTTAGCAATGTGAACGTAGCTAAAGTTAACTTATCTACATCATAGATATGTAGTTGACGTTGCTACTTTGTGAGCTTGCTTTGGCTACGTTAGCTACTTAGCAACAATAGCTATGTAGTTCCATTATCTACTTAACTTATGTAGCTAACAGAGGTATGCAAGCTACACTTGCTGCGTTAGAATGTTTTCATTGAGGACGAGATGGTTTTCCTGTAATAAGAGGGATACTCGGCTTTATTAAATATATGGCAAATAATATATATGTGTGTGTGTATATATGTTTATATTTTATATGCATTAGTGTACATCTTCTATAACTTTTGGACAGAAGCTGGCAGTCAGAAATTAGAGCTGTTTCAGTCTGTTGAACTAACTCTGTAAAAACGATGAAATAATCACAGTTTGCTTGATTACTAAAATGATTTTTAAATAACGCTTAACAAACAGACAATAAAAAAAGCATTTTTGTAATAAAAATATTATTGATATAATTAGTCATCCTTATCAGCTCAAGTTTGGCCTTCGGCAGATACATTGAAGTGTCTAATTAGTCGGGCTTTTCCTCCTGATAAAACATCTATTCTGGTTTTATAACCTCTGTGGTGATTGAGTCTCTGCTTCTGGTGTTGCAGTCTGGCCTTTCATCTCCCTGTTGTCTGTCCACGGCTCCACAGCCATTACCTGTGTGTTTGCGTGTTATTGTTCCAATTTTCCAGCCACTGAGCAGCAAACAACCTGAAACAGCAGGGTTACTCATTAACAGCCTTATCTGGAGAATCTCCATGCCTTTCACCATCAGATCTGTCACCTACCACAGGGGGTGTGAATGTGCGTATAAGGACATATGTTATGCATGTGTGTACGTATGTTTAGGATGATTACGTCAGCCAACATGTGATGGAAAGGGGGAATTTATGTGTGAGAGGTGGCGACTAGATTAGCTAATAGAAATGTATCCAATCATGAAAGCAGTGTTCTTGGAACACCAAATTTAGTTGATTTTAAGCTTTTAACCACAGTAGAAAGATAACACATAGTAAACAAAAGAGTTGATTTCATGAATACAGGTGTTCCTGTCCTTTGTGCTCGTCCTCCTCACACAGTTATGCAGAAGTGTGCAGTGCTATCTGAAAAAGCCCAGGGTCAACTTTCCACGGTGATAAAATACCAGTAACAGCTGACTCAGGACATGCCTCTGAAGTTCAAACAACACCACCACTCCTTCACAGTCATCTCACAGAATCACTCCTCACTCTTACCTTTCATTGTATTCCTTATTTTTTCCCATAGGGCTTTAATTTTGACTAACGAAGCCTTTCTAAATGTGGCTTCATTGGAATACTTTGTTGGGGTGAAATAAAAAAGTGAAGACTTTATTTAACTCTAGTATTTTGTATCTTATAATACATATCTTAAAACTACATCACTGCTACCTAGCACAGAGCAGGATGTGAATCTGACCAGAGAATGACTCCTGATTCTACCATCATTAAATAGCTGAAATATCTGCTTGCTAGTTTTGTTTAACACACTGTCATAGCTTTGCCTTTGTTTAGTTATGTGAGTGTAGATACAATAGAATATGATAGATATAAAGTCATATGATTTGAAACGACAAGATGTAATACAATACAATATAATATAATATAATACGGTACCATTAGATAAGAAGTCATATAATTTGGCTTGACATAATTCTATACAATAGCCTACCACAATGTACAATACAATATAATACGAAACACCATGAGACGATACCAAAAGATATCAAGTCATATGTTTTGATCTGATAAGATATGATACAATATGTAATATAATATAAAACGATACAATACGATATAAGCAATACGAAACAAAATATTATAAAATACAATATGTAAGGGTATAAGATACCATATGATACAATATGATATAGCCTACATATACAACACAATAAAATATAATATAACACAACACATTATGAGACAGTACCAAAGGATATAAGTAATTTGATCTGATATGATATATCATGTTACATGGTACAAATTTTACTTTGCATTATTATGAAATAGATAACATCACAGTATAAAACAATATGATAAGATATGATACTACATGTAACAATACGAAAACGATTCAAAACAAAAAAATACCCTACTATACAATACGATACGATATGACACGAAACAAAACGTTAGGATATGATACAAGAAGACATGACACAAAAAAACTATTAAACTATTCAATACTATACGATACAATTTGATATTATACAAAGCAATACGATATAATCTGATATGAAACGAAACAAAATATAAGATACTATATGATACAATACGATATGAAACAAAACACTTTGATATAATTTGATAGGAAACCAAAAAAAACCCAATACTATGCAATACAATACGATAGGATACGATATGAAACTAAATGAAACGATATGATGACATGAACCAAAACTATACGATACAATACAATACGGTATGAAACGAAACGATATAATTTGATACCAAAGCAAACAAAAAATGATACAATGTGATACAATTTTAATGTCCCTGTGGGGGGATTTGTTTGGTAATAGATAGCAGCACATATTTTACTACAAGAATATCTGAAATTTCAATTTGAAAAGGATGGAAATGAACTTTATTCAGCTCATAACCCAATACAGTAAGATAAATTTGATACAATATGTTGCAATATCCTGCAACTATGTACAGTGCAATACAATATAATATAATCCAATCCAGCACAATATGAGACAATACCAAAAGATATAAATCATGTTTTGATCTGATATTATATATCATATAACACAATACGATATTTTATGTTACAGTATGATATGATATGTTACGATATGATACACTAGAATATGGTATGATTCAATACAATGCGTGCTATGATACAATTTAAAGACCCTACGGGGGGATTTGTTTGGTAATAGAGAGCAGCACACATTTAACTACAAGAATAACTAAAATTTCATTTTAAAAAAAGATGAAAATTACCTTGATCACTTTATATGTGCAAAAAGCAGAGAGAAAAGGAAGTTAAGATTTCTTGTCGCAAAAACTCATTGGGTAGACATTGTCAATTGGACAGGATTTGATGGCAACATATAAAGTCAATTGTTGTCACATCTTTGTCAGTGTTGCAGGAATTGCTGTGTAAAATCCACTTTTTATTAAGGTATTTCATGCCAGTTCAAAGAGGTGGAACTAAAAACAACAGATTAGTGACTTTAGTTTAGCTAAACAGAAAAACAACACCTAAAATGTTAATCTGATGATGATTTAAAAATCCTAGATTGTAAAACACTTTGTTGCTTTATTTCAATGTTTAGTTGAGGGGAATGGTAAAAAAAAAAAAAAAAAAAAAAAAAAAAAAAAAAAAGTATAAGAAAAAAAAAGTAAGAAAAAAGTCTACACGCACATCCAAACCTAGGTGGGCAGGTGCTGAGCCGAAAAAGAGGCTGACAAGAGAACAGAAAGACGTCTCGCACACTGCAGGGCTCCAAAAATCTATTTATTGCACCAACAAAAATTTTAAAAAGTGTCCCTACACCAAACAACATTCAAACATTTCTTTTTTTTTTTTTTGTATGCCTTTTTCTGTCGGTTCTTTGTCTCCGGGGTTTTAGCTCATTACTCTGAGTCTTATCTTCTTGCTCAAATGGTCCAGTAAGCTGATCAAACATGCACTCACAGCATCAGCAGCACAGGACACACACATCTAAACACATCATTAATCGATGGAAAGCCTTGTATCCTGTCCCCTGTTTTAATCTGTTAAGTGCTTTCAGGTCTCATGACAAATTAAAATAGAAAATACTCACTTACCCCTGAAGATTGCTAATGGGAGCTAATATCTTACATTTTCCAAAAAGCCCCAAAAAGGCAGCAGATATACTAGCAGTAGTGATAGGGTGTTTAAATAAGGACCTGATTTTAGCACTTTGATTTCTGTTTTAAAAGAAAAGTGGGAAAAAAAGGTAGTCATACTACATAGGTGTAAAAAAAATCTGGGAAAACTTGCCATTCGATTGAGGCGTGTGCTAGAAGTGTAGCTAGTATTCTTGATTCTTTAGCTGGATGTTAGCAGTGTAGCAGAAGGATGTGCTAGAAATAAAGCTACTATTCTTAGTTCTCCAGTTCAGTGGTTTTCAAAATTTTGTACACAAGGCAAGATAAAGCCAAAATCTTGAGGCAGACCATATTACATCCATTCAAAACAGCTTCTCAGAAATGTGTTTAGCTTAGCTTAGCTTAGCTAATATTCATGCTTCCATAACTGAAAATTGCATGTGCTAGAAATGTAGCTTATGTCTCCATACTTCAGCTGAAAGTTAGCAATTTAGCAGAGACATGTTTTAGAAACGTGGCTAATATTTTGGCTCTTGAGCTGACAGTTAGCTTTTAAGATGGATCTTGGAGGAGAAATCAAAAAAAGAGGGAAACATGATTGTCATTTAATGTATTTTTGGCCGAAACAATCAAAATCTTGCTACTTTTGCTGATAAATATATTGATTCTTCTATAGCACTGGCCGCCATTGTTTTTGTATTCGAGAGAGTAGAGATGTCTTAAACTATTTTCATGTGAATAGATGAAAGTTTGTGAGTAATGGAGACTGGAACTGATGGCATTAGCATTGACTAAATGCATTATTTTGTGGCCTAACCTTGTCTTTCCATGTAAAAGAACAACAGGAATGTGCTTAATATCTAAAGCTTTTCTTTGGTAATTATTTAATCAAAGCTCTTCATCTTGTCATTTATAGAAATAACAAAGTGGGAAGAAATGTAATCATGCAAACAATGGCAAAAGGAAGCTGTTCAAAGGTGTGTTTGATCATCCTGTTGGTTTATTGATCAGGTCAAAAAAGATAACTCCCATTCTTCTTGGTGTTTGAATGTGAATCAAAAAGCAACTGTTTTTAACAGAGATATTCTGTGATAATTTGGGGATCCTTTTGCAGATAGATTAATAAATATAAAGCATTTTATTCTTGGTTAAATCATGAAGCAATATTTTTAGTGTAAGGGAAGACCTAAACTCTCAGATAAAACTTTAAGAAGAAGAAGCTTGTACATTTAAAGTAAATAATTCACCTATTGATGTTTTTATAGATCTTAGATTTGGTTAAAGCTTTGTGAGGACATTTTATCTAGTTATGAAACAAACTGCTAATAATATTGATGTCTCTTTATGACCTAAAAAAACTAACAGGCCATCAGGAACAATATTGATTATATGTATATAGATATACACAACATATCTAAAAACACTGGTGGGGGGTAGGTGTTACTCGAATTGATTTTTTGCATGATGCAAAAAAAGCTTTTCACCAATTTATATGGTAAATATTTCTGCTAAATGAGACATTTTTGCGTCAAAACAGATGCCTAAGTGTCTGTAGAATAAAAACAAAGCTTGGAACAGGGATTTAGCGCAGATTTTGTCAATTTCTTTTTCGAATAGATGCATTAATATGCATGCCAATACTGCTGCTATTTGTTTTATTGTAAGGTTATCTTCACCTTTATTTTTTTCCCCACAAACTTTAATGGTAAAAAATATATTTTTAATGGAAAAAAAAACATTTTGTGGATCGGGATTCCTTTTTCCCCTGCAACCCCATTCCAAAAAAGGTTGGGACACTGTGTAAAATGTACACAAAAAAAAGCAGAATGTTAGGATTGATATGAAATATGAAATATGAAATTGAAAATTGCACAAAGCCAACATTTGAAATGCATATTTTATTTATTTTTTATTATTTTTGGAAAATTGTAAACCCATTTCAAATATGGTATGTTATGTAGGAGAGCAATTTTACAACACTTTTTTAAAGCGGTTGAGTTGAAGGCTTTTTAGCAGTCATTCAATAGTAGTAAGTTTTACAGGAACCATAACAAGGAACAAAACCAGGCTGTACTTGCTGACTATTTTTTGTTCCCCATAGATGTTCTACACGGGCAAAATGTCAACAAACTGGCCCACTGACCTGTTTCCTAATAGTCAAGCATGTGTGCCATGAGTGACCGGAGTCACCACAGTATGAACCCCTTCCTGCTTCATTGACTGGGTGCCTTTAGAATCATTTCTACAGCACAGAACCCAGACCTTACAGAGAGAGAGAGAGAGAGGTCTACATGGAGTCAAAGACAAGAATCTGGGTCAGGGGTAACAAGTTGAAAGTGACACAAGCATGCGAGTGGTATTTTCAAGTCAGTCGAGGTGATTCAGGTGATCTTGTTGTTGTGTCCACTCTGCAAAGCAAAGCACTAAACTGGAATGCTCGGTTTTGAAGAGATTACGTTATGTAAGCGCTGGTTTTTGTTCTGAGCTGGGTAACATGATGCGAGTGTTTTTAAGGAAGCATGGGATCTTTCAGGTGAATCTGAAGCTAATACAGAAAAATATTTAGGACAGGAGTGAATAAGAAGTTAAAGGCTCTTTGTTCCTGCTTACAAGAGTGTGCAAAGAGTTCTTTATCACACCACTGAATATCCTGAAAGTAATAATAAACTGACAATACAGTCCATGCATGCATAATATGACAGGTCCTTTATTATTATTATTATTATTATTATTTAGGACGTGCATACGTGTCTGTTTAGCTCTCTTTGAACAGGAAGGGAAAGTGTAATTTCTATACAAAATCAGTTCATAATCCTTTTTGGTTTTGTTTTGATGCTCTTGTGGCCATAGGACAGTGGATGAATCAAGAACTGAGGAAATTACAACTCCATTTGAAACACCGTTTTAGACGGCGTTTCAAACGAAAACGTACTGAACAGCGGCAAGGATAAACATTATGCAGAATATTAATGCTGGTACCCTATTATCTGTCAGAACTGGTGGTTCCCAACCTGTTTTCCTATGAGCCCCCTTACTTGTATTGTAGAGGAGCTGAGGACCCCCAGGACCCACACAAACAAAAGATGATACACTGATAACAAAAATTAACATCAAATTTAATAGTTTTCATCGTTCAAATCTATATAAAATAACCCCATGCAAAGGTTTTCTTATCAAGAGACCTTTGCATGAACTAGTCATACACCTTTTATCATGACTTTAGTTAGTATGAGTGAATCTAATTTTGGCAACTTCAAAGCAGACAGAGCCTCATGCTTCCCATGAAATCTCTGGCACATCTCCAAGGGGGTCCCACCCACCTCAAGGCCCTCTGCACATGGGGCACACAAACCTTACCACAAGGCTACCAGCTCCCTGCATTTTATTCCTACTTAGTAGATAGCGTCCTTAAAAGGACTCTGCTTTCATAACTTGTGTACACTGCTTAAACTGATCCGAAATGTCTGGACTACAGAGGATTGTAACACAGTGCTGTGTCATAATAAGTCTTCAAATTTGTACTGTGAATTATGCAGCCCCTGAAAAGGGACACAGCTATCTAGAGGTGATGTTAGAGAAAGAAACAAAGATAGTTATTGTTTATGTATAAACACAAATAGAAAAAAGTCCAGCTGGTTTTTTTTTAAACAAATCCTCGCTCAGATTGTTAATGCCATATACTAGGCACAATGCAGGTATTTCTATATTAAGCTTAAAATATTTTTGCAACAAAGGAACAATATATCCTCTTTCTCTATAAATCCAAATTAAAAAGAGAATCATACTTTGACACTGGAGCTGTTTAAGGAAGTAAGACAGGTAAAAATCATTAGCAGCTGGGTTTCAGTTTCAAAGCATGAGCAAAAGGCACAAAAACACCAGCATACACACCAGGAAGACCTCTGGGGAGCACATATTGAGTGTGGGCAATGTTTCCAGGCAAAGACAGCAGATAAAGGGTCTTTAATATGGATTTTTTTTTTTTTTTTTTGCCTGTACCTAGGTTGGATGTTGCTAACTGGTACAACTATTGGGCGTGCAGTTTTTGTATCACATGTAATGGGAAATTATGCACACAGGATGGAAACCCATCAGCGGTCTTGCATCATATTGAGTGAGGTCTGGTTTACAGGGCTAAATTTAGACTCCAGCTAGTGCTGCATCTTGAATAATAAGTGTGAATGAGTGAGAGCATCTGTGCTTGCACATGAGCCCAAGGGAGCAAAAAATGCGGGGTAAAATAGGAGGCAGAAAAGATGGAAAGAGAAACAAAAATGAAGGCATGATTGTGGAAAAACTAGACTGGAGGTGTGTGTGGTGGAGTAAGGTCTATGAAGGAGGAAAACAAGCTCTGCATGGGAGGAGGAGGGGCAGAAAGAAAGGGGTGTGGCTACTGTACTCATAAGAGGGACAGTGTGTATTTATTCAAACAGAACCTGTCTCATACAGGCCGAAGACAGACCAGATGTTTACGAGACATACCTGAACGACTTTAACTGAGAGACTTTTTTGTTTCAGCTTTCAGAGAGGATGTTTTTGTCTCTCCTGCTCACACCTGGAACAAGGAAGCAGTGAGAGCCTTTGTTTTGGTTGTTTCTGACGCTACAGGCGACGGAAAGGTCCAAGTTGTTTATATTGTTATATTTTAAAGGAACATGCGCTTTTTGCTCCACTACAGGACTTGATGTGCGCGTAGTTTGTGACGTGTAATAACACCTGTGACACCGGCAGTTGAAGAGACCTTACTTTCGCACCGTTTACGCACAGATTCTGGCACACTTTGCTGCTGTAAATTTTCATTCCTCACTTTTCTGCCAACCCATGGTCACAGAGCACTGACAGCGCAACTACAGTCAACTTCCCTCACCTGCTAAGGACTCCACGTTTCAGCGAACGTGGTGGGTTTTGTTTTACGCACAAAGGAGAGGTCAAGTTGAGGCAAGCGCACCAGCATCAGGTGCTGTGGGAAAAGAAGAAGATAAGAACAACACAGAAATAATAAAAAAAGACAGAAAGTCATCAAGATGACGGACGGTGCCAGACAACGTACAAGCACGTCGGGCTCTGCGAAGGATGCTGCCGGCGGAGAGAAGGAGTCAGGAGGAGGTGTTGCGCTCAAGAAGGAGATCGGGCTCGTGAGTGCCTGTGGTATTATTGTTGGTAAGTTCTACTTCTGTTTGGTCATTTTTTAAACCACAGACTCACACACCGTGCCACCAATTTTATGAACTTCCTCACCATAAACGTGTGTTAACATTGGCATTTAAATTTTTACGGTGCGTGAATGCATCTTAAGAAGTAATAAAGTAAAGGAGGAGAATTATGGAGGACTTGAGAGTCTCTGGGCCATTTTTTTTTTTGTTAACACAAGTAAACCTAAAATTTTAACACCTATTTTTAACAATATTACCACCAATTTAAATATATTATTTTATAGTTAGAGCAGAAAAACAAAGGTGTACTATCTCAAATTGTACATGCACGCATGTGATGACAGCCTTAAAAGGCACTCACAGCCTCGAGCCTCAGTCTTTCATCAGTTTAGCTTTCATCGTGTCTTTGTAGCCCGGCCAGTTCTGATGATAATGATGATGATGATTTCGTCACCTTCACTCGTGTCTGACACTCAGAGGATTATAGTCCATTCAGAGCAGCTTGTAAAGTCACTTGGTCGCATTGAGGTGGCACGTGGACCCATAAATCTACTCTGATTGCATCATACCAATATACATATGGGAAAGCTAGACTCAATCAACCCTCACTGTTTCATTATTTTATGGGTGAATTAAGTTTATTTTTGTTTATACATAGATTAAAACAATACATAGACAAAGAAAGGCAACTCAAGATAGACATTATTGATTCATTATTTAAAGCTTCTTAATATATTAAAGCAGAATGAAACCTGTTAATCCTTAATGCTGTTTTTTTAAAGCTCCTGTGAGGATTTTCTCACTGGTAACAAAACAGACTGAAATTAACACTATTGCCTCTATATAAGGCAAGCAAGACCATCACCAACAAGATTTTTCTTTACTTCTCTTCATGTTATAAGAGCCTCAAACAGCTGCCAGGGGATAGCTGTCTAAAGAAAAGAATATGTAATTAGCACACTTCAGAAAAAGATATTTTGAATTTTTTTATGATCACAATACTTGCACATGTACAGATCAGGTCACCTTTTTCACTTTAACCACAGGGGGCACCAAAACATAAGCAAACTTAAGGTCCTCATAGGAGCTTTAAGCACCAAAACAAATATAGTGCTTTTTACTCTGCTGACCAAAAATTTGCACTGTTTATTGTAGGGATGCACTATTTTTGCGGTTAATTGATAATGCGGTTAAATTTGTTCATCAAATTAGCCAGTGCGGGATTTACGAGTCGGTTAAACTAATTACCTGTTATTTTTTTATACACATGGGCTTGAAATTCTGGTCTATCATGTTCTTTGAACTGTAATGAACCTCCCGCCACTAGAGCGGGAGGTTCATTACAGTTTCAGTTAAAGGCCACTGCCTTAACGTCACACACTTCACAAATGTGAGAAGCTCAGCGGTGGCCTAGCGGTTAGCATATAGTAGGAACAGCGCGGTATGACAGATTTTTAAAGTAGTAAATGGAAATAAAGTGTTGGCTGTCGAGGGTTGAACTCACTTGTAACTCATTTAAGAGCAGACTTGAAATCTTCTAGTCTAACTAGCTGTCAAAATCAAAATATAGCCTACTCAACTGAATGTGCATGAGACAAAAATAAATGAACAAATAATCCAATTGGAAAAGCTTAAACAATTCAATATCCCCTTTCTTCCTTTAAAGGTTATCAAACTCCAAAAATCGGTGAATGATGGTGGGCATTTACCTTTCTGCCTGCAATCTAGTTGATTATTCAGATTAATGATTAAAATGAGTTAGTTTTAACTTAAAAAGACTGACATTGCCTTTATGACCTTATAAATGCAATAATGTGACACCAACACAGTGGCAGAGCTTCACAGAGCGTCAGTTTATCATTCATCAAACAAACAACATCAGGCAACAGAGCGATCAATTGATCGATAAAAGCACGGGAATGAAATGTGGCACAGGTTGTACCAGGTGGGTCTGGTGAACGTGTGGTCTTCATACTGACCTTGACAGGGTGAGGAGAGGAGAGAGAGGGGAGGGGGTTGTTTCCATGGAAACAGGAGGGGGAAAAAAGAGTGAGTGAGAGTGTGGGAACTCCCAAGACAGAAAGAGAGAAAGCAAGGAGAGATAAGGAGCAGCCTTGGCACAAAGCAGTGTAACTTACTCCCTCTTTCTGTGCTTTTTTTTACCATAAAGAAGCTTGAACAGCTAATCATCCTCTGATATGATTGCAAATATTGACAAGTCATTTAAGATCTATTAAATGCCTAATTTTAAACACAAAGTAGATGTAACATTTCCCCTGTAGCCCCCACCTGTGGACGTTTATGCATTGCTGTATATATACTTTAATTACTTTGTTGATCTCTGGCTATGATTGAAAAACGTGTTAGTCTATTGCTCATGCCGTCTAAAAGGAAAGTTTTATGGCTGTCCAGAGTACACATCTCCTCCTTTAAGTCATCACACTGTTCTTAGCCTGGAGCCTCTTTTTTTCAACCTTGACGTGTCATGTGCAAGGAGACGTTGGCTCAGGTGACTTGTCTGATCCTTTTGTTGGGAGCATGCCCCAGTGGGTTTCCATGAAAAAGGCAGGGAATGTGTGTGTCTGAGGGAGGGTATCAAACAGTTTAATAGCCCATTGTACGGTACAGTTAAACATATGCAGGAAAAAGTGGAAGGAATTGGGACTAGAGGTACTTTTGTCCATTTAGAGGAAGGCCACACCCTGACGATAATGCTTCAGTTGTGCTTCTTGCTAAGCCATGTCTGAGCTGCACTTTTATTTAATCTCTAATTAAGTTGGTTAACTTGATTTGAAAAGAATTGTTGCAAAACCTTTGCAATTCATCTCTTGGGAGTGCCACCAAGATGCTACTGCCCAAAATTTGATATCTGGTGTTAAGCTCATCAATAGATGTACCCATTACTATATCAAATCATCAGCCCCATCTGAAAATTAATGTCTAGCTTTACAAAAAAGTAGCCTACAGAAATAATAAATGTCTGCTAACTTTTGGAAATGCCCACGAAACTGCCTAAAATGCAAATCTCAGGTGTTAGTGAGTATGCTAGTCAGTGCTAAGGTGTATCATCTTCAAGAAAACTGCTGCCTTAACAAGCAATAGTCAGTATGATCTCTGTTCAATCTTATTTTTGAGCAGATTAGAATAAAATATTTGAATTTAAGTAACTTAGTGAGCAACTATGTGGTGCTAGCTGGACATTTAATGTTGGGCAAAGCTAGCTAATGTCAGTATTTGGTGTTTTTGAATCATACAATTTGAGCATTTATTTTTCCCAAGTGACAATATCCCAAACCAGCAAAAAAAGGCCATTTCCACTGAAGTGGAAAGCCTTAAGAGTATATTTGCTGACATAACTGCAGCATTCAAAGATTAAAAAAAAAACTATATCTGCTATGCTAACTTACACAAACAGCTAATTCTGCCTAAAATGTGATATCTTGTGCTAGCAACTACGCTAGGCGATATAGATGAGCCTTTTAAGAAAGTTAGCTTGTTTGTGCTATTAATCTTAGACTTAACATCAATTATTATTAGAATGTCTTTAAGCCTAAATATAATTTTAGAGCAGCGTAGAAGAAAGGGTTTTGAGTAACACCTGATGTTAGCAAATGACGACAAAGCATTGTTAGCATTCAGTGTGCAATACTGGGCAAAGCTAGCTAAAAGTCATCAACTGGTGTTTTATACTCATACAGTTTAAAGCTTTATTTTTCCCAAGTTATCTTGACCAGACATGAACAGACCATTGTTTACCCCCAAAAATAAATTTGCCTTTTTTGACAGAAATAGATGTTAATTTAGATTATCTGCTATGCTAACTCATAGAAATGTTCTATGAGAAATGTGATACATTGTGTAAGCTTGTGTTAACTAAGCTAGTCGATTCAGAGTCGCCCATTTAAAAAGTTAGCTTGTTTCTTCTACTTAATTGTAGACTTCACTGACGTAATAAGTATGTCTCCCAGCCTAAATCTTGTTTTTGATGCACATTGGAAAAGCCATTTGGGGTTAAGTAAACATGAAATTAGCAAGCAAGAATGTGTTGTTAGCAGTGTGAGTTTTTTTTAACCCAACACTCAAGTCAAGGTTTCAGAAAATGTATTAAAAAGCTCACTGTGATTTAGCCATAGCTTCTTGTCTAAAACCTCAGAGGCTATATCATTAGGTAGCAGACAATAATGAAACTTTTTTATTTCCCACTCTCTCATTCTTAAATTGCTTTGATGTAGTAATATCTCACACTCATGAATTTACAAAAGCACACAGGGGCCTACAGGGTCTTTGAGGGTCTGGCTGAGGGCCAAGCAGCACATTGCCTTGGCTTGTCAGCTGTTTGAACAGAGATTTACCACTACAGGAAATGCAAGAACTAATCTAGCAGGCTTTTGTAAAGGCTGATTAGAGTTATATCATAATGCTGCACAAACAAACACACAGGGTTTGTTAATATTCAGTTTGCTGCTGTTAGTGTAATTCATTAAGGCCTTGACAAGTAATACAGCATGTCATTTGTATTGTTCAAACTGTCTGTTAGATGTTGGTTATACAGCAAGAACTAGGAATGTTCCCTTATTTTACAATATTGGTTGATAATTCTAATAGTCAAATTTCTTTGTAAAAGTTAACTGGTGGCTTGTTTTTTACTTGGCTAATGAACAGAAAAAAGAGTACAACATGAACTTCATTCATGACCTTTTTCTTTGTTTGCTAACATTTAATAAAACCATTCAGTTTTCCTAGAAAGCATTGGTATTGTGAAATAGGCCACAAAATTACAATTAAATGCAAATGCTTGGCTGAGATCCTAAAAACAGCTCAAATGAGCTATTAAGAAGACCTTAGAATGAAATTCAGTGAATCTTTTCTTGAAGCGTTGGCCTTTTGCTGTCAGATGAACATGAAACAAATTCATAAGGGAGCAGTAGTGTGCTCTGAGAGCATGTCTGGAGCCAAGCCTCTTCCTCTGTGACATAACAATCAAACAACAAGGGAGCAAATCCAAATATCCTGCGACAAAAACGTCAAAGACCTCCTGAGATTTGTAACAAAAACTCGATTCAATCCAGAAATCTGTCAAAGAGAAGTGGACAGATCTGACCTCAGAGATGCTGAAGTTTAGCCATCTTACAGTTGATTCAGACATGCAGCTGTGCTCAGATCAAGGTCACCAAAGAGAAATAATGATTAGGCTGCAAAATAAGTCATGTTTCCCTCCTGGCCAGTTAGGAGACAAAAGGATGTAAAAACTGCCACAAGAACAGGAAACCTGAGGAGATTCCACATTAGTCAGCACGTCTCCTACACTGCCCAGCAATGCACATGACACAAGCACAACATGCAAGCATGCACATTTACTATTGGCTCTGTAACGTAGATTTAAACCATCCAGCAGCAACAAGTCTCTTTAAGAAGCAGAGATTTTGCATTGTAGAAGTGCTGAGTCAGAGCATGGCTACTCCCCCCACCGTAAAGTCAAAGATCACACACCGCAGACCACTGCAGCCATAAAAACGTCACCTTAATCAGGAGTATAAGCATTTACTGTCAACTTTTTATGTCTTTAGCTTAAACTGGAGTTACATAACCTTCCCTCGCACATTGCACGTGGTGCATATGGAATCAGTTGAAGTTGAACAAATTTGCATGTCCTCACGCTGGTTTGGCTCATGTTTGGGATTTTTCTTTAGACTTTAGTGTTTTAAGGACAAACAGATGGTGTATTTTATTGCAGCATGCATTTTGTTCTTGATGTTGCTATAAAGGCAGAACAGGACGACATGCTTAAGTCTGCAACAGTTCGCCATTTTGATCACTGTCATCATCAGAGCTTTTACCAGACAGAAATAAAAATGGTTACCTCTTTATGACCTGCAAAAGCAAATAAGACCACCAGTTGCAAAACTGATTATTCCTATTAAGTTATTTTTTATGTCTGACTCCTGTGGCGGAAACAGGTGTCGGTTGAATTGAAGCTATTGAGCCAGCTTTTGTTTTACTTTTTTCATGGCAAATATTCCACGGAAGTGATATGTTTTAGCATTGAAAGTACATAGGATTAGTAGATACAACTTACACATGTAGAGGACAAAATCAGCAGATAAATAAGCAAACCAGACCATCATTGAAAGGATTTATTTTTTATAGATACATTGTTTGATATGCCTGCCAGCCTTGCAATGGGGGAAACAATACTGCTATTCCATTGAAAAAGAACCTGCTACTTTTTGGCACTAAGCATACCTATTTGACCCTAAATGATGGAGCGAGACTGCTAGCTTACACCTCTGTCTACCAAGTGAGGGTATGGTTGTCTGTGGAAATATTTGCAAGATCAATGTGAAAATACACCACTACAAAGAAAATATTTGAAAAATATTCAACTTCCAAGGAAATAAAGCTGACAGAATTCCTAGACCAATGCCTCTGATTTAACCTAATGAGATGCACTAGACTAACATTTGGCCACATTCTGCACTTATCTCTACAAAGCTGCGAGTTAAACATTGTAGTTCACTGGCAGTTGTAACAGGAAACAGTATCATTCATATCTTTGACTTTTGTACTGTAAAATGCCACCTAGCCTATCGTCCTGTTATGATTAAAGCCTTCAACCTTTGACCCTGGCGCCAGCTTTATTGTCCGTTGAGTTCAGACACAGTCAACCCTGTCAGCTGAAACATATCATAGGCCCCTGACCTCTGCTTTGTTGTAAGAGCATCTTTTTCATGTTGGACCAGGACTCAATCGTCCATCCTTCCATAATTCGCCTCCTGTGTAAACCGCCTGGCACTCTGATTCTCATTGAACCTGTCAGGGCATTATTCTCCCCCCTTTTACCTCATTCCTTTTTCCTTGTTGAACTCTTTCAACCCGTTTGCTCTCTTGCTTCATTTGCTCATAAGTCTTTGCTAAGTCAGCGGATTACAGGTTCCCCGATTCACTGCTGTTCTCTCTAGTTTTCTTCCTCTTCAAATCTCACTGTCTGCTCATGACCTCATTCTTTTTCCTGCTCATTTTGTCTGTTTGCCCTAAACATCTGAATAACTATAGCAAGTAACCTTACCAAAATAAAAGCTCTATAGACATATTTTAGCAGCCTAAAGATTTGCTCTTAAACAACAAACTTTATTTTATCCAGCTATTGGTTCATTCATTCCCAATCAATATATCATGTTATTCAGTACAAAAAAGGAATATGAACTTCTGGAGTCTGGTTATCTCATTGAGGTTGCCAAGTTTGCTACACTAACCCCCTTTACAACTATAAATATTGTTTTCTTTTAAATCCCTTGAAATGCAATTAAAAAAAGATCATTAAAAATGTATTTTGCTGGCGTTTCATCATATTTGAGAGGGGTCTGGCTGCAGACCGTACATTTCTAGCGGCCTCTTTCACAGACTGGTCATCTGAGACGCTGTATACCTCAGAAAGGAAGAGCCGTGATTTGTGAGCACAACAACATAGCTATGCTAGCTACATAATTGGCATTACTACATATGCCAATGTAGCTTAAATTGCTTAAGTAATGGGAGTTTTAGCAAATGTAGCTAAGGCTAACATTACTATGTAGATAACATAACTATGTAGTTCATGTAGCTGCTTTATGAGCTTAGCTTTAGATAGGTTAGGTACGTAGCTCTGTAGTCTATAGCTAAGTTAGCTTGATCAATGTAAGCTTAGCAAATGTAACTAAAGCTAACTTAGCAACATAGATATGTAGCTTATAGCTGCTTTGTTAGCTTAGTTTTAGATAGGTCAGCTATGTAGCTCTGTAGTCTATAGCAACGTAAACTTGAGCAATGTAAGCTTTAGCAAATATAGCAAAAGCCAACTTAGCAACATAGCTAACTAGCTGCTAATTAGCTACGCAGCTCCCTTTATCTACATAACTTACATAGCTAACAGGAGCTATGTTAGCTACACTCGCTGTGTTAGAATGTTTTCATGGAGCACAATTTTTTTTCTGTAAGCAGACTATTTACTCAATTTATTGAAGGTTTTGTTATCAGGTTTTGCAGGTCAGGCTTTTGACTTTTCACTTTTGGTATCCTAACCATAACCGTAAACTTAAGTTCAATCTTATTTTTTTGTAAGTTGTAGCGTGTATTTTTGTCCTGAGATATATGGCATCACAGACGGTCTGTGAGTGTGGACATCAGACATGTACCATCTGCAGCCAGACTATCTTGGATTATTCACCCACAAAGCTTCACAACCCGTCACAAAAAATGCACCCAAAACCCTAAACCCTCTTCTCTCTGTCAGGTAACATCATTGGCTCAGGTATCTTCGTCAGTCCTAAGGGAGTGATGGAGAACGCCAGCTCCGTGGGCGTGGCCCTAGTCGTCTGGATCATCACAGGCGTCATCACTGCCATTGGAGCGCTGTGCTACGCTGAGCTGGGTGTCACCATCCCCAAATCTGGGGGTGACTACTCTTACGTCAAGGACATCTTTGGCGGGCTGGCAGGGTGAGTGAAAATGAGACATTTGTATAAGACACAAAGTCATCAGCATATACGGGAATAATCAGAGGTGTTATTTAAGAACATGTAGAAGCAGGTGTGTTATTAGTCAGCAAGCAAATTACATCAAAAGAAATGACATTGTTCAACAGAAATATGGTTTTCAAAAAGAGACAGAGTGACTCAGTTTAAGCAACATGCAGGAAACTGGTAGGGGTTTGTGGCTTATGGGTTAGATGGGGAGTTTTTCAGTTTAACACTTTCTGATCTGGTGTTTTTCACTGCTACTATATCTTTGTAAAATGGTTGAGAAGTTGAATGAATTTTGATGGGTCACTTTGTAGAGATTTTGAGCCTGATTTGTTTTTGTTGAAACTTTTCACCTGTAAGTCAGACTAGTACTGTCTGTTGGTTCACTTAGGTGCTTACCATTAAGTACATGACCCAGTTTTCTTGAGGAGGGGGCCTCTGAAACAGTTAAAGATAATTTGGCATGGATTTAGGTGAGCATACCAACATGTCAAGATATTTCTCTTTACCCGGTTGAATGAGTCTGCTGACGTATGCCACATTTCATGACCCAGAGTGGGGGGTCTTTAGTGAGTATGCAGCTTGGACGTCCTTCCAGTGTCATTTCTGGGCTCTGTCCTAAAGCTTATCGTTTGGCTTTGAAGTCTGTATATTTAGTAAGAAAAGCACAAAAGCCCGCTTGGGGTGGTCTTAGGAGCAGAACGGGTCAAAAAAACAAGGGATTCATCTGGGCGACTTGGACTCTATTCCCATGTGAAACAAGTAGTCCCTGTTTGCTTCTCTTGGAGGCTGACTTATTTTTAGGTAATGTAAATGTCAGTTACTTAACATACATAGTATGTACAGTGCTATCACTACAGCAGAATTTTTACACACATGCCTCATGAGAAAGACATGTTTTTTTTTTTAAGTACAAGAACTTTTCTATTATATCCCATCAAAATAGCAAGGATTTTACCGTTATATTAAGTGTTATCTAAAGTGGACCTAAAAATCCAAATTTTTGACAGCCTTACATACTTCCCTGATCTATGTAACCCAGCATACATATAGTGCCTATCAAAAGTATTCACCCTTCCTTTTTGTGGATTTTACTAATTAATCATTGTCAACATAATTTAACTTTTTTTTTTAACCATAAAATTACAAAAAAACACTTCTTGAATGTCAAAGTGAGAACAAATTTCAACAAAATAATGTCATTTACACAAAAATATGTTAGGTAAAAAAGTGATTGCATAAATAATTACCCCCTTTAAATGGCTGACCTTATGCAACAGAGGTCCAGCCAATTGGTGCTAGTAGTCCCACAATTGAAGTGGGATCGCCTGAGTGCAGTGAATGTGTCTCAGGCGATTGTAGTTTAAAGACACCTGTGTCTGAAAGATCAAGTCACTGGTTAAACAGTATTCCTGGCCACCATTACACCATGAAGGCAAAAGAACATTCCAAGCAACTCAGAGAAAAGGTTATTCAAAAGTGTAAGTCAAAGGTTGAAAATAAAAAAAAATACCCAGTTAATCCCATCATCAAGAAATGGAAGGAATATGGCACATATGTAAATCTGGTTAGATCAGGCCGTCCTCACAAAGACAAGACACTATGTTTGGCAGACAGCAAACCCCGCACATCATCACAAATACACCATCCCCAAGCACTGTGGTGGCAGCATCATAATGTGGGAATACTTCTTAGCAGCTGGCAGTGAAAGGCTTGTAAAGGTAGAGGGTAAAATGAATGGAGGACCATCTTATTTAGCTTCATAGCTTCACAGAAATGGTTTAAAGACAACAAGGTGGATGCTCTGGAATGACTGAGTCAAAGCCAAAGAGAATTTGTGACTAGACTTGTAAAGAGGTGTTCATACCTGATCACTGTGCAATCTGACAGAGCTTGAGCTGTTTTGCAAAGAAGAATGGAGTAAAATTATAGTGTTCAGATGTGCAAGTCTGATTCAGACCTATCCACACAGACTCAGTGCTGTGGTTTCAGCCAAAGATGCATCTACTAAATACTGACTTGAAGGTGGGGAATATTTACGCAGTCACTTGTTTTACATTATAAATTTTTATATGACATTATTTTGTAGAAATGTATTTTCACTTTGACATTAAAGAGATTTTTTATCAGAAAATCCAAATTAATATTGGCCATGATTGATGGGAAAAAAAAAAACAATTTTTAAAGGTACTGTATGTTATGTACCCTGGTTTGAAACATGACCATGTACAAATGGTATTTCCTATTTAGGCCCATATCACAGCCTTTCTACTTTAGGTAACCAAGTCATTTTTAATAGTAAATAAAACCAAACTATGACAGTTTCACAGCTTTACACTGTCATTGTGGAGTGCATACTTGCAAGCTGCCACCCATGACAAGATAGGAGAAGAAGATAAACCCGTCAAACCCACATACAGTAACTCTGACTAAGTTTTTAAAACTCTCATTCCCACAACTGCAGTGTAGTTTCACAAAGAGTTACAAATGTCAGGCAGCTGTGGGGGTTTAACGGTTGGGGTTTCCTTGCAGCCCACCACCCTCTTTCATTCATCCATAAGTGGTGAGCTTTAACATATAGGCTCTTACGGTAAGCTCTTGGGAACCTCACTAGGGTAATTTCCCTCCAAACAATATTGTTTGTTAGCGTAGATTTCACACACTGTGCTTTTTTGTGAGGACTGTAAACACAGATTAGACCATTGTTTTATCACAAGGATACATATAATCAGAGTATTCTGGGAGAGGAATTCACCCAGACAAAACAGCCATTGATTGTTTTTGTCCCTTTGTACAGGAGCTATCAATACACATCAATGAAGTTTTACCCTTAGAGACTTTGTAGTTCACGGCTTTAGAAGTGTCGCGGCCTCAACGTTTCCCTGTGCCCTCTGTGTAGGATAAATAAGCTGCATTCAAGAGCTGTTTGTTATTGTTGTTCTGCTCCTTTTATCCCTATGAGTGTGTTCAAGGAGGTGTGTCATGTTTGCTTGTGTGTTTAAGTCAGTAACCGCATTGACAGTAATGCTAACATCACCATGTGGCGGATGGATGAACATAAGCAAGTAGAAAAAAGGGAAGCGCTTGCAAATATGAGCTCTTAAAGCTGGAATGGATGGCTTTTCAGACTAATGAGGATTGGTTGTCTACAAGGACAACCAATCCTCAACAAACATTATCGGGGCTATCATTTTTCAAACATAAACACATGCATTCCTGTAAGATACAATCCCCTCAACACAGTCATGTGTAATGATCCCTCTGTAAGCTTTCAGAGAATTTTATGGAAAAACCGCTCGCTTCATCTCTGCTGCTAAAACCATCCTGCTCTCCATCTCACCTCACCCCCAGCATGCTCTCCCTCCTCTGTAATAATCTGTTGGTTTAGCTCCTGCCAGTCTGTGTCATCAGTGTGTGACTCATCTGTGCTACTTTGAAAGCCTGCCTCCTTGAGAATCTTTTTTGTTAGCATTAATATTGGGCCTTTATTAAAATCAATCCATCAGTGTCAGCAGCTGTCTGGAGGTAATGCAATATTGGCTTCTGATACTGTCGTCTGAAATGAACTTGTCTCCAAGAAAGCATCTTTCTGGCAGAGGAAAATCCCAAAATACAGAAAGTAGCTGACAACTACCCCACCCAAAAACCACAAAAAAAGCTTGATATTGGGAGTAATACAAGTAAAGCTGATGACAAGTGTTATTTTGTGTTGAAATACTGGTGAATCATGTTCGTCTATGTCTGTTGTATTAAGATTGCCTGAGTCACTTCATTTAAACCATCTGCCAGACGGACATTCTTTAGTCTAGTTCATTGTGCAGTTTTCTTTTTTAAATGGCCTTGTCTAAATATATCTTCAAAGGGTTTTCTGCTGAGAAGCAAAAAAGAAGCTTAGTGTTACTCCATGCAGGACACAATAGTCATGCGCCCAGCCATGATCAGCTGACGGCCAGCTGATACCAATTATCACCTCCCAGCTCCCACAGCCAATCACAGTTCTTCCTCTCAACACAGTGGTGCATTCAAATACTATGTGCTTCTCACTAATCTCTACTTGTATTAAAGCTGATGCATTATGCCGCTGCTGCTGGCAAAGCTCAACCTCCTCCACCCTAGCCTACTCCTTTACAGCATAAAGCTTGTTCTCAAGTCATTCAACAAGACAAATATCATCATATTTTTATTTTCTTGGTTGCCCCTCAGGATTTCTGTACTTTTCTGACATAAAGCAAACTTCTGTGGTGAATCACAGATCCTCCTAACTTCACAGGGTATACCATGACAGAAGTGAAACTCTGGTAAATGATAGCAGTCATCTTTTTAGATCAAGTTTCTATTTCAGTCAACTTTTAACAGAATGGGGTTTCCCGCGCTTTGTCCCGAGGCTTTCACAGAATTTAATTGTCTCAAACTGTTAACAGTTTTGTCTGCTGAAATTCTTTGGCTTAAATCTCAAAATGTAGTAAAATGTCCAATGTGATATGTTCAAATAACTAATGTAATCACAGAAAGTTATAAAACTTAAACTTAAGACAACAAAAATCTATGAAAGTTTATATCTAAGTAGTTTTTTCTTTGTTTTAAATGTTTAATTTTTATCCATTTTGCATGCAGGTTCCTGCGTCTCTGGATCGCTGTGTTGGTGATCTACCCGACTAACCAGGCCGTTATAGCACTGACATTTTCTAACTACGTACTGCAGCCTCTGTTCCCCACCTGCTTCCCTCCGGAGAATGGTCTGCGTCTTCTGGCTGCTGTCTGCCTCTGTGAGTAACACATTCGGATAAGTCTGTGTCCAGATTAACAGTGCTTAAACTTATTCAACTGCAGCACTTTCAGTTTTGAAGATGTCTCCCCCAACTGTGCTAGACACATAATGCAAGTCAACATAAGCGAGAAAATACTGTGGGCTTATTGTGTGCAACACTTGTTTGACCACAGTTTTTTTGTGTCACGACCATGGCAGCAGCTCTCATTACAGGAATTTTAACAAGTCATAAACTATAGCTCATATCTACCAAAGCATACCTTCCTCTACTTTTGTTTGAGCCAAATCATTTGCTTTAACAAAACTTTCTCTTAGGTTAAATGACTAAAGAATAGTCTGAGCAGAGTAACAATTTGAATTTTTAAAAGAAATACCAATTCAAGTACCACTTCATTGCATATAGTTTAAATTAGCTAACTTATGTTAGTTGGTGGCTAGCTTATGCTTGCTCAAAAAAAACACAATAGAAACCCAATGAGATTAGAACTACAGCCAGCTGTTTTTTTACTTGCCTTCTTGAAGTATACAATTTGTGGACTGTCAGAGTACAGCAGTGGGTTTAAGAAGAGGGTAGTTTCTGTGGAAGTATGATTTGTATACATTTGTTTAACCTTATAAGCAGGGGATTAACATGAGGCCCAATGACTTTGACCACAAAAATCCAATTACTTCAACTTTTGGTCAGAGTGGATGTCTGAGATAAAAAATCTCTCAAAAGCTGCCTTAGATATCTCTTTGACAGTAACAGGAGGCCTAATAAAGTTGACCTTTGTCCTGTGACATCCAAAACCATATCAGTTTAACCTTGAATCAGAGTGGACGTCTGAAGAGGGTCCCTCGAAGCAAACCTCAAAAATGTAATCACAGAAGAAAATCCATCAGAGTTCTTACAGAATGGCCCATACAGATAGATAGATGGACTGATCACATAAAAACTAAGCCTCCAGCCTTGGCTATTACTAGCACAGCATTGAATTAGCATGCTTTTGTCGAAGGTTAAAACAAATCAACCTTTAAACACCATCTAAGTCCATGAATTATCTCAGTATGTCTTAATTGTTCAAGACACAAAACATGTTCATAGACAAACTACACTCATAGTTGTGTAGATGGCAGCAAACATAAAATGACACAGTGGTGTTTTGACACTTGGTATGCAAATTATATCAGATTAGACTTGTAAACTTGTTAAGTTTAGAGGTGCTGCTGCACAGGGTTTGTCACAGTTTAAAAAGTTGGTGCTAACATTTCCACTATTTCCTGTCATGCTAAGTGTCTAACTAAACTCAGCTAAGCTAAAGCTAAGGCAGCTGGTTTTTGCCTAAAATTAACCTGGTATTAGTTTTCATACCTCTGGAGGAAAATGGAATTGATCTAAATTTAAAGTAAAAATTTTGATTCCCATGTAGACGGGCTAACAGCTCCACAGTGTGATAACACGACCCATATGGCCTGAAGAAATAGAGCAATAGTGGAGTACTTGTTCAGACCTGTTAAATTTTGAAGCCAAGACTGGTTTAAAAAGTATAAAGACATAGCCACAGTTTAAATGCAGAGACACTTGTTGATGGAAAGATATTCTTACTAGCTAACATGCTGTACTGAACATTGTGAGGTAATCTCAGTAGCCCATGCTCCACTGCTGCAGCATAGCTTTGTTGGTTGCATAATTAACACTATTAAAGTAATTTCAAGCAGTCTGACTGGATTTATCCAGTTTATGTCTCACTCTCACCCAGTTTCTCTCTACCTTCTGCTTTTTAACCCTCAGTCATGAAACTGAGGACAATAAGAGTTAGCTAAGAAGCTCTGAGCAATGGATGTGTGGAAAGATGAATGGATAAATGTGTTGCCGCTGACATGACAGTAGTTGATTTGAATCCTTCGACAAAGTTCACACACTCAGGCCAAATACTGCAGGTAGTCTTCAGACAGAGGAGAAGACTGTGTGTATTGTGTGTGTGTGTGAGTGCTAAGCTTGAGGGGGATTACAAATAAACACTGTTCCCTGATATAACCTGTCAAATAACATGTCACTTTAAGATTTTTTAAGGTGTTCTGCAGTCACTGCTTGTAGCCAAAGCAATAGTGAAGACCTTTTCTTGTTTTGAATGGTTTATAAAGAGTACAGATGGTTTTCTAACATCATGTTCTTCTAATAGTTGCTGAATGGGGTTGTCCTTAAAGGTTTTTAGATTTTTTTTTACTGAATTCTTGTTTAAGTAAGGGAAAAAGTTAGCTTTTTTCTTTTTTTCCACAGTCAAACTAGAAAAGTAGTCACTGTAGGAAAGTGTGTATTATTTTCTTCTATATCTATATTTTATTCATCATAATCAGAAGATAATGGCACAGGTCAACAAATCCAGGGCTACTGAAGAAAGTCATTAATCAAAGTGTCTAGAACTTGAGGCATCTTCAAAATCTTCCATCAAATATAAAGTAAAAGTAACAGTGGTTCCAAAATGGAGCCATGTGGAACACCATATATTACCCAAAGAGTTCTTGAAATAAAGCCTGGTTATATTATGAGTTTTTAGATATAACAGCATATTTTTACCCCAGATATAGGGTAAGACAGTATCATTTATAAGATTATAGTTTCGGTTGATTTGCAAAAGTTGCCAGGCCAAATGTTCAGTTAATGATTTATAACAATAACAACTACTGACAAACTGTGCTTATTGAACACAAGATAATCAATTTTAAATGTTTAGAAACTTAAATAACTATTCTTTACTGATGATGTTTTCCCGAGGTAGCCTCTGTTGGCCTTCCTGTTAGGTTTTACAGCATGGAATCCCTACATTAAGAAGCAATGCACAATAACAAGTTTGTCCTCAGTGAACCAAGGGATCAACTATACTTCAGCTCTGCTGACAAACAAGTTAAGTTGGTCAGTCGGGTAAGATTTTTCAAAAACATTCCAGCAGATTTGACGAATCATCTGATCTTGCTGCAGTTAGCCTTGCAGTTAACCATACCCAAAAGCTTTTAAAATTATATATCTATCTGCTGATGATATTTACAGTGCCTATAAAAAGTATTCACACTCTCTCCCATCTCAGCTGTTGAAGCTTGTAACTCCCTCAGGGTAGTCATGGGTGTCTCGGTGGCCTCTCTCACTAGTCTCCTTCTTGCACAGTCACTCAGTTTGTGAGGATGGCCTCATCTAGGGTGATTTAGACATAAATTTAACTGAACACAAGGAGATGTTAAGTTCCTTGGACATTTTTTGGTATCCATCCTGTGACTTACACTTTTCAATAATCTTTCTCTGAGATGCTTGGAGTGTTCTTTTGTCTTCATGGTGTAATGGTAGCCAGGAATACTGATAACCAGTGGTAAATTAGATCAGTCACTTTAAAGGGTGTGAGTATTTATGCAGTTACTTTTTAATTATTTAATTGACATTGTGTTGTAGAAATCCGTTTTCACTTTGAAACTGAGGAGATTTTTTTGTAATATTTTGCCCCCCCCCCAAAAAAAAACATATTACATCGACCATAATTTGTTCATTAAATCAGTAAATGAGTAAAACATCCAAGGGGGTAAATATATTTTATAGGCACTATATGTAGAATAAACAACACATTAAATACCAGTGTACAGTATGTTGTAGTTTGAGCCCAAGAGCACGACCTATTTCTGACTAATTTTTTAATTTGGTGGTGTGCTTTTGAAGGCATCGTGCAATCAAGAGGAATGAAAAACACACCCTCCTTGGCAGATGAGGCATTGACATTTACAAGATGGCACGGCCCTGGAGGCTTTGTAACTTTTTTTTTTTTTTTTTTTTTTTTTTTTTTTGAGACACGCTTTGACCTACATTTAGTTACCTGCTTCCTCATTGTCCCACTTCCATGAATGCCCAGAGGCAGAGTATGCTCAGATCTGCCATTAGTTCTACATACCTTTTTTAAATTTTATTAATTTTTTTTTTTTTTTTTTTTTTTTTTTGTGGAATGACTCTGACTGGCTTTGCAACTGAGAAGTTTGTTTTTCTATGCTAGTGTCTAACATGTTGTCAGGCAGATAACCTGTCTTTTTTTTGGATATATTTTTATTCTTGCTTTGGTGTTGTTGTTCAGGTGAAAAGTAGATGAGAGGGAACCTGTTGCCCCACAACTCTGATGTCATCCTTGTTTATCTGTGTCTGTGGTTTCCTAAATTTATCTCCTTGCGGAATATTATATAATCGCATGCCGGATATAACCTTGTGCATTTAAATCATAGTAAGATTTCTTGACAGCGATACCAAATGCTGCCAGTTCCTAGCCGGGTTTATTTCATCTGCAAAGGTTTTCCAAGGTGCACAGTTACAAAAACATGTGGGCTTGCATTAGCTGATTGGGGTGGGGGTGTGTGTGGGGGGGTGTCTCCCAGGGGTCCGTCTCTTCCTACAGATGGCAAAGGGCGAGGTCATAACTCAGTCATGTTTTTTCCAGCAGGCTCATAGTTAACTCAGCAAGTTTCCTCACACATTTTGTATACTCAGCTTACCGACAGCTGAATGGCCCTGTGGCTCTTGAGTTTCTTAGAATGTGTCGCCAGGTGTTTACTCGGAGCCTGTCAGTCAAATCAGAGGGTTAGAAAGGACACGGGTTTTTTTTTTTGTTTTTGTTTTTTTTTTGTGGTGGTTAAGAGATTTAAGGTGCAGTTGTTCCAGCCAGTTGTAGGTTAGGTAACTGTGCCTCTGTGAAACCAAATCATAATCTGAGCTGCTTGAGCGTTCTGTCTTGTTTCCTGTTTTTCTTTTTTGCATGTGTCTTCACTCGTGTCAGCAGTGGGTTTAAGAAGAGGGTAGTTTCTGTGGAAGTATGATTTGTATACATTTGTTTAACCTTATAAGCAGGGGATTAACATGAGGCCCAATGACTTTGACCACAAAAATCTAATTACTTCAACTTTTGGTCAGAGTGGACGTCTGAGATAAGTTTGAAAAAAATCTCTCAAAAGCTGCCTTAGATATCTCTTTGACAGTAACAGGAGGCCTAATAATGTTGACCTTTGTCCTGTGACATCCAAAACCTAATCAGTTTAACCTTAAATCACAGTGGGCATTTAAGAAACACTTGAAGAGGGTCCCTCGAAGCATTCGAGGTATCACATTCAGAAGCAAAAAGTGAACATGAGCCCCAATTACTGTGACATTTAACCTCAAAAACGTAATCATTTTGCGCAGAACAAAGTCCATCAGAGTTCTTGCAGAATGGCCCATACAGATAGATAGATGGACTGACCACATAAAAACTAAGCCTCCAGCCTTGGCTATCACTAGCACAGCATTGAATTAGCATGCTTTTGTCGAAGGTTAAAACAAATCAACCTTTCAACACCATAGTTGTGTAGATGGCAGCAAACATAAAATGACACATTGGTGTTTTGACACTTGATGTGCAAATTATATCAGATTAGACTTGTAAACTTGTTAAGTTTAGAGGTGCTGCTGCACAGAGTTTGTCACAGTTTAAAAAGTTGGTGCTAACATTTCCACTTTTTCCTGTCATGCTAAGTGTCTAACTAAACTCAGCTAAGCTAAAGCTAAGGCAGCTGGTTTTAGCCTAAAATTAACCTGGTATTAGTTTTCATACCTCTGGAGGAAAATGGAATTGATCTAAATTTAAAGTAAAAATTTTGATTCCCATGTAGACGGGGCTAGCAGCTCCACAGTGTGATAACATGACCCATATGGCCTGGTCACTCTCCCCTCAAAACAGCCCTTCTACGTCTACTGTTGTAGGTCTTTTTGCAGAGGAAGTTTTAAAGTTGCAACTTTTCCCTCCGCAGCCCCATTGAAACACCCACACACGGAATCAAAAACATCTGCACAACAGCCACAGCTCGTCTGTTTATGTGCTCCCCACAGATCAGCTCAGAGTTATTTAATATGAGTCAAACAGGCCAATTACTTAATGGCACCCCATTGGCTTGAACTCACTGGCCTGTTGCACCCAGCAGTACGGATCAAATCCATTAACTTTATCCCTGTAAAGTATGCCTTGGGTTCAGATGCATTCTAAATATGTTCTGGTGCTTTATTCAGACTTGATGAGGGGGGTGTGGTTGAAAACATTATTACGAATACCAAAGAGGTTAAACAACCTTACAAAATGCATTAAATTAAATTGCAGCCTGTGTTCAAATGGTGTCAAACTAGTGTGTAATATCCAGTACCGTATATGATCAAAAAAGTACATTCTGATGATCTACAAACTAAAATATCAACAGATTTATTTGGGTGTTTTTTGCCTTTATTGTAGAGATAGAAAAGTAGATAGTCGGAAATAAGGACAAGAGGGTGCAATGCAATGAAAGAACCACAGGCTGGATGTGACCACTAGACCATCTGCACCCAATACAATACAATACAATACAAGAACTTTATTTATCCCTGAAGGGAAATTCAATATTCATGGATTTCAATTCCTTTCCCTTTTTAATATGGTTGGAAATTAGCAGAGGCCTAAAGGTAAAACAATCTGCAGAGTCTGGTTGTAGACCACAGACCTGAAACCAGTTAGCTGGGACAATGTATTTCCAGTTTTTAATTTTTTTTTTTTTTTTTTAACTTTATTCAAACAAAATCTGGAAGTTACATTCATAAAATAATCACATTGCAAACATTATAGACTGACCAACATTTCATAGCAGTCTAATCAAGGATTAAACTATGTATAATTTAAGAAGTAGTTACGCTAACATGGGCTTGCTTTAGCTGTAATAACTTTAGCCAAGTCTAATGTAGCTACGCTAGCTACATAGTTAACATTACTACTTAATCCAATGTAGCTACATTAGCTTTGTTCAAAGCTAAAGTGAGCGACAGTTCACTTACCTACTTCTAAAATGGGTCTGGCTTTATCAAACATAGCATAAAGTAGCGTAATAGTGTATAAACTTTTACACCTTATTGTTTTTATGTTTACATTACATAAATAGGATAACCAGAGTCATTTGAACAGTTAGTGGTGCATGTGTTAATATCAGCTACCTGCAGAAGCTCAGGCAAGAGATAACTTCATAAAGATACAAGGTGTGTGAGATAACGAGTGAAGTTCAATGCGATGATGCAGCAGCGAAGTCAAAGGTCACTGCGGACGTTCAGTGTTCAGACACGTCACGTTATGTATTCAGCTTTTAATCTCTCTATCTACTCACCATAGATCAACTCTCTCTCCATGGAGAAAACATGGAAACCTTTTACCTGAATTCTCACATCTGAGGAGTGACAGGAGTGACATGCAGTGACAGTTACCACTTTCATAATTCCTTCTTGTCTTAGGAAATGATCAACAGTAACAGACAATACAAGGACAGTTCATCCACCACAATAAAACACTGAGCACATAAACCTTTAATCTCACTCGACACTACAATCATTTCCTAACCTGTTGGCACAAACTCCCATTGGGCAATCGATTAGAATTCAAACGTGCAAACTTTCAGAGATATCAGTACTTCAGGCTAAAATTGTATGTATCTCAAAGATACTTGAGAGAAAACTTGATGGAAAAATTTAATTTTGAGGAATAAAACCATCTGTTTTATCTTTTGTCTCTAGTACTGCTGACCTGGGTGAACTGCTCCAGTGTGAGGTGGGCCACCAGGGTGCAGGACATTTTCACCGCTGGCAAGCTCCTGGCTCTGGCCCTCATTATCATCATGGGCATCGTGCAGATCTGCAAAGGTAAGGATTGTCTGCTGGTTCCTGTGTCTATGGCGGGAAAATTCATAACGCGGTCACTGGGGACATCTCCGGGTCATTGAGTTGCTGAGGGGGGCCCTTGTATTTCTGATATCAGCACGCCTGTGTGGGTGCACTGTCACAACAAGGCTGAGGGTCAGTTGTTTCAGGGGCCACAAAGAGTTGGTCCTCTATATCAACAAGGGAATTTCAGTGTATTTCAAGGTTAATGAGGAGTTTAGTGGCTGATTCACATAGAAACTTGAGGTTATATATGAGGGGAAAGCATTAACTCTGAAAATGCGCATTGAGACAGGATTTAAAGGGAAAAAACTACAATAAAGGATAAAGAAACCAAGCAGATTTCTCAGGGGATTTTTCAAATAAGTCACATAACATGGATTTACAGAATGACTTTTACAACCTGTTTTACACATGTGGGCTCTTTAAGAAGATGGTTTCCAGCTGGAGGAAGCCCAGACTCTAGTGGAAACCAGTTTGTTTACCCTCAGAGCACAAACAACTTCAACAAAAACAAAGATGACCTACTATGTTAGAAAACCTGACCAAATTTGTCAATGTAAAGCTCTCTAATGAGTTTAAACTCCCCTTAATCTTTCACTTTTTTCTCTCTCCACGTATAGGAGAGTACTACTGGTTGGAGCCAGCCAACGCCTTTGAGCCCTTCCAGGAGTACGATGTTGGTCTTATAGCTTTAGCCTTTCTACAAGGCTCCTTCGCCTACGGAGGCTGGAACTTCCTTAACTACGTCACGGAGGAGCTGGTGGACCCCTATGTGTAAGAAAAATTACTTCCTAGGAATGATTGTGGTTAGAAATCCGCCTTCCCACAGCTCTGGCTGACTGATTTTAAAGCTGCTTGCTTGCATACCGACACAGCTTCCCAGTTTAATCCCTGATCCTTCTGTTAAAGACTTCTGAAATTTATTTAGCTTAGCATGGGAGGAGTTCCCTCTTTTATTCCGTTAATGACTGGAAATATTTGTTTTTAATTCCCTTCTAAACATTCGTTTTTAATAGCCTTGATTTCCATTTGCACACCCTCCCTAAGATGCAAGTTTTAATTTCTGTTCTGAAATGTTCCTTTCTTTGTCTCTTAAATTTGACTTTTCTTTTTTCGTCTCCAGGAACCTCCCCCGAGCCATCTTCATCTCCATCCCCCTCGTCACCTTTGTTTACGTCTTCGCCAACATCGCCTATGTCACAGCAATGAGCCCTCAGGAACTGCTCGCCTCAAACGCTGTTGCTGTGGTGAGTATGCCGTCATCAACACAGACTTTGAAAGAATGACTCTGGTGCCACCTAGTGACAACCCCTGCACTCATCAAACATGCTATCTGATACATTTTGTACCTATTCAATGTCTTTAGGAGTAATAAATGCATTAAAGCATGACAGAGTCTAACCCTCTTACCTCTGTCCTCCACCTCAGACGTTTGGAGAGAAGCTGCTGGGAGTCATGGCGTGGATCATGCCCATCTCCGTGGCTCTCTCCACCTTCGGAGGAGTCAATGGATCCCTCTTCACCTCTTCACGGTGAGTTGATATTTGCAAAAATAAAAAGATAAACAAAAAAAGGTCACATCTTAATGAAAAATTCTGACAATGGCTCTTGTGTTGCCTTAAATATTGCTGGAAAAAAGATTATATAAAAGATGAAAGGATTAACGGAATGTCACTTGTCTCCAACAGATTGTTCTTTGCTGGAGCCAGAGAAGGCCACCTCCCAAGCCTCCTGGCCATGATTCACGTTAAACGCTGCACTCCCATCCCTGCTCTACTCTTCACAGTGAGTGCTGCTCCCTGCATGACACTTTAAAGATCCTTTTTCATGTCCCCTAAGTCTGTTTTCAGCCTTTGTATCACCCTGTGTCTGAGCAACCTCTACTTCCTCCCCCTCAGTGCCTGTCCACCCTGCTCATGCTGTGCACCAGCGACATGTACACTCTCATCAACTATGTGGGCTTCATCAACTACCTCTTCTATGGAGTCACTGTCACCGGGCAGATTGTGCTGCGTTTTAAACAGCCGGACATGCACCGACCAATCAAGGTCAGTTTACAGCATGTTTTACTATTTTACCGCCATTTTTACACGTCTATCTGACAGGTTACTAAGGACAAAGACATATATCATAGTTCTGCTGCTTGATTTGAGTGTAGAACTGCCATATTTTGTGGCTTTTGGCATATTTTGCACATCATTTATCCATATTTTTTCATGACTTATTGATTTACTTGTACAGTAGTTATGAGTCAGTGGTATTTTTGGGAAATGAAAAAAAAAATATTAAAAAAGGAATAAAGAAATACACTTTTCATGCATACATAAGAAATGCAAAATTTTACATTTTTGTTTTTAGGTTGTTTTCCATTCCTTGAAGAACAACATTATGCCTTCTATTGCACAATATTCTTTTTAAAGTTATTGAAAAAAACAAAGTGGAGCTAATAAAATTCGAATATTCAGTAATTCTGATTAAAAAGCCGCCATTTACTTATAAATACTACAGTGCTGCCCTCTAGTGGTCTAAATCTGACAACAATAAAAAGGCTAACAAGAATTTAACTGTAATGATTCTGCCCCATTTTCATGTTATTGTTGTTATATGAGTTTAAAAGTTGTTGCTTTCTGTCCTCTTTCAGATCAGCCTGATCTGGCCGGTTATTTACCTCATCTTCTGGGCCTTCCTGCTCATCTTCTCCCTTTACTCTGAGCCCGTTGTGTGTGGTATCGGCCTAGCCATCATGTTAACCGGTGTCCCCGTCTATTTCCTGGGAGTCTACTGGGACAACAAGCCACAATGCTTCGATGCCTTTGTTGGTAAGTACTTATCATGCTGGAATGGTTATTTTGGATGAAGTAAATTTGACATTTTTCATATGGTATTATTATGAGAAGTTTACTCTGTGGTACTTATTTTACAAGATTTGGGCTATTAATTATCTGTCTTATTTTATGTGTGTTAAAGATTGAGTGGAGATCCTTTAAATGTCATAGTTATTTTTTGTATTGTTACAGGATGTGTGTATGCCATATTTTTCAATTTTTGATGCAAGTTACGCAAAACTTTATCAATCAAGGCCACCCATAAGATGGGATAAAGGGGAGAGCTTTCTGGGCCCAGCCAGACTTGGGGCCCATGGAGTCAGCAAATCATGGTCCACTGTAAAGTTACGCTGTGGTAACCACATTTAATTATTTTTAATGAATAATAACCACTTTTTATCAAAGCAATAAATAGATTTTTGATTAATTACTGCCCTAGTAAATAGCCCTCTGAAGAATGAAAACTTCTCTTTCTAAAAACATAATTAAAATGGGTTAAAAATCGTGGGAAAGGTGGTGAAATGAGATTCTAAAAGTAGCAGAAATGGTTACAGGTGGCAAAAATAGATAAAAGGGGCAGAAAAATGGTGAAAACTGGCAAAAACAGGTATGAAGAATGGCTATAGAGGTTAACAGTAGCATAATAGCTTAAAAGTGGCAGAAATCATCACAAAAAGTGGTGATACTAGATTAAAAAGTGGAAGGACTGGGTTTAAATTGGCAAATATGGATGGAAAAGGTCTCGAAATGGGACTAAAAAATGGGAAAATGGGTTCAAAGTGGCAAAAATGGGATAAAGGAGGCAAAAATAGGCAGAAAGTGACAGAAATGGGTTTAAAGCAGCAAAATTGGCTCAACAACACTTGAAATTGCCAAAAATGGGTATGTGTATCCATGAGAAGTGGTTAATAATGCTGAGAATGGGTCAACAGAGGCAACTGTTGGCAGAAAGTGGCAAGAATTGGTGTAGATGCCTGTAGATGCCTATTTCAATAATATGGCAACAAAAATAGATCCTTAATGTTGGACACTTTCTTATTCAAAATAATAAAAAGGAACCAAACTCCTGACACTCTCTTAATTGCTCGAATACTGAGAGCTATGTTTGCGTAACATAAAAATGGCACTCGTGAGCTGAATTTGATACAGGAGATGCCGTCTCTTTAAACTCTGGTTTTCCAGAGATTGTCATTTTAAAACACGTGGTATCAAAAAGTATAGGAAGTATTAAACATTATGACAAATTTAGCTTGTATATCTGCCTCTTCCTGTGTCATAAAGCATTTCCTTTCTCTTTTCAGATAAAATGACATACCTGGGTCAGAAATTCTGTGTGGTGGTTTACCCGGACGAGGGGAATGGCGGCGGGAGCACTGAAGAAGGAGAGGAAATGAAGGAAGCCAGGTCTCCTCTGTCCAAGGAGGACGGAGAAAACCACAAATCAGCAGACTGCTAAAACGTCCTTCATCTCCCACCTGCCTTCAAAATAAACAGACATGCTCAGACGCACCTGTGGGTGCGAGCACACACTCTCAAAACACCTGTAAACATATCGAAGTGGATTGTTGATCAAGTCTTTTTCTTTGACGTTCTTTCTTTGGATTTTAGCTTCTTATCAATCAACTTCTGTGCCAAAATAGTAAGTAGATGTTTAGAGTAATATGACCTCAAATGTTTCTCTTTGAGGACTATCAAACGTGCAATAAAAACGGTAGCAGCTTCAAAATCCTCTGATACATTTAACCATCATCAACTTTCTCCCTCCACACACTCCCTGCACACTCCTACTGTAAGAGCGATGCCTTTTTTAGTTCTTTTTTTTAAATCTAAGGACTCTTACTGTACTGTGATAGCTACACATTTATTTTTTCTTCTTTTGTTTTATGCTTTTGTTGTGAAACTTTACATCTCTTCAACACCAAAGCTGTGTTTTGATTGGTGGAGGCAGAAAATCTAATTCAGATCAAGTCATTTCATGTGTTTGAAGTACACTAAGTACTATGTTTTGTTTTTAAAGGTGTCAGTGATTCCGAGATGTTCTTCTTTTTTTATATAAAAAATATGTAATTGTGATTTTTTTTGGTATCATTGTTATTTTAGTCTAAATATGTTAATTATAGTTTTGTTGATAGTCTTTTTTCTATTCAGCATCATTTACATTTGGGCCTTTTGTTTTTACTCTTGAAGCTGTACTTTGCATCCATGACAGGTGCACAGTTCTTTTTAATTGCCTTAATTAGAATATTTTCTGAATTTAATGCCATTGCAGCTCTGTATTGAACTGCATGCATTGAAGTTTAATCCTCGTACTTTAAAGGAGTTTTAGATGTTCACGGATACGACAAGAAAAGGTGTCTGTTTTGCAATCTTAGAGTTATGGACACTACACACGAATAGTCTGTTTGAACTAGGGAGCATAAAGTAGGCACCACATGACAGATTTCACAACATTTGCATTGATTAAATGCAAACCCTTACACCGACACATGTGAATGCCTGTGTGAAAATGTGTTTTACTGCAGAAGTATTTTTGTAGCTTGCCATCTATCCTTGTTGAAATCATTTTTGTCTTTATTTAGGGTGTAAAAAGAAGAGATTTACATAAAAAATAGACTCATAAATTTAAATAGATAAGATTTTAGTGCAATATTAGTGCAGGCACCAGCAAGATGAACTTAACATCCACCCCTAAATGAACCCAGTGTTGTCTTCTAAAAATGTGTCTATATGTACCTTGTAATGTATAGAAGCCCTTAGTGGACATACATGAATTTTATTGTCTACATACTTCTACTACATATACTACTACATACTCACTAATGATTCTGACATACTTAAAAGCCTGTCATCAGCGTATAATATGACTTTTGTTTACGTATTTCTGGTCCATGATTTGGTGCGACTATTTGGTCTATAAAAACAATTCAACATTGATGATTAGTACAGCTGTGTAGTTATTTTGAGTGTTATTTAGTAACATTTTCTCAACAAAATGTTTTCTTTTATATTTATGCTGCTTATTAGCTGACTGGCTGTGCTATTGGATAGTCTGAGAGCCTCAATGCGACCACTAGTGCGACCACTGTGCTCCTGTTTCCTACTATTATACATCTGGAGATTTCTCCCATTTGCATACTATGAATGTACCACATCCTAAATGTGACGTTACATTTAGTATGAATAGTGCAAAAGTTTGTGGTTTGGACACAGTTTGTTTTCCTGTAATAACAGTAAAGTTAAGGACTTTTCTTGCTGTCTTGTATTTATCTTATGTTAATAATGCTGGTATCCTGTGATAAGTTAATTTCTCAAGACCTAATAAGTTATCATGAGAAAACAAGCTTCGATTTCTTTGTATCTAAGCCAAGATCTTAAGAAAATGTACTTTTTGTCACTGATATCCCAAGATACAAGATAAGTCAAGATGTCGAGAAAACAACAGAGTTTATGTTATCTTAGGAAAGCAGAGTAACACATGTAGATGCATGTCCTCTCAGGGCTTCCATAGAAATGACAGTAACAACACTCCTGCCACACACTATGTACTGTAGTGTCTTTCTATAATCTCCGAGTGTCTCAGGGCACCCCACTGCCTTCTCCCTACACACTGCCTAGAACCTCTGGACCATGAAAACTCAATCTGACTGATTTGCCTCTTTGCTAAAAGTCTGTTGTTTACAGATTAATTTCCTCAGGAGACTTGACCCAACAAGCTATCCCAAGATGATTATCAACAAAGTATCATGAAGTAAGGCCAGTATTGTTTAGACTTTAAGGGGAACAGGGTGTCGTGGATGTCTTTACAAGTTAATGATTGTTTTTTTGTGCCTGTATGGTTATTGTGTATGCACACAAGTCATGACAGTTTGTATATTGTCTCTTAGTTAATAAAAACCACTGACTAATGTTTGAATCTGTAATCCAAGGCCTCATTTATATAAATACTTCATGTTTTTTGCCTCTATCATTTCAAATAAGGTAAATTTTGTCTCATTTATCGTGATTATGACTACATTTTGGATTTCTCAAGATTTTGACGTATGTATGTTGCGTCTCTGGATGTGAATGCTTTTAAATAATTTCTCATCATCTTAAGAAATTACTTTAAATAACTTGGCACAGGGAAATGTGGTTAAAAAAAAGGATGCAGGCTTTCTGGGGCTTCTGTTGTTTTCCTCCATTTCTGACATACACTATACATAAATGAGGCCCTAAGATGTCAGATTTCCTATTTTATCCTTGGAGAACTATATTTTAACAAGGCTAATGTATTTTTATAACCATTTTCTTGCTATCTAGGTGCTCAAGCTTTCCTTATCAGCTGCAACTTCCTGCTTTCAGACCAATACAGGCCTCAGTGTGCTGAAAATACATAGTTATGTCAGTCATTGTGTTAATTGATAACCTACTGTAAGTGACTTTTCTTGTAGTGACATTATCATACTAAAAGTACTCTATGATGTCATCTGTTCATTGATTTTAAGTTGGCTTTTGCAGTCTACTTACCAAACAGAAAGCCTTTAAGACTGACATGCCTCTCAAATGTAAGTCTATTTTTGTGTGACAGTGTTAATGTACATATCTGTGGTGAGTGTGTGACAAGAAATAAAAGTGTACACAAGTGGATAGAATTTGTTCGGGTTTTTCTTACTGCCATAATTGCCAGCAGGTCTGCCTGTCTGTCAGTTTGCACACCACACTGTTGCTCTAATTGTCCTTGATACCTCTTTTCTACTTCATTTTCTGATTTTCTATTAAATGCTAGGATGCCATCATTCAGGGACTTCTCCTGTGTCATGAAGTGACTGTGGAATGTTATTGCATCTTAGTGCCAACAGAGGGCAGCAGAGTAATATGTGGGTGATTATGTGGCAGAACTGAGAAAGCTGGCGCAGGACTGTAACTTTGGTGATTCGTTGACAAAGGTGTGGAGAGATTGTGTGATCTGTGGCATAAATGAAGACAGACTGACTTTTTAAAAACCACTCAATTTTGCATAAGCAATGAAGGCGGCAAACAGATACATTGACGATTTACATGGGATGAAGGAACCTGGTAAATGGAACTGAGTGGCGGGGTCAGTGAACAAGCCATTGACACATGACTAAAGCCCCAACCAGACATTAGAAAATGCTACAGATGCGTGGAGAAAACGATCGGTCAAAGACTGCAGGTTTGCCAATGAAAGTCACAGCTGTGGAAAAGTTGGACACATAAAAGGAGCCTGCAAAAAAACAAGGGGGTATATAAGATACTACATGGATTAAGGGGGAGAAAAAGAACATCTAAAAGCTAACTGTATACAAGAAGAAGGTGAGATAGTGAGAATGAGGGAGTTTTCACTATGTATCACATTAAGATCATCACACAATGAGTCTGTTATTTTCTGTTCTGTTTTTTTTTTTGGATACGTTATCTCAAAAAACACACATGCACCTTGCATACCAAGTCTGTTGTGGTTTATTTGAATCCAGATAAAACATTTGCCAAATTTGTAGAATGTGACAAATTGTTCCGTACAATTCTGTCATTGTTACGTGGCTGTGAAGACAAACTTCTACTATGGTTGTTATCACGTAATACATGGACAAATGAGGTTGAAGTGAGGGATCACTGCGAAGGAGGGAGAGAGGGGAAGGGGGGCGAGTGAGAGGGAAGCAGCAGGCACTGATCTGAATCATCAATCATCCAATTAAATGACTTGGACTGATGAGAAAAATACACACACAAAAAAATCCTTTTTCGAAAAAGTAATAATGGAGCAAAGTTTCAGCGTCTGTGTGTAACCATCCATAAGCTTCATTTTATTTTTTGGTGCGAAAATTTTGGACAAAAAAGACAGACTGAGTGTGCAAAGGCTGTAATGAATGTACAGTCTGGATGAGGAGATAGATATTCCTAGAGAAGAAACAATCAGAAAAGAGGTAAGAGTTCATGAGAAAAAGGTTAACACTTGAAGGAGACAAAGGCTGTGGATACACTATAATGTCAAGGAGGGCATTTTTTAAGTTATTCTTTGAAAGTCAAAAACTCACACTTGCTCATTGCAGGATTAAGCTCAAAACATACGGTGGCAACAAAGTGCCGTTATCAGGAGCAGATAAAGTGAAAGTGGAATATGAAGGCATCTCCAAGATTTAAGCTGATGTAGTGAAAGTCTAAGAAACCAGCCTAGTTTAATGAAAACATACAGGCAAAGCTAAGACATTTTCATCATAATCTTTAGTTTATTGTTCTGTTACATTAATACACAGCTAAATCAACTCTGCACATGTTGATGGGCGCCATAACTAGCACATTTTCTCGTCTTCTAAACTGTCAAAAGTGCATTTTGCACAAAAACATAATATAGTGGAAAAATAAAACATTTTCATACAGATACATTTATTTTTGAAAACATATCTTAATCAATTGTCAGAAGTACATGATGTAGAAAATGTGATGGAAGCTCTCCTTTACAGTCAATGAGCAGTTAGCTTAGCTTAGCTTAGTAAAATGGCTTATGGCTAATAGCAAGCCTAGCTCGGTAAAAAGCTAGCAAAAAAACAGATTAACTGTTTCAAAATGTTTAAATACTGTTCAGTAATATGCGTTCTGAAGTTATGCCAGCCGTTAATTTAATGAACAACTACTAAAAAGAAGTACAAAACAGAAAAAACAAAACATACACTGTATGAGAAATGGGCCCATCAAAAATGGCAAGTGAGCTTCTAGACGTGGTCTAAATTCAGGGTTCCCTCTCTTTTCAAATTCCTTAAGGCTTATAAATGATGATGAATTAATTCTAGAAAATTAAAGTGCACCTGCAGGAGAACAGAACTTGATTTAGGTATGTTAAAATAAATATGTGGCATTTAAAACTTCTTTTTCCCAGTCTGTCTAAAATCGGATTTTACTGGTGTTCTATGTTGAGCTTCATTTTGATACTCTGTATTCCTCAACAGTATTTCTTTCTAGAGTAATGTATGTTAAATTATGTGACTTAGGGGTATTTCAATACTATTGTCCACGAACTACAACAGTATTCGTTACGATATCTAACATAACTAAGCCCTTTATAAATAAAGACCATCTCTTTAGGGGAACTCTGATGATATGAAATCAGGACAATGTTCACATAATTTTCCACAAGATTTTACTGGACATTTTGCTTTTTCTCTGATTTTCCATGTGTCCTTTGACTGGAAATTCTGTCAACTGTTTTCCAGGTTTACCAGGATGCATGAGAACCCTGACATTGCAAAACACTTCAACATAATCTCAGTCCTGAATCATGTTTGTGCTGGAGTTTGCTGGCAATTTTTATAACGGAAAATAATAGCGTAAACAATGGGTAAAAGGCATGTCTTTTTGTTGCTGTGGTATTTATGTTATGTGGGGCAGTATTTCTTGGCTTCCTCTCTGGCTGTTTGATAACTACCCAACATTTGGTCAATCAAAAGCTATGTGCAAAGCCTTAAATTGTCATTTAAACTTTGTTTTTCATTCAGTTAAACAAACTAGATATAATCTTAACAAGCAGTCTTTAAAGACCAATGTAAGCCACAAGAAAAAACTCAAATTGAGATACATGGATGCTCCTCCTTCAATAATTTGTCATCGAGCCAGTTTCCTCAGGTCATTTGTATGGATTTTTTAAAAACTTGAGCAATTTCCAAAAAAAAAGATTAGCTTTTTTCTTGTTAACCTCTCTTAAATTATCTTTAACTTTGCTGCTGTGGTATCTTTAGTGCTTACAGTTGGGGGAGTTTCAAGCCATCATATTCTTGGCTGTAAAAAAGTGGCTGCCACAAACAGAACTTGATTTAACTCTACCAACATGTCTGTGTTGCCTGCACCACCTGATGACTACATAACCGTAAGGCTGTTTGTCTTTGGTGTATCTGCTTCCAGTGGGCATCGCAAATGTAAAGGCATGTTTAATAGTGATGGCTACAAAGGCGGGCCAGAGCACAGACTTCAGGGAAAGCCATGGGTCTGTCCCCCACGTAGAGCAAGCACCAGATGAAGAACAGAACCTCCCTGGATTTTATAGTCTGCTGCTGTTTTCTCATCGTTCCTGAGAATAAAGACAAAGGGTGTGAAAATGTCAGAAAGCAGGAATCACTGTGTTAAAAATCAAATTTCATACAAGGAACTGGCATCTTCATGGACTTAAATACTTGAGCACTCTCACTCACTTATGAATGAGTGATCAATTACTCGCCAAGTAGCCTATGTGGTTTTTTACGCTGCCATCTAAAAAAAAAAGTATGCCAGACATGGACCTCCTGGGCTGAGCATACAACTCAGCACTGCCTGAGAGTCTGTAGTAATAACCACTTTGCCCACACAAATATGCATTTTGCATAGTAGCAGTATCCAGAGACAGAACTGTTAGCAGGCTAAACCCAATGCTGTTAGGTTGATTGACAAAAATCCCAGAAATCCAGATAATTAAAGCTGGAGACTCTGAATAAAACAATGTAAGTAAATTAATTTAATCTTACATCTGTTTCCCGCTGTAGATCAACCTCTGCTGCTGCGGAGGGATCCCTTCTTTCTCCTCCACCCTCTCTTTAATCCGCTCCACCTGGATGGACATGTATGTAAAAGAGATGCTCAATGCTGCAATGAAAATTCATAGTAGCCTAATTAAGGAAATAGAGAGATAATGTCATACCTTATCTGTGGGCTCTATATCAATCTCTATCTCTTTTCCTGTAAGTGTCTGAGAAAAAAAGGCAAAGTCAGGTCACGCTTTAAGGACTGGACATAATGAGGAGTACTTAAAAATAAAAGCTAGGCTAGTCGTTAAACTTGCTGTGCCTTACCTTTACTTTAATAAGCATTTTTACTTAACGTTTCTACTCAAAAGAACTGGAGCCGGGTTGGTTTTAAGGTCTTAATTCAACTGAATTTGATAGATATAGAATAAAATTAAAATAACGCAGTACTTTGGTGAAGAAACTCGAGATTCCTGCTCTTTCAATGGGTGTTTCCGGTGTTTCTCGCTTAAACCCACCGCCTCCTTTTGTTGATGTTAACGGTTCCGCTTCAACTTCGTCCGTCGTGTCGGACTACGTAGTCGCTTCAAGTCTCGTCTGAAGAGACATGCTTTAAGAATATAAATATTTAACACCCGCAGGACAATAAACCTTTCCCAAGCAAAGGGACCTTTAGCTCCTTCATACCCGAAACAACCACTACGACGAAAGCGCAAAGTGACGTAAAGCAAGTTTTGCATTTGTAGTTTTCATCTGAATGTCGCAAACGGGCGGAGGTCCAGTAAAAACTACACACAGGCTGTCGGTTGGTGTCCGCCCCTGTAACGTTTCCCGCGCACAAAGCCGAAACGGAAACAGCAGCAGAGACCAGTCATTCATACTTTTCTTAAGGTAAATGTTATATTTTCTTTAATTTAAGCGAGAACTCATATGTCAAGTGTAACATGATTTATACTAACATAATTGTTTTGCAATGCTTGTCAAAGTGATCCAGTTTGACACTTTTAACCGATGCTAACCTTGAATTTTGACGTCGGGGTTGAGTGAGCAACGCGGATCTGTCTTGTCTTTGTGGTACAGTTAAGCATGAATAGCATTAGCAGTAGTATTTCCAGTAGCTTAAGGTGGCCTTATTACATATACCCTCAGCAATTATTACATTGCTTGACAAAATCATAACTTACTTGACTGCGAGGTGGTTGTTTTCCTTTTATGGCTTCCTTGCAGACCCACAAACTACTCCATGTAGAATGTGGGTGATAGCATATGGTCATATGTTAGTCTTCACGAAAGTGTGAAAAAGAAAATACACAAAACAGATATCATGAACTTAGTATGCTCTGTCTTTAACAGGATCACTTTTAACGAAAAACTGCTTCATTCCACTTTTAGTCACACAACTTGAACATCCTGTTCCGAAAATGCCTCGCATTGAGAATGACATCAAGCTGGACTTCAAGGATGTACTCCTCAGACCAAAGCGGAGTACACTGAAGTCTAGGAGCGAGGTAGGCTTTGATTTTTTTTTTTTTCACAGGTGCATCTCAGAAAAAAAAATCTAGTTTAACTTTCACCATACCTCAGTGGCACATCCCATTTTATACCCATTGATAGTCCAATAGGTCAATTGTAGAAACGTATGAAAAGCCCCTTTTAACATTGTATTTGCTCTTCCAGGTGGACCTAATGAGGAGCTTCACTTTTAGGAACTCTAAAGGCAGCTACAGAGGGATACCCATCATTGCTGCTAACATGGATACTGTAGGGACCTTTGAGATGGCCTTGGCTTTGCATCAGGTAGTTTATGCATTGCAAGGGATGCATATAAATCACTATATACTTCACAAACAGTAGAATATGTCATTGCCACTTTAGAGTGCTAGTTAGAATAGCTGCCGACATATGAATTTCATTTCAGAAGTCAAAACGGAACCCACAAAACTCACAATTTTACCCAAAGGCTTGATTTTAACACCTTTACCTTGGCAGTGCTTTAGTTTTTCTTGCCCAAACCTCAGAAGTAACGTACTGTATGTCTATTTTTGCACATCTGGGTGTTATGTGACTTGATTACTGTAGTGTGCTCTCTGGAGGTATTCCTCAGTAACATACATGGTTAGTAGCCAAATATGTAAACAACTTTTAACAGCTATTACAATGCAAGGTTTGTAAGCAAGGATATCTTCAGTTTTAGTCTTAATTCAAGTCTTTTGCCTTTTTAAGAAATGTATTTTAACCACCATCACAATTAGAAATTTCCCTTGTTGCATGTAGCTGTAATTGCACCCTCCATGGATGCCAATTCAAACCAAAATGTCTTATTTCTCCCCCTAGTTCACTCTTTTCACCACCATTCACAAACATTACTCCGTGGATGAGTGGGTGGAGTTTGCTACAAAGAATCCTGAATGCCTTGAGGTATTTAATCTTTTCTATATCACTTTTTGAGGCTTAATTTTGACTTGATTTATGATCAAATAAAATCACACTCTCACGGCTGTTTATCTCCAGAATGTAGCGGTCAGCACCGGCACCAGTGACGGTGACTTTGAGAGGATTTCGGCCATCTTGGCAGCGGTGCCACAGCTGAAGTATATCTGTGTGGACGTGGCTAACGGCTACTCCGAGCACTTTGTTCACTTTGTTAAAGATGTCAGGCAGAAGTTCCCATCACACACTATAATGGTGAGTAGATGGCTGCCTTCAGAAGACTGTTTGGGGCTAAAAAGATCCGAAAGTTTCAACTTCATCATAATTTTATTTTTGTTCAGGCAGGAAATGTGGTGACAGGAGAGATGGTAGAAGAGCTGATCCTGGCTGGTGCTGACATCATCAAAGTAGGCATCGGACCAGGTAATCAGTGTTACCTTTTTAACACTTTAAGCAGGATTTTATTTCATGTGTATGTACAATCATTTGCTGTATCCTGTGTTTAAATTAATGATTGCTGACTAGAAATTTTCAGAGTTTGGTGCCTTCCTCCACAGGATCTGTGTGTACTACCCGCAAGAAGACAGGCGTGGGTTACCCCCAGCTTAGCGCTGTGATTGAGTGTGCAGATGCAGCCCATGGCTTGGGTGGCCATATCATCTCTGTGAGTGACTCTTTCTTTAGAGAGCAGCACTTAAACGTGCATATGCTTGATCATTACTGCATAAAGGGGGTTGAAGAACACACTTCTTCTTAAGAATGTTCGATGATTTAGGCCCAGTGTTTGTTTTCATTATGTCTTTGTTTTGACCAGGCATCTGAAAAGTCACTTATGTAATTATTCTTTACTAATATCCATCTCTGTTCATAAACTTTGTGACTCCAAAAACTTTTTTTGTAGCAACATTTCTGTCAAGGAAGTGACCGGTGTAGTCAAATATTTATCAAGAGTATCACTGGTTAACTTGACACCAGTTAAACTGTAACACCAGTTCTGCACATTTAAGTTAGTTCTTCTGGCTTCTTGTTGTAAGTTTTGGTATTTTTAAAAATAAAAACATGCAAGCAGGTATTTTATATTTGGTAATTTAAATGTTTCACATGTTGAAAAAAATGATTATTTATTGTGAATGACCTCTCATCGCCAACCTGCAGGATCTTACCCCACACTTTTAGTAGCACACCATCTATGCATCAATACTTTTCCAAATTACTTTAAATGAAGAAAATTAGTATATCCCTTTAAAGGCATCAAAGCTAAAATAAAGGGCTTGTTTTGGAAATATAAGGACTAAAAATTACGACATATGTGGGCAAAAATGTATGGTGTGAGAAAATAAATACCCAACTCAAACCAAACTTAAACACAGTTAAATTCTTATCTTAATGCTAAGCTAAATGGCTAATCCTTCCAGCTTTTTAGTTACAGTGACGATAACAGTTTCTCTTCCACAGCTAGGTAAAAAAAGACCTTTAATTTTAAACTGTAAGACTATATAATTAATTTATCTCTGCAAAGTGATTCTATGATTTCCTTTTGTTCTGTCAGCTGTTTCCTCTGCTCTTTCTTGAATCAGTGTGATCACTAGATATGTACTACATGGTGTTCTCATTCATGTCTGTTTCCCACACAGGATGGGGGATGTACTTGCCCGGGAGATGTTTCAAAAGCTTTTGGTAAGTATTCAGTTTCAAAATTCCCAACACAGCGAGAAATCCCTCTGTTAAAACAGAACCTCTTATGTTTGTTTGCGTCTCTGTGGGACTCTCAGGTGCTGGAGCGGACTTTGTGATGCTGGGCGGCATGTTAGCCGGCCACTCAGAAAGCGGGGGCGAGGTTATCGAGAAAAATGGCAAGAAATACAAGCTGTTCTACGGTATGAGCTCTGATACGGCGATGAAGAAACATGCAGGAGGCGTGGCTGAATACAGGTCAGAGTCACTCCTACTTATGGGATCAACAGAAGTCTTTCCTCAGTTGTAGAGTCTTTGTTTTCTGTTGTCTCTGTGTTTACGCCATCTCCTCTGTTGTTTCTCTCCTTCAGAGCGTCGGAGGGGAAGACAGTCGAAGTTTCTTACAAAGGTCCGGTTGATGTGACAATACGCGACATCCTGGGTGGGGTCCGCTCTACCTGCACCTACGTTGGGGCGGGAAAATTGAAGGAGCTGAGTCGCAGGACCACCTTTATCAGGGTCACACAGCAGCTCAACACTGTGTTCGGCAATGACAGCTGAATCCTTCTAGCTTAATGTCACTTCAGATGGGAGTGATGCAAACACAAGTAAACAGCCATGTTTGTATAATATAGTGTTATATTCCTACCCTTTTTTTCCTTTTTAATTGGTTGAGGTTTTTGGCTTAAAATTTGAATGCAATCTTAGTGAAGTGGTCTTAAATTGCAGGACTTTTTCACACTGTTACTTTATGATGCACACCACTAAGTGTTTCAGTTTGTCTCCAGACAGTAAGACCAAGCTAGAGCAGTTAACCTCCTTACAGACCACCATGTCTTTATCCCAATGCAAGGCCTTTAGAGCAAGAAGGTCATTTTTATTTTATAGTACGAGCAAATTTAGTATGGAGCAAATCTACTGCATCCTGTTGCACTGCCATATTTGGTTGTGTTTGTTACATGTGTGCAAATATACAGCTGTCCACAAAAATTGTCCGCTCCCATACATCTGAGAGGGGAATGAGTTGAAAAATATTTGACAACCTTCATCTTCACTGTTTCTATGCATGTTTACCCACAGTTTCTACATGGTCTGTGTCTGCAGCGGTCTGCCTGCACCAACCAATGGTGTGCACTTTCACCCACTGGGTCCCCTTCTGAAGCAGAGCGAGTGTGGCACAGGACAGTCAAATCACATGATCAGAGGTCCACGCAGAATATACAAACTACATGTGTCTTCCCCTGTATGAGGTTGATTAGGATTACTTCCTGTTTTGATGTAATGTTGTCCAAGCTGCAGTCCATTAAGGTTTTATTTTGAAATTTTCTGGATGTTCTTTGCATTCCTGTGCGGCTTTCTCTTTGGATTGACCTGCTTTTGCAGCTTAACCAATGCTTACACTCAGCTCCTTTCTGGAGCAGTGGTGCTAGAGACGGACAACAGCAGATACCTAAGAACCCCAGAGTAGTTTCTTCTGGCATGTGGTGCAGACAGATCGCTGCACAGAAGAACCATAAGGAAATTGGGGGTCAGCCTTCAACACACATGCAAAATTAAAGCAGAAGTCTTAAATTTTTTTTAGAAAGCCTGAATATAGTATGTGCATCTGCTATTTTCTTTTTTAATTTAATCATTCCTTCAGAGTAAAATGTGCACTTTAATGATTTATAATTTGAGATTTCAGTGTGATCATTTAATTTTATATTTTTGAAACTAGTTTAGTTGGAGAACCTAATTCTCTTCCTTTTTTATTAGAGGTTGAATTTATTATCAAAAACTGACACATGGACCAGTTTGTGATTAAGTCAAGTACATCGTGGCATAACGCTGACATCATAGCAGAGGTGTTATTTAATTTTTATCATATGTGCAGCTTCTCTCTCCTCTGACTTGTGCTTCTCTTGTCTGTACCAAAGGTTTTGTGGGTCTATGTTATTGATGTCCACATCCAGTTAACTTAATATTAATTATAGCTTTTAAATGAACTTGTTATCCCTTAAAATTAGCATCGGTTGTTTTATATATTATTATTAGAGGTTGTGGTTGAATGCTTGTCATCTGCAGTAACTCAATTTTCAGCTGCTCTTGCACACTCTTCTTCTTCTTTGTTGCCCTTGTCACTTTGGTTTAAAAAGGCCAATTGTGTTTGAAATGCAGTTTTTAAAATCACTTTTTTATGTTTTAACCTGTAAATAAAAACATTCCACATCTGAATATTAAGCTTGTTTCATTAAGATTAGAGTAATTACAGCAGTCAGTGTTCATACAGACTCATAATGATACAAAAGAGGCACACTAGTAATCACCACACTTTAAACTAAGAGGTGATAACACTGAAGAAGTTTCCTATGAGACTGTAAAGACACAATTTCACCACTAGATGGAGACAAACACCAAAAGTTGGCAGCTGGGAAAGGAAGTAGCATCAAAGATCCTCATTTAAATAGAACCACAATGGAAAAAACTTTATGTAGCTTATTGTTTGATGTTAATTTTATTACATGATACATTTTCATTTGCATGCAACTAATAAGTGATATTTTTGACACACCACCATCTGTCATTAGACAGCTGAGCTTCTTAGCTTTGAAAGATGAACTATCCCCAAAGGTTTTTCTTTTCACTAATAATCACATAGACCAGCTACAACATTATTCAAATACTGATCAACTACTTTTGAAGTTAGGTGCTTTCATTCAATAAAAGAAACAAAGGAAAGGTCCAAATCTGACCATGTTTGGTTAAATATATAAACAATGATAAACAATGTTTTCAAGAATATCTGTTAATGTAGGCCAAAGAGAGCAACATGCCTTCTCTTTAGAGAAGTTCACAAAGCATCTCTGTGATACGTGAGGCACCACGTAATACACCACAAGCAGCACAGATTTGCTGCAAAGACATTTGGCCATAGCTGCCAAGAGAGAATGGATCCTTCTGTATGGTATTAACCCTTCCACATGAACACTTCCACTGCTCCTGTTGGTGCTGTCCAAAAACACTCCTTGGTGTGTCATAGAAAAAATCATATGAGCTACCTTGTGACTCTTCTTTTTCCAAGCAAACAAAAGGAATTAGCTGCTGGCTTGTAGAGCTGACGGTTACTGTGGCTATTTTTCTTCTTTGGTACTGGCCAGTTACGTTGTAGAAGGATAGCTCTGTGTTTGGACCGTTCCATATGACTCCTACTTTTTCTGGGCGTGCCACTTGCTTCCCCTCATCCTCATCAGGATGACTGATCACCTGGTGGGAAACACGTCGCTGTGCTGTATCAAAATCCTCTTGGTTCTGTGTTGTGATGGAGCTAAGCTGGTTACCTTTACAGCTCAGGCCAAAGATGTCGCCTTTATTAAAAATCTGTAGATAGTTTTGGTCACATAAGCCGATGGTCCAGTCACAGTCTTTTGAGAGGCTGATTCCCCATATGTATCTGTCACTAACTGTGAAATTGGTTATACCCCTTATGGGTAAAGTGATTTTCTTCAGCTGGCCAGTGCAGAAGACCTTCCTGCAGTCTTTGGACAGACTCAAGCCTTGACCCAAAGTCTTCTTGTCAATGTACAGGTTTGATCTAAATGCACTGAGCACCTGGTGGTTCTCTGGGTCGACATGAGTCAACAGGGATCCACAGAACTGGCTCACCTGTTCCATCAGTTTTTCACCACTCTGTCTTATCTCTTGAACAAGTTTGTCTTGGTCACTGCCAGGCTCCAATCCTTGTCTCAAATCCACAGCCTTGGCCTTCTCCAAATCCTGATGCACCTGAGAGTACATCTGCAGGAATCTGAAGGCGTCCTCCTCGGTCTTTGCAGCTTGCAAGCTGCTCTTGCTGGTTTTTAGCGATACCATTCGAGCAGAGACGGAAGTCTGGACTCTGGTCAAGGCGAGGTCTCTCAGGTTGGTCACGGCCTCAATAAGACGGACACTGGAGCGGCCCAGTTTCTCTCTTTCACTCTTCTCCCACTTTTCCAGACTTGTATGTTCACCACCACTCTTCACCTCTGAGGCCTGCTGCTCCACTTGGAGCTTTCCCATGAGCTCTTTGTGGGCAGTAGGGAAAGTCTTCATGTTATGCAGGCGATGCTTGTCTTCAATGGCACAGGAAACACAGACACAGGTCAAGTCATCCAAGCAGTAGTACTCGAGGAGTTTGCCATGTTGGGGGCATTTAATGGTCCCAGCTAAGCCTCCGTTTCCTGAGGATATGGGCTCAGTCAGAGGATGAGTCTGCAGTAAGACTGGAGTGGTCAGATGGGCCTGAAGGTGCTGGACGCACATAGAGATCTCACATTTCATGCAGGTCTTCCTTGCAGGTTTCCTGTCCTCCTCTGTGCACATATCACAGAAGATGACGTGACGGTCTTTGGGCAGGTTGTCGGACATGTTTTCAAAACAGGAAGTGCTGGTTTAGTCGGTCTTGGATGTTGTCCAGCCCTTTATAATGTCCCCAGTTGAGTCTTTTCAGCGGATGAGATAACGTCGCTGTTTCTTTGTTTGAGGTTTTCCGTCCCTGCTGTGGCTGCTCCTAGTTTACCACAGTTTCGTTTCTGATGAAGTCGACAGTCAGGGGGTGGAGTCGCACTGATGATGCTTCAGCCTCTTTCATGAGTTCTGCTCGGTATAGTTAAGCTTCATTTACACAGACACAGGAACAACAGCCATAGAAGAGGGGATTCGTTTTCAACATAACAGTCACAACCATTTAAATTAAAAAACATAACCTACGCTACTCTAAATGCCTTTTAGGATTTGTTTTGCATCTGTTATCTTATTTTACTCTTATGTAATGTTTATGCTGAATACAAAATGTCGCTTTCTCACAGCAATGCTTCACTTTTCTCTTAGATAAAATGAGAGGAGGTTTTTTTTTCATATTTTCATAAAAATTACATTTTTCTAATATCTTTGAGAATATGGGATAACATTGAAAGCTCATATACCAACTAGAAACTTCTACAAATATTTGGGATGGGAAATTCCTTATGATTCATAACTGCTAGATATGTTTTTCATAACCTCAAATACCAGAACCAGTTTATATCCAGATTTTGTTCTGAGATGTTGAACCTAGTTAGGATTGCCAGTTGAAGACATCTTTGTGTTGCTCGCTTAGATGTGTAGTAAATAATAATATGTGGGATGTGATTCTATGACTGCCCTGCAGAATTGCAGTTGTTATCAGATAAAGAGTATCAGCTTGACCTTCTGCACCATGTGTACATATCTCCGTATATCTACAGTAAATAGAACACACTGTCACCGGACTGTCCCAAATGTAAATCTCATAGAGGCCCCAGGTTGCATTGTTCATGGGAACGTGAAAAAAAAACTGATATTTTGGAGAGGTTTGTGCAGATGTTACTACAGCAGTTGGCCAGCAGGTGTCAGTAAGTTCACGTCATTGTCTGCGTGGAAAGCTCCTTCTCTCTCAGAAAACATGGTCCAGTCTGTATTGATGCTAGCAAGGAGAGGAATAATGGTGAAATGGATCATGGATGAACCTACAGCTGGTACTATGTGGAAGTCTGTGATCTCAGAGGTTTTAAGCCTGGAAAACTTGGACACTATGTTGATGGAAAGACTCATCTTTTTCTGCAGAAATGGAGGAGGCCAGTGGAACTTTGAGACGTGACTATAATCTGGATCTTAATAGATAACATAGTGGACAATTAGAGCATTTTTGGATTTAGAGTAATGGACCCAAGAATTTGGGTTACTTTGCAAGTACTGTGTCTTATTTTATTTTCTTACCTATGCCACAGCACATTTTATGACATGGTTGTTATATACCCCACAGAGTTTCCTTAGACGAGAGTAAATGTTTGAGCAAAATTGAAGAAAATGCCTTCAAGCATTCATTCCTTCACATTTACAAGCAAGGGTGGACATTAGGCTAACTGACCCTTGCCTCTGGCATCCAAAATCTCATCATTTTACATCTGTGCAAATATGTGGCTGTCCACAGAAGAGGTCCACTACCACCTGAGAGGGGAATGAGTTGAAAAAAATTTGACAACCTTCATCTTCACTGTTTCTATGCATATATAGCCACAGTTTCCACATGGTCTGTGTCTGCAGCGGTCTGCCTGCACCAACCAATGGTATGTACCATCACCCACTGGGTACACTACTGAAGCAGAGTGAGTGTGGTACGGGACAGTCGAATCACATGATCAGAGGTCCACGCAGAACGTACAAACAACATGTGTCTTCACCTACGTGAGGTTGAGTTGCTGTTTACTTACTACCTGTTTTGATGTAATGTTGTCAAAGTTGCAGTCCCTACATGTTCTATTTTGAAATTGTCTGGATGTCCTTTGCATTCCTGTGTGGCTTCCTCTTTGGATTGATCTGCTTTTGCAGCTTAACCCATAATGCACTCAACTCCTTTCTGGAGCAGTGGTGCTAGAGACGGACAACAGCTGATACCTAAGAACCCCAGACATTGAGTAGTTTGTTCTGGCATGTGGTGCAGACAGATCGCTGCACAGAAGAACCATGTGGAAATTGTGGGTCAGTCTTCAACACGTGCAAAATTAAAGCAAAAGTGTTTAATTATTTAGAAAGCATTTATTCACTGAGTAAAATGTGCACTTTAATGATTTATAATTTGAGATTTCAGAGTGTGATCATTTCTTTTTATATGTGCAGCTTCTCTCTCCTCTGACTTGTGCTTCTCTTGTTTGTACCAAAGTTTTTGTGGGTGTATGTTATTGATGTCCACATCCAGTTAACTTAATATTAATAATAGCTTTTAAATGAAGTGGTTATCCCTTTAAATTAGCATAGGTTGTTTTATATATTATTAGAGGTTGTGGTTGAATGCTTGTCATCTGCAGTAACTCAATTTCCAGCTGCTCTTGCACACTCTTCTTCTTCTTTGTTGCCCTTGTCACTTTGGTTTGAAAAGGCCAATTGTGTTTGAAATGCAGTTTTTAAAATCACTTTTTTATGTTTTAACCTGTAAATAAAAACATTCTATATCTGAATTGTTTTATTAAGATTAAACACAGCAGTCAGTGTTTATACAGACACAATAATACAAAAGAGGCACACTAGTAATCACGACACTTTAAATTAAGAGAGGGGACTACACTGAAGAAGAGTCCTGTGAGACTGTAAAAATACATTTTCACTATTAGATGGAGACAAACACAAAAAGTTGGCAGCTGGGAAAGGAAGTAGCATCAAACACTGATTTTCACTCAAAAGTATCAACATAGAAAAAGTTTTCAGTCTGAAATACATAGCATGTTGTCTAATATTGATATTACATTACATAATTACATTATACATTTTCATTTGCATTAAACTTAAAACTAATAAGTGACATTTTTGCCCATCCTCGTATGGCAAAAGACATACAAAATATTTACAGCCAAACCAATTATTTGTTGTAAAAAATAAGCAATTTTAGGAGGTTTCCGCCCCCCCCCAACCAACCAACCCCACCCCACACCCCCTGTCTGTCAGTCCGTCTCTTCTGACAGACTCTGTCTTGTTAAATAACATGGTCCACAGTATCCAAAGTCTTCAACAAGTCAATAAAAAGTGCTGCACAGTGTTCCTTAATGTCCAAGAATTGCTGACTACTTTCAAACAAGCTGTGGTAGTACTGTGCTTTTTTCTAAAGCCTGACTGAAAATCAGACAAAATATTATCTATATCTATATTATAATCATCACATAGACCAGAGCTCCAACAGAACTCAAAGACCGATCAACTACTTTTGAACGAAAGGTGCTGTTTGGAGTGATTTTAACACATCATTAACAACAAATAAACAAAGGAGCAGTCCAAATCTGGCAGTGTTTGGTTTATAAATTAGGGCTGGGAAATTAATCGAAAATTAGATTAATTCGCAATATGGCCTGCTGCAATTTTCAAATTGCAAAAGGTGCAATATTTCTTTGATCTGAGATTTGTGTTAAAATACCGGTTCAAAACCTTTTTTTTTTTTGCAGCAACAGCAGCAGCAGAGATGTTATGTATGACATATCGTGCTATCATTCAGCTGCCATTTATCCTAGAATAGTCAACAAAAATCCTTCCTTCTCCATTTTTGTTCTTTTTCTTATTAAATATAAGAATGACAAAAAACCTTCAATGCAAAAATTCATGTCCGATTTGCAATACGAGTCAAAATCATCAGAATTAGACAGTTTTAAAAAAATTGTTCAGCCATTGTTTAGGAATAAAGAAAGTTAATTAATAATCGCATATCAAATCCCAATTGCAATATTGGAGGACAAAAATTGCAATTAGATTATTCTCCAAAATTGTTTAGCCCAAATATAAATGTACAACAGTGTTTTCAAGAATATTTGTCAATGTAGACCAAAGACAGTAACATGCCTGCTCTTTAGAGAAGTTCACAAAGCATCTCTGTGATGTGTGAGGGAACACGTGATACACCACAGTAAGTACAGGTTTGCTGGGAAGACATTTGGTCATAGCTGCCACCATAATAGTATTGATTTTTCTGTATGGTATTAACCCTTCCACATGAACACTTCCACTGCTCCTGTTGGTGCTGTCCAAAACCTTGCCTTTGTCTGCCATGGTATAAATCATCTGAGCTACCTTGTGACTTTTCCTTTTCAAAGCAAACAAAAGGAATTAGCTTCAGGCCGGAAGAGCTGACGGTTACTGTGGCTATTTTTCTTCTTTGGTACTGGCCAGTCATGTTGTAGAAGGATAGCTCTGTGTTTGGACCGCTCCATATGACTCCTACTTTTTCTGGGCGGGCTACTTGCTTCCCCTCATCCTCATCAGGATGACTGATCACCTGGTGGGAAACACGTCGCTGTGCTGTATCAAAATCCTCTTGGTTCTGTGTTGTGATGGAGCTAAGCTGGTTACCTTTACAGCACAGTCCAAAGATGCCGCCATTATTAAAATCCTGTGCATAGTTTTGGTCACATAAGCCGATGGTCCAGTCACAGTCTTTTGAGATGCTGATTCCCCATATGTATCTGTCACTAACTGTGAAATTGGTTATACCCTCCATGAGTAAAATGCTTTTCTTTAGCTCACCACTGTAGTAGACCTTCCTGTGGTCTTTGGACAGACTCAAGCCTTGACCCAAAGTCTTCTTGTCAAAGTACAGGTTTGATCTAAATGCACTGAGCACCTGGTGGTTCTCTGGGTCGACATGAGTCAACAGGGATCCACAGAACTGGCTCACCTGTTCCATCAGTTTTTCACCACTCTGTCTTATCTCTTGAAGAACTTTGTCTCGGTCACTGCCAGGCTCCAACCCTTGTCTCAAATCCACAGCCTTGGCCTTCTGTAAATCCTGATGCACCTGAGAGTACATCTGCAGGAATCTGAAGGCGTCCTCCTCTGTCTTTGCAGCTTGCAAGCTGTTCTTGCTGGTTTTGATCGACACCATTCGAGCAGAAACGGAAGTCTGGACTCTGGTCAAGGCGAGGTCTCTCAGGTTGGTCACGGCCTCAATAAGACGGACACTGGAGCGGCCCAGTTTCTCTCTTTCACTCTTCTCCCACTTTTCCAGACTTGTATGTTCACCACCACTCTTCACCTGTAAGGCCTGCTGCTCCACTTGGAGCTTTTCCATGAGCTCTTTGTGGGCAGTAGGGAAAGTCTTCATGTTATGCAGGCGATGCTGGTCTTCAATGGCACAGGAAACACAGACACAAGTCAAGTCATCCAAGCAGTAGTACTCGAGGAGTTTGCCATGTTTGGGGCATTTAGTGGTCCCAGCTAAGCCTCCGTTTCCTGAGGATATGGGCTCAGTCAGAGGATGAGTCTGCAGTAAGACTGGAGTGGTCAGATGGGCCTGAAGGTGCTGGACGCACATAGAGATCTCACATTTCATGCAGGTCTTCCGTGCAGGTTTCCTGTCCTTCTCTGTGCACATATCACAAAAGATGACGTGACGGTCCTTAGGCAGATTGTTGGACATGTTTTCAAAACAGGAAGTGCTGGTTTAGTCGATCTTTGATGTTGTTTAGACCTTTATAATGTCCCCAGTTGTCTTTTCAGAGGATGAGATAACGTAGCTGTCTCTATGTTCGAGTCTCCTCGTCCCTGCTGTGGCTGCTCCTAGTTTACCACAGTTTCATTTCTGCTAAAGTCAGCAGTCGGGGGGTGGGGTCGCACTGATAAGGCTTCAGCCTCCTTATGATGTCTCGTTGGTAAAGTTAAGTTTCATTTACACAGAAACAGGAGCAACAGCCATAGGAGAGGTGATTCGTTTTCAACATAACAGTCACACCCATTTACATTAAAAAACATAATCGACACTATTTTTTAATGCTTTTTAGGGTTTGTTTGGCATCTGTTATCTTATTTTTGTCTTATGTAATGTTTATGTAATGAGGCCTGAATACAAAATGGCACTTTCTCACAAGAATGCTTCACTATTCTCTTAGATAAAAGGTATTCAGAGTTGTTGTTGTTGTTTTTTTTTTTTTTGCAAATTTTTCATAAAAAATACATTTTTAAATATCTTTGAGAATAGGGGATTTAAAACATTTAAGTCACTGATAGCTCATAAACCAAATAAAGACTTCAAATATTTATAGGTGGGAAATTCCTAATGACTCACATCTGCTAGATATGTTTTTCACAACCTCAAATAGCAGAATCATTTTATATCCAGACTTTATTCTGAGATATTGAACCTAGTTAAGCTTGCCAGTTGAAGACATCTTGGTGTTCCCTGCTTAAATGTGTAATAAATAATAAACTGTGGGATGAGATTCTATGACTGCCCTGCAGAATTTCAGTTGTCATCAGATGAGGAGTACCAATTTCACCTTCTGCACCATGTGTACACATCTCCGTATATCTACAGTAAATAGAAAGCAGGAATGTCACCAGACAATCCCAAATGTAAATCTCATAGAGGCCCCAGGTTGCATTGTTTGTGGAAATGTGAAAAAAAGATGTTTTAGGGAGGTTTGTGCAGACGTTACTACAGCAGTTAGCCAGCAGGTGTCAGTAAGTTCAAGTCTTTGTCTGCTTGGAAAGCTCCTTCTATCTCTCAGAAAACAGGAAGACCTGGTCTAGTCTGTATTGGTGCTAGCAAGGAGAGCAATAATGATGAAATGGATCATGGATAAACTGTTGCTATGTGGAAGTCTGTGATCTCAGAGATTGTAAGCCTGGAAAACTTGGGCACTATGCTGATGGAAGGACTCATCTTTTTCTGCAGAAATGGTGGAGGCCAGTGGAACTTTTGAGACGTGACTATAATCTGGATCTTAGTAGATAACAGTGGACATTTAAATCTTTTTTTGGGTTTAGTATAATGGACACAACATTTTGGTTTACTTTGCAAGTACAGTGTCTTATTTAATTTTCTTATCTATGTCACAGCACATTTTATTACATGAATCATCCAGTCTTGTAGTATTATTTTTTTTGTGTTAACTCTGCCCTGTTGCATTTCTTAAAATTCAATAAACATAATTTAAAAAGAAAGAAATAAAGAAAATATAAAACTAGAACTACTGCCTGTGGTTATATACCTCCACAGAGCTTCCAATCACTAGACAGTTAAAGTACAGCGGTGGGTCAAGAGGAAGGACTGGGGTGTTTTCTGTGATAGTGTGATTCTAGAAAAGGATGAACATGAGGCCCAATGACCTCTGACCTCCTACATTTCTCAGGTCATACTTAAATGAGAGTAAATATTTGTGCAAAGTTTGAAGAAAATGCCTCCAAGCTTTCTTGAGATATCATATTTAAAGATAGGGTGGACATCAGGCTCATTGACCTTTGCCTCTGACATCCAAAATCCAATCATTTTACTTTAAGATGGAGTCAACATATGTACAAACATTTAAAGAAAGTCCCTCAAAGCATTCTTGAGATGTCTTGTAAGAGACACATATGCCACTTGACCGTGACCTTTTATCTACAAGGTATAATAATTGTATTCCTGTTTCAGGATGAACAATGCCTTTGGCCAGAGCTATCTCTGGTGTGGAGGCATAATAAGCTTTAATTGAGGACAGAAAACACTAATGACAAGTGTACTGTAAGAAAAATCACAAGTAATTAACCAGTAATTGAGGTGACTTTTCTGTATTGTGAAGAGGGAAAAACATTTTTTTTCTAAAACTTTTGATGAATGATAGGTTCTGTTTTCATGAAGTAAAGTTTATGGGTTTACAATTCACTTTAGTTTTTAAGACTTTAGTGAATATGGGTTACTTTTGACCTTTGTGACAAGGGGGATATGCAGAATGTTAGAGGAGCAGTCTGTCAAACTGGGAATTAAGACATCTAACAGTCAGAATGAAATGGCAACGCTAGAAACATGGTGCTGCCAGATGGCAGTCTGTGAAGGAGAAACCTTCTTATGAATGAATAAAAGGCTAGATAAGTCAATAAAATAGAAATAATTATTATATTTTCAAGTGATTCTTCACTGATTTACATTTTAAGTCCCAGTTTACCAAGTTTGTTTAACTAAACACTTCTAGATATTACACACTTTACTTTCAAAACAACACAAGGATAATAGAGCCACACTTTAAACTCATTTTACACACTTTTCTTTTAATTATTTTCACTGTCAATAACTGATATTTACATGAATGGAATGAAAACAAAGATATAATGCTGGTAGTTTTTAGTGGGCCATATTCCACATTTATTTTATCTATTTTCTCTTATTGCACATATGAACAAGGAAAAACAATAATAAAACAAGGATTAAAATACAAGCAGTGCATGATAATTTGGAAAGAAATAACAAAAACTGAAGAAATGTGTAGTAGAAGCTAAAGAAACCAATATGAATTCGATGATGAGAGGATAATAGTATATAATAGTAAAAGTCAATACTGTACAGTTAATGAAAAAAATGTTAAGATAGAAATGTAGAAATAAGTTAGTCTATCTTAAGAGCCAAGTTGCATCAAGAATATCAATAAGCTGCAAATTTACCCCAACTGCAGAAATAGAAGTTATTAAATATTACTGCTACTTTGATAACCATTATTTTATGATTAAAAACCTTGCACAAAAGATTAGATTATTTCTTATTTTAAATCATATACCATTGGAAAGTCTGTTTATTTCCCTTTTAAATTGTAAGGAACGTGCATTTATGGGATGAGCAGCAGAGCTGAGTATGTGGGTTGTGCTCATGAAAAATTAGCCAAAATCTTCCCTGCCAATGCCAAACAGCGTATTTTGCTGTTGCGACTATTTTTTTAAGCTTCAAATAGCCCAGGTGTTGGCAATCAGGTGTCATGGGCCCTGCTACAGTGGCCAGTAGGTTCTACACCGGGGGAATGAGTCTTGACATCATTGGATGCAATCTCGATGCAGAGAGATATCAAGATGTGATTCTGCAACCAGCAGCAATCCCCTCTCCACAATCTAGGACCGAACTCTATCCTCCAAGATGGCTACTTGATGACAAGTTTTCATGGATGCAACCCACATACTCAGCTCTGATGCTCACCCCACAAATGCATGTTCTTTACAAATGTGGCACCATTTAAAAGGAAAAACAAGAAGGCTTTCCAACTGTACAAGGTCTATTACCAAGGGACATTGTTAGAACAAAGAAATAATCCAAATACACATGTCCTTACCTTTTGTGTTAGGTTCATTAAGTTGTAAAGTAGAAAAAGTGATTCATTTTCAGGTCTTGTATTCAGTTTCCCCAAAAATGATTTGCTTTGTCACGATTGTACTGTTCTACTCTTTGCATGAAACTGTGCTGAATTAATTTTTGGGTGTATTTATGACAAGGGTCTGTGTGAGCCAGATAGCTGACACTGGCAGACTAGACCCGGTTCACAAGCTAGGGTTGAAGATGACTGTTGTGGTCCACTATGATATTGATCCACAAAATGGAAAAGTCTTGTTTCAGGTGTCCATTACAGAAGCTCACAGAGCACCTCAGTGTTTTGTGAGACACCTATATTTTTTCCACAGCCACAAGTTTGACTTTGGTAAGAGTAATGTCCAACAAAGTTGGGTTTATTGTTCCAAGGACAAACGCTCCCACATGAGCATTTCCACTGCTTAATCCATGAATGTGTCTTTGCTGATGAAAGCTGAGGTTCTGTTGCTCTTGCGTTAACTGGGGTACTTTTTGACTCTTCCATTTCAAAACCAACAAAAGGAACCAGAGGGAAGCTTTGAGGACTGATTTTCATCGTGACGATCTGTCTTTTCTGATGTGGCCCAGTGACGCTGTAGAAGGACAATGAGTCACGATGGCTCCATAACACTTCCACTTTTTTCGGTCGGTCCACTTGTGTTGCCGTGTCTCTACCAGGAGAGTTGAACACTTCAAAGTAGGTGTTGCGTGTTGTAGTCTGGTTGTAGCCACGTCTTACTCTCCCATATGACTTGCATGTCTCATAATATCCATCATTAAATGCTGTTTTCAGAGCTTTGAGCTGGTTGTCTTTCCAGCATAGTCCATAGATGTCTCCTTGTACTGATTCCCTTGTGTAATTTTGGTTGCACAAACCAACAGTCCAATCACACTCACTGGAGAGACTGATCACCCATCTGTGAATGCCATGATCTGTGGAAGACTCTGTGTCCTGAATAAGAAAAGTGAAGGGAGTTTTTCTCCCCTGCCAGCCACTGTAGAAGACCTTCCTTTTGTTTTTGGAAAGAGACATCCCTGGACCAAAAGTCAGTGGGTCAAAGAAAGGGTCCGACTTAGAGGCACCTACCACCAGGTGGTTCTCAGGGTCAACATGAGTCAACAGGGGTCCCAAGAAGAGGCTCCCCTGCTCCATCAGTTGTTCACCACTCTGTCTGATCTCTTGAAGAAGTTTGTCTCGATCACTTCCAGGCTCCAATCCTTGTCTCAAATCCACAACCTTGGCCTTCTCCAAATCCTGATGCACCTGAGAGTACATCTGCAGGAATCTGAAGGCGTCCTCCTCGGTCTTTGCAGCTTGCAAGCTGCTCTTGCTGGTTCTGATCGATGCCACTCGAGCAGAGACCGAATTATGGACACTGATCAAGGCGAGGTCTTGCAGGTTGGTCAAAGCCTCGATGATATGGACACTGGAGCGGCCCAGTTTCTCTCTATCACTCTTCTCCCACTTTCCTAGGCTCATACTCTCATCATCAGTCTTCACCAGTAAGGCCTGCTGCTCAGCTGTTACTCTCTCCATGAGCTCTTTGTGAGCAGTGGAGAAAGTCTTCATATTGTGTTTGCTGTGCTTGTCTTCAATGGCGCAGGAAACACAGACACAGGGCAAGTCATCCAAGCAGTAGTACTCGAGGAGTTTGCCATGCTGGGGGCATTTAGTGGCTGTAGCTAAGCCTCCGTTTCCTGCGGATAAAGGATCAGTCAGAGGATGAGTCTGCAGTAAGGCTGGAGTGGTCAGATGGGCCTGAAGGTGCTGGATGCACTTTGAGATCTCACACTTCATGCAGGTCTTCCGTGCAGGTTTCCTGTCCTCCTCTGTGCACATGTCACAGAAGATGACCTGCTGCAGGTTCTGACGTACCTTGCCAGACATGTTTAGACCCAAAGAGATCTTAAAATGAAGTCCTTCTTAAAGAAAATATCGACTCTGAAATAAGTAGCCTACCTGGGAATAGCGCCAAAATTGGCTATTTGCCTTCAGCTGGTCTATCAAGTCTGGAACAGCTCTACTTTCCCAGCTCTTATATAGCAGCACAACAGCGCCAGACTTATCAGCCCTGCTGCTCATAAAAGTCTGTACTTGACCTTATCATTTAAAGAATGATAAAACCGCAGGACTCTGTCTGCTCTGACATCAAAATTACATGTACATATATACACATAATTATTTTTAAAAACCATGATTAGAAACATACTGAATTCAGGTGAACCTAAAAGATGAAAAAATGAAGAGAATATGTTACTTACTTATTTATTTGTTTATTCTGTTTTTTTGCATAAAAAGTCAATGTTTTTGGACAAAAACAACAGAATATACAAGAAATCAAAACTTAGAATTTCAGAGTTTAATAAGTTGGAATTTTACATGAAAAAAATGAAAAAAATTCAAGTTTTAAAAAGTCTTCGATTTTGACACTACAAAGCTCAAAAATGTAGGTTTTTAAATAATAAATTTACAACAGTGTAATGTAAAACATTTAAAAGAGGCAAAACTGAAAACAGTGGTTGGATTTTCAACTTCTTAGACTCAAAAATTCTACATTTTGGTTTACATACATTAAAAACTTTTAAAGTACTAAAAAATCCTTTTTTCTTTAAACTCAATGACTTTTAAAAGTTGAGAATTTTGAGTTGATTTAACAGATCCCCCTTTTCTTGATCAATAACAACTATTGAAATCTGAAAAATAAATGTTAATTCACAAAAAATTAAAGATGTAACAATCAACAGTGTCATGCTATGGTTTAAGGAGTGACTCTTTTGAATGATACATTTTTAGCCTGTTTCACTGGAGATGAGCAGAAACAAAACCCCCAGTCACACTTTAAACACCTTACGGCAGGGGTCATCAAGTACATTTGCACAAGGGCCAGATTTAGTCTTGACTCTCTCTCTGGGCCCGGACTTCCAAATAAAGAAAAAAATAAATCAATATTTTGTTCTGATTAACATATTATTTTATAAGTAATTGTATTTTCTTTCAAATGCAGGACATTTTTTGGCATTACCAGTGAGATCCATCCCAATCTATAATGCCATACAAGGAGAGACGCATGCCCACAGAATTTGCCTGGCTCCTGCCAGTTTTGGGGGCTTTTTCACTATTTTGCTATTAGCTATGTTTGCAATATTTTGCCATATTTTATGCATTTTTGATACTTTATGCCACTTTTAACTCATTTTTTGCCATTCTTTAACTCATTTAAATCATTTTTCTTGCCTGTCTTACCATTTGTGTCATGCCATTATCCATTTTTGACACTTTTTGTCTATTTTGCCACTTTTCATTACTTTTTCAACCATTTTTGCCACTTTGAACCCATTTTTGCTAACTTTTTGACCCTTATACTGATGGTTTACCAAATTTTAACCCATTTTCACCACATTATCGGTCCATTTTTGCCAGATTTAACACATTTTTTAAAGAATATTTACAAGTGAATTGCTGTAAAAACAGATCATTCCAAAACTATTTGGTTATTAATTGCTTTTGGGGTGGATTTAACAGCTGCAGACATTTAAAGCCTAAGGATACTCTTAAACCCCCAACATTTTCTTTTCCTGCTTTTCTGAATTTAGTGATCTTCTGGGGTCCAGACAGGAAACTTTGGGGTGCCTGATTTGGCCCCCGGGCCGCCAGTTGATGATCACTGCCTTACGGTCTTATAATGTAGGAACCCCACGCCTTCATTAATATAATTTAAAATTATTCAAATATCTTATTTATATTGCAAGGGACTCGTTGTCATAAATTAGCTTTTACTTGCTGATATTGGCCATAATTAAACTAGGTAACCAGTGGATAGTTAACTAGCTAGAACGCTAGCTAAATCGTTACCCATAGACATAATATACGACCGTTACCAACCACCAACTGACGTCAGAGCTTATGCTAACGTTTCTGAAGGCGCCGACGCAGCTCAATCGATCGCAGAGGGCAATCGATAACTTTAAAGCCTATTGTATGTTACTGTGCGCACGGTAAGCCATCTTAGACTGCTTAAGTAGTGATAAAAAATATCTGACTTCGGGGTTTAGCAAGTTAACCGAAAATAGCCAACGTAAGCTAGCAAAACAATTTTAACCAAATTTATGCTAGCAAAATGATACTGCCATTGCTTTGATGAACGGGAGGTAGTTAATACTTTTTACAACCTTATCAGCACTGCCGAGGTCAACTAAGATAAGTAAATGTATGTTCTTTTTCAACAAAGTTTTAAAATTCCTTTTTAAAAATGGCTTTTAAATTTGCATTGAAACATTTCAACTACTATAGTGCTAAAAGAGTCCAATGAAATGCAGAAATGACAGTCCTCAATAAAAATAGGTAACTTTCTGGTTACTGAGTTTTGGTGCTTTTATTATCTCTTTATGAAATACTTTTGCTTAGAAGTACAGTCATTTGCCCAGTCTTGTTTCAGAAACTATTTATTTTCATTATTGCTTCACTTTTTCATAATTATCTTTGTAGATAAACCTGTGATGTTTTACAAAAGTATATCCTCTTAGTAAATTATTATATTCATGTTTTTTTTTTTTAAATCACCACTACAGATGATGACGACAAGGCAGACAGCTGATGGAGGACACACCATTCTCAAACAAAAGACACCAGACGCTACTGGAGAAACTTTTTCTGAAATAAACATTACCCCAGTGACTCTCACCCTGGACCAGAGCAGTGCCATATGTCTGCCTGTTACTTCTGAAAATCAGAGGCTAATATGGGTTTGCTCAAACCAGGTGGAACAGCACCTGAGTGGTGCAGTGGAGCTGAGAAAGGCCTTTGACCGATTTCCCTATCCGACACAGAAAGAGATGACTGCACTGGCGCAGCGCTGCTCCCTGCACCCTGACCAGGTGAAAGTATGGTTCATGATACAGAGGCTTCGCTTTGGCGTCAGCTGGGACTACACAGATATCCTGAAGGTTCGGAGGCAGCTTCAGTCAAATCAGGGAAAGGAGAAGACAATGGCTAAAGAGGGAAAAGCTGACAGTGGAGAGAAAACGACACAGAAAAGGAAAGCTAAGGAGTCAGGGGGAGGAAAGGTGAGGGGAGAGATGAGGAAGGAACAAGGTTCAAGTGAAGAAGGAATGATTGGAGAAAATGTGAGGGCTAGTGAGCAAATGGAGAAAACAGCGACGCTGGAGCAACAAATGAAGAAAGAAAAAGACACAAAAGTAGCAGGAGACAAAAAGAAAAAGCAGAAATGGGTGATTTTGCCAGGCAATATTGGGGAGAAGAGACAGAAACAAGAGGATGGAGATGAAGGGATGCCCTGCCAGAGCTTTGACCAGCCTCTACTCACTGACAGCCAGAGCACACCCCTGAAGAGAACTGATGCTGACCCATCTCCCCCCCCAAATAATGACATGACCCCTGAAAATACAAAAACAGAGCCTAAGCTTGATGGAGAACTGCATGCAGAGTCATCAAACCTTGATGGTACTGTCACTGATGTTGACAAACTTAAAGCACTTATAAATGGGAATGGCAAGAATGATAGCGCATGCACTAGCCCTGCTGGCTTCCGCTACTATGCAAAGACAAAGTCTCAGGTGGCAATGATGAGGGTGGCTTTCTTGCACTGCCAATATCCAGACAGTGAAGACTACGAACAGCTGTCCACGCTGATCGGCGTCCCCCGCTACTTGTTGGTCCAGTGGTTTGGAGACACACGTTATCATATAAAGAGGGGAAGGCCGCGCTGGATGAGTGCAGAGCAGCACAGCCAAGCATTAGCCAACGTCAAGTACAGGCAGTGTCTCAGAAAGCTGGTGAAAGTGCTGCCAATCAAACCCAGAGAGAGAATATTGTGGAGAGCGACGTTTGGTGAGCAAGAGCCTTAAGACTAAAAGGTGATGCAGAAGTCTTGATGACTTAAGAGTTGCATTATTGTTTTTTTCCTTTCATCTTCATGTTGACAACTAAGTTGGACACTTGTTTTGTTATCTGTTTCATGTGAAATATTTTTTTTATTGTGGTTATTGTGATTTTAAGAGAGTTTGTTTTCAAGTTGTTCTTATTGTCGTTCAAGTCAAAGACCTGTTTTTCAAACCAGAATTATTTTGTTGCATGACCATTGAAAACATTGAAAAACAAAAAAACAATTACATAAAGCAGTGTTCCAGATCAAATAACACAATTTTCAGTTGTTTTCTATCACTTGTTGATAGGTTTTACCTGTATAATACAAAATAAACAAAAATACAGTTCAGCTCTTGTATGTCTTTTGTAAAACATTGCACATCAACTCAAAAAGTGCAGCACAAGCAATGACTTATTCTCTCGCCATCCAGACTGTGCCTGTCTAACTAGGTCATTTTCATTTCTGTAGCATCATGTTTAATAGGCTGAGGTTTATTCAAAACATTTAGGATTGACTCTCTTAACATATACCACCCTAAAACTAGTACAGGAGCCACACACCACAAAAACACTGTTTACTTCATTTTACAGCTACACTGATCTCTTTGTGCTCCATCAGTTCCAGCTGGCTGTGTATTCCCCCCTCTGTGGCTGCCAAAGCTCTGCTCCTTCGATAATGCGGCGTATCATAGAGGCGGAGGTGATAAGCAGGTGCCCAGCAGCTTGTAGGAGGGTGGAGGCCAAACGTAGGGTTTCCCTGTTAAAAAAAAAAAAAAGGACCAAGATAAAGTGACATCAGTACGATAAGAAAGGAGGTATGTAATCTCTGGCACTGTGCTCTAAATTTGGACCTTGAACAAGCTTATTGCCCTCTGATGTAAGCCTTTAAATAATTATTTCTCATGTAATTTAATGGGGAAATAAGATTAGATAGACAAAGGATGTAATGACAAGTTTTAAGGTACTTTTGAGTGTTGCAGTATTGTTAATGTTACATTTTCATTGCAGTACTTTTGCTATTTTTATCCAAAACTTTTCTGTGGACCTATAAAACCCAGTGTGCCATTTAAGATTTAACCTGTTCAATGAGTTTTGGCTTGTGGGCCAAAACAAGTATCTTATACTGATCTCTGTCAGATTGCATGTGTTTACAGCCACTCTAAAACTTACCAGAGATCTTTTTAAAAACGTTTTAAGCTTGAAAGAGGTCAAAGAAGAGTGACAAGTTTATGTGTATTTCATAAAATACCGCACTAAGAGAAGCAAGGCTTGAAAAAGGTTGTTTGATATGAAGTCTTTGTATTTTAAAGTCAAAAGAGAACAAAGACATTTGAAGCTTTTTCTTTCATCAGAGCTGTGCTTTAAATAAACAATGAAGTTAGCAATGTAGCTTGATCATGGCCTGTCAGGGGATGAAATGGAGCTAGAACTCAAGCCCTACATGTTATAAGGAAGTCAGTGTAGAGCAGTTAAAACCAAAGCAATATGTTAATTCAAGCTTTTTTCAAAGAGGACAAAATCTGTTATTAAACAGGATTGCTTGATCATGCAGGGTGTTATTTTCTGCAGAATGAGGACTCTTTAAGTAGCGTCTCTATTATGTCTTTTACCCCTCTCCTTACCTGAGGATCTTCTTGGGTCCTAGACACTGAAAGTCAGCACTCACTGAGTACAGGCCCTGAAATGTGGCCTTAACACTCAGGGAACCAAAGAGGTCTTTGGGGCTGATCCTATAAAGATCAAAAGTGACTCGAGCTATGTCTCTCCCGGTCCTTGGCTTGTTGTGGTCCTGAGATTTGAGTGCGACTGCACCCTGTGGGGATCAAAGACAAATATCACATAGGTTAAAAATTTGTGATAGGCTTAATTCATTCAAAATAAATCATGCAAAGATTTTTAAAAAGCCAATGAGAGAAGTACAAATGAGGGTAAATTGTCAAAACATTTCAAATCTTAGGTCAGACATACAGCTGGTGGTCTCCATGTCTGTCCGGGCTCCAGGGCCATGAGCATGGTGTTGTCTGGCAGGGTCATGAGGAACTCGTCTGAGTCCACCTCTGTGCCGTCCTCCTCACAAACCAGAGACAGAGATAACGCAGAGAGGGACAGCAGCAACGCCTGGCACACCTGCAGCACAGAAGTAGCTTTTTGTAATGTGCGCTGAAGACAGACATGCTTCATTTGTTTTCTTGAATGTAAATTTGCTTGGCTATAGATAGTGAGTATTTCTAGGTTTCTGAGGGAGAAAGTATCACTTATTAAGACCTTTACACATAACCCAGCTTTCAGTTCACATGTCTTGTAAATGGGCAGGAACAAAGCCTTATTATGCATGATTAAAAACATGGAAAATTATATTTAAACTCATTTGTTATACTAAAGAATTTCTTAACATAGCCTGCCTTCAGTGCTACCCCATATAAACCAAAATCAAATCCTAATATATGTAATACATGATATATATTGATGCATGAAACATATATATATATCTTTTTCTGTACAGAAATAAATGCTTCTCACTATAGAGTTGTAATCCTTGATAAGACTATAGAAAAGAAAAAATCACAATATTGAAACTTCTTAGATACAACAAACAACAAATCACAAGTTCTTAACATCCAGTAATTGGTAGTTTTATGTTTTTAATTATCAAAAAGTCCAGCCAGACTTCTACACACTGTCTAAATAAAAAAAAAAAAAAAAAAATTAAAAAAAGCATGTATATTAATGTTATCACAATTTCTATATATCTATTTTTTTCTCATGTCAACTCAAACTGAATGTAATGCCAAGCCCATCTGAGACCAGATCAACATGAGGCATGGATTACCTTTTTCCATTAGTTATTTATTGTTGTTAATTAGAGGTTTTATTTAAAGATGGCAACTGCGTCTGTGAAAACCACTCAAAATTTGACCAAAAAGTCATGACTGAGTGCCTGCCGCCAAATTTGAGTGAAATCAACCCTGGCTAAAGTGACTCAAGTTTGGCCAAAATGTCATGACTGCAAAACTGTCCCAAAATCCCAAGATCTTGGGGGACACGATTCAAATTTGCTAAAAAAAATGATAACTGCAGACCTGTCCAGCTCAGCTGAAACAACTAAAAACTGGATCAAAAGGTCATGACTGCAGATCTGTTGCAAAATTTTAGAAAAAAATATACCCTGGTAGAAACAACCCAAAATTTAAGCAACAAGTGATTACCACAGACCTGAAGGCAAATTAGAGCAAAAACCTTGACCCTGCTGGGGAAATTGGTCAAACTCTTACAAAAAAGTCGTGACCGCTGACCTGTCTGCTACAACAAGCAAAAAAAAAAACCAACAACAAATCTTTGGCTTGAACAGACAAATATTTATTCATTCATACATTTAAGAATTAAACACAACTTTAATAACTGAAGGTAATTAATCCAAGGGTCTGTTAATATTATTTTTTTTTTTTCTGTTATTTTTCATTGATAACAAGATTACATTTAATATGACTTGTGAATTTAAATATCAGTGTACGGTCTATGAAACCACCCTAACTTATGACTACACATGTCCCTGTATTTGACTTAATTAGAGCTCTATTGAGGCAAACAGTTACTAAAACAGTTGAAAACAACAACTTATTTATATTTGAGATAGATACATAGAGATTTAAGCCAGGAACCTTCTAGCTGTGAGGTGAAAGCACTAATCACTGTGCCACCATGCCTATAGCTTGAAAATGAATCTTGAATGCTGCTCGTTTCCTTGAGTCCGGCTTGTTTTATTTTAATTTTGTTGTCTATCATTTATCCATCAATTTTGACTGAATTTTACTCCAGTTGAATTGTTCCTTTTTTTCTTTTAATTGTTTATGTTAGATTGCATAATTTATATTTTGATACAACCCTGATTCCCAAACTATTTCGATGTCGTGTTACACTTTAAAGTTGTGTTTCTGTACATATCAAATTTTACAACTGTAAAAGACAGGACTTAAATGTTACAACTGATAAACTTTCTTGACAGTCGGTATGCTTGAAATTTCACTTTTATGTTTTTGTTTGTTTTATAAGTGACTCCTAATTTTTTTTTTGAAAGGCTGCTAATCCCAAAGGAGCTTTGACCTTATCTTGAATGTTTTCCATTTCTCACAGTCACCCTCACCCTCTCTTTCAGCTCCTCCAGGGTCCCCGCTGTGATGCCCTTCCTCGTCGTCCTGTTGTGACCACAAATTCTGAAAGGACGCTGAGTTGGAGACCACACACGCTTTGATACAGATCTGAGGAAAGAAAGGAAAAGTAAATAAATGTTGAATGTATTTTCTCTTTCAAGGTTTAAAGTTGCATTGTTGAAAAGCACAGATGTTAGTAATTACCAATGAGATTATATCAGCATACTCAAATGTGCTTTAAATAACCCTTTAAATACAGGATTATACAACAAAATTGGATTCTGTTAAATATTCCCATGTATACATATTTTCTTAAATATTTTCCTGTTTACTCAACGTATCAAATATGAAAATTCTTTTGTTTTATAACATGAAGAAACTGCCACCACCTCATCCAAAGTAATCATTTAAACTGTTAAATCTAATTACAAAACATAGCTATTAACTTTAAAATGCCTACTTAAAGTGGGGCTCCAATGGCCACCCAATCTTGTTTATGTTGTCAATAAACAAACGACCAATCAGTCAATCAATAAAATGTCAACAGTACTAAAGTAATTCTTCACTTACTTGATAAATGAAGAGGTGGTGTCCATGGTTGTCAGTTTCTTGTCCTGTCTTTTCACTGAATTAGTTTTCTTTTTATCGTGTTTCAGCGTAGCAAACTGTAATGTAATGTCAGCGCTGCTTGTGATTGACCCAGCAGCTGGACTTTGCTACTAACCTGGTGATAACACAGATACAGAACAGTACAGGGCAAAGATCATCCAAGCCTCTGAATGTGTTTTAGTAAGAGACATCCTTTCTTTATCTGTCAGCTGGTTTTATAGTGTGACTGATACTGTTTATTTGGGGTTAACATCAACAATTATATCTACGGGGTAAAATACTCTATTTGAGCTCTGTGACCACAATGTGTCTTTGCATTCCTCTTTAGTATTCTCTAGTGAACAAACCATGCAGTAAAACTTAATATATAATGACTGAAAGCGTCTTCAGTAGAACTCAAAGAAATCGTCATCTCTTTAACTTGAGTAAAAGTTGCAGTACCACACTAGTAGAAGTCTCCCATTAAAAAAATACATAAGAAGTAACTCAGATCAAAACTACAGGGGAGGATTGGCACAACCCCATTTGTGCTCTGGATGTCCTTGCATATTACCAGGGGCATGGGAAAATGATCTGTTAAAAAAATAACAGTCCACACCTTTAAGGCAGAGTCAAGGAAGATATGGCGAGAAAGCTCAGCCTAGGGTATTGTGCGGGCAGGTAGTAGGCTTGCAAGGAGCCCCTTGTTGTGCTGTGGATGTCCCAAAGGCCCAAAAACCGCCACTGGTCTTCGGGCGTATCACCAGTGGTGAAAAGGCCCGGGACAAAGGAGATGCCATCTAGTCTGACCTTGGCTGATAACATGTTGGCAAGTGTTGAGCTTGACTCTGGCTACCCCTGTCCCCTCTCCAGCCCCAGTTTGTGGCACATCAGACCCCTCAATGCCCTACATGTCTAAAACTTATGCACATGACTGTTATTTAGTTTTATTTGTTTTAAGTTGTGAAAGTTTTAAAATATTGATTATATGTAAAAATAATTGATTTTGGGCTAAACCTTATACTTAATAATTTGAAAATGTACCAGTTATCCAGCAGAAATATTCTCTGGCGAATATAAAGCTGAGCAATAGTGGTTGGTCAGTTAATAGGCCAAACATCCACCTGTTTTGTTTTATTCTTTTTTTAATTCTACAAGTGGAAAACTTGTGGAAAAACGTCCTACTATTCACCACATTAACAATGAGCTGCCTTCAGTATCCATGGCTACCGAGCCTGCACTGTCAAATACAGGGTGGACGCTACTAATACATGATTTAAACACAAGTATCTTACGATATTATCGATGCTGTTCTGCCATTTCTGAACCGCTGTAGTGGTAAAAGTTCTGTTAATACTTCTTTTACTTCATTTATTCCCTTAGTCTCATATTTTTCTCAAATTCTGTCTCACATTTTGTGTTATTTTTATCTATTATTCTTCTTAAATGAGGCGGGAACAACCGCCGTCGTCATTTCCTGAGATAAGTTTAGATGCGCTTGATTCGTACGCCATAGATCGCCCATTTACGGGGCTTCTTGTACTACTATTCGCTTAATACCAAACGTTCAAGCACCGCCATTTTGGAACACGCGCATGTTAGATTCGAGCTGCTAAATTTATTGTCAAGAAGGCGGGAGGATGAGAAGCAGAACTTTTGACAGACGTGTTGCTAGCTTTGATAATGTGTAAACAAAAATAGCGACTCTTGTGTTAAAGACTAACTGCTTCCAGATATCATAGGAGTTGATTCATTTTGTTATAAACTTTTCCGGTGTATCAGCTTCGAAACTTTTTCGGAAAGCACTTCGGTTAATTTGCGAAGATATAGTTTCCTAGCATCAAGTTTGAGTCATTTCGGTTGCCTAGCATTAGCTTTTCTGACTTGGGCTGACGGAGTGGAATGGCCACAAGAAAACCGAAGCATGATGGTAGGTATAAATAGCTGTTACGTAAAGTTTTTTTTTAACTGTTATAAATGTTATGAGGTTTATACAGTGATTTGTTGATCTAAACGCTCCCGTGATGCTTCGTCACAGACAGGGTCGTAGCCAGCACGGTAACATTTTGCGTTAAAACCGTAATCAAACGAGATGATTACATTTTCTCTATCCATATGTTATAAGTAAGCTGAACATGTATGTCCCATGTACTCTGTCTCCTGCACAGATGCCAGCCTTCCCTTTGCTGCTCTCCAGCTGCTGGCCCCGCCTGTTCGCCTGGTGTCTGCAGCCCTCTGGAAGGTGATGAAGCAGAGGGATGTGATGCAGTACGGGGTCCTGGAGCAATTTGTGACATCGGCCTGTGAGACTGTCCCAGGGCTGCTCACTGTGAGACACCAGGGCAAGCTGGCTCTTGGGCTGAGAGGACGGGTGAGTTTTCCAGAGAAGAGATTAAGATTTTGTTCTGGGTCCGACTGTATTACTTTTCATCCTAAAACCTGTTGCAACTGCTATATGCAAGTTCTGTCCTAAGTTTCGGTGTAAAATACACACTGGATTCTACACTGAAATCAGTTAAGTTCTTATTTAGCCTAACTTTGTTGTACCACAAGAGGTAAGGTTAATGTTCCCTTTTAAGTGTAACGTCAAAAATATCTAGAATACGGTTGCAGAAATTACATTTTAACTTCATTTGACCAATCAGATCAAATTTATACTGCAGTTAATCAACAAACAGCAACTTAAGTGTATGCAAAATATGACAAAGCATTGTGTTTGGGTGCTGGTGCAACACTTTAAATGTTAGTACTGTAAGTTAGAACCAGGCTACCTTTGAACTTATGCTTGGCTGATGCACCTCCTGTGTCTTTCCAGTACATCTTGGAGCTGTGTTTGACACAGGCGGATGAAAAGGTGATAATGACAAATCTGGAAAGGATCCGTGCTCCTGCTGCCCTGACACTCTCCTCTGCTGCTACTGCGGTAAAAAGAATTTTCATGTTCAGAGTCATGTGACATCTTGTATATTTTTGAGCTTTTAGCAAAAATGTCTCTAATATCTGTGTTTTTATGTTAGCAGAGACAAATAAATGTTCATATCAGCCACTGCTATTACAGAATTTGAGTGCTGAAATACTACTTTAACTTTTAATAGTACTGTATGATTTAAAAACTGTCAATACATTTGTTTTCAAGTGTAATTTTGCTATTTGTCTTCCAGAAGAGAGATGTTAAAATTGTTAAAACAGCTGAAAGTTTCCACTTATTGGTTCATACTCTGCTGACAGACACAGAAGAGCGAGAACATTTTTTCAGGGTGAGTCACAACTTTTTTTTGGACTCAGTTGTCATCATATCTTAGTTGTATGTTAAAATTTGAGATTCTCTGTACTTTTCTTAACTGACAGGAGGAGTTTCCTGTGGATTATGGTCCAGAATTTGACCGGGAGCTGGAGAAGCTGTTGTGGGAGTTTCTAATTCGATTGGACCAGCTGCTTCCTGTTCCCAATCTAGCTCAGGTAGACTGTCCTTTTGATTTACTGCTGTTAAAAACACAGTATATAAATTCTACCACCAGGGAACTCTCACTCAAATTAGGTAACAACTAAAAGTTTCCCTTTACATTCTGACGTGGACTGATGACAGCTTCAGAGCTCTGCAGCTCCTATTTTGCCTTTTATTACCATAAACAGTTTATTGAATTTTGTTATCCACCAATTTTTGGTGTCCAGGAGTTTATTTTGGTTGGCATGGTGTCATTCGATCTTAACTAGTATCGTATTGATATTCAAAATTTTGGTATCCTGACAAATCCACAAGACACAAACGGTTACAGTTACAAAAATTAAGATTTTTTCTTTGAAAACTATTGGAAATATTTGAAGTTATGCAAGCACTCAACTAAAATACATGTGTAACATAGGGTTAATCATTTAACTAAATATAGACGTTTTCGTGCAAAGAAATTGACACATTGTACCATTAAAGCTGTTTAAAACTGTTATTAAAATAAAGAAAGTTTGATTAAAAGAGCAAACATTTTTCTGCAGACTGTGTCGTGGCTCAGTGATGCCCCTCCTGTCCTGGAGGAGTGTGCGCGTGCAGCCACCCAACCACAGCTCCTGAAGATATTGCTGCAGCATCAAACCTGTCTGGGTCATCTGGAGACAGCAGGTACATCTTTTCTGCTTCTTGTTCAGCTGATTTTATCTCTCACTAGTTTACAAAATAATCCGTATTATCTCCATGATTTTATTTACAGCCTCCCTTCCTCCAAACATGGGAGACTCCATCCTGGAATCACTCTCACTGCCTCCTTCTGGAAGAGTCCCTTCGAAACAAACACTGGGAGAGAAAATAGTCCCTAACAGCACACAAACACAAGACAAAACACAGTTTATTGCTCCTGTTTTAGGACTTATAACTAATGAAGACGTCCCAGTTATGATTTCTGCCAGTAAAAGGACACAAAGAGGTGATGAGCTGGCCTGTTCAGAAGATGCTACAAATAAGCACTTGAAGTTCACAGCAGTAAAACAGAGGGAAAATGCTAAAGCAGGTGGAGTGAATGAAGAGGAGCAAAATGCCTCAATAAGAAGCAATGCAATGAAACGTAAGCAGCCTGACAGAAGAGACAGTGGGTCAGAGGAGGAAGAGGAGGTTTTGGGTGTGACGAGGTCTGGGAGAAGGCGGATCAGTGGGAGTTTGAGAATTGGAGCAAGGATACAAGGGAAGGGGAGAGATACGCAGAAGACAAAGGACAGCCAAGAAGATGGAGCAAAAACTCAGGACCAGGATGCTTTTGCATCTTGTAAGAGCTACCAGCCCAGAGTTGTAATCCATAAACTTCCTGATGGCACATCTTCAACAATACAGCTAAACGTTAACAAGCAGAGGAAGTCACCGGTTAAAGCAGGAACTTCTAAAAACACAAGAAACCACGCTGAAGAGCCTGACTGGGATTGTTCTGGCCTGACCGATAAAGAGTAAGAAACATGAGGAACAGCTTGTTTGACGAGCAGTCACTTAACAAAATGAAAGTCAAGAAATCGCTGTGGATACATGGCAGGTGTATAGAAACAAAAAAAAAGGGGCGGCTGTGCATGTTGTCTAGACTGGATCAAAATCTTAAAAATAAAACAAAATTATCTGATTTAGTTCAATGTTTCTGTTTTATTTTATTCTTTCTTTGCATAGTGATGTAAAAAAAAATGCAATCAACATTGTTAATATGGCAGATCATTGACTCCTTTAAATCTTTATCATTAGAATTACTTTAAAAGTTCATCAATGAAAAGTTTAGTAATATTTAAACATGAAATCTACAGCTTTATTGTTTGTGTCTACTTGACAGAAATCATCCTGTAATGAGCATAAGCATGTCCCCCTCTCAGCCACGGAGTAACACAGGTGATTTGACAAATCATGTAAATAAACAAGCACAACTTAGATGAATATCAGCATTAATAAGCAAGCATCTGCTCATTATTAATTTTGTTTTATGTTTAGAGACGTCATCCCCGTCAGGAGACGCTGAAGACTACGTAGCTGATTCAGAGGACGAGGCCACAAAGAACTTTAAAGGACGGGTATGTGTTATTTAATTTGTTTACAAAAGTGTTAGAATCCTTAAAACTTTTAAGCATATCAGGTTTTAGAAGTACACGATTTGATTAATTTCGTAAAAACCTGGTGATTTTAAGGTAAAGATGCCTTGGGAAAACGACATTCATTCCCAAAGAGAATGACTTAAGTGAACATACCATGGCTGTGTCCAAAACCACTCTCTTATCACTATTTAGTGAATATGCCATTTTGTAGTGGTGTCCGAATTCTGAGTGAGCATTGTTATTCATTATATAGTGCACTCATACTATCCCATAATGCATTTTGAAAAGTAGTGAACAGCTGATGGTCACTAGCCCAGCAATATTTACCATCATGCATCGCAGTTGCTGCTCTCAAACATAATGGACGAACGAGAGGAACACAGGAACACATATAAAAACTTTTTTCATATACTTTTTTGTTTGTTGGTTTTAACCAAAGTATATAACCTGTAAGAAAATGTTAAGGATTCAAAACGGAGTAACCTTTTCCCCCCATGAGGATTACAAGTCATAAGACCATCATCTTTAGGCAAAAATAAGTTACATTACACACTAAAAGATATATTATTCAGCCATTTAAGACAAAACTTTTTTATCTATAATTATTTTTATTTTTTTGTGAAAATATGCTACATTTTGTATCAGTTATCAGTGAAATTCTACCGTTGATGTTGATCTTCAGCCATTGTCATGGAAATCTACGAGCTGTTGTTGCTAAAGGTTTTAATTGTGAGATGGCAATGACGTCATTGCCTGTGACTGGCATACTGTCCGAAACTGTTTTGTGTATTTACAGTGAGTGCACTATATAGTCCACTATACAGTGGATAGGGTGTAGGTAATGAATGAGTGACTTGGGACACAGGGCATGTCTGACTTTCTCTGTCGCCCTCAGCTGTTCATGAAGCGCTACTACAAGACCAAACACGGCACATACGTTCCCACTTTGAGGGAGTACCGGAAACCTGGGATGTCCCCGCGCTATCTGTCATTGGCACCCAGCAAACGCAGATGAGGAAACGGGTGATAAGTTTGTCATATGCCAGTCTGTGGTCATACTGAACTGTTTTAACATCCACCTGCTGCAGACACAAACAAAAAAATCAAGTGCTTGTTACTGTGGCCTGTGTGCTCATGTTTTTCTCTGCTACTGCAGATTAATTTGGTCTGTTTTAACTTAGAGTTTTGTCATCATGGAAAACAAACTGCATTGCCACTGATTAAAGGCACTTTCATTTATACTGTCTAGTTAGCTGGCCAATAGTTGTTTTTTTTTTAATTGCAGTCTTACTTTCTACTTGAATTTAGTTCCATAAAAGTGTTATTGGATTATATTATGTATCTGCATGTTTAATACAGATGATTACATATAACTTTATTTGTATTTTGCATTATTTTATTAAACAAATTGCTCATTTAAATAAAATGATTGCAAAGAAAAATATTGAGTCTGACTGATTTTTTTAATATAATCTGGACATCAGAAGGGAAAAGCCACCTACCAATAATGTTAAATTATAAATCTATCTTTTACTTATTCCACCATTAAACAGGAGGATTTATTCTTGACAAATCACATTTTTAAAACTCAGTTTAAGCAGCCTTTTCAATTATGTGTTTGAACACTGTTGATAGTGTATTTTTAAAATCTTGATTAGAAAGTTTTGAACATAAATACAAAAATCTCCAAAGTAAATAACCAAAAACCTTTAGTATCAATCTTCAGTTATTACAATCAGTTAATACAATCTTTTTGCTGGTGATTGGACATTCAAAGTCGACAGCCAATCCCTCCGGTGGCTGTGATGGTCTCTCCAGTGATATAGGAAGCTTCGTTAGAGCACAAGAAGGCGATCACTCCTCCTATTTCCTCTGGTTCTCCAATTCTGAAAGAAAGATGAAGGAAAAATATCAGATATAGTATTTATTGATTGTCCTAATATATGTGCATATTGGCTTTAAACATACATGCGAGCAGTGGACATACCTTTTAATGCTCAGAGTCTGTTTGAAACTGTCCATGATGTCCTCGTTTGTCCATAACTGGAAATTTATGAGATAATTTAATCATTCAAGGGAGAAACACAAACCCCTTTTTTTTTAATAAAAAAATTTGTACAAATTAAGTAAAATTAACAGTTTGTCTTTCTCACCGCGTGGCTGAAGCGTGTCTTGATGACTCCAGGAGCTACACAGTTGACTCTTATGTTATCCTGGGCCAGCTCAGGGGCCAGCGCTCGGGTCAGACCTAGCAGTGCTGTCTTACTGACGCTGTAAGCACCAAGGCCCTGCAGAGAAAGATATGTGATCTGAAACACTGCAGGAAAACAACAAAGCAGATTTCAGGGTAATTTGTAGAAGGCCACAACGCTAAATGCACTCGAGCTTGGATACTCATGTGCTTTCACGCACCTTTTCTTACATCAACCTGCCATTTGTATTTTTTTGTTTTTTCCTGTGTTGTTTATTTTAATTTGATATGCCTTGACTTATATTATATAATTGTTTCTACAATGAAATGCATATCTTTGAAAACGTTAATAAAAATTTGATCACAAAAAAGAGATGAATGTAAAATATATAGAAGTTTAACTTTTTTAATTGAATTGCGTCAAAAATGAACTTTTTCATGGTTTCTAATTTATTTAGCTGCACTGCAGGTAGAGCTAAAGGTAGCAAGCTAGCCGGGGTTATGTGAGCCTTGAAGTTATTTTAATGGTGGTAAGTCACCAGAGTTTTTAAGATGTTAAAGTTAGCTAAAACAACTGAATTAGCAGGGTCAGCTAAAATAAAGCTAGCAGCATCCATGGCACTTATCCATGATTCAAAAATTAAGTATAACATGAACAAATCATTTGAAAATAACCTCAGCACATTTGTCATGAAAGGAACAATTACCACTCAAACTTAAATTGTATTAAAGTAGTCTATAAATATGTCTAAAGATGGACATTTGAAAATGGGGCCTAATGGGGATTAACTTGCTTAAAACTCAGCCTCTAGTGGCAATGCTATTGCAGTTTGTGCACTTGCTTCAGTTTTTTATTAACTGTTTTGGCCATGTCTCAGATGAAAGGCTTGAAACTTATAGAACAACACTTTGTTTTAATTCAGCTTTGAATGTGTAATGCTAAAAAGATTACATGTTTTTAAATGCTGGGACAAGTGGTTTAAATAACAAGCTGACACTAAGGTGCAATCCCAAAAACATTCAGTTTAGATGGGGGTTGCAGTCATTTTCAAATCTTATTTAAGAAGATACTAATTCTTTACTTGATTTGTTGCATGAGCTGCTTGATGCTCTATGATTCATGATTTCTTAAGCAGTTGTATTATGTTATTCTTTTTGTTTAAACTCACAATAAAGGTGTTAAAAATAGAGACATTTGAGAGGACTATGTATGAAGGAAATTACCCTGTAGGACTCCCACTGACCTGCATTGGTTGGTATCCTGCCACAGAAGATACAAAGACAACATTTCCCCCTCTACAACAAAAATACAGAAGAATTACAGTGTTAGCATTCAAAAAGATAGCAGGAAGAGATGAATGTGAATCATGCTTAGCCTGTCTTACTCTGTCACTCACCCTCTTTTTGCCATATGGGGCACCACCAACTTTGTCATGAGGAAGGCTGATTTCACATTTACTGCCAAGATCTAGGCAAGGATGAAGAAACGATCACACAATTTATAATAATTGAGGATTAAAGCTTCACCATAAAATATCCTACAGTAGAATTAAAGAAAGGGTATTTATTTCAGAGACATGAGCAAAAATGATAGTTCTCGATTGTTGCATCAGTTTTTCTGTGTACCTTGTCCCAAACTTCCTCTGATGTGTCCAGTAGGTTTCCAAAAAAAGGGTTGACTGCTGCATTTGACACGAGGATATCAATACCCCCACATTGATCCAGAGTCTGTTCCAAACACAAACTCAGATTAGTAACAGTGAACAGTCTCTTCAGCAGCTGGAGAAGACAGAGTTAGGAAAAGAACTCACTGTTTGAACTAGTTTTTCTCTGTCTTCTTCCTTGCCAACATTGCAGGTGGTCCCAGTCACCTTGATGCTCTGGCTCTGCAGCAGCGCCACGGCCTTGTCCACGTTTGCCTGCCGCCTGCTGCTCACTACCACATGTGCTCCTCTTTTTCCCAGAGCTTGAGCTGCAGCCAGACCAATCCTGGGGAGGGAGAACTGTCAGTGATGGAGGGAATACTCACATTTACTCACAAGTCTTACACAGCCAATATTGAGTAATGATTTGTTTTAAATAACAAGAAATCACATTGCAAATTCATGCATACTGTCTACATAGCACAAACAGTGTGAATGTGATTAGTAAATTTAGATTATTTAGCTTTGGGTTTTTGACCAATGCCCTTACAGGGCATATTTACACCCTGTGACATTTCATCTTCATGTTAAGGGGGGGACAAACTCAGCTTTCCAAGAACTGTGGTCAATCACAGTTAAGTCATGATTTAACAAGGGGGGCAATCACTTTTTCACATAGGGCCAGATAGGTTTGGACCCCCCCTCATTCGGACACTACATTTTGTATTTGCTTGGGTTGTCTTTGTGAAATATAAAAACTAGTTTGATGATCCAAAACATTTAATTATGATAAATATGAAAAAAGGAATCAGAAAGGGGGCAAATACTTTTTCGCGGCACTGTAGATGTGCAAAAGTAACGTGAATATTCACATCCAGGTGTCATATTTAGGTCAAAACCTTTTAACTTTTAACTATCTGATTGGTATCACTGCACATCAGAACAGTATATTACTGTTGTCAATGTCACTTTCTTTGATATCCATCTGTGTACTGCAGCGCGCTATGGTGTAAATCATGAAATACTTACCCATCTGTGGAGGCTGTGACTATTGCTATTTTTCCAGCAAGGCTGCTCTGAGACATCCTCCTCTGTCCTGTCACAGGATTGGTCCTAAGGCACCTGAATACACTCCTTAACATCACCTGAGAACAAAAAATGCCACTGATGTTTTTTGCACTATAAAATCATTACTAGGTAACTAGGGCAGAGGTCATCCTGAGCCTTACAGTCATGCAGCATTTGTGCACGAGCTTAATGTAAAATAGACTCAAGCAAAGACAGAAATAAGTTGGGGACAGTTTTCTTTAGCTTGAAGAAGTTACTGATCTTAAGTGATTTAAGAGCTGATCGGTATAAGCAAAGGAGAATCAAGAATCAGACAAGTTCACGTTACGCCTTATGTTTAAACACATTGTTTGTAAAAGAATCTAAAACAATTGCGCAGATATGACCGCTGGCATTATCTCGACCTACAGACTGTGCAAAATTTTAAAAAGTAGAGAGTGAAATGGTCAAAACACTCACAAAGTCTACAACCTGGATCTTGGACTACGGACGATCAATGCGTTGCTACTATCAGCTAGTATTTTCCGGGTTAGGTTTTGCTGTCACAATAAAAGCCTCCATAATTTTAAAACATTTTTTTAGTCGCTAAATTCAATTCTAAAATCAAGTCCATCTAAAAATATGTCATTAAACTTAGGCTAAGACACGTTTTCGTGATAGAACCATTGACAAAACTTTAATTTATAAAGTGTATTTAAGGATGGCTTTCTGGTTAACTGCAAAATCTGGACGTCCTTAAACGCAACTCGCCGAAAACGAGCCAATCACAGATGTCCTGCGTTCCGCGCTGCAGTTTTTTGTTCGATCTTACAAGTGTTAGATGGGTCTACTATCATTACGTTTCTATTGATGTTGTGCTTGTAGATTAGTGAAATGAGTTCACCACTATAGGGGCGGAGATAATTTTGTTGTCATCGCCGAAAATGATTGAACGGCCATGGCCAGAGATTTTCACGCCTGAAAAGAAGTGATTTCACGTAACAGAGACTGTACCCCTGATGCGAAGTTTATCCGTGAAACGACAAAAAACGAGGTAATTGATTTAAAAAGGCAGTAATGTGTGCTAATGAGGACTAGTATCTCAATGGGCTTTAGTGGTTTTTACCCAGCGGTGCCATTGTTGTTTTGAACTGAACTTTAGCGTTAGCAGCGACGAAGATAACCTACATAGCTAGCAATTTTAGCTCTTAACTAGGCCGGTACGCATAGCTGGCGATGGCTGTAGCAGGGAATATCTCACATACATCTTTATTTAGCTCTAGAAACGGCTCCATACTGAAACTGCTTCGATAGCGAGAACGCATCCCTCATTTATCTACGATGCTAAGCTAACGCTAGCTTTCGCTGAACGGGTTGCATTCAACGTAACGTTACTGGGCGTGGAAACGACAGACAGGTGTTGCCGCTGCTGCCTGCTTAGTTTTCATTTCACATGTGTTTTGTCACGTCTGTGTTGAACATGACCGCCTCGGTATGTTTATAACTGAGTCTTGAAATGAGCGTAAAAGGGGCTTGTTTTCGATTGATTTCAGGGTCCGTATGAATGCGGAGACGACGAGGCGCCCTGACTTGGAGATGTGTGCTACCCAGTCCCAGCTGTGCTCCTGGACCGAGTCTGTCTGGCGACCAACACATTCAAGAGAACCAGAAATTTAGATGGATGAGCCAGACTGATGAAGATCTTGGGTTATAGTTTCTCAGAGACATAGCTGTTATCTCACCAACAATGTCTGTCTCTGTGAGTACAGTCTTTCTTTGTATTAATATGCATGTAATGGACAAATGTATTTAAGCCTGCATTGAAACTAGAATAATTTCTTTTCATGCTATTTCTTATCTCGATTATCCCACTTCATCCTTTCACGGATATGTATTTTATAGTGATCGTCATTGCATCCATTACTGTCCTAAGGGGGTCCCACATGGCTCAATGAAGCCTAGGCGTCCCTGGGGGGTTGGTTTAGAAAATGAAAGGGGGCCTGACTCCTTGGCTTTGGGTTGGCAATTAAATCCTAAACAGCAAGGGACAGATGTGGCTCTCATCCCCTCCCCCCTCCCTCTCATCTCGCTCATTACCATTAAGCCCCTGTGTCCATTTGATCATTGATCCTCCCTCACTGTGCCCCTCTTTTGCTCTGCTTCAGGATTGCGGACACAGCTGCGAATTTTGAATTTCAAGATGCTTTGATTCAAAAAAATTCTGTTGTGTTTATTTTTGTTCACTCCCTGCTCACTCTTCTTCCTGTCCCTCTGTCTTCCACATGGCCCTTTTACGAGATCTTCCCTATTCACTCCAATTCATTCTCTATTCAAAAGCTCCAGACAATCAACCTTTTTGTACCCCTGACTTGGCATTGCAGTGTCAATGCACTTGTTTGTTAGTTTTGTGTACATGTCAGACTCTATTTTATGTGGATTAAGGCTGTAGATTTAAACCTGTTTTACTTTCTGTGTGTGAAATCCTCTTTCTCAGACGGTTTTGGCTAAGGCGCTGTTCGACAACACAGCAGAGAGTCCGGAGGAGCTGGCTTTCCGGAAAGGTGATATCCTCATGGTTCTTGAACAGGAGCAGAGCGGCGGTCCAGGCTGGTGGCTCTGCTCCCTTCATGGCAGACAGGGCATCGCGCCTGCCAACCGCCTTCGACTCCTCCAGACTGCCCCTCCCCCAGGCTCGGACTCCCGCCATGGCCCTGCTGAGGACTCCGTCTACCTCACACCTGGACTGGCACGAACTGCTGTGAGCTCTAGTGCAGAGGACATAGATGGAGTGTACCGCTCCCCACCTGGTGTGGGTGAAGGACGAGGAGCTGGAGCTGCCTCTAGACCGGGAGAGCTCCGCAGAGTGGAGGGTGGGCGTCCACGCTCGCACTCCAGCTCTGGTACTCGACCCAGGCCTGAATGGGATATCGGGGTGGCAGGGCGTCCACGCTCACCCTCTCTGAGAGGGCGAGGAACAGACATAACAGGAACACTTTATCAAAGTCCAGTGAGTCCTATGCCTTCAAGGCAACCAGGATCCCTCGCAGCTTCAGAGTCTGTATACCTCGCCCCCACTGGAGCACCAAGGACGGCTGAGGAAGCAGAAGACACTACATATCTGGTCCCAAGAGAAACGACAGAGCAAGCAGATGACTGTTACTTGGTGCCTAAAGGGACGCCTCTTGCAGGTGATGAAGTTTACCAGTCCCCCACAGGAGGGGTTGTCTGCTCCAACGGCCCCTCTCTGGTCAGTGGATCACCTAATACTCCACAGCCCAAAGTCAGCCAGGACACACCTGGGATGTACCAAACTCCCACCCCTGTTGGAGCCAATCTTCACAGGACTCCAGCCACAGTTTTAGCCCACCAGCACCCGTCTTCATTATCCCCTAACCAAGCATCTTCCAGACCTCTGCAGAAGGGAGTCCCGGCTGTCGCCAGGGGCAAACCTGGCTTGGCCTGTCATCGAGGGTCCCCTTTGCTGGTCAGAGCTGGACAAGTCAGGGTCCCTGGGTCACCAAATTTTGCCCGCAAACCTCCTCCACCTGCACCTCCAGTACGGGGGGTCACCAGGAAGGATGCGCAACAAACACAAGCTGCATCAGCTGATTCTAACTCTATTCCCAAAGTCACTTCTCAGGTGTGCTCTGTGAGCCTGCAGCAGCAAGAAGCAGAGACACAGAAGGGAACTCCTCAGAGTAAAGAGGGAAAGGCAAACAATTGCCAACCAAACAATGGCAACATTCAGAACAAAAACGGAGAGAGTCAGGGTCATTCAGATACTGTGGACGACCAGGTATGTGACAGTAGAAGCATGTTTAGCCACCTGTTATCTCCTTAAGTTTGCATGTGAACTGATTTTTTTGTCCTACTTTTGAAAAAAATTCTGTCAAGAAAGAGAGGCAGTGGTAATTTATTCTTGAATTCTTGTTGTGATGGTAGGTGTATGATACTCCACCAAGTGGAAGGTGGCAGCGTCCTGTCCCATCTTCCCTCGGGGACGACGATGGCATCTATGACACCCCTCGCAGTGTCCCACCACAAACCGACTCTGAGACTGAGGTAAAGACAACACTGAGGTTTGCTTTCACTCTTCTTGTAGGCAGCATTTTCTTATTTTCCTATTTCCTTTCATATTAATGTTGTGATGGCCAATCTCTTCTCATGTTTTGGACCTGTTTTGTGCTTTTTTGGCCTTCATAACTGCACTGTTTTCTTCTCAAAGGATGCTGAAATTGCTTGTTTTCTTTGGTTATGCAAAGAAATGGGAGACTTAGTTATCTTTATGTGCACAGATTTCTGTTTCACTTGTCTTTTAAATGAGCTTAAAGCATTTTAGAGAAAAACCAAAGTTGTGATTTTGAGTTTGCTGACAATGCTCTGTATCAGTGATTTGTGAGGTAATTACTGGGAAGTGTGGTAAACCGGTGTGTTGACTTCATGTCTGAACACGTTAAATGGTTTCCGCAACATGAGAAGATGATCAAACACTGTGTCACCATTTTTTCTCACATTCTGCCCTCCGTCTACCCCCTCCCTCCAAGGCGAGGCCACACCTGTTTCTGTCTGCCGTGGGAGCCTGTCTATCCAGTCCAAATGCTGATGCTATTTTCTCTCAGTCACACCCATCTGTCAGGGCCATGCCAAGGCCACACCACCACCACCACCCCTCCTCCTCCCTCAGTGATCTCCCCTTCAGTGTTACTTGACTACCAGCCAGCTGTTGGATTGTTGTTTCCTTTTGGGCTGCTGTAACTTCTTGTTGGTTGTTATGTTATGTTTAGGGGGTCAAATCTGCCTTTTTTCTGCAAGTTTATTCTTATCTTCCAGTAACATGTAGGTTTAAAGCCAATACTAGGCATTGAAGTATTCCCTATTTCATCTCTCCCACATGTAGGTCTACGATGTTCCCACCAGCTCCCTAAATGTGTCCACATCCGAAGCACAGCCTGAGGAACTTGATGATGAAGTATACAGTGTTCCTACACTTCCAGGGTTGCCTCTGGGCCCTGGAGAGTCCACCACCAGCCTTTCTGGAGAGGAGGTCACCCAGATGGGACAGCTCTACAGCGCACCTGGATTGGACAAACGAGCCAGTGGAGGGAGTCATAACCGAGACTCCTCTGAGCCTGACTGTGGCATCTACGACATGCCTGCTTTGACTTCTGAAGTGCTCCCCCACTCTTTGTCGTCCTCCTCCACCTCCACCCACCGCCTTTCTGTTTCTAGTAACGGTTCAGGCGACGTTCAGTGGCGGGTGTCTCTTTCCAGCCTTGTCCACTCGGTGCTGAGCGTGGCGTCCTGCCCAGCTTCCACTCTGTCCTCTCGGGACCTGGCCACCTCATTGGCTGAAATCCTGTCTACTTGGAAAGCCAGTCACTCAGACGATCCTCCGCCTCCTCTCCAGCAGGCATGGGCTCGCCTGTCGGACCTTTTGCCTGCATTATCCGCAATCGGCAATGCTCCCCCATCAGAAGGGCTCTTGCTGCTTGTCCAGCGCTCTCTTGAAGAGAGTGCCCTCCTCTTGCAGGCTCAGGGCCGCCCCCGTCTGCCTTCTCAAGATTCCCTGTCCCGAAGGCCGCTGCCAGCGCTCCCTGTGCCTGATGGGAAGTCTTCAGGAGGTGGGATGGGATCCCGTAAAGGTAGCTGGATCCAAGAAAGGCCTCTTCCCCCGACCCCTCAACCTGCCTTCCCTTTGCCTCCCACGTCTTCAACTGTGACACTAACTGTGGGTCCAGCTGATGGAGAAGATGACCCCAGCAATGAGTATGCAGGGATCGGCTTGACCCCCATTCCTGCACCTATACCAACTGGAGACAGTGTGGGATACGTCAAACTGCAGGTCAGTTTTTAACGTGAAACTACTAAATTATATTGACCATGAATGATTTATAAAATAAATAAAAGGGTAAAACTTTCAAGGGGGTGAAAACTTTTTATAGGCACTGTATCTGAGGGATCCACCAAAGTATTGTCAGTATGTGGGAAACACTAAGTACATGAAGGCTCAACACTATTTCCCAGTTCAAAGGGACATTTTGAAAATGTTTTTTGTCATTCAGTTCAAAACCAAAATTAATTTTTCATGTGCAAAATAACAACAGTAGATCCCTGCATCTTGGAAGCTAAAGCCAGCAAATGTTTGCTTGAGAAATTATTGATTAATTAACAAAATTCTTTGTCTTTACATTTTCTTTGAAATGCCTTTTATTGCTTATCACCAAAGAACCAAAGTCCCTATTAAACTCGCTCAGGCAGTAAACATCAAAGACCTCCTAGAAGCTGATACTTGAGCTCTTTAAAGTAGATGTAAGACTCATTTTCCCTTGCTATGAACATAATGTTATAACAGTTTATAGCATATATGGAAATGAATAGACAGAGATGTGTCAATCCTACTTTACCTTTAGACGCTATGGTTATTTTAGCCATTATAGTAGCACTATTGGCATCTGTGTATCTGCTTCACACAGTTCATTTGCTACTAGTTTTTCATGCATGTCATTTACTTTTGCAGTACAATCAAGCATAGCCAGTGTGTGTTAACATGCTAATCATAGTGCTGTTTAGCCAGAATCAGACTGATAAAAGTGTTAGTATCTCTCTTGAGATGTCATGAAGATTAACAATAAAGCATTAAAAATGAGGTGTATCTTTTCACATAAGCAGTGTTAGGTTGTTTAGTCAGAATCAGAAGGAAACTGGTATTGGCGTCTGAATCTGTTACAGACTTCTGCAGCATTTTTGTGATCTATGAATTTGCTACTTACTCTGAGGTCTCAGAGGTAGTAAGCATCTGTAAAAATGCAAAACATTAGAGCTTTTTAGTCTTAATCAGACTGCTATCTGTATTTTGTGGTTTTGCTGTGTTTTTGTGCTTTGATGCATTTATTAGTACCTTTTCAGACATTTCCCAGAGTTTTATTAGCGACAGTACAATCAAACATGGTTTATCACTGGCTACTTCACAAGGTATACCTGTTCAACTGCTCATTATCACAAATGTCTAATTATCCGATCACATAGCAGCTACCAACCGTTTTATGTGTAGACATGGTCAAGTTCACACAGAGCATCAATAGAGGGAAGGTGATTGAAGGGGCACTGGTTCAGCTCAGTTAATAGAGCAAGTACCCATGAACAGAGGCTACATGCTTGATGCACTTTTATGGGATCAAATCCCTGATCTGGCACTATTTCCCCATTCTCTCCCTTCTCATCAGCTGTTTCATCAAATGAAAGCAAAAGCCTCAAAATATTCTTAATAAATAGATAAAAAAAAGATAATTTAAGTGAACGAGCTGTTGTTGTGGCCTGATAGGTTTTCATGTTGTTTATACCGACCCTATCATTTTCAGTGTCACAGAAATCAAGACCCATTAGACCAGGAAACATTTTTCCAATCTCCTTTTGTTCAAGCCTGTGCAAATTATAGCATCTTTTTCCTGTTCTCAGCTCACATTATTGGCACCTGGTGTGGTCTTCCGCTGCTGTAGCCCATCTGCTTCAAGGTTCAAGTTGTCGTGCATTAAGAGATTCCCTTCTGCATGACTTGGTTGTAACAAGTGGTTATTGTTTTGAGTTATTTTTGCCTCTCTGTCAGCTGGAACCAGTCTGGTCATTCTTCTCTGCCAACAAGAAGACATTTTGGTACAGAAATAATGCCCTGCCTTCAGTCCAAACCTTAGAGATGATTGTGCCTCAAAATCCCAGTAGATCAGCTGTTTGTGAAAGACTCCAACCAACCTATCAGAGTTACTTACATCACCTTTCCTCCCCACTGATGCTCTGTTGAACTTTAGCACATTGTTTTGACTGTGTCTACATGTCTAAATACGCTGGTCACTGCCATGTGATCGGCTAATTAGATACTGGTATTACTTATGCAGTGGTCGGTGTATATATAAGTCCATCCCTATGGCTGTTTTTGTGTTTCAGTTAATTTTCTATTAACTATCCATTAATGTCATGTAGTTTACAGAGAATATAATTAGGCATGTGCTGTATGTCTGTTGACATGCTTTTTCAGTCTATCAGACTAATATTGGTATATATCACTAGGCTTTTTTGCAGTGTCTTTGTGCAGCATTTTCTAGAAACTCTAAACATTTTTGCTTTTATTTTATTTTGACAATACAATTAAAAAGTCTCCAAATGCCTCTGTTAACATGCTCACTATTTCCGAACCAGGGTAAACCTGATCCTCTTCCTGATGGGTTGACTGAGAACGGACAAACTATCACAGCAGAGCCCAGGGTGAGTCTATTTTCCCTCTCTCCTACAGCTCACAGGCTTGAAGCTTTTTTGTTGTACAGAAACACACTCAGCAAGTCTCCACAGATAAGTCATTGATTCACACTGTGTTCACTGTGCACTCTGTTTACTAATGAGCGCTGTGACTCATTAATCCACCCCGCAGCAGCTCTTTTGCTCCTGATGCGCTCTGCTCTGTAACATGTTTACCCAACATCACCTTACTTAATCTTACATTAACCCCTGTTGATTTCTGTCGAATGAATTTGTACACTCATCCATCATGCCTGGAGCTTTGCTTTTTTTATGTTTGAGCTTTTATTTTTTCCTCAGATGCGCTTACAGTTTGAAATCAAAGTAAAAATACACAGAAGCAAGTAATCAAGTTTTATCCTGTTATCGCTTAAGTCAGTTTTACCCTCCGCTCTTTGAGATTGAGGTCATGTTTTTCATCATCCAGGCTGCATTTTTTCTGCTACTCTCAAAACTCCTTGGTTACGCCATAGCCACCAACAAGAGGTCACTTGTGGATCTTAACAATCTTGCCTCACATAGGATGGGGGCTGCAGGACAAAAGGAGACAGAAAAGCACAGTCATTCTTTCAACAGAGCCACTTGCTGATGTACTGTATGTACATGTGTCTGACTTTAGAGTTTTGGTTGAGACTGTCTTGTCCAACAGCTCATCCATCATTTCATTTACAGAGGCTGCATGATCTTTTTCTATAAAGTACACTCTGCAAAGAGCAATGGATTTTAGGATTAATTAAAAAAGGGCCTATATAAAGAGGTACAATCACTGCTGTTTTAACAACAATCTTTAACTTAAATAGCACTTAATGATGGGTTGTGGCTCCATGCAACTGTTGGCTAAAACGTACAGAAAAATAACAGAAAGCATGCTTCTTGCATGGCTTTATGCAAAAAAAGCACAAAAAATACAAACTTGAGCTTGTGTGTTTCTTTTGACAGCTAACAGTCAATAATTGCATGAATAATCGCACTAATACACATGAAATGAAATATCTGCAACTTGTATGGATATTTTATTTAAAGCATAATTTGGAACGTATGAACGAATTACATTTTTAAAGAAGGGTATCATCAGAGGAGAAAGCTTTTCTGGGTGAACTGTTGCTACTACAGTTATTCATTTTAAATGACAGACCCTGTATTTGTTTTACTAGCAAAAAATCTTACTGCACATTTAAAAAGTTGTGTTAGATGGCTAGCTTATCTCACAGTTACTTCATCAAAGTTCTTTTTCAATCAGTCACAAGAATACAGAGGTCATCTGGTATGTTTACACAAGAAACCACTGATTTTCATAGGAAGTAATGGGAGTTAGAACTTTGTATTATTCTTCCTAACAGACTCATTTTGCTGATTTTTTTTCTTGAATAGTTTGGTCCAGAGAAATGGTAGAAAATTACACTTAAAAATAAGCAAGACCCAAATGTTAACTTCGCAGTCACATATGCACATGTGTAAAATCCATTTTAGAGAAGAAAAAAGTTACACCTACCCCTTGCCAGCGGTTTAAGACATTAAGAATGCTCCTCACGGAGCTTTAAAAAAAGGTTCAAAGTATAACAGAAGTCGAAGAGAAGGATTTTATTTTGAATTGCCACACTACAATTGTCTTTCTTTTTAGCAATTCTTTAAGTGTAATTAATGATGCAATATATCTTATGTTTAGTTTGGGTGATGTAAATTTGTAAGAATATCCTTGCATACTAATTGAATCCTTCTGTTCCATGCAGTTGAGCCCTTCTCCGGCTCTCCCAGTGTCTCTCTCCCTTGAGGACTCGGAGCTGCTCTCCTTCTACTCGTCTCAGAGCCTCGCTCACCTCTCCTGCCTAGCAGACGCCATCGACGTGCTCTTCAGCAGCGTGCAGGGGAACCAGCCTCCTCGCATCTTTGTCGCTAGAGGGAAGAGTCTCATTGTGACCGCGCACAAGCTGGTGTTCATTGGAGACACACTGTCCCGCCTTCTCACCTCTGCTGACCTCAGAGCTAAGGTAAAAACAAACATCCAGATTTTTCAAAATTTTCAGTTGTGCTGCTTCTCCTGTCAGTTTACATCACTGACATCAGTCTCAGACAGGTTTGGTCATTAGTTTGCCAGTTGAGCCTAATTAAAGTGAAACTACTTAAGGAGGTTGTTCCACATTGTTAAGCAAGTCACAGGTTTCATGCAATATGGGGAGAAGAATCTTTTTGCTGGTTAAAAACTTGAAATAGAGCAGTATCTTGTAAAAGATACTGGACATTTCACTGAAAATGAAGAGAGATTGTTATACTGTGGAAAGATTTGAGATTTGTCTGGGATTCAGAGTGCAGACAGGTTTGTTCAGATAAAGGCATATTAAGGAAAGTTTCTGTATGGCAAATTCATCACATTAAGAGAGCAGCTGTGAAAAATCCACTGATGATGATGTAAGTTGAGCTGTATATCAGCCACCCTTAACCAATGCTCACAAGGAGAAACAACTGCAGTGGGCTCAGAAATGTATGACAAATGATTTTCAGTTTTATTCACTGATGAATGGCATGTTACACTGGATGGTCTAGATGGATGGAGTTCTGGATGGTTGGTGGATGGCCACCATGTCCCAACGTCAGCAAGCAGGTGGTGGAGGGATGTTTTGGGCTGGAATCATTGGAAGGGAGTTTGCCCATATCCTGCCATGGTGTAACGTACCATCCCATGCAGCAAAAAATCCCATTGAGGCCTTGGCTGCTATGAGCATAAAGGGAGAAAAAAAATCATGGTGTGGCCACCATCATCCCCTGACCCTCAACCTTATTTAGAACCTGGGGAGCATCCTTAAAAGGATGAGTTGTGCAGGAGTTGTCTTGTTGTCCATCTTTTATACATTATAATCTCACGTGAGTCCTGAACCATTGAGTTGAGATCGGGTCAGGTAGCAGTAAGGAGACAAGAGATCCTCTATGAACATCATATCATGATCTTTGTTTTATCTTTTGTGGTTTTTATTTGCTATTTTAATCCCTTTAATTTTTTTGCAAATGTTTCTGTTGTGCTATTGTTCCCCTTTGTGTTTTTGGATGTCTTGTGTGTCAAATTACCTTGTTGTTGAAATGTGCTATGCAAATAAACTTTTCCTTGCTCAAAGTTATTCACTATTGAAAACTTTTGAAGCATTTCATTTTTTACCTGGAAAGCCTCTGTGTTTTTGTCATGAGTTTGCAATGCAGGCTTTGGCTATTAGTTTTGTGCTCTTGCATTTCAAAATGGAGAATCTTTGGAGGCTAATGCCACTACTACTGCTTCGTACCTCATACAACTCAATTAAAAAAATACTGGAATATCCCTTTAAGTGCCATGATCTTTCAAGTTCAGTAAATCCAGAAAACATTAAAATATGTTTGAACACTAACTAGAGTGTTTAACTTTAATAAAGCCTTCTATTAAACTGAAATCCTTATTTTGGTCGAAACTCTTGAAAATTCTCCTTTCTCCTCAGATCACAACCTCCGGAGGACGACTCTGCCAGGCCCTAAAAGCAGTTGTTGTAGCAACAAAGGGTGCTGCACAGAACTACCCGTCAGTATCTGCGACCCAGGAGATGGTGGACCGTGTGGCTGAGCTCTCCCAGCAGGCAGCTGGTTTCTCCACTCTGCTCCAGCGTCTGGCAGAAATATCCTCATGATATTTCATATCATTCAATGTAAAAAAAAAAAAAAAGAAATTTGTTTACACTACACACATATTTTCTCTTCTCTTAGAAATGCCTTATTTGTTGTACGAATCTTTTCATTACCTTTGGTTGGATTGGGATTGAAACAAGCGAGTTTTGCTGGGATTTGACAGTTTTGTCTGCAAAGTGTGTGTTGGTTTGCCTTTTGTTTATATACTGACCTCTGTGCTTTGATGCCAGGCACACTTGTCTTTTTTAGTGTTAACTTATTGAATATTTGAAGCTCCGCCGCGGCTTTGAGCATCCGCGCGGACTGTTATTGTTGGGAGCTTTGCTTTATTATGTTTGCCATATTTTCCTCTCCTCTCATGATAGCCATTTTTTCCTTCCTTCCTCTATTTATTCAGCCATCCCCCTCTTCTAAAAATAGCACAGACAGAGGCCTTACATCCTGGATCTGGCCTACTTTTTTTGCTGTGATACCTGAAAGGCCTTTTGTTTTTATCATTCTGAAGCTGATGAAGCAGAGTGTTTTAGGGCTCAAAATGGAAAAAGGTGGTGAAGGAAGTGTCCTGGACTTCCAATCTTAATCTGTGCAAGTATGTGTTGTGTTGGTGTAATCTGACATTGCCAATGTAAAGCAAAATATGAACAGCATATCATCCAAGTCAGAATCAGTCCCCAAGTGTTCAGTTAACTGTCTTACACGCCCCACAATGACCTAAACATCCTGCCTTTCAAAGAAGCAATCATAACTGAAAACTGACAAATGACATGATAAACTGCCTAATCCCATACTTTCCCACAGTCACTGCGATGGATAAGAAACCTGTTGACCAAGCTCACCTGTCTGCACACGTCTCGTTGTGATCTGCATGCTTACATTTCACTGCTTCTCATCCTTTTTCCCACAATATGTGCACCCCTGTTAACAGTGCTCATGATATCTCCTTTGATATTTTCATATTTGTGCTGTGAGGGTGTGCGGTGAAGACTAAGGCTGGGTAAAATATAGAAAAGAAAATCCATAATTAATGTTAAGTATAACAGGGGAATACAGCTCACTGTACTGAACGTGACCACTTTACATGACTTTACTCTTCCCTTGTCAAGATAAATTTATAAATATTTGATGTAACCCATATACCCCACCCTAGCTGAAACTGTGAAATAGAGCATCACATTTTGGCTGACAAAAATGGGTAAGGTTTGAATTTTTAATCCAACAAATTACATGCCTGTTTACCATCTTAGACAACAGTGCTTGGTCTGATGTGTACTATTTTCATACATACCTAAGGAAAACATAGGTGCTTTACAAAGTTTGATTATAAACTACTTTTTGTTATAATTCAGCTTTTATTTTTCATATCCAAAACTGTGTTATCAGGAAAATTCATAATTATCACCTTGATTGTGTGCCTGAGTTCTTTTTCCTACCTTTTATATATTTTCTGCTGCAGCGCCACCTTGTGGAGATTTAAAGTATTGCATATTGAATACCTGCCTGCTATAGGCCTTTAACTGTTTGGAGAGCATGATCAGCACTGACCTGTAGCTCTTTATTTATTAACAACACTTTTTATGTTATTTGCTTTTCAGTTTGCATGGCTTTAATTTGTCTAAAATTTATATATGCACATCCTATATCAGGGGTGACTTTACTTTGTAAATTGCAATGAACAGAAATGTCCTTTTTCTTTGAAAAATATGTTTTGTTACAGTACAAATACATGGCTGTATTTTCTTTTATACAATGAAGTTTTCTATGCTATGTAAAATTTAGAGCCTGGATTTGCTGCCTAAAGGAAGTGAATCTTTGACTTTTCTTCTACACTACGCAAACGTAAGCCTCTTTACTTTAACACTACATTTGATGTTTGTCTTGTATTCATGTTCAGAATGCACAAATACATCTTTTACAATTAAAAAATGTTTCAGTTTTTAATTTCAGTTATGCTTTGTATGCTATTATTTCTTCTACCTTAAGTGCATCTGTTTATCTTGAAAAAAAGAAAGAATGATTTTTTTCCCAGCGACCATATTAAATCGTAGAATAGCCACATGACGGATAAAGTCACTTTAAGAAAATAATTTTTAGTTGAAATGGCCTAAATTGGTCCCTTAACTGCTTTGAACTGTCACGGTAGTTATGTGTTTCGGAAAAAACCGAGCATTTCCGGAAACAGCCGAGCTGTGACGCCGAGCAGCAGCCGTAGCGACGCTTGTTGGAGTTTGGACAAGCGGTGGGAGCAAAATGGCGGACGAAGATATTACGCTTGATGGAAAACCTCTACAATCACTCCGAGTTGCGGATTTGAAAGCCGCCCTGGAGCAGAGAAACCTCCCGAAGAGCGGACAGAAAAACACACTTATAAAGCGACTGAAAGGGGTAAGTTAAAGCTCGCGTTAACGGTCGCCTGTCGAGTCTGTCTAAGTTCAGCAGGAGGCGAGAGACGGCGGGGGTTAACGTTAGAGGCCGTAACGGTGTGTGGGCTTGGAAGCGGGAATACATAAACCGTCGGGCACGCGTTATTACATATAAACGGCAGTTTGCTCTTTCGGTTATTTGCAGCTGACAGCCCAAAGAAACTATTTACCTACCGAGTTCGGACTTAACTCGTAAGTCCTTGCAGTGCACCGTGTTGCACACAGTTGTAGTGTGCACCTGTCAAGTCGAGGCCTAAGCTGAGTGTAAGCAAGCGAACAGCCGCACATAGTGTACAGTACCACCGTGACCGCGCTCCCAATGTGTTTGTATTGGGGTTACGGAGGCGCGCGTAGCCATGTAAACACAATTTCACGAGCTGTTAAACATAATAGATTTAATGGTGTTTTAGTATTAGATAAATAACATTTTTATTGTTTTACATGATAGGTCAATAACAACCACAGGTTTCTGGCGGTATCGAGGATGTTATAACACTGAGGTCATGAGGCCAACCCACCTCCCCTCCTCCGGAAAATATAAACTAACGTTATAGACAGCATTTGCAGTTTTCAGATTTCTTCAAATTTCCGGGATTATATCAAAGAACGTGATGAAGAGCTGCAGCTAACATTTTTTTTCGGTTATGTTTAAATTATGTTTTTTGGTTGGTGAATAACTGCTCTGTTTTGTGGTAAAAAGATGCGTTTACCATAAGCAAAGGTGTATGTTATTGTTTAAAAAGTGAATAGTTATTGAAGTTATTCTTACTTTAAGTAGTTGATGCATTCTTTTTGCTTTAAAATAAATTGAAACTGTTATCATGGTGTTGAAATAGGGAGGGACAGGAAAATAGCATGCAATTCAAGTTCATGAGGAGCACTTGGTGTCTGTCACAATAGTTTTGTAATGTGCAACCTGCACATCCGATTTCTAAAATATATGTCCTGCCAAAGCCAATGATACACATGTTACTTGGTATAATATACAGTGTATATAGTATTTATAATGAAGCCTTTAAAGTTTCTGCAACTGCAGAGTAGAAACCAGTGACACTGATATTTGCATACATTCAAAACACCTGCGTTTGTTTTGCCAGGCTGAGCCAAGCCCTCTAAAGTTTTCAAATAAAGCTGAATTGATGGAACTGTATGGATGTGCCAAGTGTGAAGGGTTTTTGCTAAGAATGATCTAATGAGTTTTAATTCTTAGAGGCCCAAATGGTATTTTTCCTACCTTCTTACAGTAATCGAGAAATATGTCTAACACGATGCACAACGTTGTCAGGATTTTATTCATCTTACAATCTGAGCTTAAACTATCTCCCAAGTCTGATTTAAAATAAAAACAAACTGAAGTAAAAAAAATGATGTTTGCTTTTTAATCCATTAAGCTGTATCATATTAAATTGACAGGCATACTTTTTAGCTATATTATTGCTTAAAGCTGGCTGATGTTTTTTAAATCCTTTAAGATATTTATGCCCTCATGTTGATTGTTTGAATAGTACACTGATCATTTAAAAACTTTGATTTCCACTTTGAAAGAAGTATAAAGACACATTTCAAATGATATATCAATCTCTTTTTCTGTTCTGCAGGCACTGATGTTGGAGAATCTGCAGAAGTCGTCATCCTCTCACAGTGGGCTACAGCCCAATTCACAGGTATGAAGAATTTTAAGGGAAAGTCTTAAAAGGTCTTACATTTGAATTTTTAAATTTAAGGCCATAAACGTCTTATTTTTACTTTTTAGAGGTCTCAAATTTTAGAAGGCACTTTGACTAAGACATGTCTTTATCAATAGGAAAGAAGCATTTACTGTGGCAGAAATAATCACATTTGGGTTTTTATGACCCAAAAATGCATCATATTAATTGACATTTTGTTAGCACCGCATTGAATTACAGAATTCAGCTCTGTCCGGTGTACTGAGAAATCTCACAAGCCTCTAACTTTTGTCCACTTGCTGCACAAAAAGTGGTATTACTTTTTCAGGTTAAAAAAGATCTTAAGTTTGATTCTTAAAAGTGTTCAGGAACCCTGATTTTAAAAGCTGGGTTATTTTTTGGCTTTTGTCAACTATTGTGTTTTAAAGGGGACATATTTTGTCCTTTTAAGACAAGTTTATATTGGTCTCAGAGGTCCCCAAAACATGCCTGTGAAGTCTATTGCTGAAAAACACTCCAATATTAGATTTTTGCATGTCTAAAAACCCCTCTGTTTCAGCCCTGCTCAGAATGAACTGTTTCTGTGTCCGTGGCTTTAAAAGTTAATGAGCTGTCTGACTCCGCCCCTCTCAGGGAATGGATATGGCTTAATGGACGTGGCTAACCTGATCCTCCTCTCAGTATCAGGAGAGGAGGGCGAAACTTTCATCCAAGCAAGGAGGGCCGACTAAACATGGGGGCGGGGCTAACCCCCCCATGACATCATGAGGGGAAATCTGAGAATGGCTTGTTTCAACACACATTTTCTGAAAGGTGGAGAAAGAGAAGGGGAGGAATAGATTTTTCTGGTAGTTTAGGGGATTGTAGACAGGTCAGGGGCACATATTTTTGTTAGAAGCCTGAAAAAGTGATTTCCCCTTTAAAGTTCTGAAGAAAAGCACTGGGTTCTTAACTATTTTCTTCCGAAAAACACTGCTTTTTGTTCATAACTTTTAAACTACACATGGGATGTGGTAAAGTGGGATCTGTCAACCCAAAGGTTAGGGCTTTGCTCCCCTGCTCCTGAAATCACACAATGGGCAAGACACTTCATCGCAGTTTGCTCATACTGCTGCGTCAGTGGCGTGTAAATGTGTTTGGATGTGAATGAATGGGATTAGCAAACATGACAGATACTTTATATAGCAGGCTCCACCATCATAGTGTGAGAGGGTAAGCATGACCTGCAGTGAGAGAAACACTTTGTGTAGTCAGACAACTAGAAAAACACCATACAAGCTCAAGCCTATTTACCATTTTACCACATGCATTAAAAAGTGCTCCTCTGTTTTTCCTCACTGTGCTGTAGATTGGTGAGGAGATGAGCCAGAATAGCTTCATAAAACAATACCTGGCCAAACAGCAGGAGCTTCTTCGCCAGCGGCTGGAGAGAGAGGCCCAGCAAGAAGAAGAGGATGAAGGTAAGACATTCACATAGATACATGAATCAGTTGTCCTTGGATGCCGCCACTGCCAAATGACTAATGCATACTTAGTTCAAAATTAAGCATGAACTGTGCATATTCAGGATTTTTAGGTGAGAATTATCACAAAGCTAAATCTGGTATTCGGTAAGAATTTAAAGGTGGATCCAGCGTGCCCTCTCTTAGGAATGCCTCATCCTTAAATTAATGATGCCAACAATCAAAAACTGCTTAGAGTGTTAACCTATGCTGCACATAAAAGTGTATTATTGAAATGGATTTCACATAAACCACCAACTGTTTCTGACTGGCACAAGGTCATATTTGATTTGCTACCTATGGAATATTTGACATATTGTTCTAGAGAGACAATAGGACAATTCTATCATATATGGACTCCGTTCCTTGATTATGTAGGCCCGAGAATATGCACTATCTTCTGGAGGGCTCTTCCCAAACCAAGAAAAGATGGCTAGTGGACAAGGGAGAGGCTCTGTTGTCTATACAACTTCGTTCACTGTATGTTTATGTGTTGTAACAATGTTTCAACAATTTTAATATCCTACTTTTCAATGCAGGACTGTGCTGTGCTCTGTGTATTAGTTGGAAATTGTGCTTGTTTTGTTTTGTTTTGGAGAGGATAGGGTGTTAATGTAAAATGTACGCACTGTTTGATTAAGATGTGGTGCTTAATTGTCAATAAAAAATATTCCCCCCCCAAAAAAATTAAGCATGAACATTATTATGCCAGTATTGGTTATGAAATACAGTAATCTCCCGTAAAGGAATATAAAAAGATATTCAAGACAAAGAGTTTTTTCTGCTTAATTGATTTCAAAATTAGGAACCATTATTGATGAATCTTTGCACCCGTGTTGTGTTGACTGACAGAAAGCCCAGCAGGGCCTGAGGATGATGAAGATGACCAGTCTGAGGATGACAGCTCCTCCTTTGTACCTGATAAGGTCAGTGACCTCCACACACCGAAGAGTCAATAAAAGACACCCTTTCCATTTATTAACACAACAGAAAACAGCAGTCTGTTATCTTTTGATCAGGTTAAATCTTCCTTCAATTTTCTTCTAATAATGCAAAACCCTGGTTGTGTCATTAGAACATAACCAGAGTAATTATGTTAATTCTTCACATAATTTACACTTCTGTTACACACTAGGATGGGATGTTTTTCTTTATTCTATAAAATAACATGTATTAAAAGTGTAGAACCTCATTTCTTCTCTCAGACGACTTCATTATTTTTTCCCAGCAGCATCGCTCCTTACACTCACAACCCTCAATGACAAGAGAGGAGAAAAGAGGAGGAGATGCAGCGTTGGGTCATGCAATGATGGCATGTGGTGCCAACTTGGGTCCTTCTGCTACCCTCTGCCCTCAGGAGTCCCTCAAGGCTCCAGGAGCTTGGATGCAGCGAGCTGCCTTTCTTCAAGGACATAAGGAGCCACCAGCTCCCTCTCCTCCTCGTGCTGTAGCCTCTTTGTCTGTGCGAGTCCTGGGTCAACCCGACCGCCAAGGGCTGCCTCCTGCTGTACCCCGAGCACAGGAGAAGGAGGGCACTGCACCCAGTGAACCAGGATCAGCTCATCCTGTCCTACACCTCAGCCGATCTGCCAGAGTCTCAGCAGGAAGTCGTGCCCAGGAGGATGACGACGAAGACGACAGTGGGGATGATGAAAGTGATGATGACGATGATTGGGGGCCTGGTCCTGGCGGGGCACGAAGAGGCAACAGGGTGCCGCCCCAGCCTCAGCAGATGCCCCCCAGTGCCCCATCAACAGCTGCAAGATCCAAACGCAAACTTCAGCCTCCACAGCACATCCCGCCACCACAGGTACACCACACCCCAATGCAACTGCGCCATCCAACTCCTCCTCCCTCTCCCCCTCCTGACCTGTTCCCCCTCCCTGACACTCCCAAGCAGAGCCCACCAGATGCAGACAACCAGGAAAGAGAAGGCCCTGGAGCTGCACGGAGACCAAGGGTGGGGTCTTTCCCTCCTTCCTCACTGCAGAGGCAAGACTCTGACTCCAGCTCTCGTTCCAGCAGCCCCGAGCCCCCTGTGAAACGTAAACCAGGGCCCCTTTCTCTGCTTGTACACAAGATGGAGAAAGAGGGGGCTTTCACCTCATCTGCAGGGATTTCAGGAGAATCAGCACACTCCACTGCTGGGCCTACTTCCTCCAGTGAATCTCCTCTGCAAAAGCTGGAGAGAAAGAGGCTTCAAGAGGACAAGGAGATGGAGGAAGAGAAGCGACTGAAAGAGGAGAAGGAAAGAGAACGACAAGGGGAGCAGGAGAGAGAAAGAAGGAAGATTCAAGAACAGGAGCGAGAGAAGAAACGACTGGAAGAAGAGAAGGAGAGGAAACGACTAGAAGAAGAAAAGGAGAAAGAAAGGAAACAACTGGAAGAAGAGAAACGGCGTCAAAAGGAGGAACGAGAAAGAGAGAGAAAACACCAGGAACAGGAAAAAGAGAGAAAACGCCAGGAAGAGGAGAAAGAAAAAGAGAGAAAACGTCAGGAAGAGGAGAAAGAAAAAGAGAGAAAACGTCAGGAAGAGGAAAAAGAGAGGAAACATCAGGAAGAGGAAAAAGAAAAAGAGAGGAAACATCAGGAAGAGGAAAAAGAAAAAGAGAGGAAACATCAGGAAGAGGAAAAAGAAAGACTTCGTAAACGCCAGGAAGAAGAAAAAGAAAAACTTCGAAAGCGCCAGGAAGAGGAGAAAAGAGAGAAAAGAAAAGAAGAGCATCAGATGCAGGGGAGGGCCCACAAAGGCAGGGTGACTGTGACTGCGGCTCAAGATTCCTCATCAGATTCAGACTCCTCCTCTCACTCCTCTCAATCTTCTTCTTCTTCCCAGGAGAAAATTCACCCTTCAAAGCCACTGAAGGTAGGTGAAACTCTGGTGTGTTACATAAGTCCCTAGATTTTGTTTTACCCTTTCTCTGTGTATCCTATCAAAAACTTTCCTTACATGACTACCTCATTTCATTCCATTTCTGAGTCATCTTGGGACATACTGCTGTTTGTTTATCATTGCTGTATTGTACAATTACTTCACAGAAGGCAGGCCAAGGGCAAGCAGCAGAGGAACCAAAAAAGACAACCCTTGGCAAAGAGGCAGACAAATCCCATCTCTCAAAAAGGTCAGTAACTTTTATTTAAATGCAACTGAAGTGGAGTGGAAGGACTTGTTAACCTTGCAAAGCAGATAGATACGCCCGTTTCCTTGTTTTCCACTGGCAAATCCATCTTGCAAAGCTCCCATCTGAACCGTTTGGGCCCGGTTAGAAAGTGACAGCACCAGTCAGCAACAAGGGGCAGTACTTTCAGGCGCAGCAGAGTCGTGACCTAAACAAGCAGCAGCAAGAGCTGGTGCAGTTATGGAGGAAGAGATTAACGTGGATTTTGCTAAAGTGCCAGTTTTATTAGAACTTGACGACATTTCTTCTTTAAAAGAAGAACAAAGAAGAGTAATGAGTCGTTTTCTTTCAAAACAAAAAAAATTGGAGTACTTACATGTCTTCAGCCGCCATGTTTTATGTTATTCCTCAGTAGCTGCGCATGCGCAGCTTGCTAGCAGCTACGTCACATGCTGTGTTGCTCTGATTGGCCTGTAGAGATGTGACAGACAGAGTGTTCACCCAGTCATGCTCCAAGGATTTTTCAAAGCCTCTGCTTTTTCTCAAATAATTCCTATTGAAGCTTTCCCAGATGGATGTGTGAAATAATCCATGTGGCGTGTCAGGCTAAGGACTTGTAGGATGTGGGTTTGAACCCCGCTGTCAAGCTTGCTTACAGTCTGATAGCTGGTTGTAAGATTTCAACAGAACTCTGTTAGGATTATGCCCTGAAACATCTGAAACAAAGCTAGGTGAATGCTGGTAGGAGATTCTTGATTCATCAGAGCCTAGCCTTTAACAGGAAATGATGTTTCCCTCTTTGCCTTTTAGTCTATATCTTGGTCATGGTTATTTCTTTCATCCTACAAGCTACACCTTGAACTACATTTTAACTTAATCAGCCATTTTACCTCACAGTTTTAATTTTTTAATAGTGTTTTTGAAAACAGCCCTTGTAAGTGGTCCTTGGCTGTTCTTGGACTGATTTCAGTCAAGGCTGTGTGAAAAATGATGTGCAATAACATATTCAGTATTTTGATAGCATACTCTATGCAGGCAAGTATGTATGTGTCATATTTTTCCTTTCTCCAAAATGAATCAAAAGGCTCTTTTCCCTCATTAAATTTGCACAATTTAATCTGTGGACAGGGGTGAAAATTTAGCTAATTACATTTACTCAAATTAGCATAATTGACTGTTTTTGGGCACTTGTGCTTTTTTGAGTACATTTTGAAACTAGCCCTTTTACTTCTTCTTAAGTTTTAACCAGAGTAACTGTACTTATACTTCAGTGCAATACTCTTGTACTTTATCACCTCTGTTGACAACACAGTAGCACATAGAGGGAGAATGATTCTAAACACAGCTGTTGTACACAGCAAAAATGGGAGTGTTCATAAGTCAGTGAACATTTCTGACTCCCAAAGTGCGATTTTAACTCAATTCTAATTTAAATGATCTTCAGTGTTGGAGTTATTTGATAGTGTTGATTCACCAGTGGTAGTTAAGTTCTGTAGAGTCAATTGAACCAAGCTCTACTTACTGCGATTTCAAATCTGGGGGGATGTGTGGAAGCCTTCCCAATCATGCCCGTGGGCAGAGTGTTTAGATGTGTTTTATTTGTGTTTAGTTGTATTTGGATGTCTTTTGTACAGTGATCCCTGCTTGTGGCTCTTTTGGTTATGTCTAAACCCACTTGCACCATGAGTGAAGCTATTCACTGAGTTAGAGTCACCTGTGACTTTACATAATCAAGAAGAGTACAATAGAATATTGGGGAGCCCCTGCTCCTCCCTCCAAGAAGGTCCAAATAGTATAGCCCACCCCTAGCACTGCAAGGAGATGAGAGGAGAGAGAAAGATAGGGCGATGGAAAAGAAAGCAGGGACAAAGAGCAAGATGAGGCTAATAAACACATAAGCTTATGTGAGGGAAATTATACAAGATAATGTAACTTAACCATAGTAAAAAATATTGCTCATAATTACAGGGAAAATATAGCTCAAAATTAAATTAAAATTCCTAGAATTTGTAAAACAGCGCAATTGTTTTTAGTTGGCTGGACGGCAGAGGTGGACCCTGAGTAATTTTCTTTCTAGGGACCCAAAAACCCTAGCTACGCCCCTGCGGACTGACTCTAAATGACCACCATTCAGTTGGTAAAATTAATGCATGTCCAGGAGGAAAGTTTTGCTAGTCTTTGTCCAACAGTTTTTGATTCATTATACTTTCTATTGCTTTTATTATGTCTGCTATTGACATGACAACACCGAAAATGTGACTCATCTTAGCCCTACTTTTAATGCTCACATATAAGGGGGAAATAATACTTTATTATGGAAATATTATTTTATGTCCGTGAAAGCATTGACCAACGAGGTAAAAGCATACTTTATAGACATGTAAACCATTAAATCATGTCAAAGCGTACCCCATTATTACTCGCTGCATTGTTGCAAATTATAGCAACTTGCATTTCTCGTCAGGCATTTGCTGCGGCAGCCCTACAGAGCTGCATGGTCCCTGCTGCTTTCCGTAGAAAAAAACATTAAGGTCGTTTTGTGTGGTCTAAAAGCCTTTCTTGTCGTGTTTTTTTCGTTTATATTACATTGGTTGTAACTGTTTCAACTATAAACTGTTTCAACGTTTGCTCTCATCACGTCTATTGTGACATTTCGGAATGCGTCGTTTTCGAGCTTTTATTTTGTAAGTTTTAAACCGGAACGTAGCGTTTTTCCCCCGCTCGTGTTGGCTTGACACTGGTCTCGCGAGCCAACATGGCCGCCATGCAGGCATTGCATCCCTGATACCGACGCAGTGAACGGATACCAAGCTTCAGGAACAGCCGTGAACGTTTTCAGTATTAAGATTTTACGATTCGAACCCGAGCCTGAACGGAATAAACACAGGCGGCGGAGTGATATCGGTCATCCGCGGGGGTTCCCTTTCAAGGCCGGTCGTAATGCTGTCCGAAGGCAACAAAAACGGGTAAGAGTGAGCCGGAGGGCGACTCGAGGCTTCAGGTTGCCGGTTGTACTTTTACATATCCAAAGAGCAGAGGAAGCCATGCATCATCCAGCCTCGGTCTGTTTTATAGTTTTATTATGACTCTCATAGTGCTGCTAAGCTAACAGCTCCTCTCCTGTTTGATTTATCATGTCACCAGTTCACATTGGCCTGCCTGGTTTCAGCATGCTACATGTCCGCCCATGTGAGGAAGACCCGGGGCTGGTACGGTCTTTTGTTGAGTAATGGCTCAGAGGAGATTTTTCCAAAGAGGAAAGGGGGTCTCCTTTCTTTGATCAGTGCCCAAAATAGCTTCACGTTGAAGCAGCATTAATAAATAATAGGCTCGGTTTTCCTGCTGTGATTTCTCCTCTCTACTGCCTTTCCCCTTGACCTCAGCACTTTCTACCATGCTGGGTAGGGGAGAAGCACTGCTTACCGTCTTTCTACAAGCTTTATTTCTTTATCCATTACATCATATCGTTCATGCAGCAATGTTGTCTAGCCCACAGAGGGCTATATTTGTAATTTTGGATTTGTGTGGCAGTAGCTGTTAATGATCTCAGTGTTGTCAGGGGAGATCATTAAAGCAGACATCTGTTAGCTGTACAGTCACTGTGAATGGGCCCTTATGGTGTGATATAATTCTCCCAGCTGGCACCAGCATTCACACTCTGGTCCCCTGGGAGCTGACTACATGTCTGATTTGATTGGTGACAGTGTTTTTGTTTGTTTTATGAGTCCAATTAGTTGATGAGGACCACGTCTGATTGTTTTCTGTTCCACTACAATGAGCAATGATTGGGGTCTCAATTTGATCCACACTTCCTGATCATTTTTGTAAGGTTACAGCTATGTTCGTCACTCGAAAATTGATATCTAACTGTTAAGTAACCTTTGATAGTTGATACTTTTTGCTATCTTTTTTGAGTTTTGTCTCAGCAGTTTCTAAACAAGAATAAATGCAGTCAGAGAATGAACACAATATAATTCTTTTCACAACATAAAGGAAAACATGTATAGATAAAACAAGGATTCAATGATGTTTTTGTAATGGAGTAGATTTGTTTGAATCTTCTTTCATGGTGTCTCTTAAGAGCCCTCATAAGAAATTATTTTTTGATCTGAAGCTGCTTTAAACAGTGTTGCTTTTTAGAATTGGTAGATGTCTTCGGATATATAAACAAAAGAACTGCTAACATTTAAAACAGAGTCTCCTTATAATAAGCTATGCTAGCATTAGGTTTGCGGCCTGTCCAGACATGCTGTTTTTGCCATTACTCTGATTTATAGCTGGACTTCATTTACATTATGTACCTCTGACAAAAATTATGTTGTCTAGTAGCATTGCACTAAAATAATTTACTTTTACGATATGATAAATGATAAAAAAAATATTTCTTTTTTATGCTCATTATTAGCAGGTGATAGCTGCAGCTATGGCATACATCCATGGTTGCAAATAGGTGCTGTTTGTTTTATCAGCCAGTTTTTTTAGTGCCAAAGCAGAGATTATTTCAGGTTAGACAAGTTATACTTTTTTAGGGCTTCTGAATTAGATTATCAATGTGATGCATAGACTTTGCTACATGTTAGTACTTTATCCTGCGTGTCAGCCATGTTTGATTGTTTTAAATCAAACTACCTAAGTTTAACCAGCATCTTAGTATCATACATTTTACAGATGGTGATGATTTTAATCCAGTACTGGAAGGATTGAAGGTTGTTTGCTAAGAAAAATCAAAGTATAAGGCAGACACGCTGGTTCTTTGTTCAAGAAATCATTACATCAACTTGGCATGGCCTCTCCTCCTTTCTTTGATCCTTGGGGGGGGGGGGGGGGGGCGTTGTATTTCTAGTTGGCATCTGTCTCCCATTATAGCCTGTGCAGGTTTGTCACACTCACACACAGGCTGTGACATCCAAACCTCTGGCAAATGAAAAGAATCATCGTGGCATGGAGGAGGGGAAAAGCTGCCCTCCTGCCTACACTCCTGCCAGCGACTAATCTCCAGAAAAGGAAGCTGAAAAGGCTCTCCCAACACTGTGGGTAGATTTTACTTGTGCACAGATTAACGTCCACTCAGAAAAACCGTGCCAGTGATCACATGGCCCACAGAGAAAGAATAGACTGAGTTTGGTACATTTGTGGCACTTGGTGAGTAACTATTGGCCAGTTAGGAGCCAGTTTTGTGCAGCTATTGTTATCAGTCTTGATGGGGTTGAATGCTTTCTTCATTTTGATCCAGAACAAACAGCCTGTAGCTTGTTTTTGAGAGGCAGAGGCTCCTCTGAGAGTCCAGTTGGCTGCCACTATCTTCAATTTGCAGGTCGATTAAGTGATCACGACAACAAAAGTTTGGTTAGACAGTGGGGCCATGTGTCAATTGGAAGAAATTAGCCTTTGAAGCAATCTCTCTTTTCAAGTGCTGCATATTTTCAACTTGAATCTTAGTAAGGTTAAAAGTTTTCCTTCCTTGGACTGGTGGATTCATAAAACACTATATTTGAAGAAGTCATTGTGGTCTCAGTGTCCTTCAGGCCAGATGTCAACTCATTTGATTAAAAATTGCATTCAGATAAAGGACAGAAACATAGCAGTCTTCAAATGTACTGATAATTACATTGCCTTTTTGAAAATGTCTTTTGCTGATTTAATGCAGAAACTGCCTGCAGTAACTGATGAAAATGTGTTGCAGCAATTGGTTTTGATGTTGAAAGTTCCTTCCCTACCAAAAATGTCTTTGTTTGATGTCTTTTAGACATGTTGAATACATTATTTAGGTAATTTCCCTGTGACACACATCCATTGCATCATGTAATGGTTCAAACAATAGAGATGAATGTGCACTGCAATAGAGAGAGGAATGCTGGAAGACGTGATTCTTCCTCCCACGGTTACTGCCTCTGTGCTTGTGTCATCATACAGAGGCAGCAGATGAGACTTTTGAGGAGGATGCTATACATAAATAAATATAATGGTAGCATCTGCTTGTTTTACTAGCTGTCTTACATAACAGAGCTAAAATATCATATGTGAAGGACCATTTGGAGGTGTGAGGTCTGAGTTTGAAAAGTTTCTTGTTTTTTCTGTCCAGCATGGATCAAAGGAAGACCACACACATCGAGTCAGTTCAGCTGTGTTTGTTTGTCTCAGACTGTGAGAGAGCTTGAGGTGTGTTTATGCGACCGTATGTGTCTATTAGCTTGTGAGTTATTTATATCAGGAGTGACCCAAATCACGGCCTCCAGCATCATACCTCTGGGTTTTTAGCTGACTTGTCCCACACGTAAATTTGTCAGGGTTGTTTTTGATTAGGGCTAGAAGTGAAGATTTATTCCCTCACCCCCCAATCACTTCATGGTTTTTGTTGATTGTTTGGAACTACCCACTATAGTACAGAAATCTGATTGTATTGATTCTTTTGTATAGATAGATATTCATATACATATATTTTCTAGCTATATTGTGTATTTTGCTAATGCTTCTGGTTTGAGGACTATCCTCATTATGATTGCAGTTCTGAAAAACCCAGACATTTCATTTAGTAAACCTGACTATTAAATAAACCTTATACTATAAACCTGACCTGACTATTCTGAATCTTAATTTTGTTTTAATTAACAGGGAAATTAGTCACTAGAAACATGCTTGGTTAAAAAATGAAGTCTTTCCAATAATCTTTGGTGGATACAGCGTGTCCAGTGAAAAGGCTACTTACTGAGCTGCCATTAGCATTTATATCATTGTTATTTTAGCTGATTGATCAATATTATCTTCATCTTTACAGAATATTGGAAGGTGACCTTTCTCTTGCTTTCATGCCCCTCAGTTCTACTTATTTTTTACCCCTTTTACAATAGCACTTTTTTTTTACCAGCAGTTAAAAAAATCAGACTTTCTGTTTTACCACATTAGGTTTCACACAGAGAAAAAATGTCCAGTTAAGGTTTGAATTAATGTGTGATGCCTTTATATTCTGATAGCGCTGAAGCACAGACTCTGTGAACTCTTCACATGAAGCTTCAACAAACAGATTTAGCAAAAGTAACCCAAGCACAGGCACAGATAACAAGCTTACCACCCTGTGAGAACTGGTGTAACCAAACACTCACCGACCAGTGTTGACACCCAGCCAGTCTTAGACTCCAAAGCCTATTTCCCCTCCCTTGCTTCTCACCTTAACTGTCCTCTTCAACTGCAGGGAGGTGTCGGAGCCCAGCGCAGCTGCCGTCACTGAGGTGGAACCGGACTCTGAGAACTCTGTGGCCCAACAGCCGCCCTCCGGCGCTGAACCGGAGAACAGCGAGAGTTGCCTGGAGGAGGTAAGATCACTGAGAGGGTGGGGGTGCCTCGGTCTCTGCTCCATCTCTCACTAATGTGCATCCTTATTCATAAAAAAGCATGCATAGCTGGTGGTACAAGTTAAAGAGGGTTACTTAAAACCAACACAACCCCCATGTTTGGAACCTGTGGAGATTTGGTCCTTTTCATTCTGACTCCATCCAGCTCTGGCTCCTTTTTACCTTAAAATACAAAAGATTTTATTTATTGTTTGTACAAATACTCTCAGGTGATCAAACAGGGCTTGAGTTGGAGTTGAGTCCTTGGATAAATGGAATTAAACTAACTTCTTCCACCTGCATTTAATTCAACTTTTTCATACTTTCCTTATGAACTTAGATGACCTCTCACGCACACACAGCTCCTGTTTGTCTCGTCCCTGCAGAAACGTGAAGTATTATAGCTGTTGAATGCAAACAGTGATAGAAATAGTGTATTTAGTTTGACCTCAGTGCTGCATAAAGTACCCGTGTCTCATATGAGTGTTTCTGTATGTGTGTGTTAGAGAAAGAGGAAGTGAAAAAGAAACATTGTTGGGTAAAAGTCCAGTTACACACCTATTGCCCCTCAGAACAGAACTACTGAGGGTTAGATTTTTACTTGTGTCTTGTGAAGGGCAATAACTTTGTTAATGTTTGAAATTTTTTAAATCAAGAAAGAACGAAAATAGTACAAAAATGTTCATCATTTTAAAATTATAAACTCTACTTAAATACCTAGCCTTTACATCTTCTTAAAATGAAGATACATTATTGGATTTTATATTTAGCTTGTGTACCTTCAAAGATTAACGTATTTCACTTCCACTGCCTCATGCTATAATGGATTCTTGGAATTTTCTTCTACTGGTTCATTTAAAGTCTGCGTCTGTAAACACTCCTCCGGAGAGGATGTTTCGTGAACCTGAAAATTTTACAGGTCTAGGGCCAGGGCATAAAGTTCAGTGTAAGAATTAGGCCGGAGATGTACATGCTGTGTCACCTTGCGTTTGTTGCGCCTGGCTGCATCTTGAGCATTCTTATATCTGTGATATGCAACCCATGTTACTGGAGGACACCCCTAAGAGGGCACACCAGAGAGCTCAGGCCATATACAACTACCTGATGAGTGGTAATTAAACTACAAACATGGAGACTCTAAAAAGAGGTTGTTATGTTAATGCTGAGCTCAGAGCTAACATAATATCAACAGTAACATCAGATTAGCTCAGACTGATAACTAGTAGAACACACTGTCACATTTCTCCTACGTTGTCCTCTGTGCACCAACATTATGCTCCCGGTGTATCAGTTTAATTAGTGACCATGTTAACTGGTGACTTAAAGTCCATTGGTCATAGATGTGGTCCTTACAGCAACTGTTGTAAACAGTCTTGTCAGAATGTCTTTTAATAATTTTGTCGAAATATCCTCATCAGATTTAAATTCAATGGAAATCCAACCTTATATGAACAGCCATTAACACACTCGACTGACAGTCACCACTTTGCACGGAATGAACTGTAACACCATACTTATTTTCCATCTTTTTACAGGTTGAAATGTAGATTAACGCTACAGAATTTGACAGGCATGCTTGTCTCTGTGCAGTTAAAATAACTCACCGTAAAGATGTAGAAAACTGTGGACTTGCTTTTCAGTTTGTCTTTAAACCATACAGCCGTGTTCGTCTCTGCTGTGTGTGTTTTTTGTCACACCTCTTCTGCCTCCTTATTGCTTTCATCAGTCGTGTGTACTGCATCTTGTGTCTCTGTTGACTTAATTTTTGAGGACTTACACAGCTGACGCCTCAAACCATCACTGGGGACGTGTGGCAGCCATGATGTGTACAGCAGATATATCTCCGGCCTTAGTACGTAGCCTAAACCTTAGTTCCTGGGCACACCAGGCACTTGTGATTGATATTAGTTTATCTGCCATATTGGCACTAATCAGCTTTACAAGGAGCAGTTTAGACAATACCCTCTTGATTCAGATTGTTTTGATGTTTGTATGTCTGTGTCCCCTGGGGTTGGCTGTAAGATACGTGTGCTGTAATTTTTTATATATCCCTGTGTGAAATAAATAGATAAGTAAATGAACTTGGACTATGAAATAGTGGCTGAGGTTGCTGGTTAGTAGAAGAGATGCAGAAACTTTATATACTCGTATTTGCACAGGGAAGGTTAAAAGGGCCACTGATTTTGTTTATATATATATCTTTAATCTGGCAGGGTTGGGGGGGGCTTTTTTGGTCAGAATCTGAAAAGAAAAGTTGGATTAATAAACATTCAGTGGCACTAATATACTCTTCTGTATATTTGTATACTGTTTATATTTTGGTTATAAAAGTTAGCTGTTGTTTCACATTAGTTTTCTCTAATGCAGGCATGCACAGCCATCAAGGGCAGGTATCATGTATAAAAGTGAAACTACTTCTAGTTGACCAGCTAGCAGTTTACTCTATTTAAATTTCTAAAACAATGTAGATACATTTACACACAGAGATTTGTTGCTTTAGCTCTAGGCATTGAGCTAGTGGCTTTGTTATGCAGAGAAGGGTAGTGTAGATTTGCTGTGAGCTGCCCGGTTATTGAACTTACTATTAGCATGTGTATATATTTCAATGTGTGTTCTTTGGTTTTGTTTCCTTCTGGGCTTTGCATGAGTAATGGACTCTGACAGTGTGTGTAGAGATGCATCAGGGCTTGTTTCTGCTCTTTCTTTCACCCTCTTTTCATTCTTTCTGCTCTTTCGCCTGCCCTTTTCTCACAGTCTCTCTCTCTTTGTTCTTGACTCTGTCTCCCCCCTCCTTGTTCCCTTTTACTTTTCATCTTTTGCCTCTGTATCCCATCATGAACGCTTCTCTCTCACTATATATATTTATGGTGTGATTGCTGTTTAAAACCCCATTGATTGCTTTGTTATGAAGGTGCCCATGCCTCTTCCATTGCCCCTAATGGTACCTGCTGCGTACTACTACTACCACCACCAACACCAACACCTCCTCCACTCCTCCTCCTACTCCTCCTACAAGTCCTGTCTCGATATGCCCAAGTGCGTCGCTGGTACCTGAGTTAGGCCCAGAGTCTGCATCCACATGGCACTGAGTAAAGCCTGAGCCTGATTCTGCAAGGCGTCCCCCCATGTAGCGGCGCACAGAGCCAGCAGGAACTGGAGCTTGGAAGCCTGTTTGCTGATCTGAACTGTACTTCCCTGCACTATGAGGCAGTGATGAATGATGGAGTACGGAAAGAGGAGGGTGTGTCAACGCTCTGTAACACCTCTTCTTGTCCCCACTTCTCCGTCCTGCTGTTTGGCTGAGGGGCACAGTTGCCAAACATTGTGCTCCAACATCTTCGCCTCCATCCTTCAAAAGCAAGATGCTGCTCTGAGAAATGGCATTGTAACCTCATTTTCCAACCCCACACTGCCCCCTGCTGTTCGAGGGGATTTAAGACTTTTGGACTGAGAAACCCCTGCAATAACTGAAGTAATCAAAGCTGGAGCATCTGTATGATCACTGTTTGGAGTTTTTGAGCTTTTAAACATACTCCAATTGAGCAATGAGCTTGAACCTGCCTACAAGGGATGATAATGGGGCATTTTAGTACATTTTTAGTAACCTTTGTGGACAAGACTCATCTCAGACATAAAAATGTGGACTCTTACTCCCCTTTGGAAAATGGTTGATTGCTTTTATTGGATGAGCTTTTGAAACCAACAGTCATCATCTGCCCTGAGAAGCTGCAGTTATAAGATGGACTTAAGTTGGTCAGCTGGGCATTAAAATCCTCCAATGTGCCCCAAGTTGCCATTAATTTCAGTAAACCATCAGCCTGAACCTTGCTCAAATTCCTCTGAGACACAATTTCCAAAGGACAGCATGAGCAATCGGACATTGTCATGCACCGGTCAGTTTTATGAGTGCACACGGGCTTTGATTGTTCACAATGAGAGCTGGATTTACTCTTCAAGCCTCTGACTCACTTCCTCTGCGGTCAAATGCCATTGTGACTTTAAGATACTCTGCTTCACAGTGAACCGTGCAGATGGACTACTACAGTTGTTGCTGTAAATAATTTACTAATGCTTCAAAATCTGCACTACACTGATGACTTGGACCTTGCATGTAGAATGCTTTCCTGGGTGCAGTGGGACTATGTTCACCAACCTGCAAATCCTGACTGCTTCCTTGGATGAAAAAGAAACTCTTCTGGATTACTTTTGTTGAGTTTTATCCTCCTTCAAAGACATTTCCCTAGAGCTTTAATTCAAAGAAACAAACCCAAAGAACTATGTCGCAAAGCTTCTGGCTATAGGAACCTCCTGAACTGCCAGAATCAGGAACTATGACCTCATGGACCAAATACTCATTCCCCCTGGACACGCTGGTATCATTGAGGCACCCCAAAGTGCTTTAAAGACCTTCTGGACTGGGTATCAGAGATTATGGACTATTATGACATTCAAAAGCAGTTGATCCAAGCATCACAAATGGAACTTTTTGACTCATCAGATGAACTTTACAGACTATGGACTCCATCTTAGTAAACATCAGCCCCCCACCCCTCTGTTTTATTTTAAAACCCTGAAAGACTGAAAAGTGACTCTTTGATGAGCAGCAACTCAAGAAAAGTTCCTCCCCAGCCCCATTCAAGACAAAAAAAGTCCAATCCAGTGATCAGTTCCTGCCTGGTGGCTAATCTACACAATCAAATCGAGCCCTGCCCACACTCCTGCCTTCTCTGATTGGATCCTTGTTGCCTAGATACAGTGCACGCTGTCGTGCGGTTGGGCCATAGTCGAGCCAGTAAGGAATCAGGTGTCAAATGGTACCAGGAAACGACTTGTGATTTTACCTCTATTTAAAATGTTTAGAAGTTTTGAAAAAGTTAAAGTAAAAAAAATAATTTAACTTAAGACCTTCTAGGAATATTTTTCCTTTTCAGAGTTAAGTCAAAGTTTGGAAGTCTTGTACTGCAGTTTTGATTTTATGTTTGAGCTTAAATTGGACAGTTCACTTAGTAAATCTTTTGTTGAATATTGCTCATATTTAAGGCAAATTTAAACTGCAGTATATGAATTAACTCATGCTGAGATCTTTGAGTCTTCATCACTCTGTTTTCCACCTCTGCTCAAATGATCAACAACATTAGTTGACTACAATACGTAATTCAGTTGCATTCCATCTTTATATTTTTTAAATCTTACATTATCACTCAGGATCTATTTGCTAATAATAATTCTAACCTTATTTTTTTGTTTAAAAATCCATTCAAACAGGATTAATGATATTGGAAGGGTTGGCTTTTAGCGTTCTCTTCCTTCATGTATGAAAAGTTATGCTTCGCATTTTAGCTGCTAGCACATTAACAGGTCATGAATAGATAATGGTGGACAGCAAGAAACCATTACAGAAACAGTAGTTAAGAATGTTTCAATGTATTTATGGATTATCATTTAGCTGCAATTTAATACGGATAGTTTTAACTACTGTAATGCCCTTTTCTCAAAGGGAGTTTACATTTACAGTTGTAAGTGGACTGCTACTTGCAATTGCTCAATATCATACAAATAGATATGATATCAATAATTTTTAGGAAATTCCAATGTATCAGTCAGTGAATCTTTATTTGTATAGTGCCGATTCATAACCACAGATATCTCAAGACTATTTACAAATAGGGCAAGTCTAGATTGTTCTCTTTGTTATATAAGAGTGCCAACATTAATCCACCATGAGCTCAGCAATAGGCAACATTTAGCAGTTTCATTTGCAAGGTAAGTATTTCTTTTACAAGGCTGAAACCTCAGGCAGAACCAGACATATGTTAAACAGTGATCTGCTGGAGCTGCGTTGAGGCTGAAAAGAGAGTGAAATGTGGAAAACAAAAGAGGCAGATGAAGGACAAGAGAAGAGGGAAATGCAGAAAAGGAGAGGGGCAGATCCAGAAACAGATGAGGAAGATGCAGAAAGACAGAAATGAAAAGGAGGTACATAGAGAAGGGGGACATGCAGGAACAGAGGAAACATGCCAACCAGCATCAACAAACAAAAGTTTTTGGCTGTCCTGGCTATAAAGCTATCTTAATCTTATTGTCTTGGATGTGGCTGTAACATCATACACATTTCAGCAGCTATGATTTTAATGAAAATACCACATCCAACCCTGTACATCAGATGATCTAGGCACATAAAAACTGGGTATCAGAGCACTTAAGTAGGTTCTCAACACATCTTACTATGAATAATGAATTAAAGATATCAGAGAAATTGAATAAAATATCCAGTGTGCAAGACCACCATTATATTAGGGTGCAAAGTTGTCTGAATAGTAATAATAAAAATAAACATAAAGATTGTTATCTAAAGTAAATAGAATTGGCTTTACTGAAGGAGACCAGGTAGAAAAGGAAGTATATGGATCTTTATGTGAAAGAACAAAAAACTTAATGAACAAATTCATACCTGAAAGTTTAAAATGTTGATGATTACAAAAAAAAAAACAAAAAACAAATTTCCTTTAGGTTAAGGGTGGACTCAATCACATCAAGGCACTTAACTGGTCTCTTTTCTCATCTTGTCAAAAATAATCCACAAATATTCAACCCAGTCTGAGTTGCACATAGGCACACTTGCCTCATAATGTACATCACATTCTGAAGTTGTCCTTTGCATACACACCATATTACACACCACCCCTAAGAAAAAAAAAAAAACAGCCTAATGATTTATTTTATTGTCTTTGAGCAGAGGTGGAGGGCAGTAATGTGTCTGGAGTCTCTCTGTATCGATCCAGGGCCATCCCTCCATAATGAGGTTCAGTTGGAGCCTCCAGGCCTCTGTTACTTTGACTCCCCGCCCCACACCCCTCCTCCACTTTTCCTGTTTCACCTCTTCTCTGTTGTTGCCTGTTTGGGTCTGGACTCGAGGTTCTCATGTGGCCCCACACCCCTGGGGTTTCTGTATGTTCTCTTCCTGTCTCTCTCTCTTTTTAGAGCACCACCCCTAAGGCTTTCGTTGCACGCAAGATCTCTCTGACAAGTAAGTATACGGGCTACATCTTCGTCCTTCACGAGGAAGCAAAAGTGGAACCTCACCTTATCTCACCTTAACTTTTGAAAGCTATTGTGAAGAATAGAAGTGATAAGCCCTCAGGTGGCCGCTGTAGTGGATGTTTTTTTCATTGTAGACAAATCTATCCAAGGCCTTTGCACTGTGTTCATAAATATGAGTTTATGTAAGTATTTGAACTGTAAAAAATCATCTCGGACTGTAGGAGCGCAATGCATTTGAAATAAACGAAACATTACATTGCAGTTAGAAAGAATACAAATCAAGACAATGGCAAATCATATGTATTAAAGGTGGCAGTTTGAGTTTTTAGTGTTTTTGTTCCCTAAATTGTCTGTTTTTGAGTGTTTTCTTACCTTTGGACTAATTGTTCAATACCAATTTAGTTGTGCACTAAATCAAAATAGAAATAAATCATAAAATTCACAGCAGAAGTTCAAGTGATGTTATGGTGAAATCAGTGTGACTGTCATACTGATGCTAACCAACTCTGCAAGACTTCCAGAAGTAAGCTTCAACAGAGTATAACATAAAAGATTTTCATCAAAGTTAGTTATGTTTTATTTATCATAAGAAATCAGATAGTAATTGTCATACTTTTCTGCATATACAAACCTGTTTGGGTTAAAACATTGAGTTGTTTTTTTTTTTCTACTTTCAAGTGATGAGCTTTAGACAATTATCATGAAACCCTCCTCAGATTATTTCTTCTCTTCTCTGTGATAAACTGCATATTTCTACTACTCTGCAGGCGCCAAGTCGTCCCCAGCCACCACAGACGGAGGAGGAGGAGATGCTGACAGCGTTACTGCAGCAGGGAGGAAGAGGAGGTGGGGCTCCAGCACATCAGTGACAACAAAGAAGCCATCAATCAGCATCACCACGGACTCACTGAAGGTACATGGATGTTATTCTTTAGATTGAAGCTGGTAATTCTGCTTTAAGTATATTTTTTTCTTCAGAGAAAAGCAGATAAAAGCTTTTACTATGATTATAGTAATAATAATCATAATCATGAGGATCACTTTTCTTCAGCACAGGATTTTCCTTCAAGTTGTGTTTTAATCAGAGTTCCTGCAGATCCTTGAAAAGTCTTACATAGCCTTAAATTGCACATTTGCAATTTAAGGCCATGAAAAGTTTTAAAATGTCAGAGTTTTACCAGTGAGAAGTCTTGAAGGTACATTAATTAAGGCATCTCCTTGTCCAACCTTTGTTTTCCAGCCAACCTTTGATGATTTTAATAATTTTCCTCAACAAATTGTTGCATAAATATTCTCCATAATCCAGGGAATTCAGTGTTAGATGTTCTAAATTTCATGGGGGATGATCCCCAGACTCCTCTGTGATTTTATCTGACTCAAATGTGATTTAATAAACTTTGTACTGTTGTGAAACACTAGTCCAGTTTCCTAACATCTAGGCTATCAAGTTGTCTACTTAAAATCCTTGCAGCCCATCCTTATTTTGACAGGTCTTGACTGACCAAAAGCATTATTATGTTTTGTTTTTTAATATTTAAACTGTTTAGAACCAGCTCATTACACCTGCAAAAATGTGTTATGATAAATATCACCATAGGACATATTGATTAAATAAAGGTTTTAAATGTGCCAAAAAATTCCTTTGCCCTACAGCATTTGACGTTTCCTTAACTGTTCATTCAGCTGTGATACTTTGTACCAAGAAATCTTATGCCTTTCATTTTTGGACTGGACTGTGCAAAAAGTGTCATTAATATTTCTCATTTCAGGCTTAAAAAGTCTTAAATTTGAATTTTAAAGAATATAGGAACCCTGTTTAATGTTTTAAATGTACCTGCAAAACGTAATGGTGGTCCAACCATCTGTGGATCTGATGTAAAATAAAATATCTATTATTAAACCCTCAAAAATGAGAAAAAACAAACCCATATCCAGCAGCTTACAAATGTAGTTTAAAAAATTATGCCATTTCTTCTCATAACTCGTCCACATCTTTTTCGCTTCTCCGTGCTCCTGTCCGTGTCTCCTTCCCTCAGTCTTTGATCCCAGACATCAAACTGACCCAGGAGGCGGTGGTGGAGCTGCACCCAGAGGAGCTTCAGCTGTCCGGGGACGAGGAGAGTCCAGATGCAAGCCGGGGCGACCAGGACCAAGGCCTGAAGATCAGACGCACGGTCACACAGGTCAGGAGAGACCAACCCTACTCTTGAGTCTATTTTTTAGATCCAATTTTGCTTGCTACGGAGAACAGCTAGACTCATGAACTTCTATCATCTTGAGTTGGTGGTTTTAAAATCACTTTATTGAAATTCCTCCTCAGGTCGTTCCGAGTGACGGCCAGGAGAATGGGCAGACAAATGACGATGAGGAGGTGGAGAAAGTGGAAAAAGAAATCCAACGACGAAGTTCTCGAGACAGAAGGAAAAACAGTGTTTCTGAGGAAGCCTCTGAAACGCAGGTGTCAGTGAAGATAGAAGTAGAAGCCCAAAAAGGTAAACTGCCTCTGTTTACAGTGTTACATGTTTCTTTACCTTTTTTGTGTTAAAGTTCCAACTGCGACTTTATCTCTTACTCTATCAGTGCGTCACCTTTCACTCTTTCCTTAATGAGACGTTTTTAATTTGATCATTTCTGGTCTCTCCTTCAGTCACCCCGAGCGACAGCCTGGTGCGCCGCTCCATCAGTCAACAAAAGTCTGGAGTGTCGATCACCATCGACGACCCCGTCCGCACAAACAGGCAGCCATCGCCGCCTCACGGCAAAATCTCAAACATCATCCATGTGACCAACCTGGTGAGTTTTTTTTTTTTTACGGATACAGAAATCATGTAATCAAGAAAGCTTGAACATGATTAGAGCTTTCTTGGATAAGTTTGAAGTTAAGCACTTCAGTGAAGTGAATGAAAGGTTTTTTTTCCTTTTAAGAGTTTCTAAATGTTCCCTCCAAGCTTTTTCTGACTGATGTGTATTATGGAGATAGTACTGCTAACCTCATCACCATCATTCCCATAATTGCAGCAAAGAACCCTTACTTAACCGGGTATTATGTCTGTAGTCGAGCAGTACCATCAATCAGGGGCAAATGACATGACTAAGCAGACAATGACAAGACGAGACATTACACATTTAATCACAGGCATTTAGAGAATTCTTTCAAACGTATGTCATTGAAGAAAGGCTTGAAGTTAAACATGGATTAAAGACGACCTGATTTCTAATGCCATCCAGCTTCTTTAATCTCAGTTAAACAGGAGCTCTCAGGAAGTTTCAACCATGGAAAACAATATCTTTAGTACGTTAGCAGTTATTTTATATAAATGTTCAGTGATTTTAAGTGACACGTCTTTTTGATGATTCTGTTTGTTAGCATCATTTTATTATTTCTTTCCCCAGTTAAAGAGAGGGACAATGAAGAGTTGTGTATAATTTAGAAAAATGTTACCATTATTTTCTCTGACTTACTCCTCTCTGCTGTTTGTTTGTAAAGTACGATCTTGTTGACTGTAGGAACAGAATTGCTCATTGGGACAAAGTGTCTGAGTGAGTAAGAACGTGCATAACATTGCCTGTTGCAGGGGTTTCAAAGCGTGTCAACATTTTGTAAAACACATCTTTTTCATTTTCCTTGAAATTTGAAAAGTAAAAAGCTAAAAAAAACAAACATTTGGCTTATATCATACATGCCTATTCAAGTGGTTTAACTTCACCTTATTTATTTATGAAAAATAACAAAGCCAGACAGCTCCTGTAGCTTTCTGTTTAAATAATCCCGTGACTTGATCACTAAACGTGGGTACTTTGTTTCAATATGATTTCAAAGATACACAGCCTCACACTATCATTAGCAGGGACCTCGTACGTACTGTGGAATAAAGCGCCATCATCAGAACTCATCCGTGAAAATCCAAACTTTCAGTAGTCGTGGTCATACTTCCTCTTTTTTACTTCTCAAAAAGAATCTCTCAATTTAGCCTTGCTCATTACTTTCATCAGCTAAGCAGATCAATTTTTTCTGTTTGTATATTGTAATGTCTTACACTTTGAAAACCGCTGGTCTGGTGGTTTGGTTTTCCCCCATGTACAGCAGATGTAGGGCTTTAAGCAGATGGCTCAGGTTCAAGTCTTATCTGGCTCCTTTCCCACACATCATTCCACACTGTTCACACTATTTCCTTCTCCATCTTCTGTCTTGTCTAAACACAGGATAAAACCTAAAAATCCATGCTGTAATCTTGACCCAATATTGGTCATAAAGTCATTCATGAATTTTGTTTTGCATCCCACAGGTTCGACCGTTCACTCTGGGCCAGCTCAAAGAGCTTCTGAACAGGACAGGCAGCGTGGTGGAGGATGGCTTCTGGATCGACAAAATCAAGTCTCATTGCTTTGTTACAGTGAGTAACAACAAATCAGTGTTTTCTTGCATATAGATAACCAACTGTGTGTAAAGATAACCAGCTCATAGTTTATTATTGTTGGGGCTTTCTAAGTAATTCAGCCAGAGTTTAACATTTTATAAATCAAAACTGATTGAGTTGGTTGGACGATTTCTGCAGAATTTGTCAGGCACCACTACAGCAAGAATATCCTGCCTGCCTGAAGAATAATACCTTGACAATAATGTATGATGTCTGTGTTAGACAATGGTGAGACTGGAAGTATTATGAGAGGAGAATTATTTGACATTACAAAGAAGGTTGCTGCTAAATAAATAGCTCAAAATATGTCTGTTTTCTGCAGGATGTGAGATTTTAACTGAAACATTTGGGTGATTGTCACTTTAACTCCTAAACTATCACCCTCTTTCAACAAGCCCTTTTCTGCAGAAAGTGTTTGATGTGATAACATTTAAAAAATAATTTGTCACCGTCCTCCTCCTCTCCTATCCTGCAGTACGCTACCATGGAGGAGGCAGTTGCTACCAGGACCGCCCTCCATGGGGTCAAATGGCCTCAGAGCAATCCCAAAGTCCTCAGTGTCGACTTCTGTGAGCAGGATGAGGTAACAGTAGACTTAATGTAGCATAAATAATGACAGTAAAAAGTTAAAGTAAAAGTAAAAAGAAATATTTATACTTACAGTACATTCAGAAAGTATTCAGACCCCCTACACGTTTGTCGTTGGAGACCTGATGATGGCACAGATCTTAGGAAGGCTACAAAAAAAATTCTCTTGCCAAACCTCTTCCATTATAGAATTATAGAAGCCACTGTGCTCATGGAAACTTTCTGTGATCTTGTGGTTTTCTGCTGTAAAGGACATTTGTAGGGATCTATCCTTCAAAAAACACCCTGATATCTACAAGCATAAACGAAATCACTGAGTGAGCTTCAAGAACAGACCACAGTAAAAGGCTTAAGAGATGAAATATTAATGGTTTTTATTTCTGGAAACATTTCAGAAGAGCAAACACAAACTTTGTCCTTAGTGGTGTCTGTGGGATTTCTTCTTAAAAGTTTCAGGCTGCATCATATCTTCCAGCGTGTTAGATTACTGTTAAAACTTATCAAAAGCAGTAAAACAGGACAGTTCTGTTTTTACTCAGACTGGGATGCAAAAATGAGGTTCTTTTCCGTACAATCTCAGCTAAAATAGGTCCATTAAACATCTGTTTTCCTGCAGCTGGACTTCCACAAAGGAATCCTGAAACCTGAGAAGGAGGAGAAGGACCATGTCACCCAGCCAGGCACTCCTCAAACCCGACTGCCCCCTCTGATGCCCGAGCGAGACCGAACCAGAGAGAGAGACCGGGACAGAGACAGAGAACGGGAGCGAGAACGGGAGCGGGACAGAGGCGGCGTTGGGGGGGTGGGAGGTGTGAGGGACCTGTGGGCGGAGCGAGAGCGAGAGATGGAGCGACGGGAACGAACCAGAGGCGAACGGGAGTGGGACCGGGATAAGATCAGGGAATTCGCAAGACCAGGAGAGGATGGACGGCGGTCTCGATCCAGAGAGAGGGAGAGGAGGAGGAGAGAGAGGAACAAAAGCAAAGAGAGGAAGACGGATAAGAAAGGTAAGACAAGTCACTGACATGTGATCAGATCAGAATTTCTTACAAAGGAGAATAGCAGAGTGAAGCATGTTTTTTTTTGTTTTTGTTTTTTTTTTTAACAGCAAGCAAAACTGTAGACACCAGGTATTTAAAGTTGTAACATTTCCACAAAACTGAAGGAGACAAATTGGTCTGTCGCATCAAACTTAAACCTTCATTCGAAGCAGTCTGTTCCTGTTTTTTCTCAATCGAGCAACCAACTCTTCATCCACATTAGTGTTACGTTCTGAATTTAAAAGCCACTTATACGAGGCAATCCTTGCCATACCCTGGCACGTATGACCCCAGAGTCTATTTTTTTTTGACCAGTGTGATGCTCCATATCACCTTCAAGAACCGTAAACTTCCACGGCCATGGAAGAAATGGGTGTCTGCTCGTTACGGTTGCAAACAAGCAGAGATGTGCCGTGTGGAAGTGTAATCAATACAACCATCAGAACAGTCATTTTTAACAGACGCTAGCTGAGTTGGTAGAGCTGGCACTCATATACTAGAGTCCTTAATGCACTGGCTGCTAGTGCAAACAAATGTAATAGCTCATCCAAAAGTTCTGACATATCTTAGATATGATACAGATATGATATCTGTACTTGGATCAGGTTGGGCTTGGAGCAATGCAAGTGCAGATAAGCTGGTGACAGAGCAAACTTACTTCACCATGACAGGGTGCAACTGGCCTTAGTGGGAGTTATGGATGGATTGTGTTATTGGCAGGTATAGAACAAAAATGTATCAGTATCAGCCAATATTAACTACTGATAACTGCTGGACATTATCAGCTATTTTTACCAATAAGTTTGTGAAGTTTTAGGCTGGACCAACAGACATGTCATCTGGAGTCTTTCTTTGTTTATCCTCATTCCTTAAACTTTAAAGTGTGTTTTTAAGGCATAAAGTTCTATTTCAGAACTATAATTAGTATATCAGTATCAGCTAAAATGATCAGTGAATACGGATACATCAGATATCTGCAAAAAATCCAATATCATGCTTCCCACTGAGAAAAGTAATTTTCATCTCACAAAGCTTTTCTTCCTCTGCATAAACCACATATCCACACTATATTGTTCTCTTTCATCTTGACAAAGAAAATTAAGTGTGTTATTGCCAGGATATAAAACTCATAGCTATTGCAATTCCAAGGTTTGAAAGAGAAGAGTTTGTTCATCCCTTTTAAAATGTTCTTTTTTGTTTTTCTAATGAGCAGAAAAAGGAGATGAGCCTCCTGCCAAACTGCTGGATGATTTGTTCCTAAAGACCAAAGCAGCCCCCTGTATATACTGGCTCCCCCTCACTGAGGAGCAGGTTTGTCTCAAACTTGTTACTTTTTTCCTGTCACAGTAAGGGTTTTAGACTTCAGGTCATCTTAACCATATTGTGCTTTGTGTCCACCAGGTGGCGCAAAGGCTCCTGGACCTCACAGAGAGGCAGAAAGAACGCGAACGACGACGCAAGGAGCGAGAAGAGGAGGACAAGAAGCGAGAGGAGGAGAAGAAGGAGAGGCTGAAGATCCGAGAGAAAGACGGCAACACGACGGCAAGCGGCGGTGGAGGAGGAGGAGGAGCTGGGCGAGGAGCTGACGGAGACAGAGAGAGAGAGCGCGGACGAGACAGGGAGGGGGACAAGAGGAGGGACAGCGGCCACCGGCCCAGACGGCCATCTGCAGGCGCCGGGAACGGACGACGCTCTCGTAGCCGAAGCAACCCGAGAGACAGACGCCGCTGACGGGGAGGTAAAGAGACGAGAAGATGAAGAGAGAGGAGTGTCATCGCTGAGAAGAGGAAACTGCAGATGAGAATATATTGGGGAAATGTGTCTCTCTTTTCTCATTTCAGCTCCTCACCGCCTGTCCCACCAGGCCGTCCACATTGACGCCGGCATTGTCTTCCACACACTTCTGCCATTTTTCCCAACATGCCTCATTCATGTTTTGTAAAAAGTAAGATGACAGTTCATGTAGCGCCCACTCTTATGCCCTCTCATTGTCTTCCAGAATTCAAAGCGAGTCCTGCCACTCCTCCTCCTCTTCTCTGTCGTCTGTAAAGTCTCCGCAGTGTCAGGAAAAAAACAGAGAGGGCTCTGGTGGTTTTTGTCCCTTGAGGTTTTGGAGCCCGCCTCTTTATTTTAGTTCTGCGGGCGCGCAGTTTCCTTCCTCCTCTGAGCCCTGTAATAAAACAAGTTCAAAATAGATCCCTGACCTTCAGAAATTTTCTAGGATCAGTTTTAGCGTTCTTCTTTTCAGCACCGACTTTTTTTTTTTTAATACAGATACGATGACTACAAGCTGTTTGTCAGAAATGAGGAAAGTTGTTTTGAATTATTCTGAATCATGTTCGTTTTTCAGCCTCGGAGGATCATTGTGTGATGTCCCACAAAATACAACTCAAGTCTGAACACTGTAAAAGTGTGTGACAGCCCGAGCGTCCACTGTGGATGTTTGTGGCCAGGATGTGAAATTATTGTGACGTTTACTCTAATAATTTTGGGAAGCTGACCTCCCCTGCACTGACCCTTCAATCAGATATATTTAAGAAGAGGTACTAATAAAACTGTACCTTCTAATAGAGTAATGGTGAAAATTTTAATCTTAATTTTATGTTTTTAGTTGGAAACAGTTATTTTTGTTGCTTTTTTCTCCTCCTGAAGTGCTGAATGTACTGAGAATTTAAGAAATAAATTTAAATTGCGTAACAGCTTTGGTTTTCATTTTTTGCTTCTGTTAAATAAAAATGTTGCTGCAACATTTGTTTGAGCACAATGAAAATATTTATTACAACATGCAGAAATTACAGTAATGTTTTCCCCAATTTGTACAGATTCACGTTACAAATCTCTTACAGTAAAGTCAAATATAAGTGCAAAATGTTTGCTAGCGATAAGAATATTTACAAAACAGTTAAGCAAAAATCCCTTGTTCTTCTACAGCAAACAGTAGCCACATTTGGGTAAAAAAAGCAGTAGTTTCTTTCCCGTTCCCTTATATCTATGGTACAGTAATAGTACAGAAAGTACAGCAGGCAGTTCATGGGACAAAAAGGAAGTGATCCCAGAGGAATCAGAGGAAATGTCTTAATATCAGCAGTTTTATCTCAGAAAATAAAGCATACAAAGGAATGACAGCACACTAAGACCAGCTTTTTCAAAAACACACACACACAGGAACTGATCAGTGTGTGGTGTTCTGAGGGGGAATGTTGTGTGGGGCGCACACTCTGCTCATGTGGCAGGAGTGGCAGAGGAGATGAGAGTCCAGAGGGAAGCACTGTGAGCCAGGCTTATCAGAGAGCTGCTTACCGCACTCCTGAGAGGAAAAAGATACAGAAGAGAGCTCAGACATAGAAGCACTTCTGAATAACAGTCAACCGAGGCTGATCTTAACTATCCAAATATTCTTTTTATCTTAAAAGAAAGCTAAACAGAAGCCATCAGTATGTCCAGTTATCACACTTCTACAATTTCAACCTCAGGATGATTTTTGACAGTCTGGCTGAGACTGAGTGGGCTGATCATCTCTTATGGCTACTCACACAGTTCATCTGATAAGCTGTATATACCAGAATGGAAATAAACGCCAAAACTTTCTATATAAGATCAGATTAAACTTCTGTTCAGGGTTAAAGTAACGGTTATGATACCACAGTTAAAAACCTGGTTACAAAACGTAACAGCAAAAAGGCTCGTCCTCAGTGAAAACATTCTAAAGTAGCAAGCATATATTATGTAACTTCATTAGCTACATAAGCTACTCAGATAATACAGCGAAAGCTAAGCTTACAAAGTAGCAATGTAAGCTACATATCTATGTAGCTATGTTAGCTTTAGCTGTTTGCAAAAGCTTGTGTTGCTAAAGCTAACTTAGCTAGAGATAACATAGTCATGTAGCTAAAGCTAAGCTCTCAAAGCAGCTATGTAATCAACATGGCTACTCTACATAGCTACTTTAGCTTTAGCTACATTTGGTAAGGCTCACATAGCTAAAGCTAAAATAAGCTTTATTACCTCCACCAAGGAGGTTACGTGATCAGCAGGGTTTGTTAGTTATAGTTTGTTTATTGGCAACATAACTCAAAAAGTTATGGATGGATTTTGATGAAACTTTCAGGAAATATCAGAAATGGCACAAGGAAGAACTGATTAGATTTTGGGAGTGATCCGGATCACCTTCTGGATCCAGGAATTTTTTAAAGGATTCTTTACTATTGGGAGATAGGGCTTATGGCGGAGGTCTGCGCTCTCGGAGTGCTTTTCTAGTTGGCTTATGTTACAATTTTATCACACTATAATGTAGTGTAGCTAAGTTAGCTTTAGCTAAGGCTAATGAAGCTAAAGCAAACCAGGTTTATGAGATGTTCTTTAGTCTGTAATGATAGCAACGTGGTTATTTCAAGAATGTAACTGTTCACTTTGTTCATGAATAAAGTTAATTTTTTGTAAAATCTAAAACTGGCAAATAACGGCACTTCCTGTTTGAGATATCGATGTCTCTGATGAAAAATCTGATGACTTGATCAGATCTGGCTGTCAGAGATGTACAACCTGCAGCCACACCCCTCTCATTTTTGATCATCTTTTGTTTTTACTTTATAAAATCGCAAGTAAACTCCTGTATTCTGACTAGATTGTGAACATTAGTGCAAAATATTTGTGCCATTAAGGCTGGGCGTACACAGTGCAATTTTAAGCAGATTCTAACCCAATTCTTGAGTTGTTCAACTAGTCAAATCAAATTACATCCTGACCATGTAGCATTTAAGTGAGGTGTATGGGGGTGTTTGTGACTGCAAAGCACAGCCCATTCAGGTTCTTCTCTTTAAAAGAAACTTAGCTTACATTTATCATAGTGTCATCCTGGTTTTACTTGTACAGTGTGAACTCAACCCTTATGAAATACTTTTTCTCTTCAGATCTTTTCAGTACTCTTGTTTATTAAAATATAAGACTGTTTGATTCTAAAAGATGTCATTAAAATGTATCGAAGTATCAGACAGCCTTTGTGTCTTCAACAGTGATTAAAACATTTAAGGGTGGGAGCAGAAAAAGGTGCACTTCAATGTGATACTGAAGGATGTAAACGTGTTTGTGACAGATAACTCACCTCACAGTGGTAGCACTCAAAGTGATAGTCCTTGTTCATAGACACCACCCTGAGGATCTCTTCACTGCCCTGGAACAAACAAGACAAACCAAAAGGTCACAAATCTGTTTAACATAATCTAATGATAAAATAGACTGAAACTGACTGTCTTCCATTAAATTTGTTGTGAAAGTATTCTCAATGTTCCAACACATAATGAGGACAGCAGGCAGACAGAACATGTATTTAACACTTGTACTCACCTCAGCAGGTAAGATGGGTTGTAAACAGGCAGCACATTTTGGGGCAAAAGTCCTGTCGGACAACAGCAAAATGTCAATTAACGATGGAGTACGGATATAACAACTAATAATATGATCAAAAATCAATAAATACGAATGAGTCAATCAAAAATGAGAAGAATTATTGCTATGCTCTTTAGCCAGCTGTCCTTTTTGTTATTTGGTGTCTACACAATCCAGTCTTGACAAAGGCATCCCAGACAACCTCTGTATGACGTCTGGGATGCATCCATACAAAGTTTTAAAGATTACCATGTGGTATCAGAATGCCCAAATCTGATATAAATCTATGATTGTTTCTAGACTTATGTGATAGGAGTCTGCAGACAGGTAATTCTGATTTCACACGATGTCTTTAAACACTTAAAGTCTTACTTGTTGTAGTCTGCCACACAGTAGATGTTGCTGTGATGGTCCACAGTGAACGGCACACCATCCAGAGCCTTTGAGCACCGCACACAGCGAAAACAGCCAGGATGGTATGAGTTCCCCAAAGCCTGCAGGATCTGAAAAAAAATAAAATAAATAAAAAAAGATAACAATAAGCAAGCTCTTAAAAACAAATTTGGCTTACTTGACTAAGATTTTAAGTGCTTCCACAGTCAAAAGTCCAACACTTCAGTTTATTACACTGTGCTATGGATTGATAAGAAGCTTTTCTTAAATTTTAAAGTCCTTTTATTGTGTTTTTTCCCCTCAACAGTTTTTCAGTCTTGTCATTTTATTGGTTGGCTGGCTTGCAATTAAAGCACCAGCAGCCTGTCAAATGTTACCTGTTTCATTCCCTTTGACCCAATGCTTGTGGAACGATGAAGTTTCCAGTACCTATCCTGGACAAATCCCTGCTTTGTAATCACATAAATACAAAGAAGTCTGTTTCATCCAGAATAAGATTAAAGAAGACAAAGACACAGCCCTGATAAGATAAACCCCTGTTAGAAATCTAAATGATGAGATAAAACGCCATTAGAAAGGAATGGAAAGAAATACTTAGAGCTACAATTATGAGATTGAAGAAGGCATGATTATGAGATAAAGGGATTAATTATGGGAGAAAGTCATCATTAAAGGATTTAGTGTCACAATAATGGATGGAACATTTTCATGAGAAATGATAAAGTAATCATCATCATAAGTTCATAATGAGATTTAAGCTTGTTTTAATGAGGTGGAAGACAAAAGTAAAAGATATAAGATCCACTCATGTCTTCCTTCATGAAAACTATGGGGAGTAGAGGGATGTGCTCCATTCCACAGGACCAAACAGGCTTCTCATCCCGGCTCTCTCTTCCCCGTCACATGTTGCACTGCCAACTTCCTTGAGAAGGGTCTGGCTGCAGCCTGTACATGTCTTTACAGGACGTTTATCTGAGACACTGTATACCTTAGAAAAGAAGTGCCATAATTTGCTGGTACAACGTATTTCCATTTTTAAATTTGTTTTAAAATTCAGCTTCATTCATAAACAAAGTCTGGCATTTCCAGTCATTGAATAACCCCACTGCAAACATTACAGACTAAGAAACATTTTATTCATAAAATAGAGAAAAGGTCAGGGGTCTAATCCAGGGGGTAAACTATGTAAAGACCAGTTTTATAAGCAGTTACAAGAACTGGTGCTTTCTTTTGCATGCTTTAACTAACATAGCTACACTAGCTGCATGATTAATGTTACTACATAAGCCAATGTAGCCAAGTTAGCTTTGGCAATGTGAGCTTTAGAAGTGTGACCTTAAGCAAATGCAGCTAAAGCTAACAGAGCTACATAGATAACATCTTTAGATAGCTTTGCAAGCTTAGCTTTGGCTATATTAGCTACGTAGCTATGTTAGCCACGTACTTCCTTTATCTATGGCTAAGCTTTAGCAATGAGATTTTTGCAGCTAAAGCTAGCTTAGCTACTTAGATAACGCATCTACATAGATAACTATCCAAGTAACTTACATAGTTGCTTTGTGAGCTTAACTTCAGCTACATTAGCCACATTAGTTATATCAGCTAAGTAGCTCTGTCATCTGTAGCTAAGTAAACTTTTGCAACATGAGCTTCAGCTAACTTAGCTGAGACTAACTTAGCAATGTAGATAAGATATGTGTTGCTGTTTTGGGTGCTCAGCTTCAGCTCTGTTAGCTCCATTATCTACATAGCTTATGTAGCTAACAGAGCTACATAAGCTATGTTTGCAGAGTTAGAATGTTTTCATGTAGGATGAGTTTTTTTTCCCGTAAGCAGACTGTTTACTCAGCTTTAAAAAACATGTTGTAATCCGGTTTTGCACATCATGTTTTAAACTTTTACAATTTGGTATCGTAACACTTACTCTAACCTGACCCTAAATGGAAGTTTAATCTGATTTTATTTCAGATGTTTTAGTATGCATTTCCATCTTGACATATATGGTATCTCAGATGAACAGGCTGTGAGAATGGCCGTCAGAGATGAATGGTCTGCAGCCAGACTGTCTTGACTTCTCTGGGCCTGAGCTCATCTGACATGGACTGACCTAAAGTGGGAAATTGCTATGGTGTGACAAGTCCACTTTCCAATTGTTTTTGGAAATAATGGTCCTCACGTTCTCCGAGCTTAAGAGGAAAATGACTATCCAGATTGTTTTCAATGCAAAGCTCAAACGCCAGCATCTGTGATTGTTTTGGTGTATTAGTGCCCACAGCATGGGTAACTTACACATCTATGAAGGCCCCATTAAAACTGAAAGGTACATTCAGTTTTTGGAGCAACATATACTTCTTTAAAGATGTCTGTTCCTTGGACATTCCTGCTTATTTCATTAAGACAATGCCAAGCTGCATTCTGCACAACTTACAACAGCCTGGCTTCACAATAAAAGAGTTAAGGTACGAGACTGGCCTGCATGTAGTCCAGATCCGTCTCCCATTAAAAATGAATGGCTCATTATGAAGCGCAAAATAGGACAACAGAAACTTGCTGTTTTAAGCAACTTAAGATGAACAAGCAAGAATGGAAACAATCCCACTCTCAGAGCTTCAACACTATACAGTCCTCAGCTGCTTACAGAGTTCTTAGAAGAAAATGTGATTACAACACTCTCTCCTGAGTGTCTGAAGTCCTGAATCTTGAAGGTGGTTAAGCCATTCAAATCATATATTTAAAAAAAACAAAACATGTCTGTGTATCCCAGGCCCACTTTGACTTTTCTATTTATATTTTGGGTATTAAGAGGTTCAAATATGGTCAAAAGTTTTCAGCTAATCACTCCCAACTTTTTTTGTTGATGAAAAAAGCCAGAGCAAACATTCCTCTGATGATCTGACGTGGGAACCAGAACAGGAGCCAACAAAAAGGACGTCACTGAAATTTTTTAATCCTCCAGGGGATCTTAGAGGGCATTCTGGGAAGTGACTACAAAACACACAAGCTAGGTGGAGGACCAGCAGCTTCACACACATGCTCCTCACCTGCTCAAGAATGAGGTGGCCACACACACAACACTTCTCCGCAGCAGCCTGGAATCCTGAAAACTGTAATTACAACAAAGAGATTACCATTAGCAGAAAATCAATCCTCTGACTCTGAGCGCGCCTGTGTGTGTGTGAATGTGTGTGAGAGAGAGGTAGATGACAAAACACACCCTGACCCCAACTCTTACCATGTAATCCTCTTTACAGTACACAGAGCCGTTGACATTGTAGAAGTCCTTGTTTCTCAGGGTGCGTCCTGCAGGGGGAGAGAGATGACTCAGCAGGATCAAAAAAAGGGATTTTTTTTCCAATGCAAATCTTTAAAAATCACATATAATGAGGCCTAAGGAAATATCAAGAGGGAAAACGTAGCCTTTGTAACATGAAAATCCACATTTAGTTAGAACTGTGCAATAAGATAGCAAATTCTGACTTAGAAGTTATAAGCAGGCATATTTAAGAAAGTACAAAACAATTAAAGGATTTTTAAAAACAAGTGGAATGAAAGTAATTGATATGAAATAAGAATTAAGAAGAGTAAAAATTCAAGTACTAACTGTGAGCTAAAACTCAAAATCATATTTCAACGATAAAGGTCTTAAATATGAGAAACATTCATTCAGTACAGTTATACCAGGTTGCGTCATCAAAAAATAAAGCCAATGCAGAAGTGCAAAACTGCAGTTCCTTAAATGTCCACTTGAGGCTGGACAACCCTTCTCAAAATAGATACCCACATACACGCCAGTCAAACCTTTAGACGATGAATTAGAGCAGTGATTTTCAACCTTTTTCCCCCATAGTACACCTGAGACCAAGCAGAAATATCAAGGCTGACCATATCTACACAAAATAGTCTCTTTAAAACTATTACAGTAATTTTAGCTGTATAATTATAGCAGTAATATCAAATTGTTAAAATTCCCACTGCACATCTGACTCGCCTTAAGGTAAACCGGTATACTGGGCTCATTGTTTCAGAGACGCTGAGCTAGAGAGTTAGGGTGCATCATAGTGTGCATCAAGTGTAGACTAATTATGTATGAAATGTACAGGGCTCTATGTAATTAAATGTTTTAACTGCTCCGCCAACAATCTTAGAGCTAAAGCTATAAAAATTTTAATATAATGAAAAATTCACCTCAAGTACTTCAAAAAGTTGTTTTTTTTAATCGAAATTTTAGATTAATCTCATACAAAGTGAAATATTCCATGATCTTTTTTGTTTTATTCTCGATGATTATGGCTTACAGCTCACAAAAATAAAAAATCCACTATCTCAAAATATAAAAACATTGTGGAAAAAGTCTTGATTGCAAAAATTTCCTGAGCCTTTATTCTCTCACTCTGGTTCAGTACACATAACCACAATCATGGGGAAGACTGCAGACTTTACTATTGACCAGAGGACAATCATTGAGACCCTTCACAATCAGAGTTAGCCGCAGAAGGTCACTGCTTCAAGGGCAGGGCTGTTCTCAGAGGATATATGAAAGATATTTATGGAGAGTTGACTGGAAGAGAAAAGTGTGGTAAGAGATGGTGCACAAGCAACAGTGACGAGCTCAGCCTTCAGAGGATTGTCAAATAGGGAAGATACAGGAACTTAGGGGAACGTTACAAGGAGTGGACTGAGGCTGGAGTCAGTGGATCAAGAGCCGACACGCATAGACGGGTCTAGGAAATTGGCTTTACGTGTTATGTCCCTAGAGTCCAGCCAATTCTGAACCAGAAACAACATTAAAGGCTTCTCGCCTGGGCTAAAGAGAAAAAGATCTGGACTGCTGCTCAGTGGTCCAAAGTCCTGTTTTAAGATCAAAGTCAATTTTGAATTTCTTTTGTAAATAAAAGCCCCAGAGAGGAGATAGGAGAGGCACAGAATTCAAGTTGCTTGAGGTCAAGTGTTTTCAGTCTCCACAGCAATTTAAAAATTAGCAATTTGAGAAAAATGTCAGTAATAAAGAAATTACGATTACAACATTGTAAGAAAGATGACATGGAGATGAAAAGTCATTAGGAGTTTTATGGTCAGAATTATTAGATTGGATACCAGAGATATCAAATCAGAATAAGTGTTGTAATTATGACACAACTATGATTATTATAGGGTATGAGGGAAAAGATCATCATATTGCAGTGGAACATGGTAGTTTTGCTTGTTAAGAGTCAGTTTAAAAAGGTGTGGGTGATTCAGTGATGATTGTTGTGTCTGGAGGGTGAAGTGGGAGACTCACCACAAGACACGCAGGTGAAGCAGCGTGTGTGATAGAGGCTATCCAGAGCCTGGCAGGCATTGTCCGCCCCGTACACGCCTTTCCCACACTTCACGCAGGTTCCTTCCCAGACAACAGCAGGGGGGGAAAAAACACAACAGATACAAACACACATTTAGTGGCAAGTAATCGCTCAGCAGCTCTTAACACTTCGTTTACGACGCATTCCAAGAGGATGTGTCTGAAATCCAACTCCACACAAAGTGTCAACACTTGTAAATCCTCTCATTCGCACCACCTAGGGGATTTTCACACAGTTAAAACCCCAGTTAGCTGTGCCAGCCTTTTTGCTCATCCACACAAGTGTCTGCACTCGGGCTCTGTTATTAAAGGGAAACTTCACCGGATCTTGATGTTTGGCAGTCGTTCTCCAAAACAGACGACTCTTTCTTCTGGAGTTTTTAACCTTAAGACTTTCCTTTAAGTTTGACTCTGAACCCAACAATTTGAGCAATCTGGAGATTAAATAAGGTAGTACTTTTCCTTCATGATGTTAGGACCCTCGACTAGCTCAGGAGAGGAACAAAAATACTCCTAACGCCTCCTTCAATTCAGAGTCTGACTACTTTCCCACTCAATTTCAGTTAAAATTATGCTCATGACTCATGTTTTGTGCTGAAACAACCACATTTTCAGCTATCTTTCTTCATTGTTACAGTTATGTCTGGTAGGACTCCACAGACAGCAGTTAGAAAAAGTAAACAGAACATTTACAGAAAAATTAGCACAAGTACTTGTTTTGCAGCTTCATAGCTGTTGAAAAGTCACCTGTAAAGTGCAAACACTAAAAGCCAGTCAAACCTTACTCCTCCCTCTGCGTTTCCCATCCGACTGACTACAGTTTAGACAAAGTGAGGCCTCGAAATGTAAAGTGGAAAATTGGTGTGTTAGTCTGAGCTCCAGCCTTTTCCTGTGATCTATTTAAAGGGTCTGCCTGCCGTGTTTTTTCCTCTCTAATGGGGCCGAGGGAGTGCCACACAAATGGAGAATTTCTTCACTATTGGGCAGTCATTTTGGTATTTAGGAAAAGGCATGCTGCCAAAGCCAAAAAACCAAAGTGGGCTAAACTTGAGGCATCATATTTAACATCTGGAAGCTGCATCGTATAGAAAATATGGAGACAAAAAGAGCTGTTTGAAGTGCATTTGTGTTTTCTTTCTCGAAATGGATGACATTTTAGATTTTTGGGGTTCTTAACAAACAAAATTTAAGTTTGAAACACTTTTTAACAGGGCTGTCAAGATAAATCAAGATAATCTTGATTAATTAAGGTCCACAATTAGCGCACCAATTTTTTTTTGATCGCGATTAATTGCATGCTCTTTTGTCCATTTCAGTATACTTTTATTAAGGCCACAACAGTGTCTTCCTGCAGCCATCACTTCCCCTTAAAGGTGCAGTGTGTAGAATTGGGAATAAGATAACATCTAACAGTAAATCTAAATGGTGATGCTCATTTCTCTGATGGAAACTGTGGCAACAAGTGGGATTGAAAAAAGTGTGTTACGTGGTTCCTTCTGTTAACACAGAAACATGTAAAATGCAAAAATCCAAGATGGCTGTGTCCATGGAGGGGACCCTTCCCATACATATGGATAAAAGGCTTATTCTGAGTTAATTAAAAAAGATCTCTTTTTTGTTTATAGTTGATTAAACACTAATTTAGATAGACCTAGTTAGAAATATTATGTTTCATTTTTACCAAGTTTGTTCAGCTAAATGCTACTTGGCTTAATATCACACACTGTACCTTTAATGTCTCATTTCACTTTAAAAAACTCACAGACAGCTCAGTGGAGAAGACAGAAATAATCTGAACTTTCCTAATGATCTCTTATTTCATTTTCAAACCATAGCAAGTTCCTTTTTCCATGGTTAAGTCTATACTTAAATCTTTGATCTTCCACTAAAAGAAGGTCTGTGCCCAAAAAGAAAGTCAATTATCCTGAGTTAAAGACAGTAGAAAAATCCAAAATGACACGAAAACAGTTCAGGGTGCAATCAATTACGATTAACTGCAGAAATACACTGCGGTCAAAATTTTCAATCTTTTGACTGCCCTACTTTTTAATTAATTTTCTGCTTTTCCAGCCTCCATATTTTATTTTAAATGTAAATCTATAAGCCCTGAAAAATAGGACCTTCAGAATTGAAGTGTCATTTTTTTTCTTTCAGCTAGGTTACCTCTGACTCTCTCTGTAAGTTAATGGTTTTTTATAGAAGTGTAGAGTGTATGTGTTGGCTGAGCTCATGTTGTCTTCATTCACGCCTCTCAACCTCTGATTCCTCCCTTAATGGCTGAGAGGAGTACAGTATTGTTTGTCCCCTGCGGGCACACATACCTGAGCAGAAAAACAGGCTGCAGCATACACCGCCCCTGCACACGCCAAGGCAGCATTACGCACACATACACATGACTCACACACGCTGCATTATTGTGGCCTGAAGTCACTCCAGGGGGGAGTACACACCCTTAATTCAACCAGGCACTGTAACACATACAGATCTTGAGCCCTAATCTTGTGTGACTCACAGTAATGGTCCGAGCTGTGTTTATTGTGGAGTGTGTAATTATTGTCTGAGCGTTTCAGCATTATTTTCTACTCTAATGGCCGTGAAGTCAAGTTTACGTTGTGTTAGTACTAAACATCTTCATTCTTCTTGGTCAGATGTCTACCTGTCTGGATCTGAAGCCTCAGCGTGGTTTTTCTTTCCTCCTTTATGCTTTGCGTGTTACAATGCTGCATGTCTCTGCAGGTTATGATGCACCATCCATCCATACAACGCTTTCAACTATTAATCCGTGCATCCATCCATACAACCCTTTCATTTGGAGAGAAACCTGTGATCTGACACTAGGCGGTTGGGAGGATGGTAATAACACACTGGACAGATGCTAGAACACTATGTATTAAAAGTGACGGCACTGTCTCGAGTTACGGATGTGGAGGTGCTCAGATACCATTTTTCCTGACACACATACTCTGAATTTGGCAGAGTAACCCTTGTAAGGTTGTCACAGACCAGAATTCTAAACTGTGATCGGATGCTAGTTAAAAATCATACGACAGTGATACCTTATACAACAGCAGCAGAAATTTAGACCTAGGCAGCCAATATTATGTTTTTTTCTTATTTTTAACCATCAAAAATTGCAGGCAAACTCCTGTGTGCTTTCTAAATTGCAGAAACATGTAACTATGGGTTTGTCTGCAATTTCTGATAGATTCATTCCTCTCCAAACACCTTTCTTAAGAAAACAATGTAGTTTTTAAAAGTTTCTGTACTTTCAGACACCATCTATGATTAAATAATTGAGATTGCATAGGTTAAAAACAAATTGAGTTTAACAGTATCAAACATATAACAAAATTCAATCCCTTGCATGTTAGCTGTTTTTTAAATGTAATATTGGTAAAAGAACTGTGATTCATAGCATACTGCCACAACCACCATAAATCTCTGCTAGCATCACATGGTTTGTCACTGTCTCAGCATGATACTTTACCCAGAAGATGTCCATTTTGGGGGGCTTTTGGAAAAACTATCAAGCTGAATCATGACTGACATTTTAACTGACACATAATTCAACATTTTGAGGCAGTACTGGGGCAGCGTTAGTTTCATCAACAAAAATATGACTAAAAATGTTGGAAGACAAGGCTGAGACTAACTATAAATAGATCTTTAATGATAAAAACTGAGGAAAAGTAAGTTACGGTTTCATCAAGGACACTAAAACAGACTAAAATGTAATAACTAGACTGTTGAACTATCAAAATCCATGATTTCTCCACTGTGCATGTAATTAGTAAAACAGAAGAGAGTAAGTGGAGAGCACTGAGTGTATGTTAGAATAAGGGATAAGGGCTACCGAAAAAAGTTTTTTAACCTCAAAATTCTGAAGTCCTTTCTCAGAATGACTGTTTTTCTCAGAATAACAGTCATTCTCAAAATATCTGACTTTAATATCAGAATTCTGGCTTCAATCGCAGATTTTCTCCCTCCTCCAAATTCTATTCTCTTGCCTACTTTAATCTTGGGTTTCCAACTTTACCCTGTAGTCTAAAACTGAAAAAAAATATTTTTCTTGGGAAAAAAAAATCTTTTTGTTAAAATTCTGTCAGTAATCTGACTATATTCTCAGAATTGTGACATTCACTTCTTAGAATTGTGAAATTAAGATCAAAATTGAAACTTGATTTCTTAGAATTGACCTTTTCTTAGAGTTTAAAATAAAATCTAAAAAATCAGTAAGAATTTTGACCTTAATCTTAAATTTCTGACTTTAATCACAAAAATCTGACTTTAACCTCAAAATTCTAAGAGTAAAGTCAGAATTAATATTTTTCTTAGCATTCTGTTCAGAGAGGTCTTTTTTTCTCAGAGTCCTAACATTGATCTCAGATATTTTTTTTTTTTTTACATTTTTTTACAGATTTCTGACTTTAATCTTGGAGTTCTGACTTTAATCCTCAGAAAATTGACCTTTTTTCCCCCTCAAAAACTATATATTGTCACCGTCTTAAATCTCAGTATACTGACTTTTTCCTGGAATTGAGTTTAATCTCAGGATTCAGATTTTTTTCTCTGAATTTGGAGGTTGAAGTCAAATTGAGACTTTTTTTTCTCCTCTGCCTGGAAAAAACATTGTCAGAAAAATTCTTCTGTCACAATTCTTACTTTTCTGAGAATTCTGACTTTATTGTCAGTATTTTGAAGAACTAATGCAAGGACTTTTTGACTAAAATGTTTTTGAGTTTTCATCAACTAGACCAAAACTTTCAAGAGAGAAATGTAAATTAAAGAAAACATTTTTACTAAAGACTAAGACCATCTTTAAAATAGCTGCCAAAATTTACACTGTACTGGAGACTGATACTGCTACTATTTTCAGTATTTCCATCTGATAGCTTCAAACAATTGTTGAAAAGGGTCTCACCAAAGAACTCCTGGCGATTCTCTCCTCCTTCCCTCCCGGCCCCTGCTCCTGGGTCTTCCAGAGGTTTGCCCGGTCCTCCAGCCGAGCATGGCCCAAGTGTAGTTGTACTCGGTTTGGAAAGGGCTGTCAGAGCAAGAGACTGCTCCTTTAGCATCAGACCGTCCAGGAGCCCCCCACCTTCCAGTGCTGCATCTCTCAGGAGAAGTCGAGTGAGCTCTTCCTGGTACCGAGTACCAGGTAGGTCAGAGTATCGGGCCCTGTCGCCCATCACACCCCCTTCTTTAGCTCTTGCTCCTGCCTGCTGTTCTTCCCACCACTCAGGGCTGGCCTGATAGCATGCTGCTGCTGGACTTCCAACAGCAGGTGGGTAGGAGTGTCTGCTGTCATGGGCACCTTGGCGCATCCCTACATCCAGGTACTGAGTCCAGGCCTCCACAGGGGTCACCCCAGCCCTGCCTGTAGCTCCATAACCAGCCACACAGCTACCTGTCTGCATGGAAGGTGACTGCTGCTGTGGAGGGAGTCCTCCAGAGGCAGAATAGCGGGAGTCGTAGCCCAGGCTGATGCCGCTGGTCCGATTGCTGCTGCACCGACTCCCCATGGGACTCCCTCCTCCACCTCCGCTCGCCGTGCTAGAGGCGAAGCTGGACCTGGGGCTGACCAGCACCGATTCCTGGAGGCTGAATGATGAGCATGGGCTCAGGGTTGGTCCTGGAGGATAGAAGAAGCCTCCTCCTACACCTCCTCCGGTCATATCAGATGTTCGATGTGGTGGATGAGAGAGGGATGCAGGCCTGGTGCTCTCCCAAAGTTCACATCCTGTGCTTAGGCGTTTGTAAAACAGAGCTTCCTGGAGAGAGAGGCGTTTGTGTCTTTCAGGCTCGGCAAGGTAACCTGGCTCTCCAAGACCACTTCGAGGAGCTGAGCCATAGCCGGCGGCAGCAGGGTACGGTGGCGGAACAGAAAGAGGAGGTGGCTGGGATAGGAGCTGCTGCCGTCTGACAAGCTGCTGGAGCTCCAAAGAGTACCGGCGTTGATTTAAGGATTGTTTTGAGCCAAACATCCCAGAAGGGTCACACTCAGGCCCCAGACCAGACTCACGCCTTAGGTGGGAATCAACACCTTCACCCAGGTAACAGGAAGCTCTCTGCTGAGGGGAGCGGCGCCTCAGTGGGGCCAAGTTGGAAGGGTGAAGCTGTTGCTCGCCATCTTGAGGTACAGCACCCACATTGGAGGAAGGTGGTGGTGGGGTTAGGAGCTGAGAGGGAGTTATTCCCATCCCTCCTCCTCCGGCTGCTCTCCCACTCGCTGGAACACATGCATCATTTGTGGTTGCAGAGGCAAGCGAGAACTGGCCAGGTCTTGAGGGCGAGGCAGCTGCAGAACTGGGAGCTGGTGGCAGACCGCTGCCCCCAACGCCGCCTCCGGAGATGCCAGTGTTAGCGTTGCTGTTATTAGAGTTGTTGGCAGAGTCCTGTTTCTTCTTTGAACTGTTGAATTTCACACTGCCGGAGTCTGTTAGCTTTAATTTCTCCAACAACTTGCTTATTGGCCTGTCCATGATGAAGGTCTTGTCTTGTTTTGTACCTGTCTAGGCAAAGTCAAGTCCTACAGCTCCCCCTTTAAATTACAGATTATTGTGCTCAAATACAGTGTAGGTTGATATACAGCAGAACCAGTGAGTTCAAGTTAATCTTCAGTATTCACAACAAAAACTACAAAATCCTTACTACAGTATCAAAACTGGCCTTGAAGCTTGCAGAAAGCTACAAAAATGGCCCTTTACGTACAGACAATAAATACAACACAGATAAATAAGACATTTAAGACATTTCATGGTGGTTACATGACTTAAGTCCTCTGAGTCATCTGGTTTGTCCTCATGTGGAAAATCCAAAGGCACAGGTAGGCTGTGGCGAGGAAGAATCCATCTGATTATCAGTCTATTAGTTCAAGTCAATCCAGCCAGGAAGCAGGAGAATCATACATCCAGGACACTTCAGCGTGACCTATGGTCGGGGAGGGCCTCCTTTGTGGACCCTCATGTGGCTCCACATCTGCATCGTCTCCGTTACTTAAACAGTCTGAAACACACGTCAATTCAGTATGTTTGAAATCGTGCCTATCTTCAGTGCTGCGTAAGGTGCCTCTCCGTTTAAATTTCCTTTTTACAAAAACAAAAAGCGAAGACGTTCAGCGGGATGCAGGCTATCGCCGCTTCATGTGGGTCCAGTGTAAACTAGAAAATAAATCCGTTTGTGCACAGAAAGTCGACTCACCCGACTTCTTCCATTCATTTCAGGAAAAACCGAGCTCCGAGTACGTTGAATTACCTTTAACTTTCAACTCAGGCAGCGGAAAACACACAAACGGCACTTGCTAGACCGCTCAGTCCGTCCGTCCATCCGCCTGTGCTCAAAGCTTTTATCTTTCCCCTTTTTCAAAGAAAAGAAATCCTCTTCGGGAGTCGGTGGAATAGTAGCGGAAAAGTTTGGAAAGAGAGAGGGAAACGTGGAGAAACCGGTGTGCCGTTACAGTCGCTTCCCAGCACACCAGTGCTAGCTTAAACGAGTTGAGATACATAAAATCCCTCCCCGTGTGCACTGCACGGTCGACAACTTTGTTTCTTTCTTTCTTCCCCCTAAATAATTACTTACCTCCCCCCTCTCTTTACAACGGTCGAGCTAGGAACGTCTGACAGAGCAATTTCCGGTTTGAACTCTTCAAATTCCCCTTTTTTCTGTCCGGCTAGCCGATGAATTTGAACAAAAATCTGTCTTAAACAATGCGTGGCGCAGATTTGGTTTTATCTCAACTTACTTGCATATCTCCTTTTAATGAACACATGCAAAATTAAGCAAGTGACCCTTAAACTGTGAATATCTTTCTTTCTTCTGAGAAGAGATATTTTACTCGCTTTTATTTTGAAGGTGAAATTATCGGGCGACCGTTACTTAACGTACCATCCGCCCATTGAGCTTGACGCGCACCGTTCCTTTATCAGTCATCGGCGGCTCGTTTCCCCCACCAGGCCGGGACACCTTTCCACCAGCCATGGTCTGTTTCGTCATTCATACGCAACGAACGATGTCCGTACCGCAACTTACTAAAAAGTGCTTTATTTTATCTTCTTTCGGCCATAGAGCCAGGCGGGTGGGTTGGCAGGAGAGTTTACTTAATGTTCACTCACCAGAGTCATTCAGAGGCGCAGCCAAAGGCTCAGAACAGAAAAAAATAGATTACAGCCAAAAATAATAATGTTTTCTCAAGTTTTACAAACAGACGTCAACCCACGCACTAACATGGCCTCTGACGTCATGCGTACAGTTGAGTTTTTATTCTGGCTAAAACTGCAAAAGTTTGATAATAACCTAATGGAGGGAAATTCACTGCAACGTGTTAATCCTGTATTTAAAGTCTAAGGAATGTGTTTTAATCAAAATAAAGGTTACCCCAGATAAATAAATGTTAAAGTGCTCACAATGAAGAGAGACAAAACTTATATATATATATATATATATATATATATATAGTTTTATCTGAAGTGGGCGAGCTAGTTCAGTGTAAAATAGGGTGTGGGTTACTGTAGCTCCTGTAGCCTGGTAGACATTACATCCAATAACCTTGTAACTTGTATTATTACTACCAGTACTGAGCTACTACTCCCACTTTGTAGTATGCTGATTTATCCTTTTTTTTTAATTGTTAATTAACCTAATATTTAATAGTATTTGGCTTATTTTGAATTTGTAGGCAGTCAACTGAGCATGGATAATTAGATGGCCTAGGCTTTGTGCAATCATAAGCAGGTCTATGCTGTCCAAATAAAAGCCATATTTTGATGGGCAATGAATGTGAATGTAGACTTAACAGGCCGTTGCCTTAAAGCACTTCCAGCGTAGGACTAGGTCAATTGCAGAGAACATTTTAATGTATATAATGGCATACTCTGTGTTTTCTACCTGAAACATTGGCCTACCCTTACTTCAAATTTATATTTAGAGTTTAGATTTTGAGGCATTTCTTTTCTAGCTAAATTGAAAAAGGATATACCAATAATTAAAGTCTAATTTCCCCCATAACCGTTTTATATACTTGCAATGACCGTTTTGGAAGTCAAATCACATCTTGCAGCATTGTCAAGGCGACGGCACTACTTGATTGTACCAACAGCCTGTGGAATGCGCGGAAGGACACTGCCGAGTGAGTGGGCTGGTGAATTTTTTCGGCGTGTCTGAGTTCTCCAAGGAGGATACAGGGTAAACATCCCGCTACTATTTCAGGACAGACTGGCCTTTAGTCAGCCTTCATTCCGGTCGTTTTGTGGCGGTTAACGGACACACCAAAACACACCAAGCGCTGATAAAAGTAGCCTACAACAGTGTTTACCCTGGTGTGTTTGGATAGGCTTGTCAGCCTTCTGTGTAGCCCGGAGCCCCCTCCATACGGAGCCTTTCATGGCCCTTGCGGTGCATCGGAGTCCCTGCAGCAGACTCCAGCGTTTACCTCACAGGCTGCGAGTGGGAACTTGTCTGAAAAGCTAACAGAGAAATTCTTCTGGGCTTAGCACTGGAGTAGTTCATACAAAAACAATACTTTGAAGAGCTGCGAGAATGGCTGCTCTCTGTCTACAGTTCTAATAATTATAGGCTATCGGTCAGATAGCCCCCTCAATTTTTACTTGTGTAATTTTTTTCTTAGTAAGGGTAGACAAAATAGATTCCACACAGTGCCTTGTATTTTTTTTACCCTTTGATTGTTTTTATAAATCAGTCATGGTCAATATAATTTGGCTTGTTGACAAAAATCTTTTGTGTCAAAGTGAAAACAGATTTCTACAAAGTAATGTCAATTAAATAGGAATATGTAAGTTAAAACAAGTGATTTGATAAATATAGTTATAAAGTAGTAAAGAGATAAATAAGTTGAGATTTAAAAAAAAACGATATTTGTGTATATTTCTTATTATGGGGACACAAATTAAATTAGATGTATGGATGTATTTATGGCTTACGGATCTTTGCCACATTTTTCGAGGCACAATGAAACAATGAAAACAGCTCTGTAACCCGCTTTTGGTCCCTACCACCAGTTTAGAACCAGGTCACGGGTCCATGTTTTGGCTGATGAGTCAATCTAGTACTTTTTACATTAAAAAGCATGCAGCATCAGGTAGCACGAGGGAATAAGTAGCCTAAATAAAGTATAAGCAATTCCAGTTCATAGAACCATACTATGAACTGAAACAGAAAGAAAAAAAATACATTTTAAACACCACAAAAAAAAAGTGACAGTATGAAAGCGTAATCCACGTTTTAAAAGGCAATTTAAACAGGCGTGATTTTACTTATTATTATTATATTTATTTTCTTACCAACCAACAAAAAAGCTCTCGGTGTTTCTTTAGCTCCACCCAGTGGTCTGTGCGAAATAATGCAGGCAACATGGCGGCGCCCGTCAGGACATTGTGCTGTTCAGGTGAGACAGAGGTTACTTACTAAATAGGTTGTGTTTAAGCCCCATTAAACCACTCAATGAAAAGATATACATTCCGCAGAAATAATCTTGCATCAGTCGCTTTTTTTTTATCAAGCCTTTCGTTTAAATATCCCATGAAAAGGAACGATTAGTATCAGAGCTAATGCTAACACTGCTAAGCAGTTTTGTTGGAAAGCAGTTTTTATTTAATCGTTGTTTTGGAGAAAAACTTATCTGTTTGGTGCGTTTTTGTGTATTTTCTTCATTTAAGCTGTAGAGATAACGAAGCGCTGGGATTTTTATTTTTAGTGGTTAACTCCAGATGACAGAAGATGTTCTGTTTGCCTATTTGTTTTTCAGTTTTGAGGCTCTCCAGCAGAAACTTCAGCACAACATGTGGAGTACAAGCTGGAGATAAATGGAGGAAAGAGTAAGTTGACTCTTAATGTGTCTCATTGCGTGTGTTTGCAAGCAGGTTTCCCACTAAACCTGGAACATAGATGACCAATTCCCAGTCGTTAAGATGACTTTACATTCGTACTGGCCAAAATTTCAACTAATGTGGAAGAAATATTTATGTGAGTACTTAAATAATAACTTGAAATACCTGCAGAAGATACCTGGTCTTTCTATGGAGAGGCTGTTACAAGTGTTGATTTTGTCAGCTAGAACAATGACTAAAATTGATAGTTGAGCACCTTTTCCATGAGGAAGACCATTCTAAGACTAGCTAAAAAAAAGATCTGTCTTGATAAAAACTCTGACGAAGAGTAAGGCTAGTTTCACACCATAATGTGAGTGCTACTATCTTAAAGTCAAGATTTTGGGGATAAAATAAAATCTTATTAATGTAATAAACAGCAGATATTAGACAACCACACTGTGTTATAAGCTAAAAGAGAAAGAATTTCATTGTTGTTAAATCCAAAATATAGTTTCACTCGTTCATCAATACATGTTTTGTAGACACAAGTTGGGATTTGCTCTTTCTTACAGTCCTCAGTACTAGTCACACAGGACTTGTATCACCTGTTGACCTCAGATAATTCATGAATTACCCATGACGTCAGAGTCTGGTGCGATGCATTTGCACGGCATAAACAAAGTCAAAGTAAACACATTTACATTTCTGCATAAAAGTGAAAAATGACATAAAAGCTTTATGTTTAACCCTCTTTCATGCAGTGTTTTTTGCACTGAGGAGAGGCCGCTCTGCCATAAAGCCCAAATCCATGGAGGGCTGCAGCAATGGTCATCCTTCTGAAACTTTGTTCCATCTCCATAGAGGATCTCTGGATGTCAGTCAGAGTGACCATCAGGTTTTTGGTCACACCTTCTGCACTGATTGCTCAGTTTGGCCAGGTGACCAGCTCTTGGAAGAGTTCTGGTTGTGCCAAACTTCTTCTATTTGAGAATTATGTAGGCCACTGTGCTCTTATGAGCCTTCAGTGTAGCACAATTCTTTTTGTAGCCTTCCCCAGATCTGTGCCTTGCAACGATCCTGTCTCTGAGCTCTGCAGGCAGTTCCTTTGACCTCATGGCCTTCTTATAGAGAGGAGTGTGCCTTTACAGATCATGTCCAATCAGTTTGATTTATCACTGGTGGACTCCAACCAAGGTGTAGAAACATCTCAGTAAAGATTAAGAGAAATGGGAGGAACCTGAGCTCAATTTCAAGTATTTTTGGCTCTGAATACTTATGTCAATGTGATATTTTTAGTTTTTCTATTTTTGATAAATGTGCAACATTTTCTAAAATACTGATTTTACTTTGTTGTGATGGCCAAAAACATTAATGATTGTAATGTTTTGTTTTGTTTATTTTACTTGCAGACATGGACTTGCCCGCACTGGTTCAGAATATGGTCCTCTGACTGATCTTCCTGACTGGTCATATGCAGGTAGTTTTTATTTCAGTCATGTTAGAAGACATTATCAGAATCAGATGGGGTTTTTGGGGCACACTTTGTTACTTCTATGTTTGTGTGCCCACACAGATGGAAGACCAGCACCTCCAATGAAAGGGCAGATGAGAAGAAAGCAGGAGACCGAGGTTTTAGCAGTGGGTATCAACATGCGCTTTACTTTTTAATATTAAACTTGTTTCCCCCCTTTCATGTTTCCTTTGTGTAACCCTCTTCCCACAGAGACGTATTGTGATGCTGAGTTCAGAGATGGACCGAGGCATAGAAGCGTGGAAGGAGAGGCAGGAGGAGGCCAAACGAGCGGAGGAGCACAAAAAATCTCTTCTACTCAAACCTAAAGGGAAGCTATTAATCAAGAAAAATTCTCAAAGCTAACAAGCTGTTAAAAGTGTAATTTTGTTGCAAATATATTTAGCGCCAGTGTATTGAATATATTTATGTAAACTTTTCAAGTCTTCACTTCCATTGGATTTCAGCAATAAATGTTGTTTCTGATTTATACCTCAAACATGACTTTTTGGATGTCTGAGTTAAATTAAGGAGGTAGTATCCATTTTCTTCCACCAGGGTGCACCAGTTATCCTTTTTTAAGGCTCTGTAAGGACTCCCAACGCCATTTTGTCTGCTGTTGGCATCAGAAAAGGAGTGTTTTGGGGGGAGGAGCTGCCAAACAAAGTCACTCTGATTCAGGTCTTTGCTTTGTGTATTTATAAGAGAAAGTAAGAGTGAGAAAGTCACACCTAAGCATTCTGTAGCTATGCTCTTACTCTAAATACACAACCAAAAACAAAGAAAAAAAAAAATAGTAAGTCATGCCAAAACTAGACTAAATTCAAAGTTTTTGTCTCTGGATGAAAGGCAAAAAATTTAAGGCAATATTTCTGAAAGTTTTGGGCAGTTCTTCAGTCTTTATAGCTTCATTTTAAAGCCCTTTATACCACACAAAATAAAGGAAAAAGCCTGTAGCCTGATGTCTGGAAAGATAATTAGCCAGCTCAAGCCATGATGGCAGAAAGTTTCATCCCACTGGAAGCAATATTTGCAGGGATTTGATCAGTAGAAACACAACCTGAGCACCATTATTTTGAAGCATATGAAATTAGCTCAATTAAATATGAAACTTTATTTCCTTTTTGGTTATTTTAAAGTTGCCATTTTGGGTTCTTTTGATCGGAAAAAAGAGTAAGATGTGCAGCACATCAGGTTCAGTGCAGGGACATTTTGCAGCTGTGCTTTTATAGTCAGCTTTCATTTCAAGTGACTGACTTAAAAACACTATTTACAAAATGAGGTAACCCCCTCCTCCTCTATCCCCCCTTTACTTTTGCTTGTACTCCCTTCTTCCTCACGTTTTTCACTCTCTCTCTCTCTCTCTCTCTCTCTCTCACTCTTCTCTTGTTGCAGACTTCAGCAAAGCCTCACTGTAATTAGGGCCGCTAGCCGCTGAGTTGCAGATTCTTTTCAGTGGAGATGGGGAGTTTTCTCTCCCTCCTCTTTTTCTCCCTTTCTTACATTTTCATACAGCTGACCAAAGGAGCTGACTGTTTGAGGTCTTACAGAAGTGTGTGTGAGCACAGAAACAGGCCACAAAGGGTGTTAAAGACAACAAATACAGTAGTAAGAAATGCTGAAGTGGGTTAATTGCACATACACCCTCACAGCTGCACCATCAAAGTCCCCACCACCATCACTGAGAGAAATGTAACTTCGTTCTTTCTTTTTCACATCCTGCTTCTCTTCTGTGAATGTCTTTCTGCTCTCCTTAAAAAAACTCCCCCCATCCTCCCCCGTCTCTTTCCCCTTCCTCTCCTCCTCCTTGTGTTGTTTTGGTTTTGGGGAAATGAGAACCAGATGTTGCTTATTGTGCAGAAGTCAGCAATGGATGGAGGGAGGGAAGGAGGGAGGAGTTGTTGGGTTTTTTAAGGGGGTGAAGGGAGCACTCGGTGAGGTCAGTCTGCGAGGATACAGGATGGAGGATTAGCTGGTATGTCACAGACCAAAAGCAGGGGGGGGTCCAGGAGGGCTGAAGGAGGATGAGCAGGGCCCAGGGTGCAGAGTCAGGGCGTGGTGGGATGGGATTTGTGAAGACTGATTCAGCAAGTTGTTCTCAAAGACCACTTTCTGACCTGGGTGTTCCTAGAGTGTGGGGCACCCTGGGTAGCATGTTTGACAAAAATTACACCACCTGGACATTTTTATAACTGCACAACAGTACAAGAGCTAGCATTTGAGAACCAGCACCGTGAGCTAAAGCTAGGATTGTTTCTGACTCTGCATTTTGAGCTTCTGAATTAGCCCCTTTTTCCAACATAGGATAATATTTTAACCCTATTTTGCATTTAAGTTGGTCAGGCTGTTACTACTCACTGTTATTTATTACATAAAAGATAAAGAAGAAGCACTTAAGTAAAAGTTGTAAAAGTCTACACTAAAATCCAACTGAAGGTAAAGCGCACCATGTCATTTATAAAATACACTTTACTGCAAAGGCTCTCTTAAGTACATCTTAATGCATGACCACACAGTCTAGTTTATGTTTCCAAATCTGTGGTTGGACCCCCTCTTATGGGTCACAAGCTTAATATGGGGGTCATTAAATCATTAAGAAGTAACTAAACTGCAGAGTTTCAGCTGAGGTACATCTAAAAAAGCCTTTAGAACATCATGGAAAGGATGGGGAGGGAGAGGCGTTTAGACACGCCCACTTCCACCTTCTTGCTGTCCCTCATCAGCCACAACATCATCATTATCTACATATTTAAGTTAGCCTTAGCTACATTTGCTAAAGCTCACATTGATTAAGTTGAATTAACTACAATGTAGCTAACAATGCTACATAACTAACGTCACTACAGCTAAGCTCAAAAGCTAACATACTCACATTGGCTTAGGTAGTAACATTAGCTAACATAGCTTTAGCTAAAGCTAACAAAGTGAGCCAACGGTTATGTAGGTATTTATACAACAAGTCTATACATAATTTAATCCCTGATTAGACCTATGACCTTTTTTCTCTCTTTATTTATGAAATGCTGTTGGGTCTGTAATGTGTGAAATGTGGATATTTCATGAATACAACTGCCATGTTACCAAGTTCATATTTTTTCAGCCTTGTTCTAAGATCCACATTGTTTATTCTCCATACTGGGCAAAAGCACTAAACTCTCAATCCTAAAGTAACACAGCATTGTATCTGATTGGTGGTGCCTGCTTGACATGCAAATTTAGGTTGTTGGCTGCTACTAGTGAAGTTAATATTAGTGGGAAAAGTGGCAATAACTGTTGAGCTCTGTGGTGCCCACAGATTGCCTTGCATACATCACTTGCCGCAGATATTTTTGATCTTTAGAGGGAAGAAATAATTGATTTTTTTTAGCAAAAAATGTCACGTTTTAATCATTTGTGCACATATTTGGACCTTAGCTCAGCTCAGGTATTCACCAAACTTTTAAGCCTGTGATCCCCAAAATAACAGCGCCAGAGATTCAGGGCCGCACTGTCCCTGAGGTGGTTAAAGCGTACAATACTGCTCAAAGCAGCATGCTTAAAAGAAACACACTAGATGTATCAAGAAATCAAAAGCTCTCAAAACTTTATCATAAGAAGAAACAGGACCAAAAAAGCTGTAATTCATTACATTAATCTTCACCAATGCCTTGTTCTTTCAACTGTTAAAATCCCAATCTTTTTGTCGCTGAACAGAATCAAAGCTTTATCATCTGCCACCAAAATGTAACAGAGACTTACAAAGCACAGTAAAATGGTAAAAGTATGTCACAATTGCACTTCAGCTTGCCAACGCGGCACTTGAATAATTATTTTCCAGCACTAGAAGTCGGTCAAAGAGAGAAAATGAGGAGAAAAAGGGAAAAAAGTGCTGTTTGAGTTACAGTAGAAAATAAATGGTGCCATAATGTAGGTCACCCAAACAAAGTCTCAGGTTGAATTGCATGCAGCTGGCCAGGCCACTTCCTGCCTGGTGTGGAGGCGAAGTGCTGAGCCCGATGGCTGTTCCTGCACCGCCCAGAGAGACTAGTTCAGCATTAAAATGGCTGACAGAGAGAGAGAAAAAAAGAAGCCAAAGTATCCGCCAAAGGTCTCATCTGCATTCATATCCATGACCTGCAAGACAAGACTGAGGGCAGATGCTCCAAACACACTCCCAGCTTGCTGCGTAAAAAAAGGCCAAGAATAAGTGGAAAGTTGTTCTCGACTCAGTCTGTCGAGTTTGATTTATTTTCTCTCTCCCATCCAGATCTTTTTAATATCACATACAACTGTCTTGTTCAGATTTAAATATGTGTGACAGAAAAGGGGGTAAAAAAAAAAAAAAGATTTATACTTTTCAGATATTTTCCCCCACAAAAATCCTGGAAGTAACCCTAAGTCTCAGGAAGATTCTTTGGAACTGCATTGTAATATTTTTGGGAGCTTGGAGACTCTTTTCAGCCATTACAGTGCAGATAAATTGATTTTATTTTAATGGTGTAACCAAGACTACGGTGTTAATGCAAGGGTTGTGCAACCTCCAAAAAAGTAACACATCATGCAGTACTGTGCAGAACTTTTAGGCATATTTGGGCTTAAAATAGAGTGGTGCAGTTGTGACGTAATTTTGTAGGCAAACCCGGAAGTTCACGTAGCATGGGTTTCCTCGGCGTTGAGCCTATGGGATTTTTCAATGGGTTTTTGGATTATTGCTGAATATAAGCTCTGTGTCCAATAAAAGTTTATGAAACTTACATGTTTTGTTCATAAAGATCATCTTCCCAAATTGATAACATAAGCATCATATCTGGTTCACTAATCTAGCTGACGAAAGTAAAAAGCTAACGTCATGCTATATTGAACTACAACACGTTCGACTGAATTTAACGTTATCACCCGCGGATACAAGTGAACGGCAGGCTTAGTTGCCGCGCTTCGGATGATGATGTAGAGTCTTCCCGACAAACACTATAGACCTTGTTAGCCGTCTTTTAGCAACCACCTTTATTAAGACGTGAGAAGATACACAATTCAAAGGTGGGGCATTTTTCAGATTTATTTTATGTTGTAGGATAAAATGTTAAACTCTCTTGAGCTTGTGTTCACCACAGACCTTATTTCAGGCCTTTAACCGAAAACTCATTCAAAAATCACATAGACTTTTGAGGGAACTGCAAGTGCTAAAATGCTAACTCACTTCCACATTTTGGGATTCATTCCTGCACCACTCTACTGAGGTTGGAGTAAGGCACAGATGTGGCGAGTAAGCTGCTTGAGGGCACCGTTGGGTGGGAAGGAGGACAGACACAATCCCTGTCATACTCTGGATGTCTTTGCATATTGCAAGGGGCATGGGAAAAGAATCCGTTAAAGCGATATGACCACCCCTTTATGGCAGAGTAAGGGGTTGATGTGTCAAGTAAGCACAGCCCAGGGTACTGTCTGCGCAGGTAGTAGGGTTGCCACGAGCCCCTGGTCATGCTGTGGACGTCCAATAAAGTATAAGTAGCTTTATTTATGTCAGCTTTTTTTCCCTTAACACCTGAGGCCAGGATTTGCTTTCCAGAAGCAGCTCTGAAACTAATTCTGTTTCAGTGTTTTGGTCACAGAAAGCTGCATCGTGAAACCAAAGATGTTGAGCGATTATGGATATCCATCAGAGATTCGGTGCAGCAGGAGAAGTCTGTTCATAAAATATGCTCAGCCAAACAGATACAGTGCATGAGAGAGATCCACAGAGACAAATAGAAAAACCAGGTGACACAGACACATAGGCAGACAGTTTGGCTGGTGGAGGAGGTGAGTGGACAAACAGATGTGAGCAGAAAAAATAGAAATAAGGGAGCCAGTCAGGTTAGTTTAGAGAAGCATAACCATTACTCTTTAAGTCTAGTTCAGACTTAAGTTTCAAGTGTCCCTTTGGTGTTTTATCCTTTTATTGTTTTGCATAAATCAGTCATAGTTGTTTTGGCCTTTTGGACAAAAAATCTTATTTAATTTCAAAGTAAAAACAGATTTCTACAAAGTTATGTCATTAAAACAAAATTATGTAATGTAAAATAAGTGACTGCGTAAATATTCATCCCCTTTAAAGTGACTGACCTCATTCAACAGAAGTCCACATGTCAGGAACGTCTAATCACTGGTTAATCAGTATTCCTGGCTACCATTACACCATGAAAACAAAAGAACACTCCAAGTAACTGAGAGAGAGTGGCATGTTGAAGAAACTTCATTAAGTCTCCACTAGTGTTTGCAAAAGGCATGTGGGAGACTCCATGGTTGAGGGGAAGAAAGTTCTTTTGTCTGATGAGACCGAAATGGTGCTTTTTGGCCACCGAGAAGATGTGTAATGTTTGGCGGACACCAAACACTGCACATCACCACAAACACACCATCCCCACTGTGAAGCACGACGGTGCCAGCATCATTCTGTGGGGATGCTTTTCAGCAGTCAACCCTGGAAGGCTTGTAAAGGTAGGGGGTAAAGTGAATGTAGGAAAATCATGGAGGACAAAATGATTTAGTCTGCAAGAGAACTATGGCTTAGGAGAAGATTGACAATGACCCAAAGAGAACTGCAAAAGCTGCACAGAAATGGTTTAAAGACAACAAGGTGAATATTCTGGAGTAGCCGAGTCAAAGCCCAGACGTCAGTCCAATAGGGAATTTGCAGCTGAACTTGAAAAGGGCTGTTTACATCCGAGTCCCACTCAATCTGATGGAGCTTGAGCAGTTTTGCAATCAAGAATGGAAAAAATTGAGGTGTCCAGATGTGCAAGCCTGATCGAGACCTATCCACACACTACTCAGAAACATTCGTACGAAGAAACTTTCATTGGTAGCCTGGCATGCATCTCCTCAGAAATGTATCTATGTCAGCGCAGCAAAGAAAACCACCTGATACTGATCTGCTGGGTTAGCATGCCAGGCTGGCAGTGCTTAACAAATTAGACCACTGCCCAAAGTAAGGTTTATGCCACAGCTGCCCTAAATTAACAGCATTGATAATTACCAAAATCATTTTTTTATGTTTCTGCAATAGTTAATACACCAATATGAAGAAGCGCTTTAACCAAAATGATATTTTTAATGCTAAAATATAATTATTATTGTTATCCATGAATTTTCAAATTTAATGATGTACAAAAAAACTGAAAAAATAGTAAAGCACATTATTATTTCTTGATTAATATGTCAAATTATAGTTATTTACTTGCATTCCTGAACAGAAAAATGAGTTTTAGTGGTTGAATGTTTGTGCTTGATTAATTTCTTACTTCTCAGAGAAGCCCAGTGAGCCAGCTCAAATTTGGGTATAAAAAGGTGAATTCAGTTTGAAATCCCTCATTCCTGTTCAAAATGGTCAAACGTGGAGAGCTCAGTGAAAATGGAAGAGTCCGCATTAAAGCACTTCATGATGCTGGATGGTCTGTGAGACAAATATGACAGGTGGTCTAATGAATTTATTAAGCACTGTATAAGCTGTCATTTGTTGGTGATAAATAAATAATAAAGATAAAAATCGGTAGGATTGCTTGCTCATTTGTCTTAATTTTAAGCTGATTTAAAGAGAACATACTGCAATTTTCAGTGGCTTCATGAAATGTTTCCTCAAAATTATTAACTTATAAAAAGAGTGACAGTCTATACTTTACCAACTGTACTTTAAGCTATTTTCTCCTTTGTGCTTTCTTTCTTTTCCCCAACCTTGTGCAATTATTTTTTTCATTGTTTACTGTCACACATTAAAAGTATGCAAGTACTTAAACTGAGAGCATGGGGGAGGGAAAAGGCCAAAGAAAGAGCAAAAACAGACCAGAGATACTTGTGGTGAGAAGGAGGAGTGGTTTCAGACTGAAGCCTCATAAAAGAAACAATTTTGCAGTGGGTGAGGAAATAAGAGAGGGAGGGAGGCTTGGTAAAGTTTTTTTTTTTTTTTTTTGTCTTGGATGGAAATGTGTGGAGGGAAAAATATCCCCCGAAGCAATAAAATAATTTATGTTTTACTGCGTCTCCCACTTCTCATTCCTTACCTTTTCTTTCTCTTTTCCTTTGTGCTTCACACGGTGCTCCTTCACACATTATAACTATTTATTTTAAAATGAGACAGCCAGGACACACTTTTTTATAGGTATAAAATTGAACACATACACAGAATACAGCCAGGCTTGGTCCTGCACTTCAAGAATAGCAGATGGCCAGCTGGAAAGCTTTTCTCTGCAAAAATGTGAGTCCTCCATCATTTTTTCCGCCTCATTCCTCGGCACATGACTGCTGGCTCCATGTCCAAAACAACCAGCAGAGGTGGAGCAACTGTATTCACGCCATCAGCTCCATCTGTGGCTCTCCTTAAGGCAAAAAAATCCCTCTGTTCTGTGCTGGTCTGGAGGATCAGGAGGTGAACTTGAAATGTCATCATTATGATTGCAACGATGGACTTCTTTATGGCATGGTTATCATTTACAGTTTAATAATTTAACTTAGTAGCTTATATAATTAGGACTTTTACCTCATTGAATGGTTTATATGCCTCCGCCCTAGCAACCCAGAGATCTTGCTTGCTTGGTTTTCAGGTTGTCCATTCATCCATCCACATAGGCCTTTCTCTCAAACACTCTCTTAAAGCTGTGAGGGGTTTATTTCAGACTTTGCACAAATGTACACTCTGACTCAAGGGTGAACTGGTAAGATTTTGGCGATCATTAGTCAAAGTATTGGGGCCTCATGCTCACCCATGGCTTGTAAAAACGATATCTCAGGGAAGCCGGGATATGGAGTCATTACAGCTGCAAAACTCAAGAGCACATTTTAACATCCTAAGAGAACAACTTACCAATTTTGGGGTTTAGATTTTCAACAAACCTTCCCTTAAAACCTGCCTTTGTGCTTGAACCTGCTTCCTCGAGCTTAGAGTTTCTCTATTTGAGCTCAAAATGTCTGCACACTTTCAAATTTCTTGTAGTTTGCTCAAATTTCATGCACTTTTGCTCTGTTCTCATTCAGGTTGCCTCTGCTTGAGTATGAAACTGCCACTCTGATTTTTCTCTGTGCATATGCACTTATGCAACTTTCTCTTCATGCAAAGCTGAGTAAACAGACTGCTTACAGGAAAACGGCTAGTCCTCCATGAAAACATTCTTATACAGCAAGCGTAGCTCATGTTGCTCTTTTAGTTGTGTAAGCCATGTAAATAACATAGCCAACAAAGCTATGTGGCTAGCAAGGATAGCTAAATCTAAACTCACAAAGCAGCTACAGAGCTATGGTATCTATGTCGCTACATGTAGTATGTAGCATGTAGGCTTATGTAGTAACAGTAATTATGTAGCTAGCATAGCTATGTTAGCTTTAGCTAAAACTACCTAATCTAAAGCAAGCCCCAGTTAGTGTAACTACTTCCAAAAAGGCTCTATACAGCATTCAATCCTGGATAAGACTGCTGATCCTTTTCTCTGTTTTTTAAAGCTGTTTCGTCATCAATGTGGGCAATGTGGTAAATGTTAGCATACCAAAAGTAAAAGAGTTAAAAACCTGATTACAAAATGTATGAAAGTCAAGTAAACAGTCTGCTTACAGGGGGAAAAAGCATGTCCTCCATGAGAACATTCAAACAGCAAGAGTAGCTTATGTAGCTGTGTTAGCTGCGCTACGTTGATAATGTAACTATGTAGCTAAAGCTAAGCTCACAAAGCAGCTGTGTAAGCTACAAAGGTACATTCTCTATGTAGGTAAGTTAGCATTAGCTACATTTGCTTGAATTCATGTTGCCAAAGCTAACTTAGCAACATTTACTTATGTGGTATCATTAATTACTTAGCTAGCGTAGCTATGCTAGCTTTAGCTGAAGCTAAGATGGCTTAAGCAAGCCACCATTTGTGTGACTACTTCTAAAACAGGTCTGTACATAATTTAATCCCTAATTTAGACAGCTGAACTTTTTCTCTATTTTATTTATGAAATGCTGCTCGCCCTGCAATGTTTGCCGTGTGGTTATTTCATGAATGTAACTGTCAGACTTTGTTCATGCAATATGTTTAATAGAAAAAAAAAATCGTAAAAGTTGTACTGGCAAATAATGGTACTTCCTTTCTGAGATGTGTGGCATTTCAAAAAGAAAGATTAGCCGGCAAAGAAGTACGGTCCGCAGCCAGTCCGTCTTGTTGAGTTTTTTACCTATAATAACTCCATACATATCACCACCAGGCGATAGTTCTAGTTTTCAATTATTTGGACTTTTAATATAATAATTCTGCAAAAATCAATTTTTTAAAACTTTGTATCCTATTATTTATCATGGGGATGTGAACACAACTGAGTTTTCGTTTGTTTTCTGAATGAGAAATCAGGTGGAAATGGTTGCAGATAGAGACTGAAAAGCTGCAAGTCATCCAATAAAATTCTCTCCTTTAATATGTTATTGAGAAAATCACTGAAAGACAGAAATTTTCAAATAAAACTTCAGCTTAAGCTCTAAGTTAGCATGTCATCTGTTTAATGTTGTGCCATTTGTTGCTCATGAGTTTGTGCTTCTTTCAAACTGCCAACAATGATCTATGATAAGAATTATTATGTTACAAGGCTTTTTATTAGGTACATTAATACACAACCACACAATTCATCCTTATTTATCTGATAAATTTAATGTGTGGTTGACTGTTATTGAGCCTGAACTGTGTGGTGATGACTCAGTGATGAAGGCTTTTTTATATTGTGATTTTATGACTGAGGTTGTGAAAGAAGTTTCATAAACACAGTTTATAACAGTGAGTCTTCAGTACAGGGATTTGATAGGCATGCATTGCCATTAAACAAGCTAGTAATAGTAACCCAATGATTAATAAAATGTCAGACACTTAATTTTAACATATAAATTTTGACTCTGGTTTACAGTTGTGTTTGTGTATGATCAAAAACATATAAAGAGATAGAAAAGCTAAATCTGTTTGTAGAAAATAGTTTAATTTCACTTTATCTTATGAAATACAAAAGTGAAACAGGCAGAAAAAAATCATTCCATTTCATTGATATGATCATCATTATAAATATCATTACCATTATCATTGTTATTAATTAAATGAATTCACCTTCAATTTTGATTTTGTAGAACACAACATAAAGCACCATTAAAGTTCATAAATAGCATTGCTTGTTATCCTGTGCTAACATCCTGATCTCACGTTTTCTCCACTGATCTGATCCAATTCCTCACACCGAGTGTAAACTGGGATTCATTTCCATCATTGCCATGTTTGCCTCTGTCCAGCAGGACTCCAAATGACAATGTACAAAAAACAAAAAAACATAACTTTACCAGGAGAACAATAATAACAATAACCATACTTATAATAACAACAATTTCCCCATTAAAAAATGAAATAATTAAAACAAATTGCACCATATTGTTGAAAACCGTACCGCTTAATGGCATATTAGGACAAGCAGCTGAGATCAACAACAAGAAATGAGCTGGAATGTTTGAAAACAACCATGTTGTGAGATTTAAAATCCTGTTTTTCAAGAAATTATTTTCCCGTCTGACTGCTTGCACTGAAATAAGAGTTTGTGTAAAAATATCCTATTTTGTTGTGTTTTACAGAAAATGCATGTTGATTTCGGTACCATGTATGATTTCCTTACATTAAGTCGAACCTTTAAGACATAACCTCAGATTAACAAACCCAGCCTAAAAATAAGCAAATAAATTTGTTTAAAAAAATTATAAAGAATGTTTATTTTTACCAAGCTGAAAACTACCAATGAGTTTTGAAAAATTGTTAAGCAAAATGGGGACAGCTTTGGCAAATTTTCTTCAATACTACAGATTACTGGCTTCATGGTGGTTCAGTGGTGCAATGGCTGCTGCCGTGGCAAGCAGGTCCCTGGTTTGAATCCCAGTCAGACTGCGGGTTCTCCAGCTTTTCCCACAGTCCAAAGACATGCTCGTTAGGCTAGCTGGTGACTCTAAATTGCCCATAGGTGTGGTTGTGAGTGTGATTGACCAGCAGTGAGTGTAGGTTGTACACCATCTCTCATCCAATGGTAGCTGGCAACCCCTAACGGGACAAGCTGTATAGAGGGATGAATGGTCTACAGATTGTTTAGTACCTCACTTTAATATTTCTTTTGACTTACCAGTTAAAGATTCTGTTTTCATAAAATACTCTAAAATCAGGCAACTTTTAATATAAATCTGGGATTTTTTTTTCAAAGATTGATAGCAAAGCTGGATGAAAATGTAAAGAAACTCTAGATTTTGTTCCGGAAGGACCATCTTTGTTTTGACATTTCTAAAATGGACAGGATTGCATAGGACTTTAAATTATTACAAGTTTTAGCCCCTTTTTAGCAAACATGGTGATATAATTTATTGGAAAGATGCTGCATTAAAATCAGAGATAGTTTGCTCTAAGAATGATGCTGCTGCTGGATGCACACATTAAGAGGAATTTTAGATTTGTACGACAACGGGGCATCTTTGTCTTTACATTTTAAGACTTCCAAAGGAGAAGGTCCAACTCTGGAAGCGTTCATGTTAATGCTGACTTTTGTGGCTGACTGTAGATTAGCATCCCTGTCAGTGCATGTTTGAAGGCTGCATGAACCCACCCTTATTTAGACAGTACATTCCACGAAATTTCACTAGGAATTTTCCTTGTTGCATTGGCAGAGCCTATGTTTTTCTTATGTTTTCTAGTGCCATACTATCTAAAACCATGAAAATTATCTTGATCTGGACTTGCTAGTTGGCTAATAATGAATCTAATGAGACGTTTTCTTGTCAAGACACAAATGCATTTACTATGATGTGAGTCTTTGCAGTGTAATAACACTCTAATAACACTCACACCTGCAAAACCTTATTACAAAACATTTAGGAAGCCGAGTAAACAGTCTCCTAGCTGGAAAAAAAGCACTTTCTCCATGAAGACATCCTAACACATAGATAATGTAGCTAACAAAACTATGTAGCTAACAAAGCTATTTAGCTAGGGTAGCTAAAGCTAAGCTCACAAAGCAACTATGTAGCTGGGGTATCTAAAGTTAGCTTTAGCTACATTTGCCCAAGCTAATGTTGCTAAAGCTTCCATAGCTACATCAGCTTATGTAGTAATGTTAATTACAGAGCTATGCTAGCTTTAGCTAAATTTAGCTTTGGCTTAATTTCATTTATGTAACTGCCAGACTTTATGAATGAAGTTGAATTTTAAAAAACAAACCTTAAATTGGAAATACGTTTTACTGGCAAACTGTGGTAAATCTGTTCTGAAACAGACGGTGTCTCAGATGAACAATCAGTGAGAGTGGCTGTTAACTTGTTTTTTAGTATTTTGCTGTTGTGAAGGAATCCTTTTAGTTATGAGGCTTGAATTGATTTTTTAGGACCAATTTAAAGTACCTAACTTAAAGATGAGCAATTGCTGCCTCACTTTAATGTTTATTCTAATAGCCAAAAATGCAATCTTTAAAACAGGGCTATTAATGTAACCTGACATTCATGTCAACTTTACAGTTGACTTATTTGAGGCAGCACCGGAAAAAGTGCATGGTTTAATTCCCAATCCTACTTAATAGTGGAAAAAGACACCAGAGAGCAAACTATCAAACTTTGCCACTGCATTGGATTCAAGAGTGAATGTCATATGTAAATATGACTTTCAAAGTAAAGCGTACCTAAAAACACAGTTTTGTTTTCAAATGTATGTCAGAAATGATAAATTTCTGAGGAAAACCAAAAATGAAGCAGATAATTAAAATGAATCAGACAGCAGTTCAGCTGGAGTCGTCCAGTTAAAGAATGGGAAGGAAGGAGGGGTGAGAGGGGATCAATATGAGTCTTTTGGTATATTTCCCTTCTCTATGTGAGATTCTGGGTACGTTGTAAATCTCTAGACACACAACAGTACATGTAAATACTTAACATACAAATACACATTTTCCTGATTTCAGTTCCTAGGGCCTTTTTCTCGCTCTGTGTGGCCTGTACAAACCACAAAAACTTCAAATTATCTCTCTCCAATCCCTCTTTTCTTCTGTCTTTTCTCCAGTTCCTCTTCCATTTCCTCAGTTTCAATCCACACCCGGCCCTTAATCTCTCCCCCTCTCTTTCTGTCCCTCTTGCGGCAGCCTGTCCATCAATCACCCTGTGGCTCGGTCTACACCTTGTCCAGGAGGGATCTCTGGCAGTAGAGGAGGCGTCGAGGTGTGCCGTACTTCCTGAAAAACAAAAGTGCTCCCAGAGTGACCACGACCAGCACAAGCAGGAGGAGAGGGATCACAACGGCCGCCGGCCCCGCCCCGCTTTGTGATTCGTCCACCTCGATGATGATCACCTCCTCTTCTCGGCCCTTTTTGGGCTCCTCGCTCTCACAGCCCATCCAGTTGCTGAGCACAGATTTAGGGTATCCAGACTCCACCTTCATGTACTGGTTATTAAACTTCCAGTATTTGTTGGCTTTGTAGAAATACGTGTAAGCTGTGGAAAAAGTAATCAATGTCATCGTTTTTGGCATTTCCTTCACTCAAAATCTATTTCATAGAGAGGAAAACTTACATCCATCTTCACTCATGATGGCAGCTTTAATATTTTCTGGTGCACCACTCCACATGCTGATGGGCTTTGGGTAACCGTTGTCCACGGTGCGAGTCTGCTCATTGAAACGGTAATACCTGCAAAGACACAAATGGTTTTAAGATCTGCTGTTTTTTTATCAGTCTCTGCAGAGAAAACTAAAACTACTTCATTATAGATTTATGTGTCTGCGAAGTAAACAACTCCAGGACAGTGAAAGCACAACGATGGAGAACAGTATCTCCAAAATCTCATCAGTTAATCAACCAGACTTCTCAAAAGTCTGCAGCTTGGTCCTCTGCTTTTGATCACTACCAAACCTGACAGTCACAGCTGCTACAGCTCTGAGGGCCGTGACCTAAGTGTTTTTTCTGGGAATGTGGCGTTTTAACATCCTGAGTAGCGATTTAATGTTCTAAGATTACACAGAATGGCGCAGTCATTTTGGCATATTTAGATAAAGTAAAGGAAAAAATCTAATCACAACAATCCATAATGGCCTAAAATAGTTTAAAATGAGCTGTTCTGAGTACAGTAATGGGAATCATGGCTCTCTGAAGGACTCGTATTAGACAATATTGAATAAACACTGTGTAGTGTCTGACTATTTCTTTGTCTGAATATCAACTCAGTCTCATAATCACAGCTGAGGTGTGGGCTACTCGAGAAAATTCACCTTCTTGTCTTTAAAGGTCACATATTATGCAAAATACACATTTTCAGGGTTATCTAGCTCAAATATGTGCCCCTGGCCTGTCCACAACCACTCAAGAATCAGAAAAATCCACCCCCCCCTCCATCTTTCAGAAAATGTGCTGAAACAAGCCGTTCTCAGACTTCCCCCTCATGATGTCATGTGGGGAGTTAGCACCGCCCCCAGGTTCGGTTGGCCCTCCCCGCTTGGAAGAAAGTTCCGCCTCCTCTCTCAATGCAAACAGCACCAAAATAACAGCAACTTAAAAGAATTATAAAAGTCGGTACTGCAACTTGTATTAGAACATTTTTGGCTGAATTCAAGACACAAAGAGTGAATACTAAATAAAGCAGCCTTTAAGAGTAGCCTGGATAAAATAACTAGTTTTAACTAGGAAGTACATCTGTACAAAAAGTATGAACCAGATTTGTCTTGGCTAAAGGGAAAGAGATTTTATCTAGGCATGAATGCTGCAGGGATGCTTCTGCAATGTTTACCAAATGATTCAGAGGAACTTTCAGTCAATCTTAACAATGAGAAATTATTCTGACGGATAACATGCCTTAACCTGCTTAACATAGAAAAACAGTTTTCACTGTATTAAAAAAGGAAAATAAGCTTTTTGCAGGTTCAAACTTGACCAAACAGAACACATTAAAGGGACTCACTTTGTGCCTCTGAAGAAGTACGTCTGTCCTGTTGGCGTATAGAAAAGAGCAGCGTCAATTTTGTCTTTGGGCAGGCCTGTCCCGAGGTCTCTCAGGCTCTTGGGGGAGTCTTTATCCATGGTGGACTCACTGAAAACCCAGTACCTGTCACCTGGAGATGAAAGCAGAAAAACAGAAGATGAGAAGATATGAGATAATAAACAGAGAGGGTGAAAGATCAGAGGAAAAAGAACATGAAAGAGCAGCAGTCATAATAGTAAACACATGAGAGCCGTCACCCAAGCAGCTGTCAGTGTTTAAAATGTGGTTTCAATCTCATCACACACAGGCACCGACCTTTGAAGAAGATAAATTTCCCATCATCCCTCTCGTAGGCAGCGTTGATGTTTGATGGCAGGCCTTTCCAGAAGTGACTGATGGTCATCGGGTAACCAGTTAGCACCTTGTTGTTGCGCACACGCCAGAACCACTTGTCCTTTAAAAACACGTGAAATCATAATACATTAGCTCATATTACAAGAGAGTTTTTTCAAGTATTTTTCAAGCATTTCAAAAAAATGCAGATAAATTTTGAGGAAAATGGCAAAAGTATCAGGCGAACAAATGAAACAGTTTATTGCCTTTTTTAAGTTTTTTGAACAAAGGGTCGAATGAAATGTGCATGAAATTTGAAACTATGGTGGTAATTTTCTTCTCGCTTTATAACACTTCTTTGTAGGAATGTAACAAAAACTCGCCATACAAACACAAATCAATGCAATTAATAAAGGACAACTCAAACCAATTTGTCAAAATCATTAACGTCAACGCTCTCAGCAGAAGGTTCCATCTGCTTTTGGTCTTCCTTTCTGACGAGAAGAGAGGCATCAAAATATGAAAATGGTTGTTCCTTCTCTTAATGGTTGATTTTACTGAACATTTGTATGTAAATGATCAATTGAATGGTCTATTTTACTCTAAACTAAACAAAACTGGCCATTAAGTTAAAATTAGCACCAAGCATTACTAAATCTATCAGCCTGTTAAAGGTAATTTCCATCATATGTTAGCATCAAGCTAACAAACACAGATTTACATCCAAGACTGTATCTTAGAATCATAAAGTTTTCTTTGAAATAGACATCCCTTTCTGCCAAATGTATGGCTGATATATCAATACTGATAGTTTACTTTTAAAGCTATAATCTGACTGTGCCGATAATATCATGCATTTCTAAAATTCATCATCTCTAGACCTCACTTTATTCTGAAGGAGCATCACGTTGGAGGAGGTATAAACATATAAACAAGGGGGGACAAGGGACAGACTTTCTGGGAGGTCAGCAAAATGTGGTCCATCCTACTTTAAAGCAGTATCCATCAAATTTTAGTTTTAACTTAAATTATCACAAATTGTGGTCATTATTAAGGTTTCAGTGTACTCCTATAGCAGGACCTTCAAAAAAAGTCAGGATGTTGGAAAACAGAGGAAGAGAGAAGGAGGGAGCTGGATCCTGCATTTGACCACATTAACTAGGTAACTTTTTTTTTCAGTCAGCACCAAACTCTGATCGGAGCCAGGTGAAAAAGACATGTAGCCAAAAGGATAGCCCCAACACTGCTGGTTCAAAGCACATGTGTTGATGTTTATTCACATCTTGCTGGGGAACCGTTAATTTCTTGGGGCATAAATAATACAAGTAAAAATGGCTTCATTTCAATTAGCTGAAGTTCCTGGTATCGTACATGCTGACTCACTGTTAAAACTTATCTTGACAAGATCAGAGCCATTGTTAATGTTTGTGTAACACTTGTGTTGCCCCAATATTGCGAGTTTTAACGCATGTACGAACGGTTAATAATTTGGTTTCTGGGGTAATTTTAAAGTTTCAGATACATGGTCTTTCATACCTTAAACACAAACTTTTCCCCCCTGAGGATGGCAATGGTGTCAAAGTGTCCTTCACAGATGTCTGGACCTTGGCCAGGGTAGGAGGACTTTGTGGGTCGAGGTGGAGGGGGAGGAGGAGGTGGAGCCCCAGATTTTGATCCTGGGAAGTAGTTGTTAAAGAGAGGAGTGAAATGTGAATTTTGATGATGACAACACAAAAAAACTAGATAACAAGCAGTAGAGAAATTACAGTGATATTTTTTGTATGTTGTGAAACACATACAAAGTGGTATTAGTAAAAGACATATGTTTGGCTTGCTGCTAGCTTGTCCAACATAACGTGTCTGATGAAGTCACATAGACCATAGACATAGACCAGATCTGCAGTACTATTTGAGTATGTAGTAATCAGCATGTACAGTGCCTATTAAAAGTATTCACCCCTTGGATGTTTTTACCCCTTTACTGGTTTTATCAATCAATCATGGCCAATAAAATTGGGCTTTTTTTTGACAACAAAAGTACAATAAACCCTCTTCAATGTCAAAGTGAAAACAGATTTTTCCAAAGTAAAACAAATTAAACAAAAGTATCTATTGGAAAATAAGTGACTGCATAAATATTCACCCTGTTCAATTCAGCATTTAGTAGACACACCTTTGACTGCAATCACAGCACAGTCATTTTTCATTGCAAAACTGCTCCAGCTCTGTCAGGTTGCACGGTGAATGGGCGTAAACAGTCCATTTCAATTCGAGTTACCTGACTTTTTTTTCATAATTGCCATAACTTCATAGAAATCAGTTTTTAATTTGACATGGAAGAGGTTTTTTGCATTTTTTGGTAAAAAAAAAGCTGAATTACATTAACCCTGACTAAGTTATAAAATCCATAAGAGAATAAAACATCCAGGGGTTCTCTAGAGACAAACCTACCATAAATGGCCTGGATGCCTCTGCGGTCATCATCTGGAAGCTGGAAGTTTTCTGTATCAAACCACTGGTAGAAGGGGGCCATTATAGCAGAGGGGTCGTTGGAGTGCTCCAGACCCAGAGCGTGACCCAACTCATGGACGGCCACCAGGAAAACATCATTACCTTCAGAAAAAGATGAATAAAAAAGATGAAGTTTGGTCTGTTTAGTTACTATCAGCATCTACATTTCAGCATCTCCCCTACTCTCTCTTACCACCCTGATCAGCGGTCCCAGTGGTCCACGGCTCAGCCAGATCAAAGTGCGTATCTCCGCCGATACCATTGCCGGGGAAGTAGGCATGAGCCAAGAAGCCACCTTCGCCATCAAACGGCGTACTGTCACCATGGAAACCCTCTGCGAAGGAGAGCATGATGTCCGCGAACTTGTCGACCTTGTCTCTGATGTGGCTGTAAGGGATCTCTCTGAAGGTGAGTGGGATCACACTCTCCCACACCTTAAAAGCTTTTCGGATGGCTTCATTCGTGGCTCGTTCACCGACCTTTGGCGTGTAGTTCTGTATGCTGCAGGGAAGAACACAGAGATGGTGAGTTTAAGGGCCAAATAGAGGGAATGGACTTAAAATAACACATAAAAGAGATACAGCAAACTTAACATGCAAGTCAGGTTTTTTCAAAATAAAAGTCAATAGGTGTTTCAAAATAAAAGTGTTAGCACAAGTTATTATACACGATAGCTTGTTGTAGTTTTGCTCCAATTAAAAGTCTTGTTTCTAGCATAGGCTAAGTCTTTTTGACTAGAAACACTGTAGAATAAAGCAAATGGGACTCAAAATAATAGTTTAATGGTGACTTTTTCACCTCAAGCTGTTTGACTGTCCACTGTTCTTAAAGGAATTTTTCTGCATAAATGCTTGAAATTAAATCTCCTGATTGCAAAACTTAGAGTATTAATATGGTTCGGTTTTCTAAGTCTTCATCTGAGAGACAAAAATACTTTCACCTTGATTTTTTAAACTAATGTTTAGTTGTTATAAGCAATATGAATTCTTCAACTTGGAAGCTAGGAGACAGTTATGAACATGTAAAACATTTTGGTAACTGTATTGTGCATGTGGTAACTTAATAAATTAAGGAATAACCTCAAGATGAGTGTATATTAAAAATAATACTGGAATTACTTACAAGTGTCTACTTTTTGCATTAATCAAATCAAATCAACAGGAGCAACTGTGTTCATAAACAGGGCCGTTGTATACCTGAAAGTCACTTCAGACTTTTCCCATTTCAGACCCTGCACGGCGTATCTCTTCCTCCTAAGGTTGCTTTTCAGGGCAGGGCCAAACTTGTCTGGGACGCCACATCGTGGCCGACTCATTGCCCTGGCAAGAGAACAAAACAAAACTGATCAACAATGTCAAATATTCAGACTCCTCTGAAGAACATTTCCCAAGTCTAACAATAATTCAGGAGTAACAACATGTTCAGTTATGTGTTTTAAAAATATTGCTGTTGACCAGGACTCACTGTAGTGTGTTGGCATCTATGGAGCCAGTGACTGTCAAACCGTAAAACCTCTGCATGGCTGATATCGCTGATTCAATCGTCTTTGGTGAGCGGATGGCCTGGGCCCTGACATCACCTGGAGGCAGGTAGCCATACTGCTGCAGCCACGCCTGAAAGACAATTACAGTGTTGTTGTTAAGTTATTGATGGATTTTTTGTTTGTTTTTTTAGTTTATGTGCAAAAGTTGAGCATACTTCCCCAAAACACAGAAGATAACAAAAGCACATTTTGAAGTTAGACATTTTCTTCTACCTGTGAAAAACTGAGACTTTAAGATGTTATAAATACAACTTTTAATTAAAAATCTATCCATTCAGATGTTTGACTTTGATAGAAATTAAATATTCTTACTGAGGTCATAAAGCTTTTAGGGAAACAGTTAAGTACACCTTTATTATGAAAAACTTTGTAGATCTTACACAAAACTATGCATTAGAAAAAAACTGTACCAAGACTGAGAAATGTGTAGCATCTCATAAAAGAATATTTTCATGGGACTTGAAGATGATCTGAAAACTACCAAAACACCAAACTGAAGTACTCAATTTGTGAGCTTGTATGAAAAAGTGTGTTTTCTATCGATTTGAATGGGACGCAAGCAGGTACCATGGGATTACCAGTGGAGCTTGACAGTCAGTTAAACTCATGAAACTTTTTTTGGTGTGTCTGTTATATGCTATAATAAGGCTGAATAACAAACAATAAAAATGAAACCACTGTAGAAAATTAAGTTTTTTGCTCTACATAAAGATACTCTTCTGTTTAAAGGCTTCATACTAAGCAGTAATCAGGAGCTTTGCAGGAATAATTCACATCTACTCTGTGAGTCTGCTCTTTGGTCAGACATGCCAGAAAACACAAAAACACCACCTCAATACATCTTACAAAATGTTGTAGTCAACAAAAAAGAAGGGATTGGCCACCTGTGGGTGTTTTCAACTTTCAGTCCACTTTCAGCTTGTTTGGACTCGTCTCTCACACAGATTACACAGATTGGAGATTAACCAGGAAGACAAAGGGGTTGTGTGCAAAACTACATACTCCATAGCAGCCAACACACACATCGAAGTAACCTCACATGTTAAATTTATTGTCTTTTCTCCATGTGACTGGGACATTATACAGTTTATGAACTCTTAAAAACCAGTGCCAAATCCTTGCATGCCCCCGTGATTAATGCTAAATTTGCTTCGGGACACTTTGTTGTGGGGTCATAAGGAGGGATGAGAGAGGAACTTGAGAGCCAAATAAAACACACGATATGAAAACACTGATGTCATTTCAGCCACGATGACCCCGAAGTCTGTCTAGACTATCACAGCCAAAGACAACTCGCGGTTGAGAATCTGGAAAAAAGAAAAGTAACATTTTCAGCAACATTTGGCTTCCTCAAAGCGTGAATTTGAGAACTTGCTGCTACTGTCTATGTCTGTACTCCTCCTCCTCTTTCTGTCTACCAAAACCACCACTATTTATCTTAACACATGAAAGGGTAACGTACCCTACTCTTTCCACTGCCTGCTGCTGGTGGTCCCCTAAAGGAGCAGTTAAACATTAAGAGAGAAGTATGCTTTTTTCATTTTATTGCTGAGAATTGAGACCAGGTGGATTTACTGTGGGTACTGTAAATATATGAAACTAAAGCAAGGACATGGCAGCATCTGTAGCAGCAGAAAACAAAACAGGGCTAATGCTAACAGAGGAACAAGCAGGGTACTAATACCCCAAAACTGACTTAGATACTAATTTACAAACTACACCACCAAATTTCTCCAGCTTACCTACTCTAGCTAGCATCAACAGAAAAAGGCTAGCACTGATGCTAACAGAAGCATATGAAACTAGAGCTAGCACATGGCAGCTAACAAACATTAGCATCCGAAGCAGAACAAAGCAGGGTTAATGTTAATGAAACAGAAGAACATGCATGGTACTTAAACCACTAATTTAGCCTACATCATACAACACCAAATTCTAGCATTAGTCATCACAACCTAACTACTGGTCAAGCCAGAGCAAACCTGGAGCTTAAAATCCCTCACTGATACGAAGAAGAAGAACAAAAAGGGCTGACATTGATGCTAACACAGAAACATATGAAACCAATGCTAGGTCATGGCAGCTAGCAAACATTAGCATCAGGGCTAATGTTAATGCTAACAGAAGTACGAGCATGGTAATGAAACCCTGCTGACTTACTAATATACATCTTACTAACCCAGATTCATCCAATTTGCTTACTTTAGCAAGCATTAGCCAAACTACTGGTCAAGCCAGAGCAAAACTGGTGCTTCAAAATTTCTCACAGAGAGAAAATACAACAAAAGAAGGCATTAGCCAATGCTAACAGAAGCAAACAGCTGAATTATCTTGGCCAAATAACTGACTTATTAATATATACATCCAGCTAGCTAGCTAGCATTAGCCATCAGAAACTAACTCTTGGTCGAACCAGAGCGAGTAAAACTGTTGCTTGTAACCCCTGAAAAAAGGTAAAGATGTGACACAGTGTGTCCCAAATTGCGTAATTATGTACTCAATACTAAACACTTTGAGTGTATAAGTGCACATAAGGCCTTTATACAGAGAAGTATACTCAAATGCAGTATACAGCTAGCACACTGAAAAACATCCAAGAATTACATGTGGAACGATGGACACTTCACACCCTGTGAACACTGTATTGGTGATGTAGTAATGTTAGCATGCTAGCACTGGCTAACGTTACCATCTACTTGCTTGCTTAAATGGGTTTTTTTTTGCAATGGTAAAAGTGTTAAAAATGTGGCAAGAAAAAGGCATTTAAGGCTAAATAAGTTTGTTTCATTGAAGTGAATAATTTTAACAAAATATGAGTGATGAGAATTCTGTGAAAATAGCCCTCAAATCATCCGTTAGGATGCCGGTCACTTCCTGTTAGTACAAAATCACGGTGCATGATTTTCAGACAATACTAACATGCTGTCATCAAGTACTCTGTAGTGCATTTAAGTGTACGCTAATACAGTATACTAACAGAAGTATGTGATTTGAGATGCACTGACAGTTTAGGAAGTGGAAGACAGCTGCAGGAAGTGCTAAAGAGGAGTTACTGTACAAACCCTGAATGATTCAGCAATTTCCAATCCTTTGATTAGAGTGTTAAAGGAGTCTTTGGCTAACACAAGCTTATGGTCTTTTTAAAATCTAAGCCTAAAAAACAGGTATATTTTTCCTGTAAATGCCACAGTTGTTTCAAAAATGTCTTAGAAACAGGTGGCTAAATGAAACAGTATGAGGTATTCATTTGAACTTTTGCTTTTTTATTCAGAACCAGAAGCATAGGAGGACAATATGAACTGGCTATCTTTAAATAGAACCTAAGGTAGAAATCTGGTAACATGCCAAGAAAATTAGCCCACTTAGCTAGCTATGCTAGTTTTGCTGAATGTAACAGAAGATCACCTGAGGCCTTCTGGGTGTGAGGAATTGTACAATGGTGCTCTGGTAAATGATGATATATATATATATATATATATATATATATATATATATATATATATAAACTAATGCTATTCTTTTGGTCAGCATAAAGATATGGTCGTTATACTAAACCAAAGATGTGAGACATGACAGTCTTGTTGAATCCTGGTTGTAGTGGTTCCTTTTCAGGCCTGATGTTTGACAATGGGTGTGACGACAAAGTCAGGCCAAAATCTGACTACATTTGTGAGGCTGATCCAGCCTTATTAGACATATGGGAGTGGTATCTGTTTTCTAAGTGTCCTTTTGTGGAGACTTAACTGGTCTTGAAATGTGTGTTTCCACTTGTGTATCCACACTCAAAGACTTAGCATACATTTTCATTTCCACCACAGATTATGTTGGAGGAATAACCCCAAATTCCTTCATTAGCAGCGTCATCTCAACCTCAGATGTCTGTTATTCCACCGCTAGCTCTGTTTTCCTCTTCAAATCGTCCTCCAACAAGTGAAAGGAAAAGCATGAGGAGGGAGAGAGATGGAAATGTAGAAACAGCATGAGCAGGACTACCTGGCCTTGCACACACAGCTACTGTTAGTCATGTGGTAAGCAGAGAGGCCAGAGAACAAGGTTCATTTATGACAACCTGCAGAGTCTACTTATCCCCCCTTTTTCCTCCGTCTCTACATACCCCCCTCACAATTTCTCCTAGATTTCTTCGGATTATTTAAGCATCTAGTTAATCTAATTTATCCCCTGACTCTCTCTAAGTCAATCAGCGTCTAACACCAACCAAATTTACTTTCTCCACCTCTCTGCTGACTGCTGCTAGTGTGTCCTGCGGCTCCAGTGTGGTGACGCGTCTGCTTCTATAAAAACACTCCCATGCAAAAGTCTCCCCCACACCGTGAAGACCTCCACTTCTCTCCCTCCACTCCACACACAACCACCACCACCTCCGGTAGGGACGCCAGGTATCCCAGCATGCACCCCTCCTCCCTGGAACTCCCATCAAAGCTTCTCTTTATTAAGCCTCGTACATGGCTGGTATTGTTGGCCTCGGTGAAGCAAGGTAGCTAACTACACGGCCATGTGTGGTCACAGGGCTGGCTGCTGGTTTGGTAAACACATCCAAGGGGCTGTATAGTGTGTTTGTCTATGTATGTGCAGTGACGTGAGATCTGAATACATAATGAACAGGCCGTAAAACACAACCAGCATGATAAGGGTGATGGAGGAAGAGGTTGTTTTGGTAATGCTGTGGCCCTGCTGTGACCTCAATGTCAAACTAGGAGCTGAAAATAAAAAAATCAGACTATTTCATTCATGGATTTATCATTTTAATATCAATAAAGCAAAAATACTCAATGCTTAAAAATATTTTTGCTTAAATGGCCATTAGTTGCAGTTCTAATCCTATTCTTTACTTAGATGTTCAACAAATTGATAAAAGACATTTTAACTATTGAGAAATTCAAACTGAGGTTAAAGTAGAAGCACTGCCTCAAAAATGCTTAGTGCCATCATGTCCATCTAATAATTATCTTTTATCGAGTTCCAAAAAGCAAAATCTCAATTTTTTGTAACAATGATATCCTTTTCAATGAGTGTCACCAGGGCTGTGTTAATTTTAAACGAGGCCTAGGGGCAACCATGAACTGTGGGGCCCCCTTTAACCCCCCATTCCTCCCAAGCCTTACATAATCTCTGTAATTCACTGAACACCACCACATGGCCCTCAGGTTAACATTATGCTATCAAACAAAACATTTAACAGGAACTCCAGAATATGATTTATGTGAAGTACCTGGTATATTTAATGTGTTAATTATTTTATTATGATTCACTAATAGTTTATTTGAAGCAGTCTGAGTCACTGCAATAATCAAAATAAATTAATGGTCATAAGTGGTGCATTAATCTTTTATATCGTGATTATGCTTTATAATCCCTTCCAGCCCACTTTGGTGAACTCTTCGAGACTGACATTGTCACAACAAGAAGCTATACAACTTGCAAAAGTTAAATAACTTTTGAACTCTTAATCATAGCCAATTACCTTTCTTCCTCTGGACACCCTCCACTTTTCTGTTCTAATGACATAATCCACACCTTCGTAGCCCACACTGCCCACACTTTTCTAGCAAGCCTGGAACTCGGGGGACTTTCCAGGGTCTTTAAAGATTAAACCCACACCAGATTCTCTGATGTTGAATGTCTTTTTTGAAATCCATTTTTAATCTATTTCCAATTGTTTCTGCTGCTAGCCTAGCTTTGGCTTGTATATTGTTTTGACACATGGGCTATGACAACCAATGTGTGTGGTCAAGTTATATCATCTTTTTGACTAGATTATGGGGCAGTGGGTTCGCTGAGCCAGACTGTGTGGTATTCCCGGTATCTGAGCATGCAGACAAAAAACAGTCTTTCTGTCTTTGGTCCACCTGGTCTTACAATACTCTTGTGAGGCCTGGATATTGACTGATGGCAGAGGTGCCGGCTATACTCCTTTGTGATAGTTTTCTATGGCACATTTTTGGGTATCATTGGCAAGACTGCGTGTCTCATGCTGACATGGTGGGGTGGTTCAGATGCCAGGGGCGGCCATGGATTTTTGTGAACTGCTGGGAAGATATCTGGAGAGATGGGGTATGGGCCTAGCACATAGCCATCAAGAAGCCAGACCTGTTGCACCAAACAGAGCCAGGATTGGGAATCGAGTCTCACCTAGATAGGTGGGTGCCTGCTTTACCAACCAAGCTAAACAGCTTTCCTAAAATATCAACTACAAGACCGATTTCCTCCTGCTTTTTTAGGGTACATAGGACATATTATTTTTGATCTTACAACAAACAAGCCAAGGAACAAAAAACATAGCTTTACAGCCCCTTGCAGTGTTGCCAAATTTATACCTTACAAATTCCAGCGAATATGAAAGGTTAAAATACCAGACAATCATACCGGGGAAACATTTACTCAAGTTCTCAGGAAATAAGCTTGCAATATATGGTCATGCATTTTCGCTCACAGGTTATTCTGGGCTATAATTTGTTCACCGGATGCACAATTAAAAAAAGACAACCACAATTCCAGGAAGAGTTACAAACCAAAAGTCTAGTGTGTGTTTATAGCTGCTGTGGTAAGAAAACAAAAGGATGACAACATTTAAATAGGAAATGAAACTGTCAGTCTCGTCTGACGCATTTATCATGTGTGTTTTTCTGAATTTATGCAATGTACACTTAGACAAAACAGAAATAAATGGGTATAAGGATGTTTGTGCATAGAGATTTATGTTTTCTTGGCTTATTTCATTGTCTATACACTTTGTTGTGCAGTCTTGTGTCTTTTCAACAATGCAAAAGGTTTTACTCTTGTGTATATAAATGCTGCCAAATGTCAAAACACTATTTGTTCCAAGCTACTTCTTGGAAAACTTTATTCTGAGTGGTTTTCTCCTGACAGACAAATGAATTATATCGCTAAATGCAACCAAAGATGGAAAAATGGACAGAGGGGGAGGTAAAATGATCTGAAGTGCAGAGTTACATTAGTAGAGGAGAGGTAAAGACATTAGGAGGATGAGCAGGAAAAGAAAAAAGAGGAGAGAGAGGTTAGAAGTATGGCTGGATTTCAGTCTGAGGGACTGAGTCAGTTGTTCCTCTCACTCGGTGCCAGTGGAAAAAAACCCTGAGAATTGGGCTCATAAGTGGCTGAAGCTCACATTGCCATCTTTCCTTGGCGCCGCTGACCCAGTTAGCTTCCAATCACACCAGGAGTGTGCAATATTTTTATGGCAGAAACATTTCTATAAGGTCAGACAGGTCAAAGAAAAGACATGTTTTTCCTGAATATGGACGCTTTTGGTAGGCAAAAATTTTAAAACAAGCATCAAGTGGAGGCCACACGCTTTGAGCTTTATATATGAGCCTAATAACTTGCTGTCATTAAGGTCTCCTCTAGCAGTAAAATAAATCTGAGCTGAATTAGATGAATGCCTTTAGAGGAGTTTGTCCTAGAAGGGCTTCTGGAAATGGGCCAAAACTGCTGATGTTTTGTATTTTAGATAAAAGGACCTTAAAGAAAATGCCTTGATATTGTAATTAAAGCTACACCAGTGTAGCTGTACTTTCAGAATTATTTTAAGATTTTACTTATCACTTTTAAAGCTCTTATGGGTCTTGCCTTAGATTATATTTCTGACATGTTGACCCCATAGGAGCCATCACGCAGCCTTAGATCCTCAGCCTGGGCCTTCCTGGTCGTTTCAAAGTCGAGACTAAAATCTAAAGAAAGAACCGCCTGACTTTGGAGCTGCCTACCAGAGGAGATATGTCTCACATATTCAATATCATCATTTAATCACTCCTTAAAGATCCCTTTTACAGACTTGCTGCTCTTACTCTATTTATCAGTGCCTTCAAACCTCAAGGCTAAGCCATGATGTGCACAAACTTCAGGTTTCCAGAGAAGCAAGAAGAAGGAACTGCATGGGTTGCACAGTGGCAAAAAATGGTAAAAAGTGGTAAAAGAGTGGCAAAAATTTGAAGAAATTTGCAAAAATGGGTTAAAAGACACAAAAATTGGATGACAAGTTGGTTAAGAAAGGCAAAAAGGGGTAAAAAAAAAAACTGTGGAAAAAATTGTGAAAAGCAGTTAAAAATGGCAAAATGGGTTAAGTGTGTCAAAAAATGGGCAAAAATTGCAAAAATGAGCGGCTAAAGTGGTGAATAGGCATTGAAAAGCAGCAAAAATAGGTTACAAGAGGAAAGTAGGGAGCCAAAAGTGGCAAAAATTGGCAGAAAAAAGGGGTGAAATGGTTACACAGTGGTAAAATGGGTTCAAAGAAGTGAAAATTGGGATTGAGGAGGTGAAAATGCAATAAAGTGGCAAAAATTAGTTTAAATAAGAAAACTAGGGTAAGGGTGTAAAAAAGGGCTCAAAGTGGCAAAACTGGCAAAGAAAGGTATAAAAAAAGGTCCAAAATGGATAGGAAAATGGTGAAAAGTGGGTAAAAATAGCACAAAAAGAGTTAAACATGTCAAAAATGGGTAAAAAGTTCCAACAAAGGGTACTGGGGAAAAATGGGCAAAAATTGGCAAGAGTGGGAGTAGTGAAAAGGTGTTAAAAGGCAATAAAAAGTGGTTAAAAGAGGCAAAAATTGGTCATTGTGGAAAGAATGTGGCATAAATGGGGGTAAAATAAATAATTTGAACATCAGATCACATTAATGGCTTAATACATTTTTCAGCTCCAAAATGAGGTAACTGTTAGCCAAGACGCTAGCACCAGTGTTACTGAAGTAAATCCACGAAACATTCAATGTTTCGTGTCAAAACGGCTGCCTGGATCCGTGCAGGTCTGTTCCTCGAACAGGTGGTCGGAAAACATGTTATCAAGTAACACACCTTAACAACCCCAGATAAAATTGGAAACTGAATCTATCTCAAACTTGACATTCTAACGTCATGCTGGAAATTTGCTCTTCATCTCGATAATGAGACAGTGGGAATGCTGTGTAAAGATAAGACCATCAGTTTCCCATTAGGGTCGATCCAGCTGATTATTTTGACGTTTCTAAAGCGACTACCGCTGCCTGTACAAGCAGCGTGCAGCGGGGACTTTTTCTTTTGATGCTCCATCCACATCCACCCGAGTCGAGATAAAACGGAGAATGGAAGCCAGATGTGTTTTGGCCCTATCTGCATGGGATCAGCAGACATGTGTCTCCAGATGGCAACAGGAAATCTCAAACCAGATAGGGAGAGATCCTGTTTTAGGCCTCAGTGTTTTCTTTGCTGCCCACTTCCTTTGCTCACAAGGTACGAGTAAGCTTTTTATTTAAGCAAAGAAAGGTTAGACGAGGCAAAAAAGGGGGTGACTGGAAACAGATGCCGGAGGCTGCAAAGGTATCTCCTTTTTCAGAAAGCAGGACTTTTAGGTGGGATTAATTTGTCAAGAGAGGGAGGTTAAGCAACTCTGATAAACCACAAACATTCCTCTTCTGCTTTCACAACCCCTCTGAAAAGAGTTTCATCAACTTTAATTAAACATTTATGTCACTCAGTTGTTGCTCTGGCTTTCATTCTCCAAACATGTCTGTCTTTTGATCACAGGGTTCACAAACATTTCTTCGGTGATGTCACCCTAAACCCTTAATTAACCTCTTTCAGCAGGATTGAATTATGTGTCTGAAAGCAGTGTATCATCAGCGTAGAGTCGATTAAAGTTACACAGGAGCAAACACGACATGAACTCTCTTTTGAATTTAAACATTTTTCATACTTAAAACTATAAGATGTGTTACTTTAGTGATCAACTGTATTGTATAGTACCATAAGACAGTCATAAGACAGCTGTGCAGAGGAGGACTGTATTCGGCAAAAAGTTGCAATTCCTACACAATGGCTAAATTGCACAAAAAACATTAGTAATGTGCAATTTAGACAGTTTTTGCCTGATCATTAAAAAAACAGCTACTGAGTATTGGGCACCTAGGATGTTATTTATATTGTTTGATTTTACTATCATCTCAAAGTTTAACGTTCTAGTTCCATTACACCCAAATCAGAGGTGTTATCCAGGCAAAACTCCTGCCAACAGTTTAGTTTGCAGACATTCATCACTGCCCCGTTGTGTCCACCGCAGGAGGGCCTCTTGTAAACTGTCTGTGAGTTATCCACCACGTCTGGCTTGAGTCACGCGCCAGTCGCTTGTGGTCAGTGACTAAGGTCCTCCTTCGTGCATCCTGTCGACACAAACTTCAGCAATCTACTCTTGTGTGACTTCACTGTTTTTTTAGGTTAATGGACTTTTTTCACTGTGAATCAATTTCCTGTGACATCTGGAGCATCCTGCCTTTTACAGAGAAACGATAGTTCCTGAAAGCATCACTGGATATGACTACACTCTGATGCTGTGCCATAAATACACACATTAAACACCTTTGTGAGCGGTGGGGCAACTTGTCAAGCAAAAAAGCGCCCATGGGGGCTTGTACTCCATAATTTACAAGGATACACACGACCTAATGATAAAATATGTTGTTCAGGCGAAGGTTAAACTGCACTTAAGTATCTCCAGGTCAACAGCCTGAGGCCTCATGTCTGGCTGGTTTAAATGCAGCGTCCGGGCCTGTACAGTCTGCACACAAACAGATGAAAACCATTAACCCCCTCCCCTCCCCCGTACCACCACCACCACCTCCCTTATTTTTTCTTATTAACCCAGAACAAAGCATCTCAGCTGAGGTTTCTTCCTCCTCCCTCCCAAGCCACAAGACTTCAGACTCATGACATTTTTTCCCTCATCTCTTGTTACAGTTTTGACTCTTTCAAGCTGCTTTTATTGCAGAAAGGTCAGGAGTGTTTGGAGGAGGACGAACAAACACGAGGAGAGCATAAACAGTCCCTCCTTTACTGTAGAGAAAATCTGGTAAATATTTCAGAGACACTACAGGAAGCAGAAAAACTACAAATATCATTAATGCTACAATAAGATAGGGTTAAATACAATGTAATGATTGGATTTTTGCCTCTGAACATTACATGTAGACATCCTGGAGGAATGCCAGAGAAGATGATATTAGGAAACAACTAAAAACACAATAAAAATATTACAAATTAAAGTTTTTTTCTACCGGGCAAATTAAGCTATAGCAAGTAAGACACTTTCTCAAACACTGTAACTATCGTTTAAAGTACATTAATGATGTTTTTCATCACTTACCTCTGCTTTTAGCACATCTGCAGAGACTGAGATAAAACCAAAGCAGCAGAGACCACAGGCCAAGGTGAGGAGCTGAAGCAGCATTTTTCTACCAGCAAACTACCTCCCCCCGAAAAAATAAACCTTTAAAAAACTAAATGTCTACACAGGTCCCGTCGAACTGACAGCAAAGGAGGAAGAAAAAAACTAAAACAGACCCCAAAGTTTCGGTGCTACTCCGTAAAGCCTCAAAAACGTGGCAGTAACTTTTTTTTTCTCGGATCCGCATGGACGCTTTGAACACATCAAATCGAGCTTTTTTAAAATAAGAGCTGAGGCGAAAACAACAAATAAAATGTTACAAATAATGGAGCAGCTGTCACAAATACTCAGCTGGTGATCGCTATAGCTTCATTGTTTGGCCCGTTTTCCTCTGCTGGGATTGTGTTCAGACTTTGAGGACGTGGTCGAGAGAGAGAGAGAGAGAGAGAGAGAGAGATGTGGATTCCCTCTAGGTCCTCCTCCAGATGTGAAGACGTCATTTTTCATGGCTACTTGGGACCAGCTGAGCAGATTTATAAATTAACATACCTATTAATGAAGGAATATGGGCTATAGTGATAATTTGGAATGGTATACTTAGGTAAAGATGTCAGAGCTACAGCGAAGAATAGGTCATCCAACCGTGTGACGTATTTTGTGACTAAAAATCCTTAATTTTAAGTTTTAATTGTGCATAAACATTACATATCAGTTTCAGGATTGGGTTTCACTCTTTGCTGTCGCTTTTAGAGCTGTAAAGTAACAAACCACATTTACTAAAATTACTGTAATTGAATATTTAATTGGGTACGTGTACTTCTTTTTGAGTTTGTTTTGAAATCAGCACTTCTACTTCTACTTAAACTTTGTTTTGACCAGAGTAGCTGTATTTTACTTGAGTAAAATACTCTGGTACTTTTTCCACCTCTGTCAGCTACACAGTATCACATAGAGAGAGAATGATTCCACATCACATCCATAACCAACAAAAACTGGAGTATTGATAACTCAGGGTTAAACATTTTAAAAGTTATTTCAATTCCCAACGTGTAATTTTTACTCCATTCTGAGAGAAATGATTTTAAGTGTTGGAGCTGTTTGACAGTGATTGTTCATCTCTGTAGAGTTAAATGATCTAAGAACTGGCCACTACCATCTAAAATCTGAAAGGATATGTGGGTAGAGCTTCCCATCATGCCCTTAAGCAGTGTTTAGATGTGTTTAATATGTGTTTAGTTATGTTTGGGTGTTGCCTTTGGTCGTTATCCCTGCTGGGGTTCTCCTGCTCATGTTTCTGGTGGATTGTTGTTGTTTTTGATGTGAGACACATTTGCACCACGAGTGAAGTTATCCACCTAGTTCAATTTCACTCCTGTGACTGAGTCAATCTTGCACACATCCATTTAGTAAACCATTTATAGACAGTATTTGGGAAAGGGCCAAGCCTTAAAAAATAATAATAATATCAGAGGTTGATTGGATGAATCTTCTGTCTGTCACAGCATTACGGGCCAATCAGGGTGACAAAACCCATGATGTAGCTGCAAGTACTGCCCCTCGATGCTGATTGGTTCTGTCACTTTCTAACCAGGCCTAAACAGTTCAGATAGGAGCTTCGCAAGAAGGATTTACCAGTGAGAAACACAGAAACAGGCGTATCCATCTGCTTTGCAAGGTTATGACTGAATTAGTTTGGTAGCTATTTTGACTTAAGTCCTAGGTTTACTTTTAATATCATAGACTTTCTTTTGTTTTAGTCACCTTTAAGTCATGATAAATCTTTATAGTCTTAGTTGATTTAAATTTAAAAGCATTTTAGTAGAGTTTCAGTCAATAAAAAGTCCTTTACTTTTAGTTAAGAAATGTATTTTCTACTTATTTAATCAGTCATATTGTAGAGTTAATATTAAATGTAAATCACTCATATTTATGCACTATTAATACTTTAATAATTTTGAAATAAACTTATGAAAATAATAACATACTTTATATGCAATTTATATGACCTCCAAAAGCTGAATCATATCTTAGTCTTGTTTTAGTCTCCTTGATGAAAATTAAACATACTTTTTGTCAGTAATCAAAGATCCATTGTTAGCTAGTTTTAGTTAGCCTTCCTCATGGAAAAAAGGAAGTTGACAAACATTTTCAGTCATAGTGTTAGTCGACAAAATCAACATTGGTGTGGATATATATAAAGACCTTCAAAGTGTCAAATTTAACCAGCCTATATAGGAGTTTAATCTCTATTTTGCTGCATATTCAACTTTATTCATATAATTTGGCTTTTTGACAAAAAATAACTTTGAGTCAATTTGAAAACAGATTTCTAAAAAGTCAGGTAAATTAAATAAAGATATGTCATGTCAAATAAGTACATAAATATTCACCCCATTCATATCAGTTTTTAGTAGACATAGCTTTGACTGAAATCACAGCACTGAGTCTGTGTGGATAGGTCTCAATCATGCTTTCACATCTGGACACTTACATTCTATTCTATTCAGCTCTATCAGGTTACATGGGGATCAGGTGTGAACAGCCCTTTTCAAGTCCAGCCACAAATTCTCTAATGGATTGAGGTCTGGGCTCTGGCTTGGCCACTTCATAATGTTTACCTTGTTGTCTTGAAACCATTTTTGTGTAGCTTTCTCTGTATGCTTCAGGTCATTGTCTAGCTGGACATACTTTTTCTCTCGAGCCGTAGTTCTCTTGCAGACCAAATAGAATTGGCCACTAATATCTTCCTATATTTTGCCTCATTCATTTTACCCTCTACCTTTACAAGCCTTCCAGGGTTGACTACTGAGAAGCATCCCCACAGCAGGATGCTGCCACCACATCCTTCACAGTGGGGATGCTGTGTTTGTAGTAATGTGCAGTGTTTGTTGTCTGCCAAACAAAGCGTCTTGTCTGATGCCATAAAGCACCCTTTTGCTCTAATCTGACCAAAGAAATTTCTTCCTCTTGACAGTGGGGTTTTTCACATGCCTTTTTGGGGAACTCTAGTCAAGACCCAATATGAGTTTTCTTCAACAGAGGCTTTTTCTTTCACTTTCACAGGCTTTGGGAAGAACCAGAGCAACATTTGTTGTATGCAAAGACTCTCCTGTCTCAGCTGCTGAAGCTCCTCCTTCATGTCCTTCTTGCACGGCCATTCAGTTTGTGAGGACAGCCTGATCTAGGCAGATTTATGTATGTACCATATTCCTTCCATTTCTTGATGATGGCTTTAACAGAACTCTGGGGGATGTTCAGGGGGTGAATACTTTTTTATATAGTCACTGCACTTTTGCATTTTTTATCAATGGACTGTAAATTTGAATATGCTCTTTAGAATAAGAAAAAAAACTGTTGCCTGCAAAACAAAAGTTAACTCATCCTGCCCTAGAAATAATATAAAATAAAGGATTCTTTTTGGCAAGGGTTATGTTAGAGGTTTAATTTTTGTGCGTAGCGACACTGACATCTTGTGTTAAAAATAAAACACTGCAACCAATCATCTGGTTTGTTTGACACTATCCTCTGTGTATAACAAAAGAGTTGAAGAAATATCTTTGTAATTTAGATACTACTCAAAAGCACTAACTGCTGAACCGTTAGGTGGGAATAAATGGTAGCCTATTCTAAAGTTTTCTGAACGGAAATGGAAGATGACGGATTAAGTCCCGCCCCCGTGTGTCATGAACCAATAACACACGGAAGTAGGTCTGAACTTGTCAACAAGAGAGGCCGACGGACATGGTAACGTACTCTCCTTCCGCTCTTTTACTATCATTTTATTGTGTCATTGTTGCCTCTGACCGACATATTATAATCTATTTGAATATTGAAACTCCTACTGTGTGAGTCCGAGGCATTTTCAAGGGGTGTCTGTGCCTGAAAAAAGCGATTTAACGAAGCCAGAAGTGAGGATGTTAGCCTTAGCAGCTAGCTCGCTGGGATGCTAGCTATTAAAGCTCTTGTGACTGAAGAGGGCAGGCAGCTGCTCCCTCCTTCTCCTCAAAACGAAACTACCCCGCAGTGTTTTCTCTACTTTTTGGGGTGTAAATGAGAGAGTTTATGGGTCGGGGCACAGCAAAGTAGTAGTTTAATGTCATCTGGAAGAGTGGAAATACTTTGAAGTGATGTGCTAGGCAGTGGTTTATTCACGGAAATGTTGACGTTTCTGGCGTCATTGTTGAGAGGATTATAGGAAGGATATCGCTGTTTGTGTGTTCAAGATTAGAATAACCTCAACTTCAAGAGGCCTATACCCTGCATTGTTGTCTTCTTCCAGGAATACAACAGCTAAGCAGGGATGCCACGATACCAGATTTTGGACTTAAATACTAAACTGATATAATTCAATCGATATCGATGGCTTTCTCGGTTCAACGACAACACAAAGTCTGTGCCCCCTTTTATTGAGTTTTTCTTGGTTTTAAGTGCTTACATTTATAGTTATACGTTTATAACATTTCGATACTGAAACTGCGCCAAAATTAATTGACATTCCCCCTCTCTTTGTGTTTAAATAATGGCAAAAAAAAACTAAAGTTAGTGCTTCTCAACACTGTTTATCATAAAATGATATAGTTTGTATCATTTTCATTTCTTGGACCTCAAAAATTGATCATACTGTAAGATTCAGAAGAAACACATATTTCACATCCATTCATCTATCAGCTATACTGCTGTGTAAGTCAATCACAGTGCTGACTTAGGGATGGGAACTGATACGATTTTATCGATATCAATGCCGTTATCATTCTTCTTATGGATTCGATTCTTTATCGGTTCCCTTATTGATTCCTTCCTGTGAATTTTTTATTTTTTGGAATTGCTAAAATTGTTAAACATCGAGTGTTTGGGAGGAAAACAACTTAAAATATAAAACGAAAAAAATGTTGGTTATGTCTCAGTTAAAACAGACTGCTCTCTAGATCTTTAATCTGTGAATTTGGAATTAGAGTACAGTACTACTGCTCATTTTCTTTAAAGATAAAACCTTAAAATGAATATAAAACTAGTCTCTGGATTCTTTGGCAAAAAAGGTGCATGTCATGCATTAGGCTAGACATCACTGTTTAACAGAAGTTTCACATTGCCGTGTGTGTGTCATTTCTGGAGAAATAAAGCAACACTTTTTGCCGCTTTAGTCTGTTTTTGTGACGGTTCACTAGAAATGGGTGGTATTACAATAATACTGTATCCTGGGGTACAGGTGTTGTTTTGATTACCATCATGAAGATGGTGGCACAGTTCTGGCACCACGTTAGTCTCCTCTAAAGTCAAACTGTTAGATGTGGCTCTAATGTGATCTAAGACAGCATTTTTTAAAAACATTGAAACTTATCTTTACCACTTTAATGTGAAATATAGATGAAGTTATTCTCTGCTTGTTGGTCATTTTATGCGCTTGAGTATTCTGTAACTTTTTATAAGATCATCATAAAGTAAACACTCAGCAGGACAGAGTTCGCTATTAAAGCACAACATGGACATAAATTATTACAAAGTCCAATCTAAATCTGTTTAAAAGCACACAGAACATTACTTCACATTCCCAGATTCTGTGATATTAGATTAGGATTATCACTTCTCATCTTACCTCTGGGAGGAGAGGAGGGGAGGGAGGAAAAGAGCGCACGTCTGTGTCATTGAAAGAGAATAAAGAGAAACTTCATTTGTTCCCCTGCCCTGATTTAACCTGTTTCACTTACATAATTCACTTCTCCCGCTCCTGTAAATGTCTCCTTATAAACCTGTTTTATTTCAAACTCGAAGCATTTTGATAAAGGGTTGGATGAAGCACTGCAGAGACACGTGTGCTCCACTTGTTGTGTTTATACATGCACGCCGACAAGTGCTTGTTTAATGTGTGTTTTTAAACACCTTGCAGAGATACTGTCTAGTCCTGTAAATGCTTGTCTATGTCCTCAACTTCTCTGTTCTTGTTTGCTTGCTGCCGGATGCAAGGCCTGTATTTTATGGCACACGGGAGTGAAGCATTGATAAGGGAATCGTTAAGATAAAATGTAAATGATGTCAATGGATCGAGCCAATTGGAACCGGGTCTCAATGGGAACCGGTTCTTGGTTCCCATCCCTAGCTGACATATAGCCGTATAGACATAGCTTTTGACATATTGGCACACTCAAATTGACAAATATGGACAATTTATAGTCACCAGTTACCCTAACAAGATTTTTAAGCTTTTCAGTATTTAGTTGTTGTTTGATTTCATGGGTTTTTGAACAATCCACCAACAATTGCATGAAATTGTTGAATATTGAGTGCGTAAAGCTTCTGTTTTTGACTCTGTGGTACTGAGACAGTAATCAGTATCTTTTTATTTTTACTCATATTAGGTGTCGACCGATGTTTTTCAGGCCCAATATCGATGCCAATTATTAGTAGCTCATTAGCTCATATTATATTATGCAAAATGTACATAATGTTGTAAAAATAAAATTGTGTGATCAAAAAATAAATTAAGGTATATTAAAAATTTAGCTCTAGCTCTCTATCGGCATGAGAAACAGCCCAGAGCAACACTGTTTCAGCTGAAAAAAAGAAAGTAATGCCATACATCCACTGTGTTAGTGGCACCCAGGCTAAAGTGCTGATTGGCTTGTATTCGTGCCATCTAGCCATTTAGATTGTGTTGTAATCAGAATGTTTGGTGAGACTGTGGAGAGTAAAAATAAAACCAGAGGGGAAGAACCATCTTGCAGTGGGATAAAAGTGATGCACTTCTTGATTAATTAACTTTATAGATTATCTGTAAAATAAAATGCTGACACTTATCGGCCAAATGCCAAATATCACCTTCAAAAATTGATCAATCTCTAACTTGCATATCAGACTTTAAAATGAAATCAGGACAACCCTGGATCAGATTAACTATATATTGCCTTAAAAGAAGTACCATAAAGAAGAAGTTTACAAATAGAAAGCAAAATAATAATGATAATAATAATAATAATAATAATAATAATAGTAAAATAAGGTAGAAGAAACATAACACACCGATGCCTTGAAATTTAAATTTTTTCCCCCAAACTTGGTCTTATTTTGTCATATATAAGCAACAAACAAAATTATTTTATTATTTACCTCTTTATAAAGTTTGGATGCGAGTGCTGAAAATTTAAACAAGCAGTGAAAGTCAGAGATGGCCTATAGCTCAGACAGAAGTTTAAAAAAATGACACAGATGAAAAGCTGGCAAACATTTCTTCATTTAATCAACTCCATTGATTTCAAAACAGTTGCTACCAGACTTTTAAAGTGTTAAAGTAAATGACAAAATACTTCAGCCCTAATCCTAACAATCTAACAGTGTTGGCATGTGTTTTTGTTGTTTGAATGTAGCAGTATTTACATTATGAGGTTAAAAGTCGAAGATCCTGTTGTGTAATTCTTCTTTTTTTCTTTCTTTGCAGGGGAAGTCTTCCTGAACAAAACGTCCAAAAAATGGCACCTTTCTGATGTTTTTTTAACCCTTTTAAGTCTTCAGTTTTTCAAATAATTCCCAGCACCTCCGAGGAGAAGAATTTTCATGATGACCATCACGTTTAACCTCCCTGTCCTTCTAGTTTTCACCATAGCAGGTGAGTGATTAAATGTCTGTAGGTGTGTATTTAAGATTTGTTTGTATATCTTTGTATGAGTGTTGATCAAGCAATGGTTGTGTTTGCATTTTTCATGTTGTACAGCATTTATGAGCTCTGTGGCTGTGGTGATTAAACACCTGCCTGATTTGCTTCATTTTTGCTTATTTTATCTGCAGCGTGCAGCCATTTTGAACCAGCCCTCTGCTCAGGTAAGGAGACAAAGTCACCCATCATTTTATCCTGTGTGATGATGGTGCATCAAGGGTTTTTCAGTGTCACATTCAAGTTTTTCTCTTTATTACAAAGTAACATACAGGTGATAAAAGAAGATACCGATCAGACCAGATTATGTTTAACTGTAATTTCACTCATTTATGTGCTGTGCTAATTCTTGAATTAAGAAAAATAATAATCGTTTGCTAATTATATAGTTCTGGTTAAAATATCATTTGCTGAAATTAAATCAAAGTCAAGCACCATTGACACTAACGGCTTTGAAAAGCTGGAAGTATTTTGCTCCTAACTCCCTCTCTTTTATTTCTTTTGTACTTTAGCCCGCTGTGGGCACTCTCTCCAGGTTTTAGACTCTAAAGTTGGAGAGATCAGGAGTTCAGCTTACCACAGCTGGTCCTACCGCTTCGGCTCAACATATGACTGCTGGATCATCAAAGGAGCAGAAGGAGAACCTATTGTCTTAAGGTAGAAACTCTGATTATAACAATTGTAATACTTTGGCCCAATTAACATACCATTGTGACTCCAAACATTTCTATAAAAATATTCCATCAGCTGAGGATCTATACTGACCAAGGTAAACATCGTGAGGATGAAGTTAATTTTTCAGCTGAAATAAAGTCGCTTCCTGCTTATTCCTTACTAATTTTTGTCTCCAGTATGAACCTTCTTTGCAAACGCAGGTAAAGTTTCAGTGTAGTCATCCAAAGTCAAATCCATGGAAGGCATTTTTCACAATTGATCTTTGTTTTAAGAAAAGGGATAGAGATGCTCCCAGATTATGTGGATTTCTTGAGTCACTCTTGATGAAGTAAAAGTCACAAATACTGCATGTCACACTGAAAAGACTTGGCCTGGGTGGAAGAGTCCCAAAAGTGATTGCTGTGAGTGGGGGCTCTCTGATTGGCAGATCAGCAAAAACCAATCTGAGACCTAACAATGGGCCAGTTTCTAATCATACATATCTAAGTACACATAATTCAAGCCACATTCAGCAGAAAAGTCCAGTTAAATGTCACATTTCAAGATACTAGATACAAAAAAACTTTCAAGGCACTCTATTTAAGTTTCACTTTATTTTCATCCTGAAGTGACATGTAAGAGCTGAGTTTGCAGCTTAGAAAATTGAAGCAGAGCTGTAATTCTATCAAAGAAGTTTTGTTAGTTACAATGACTGCTTCCGTTTTTGTATTTTCATCGAAGCTGTGTATTCTCCCTGATTTTCTTTTTAAATCCTCCCCCAGTTTCTCCCAGTTCTCGGCTCGCTGTCGGAAGGAATGGGTGACGATAAAATCCTCAGCTGGTGGAGATCCCATCGTCCTTTGTGGCTCCAAACTGCCACCGCCAATGGAGTTCCCAGGGGGAAATATTTCAGTGACGCACCACTTCTTCCCACATCAGTTCCCTGTATCGTCTTTTCTGCTGAACTATGCCAGAGGTATGCGATAGCACAGTGTTGCTTTCTTATCTTTTAGATAGTTGATTTTATATTCATGAAAAAGATGTTTAAACCAAATAATACATTGACCAAATATCAGACTGACAAGCTAGTCTTATGTGTTTCCTCTTTACTGAGGATAAATAAACAAATATTGACAGCATTTTCACCCTGAATGAAACAGCATCCTGCATTTTTTCACAAAAAAGATACGTGTTACAGAAGAGTACAGAAAGAAACAACAAACAGACAAAAAGGGCTCACTGAAATCAAACTTCAAAGCGAATTTAAGCAGTGAGACCTTTTTTGTATTAAATTACTGTTTAACTTAGATAACATTAAGAATTCATCTTTTGAGTTTTTTTATATATTGCTTTTTCATTACCTGCAGATTCTGGTGAATGCCCAGAAACATCCTTTGAGTGCCTTGGGGGTCGCTGCCTTCCTCTCTCTTGGCGTTGTAATGGTCAGGTAGAGTGTCTCCATGAAGCGGGCGGCCTCGGCACAGATGAAGAGGGCTGTGAATTAGAAGAAGAAGACACACAAGAACCTCTCTTAAAGTTCAGCACCACACAGGCTGAAGATGCTAGAGCCAAGCAGAACGTGGAGAGGAACAACGACAGAGACTCAGAGAGGAGTACAACTGATGATAAGACTCCTGAGATCAGTTCAGAGTCTGATTTGTGGGACCTGTTCAATGAGCGGACAGAGGAAGAGGCGCAGCTGGAGCGAGAGCAGCCACAGACTCACAGAGAGCCGGTGGTGACACCCGCTCCCATTGAGTGGCCCTGCGGTGGGCTCCTCCAGACCTTCTATGGGACCTTCTCTCCTCCGGCAAACCACGGTCCGGCGATGTTCTGCGTCTGGACTCTGGATCCACAGGACTCGAGGCCCCTCAGACTTGACCTGCAGCAGCTGGTTTTTGGGCCTGGGGACCGGCTCACTGTGTACAACAGAGAGCAAGGAAAAGGAGACGTTATTAAAATTGTGAGTTTCTTTTAGACTTTTGCAATAATTTGATACTTTTTTCATACCACATGTTTAAAACAATGCAGTCTCTGTTATTTTAATTATTAACTGTTTTGAAAAGTGCTGAAACCTTGAAAAAGTACATATGTTTCATAAGACTGATGCCAAGGAGAAGAATAAATCTTGCACATTGACTTTATTGCAGCAGACCATTTAAAACATTTTCAGTACTGCAGTGTTGCTGCTCTGACCAGAGAGAGTCAGCCACTGCAGCAAAAATGTCAGCCATCAGTATTTTTCAAAAGGAAAAATATATATATTTCTGTTCACTCTGGCATCTGAGGGATACCTGATAGAGAGGATGTAGCAATACCTTGTGGTACTATTTCTATAAAAATCTGTTATATAAGGCTCACCTGACACTGCCCACTTTTAGAAAAGGTAATTCAAGATTGCTTTCCCCCAGATTTTACTGTGATTTCTTATTTTTTAATTTTCACCTAACTTTATTTAAATCCTTTTATTGGAATTTATTAGGCAATACATAGATAGAAAATGTGAACAGTGGCAATTTTGGCATATGATGTGGGCATAAACCGATGTTAGTAGCAGATGTTTATCTGCTGCTGTGTTGTATCAATTTAAGGCCGACCTTTAGCACACCTAATGATCAATTCAGGGAATTTTATTGGGCAGAAGATAAGACCTATTGGACTTACTTGATCTGCTTTCATGGTCAAGCATGGGCAAAAATGTTGGCATTGTGGAAAAATGACATTATATAGAGGCATTAAAGCCCCCCAAAATAAATCTAAATATGTAAAAAAGTTGAAATAAAAACAAGGCTTTCGTAACATAACAGTTCTTTCCTGTATTTTAACAGATCACCAGCGCCTCCAACTACAAGTCAGTCCAGGTTGAATCCCACACCGGCGTGCTGTCGATGACATACGAGACTCTTCCAGGCTCTGAGGGCAGCGGTTTCAACGCCACCTTCCACGTTGGGACCTACTGTCCCCCCTGGGAGGGCCGCTGTGGGGGGGCAGCGGGAGGTTGCTTCACACAGGAGCAACGCTGTGATGGGAAGTGGGACTGTCCCGAGACTGGGAAGGACGAGGAAGGATGCAGAGGCTGCAGCCTGAGCCAGTTCGCCTGTGGGGTGGCGGGGCAGAGATCTTTGGCGTCTAGTCACTTCGCTGGTAGACCGGTCTGCTACCCGGTCTCAGAGCGATGTAACTACCAGCTGTACTGCGCCGACGGCAGCGATGAGAGGGACTGCACTGTGTGTCAGCCTGGGACCTTTCATTGTGACAGCGACAGGTAAGTGTGCAGGAGAGATTCAGACTTAAAACTGTTTTATTTAATTTTTTTTTGTGCAGTTATGAGAAGAAACAAAATAATAGCTTTGCCCCCTGAATTAGCAGAAAACAAGACCTAGTGCTTATTGTTGACCACAGAAACAGCTGCCAGCAAAATGACCAAAGCTCAAAAGTTGATTTTGTATCTGCTCAGGAGCTTTTGAGCATAAATCATCCACAGACAGTTGCCTTTCAGATCTAGACATTCAGTCTTTATTCCCAAGGGCCACTATGTTTTTTGTTATTCTAAATTTTAACATAAAGTTGATGTTTTGTTTTTTTACCTTGTAAGCAGCAAGTTTTGACCTGAAGTTTTGACCACCGTCTGTTCAGCTGCTGTTGTTGGGTGTCTTTGTTGTCTGTTTTGTCTGTTGAGTCTTCATTGTGGTCAGGTTAATTATCAGGACTAGGTGTGACTCGTCTGTAACACAAGAGTGTGAGCCAGAGACACTCTCTGGAAAAGAGTTACTGAAGTAATTTTTCCATCTTATAACTTTAAGTAATCTGCACTGCAACATATTTCATCGAGAATTACAACTTTTTTCTACCACCAAAAAGCACTAATGGGGCTGCATGCATTGTTTTCAGATGGATAACATTAGCATTAACAAAAGTTTATTTAATCTGTGTTACGCACCCATCTAGGTGGAAGGTACCTAACATAATATAAGTAGAAAAAGTAAATGTTTCTTCCCAGTCCCCAAACTAACAGTCAGAATCTAAAGAAGTGTTGCAACGTTTATTTAAAATATTTTAACTTAAACAGGCCACTCAATCGGCTATAAATTCAAACAAAGGACTGGATTCAAACTAAGGAGGCGATCTAGCACTCAAAAGTAAAATGTATCCAAAAAAATAACACAGTTACCAGAAGGAACTAACTAAGAATACAAAACACAATCAAAGCTACTGCTAAACTATTCTGAAATGCAAAGCAACACAGTTAACACTAAGGTTTTGGAGGCTGGGAGCAAACAAGGGGATGCTGCTGTCAGTCAGGCTCTTCGTCAGCTGCAGGCCGCCGTATTTTAAAGAGTGGAGAGCCAATCAGCGCCGCGTCTCTTTACCGCCACCCTAGCGACCAATTACGCATCACCACCTGTAGACAACAAAGATCCACTCACACGACAGACCACACACTCACGAACACATGGGACGAACAGAAGACTCACTCTCACACGAAACAAGACAAAGATCCACACAGCAACAGAGCACTCACTCCTACACAAAAAAACAGAACAAACTACAACACACAGGGATACAAAACTCAACAAAATACGGCCACAGCCATAACAACCTGTAAAAATAACACTCTTAAAAACACTTAAAGTGCAAAATAATATCGTAATGACATAAAATGACAGAATTAATTAAATTACTTTTGAAATTAGAATTATAAGTGCAAAAAAACTTTTTAAAGATTGTAAACAAAAACACTGTGCATAATTTCTTTTCTTGGCTTCTTTGTGGAGTGGCCTCCCCATCAGCCAGACTTTTCAAAAGTCACGTCTGCAGTATCTTAGCAGCCATGAGGCATAAACACTAAAAATGTTTTTCATTGGTCAACTTGGAACTTTGAAACTTGATGCTTCTCTTTGGTCACTTAAAAGCACTGCATGTTCCAAGCAGAGAGACAGCAGCAGCTGTGATTTCAATAGGATAAAAACTATAATGACCTTGACTTTCAAATAGGCCAGTAATAAGGAAAAAAGGCGTTCCTTATCAATTCAGTAAGGAACATGCATTTGGCTTTCAAATAAGGAATGACTCCTTATTTTGAGGAACAGTTGGCAACCCTAATTAACAACGCTGGCTTTAATTAAAAAGAGAATCAAGAGAAGTCAACATTGATTAAAATATAAACATTAATACCTGTTTAAAGTTTGACAGTCCAACTATTAACCATCAATGTGTGTTTTTTACTGGTTATCTTAATTATTTACACAATTATCATGCCTCATAAGTTAATTCTTGTGATTCAGACCATGTAAATGATTTCAAAATCTAACACAGCGGTCAAAATCTATGCATCTGTAACTTGCCATTTAATGCTCTACTGTACTTCCTTGATCATATTATTCCAACAAAACTGGAATAGATAGAAAGGATCCCCAGGATCCAACTCCAGAAAGAAATTGAATTGAAACATGTTACATGCTTTACCCCCATAAAGATCCACAGAGTTAAACTGTTTTTGAAACAGTAGAAAATGTTATTCAATAAGATCGTGAAAGTACAGGAGGCAGTATGTTCTTGCTTTGAAAAGGATGTTAATTGAAACTATTTTACAAAGTTAGAGGCTACCATAATTGTTTTTTTTTTAAATTATCTTAGATGTTAAAAAATTAATAAAAACTTTGACTATGATTATCGTTCTCCCCAACTCATGTCAGCTAACAGGGCTGCAGTTTGAAACCTTATGTAATAAAATTCACAGGAAATCTCTTGGATTTTATGCATGTAACATTTCTTTATTCCATTTAATTAAGTCAATAGAAATAATGTTTGTTTTCCTTCATATTACCTTATCACGTGCATATACCTGGTTTAATGTTGTGCAGTTTAATGAAATTATTTCCCAGCAGCCCCTGAGTTTGCAGCTCCAGGTTTCTCTCTACCACATTCCGACTCACAAGTGCTCCTTTGTCCTGACTGCAGGTGTGTGTTTGAGAGCTGGCGCTGTGACGGCCAGGTGGACTGTAAAGATGGTACGGATGAGCTCAACTGCACAGTCATCCTGCCTCGCAAGGTCATCACCGCGGCAACAGTGGGAAGTCTGGTCTGTGGGCTTCTGCTGGTCATCGCGATGGGCTGCACCTGTAAACTGTACTCACTCAGGACCAGGGAGTACAGGTAAAACATTTGTACATCTCACTATATTGTAAATAATCACATTATTTTATATATTGTAGAATATATTTTTGATGCTTGCTTGCCATTTGCTCCTTCAAAGGGGATTTCTTGTGCTGCGGCCTGATTTTATTCTCATGATTTGACAGAGTGAGTCAGAGATTTGTGTTCCTCACTACTAGCTTCAGTTGTTGCCAGATCCATCAGACACAAAGCCTCTTACAGCACAGCCAGAACACTGCGTACTCTCCTCTTTGTTATTGTTGTTAAGTGTGTGAGCCTCTCACATGTAATTTGTTTCAGTCAAAATGAGTTATGTCATGTTTAGTTTTTGAAAATTTACACTAACAGCACCTTTTTATGAGGTGTAAATTTCTCAACCAAAACAAGTTGTCTACTGAACTATCAAGAGGTTCAAAGCATAAATCAAAAGAACACCAATGAAGCTTAATGTGTTTTTTTTTTTTTTACAGCTTGTTTGCTCCAATCAGCCGTCAGGAAGCTGAGCTGATCCAGCAACAGGCTCCTCCCTCCTACGGTCAGCTGATTGCCCAGGGCATCATCCCCCCAGTGGAGGACTTCCCCACAGAAAACCCCAACGAGGTGAGAAAACAGCACAAGAACTAGAACCATTCTGTGGGGATCCACAAAGTCCTTTTTGAGGCTTTATCACACCAGTGTTAATTTTGATGACTAAAACTATAAAAATGTTAGTCAACTACACCTTTCTTCCATGAGGTAGCTTAAACTAGGACTAGCTAAAAACAGGTCATTGATACTACAACTACTACAACCCTGATTAAAAGTAAGTTGTCATCAAGGAGACTAAAACAAGACCAAAATCTGATTTAGTTTTTTTTTTAATTCATTCAAAATTCATGCTTTTCTCCATTGTGGATAAATCTGTCAAAACGTATCTGTAGCTCTTTTGCCTTTTAGCTGTAGAAATCAAGGATCCCAGGTGTGACAGTGCCTAAAAATACAACTATGATCTGGCACCAGATTTAGGCAAAGAGAATAACTGTTTTGACTAAAACTTTTGACTTGAATGGAAAAACTTTTTTTTTTACTAAAATTGGACAAAAATGTATTCAAGTTTCACTCGACTAAAACTAAACAATAAAGGAAAGAAATTACTAAAATGGGACTCAAACTAACATTATGATATCAAGACTAGGACAAAATTTAAAAATAGCTGCCAAATTAACCCTGTTTCACACATGCATGCCTGAAAACCCTGAGAAAATCCTGAATATTCACACATTTACTCACTCTGACATTACATAAAAGTAATGCTTGTTTTTTTTGTTTTTTTTTACTTTTCTGTGCTTTCATACTTCTACTAGATATGCCTGCACATTTAGGGTATTTTCAAAGCTCTAGTTTGGTTGATCTGGTCCTAATGATTGACTAATTTGTTACATTGCTGCATAATTACGTCAGTTTTGGTCTGTGTTAACACAGGGAGATTTGCAAATGGACCAAAATGTGCGTAACTAACACCAGACTGTTTCATATATCCATTGCATAGGACATATTTCACATTCATCTGGGAAACCTTCCATTCAAAGTGCTTGGAAAGGGCAGGACTTTGTAATTCTGGGAATGTTATTGGACAAATGTGCAGTCACATTCATTATGGGCCAGTCGGAGCAACAAGACAAATGAGGCAGTAGGCATTACGCAACTCTGGTAGTAACCCAAGTTTGATAGACAGGCCATAGTTTATGAACAGTGGAGCTTGTTGGTGAATAAAACTCATGCTTTGGACCAGCTGTGATAAAACTGCAGCTATGCTATAGCTACATCTGAACTAAAAACTAACACTAACCTGTAGCTACAGCCTCATTCTCTCAAATGATGCTGATTAGTTTAGTCCATTTTCAGACCTGGCATAGTCGTTTCAGACTGGAGCTCTGCGAGATAAATTTGCCTGAAGACAGACATAGAGTCTGAATGTGTGACGTGTGACAAGAAAATGCTTGTTTGAATTAACATCATGCACAAAAACTCTCAAAAAAGCATACCAAAACCATCCGTACTGTACAAACACCAGTTTTATCTTAATGTCTGTAACTCATGTGCTTCACTTCAGCAGCCTCATTAATCCCCAGCAGGCTGTGTGGGGTTGCACTAAGGAGCGAATTAAGACAGAGCTCATATGCTGTTGCTGTGCTGGTTCACACTAAGGTGCTTAATAATTCGTGGGGGAGGACACATGAGCTAGCAGTAGGGATTAAGGGTTTGCCAAATCCCATCAGACAGAGAAGACTTTGTTTCAAATCTACACACTCATTCTCTGAACTTTGATGTAGGTCTTGTTCAGAATTTCTTATGATTTTAGCAACTATTTAAGATCTGAAGTTACCTGTCACTGAAAAATTAAGCCAGTGCAAAAAACGGCAGTTCCTTGAGTGTTCGCTTGAGGGTTGTTCCAAAAACCAACTTTATAGCTCTTTTATCTTTTTTATGACAACAGGTTAACTTTTATAAAACTCATTTACTTTGGTTATATAAAGGCCAAGAGTTTTGCATAAATCTTCATAATTTGGGAGCTGGCTGATATGTCTAACAGGTAGCTGATTGTCAGGAGGTTAAAGGCCCGGCTCAGCTCCACCTTTTGTCTGAATTGGGTAAATTTGGAAATAAAAGTCAGTATTGTAAATACAGCAACTGTCATTCGACTGAAAATTCCTCTTAAGTAACCAGTGGATGACATCACTAAGACATTTCTATGTTTTATACCCTTCATGGTGTTTTATTTGATTTTCCATTCTTGGTTTTAGACCTCGTCTCTTTCCCTGAGGGGAATACTCCAGCTCCTCCGCCAGGATGCCGCAAACTCACCACACCGCAGACGTCGGCCCCGATTCGTTCGCCGGGCAGTCCGCCGCATGAGGAGGTGGGGTCTAATCCCCAGACCTCCCCCCAGGCCGAGCCAGGCGTCAAGCTCCAGTCAGCAGCAGACGGACTCCGCTCCAGCTGGTCAAGAACCAACCAACTCCACCCCCACAAGCTCCTCGTTGGCGGTGGAGGCGGTCAACCAACCAGTGCCTCAGAAACTCGGCCTGTTGGTTCAGACGGAGCAACAACAGCAGCAGCAGCAGCAACAGCAACAGGAAGCGCCGCCTCCTCTGCTCCCTCCCCCAGCCGTTTCACCACCACCGCCTCCTTACGCTCCCCCAGCTCCACCCTCGGCCACACCTCCAGTCCCCCCGAGCAGCCCCTCCTTGGCCTCCATCTTCCACACGTTGGGGCTGAGTATCTCCCTCTTCAGAGCTTCGCCTTCCTCATCCTCTTCTTCCTCGACTAACTCCATGCCCCTCTCGGCTTCCCCTTCCTTCTCCTTGTCCTCTTCAGACGACGAGGTGCTGCTCATTCCTCTGACAGAGGACACCAACTCAGAGGACGACGTGCCCATGCTGACCTGAGTGACTTCCCCCTACATCCTTCCTTACTGATAATCTTCAACCATATTTATACGGCAGCCATTTTCCTCTGACACCATAATAATGGGGGAATTCCAGGTTGTAGTGCTGCATCTTTTACTTGTACAGGGTAGAATTACAAGGAGTTTGACAATTATTTATCACTTTCACATTATGTGGTTAGGAGGAAACTAAAAAGACAATAAATTGTGAAAATCTGAAGGCACATCAACCAAACACCATCGGATTATCCATTAGCTATAATCAGAAATTTAAAATGTAAAACTTAAGTTACTCCTACTGTATATTTCCATTATCAAGAAAGTGAGTGAATGCTAACATTACATTTAACTTAAACTGAGCGACTATCTGAAAGACATGACTTGCCACCTGTTATAAAGGCATTAAGCAGTAGAGTTGAAGCAGCTAAATGCTAGTGTTAGCCATTGTTAATCAATTAGCCTTTATCAGACAAATGTTTTTATGCTGCTCAAATCATTTATTATAAAAACAAAACTGTAGCCTTAGTATTAAACCTCATTTAAGCTTACATTCCTGTTTGCAAGGAAGTGGATGCTAATGTTTCTTTTGGACCAGGTAATAAATTCTAATAGGGAATGCTTATTTTGATAACGTGAGTATTTTGTCATCAAGTTTAGCTGTATTTTTATCTAGAGAATTAATTTTGAAATGCATTTCTTTTTCAAAGATAAATCTTCATGGCTTTATTATCATATATCCTTCATTCAAAGGGTTATCTTAGCATTCATACTCTTCCTGGTTTATGGTAATATATCACAGGAATCAGCTAAATGTTAGCATTTGGTAGTTTTTGGTTGAAAGTAACACATTAGCAGATAACACGTAACCATTAGTTGGCGAGTAAAGGCTGTCATTTCCTTTAGATTAGGTTGTAAGTTATGAAACAAAAGGCATCTAATTCTAAATGCTAAAAGTATCTAAATGCTAACATTAGCTGTTGTGTAGTAGCTGTTGGTTTCTATTATATCTTTATTAACCAAAAAGCTAAAGTGAGCAACAGAGGCTGCTTTAAGTTTACATCCCCATTTGCAAGGACGTGAATGCTAATGTCTCGTTGAAACTGGATCATAAATTATAATAGAGAAGGCTTATTTTGCTCACAGAAGTATTCATCATTGTGCAGTACTAATTTTCAAATATTTAACCAGATTCCTTGCATTCAAAGGGTTATCTTAGCCTACAGACACTTCTGTGTTCATGATAATATAACACAGGAAGTAGCTGAATGGTAGCATTTGGCATTGTGTGGTTGTAGGGTTCATTATGAAAGAGGAAGCTAATTTTGCTGACAAACATGAGTGTCTAAATGCTAACATTAGCTGTTGTGTTGTAGCTATTGGTTCCTGTCATCTCTTACTAAACCAAAAGCAAATGTAAGCATAATCATTTACTTAAAAACAAAGTGCAGTATTTTTTCCATCAGTAAGCATTCTTTGAGCTACAGTCCAGTTTCAAAGGTCGAAATGCTAATGTTGATCATGTTGCTTTTTCAGAGTTCATTTTTGGCTTTGCTATAGTATATTACCATCTCAAAGGTTAATATTAGCATTCATCTACTTTCAAGTTTATATAACCAACAGCTGGGAATGAAATGCTGTTTTTTAATTGATAGGAAGTGGCTGAATGCTAGCTGACTAATGGATGCTCAAACCTGTTGCCACAAAGTTATGTTTGTGCATTTACTGTCACATCTTTTAACCCTTTTAATACAATAATCTAGCCTTCAGGTATTTCTTTATTCGCAGTAAAATAAGAAAACGTGAAGCAAAATGCCAGTGCTTTATTAGTTTTATACGCATCTGTAGGAAATGTCTGTTAATAGCTTGTAGGTTATTTTTTATTTAAAACATCATCTGATGTGTCTTAATCATACTCTCATAAGTTGTTAAAATTCAGCCACATGCTTTCTATTGGTGGTATCAGATTCAACGTGGCTAAAGGCTTGAATTTACTCGGTTTTCAAATTTGGTGTTTTAACTTGACTTATGGTGGACTGTGCCTCCAGACTTTCACTGTCTGAGGTCAGTTTAGTTGCACTTCAGTATGGAAAAATCTGGGTTGTAATTATTTGTAAGATTTCCCTCATCTGTAAGTCTTTCATTCACAAACAGTTATGATATATCAGCGTTTGAGCCTCCTACTCAGCATGATTTCAGAGGAAAAATGGCTGTTGTGTGAACCTGGTTGATTGATCCCCAGTCTTTCCATGTTGGTTTGAACTTTGAGCACAGGAGTGGCCCACAGCGAGACTCACCCGCACTGTGCAAGTCTGGTGCCTTTTTGAAATTGATTTGTTGACTTATGGAATCAAGTATTTCACTTTTTTTTTAAGACTTCCTTGAAAAGTTTAAGACAAAAAGCATGGCTGACCTAAAGTATGTTTGAGCGTTGGATGTGCACTTAATTAATGCTAGGATGCACATTGAAGGTAAACTTTTGCACAGAAGAATTTTCCCTATCCTGAAACTGAGGCAGGCTGCTGTCATATTGAATGAATAGTTTTTTTTAGAGAATATGGTGGTAAATATTGTATGTATGACTTCATCTGTGTGAATGCATTTGCATATTAGTCTTACGTTGACAGTGGAGTATGTTTGTAGATGTGGATTATCTCCACATACTTCTGCCACCTGTATCCAGTCTCATGTTTTATCACAGGTAATTATCCGAAAACGAATCACTTCCCCTATTTAAGTGCCTTTTGAGGAGTTTTCTGTCGATGGTTTGAGGAGATTTGGATTATTCCTGATACAATGCACCGAAACACACTGAGGCACGTTTACTCACATCACAGCACACACTGACACAACAGAGGCTTTATTAAAACAAAAAAAAAAAAGCATGTCTACTTTGCAATAACTCTTTGGGATACCCCCACACTCATGTACCTTTCCCAAGTGAATGTATGAAACCTATAAAAGGTAAAGTGTCAAAAGACAATCTGGTGCCTGATTATAGATATTGTGAGTGTGTCTGTGTAGTGTACACAGGAGGATTAGGTGCCCCAGTGACAAGTGAGGGCCCTGATTTGACAAAAAAACCTCAACTTGAACCTTCAAACCCTTGAGGGGAATTGATCATTCTGTCATATTTTGACACAACAGATTCATGGTGTGCCATTTGTATTATTGTACATTTTATGATGTTTTAATTTCAAGTTATTTCTCTTTTTTTCCCTCTTTTTCTGTTTTGCTTTGTTGAATGTATTTGGGTCAACGTGGAGTAGCCAGAAGTTTTAAATTTGCAATGTTTCGAGGTAATAAAAGAGAGAAAGTGATTTTAAGGTTTATTAGGGTCGATTTCACTGTATATAAGTAAAATGTGGCTGAGATTAAACAATTTGCACTTTTACATGATGGGTATCGTGTGTTTCTTCACACCTGACACCTCAGCAGTCGAGACCAAAGACTTGTTGTATTGTTCTTTGTATTCAAAAGTCCCATTTAGATTCAGGGACTCCTGAAAGCTCTTCAGAAGTCGCTCTACAGGATCAGCGGAGCAGTATTTGTTGCCAGTGAAGGTCCAAGCCACACAGATGGACGAAGGCTGCATCCACTTGTAAGTTAATTTTGATTATTTCTTTTGATTCAACTGATTTATTCTGCAGGGAAGGATAAATCTATCTTGAATTGACTTTAAAATTAACAGTTGCCCCATTACACCAAATGAGCCATGCTAAATAGACCCTAAATGACTTATTTCCCTCTCATAACCAAGTTTATCCAGGAAAAGGTGGAAAAGTCTAATCTAGGAATCCTTTACACTTTTGCATACAAGCATTTTACTTTAAAAACTATTTAATCCACCTTTTAAAGTGAGTTCCTAACTATCAGAAGTACCATACTGTCTATAAATTTTAATTTATTTGTTTAAAAAATGTCAGTTGTATGAAAAATAAGTCAGTTAAACAACTTTCACTTTAACTGAGGAAAAATAGAGATGCGTATGGTCGACCTGTGGCGGGGGTGGTAGTCATCTGTAGGGACAAGCTAAAAGAGGACACATATAGACACCGAGCTGCTGTACAGGTACTTTGTATTAAAAACTGTAAATAGAAAGCAGTATTTTACATCAGCTGCATTTAGTTTAGTATTTTCTGCTTGTGGGCAAAAAGGATGAATTTTAAAATTTCAATTTACCAGTTTACTGGCTCTTATTATTAAAAATCAAAGTTATATTATTGAGATAAGTTAGCACCCCCTGAATTCAATTTTTTAAATTTCTGATTGTTTTGCTAGATTTGCTTTTTTGTCTTTCTAAATTGGCATAAATCTTGATTTTTGTTTCAAAGCTTTTTCCATCCTTCATTTTATACCACTATGAGAATAGTTTGGTGGTCAGTGCTCATGTCTTCATTTATTTATTGACAACCTCCTTTTAATTAAAGTACAGTAACTGTAAAAAGTATTCACCCCTTTGGATGTTTTACCCTTTACTGATTTATAATTAAATCATGGTCGACATGATTTGGCTTTTTGACTGAAAAAAATTAGCAAAAAAGGTTTTTAGTGTGAAAGTGAAAACAGATTCTATTAAGTATGTCTTTAACAAAAAGTTTTCACTAATCTTCATCCACACAGAAATAGGTACCAGTTTTCACTATGGCTTCACCCCTGGCCCAGAAACTCTGTGTGGGTTTTTTCGCGGTGATGGTGGTGGTGTTGGAGCTCCCTGGATTCCAGCAGAGGTGCATCTTTGACGAGGTTCAGTCCGAGGTAACAGGAGTCCAAGCAGCGCCCTACGAGCCCAGTCATTTGCTCACCTTAGACCGTCGACGGAGAGCATCACCTTTTCTTAGGAGCCTGCGAAAGAAAGACCCGCCTACCATTCTATCTCCTCAGCCAATCAGAATCCGGATCTGGATTGCTAAAGAGAGCGACAGCCTATCAGAGGCTGAGAAAGAGAGGATGGAGGCAGCGGTGGAGGAGGCTGTGAGGGTGGTGTCTGCTTTACTGTCAGGTGAGAAACGGACCACAAACAAGGACATAGGTCACTTTTGGGAACGTTATAGTTTAACATTAAATTCTCCGAGACCTTGCAAGATGCCGTCTTTCAAAATAAAACGCAGTTCCATTTTAGACAGCATTTTCAAAATGGACTGAACAGTAAGAAGTATCAACATTATGTAGTATATAAACACTGGTAAACTACCATTCTATCTGTCTGTCTGTCTGTCGTAGTTTTAACGAGTATTAAATTCATCTAGACTTGACAACAGAATAAAAAACAAAAAACAAATGAAAACATGGTATTTGTCTCCAGTTTTACATTTTCATTTTTTCAGCCTGAAATATGTCGCAGAAAGTAGGCCAAGCATTGCATAAAAGGCACTAACAAGGTGTTTTTAATCATTTGTGTACTTTTAAATAGTTAACAGAGTCCAGGGCCCCTTGCTGCTCAGCAGAGACATCAACAAATACTGCAAGTTTCTCTGGAGGAATTCAAGTACCGCCAACTACAACAGGTATGTGTGAAATATATGTATAAGCGTGTGGATGCAGGTCCAAACACATCTTTAGGTTACAAAAATATTTCTTAGAACTGGGCTAAATGGTTTAGTTTAAGGGAAATATATATTTTCTGTTAATCCTGAGTTTTGAGGTAGGCTGAAATACTTTTCAAAATAAACAGATAATAGATTTGATTGAAGAACAGTTCTGCTATTAGATAAGAAAAAAACAGCAAGATAACATCATGAGTGTAAAATAAAAAGTCAAATTTAAAGGGAAAAACAAATTTGCTGTGTATTGGTGCCACATACTATCATATAATATTGACCTTACATGTCTTAAAGTTTTTGCTTTTTATCCCATAATTATGAGTGCATTATAATTTCTACTTTTACATTTCTTTTAAAAATGTTGTGCTCCTGTTTCAAAATTTGGACATTTTGTCTTGTTATTGTGACTCCAAAAACTTTAATCATGGATGCTTATTCCTCGTGTATTTTTCTCCTTAAAATGTTCTTCCATTAGAGCTACCAAACTTCAGGGAAGTTTACAGAAATTTGAGAGCAATAACAGAATCTTTAAACACTTATTTGAAAAATGAAAAACCAAAAACACTTGAATGATCTCTTTTGCAAAATTATTTTTTTTAGTTAAGTTAGTCAAACTTTCTAAATCTCTTTTTAACCCATGAATGTAAAAATTTTTGATGACTGTATTTTCTTTAGATCGCTTGTTAACTGTGAACAATTCACGGCAATTTTATTAATGAATAAAAAGCATAGTTTTTGTTTTTCAGGTGTGGTCGAGCCAACAGTAACTACAGAACTGAGACTTGTCTGGATGTAACTGTAAGTATGACTCATAAACATCATGTGGCTTTTTTTAATGTTTCCCCCTAAACTTAAGAGAAGAAAAAAACATTTGTCACCCTTGTTTTCAGATCCCAGATGCTCATCTGGCTGGATGTGATGTTTACACAGATGCTGACTCACCTCACAGGACTGAGCTTCGTCCTGGAGGTGCAGGACTCCCCAACACTGACTTCCTGCTGTACCTCCACTTAAGGTCCACTGACAAGTGCAGAGCAGCGGTACGCACCGAAAACTTAAAGATCTGTTACACTGATTAGTCTAAATGGATCTTGTGTTGTACTACTGACTCTTGTTTTTCACTTTATTTGTCATTTATGGTGTTAAAATATTAGCTTCCTGCCTATTCCTGCTGTTTTTGAAAAATTCCTCAAGTTGGCAGCAGAGGATAAAGAATGAATTAAAGAACAATCAGGATTAAAATTTGGCTCTTGACCCCCACAAAAATCAACAATAAATTTTAATCGTCTTTTTATTTTCTTCACATCTTAATTGCATTTTTTTGGATTTTTTTTTCAACTTTCTTTTACTGCTTATTTGTTTTTTCATTTTTGTTCTAATGTCTTTTTGCTGACTCAGCCCAATATTCTGGCTTATGCTGCTCACTGCCGGAGAGATGCGTATGGTCGACCTGTGGCGGGGGTGGTAGTCATCTGTAGGGACAAGCTAAAAGAGGACACATATAGACACCGAGCTGCTGTACAGGTACTTTGTATTAAAAACTGTAAATAATAATAATAATAATAACAATAATGATAATTATTTAAGTAGTTTGAAGTTGTCTTTGAATCTTGAGACTTAATGTGTTTTTACAGACCTTGATCCATGAGCTGTTTCACGTACTTGGTTTCTCTAAAGAGCTATTTCACACCTGGACAGACTGCTCCTCCATGACTCGAGGTTTTATGATACTTTTTTGTGTATGTCTCAGTATCAAAATTTACCACCGTATGGATTGGTAATTATTGTTTTACTCAGTAATATTTACTACATCATAAGCTTCATTGGGCATACTTTGGGTGGCACTTTGACTTTCACTCTGAGGTACTCATGAAAACTTTTTGAATTTCACTTAAACTTGTGCAGTTACGGAGCCCTGTAAAAAACCCTAAAAGTGTCTACATGAAAGTGCAACTCAGTGTTAATTTGATCGACTAAAACTATGGCTAAAAATGTTCATTGACACTTTTTTTTCCATGAGAAAGACTACACTAAGACTAGTCAAAATTAGATCTTTGATCACAGAACTGAAAAAAAGCAAGTTTATTTTTTGTTAAGATGACTAAAATGAGACTAAAAATGTACTTTAATTTTTGTCAGACATTCAAAATCTATGATATTTCTACACTGTGGTCAAATCTGTCAAAATACAATGCATCTTCTGCCTCTCGGCTGTAGAAAGCAGGAACCCAAGGTTTGGCAGAGTGCACAGAACACACTAACATGATGTGGTACCAGATTTAGACAAGGGAATAAATGTTTAGACTATAAGTAAGGACTAAAATGTGAGGAATATTTATGGACTAAAACTACACAAAAATGTTTTGAGTTTTCATGACTTAAATTAGAATAAAACTATGAGGGGTAGAAATGACTAAAATGTGACTAGAAAATAAAAGGCATTAATCTTAAAGCTGTAGTAAGGGATTTATTTTTAGTATTGTACGCCCACAAAAACAACACAACCTGTCAGGGTCTTGTTATTAAAGTCATCCAACAGAATGTCACACTTCTGCAACGCCTCCTCGCACTGCACTCTCACTTGAGGACAACCAGCAAGGGACGATGCTCCAGCCAATGAGGAGGCTAGCACTCGCAGCCAATCACAGCTCAGGTCAGAGGGAGCGTTCCTATTGGCCGCTGTAATAGGTGCACTACCGCCTCTCAGCTCAGTGAGAAGTTGATACAATGGCGGAGTTACCAGCAGTGTTCGGTCCGATGTAGAATTTGCTCATGCTGAGATGAAGTGTTTTCATGCCTGTAAAATGGCCATCGATTTCTGTGGAAAAGTGGAGCAAAATCACTCCACGAGAGCTTTGCCACCATCATTATTCGATTCAGCGGAAATGCACATCCGCAAGGAGCAATGTGAGAAGAAGGGCGGAGCTAAGGAACTCAAACATGGAGAAGAACAGGAAGGGAGGGGGAGTAGATTTCCACACAGCTCTCATTGAATGTTACATACTAAAGCTTTAAGACTAGGACTGAGAAAATTAAAAATAGCTGCCAAAATTAACACTAGTGCAAACCTAAAATGTACACTTTGAAGTGCATCTTGTGCGATTTCAAGTGCAGATGGTTGTTCTATCAAAAGCAAACACTTTGAAGCGTGCTAAAAAGTGTGAAATTCAAAGTGCCCTTCAAAGTGTGCACTTTGATACACTCTTAGAAATGTGCACTTTGAAGTACCCACAAAAGTGCTTTGTTTTAAGCACCCCAGTGCCCCACCCAAGTGTGGAATTTGTGGAACCCTTCAAAGTGTGATATTAAGAGGGAATGTTGAAGACTAGCGTGCACAATTCTGTGACCTTAAAAGTATTAACTTTAAAGTACTGTGACACGAATGGGTCTTGACATGTTTTTGAATGTTTTCTAAACGTGAGATTTAAAAAAAGTTTTTTTCTTTCTTTAGTGAAGGGTTCAGGCTGCTCTCCTCATGGCAAAGTGACTGACTCTGATGGATTTGGTCAACTGAGGATTTACACCCCCTCTGTTATATCAGCCCTACAGAAGCACCTGGACTCCACTGATCCTGAGCTTGGGGGCTTGCTGGAAAACCATGTACAGAACTGAGCTGCTCCAACCTTAGCTCCAGGTTTTTTATTAGCTGTCCTTTTCATGCTTTTGTACTTTATTAATGCAGGGCGTACCTCCTGGAAAACTGTCCTCACACTGGGAGTCCAGGCTCTTGCAGGACTCCATCATGACAGCAGTACTGGCAGACTCATCCTTAGTCCGGATCGACCTGGTAACCTTGTCTGCCTTTCAGGACACCGGCTGGTACAATGTGGACCTGAACCAGGCACAGAGTTTGGTCTGGGGAGACAGTGAGTACACAAAACTGTTTAACATAAAAGTCAGAAATAGGAGGTAGATAGTCTAATGTATGTGGAATTATTTACTTGTCTTTTCAGGTGAGGGAGCCACATTTGGGTCCTTGTCAACCTGTCCGAACAAGTCCTCGTTTTTCTGCACTGGCAGGTATATTATAATTATTGATTTCCAAACAATAAACCACTTAAATAGGAACTCTTAATGTCAGTTTTTTATTGTCAGCACTAATGTTTGCATTTGTTCCTTCTCAGCGGAATTGGGTGTCATTACCTTCACTTCCACAAGGGGGAGTGCCAGACTGATCAGTACCTAGAGGGATGCAGAGTTTATAAACCCCTGAAAAATGGAGTAAGAATTAATTCTTCCTGTGTAGCATTTAAAGTAGTGTTTATTCATCACATCTCTATTCTGTAGTTGTTGATATCAAATTGTGTAAGTGATAATTTTAGGTATAGTCCTATTTGTAATGCAGTCGCCTGCACTCTGCACCATTTTATTGTCATACCAGCCTCATATTTCCCTCTTGACACTCTTTTCCTTCAGAGTGAGTGCTGGAAAAAGGAAAACACCAAGCAGTCAGCTGAACAGGATTGGACTGGGGAGATCTTTGGCTTTGACAGTAGATGCTTTTTCTCCAGTCTGGCCAAGCGGGTGTGTATGCAACCATGAGTGCATGCATGTGAGTGTCTGTCTCATGCAGCTGTTTTTCTTTATAACAATTTTTTTAATCTTGTTTTTTTTTCTGTTTAGAACCAGAGTCAGTTGAATTTGTTGAGTAAGTCAGTGGAGGGTCGCTGTTACAGTCACAGGTGTACTGGACCCAACAGGTATCAAATCCAGGTGTCTGGCTCTGAATGGTTGGACTGTCCACCAGGGGGCAGCATTCAGGTAAAAGTACAAAAAAGGACAGAAAACAGCAGATTTTAATTCTTATATCCTTTTTTTTTTTTTTTTTTACATTTTCATACAAATATGTAAGTTAGTATTTGTTTGTTGGAACTTAAACAAAACTATTCATTGCACCACACTGAAAGGAACTACTTTTCTTATTATATTTGGGCTAAAATATTTGATGACGTGATTGATCTGTACAGTAAAAATAAATAAGAAAGCATGTCATTGCAAATGAAATATGGGAAACCTGTGCAATAAACACAAACTATGGATAAATATGCACCAATGTGCATGAATATTAGAAACTGAAGAAACACCAAAACAGATGTATTTGAAAAAACAAACCCCATTCCAAAAAACTTGAGACACTGTGTAAATTTCAAATAAAAACAGTATTTTTATTTTCTACCTACAGCATATTAACTTGAATAAAGCACAAAAACAAAATGTTTAATGTTCAAACTGGTTGAATACATTCTTTTTAACGTACACACTCTTAATTCAATGCTTACAACACATTCCATAAAAGTTGGGACAAGGGCAAGAAAAGTCTGGGAAAGTAGTAGAATACTCGAAAAACACCTGGAACATTCTGCAGGTACATGGGCTAATTAGATAGGTGATAGTGCCATGAAAGGGTATTAAAGGAGCTCTTCTGATTGGCTCAGTCATTCACAGGTCGAGGTTATCCACATTGTGAAAGGGTGTGTGCAAGTATTGTGATGATACAATGATCTGGAAATGTGACCATATGATCTAATCTGATTTTTTTATTGGTCAGATCGAAGGCTACCTGGGATCAGTTACCTGCCCTGACAGGAGGCTATGTCTGTACTCTGACATCACTCCTCCTTCAGATGACGTTGATACATTTCCTGTTTATATCATAAGGTGAGTGTGAAGCCAAGCCAGTAAACACTCTTATCTTTGTGGAAACCTCATGCTAACTTTTGCATTATTTCTTTTTGGACAGTGATCCAAATGAGACTTTGGTTCAGGACTGGACCCGTTTTCCTCCCAGTGTTACTGCAGCTCTGAGCCTCACCGCTGCTGTATGTCTCCTAGCTGCAGTTGTAGTTTCCTACAGGAAGTGTTGCTCCAATAGAAACAGGATCCACACCACTGGAGAGAATCACAGTAATCTGTAGTAGGATCGTCACGATGCGAATATAAACCTCATGATGGCACTAGTAAATACCAAACCATACTGATACCTGTTTGGATAAATCAACCAAGACTACAAACAAATAAACCCACTCGATCACATAACCTCCTTGGTGGAGGTAATTAATTTCAAAACAGGTATTTAATTAAAGACACCTTTGTCATAAATTGCAATATTTCTGCTAATATTGAATAAAATATGGACTAATTCTCTTGCTATGTGCTACCAGCTTTCATGAACATGCACTCAGTATTGGGTAGTTGTTTTCAGTTATCAATAATTACAGGGAGACTTCTGACAAAATGTGCCTTTATTTTGACCAGAATTGCATTAAGCAGGATAATATCAAACTCTTGATGATATTTAGCTGTATACTAAACCTAAAACTTTTTTCAGATGCTTCCTTACTCAAAAAACATAAATAAAACATCATATCCTACACATAATATCACTATTGGATAAGAAAAATGACAGAACCAAAAAAGGGATATTAAAACAGTCTTAAACAGTCAAAATATAGACAATACATTTATGACTTAAACCCAAAAATATGGCTTTTACCTGTTTGTACAATTGCTTGGCAAAAATGTACAAAGCAAAAGCAGTAGTAATCGAGCATATAGCATTAGTTCTGGCGGGCCACAGAGCCGATTGTGTCACAGTGTCACTCCTCTGCTCACCTGCTGCATTTTCACTCACACTGCCTCTGCTCCACTCTGCCAGTCAGCCACGCCCACCTCATCAGCCAACTCTGCTCACCTGTGCTCTCAGCTGCCTCTCATGCTCAATCAAGCCAGTTTTAAGCCTCCTCTGCTCAGTCAGACTCTACCAGATTGTTCTTAGCCCTCATGCAAGACTTTCCAGCACTCTCTTTAGGATTGACTACCCGGTACCGACCCTGCTTGTCTCTGACCTCTGAACTGCGTCTCTGCCCTGGAAATACACCAAAGCCTTCTGTCCCTGACCTCAAGTTTTTGCCTCTGTGGATTGGATTCTGTTTGCTCGGCTTCTGGACTCCTCAGCTGGTGTGTGACAGCTCTGCTCAGATACAGTGAGTGTGCTCCTCCTGGATCTTCTGGTTCTGACCCATCTTCTGTCTCTCCCCCGACTGGGCAGCTCTTCAGAAGTGATTGTTTATTGTTGACTGTTCAGTGCTGTTCAGCTGTGATCATTAAAGGACATTACGTCTATTCTCCTTCTCTAGTGTGTTGCTATTGGGTACTAAAACCACCCGTTACAGATTGACTCTAAGCATGCCTTTTGGCAAATTGCACTAATGCTGCCGTATTTGAACTGCTCGAGCCTGACTTTGCTTTGCTGCCCTCTCTGCAAGCTGCTTTTTGCAACCCTCCTCCACCCCAGCTCCCCCTTTATGCTATATCTGGCTTAATCAATGCCATTCTGTTGTCACTGATGCCTGCTCTGCTCTGGGCTTATTGCTGCTTCTCTGCCTCAGGCTTTCCTTGTAGGCAGAGGAAAAGCACCTGCCCCTTTGAAATGCTTTTCACATAGGCCTGTGGAAGGGCAAGGGGCATCCCAGAACAGCCACACCTCCAAATATAAATAACAGAAATGAGAGCAAAATTAATGACTGCTAATGATGGGAAAAATATATAACCACAAATCATGTGTTTCTTGACAAAGTGATCCTTTTTGAACTAGATACTGGATTTTAAAAATGTCATTGTATAAAGAGTTGAAATATTTGAAAGGTACGATTGGACTAGGTGGATTTATATCAAAGCAGTTAAGCAAATTTTCAGAATTCCCCTCTTCTTCTTTTTAAAGATATAGTGAGCATGCATCTTATTATAAATAAATAAGTTAATAAATAATACTAATAATCATTATAATATATAATATAATAATAATTAATATATAAGTTAAGTGCCTGAGGCAGATAACTTTGCTGCCCTTAAAAATGACCCGAACTGTTCTCAAGTCTTTTCAAACTAGCTTCGTATAAAAAATAAACTAATGAATTGTAAGTCTTGCAAATGTAGGACAATGCCTGAATTATTCCTGGGCCAATGCATAACTTGAGGTCAATCTAGCCATAAAAAATTAAAGTTTGGTCTAGCTCAGGCATAAAAGACAATATTGGGTTTTTAAGTTGTTGTGTGCTCTGCTTGGTGCAACCTTGCTACTTATACTCAGGAACCTGAAAAAGAGTTGCCCCTCACGGTAAGTTTCTATACCACACAGGAATAGAGGTCTGTCTGGGAGCCACACCAGCACTGCAGGGCCTGAGGTATGAACTCGTCTTTAGGCACTTAGGAGTGCGCTTCAGACACACAAAACAAAACTCAACTTTACACCGGGAACAGATGATATTTTTGCAGCATTTCTTGTTATGCTCAATCAAAAACCCACAGGTGGGACAGGCACGGATAGAGGGACAGCCGGTCACATTCTTTATATCCTTGAAGACGATCACAGGACACGTTTTTAGTATTGTCTCTGGCTTACCAACACAGTCAGGTTCTGCACAGCGGTCTGGGTACGGAGATGGACATTTCCATTCCTTTGAACACAGCCAGCAAAACTCAAAGAGCTTTCCTTTGTTACGTGTGCACACTGTGCAGCACACTCTCACGTCATTCACATCCTCCCTCAGTGCTAAACTGTTGCAGCCAGGACACTGTTGAGAGAATACAATTGATAATCAAACATCAGAGAAATCTCTTCAGTATATTGGTACAAGTGCACCCTGTGATTGGTGGATATTACCTTTTTAACATCCAAGTAAGCTTTGGCGGCTTTTTCAAAAAGTTTTTTCTCAACGTACTCAATTTCTTCAGGAGTCAGAAGAGTCATTTCAAAAACTTCATTACACGACCACACAGCATTACAGTCAGTCTGACCACAAACAAACTCTGTCTTACCCTGAGAATTGAAAAGAAAATCAGTCAAATGTACTTATTTGTCAATGCGATCACTCTACTGTCACACATGAATTGAGAGATGAAGAGCTGCATAACAAGTCCTTTACGTTCCCAAATGAACAGACACCTAACAAAGCTCTTATACTCTGAGTAACCTACATCAATGGATTCAAAAGTAACCAAAACAGGAGGTAGATGTTATAAAAATGTACAAGCTTGATGTTTTTGGTTCTGACAGTTCACTGATAACTTTGAATCTCCTGCTTATAGGTAAAAAGATAGAAAGCTCTCAAATGAATAAAAAAAATCAACATAAAGTAATCTTTGAAATCAGATTTAAAAATGCTTAATTAAAAAAATATATAATGTACCTCTTCCAGCTGCCTGCGACACCAATTAATAAGAGACGATGGAGTGACGGTATGACCACAGGACATCTTTGCTCTGAGAGACTTGTACTCATTGTACTCGACTATGAGAAAAACAAGCAAAATGTTGAAAACAAGCAACAGATAATCAATAATGAACAGACAAATCAATCTAGTCAGAAATGTCAGAAATAGTGTAAGGAAGAATTGATTAGATTTAGGGAGTGATCCGGATCACCGTCTGGATCCAGGAATTTTTTGAAGGATTCTGTACTATTGGGAGATAGGGCTGATGGTAGAGGTCTGCGCTGTTACCACTTTACACCAGGAGATGGTGGACATGAGTAACTTCAATCCCAGCAGCATTTTGGGTATGTTTCTATTCAAAGTTTCAAGTCATCCGGTGAGACCATGGGTGAGACTGTCAGTGCATCTGTTGGCACAAGCAGGCAATGCTTCTAACATGACAGTTCACCTGTAATGAAGCCAATGCTTTGTTTCACTGAGTTTCCACCCTACTGGGGAGGGAGTAATAGAGTGGTGCAGGAATGAGTCCTACAACGCGGACATAAGTTAGCATTTTAGCCCTTCCAGTTCCCTTGTCCGAAAGGCTATGGGAATTTTGAATGTGTTTTCGGTTAAATGCCTAAAATAAGGTCTGTGGTGAACACAAGTTCAGGAGAGTTTAACGTATTATCCTACAACATAAAATACATCTGAAACGTGCCCCACCTTTGAATTGTGTATTTTTTCACGTCTTAATAAAGGCGGTTGCTAAAAGATAGCTAACATGGACTACATACATTATCATCCGAAGCGCGGCAATTGAGCCGTTCAGTTGTATCCATGGGTGATGACGTAAATTCAGTCGACCGTGTAGTAGTTCAATTTAGCATGATCTTAGCTTTTTACTTTCGCCAGTTAGATTAACAAACCAGATATGATTCTTATAATATCAGTTTATGAAGATTATCTTTATGAACAAAATGTGTAAGTTTCATATACTTTTATTGGAAACAGAGCTTTTTTTCAGCAATAATCCAAAAATCCATTGAAAAATCCCATAGGCTCGACGCCAAGGGAACCCATGTAATGCTTACTTCGGGGTTTGCCTACAAAATTGCGTCATGATTTCACCACTCTATTGGCGAATGCTGTGGTGGGGGGCACATGGGGACGGATCCAGGAATTTTTTAAAGGATTCTTCACTATTGGGAGATAGGGCTAATGGAGCTCTCCGAGTGCTTTTCTAGTTGAGTCTGTTTTCAATCAGGAAATGGATCTGCCAGAAAACACACAGATCCTAGACAAGCATTTTTAACTAACTTTATTAGCTTCATATCATTATAGTAAAAACGATCACGTTTTGTTTTGGGACACCACATTCAGATAAAATGTAAAGCTCATTTTCATGGGGTTGCTGAAAGTCTTATTTCACCAACTAATTCTTCGAAAATGTGTGAATTATATAGATATTACTATCAGTGACAAAAGTTGTCAGCTCTTCAGTTTGGTAACTAATTAAGAATTCATGATAAACTAGAAAGCACTTGGAGAGCACAAACCTCCGCCATTAGCCCTATCTCCCAATAGTACAGAATCCTTAAAAAAATTCCTGGATCCAGACGGTGATCAGGATCACTCCCAAAATCTAATCAGTTCTTCCTTATGCCATTTCTACCATTTTCATCAAAATCCGTCCATAACTTTTTGAGTTATGTTGCTAACAAACTAACTAACTAACCAACATACCCTGCTGATCACATAACCTCCTTGGCGGAGGTAACAAATATTGAAAGAATCATCCCTGAAGCATTTAGACAGTGAATAATGTGTTTTTAAAAATCTGTTTTTAAAAGCATATATTTAACTTTGTCACGTTATTACCATGAACGGAGCAACAGGTACTGAGAATATTAGAAAATATAATTTATAACTTTCAGCCTTATAACGTTAGCAAAATGTTTGATTTAACAAAAATGAGGCAGTATTTACAGCGAATATTTATTTCTTTAAAAACAACCACTGTTGACTCTAGTCACCTTAGCAATCCCTTGGAAAAATCACGTTTTGGCTATTATTGTTAATGTCCTGCCCACATTGGTAGCTACAGTAGACCCCCAGGAATACGGAGGTATCCAGCTTATTTACTCACTTACAGCTTACAATACAAACAGTTTGTCGATTTTTACAAATTTGAGGTGAATTCCTATCGAAACAACTGTCGTTTGTAGTTAGCCTCTATCTTTAGTTGCTGCACTAGAACACAAGTATTTAATGTACTTCCGCTTTAGCGCCAGCTTCAGGTTTACAGTAGCGGCCCCAGAAATAAAGTGGGTAATTTCCTGCTTAGCCTGCTGAATTTTACGTCATGCTGCCTTGAAGATAATATGTTGCTTTCAACATTTAACTGTCTGTCTAAGATGTCTGTTGTTTTAAGGGGCAGCTTTCTGGCTACGTGTGGTTAATCTGAATTTTGGCGCAAAACTTGCAGCGTGAGTTAGCGCATAGTCTCCCTCCCTCTCTCCCCTTCTCTCTCTTTCTCTTTCTCTCTGTATGCCTGTTTGTAGGCGCGCTCTTGTAAGTGCGCGTGGGAACGTAGAGGTCTCATTCACGCGCTGGAATGGTCATTGTGTGTACATTGAATTGTCATCCTGGCGGCGCCGCTGCTCTTCCGTACTAATCCGCATCCGCAGTTTGTGTACAACAACTACATTAGACTTTTATCTCAATGAAAAATTTTGGTTAGCACAGATGTTTCACTCTTAAATGCTAGCCAACCAAGTGCAGGTGCATAAACACACCCTAGAGCGGTCAGTAAATCCCAGCTTTACGTTTATTATGAGCTATCTCAAACATTGCATTGTAAAAAAAGTGGATACATCGCAAAAAGGGAAAAAATACTAATGCAATTAAGCTCACTTCCTTTTTTAGCAACTGTACATGTTTAATAGTGCTGCTACTTTTACCAAACCATTAAATGTCCTTACACATAAACACATTAAAACCATTTAACAGATCTATTTTGAAATTATATATGAAACAGATGCCAAACAAATGAGTAAAGATTGAAAGATAATTGCAGATTTGGCCATCCAAGACTAATAACTCTGAATTTCCCTTAGGATTTATAAGACATCCATCCATTCATCCATCTATTCAAATTTTAACACCGAGTGAGTGTGAAGCCGAAAAGGTTGATTTTCACTCTGGAATTGTGTTTGTCAATTAATTGTATGAATTATCTAATGTTGTTCAAATATTACATTTCACAGTGGAACTGTCAACTTCCCATTAATTATTTTCAAATCTTTACCAAAAAGGATCAAGGAGCCTTTTCACTTGGATCCCATAATCTTAAGCACTACCTTGATAAAACTCTAGGTTATTTTTGCGGGTTCTCTACTTACAGTCCATGTCATCTTCTCCATCAACGAATGTAAATCTCGTGTCGTTTGGGTCGTAACACCTCTCCTGTCCAGCTCTCTGGGTGTCTGGCCACGTCACTGGTTCTGGTCTGCTTACATGTGTCGCCCGTGGATCACTGGGTGTGGGTTGACGAGGGGACAGAGGTCGTGCCAGTTGTTGCTCGGGTCCACTCCCCTCAGTAGACACTGTGTGGCGGGGTGGTTCAGCATAAAACGGTAATATAGAGCCTCTTGTTCTATATACTCTGCGTCCTAACACTGTGTTCTGTGTCCGTGGGGTGAAGACTGGTCGTGCAGAATCGACTCTCTCACCTTCAGCTAGTTCAAGTCTGGCCAGCTCCGATAGCAGCTCATCCTCCCAGTTTCTTCTTCTGATAGGCCTGCTAGTTAGAAAACGTCTTGGCCGTGGTAAAGTAGGATCAGTGTCGTAAGAAGATGCTCTGTTTCCCATCTTTACTCTCTCAACGACGGATGGGCTGTAAAGGATTTATCCTTCACTCACCTGTGTAGGAGTCACGTGATCTCAGTCACCTCATAGGTGAGTCATTATGCCTGATCTGAAACAGAAAGTCTTAAACTTCAGTTTAAGCGTGCATCGTCAGTGCTTAGGCGCATTTGTCGCAGATTTTCAGACAGCAGAAATGGTGATCCAACTGAGGGTGAACGGACCCAAAGGAGAGCAAAGGACCATCAAAGTGTGTGAGGACAAGGAGCAGCTGAAAAACATGACTGTGGGGGAGCTCAAACGGAAAATAAGACAAGAACTCAGGATAAGTACGTTTCACTTTATTTTTGCAGGCCTGTATGTGTTTATTTTGATCTTATATTGCCTAAACGTGTACATTTGCTTATTCTGTTATACATGTTTTTTTGTAATGTATGTCAAATTTATGCCCTTTTTTTAATCATAAATGATTGTATGATTATTATTTTAAGCTATCAGTCAAAAATGACAATCTTTTCTTTTTTTTTAATCTTAAAGAGATTTCCTTCTTAAGAGAGATCTGACTGATAATGGCAGCTAATCACTGTTTCAACAACAAAGACACTTAAAGTCATTCAGTACACATAAAGCAATAAGAAAAATAGAAATCATCATTTCAAAGTCACTGGGTTTAGCAGTTGAAATCAGTCTGCATATTCTTCCAAAGATGTTGCATTTTATATTAAAAAAGCAATGAAAAACCTTGCAAACTTAGCTAAGATTCCATATTTCTCCTCAGATGAGGAAATCCGGATGGTGTTCAGAGCTGAGACCATGGAGGAGTCATCTCTAGTGATGACATATGGGGTCCAACATATGTCCACCATCCATACCCTCCTAATGCTGCCTGGAGGAGACTGATGTGGAGCCACTGACTGTATAAAGTGGTGAACAGTCCATCGTTCATGTGTGGATCAGACGATGAAGAAGACAATCCACAGACTTTAATTACACTGTCACATTTAGGTAAATACTGTGCATTCAGCTCAGAAACAAATAATGTTTGATTTTTTTTTTAATTTCTCCTCTTTGTTCTCTATTTTCATTAAATAAATACCTTAAATGTATTAATGCATTTCATGTTATTTTTTTTTTTTTTTTTGTGGGGATACAACTTATGAAAGCTGTTATAGTAATAACACTATAGAAAGCAAAATATCGGGTCACAAACACAAAATTAGCCTTACAGCTGGGAGTTTAATGACTTAATAGAAGGCCTACTAAACTGTTAGCACCAAAGCTATAGCCAGAATATGACAGGAGAACTGCAACATCTAAAACCCCCACATGTGGAGAACATGTGCTGTTACAAGAATGAAAAAGCCATTTATTCTTTTAAGAGAAGATGAGCAATTACTGTTGGCTATTTAAAAAAATGTTATAAATAGTTAGATAAACTTCAGTCTCGGGTATGTGCTGTTGCTATCTAGCATAATAACCAGGACAGAGATGCTTCAAAGCCTTTTATACACTCACTATGATTGTTAAAACAAAATGAGAAAGGCCTCCCATCCTTAACAGGGGCCTCCAAATTACTAAAACTGCCCCTGGTTTAGGTAACACAAACACATTATGTCCTTGCTGTAAAAACAGGCTATAAACTAGAAATGATAGACTTGAAGCAATAATCCACTTTGCTTAATTTTTCTTATGTGGGAAAAAATAACAGGAGGGCATGAACTAAATATGAAATGTTTAAAAGATAACCTTTATTTAGTAGAATAACATTTGTGACAGGACATATTTGTACCAAGCTTGCACCACAACTCTGCCTGTTAAGTCAAAATATGGCAGGTAAATCTAGTATTTGGTCCATCTAAGAGACAACCTTAACTTTAAAAAAAAAGGCTTCAGTAGGACTCTTCCAGTGTTTTCTAATTTGAACCTGGCAATCCAATTGCTAACATAAAAGCTAAAAGCTTACAGACTGAAAGGAACAGCGAAATATGCAACATAACACACAAATAACATACAACGTAATCATTACAGTCAGTGGTTTAGTGCAGGGTATATGCAGGTATACAGGATATAACCACTTATTAGTTTTTTGTCACTGTAGAGAATACCCGCTTTAAAATTTGATTTAGAGTATACCCACTTCAACACACACCACTACACTACTGACATCAGTACTCGATGTACACTAGCAATGATTAACACAACCCATCAGAGTTGGAGCACTAGAAGCTACATCATATGATCCTCTAAAGTAGTGTTTCTCACCTGGTGGGTCGGGACCTAAGAGTGGGTCGCAAAGCTCTTTCAAGTGGGCCGCAAAATGTGTGCCAGGGAAAAAAATGTGGCAAAAGGTCTATTGTATGGGGGACATACATACATGTATCCTAGGTTTTCGTATGATGACAACTTTTCAACTTTCAGTAAATGACTACAGGCCTGTTGCCCTGACATCTGTGGTTATGAAATCCTTCGAGAGGCTGGTGTTGGGCCACCTGAAGGACATCACAGGCCCCCTGCAGGATCCTCTGCTGTTTGCCTGTCGGGTGAACATTACCTTCTATACTTCTTATATGTGATTATTTGAATGTTACACTGCACCTTTGAGAGCCTGACATCACCTCTGTTGGTATGATTGTTGTTTTCCCAAATCATTGCCTTCCACTGGGTGCCAAATGTTGACAAAGACTGAGCCTACAGGAACTTACCGTGCTTCTTTTTCCCGTCATCAACAGTTACATGACTTTGTGTTTAAATTCTTTAATGTAGCCAAGTGTTGACAGGCATCAAGTCAAAGCAGACTGACTACATTTTCTACGTGGGTGAATCAATTAATACAGAAACAAGGTTTGCATTTAGCTGTTGGTGTCACGTATCCCTGTTTTTATTTTACTTCCTGATAAGAAGTTAATCTAACTGATAATAATGTTGCTTTAAATAACAGCAGAAAGAAAGTCTTGAACCTAAAAAGGCCTCAACTGTATAAAATCAAGTTTTCACGTATGTGACCCAGGCCATTTTTATCCTGACATGGGCCAAATTACTTCTGGAATAAGTGACTTTGGCAAAACAGTGAACTTCTTCTTTCCCCCCACTACTGATGGACCACAGGAAAGGTAAGACGCAAACATTTGAAAACGTTAGTGGAGCACCCAGAGACTGAGGAGACAGAGACATGCTGCTCCATTTCTTTAACGATGGTCACATTGTCGTTTTTATTGGATGGGGTCTGATCAGTGTCAAGATAGTCAAGTTCATCTCCTACCAAAAAGGAAATACATTTGAACCCTTAGAGGCGTAGATGTTTGTAATAATCGTGGAGGATGTCTGTGTTCTACAAAATTGACTATGTCTGTAATTTGCAGAGTAACATTTCCAGAGCAAACTACCGACCATATTTCAGTGCAAAGAGGTCCTCAAGTAATACTAATCTTGATGAAATATCTCTTTAACTTTTTCTACTCCTCTTTGTATTTGAAAAAAATAATAGAGGCTGCGTAGGAGAACGTTAACAAAGTTTTGACACATATAAGCAATTCTCTTCAGTTAAAAGTAACAGAACAGATTAATATTTGACATCAGACATCTCCATTTCTACAGTAAAGGGAGAGTTGCTAAACTTTCTTTCTTCTGTCTGATCACCTGCAGATATGCACAGGTGACCTACGCCACTTTGATGGGTAATGGAAGTTGATGGGGGATATTTCACTAGTTTATTAGTCATGGACAGCTTGGTACAGGTCTTAAAATGTAGAGAACAGTAGTTGTAGTAGTTGTTGTCTATTATAAACTCTAGGTAACAGTCTGTATAGGACGCATGAAGGAAGCGTCTCATGCAGAACATGACATCTTGAAAAGCTTATAAAATGGCCTAAGTCACACTCTTGACGTTGGCCTGAAAGTTTGTGATGAGCAGCTGACCCCCATCTTTACGCAGATCTTCAACAGATCTCTGGAGTTGTGTGAAGTGCCTTCCTGCTTCAAATGCTCCACCATCATCCTGCTCCCTAAGAAGCCCTCTGACATAGCATTTCAGTAAATGACTACAGGCCTGTTGCCCTGACATCTGTGGTTATGAAATCCTTCGAGAGGCTGGTGTTGGGCCACCTGAAGGACATCACAGGACCCCTGCATGATCCTCTGCTGTTTGCCTGTCGGGTGAACATTACCTTCTATACTTCTTATATGTGATTATTTGAAAGTTACACCGCACCTTTGTGAGCCTGACATCATCTCTGTTGGTATGATTGTTGTTTTCCTAAATCATTGCCTTCCACTGGGTGTCAACTGTTGACAAAGATAAAGCCTACAGGAATTCACCGTGCTTCTTTTTCCCGTCCTCAACAGTAACGGGACTTTCTGTAAAAATTCTTTATTGTAGCCAAGTGTTAACAGGCATCAAGTCAAAGCAGACTGACTACATTTTCTAAGTGGGTGAATCAACTGATACAGAAACAAGGTTTGCATTTAGCTGTTGGTATTACTTAGCCATGTTTTGTTTTTATTTCCTGATAAGAAGTTAATCTAATTTATAGAAGTGTTGCCATAAATGGCAACAAAAAGAAAGTCTTAAAAAGGCCAGTTCTTGAGGGGAGCTAATAATATTGACCCTGGTCATTTTTGCCTTTTCTGAAAAAGTTGTTATTGTATGTTACATCATTTTTTTTCAAACTGTAATGCATTTAAATGTATTTTTGAACCATAATTTCCAGATTTATGAGCAATTTTTTTTACAATGGTTAAATTAAATTCATTTTGCAGCGCTGAACTATACCATATGGACATTTCTGAGGGAGGAGCAGGGCCCCCCGGTATTTTTTTTCACTCTTCTCTCAGTCTATTGACCAATTCATTTAGTTGCTTTTGATTCAATAATGACACTAATTAGTATGAAATAAAAAATACACTAATGAGACGGCTCAGGAAGTTCAACCTACCCCAGGAGCTGCTGATCATTTTCTACACCACCATAATCCAGTCTGTTCTCTGCACGTCCATCACCATCTGGTTAGATCTGCCACCACACAGGACAAGAACATAGTGCAATGGATGATCGGGTCTACAGAGTGTATTATCTGGACCAACCTACCCCCTATCCATGACTTATACTGGTCCTGGGTCAAGAACTGGGCAAGTAGCATCACTCTGTACACCAAACCCCACGGTCACTTTGGGGGCCAACCAAAAGTCCTTTTTCATAGTGTCCCCAAACTCCTCCCACATCTGGGTATTTGCTTCACAACAGCCACACCCAAAGCCTTCCAAACCATCCTGCACCTGTCGGCTGCTTCCACAGACCCCTGGGCAAACCAAGTCCAAAAGGCCTCCTTCTTCAGTCTGATATTACTATCAATGATAATGATAATGTATTACATGAAACCTATGGTGAAAGAAATGGACAGAAATAAAGTCCAATGATATTGACTATAAAGCAAATTTAAGGCACACATTTTTAGTGATTAATTTGATCAAAAATAAAGTACCCAGAGTGCATAAAATGACATCGAAATAGAGATTTTAATAAATAAGAATATCCTGGGGGGAAAACCCCCAGGCCTCATGAGCTCTTGGCTATACCTTAATTGGCCCAGTGACTTCCTCATACATGTTATAGTTATCTGATATTATCTTCACTGAAATCCTCTTTTAACATCTCCTTGTGCATCATATAGAAAAAAAATCTAAATAAAAATCCACCGCTAATATTAGTGAGTAAACTTACTGGATTTTCTCAAAGATGAAGTGCTGAAGATGGGGCACCATGTGGAATCTCGCCTCGGGCGCCAAAATGACTAGAGCCGGCCCTGCTCGTAGTTACAGCTGGGAACTTAAGCTTGCCTGACTAGTTTTAGAGTAGAGTAGAGGACGACACAGCTTCCACTCGAAGTTGAGAGCTTGATTTTAAGCTGTCTGTGAGTATTTTCCCTCCTCTTCTTTTTGTTCACGACTAAAGCATTAGATAGTCCTACTGGGTTAAAACACTCCCAAAAGCTAATTTTGTTTAAGCTAATTTTTGTAATTTGTGTTTTTTCCCCCTGCATTTAATATTTTCACTCTGATTTGTTTATGTTAAATTGGTGAATATGTATTAGTGTATTTCTGTGAACAGTAAAATAATACAGATTTTCTCCCGATAATCGACGCGTTTCCGTTAGAATAATGTGCACAAGCGCAAGGTAAAATATGATGCTCGAATTACCAGAACACCCTACACGCAACACTGTCTGAACTGTTGAGAGGTCTCTGCCTACTGTAATATTTTAATAAGTCATCGGTAAACGCTCACTTTGGGTTTGCTCTACACTACCATTGTTCTGTCTCGTACTTTATAAACAGTATTAGCTTACTAAAGGAATCAGCCTATATGTAGGCTACTCTGGGTTCTCTTTTTGTGACTCAAGCTAGTTCCGGTCGTAGGGGGTAGCTATGAACAAACAACTTTTGTTGAGATTAGAGCAGACTCAAAAAAGTATTAACGTCACTGCTTTATTTCTTTTTTTAACATTTTGTTTCGCACATCAGATTTTCTCTGCGGGCTTCTAGTCCAGCTGAAGAGTCAATATGAGCCATGAATAAGTGGAGTGATAGCGACCCCTACTGGACAAGACTGCGTCCTGTGAGGACTTAGCTGTGTCTGTAAATTAAGGTAAGGGTGTTTATTTAACTCACTGAGGGAAACTGTTTTTTATTAAGCTAACAGGCACCAGAGATGGTTGTGGATTGTGTGACTTAAAACATATTTGAAAAAGGAGCTTCAACATGTGTTTAGGGTTGGCTTTGTAACACTGACCAAATTAAAAGTGGTGGAATAAATTTTCCTGTTTTCAGTGGAAAAATAAGGATAATGGACACCAGGAAACGATTCTTAGAAGTGTTAGAACCAGCACAGAAGAAACAGAAAGGTAAGAGAATATGGACAGGAAGCTTCTTGTGCGTTTCAAATAAAGAGCAAAATTTGCCTTAAATGGCAAATATCCTTCACAAAGTTTCTGAATCACAGTAATTTAGTACTGTCACCTGGGATGGTGGATACATTTCAAGTGGGGCCCATGCCATCCTTAGCATCTAGAACCATTTACAACTCTTTAGAAAATATTATTTATTAAATCAAGTACGATTCATAGTCCATTAGTTGAACTTAATGCTCCTGTGACTTTTTAAACTCATTGTTGAACATACTGAAATTAACACTGATGCATTTTTATGACTTCAAACAGGGATGGGAAATTTTGGTTACTAAGAGGGCCACATTAACTTTATAGTCAATGCCAAAGGGCCAAACAGTTACAGAGTGTTGGAGATTTATAATTTCTAATTCAATGGAAGGAAGAATATGTTGCCTTCATGATTAATACACCAACATTTATGTTTTTAAACAAATAAAAATGTACCTTTAATTAGACGAACACAGATTTAAATCAATTTCAAGCTGCTTTTTCAATGCAGTGATAGTTGTTCATTTTTTAATACGTATATTTGGTGATGCATACAAGGAAGTTATATGGAAACACTTCCAGCCAACTAGATGTACTAAAAAAGACAAAAAAGAGAGCACAAAATTAAAAAAAAAAAAAATTGAAGAAATAAATAATGATAAAAAAATAAACTGATAAAGAAAAATAAAATTCAAACAAAAATTAAAAAAAAAATAATAAAAATAACGATGAAATGGAAAATAAAAGAAATTAAGAAGAAGTCATTGAATGATTTTTATTTTTTATTTAGTCATATACTAAAATAGTAAAATGTTGAATTAAAAAACGAAAAATTAAATGAATAAAAATAAGATACAAATATTCAAATATAATGATGTAAATTAAATAAGAATATAATGTCAAGAGGAAGTAATTTGATAAATTTCTATTTTTTAATCAAGTCAAAACACTAAAAATACTATACTAAACATGTTTAACAAATAAATTATTATGAATAAAAATAAAATAAAACCCTTCAAAAGGAATAAAAAATGTATAAAGAAAATATGTTTCAAATGTTGTAAAGTAAATAAAAAATGTAAGAAAATTATTAGAAATACGTAATTTTTTAAAAATTAAAATTAAAAATAAAATAAAAATATTCTAATAAAAATTTAGAAATACAAGAAATTGAAAATGAGTTTCAAATTGTTTTCATAAAATCAAAAATTGAAAAGAATATATTGAAGATAAATAATAAATGAATAAAAATAAATTTAAAAAATCAATCAAGATGAATTAAAACAAGTTTCAAAATGTTTTAAGAAAATAGACAAACTAAATAAAAGAACAAGCCATGTACCAGTTGTTAATTATTTTATTGTTTTCTTGCTTTTATGGTTGATTTTGTCCTTTTTTCTTAAAGTTCATAATCTATTGGTATTTAAAATATTTTCTGCATTCTTGTTAAATATATTTAAACCCATCTAACTATCTATCTAGTTAATTATCAATCTAACATGTGTATTAAATACATACCCTTTCAATGTTATGTTCATTTAAAAAAAAAATAAAAATAAAAATACATACATATATATATATATATATATATATATATATATATATATATATCAGAGAAGATGGGACTGCTTCATTTTTTCCCAAAGATGAATTCTTTTGTTGGTGTTTTGAATCTAAATTTGTATTAAAGATTGCTTGAAAATAGTGCATTTAACTACCTGATGAGTAAAGACTTACTGTGAAAGGATACCCCAGGACCCTCCTGTGTCAACCCCAAAAAAGGCAAAATAATTCGCTGTTGACATAAAAGTACTGCGTGAAATTGCAGTTTCCCCACGACCTCTGCCCTCCTGTCTTAATCTGCTTAATTTAAACCAGTCACATCAGCTGGGAAATGGTAGATCAGTAAGTCCACTGGTTTTTAATGATACTGCTTGAGTTTTACAGGTAAAATACACGATTTACCTTGAGAAAACATACTTTTGATGTACTATATCATGCTGTAATGAGATTCGATCAGATTGGATTTATATCCTAAAATATATTTAGAGATTGTGTCTATTAAATCTTTGCAATTATAGGAAAAAAAAACCAAAATGAGCTATTTCAATGCCCATAGATATTAAATATTTGTAGTTGTTTTTTTCTTTTTTAGGGTCTTGGTTGATTAAGTTGTATATACATGTAGGAGAAGAACAGATTTTTTAACAGGTGGAGCCTCAAGACAAAGAAAATGTGCATTTTTAAATGAAATAGCAATCAAGGATTTACTGAAATATTTGTAATTGAAATGATGGTTAATACTGATGACTGTAATCCTTTCCTTGAAGTGAATCAGCCGTTGAAACGCCATCATGGTCTGTATAATCAGGGAGCCACGTGTTACCTCAACAGTGTGCTGCAGGTTCTTTTCATGACAACTGAGATCCACGACAGGTTTGACACCAATCATGTATTTACTGTAAGAAGAGGCTGTTAGGTGAGCACTTTAATAAAGCACTTTATGTAAGTTCAGCCACTAGATGGTGCTGTTGTTTCATGAGATAATTTGGGGAAAAGCATTTTATTTTGTCTGTTAATTATAAAACCATATTTTTACGTCAAATGAGAGACTATTTTAGACGTATTTTCTCTAATAAGAAGCTGTTTTCATATTTATTCTTAAGCTCTTGATTTATCCTGTTTTCTTGGTGTAACAATCCTGGTTTTCTCATGAAAAGGTGGTAACTGAGGAAAGTTATTATTTTTCTTTTTTTTTTTGAGATCATGGGAAATTAATTTACACATAAATTGTGTTTTATTAAAAAATAAAGACATAGATAAGTTGATTTCTTGGGAAAACAACCAAGTTTTACTTCTCATATGAGATAAACATTGTGAAGTAAAATGGCTTCCGTATTTTTTCAGGTATTTAGATGTTTAAACTCAATAAGCTTAGTCTTTTTGTTATGGAAACCCATTTTGTTAGTGTGATAAAGCAGTGCTCTTCTGTAGCAGTTATTTACTAATCAAACACAAGTATAGAAAAATTCAAAATAACACATTTTAAATAATTAGACATTAAAAATCACCACTAATATCCTGTCCTTCTAAAGGTTGGAGCCAAAACTGCGAGTCACTGATAAAGAGCTGCAAAAACTCTTTGAAAAACTGAAAGAAGGAACATGTGGGACAGCAAACATCACCACTTGTTTGGGGATTAAGAACGGTAAATTTACCATCGAGTTACAGAAATATTAGTGAGAGAGTGGATGGAAAGACGCTTTGGTATGTGAAGTTTGATTTCATATTTAATTTTCAGTTCATCAACAACGTGATGCTGCTGAGTGCCTGGAGATGATTTTACTCAAGATCAGCCATTGGGCCTCTCAGGTGAGCGTGTAACAAATTAAAAATCAAATTCTTTATTATGGGGTGAAAATAGCCAGGACAAAGACATGTCATTGTCTAACATCATTATTTTCCCCAACAGTCTTGTAAATGACAATTTGAGCGTGTTTTGTAAAAGTAACTGATATTTCTATCTGAAGGTCTTTAAAGGAGAGCTGAAGAACACAATAATCTGCTCCAAAGGCCACATCATCATTGAAGAGCCTGATCCATTCCTGACTCTTCCTCTTTCACTGAAAGATGCTAATGGTGATACAACCTACAATGTGGTGAGCAGCCAAAGTTCAGAGTCATGGTTTGGTGTTTTAGCATCCACTGTACCAGACCTTTTTATAAAATGTTCTGTGGGTTTGTCATTATTATTTGAGTGAATATGTGTAAATCTAATTCTATCAACTTTGAAGCAGAGCCTCATAAGAGTAACCTTGCAAAGCAGATGGATATGCCTGTTTCCGTGTTTCTCACTGATGTGTGAAACAAACCCATCTGGCGTACCAGGTTATCATGAGAGTGCACAGGGAAGACTTATGGGTCTGCTTCAGGGTCAAAGCTGTAGTAACATAACGCAGAGACAAATGCCTCATGGCCTATGATGTAGCTGATGGCATACCAGCTCTAGAGAAAATCCAATGTGGCAAACTGAGACATTTTAGCTTTTCATGATATATATTCGCTCATTTTGAATTTTGTGGCAGCAACACATCTCTAAAAAGCAGAGACAGTGCCATGTGTACCATTGTGTAGCATCTGCCCTTCTGACAACCGTCTGGAAATGTCTGGGAAGTGAGGAGACCCGTTGCAAGGGTTTTGGGAGGGAGTTGTCCCATTCTTGTCGGATGCAGGATTCTAGCTGCCCAGCAGTCCTTGATCTTCTTTGCCAGACTTTTCATTTTATGATGAGCCTAATTTTTGTCTGTTGGTGAAAGGTCTGGACTGCAGGCCCCTCAGTTCAGCACCCTCTACTGTGAAGCCATGATGTTGTGATGGATGTTTAGAATTGTCTTGCTGAATAATGCAAGACCTTCCCTGAAAGAGATTTCTGGATGGGAGCATATATTGCTCTGAAACCATTCTAGACTTTCAGCATCGATAGTGTCTTTCCAGATGTGTAAGCTGCCCTCACCATAGGCACTAATGCAACCCCACACCATCATAAATACAGGCTTTGAACTGTGCACTGCTAACAAGCTGGATGGTCCCTCTCCTCTTCAGTGTGTAGCACACAATGCCTATAGTTTGAAAAGAAAAGGGTTTATCTGACCACAGAACAGTTTTCCATTTTGCCTTGGTGTATTTTAAATGAGCTTTGGCTCATGAGGGCTTTTTTCGTTGCATGACACAGTTTTAACTTGCCTTTGTTGATGTCACAGCAAAGTTTGTTGACAGATAATGGTTTCTGGAAGAGTTCCTGAGCCCATGCAGTAATTTCCAGTACAGAATAATACCTGTTGTTAATGCACTGCTGCCTTAGGGGCCTAAAGATCATAAGCATCCAATATAGACCTTCAGCCTTGTCCCTTGCACACAGAGATTCCTCTAGATTCATGAACTGGAGGATGGTGGGATGTTCCAAGCCTTAACAATTTAAATTGAGGATCATTATTCTGATTTTTTCCCACAATTTTTAAATGCATTTTTTTCACAAAATGGTGAACGTTTTCTATCTTTGAGGGGCTTTGCCTCTTCGAAAATGCTCCTTTTATACCCAGCCATTATCACTGACTTGTTGCCAGTTAATCTAATTAGTTGTAAATTGCTCCTCCAAATTTCTTTCATTAGTACCACTTACTTTTCCAGCTTTTTGTTGCCCTGTCCCTTCTTTTTTGAGATGTGTTTCTTCCATCATTTTCAAAATGAGATAATGTTTTTAAAGGGTTTAATATCTCACTTTCAACATCTGATATGTTGTTTTGTTTTATTGTGAATAATATATGGGTTTATGAGATTCTGTTTTCATTTACATTTTACACAGTACCCCATTTTTGTTGGAAATGGGGTTGTAAACAATGTTAAAACACCCAAAATCCAGTGACTATAAGCCTGAAAAACATTTACATAAAGTGTGATGTCAAAGGGGGATGTGATTATGGTCAGTGATGTGAGAACCTGTTTTTCCTGTTTTTTTCCAGGAAAGTGGCATTGAAGACATTCTCCAGACTAAATCACTCAGCGGAGACAACGCAGTGTACTGTGAGATATGTGACCAGATTACAGACGCCACCAGTGTGAGTTCATTAAAACCTACAATATTATAATCAAGTTTTAGCAAGGCTCGACAAAACTGTTGTTTTGGTTTCCATGATTTTTAATACAGTTTGGTTTTGTTGCGTTTTTTTTTCAGAAGTGTCAGATGGTTGGGTTACCTCGTGTTCTTGTTTTACTCCTAAAGAGATTTGACAGGAATGACAACAAGTCATACTTCAAAACAGACTGCTGTGTGGAGATGCCGTGTACATTTCAGAGAAAGGCAAGAATTAGTTTATTAGATAGTTTTCCTTATGTTTGCTTAGATATTTTATCTTGCACTAATAGTGATCTTCTTCTCTGTAGAACAAAATGTACAAACTTTACGGGATTGTGAATCACATGGGCGGACTAAGAGGAGGACATTACACAGCCACCATTCTGTCCGAAGAGGACAATACCTGGTATGAGTTTAATGACGATCGGGTCAGAAAGGTGAGGATAAAACTCCTTATCCATAATTTCACAAAGATCGTGTGGAAGATTGATAGCATGTAAAACACCTTAACTAAAGTAAAAAAAAAAAAAAAGTAGAACTCTCAGTAGGGACCAGATAAATGCAGTAAAAAGACAATTAGCACGCGCCAAAACCAGAGTTGCTGCACTTAAGTAAACCTTCAGTGAATGCTTCAAAACCACCAGAATCATTTGGCTGTGCTACTACAAATGGCATGATGTTTTTGTATGAAGGCTTGTATTATTCAAGTATTTTGAAATTATGATCTCATTTTAAATGGGTCTATAGCACCCTCCAAATGTAGGTATTTTTGAATAGTGCCGTGTGAATTTGCTTGAACTTCTGGTGACTTGGCTGGGTAAATAAAATTAACCTATCACAGTGATTTTGTGACTGTAAATTGTTCTCTGTTTGTCTAGAAAGGATACTCTAACCAGCCTCAAAATATTATGAAAGAGACAGAGAGAATGCCGGTGTTTTCTTTAATACTTTAACTATTCCCTTTAACCAGTAGCCTATAACTTGAAGTCTTGATCATAATAATGTGCCCAAATTGGCAATATATACATCTATCCATCCACACTCTATTAAAGTGTTACACATGTACAGTATAGATACAGTCTATGTTCATAATGTACAAAAAAACCATCAAATACTAGGTTTTTTTGTTTGTTTGTTTGTTTTTTTGCATATTTCAGGTTGAAGAACAACCGTTTGCCAACTCTGTGACCCACAAGTATGTTCACAGAAATCTATTGTTTGACATATTTGACAAAACAACTTAAAGGGGACATATTTTACCCTTTTAAGACAAGTTTAAGCCTAATGGTTGGACTGCAAAATTGTGCCAAACAAAGAGGAAAAATAAAGAGCCTCAAAATTTTCTAAAAACTTAGCACTAAAAGTAAGGATATTTGTGTTTGGAAGATTATTTCTTCATTTTAATAATGCTTCTTATACTGTTAGAAAGCCTTTTTATTTCCCTATTAAATGGCACTACATTTGTAAGGAACATGCATTTGTGGGATGAGCAGCAGAGCTGAGTATTTGGGTGGAAAATTTGCCTACACAACCCACATTTGTTACTCTGGCATGAACAGCACGCTCAAGCTGATCCCACAAGTGTTCAACGGGGTTGAGGTCAGGACTGCTGGCAGGCCATCCCATCCTCTACACCAGTGGTTCTCAATCTTTTTTCAGTCATGTACCCCCTGTGAAATATTTTTCCAGCCAAGTACCCCCTAAAAAGCGCAAAGCTTTATGGCCAAAAAGAAAGACATTTAACAGCGCTGTGACAGCTGTCTGATTTATCAAACTTTAAAATTACAAATGTTTTTTCAAACATTCTAAATGTTAAAAATGCATGACTAAATTCATGGCACATCTTCTCATAACTAAATGTGGGAATTCAAATTAATGTAGTGAAAACAGAGACTGGAAAGGCATAAATCCATTTAAACCATTTTTAGGTGCTCTGCCTTAAACTCTACATGGCAGCACTTGCATCCAATTGGACCTGAAGCACTTGATGGCACTTACTGACGTTGTTTCTTCTTGTCTAGATCGTTGCTTGTGTTGTTCTTGCTCTCGAATGTATGTCGCTTTGGAGAAAAGCGTCTGTTAAATGACATTGTAACATTGTAACCCAGAAGTGTGCAAAATGCTGCTCCGCTGCAGTGGTTGCTCTGGAACAATTTGGAAATAAAAACAGAGAGCTAGAAAGAACTAAAAACCTGTAAAAAATTAACTAATTATAAAAAAGACAGCTTAGTGCTCCTTTTTGAGATCATAATAAAGATCTCTTCTCAAACCGAAATCATGAACTTAGTTATAGATCAGCATTTCTTCACAAAAAATAAATCATAAACCTTTTTATGAATGGAGAGATTATGAATACAGTGATCGACTGGCATGTGCCAGCGTGGGTCAAACCATTCTGCCATGGGGAAGACTCTGGGGTTTTGGGGTGATTAAATTAAATAATTTACAAAATATGAACTCCACTTCATAAACTTAAGGTCCTTACACTCCAGACGCAAATTTTTCGTGCAAATTATTCACACAAAATACGTACTTTTCGAACCTGTTGCGACTCAATGCAAGCTTCCACACCTGCAACATTATTTCGCAGCGCGAAATTGCTGCGGATATTTTTCAAAGTTTTGCTCCGACGAGCGCACATGGTGGTGGTGCCAATTTTAAAGGCAGACGGAGGAACAAAAAAACGTTCTCCTCTCCAACACCACCTGATGTTTGTCCTCTTCTCATATCTGTCTGTAGTCAGTGCTTGTGTTTTTGCCTCATGTAGCCTGGTAGAGAGGGAGACAGGCAGCAGACAGCCTCAGTGCATATGAGTGCAAATGCGCTACTCACACAACTGGAGCTGTTTCCAAGCTAACAGGACTTTAGGGAAATAATTACCAACACAGTCTCCTCTGACCTCAGAAATATGACTTATAAATGCTCCGAATCAACCAGCTTGCTGAAATTACTCCTCTGAGCAGTCTGGAACACAAACAGGTGAGCCAATCTGTGCGCTGTAGGTGAGTTAACTCCTCTCACAGCGAGCCTCAGCTGTGTGCTTATTACTATTATTGATCATATATGACATAGAATGAATGAAAAGTCAGTCCCTCCTCTTACAAACTTGGCTGGCATAGTAAATGAAACAGTGAAACAAGACGGCACTGACCTCCTTGCTGTGCGTAAAAGTGCCGTGTTATGCATGGAGTGAAGGGCGTGGAGGGAGAAACCTTTTATCTTCCGCTTCAGTAAATATCACTGTTTATCAGAGGACAGAGAAAACACACCACGGACGCTCACAGCACGAATGTGATTTTAGGATGTACGTTATTTACTCGCAACATTGTGTTGCTCCGGACATGCATAGAAAGGCGCTATTTTTCTGAAATAGCTGGAATATATTTTAAAATCTCACGTACCCCCTAGCGTGCCTTCACATACCCCCAGGGGTACGCGTACCCCCATTTGAGAACCACTGCTCTACACTCTTAAATTCTGGAGGTAGTCTCTGATAAACCTCGCTCTGTGGGGGTGAGCGTTGTCATCTTGGAGGATAGAGTTGGGTCCCAGACTTGACTGTCACTGGTTGCAGAATTTCCTCTTCATGTCACCCTGCATTGAGATTGCCTCCAGTGATGACAAGCCTTGATTTTCCAGTGAGGAAAATCACACTGCCTCCATCAAAAGATGGTTCTCTATTGGTGCAGCAATCAGCAAAGCGATCTCCGTGTCTTCTCTAAACTAAAGAAAAAAGGCAGGCAAAATCTGGTCTCATGGCTGAACATCAGCACCTGATTGTCAGAACCCAGGGGTACCAGAAGCTCAAAACAAGAGTCAGTGGCAACATCAGAATAAGCTCTTTAGCATTGGCAGAGAAGAACTGGTACATTTTCATGGGTGCAATCCACACACTCAGCTCTGCTGCTCATCCTACAAATTCATGTTCATTACAAATGTGGCACCATTTAAAAGTTAAATAAACAGATTTTCCAACAGTATAAGATTTATTGCCGAGAAGCATTGTGAGAAAACAGAAATTATCTATCAAACACAAATGTTCTTACTTTATGTGCTAAGTTTATATCTCTTCTTTTGAACACTTACATATTTTTTCTTGAGCTCAAAATGAACAAAAAGTTGTTAAATTTGCTCAGAGGACGGTGAACTGAAAGTGGAACTTGAGTGCAACTTTTTTCAACAACTGCTTTAAAGGCCAAAATTCACATAATCACAAAGGTCTTCTTACTTTTATGTGCTCAACTTTGTATTTCATGTAAATAATCACTTAAAATAACTGTTTGACAGGTCCCGCACTGCATATCTACTCATGTACAGAGGTAAGAAACAGAGAATATTACTGTAACCATAAAAAGTGCAGATATTTAATCAGTATGTGTCTTTCATCCTCTGCTTTACAGCCTTAGAGGGTTTCAGAAAGGAGGTGGAAAAACCAAAGGTCAAGAATGACGGGGACCCAGTGGAACATCAAAGAAAAGGTGGAGGAATTGATCATCAGGATGGAGAAATACCCACAAAACAAAAACCACAGCCCCAAGGAGAGAGGATTGGCAAAATGAAGCAACAGGCTCATGGCCATCAGATACACGAAGAGAAGCAGAGGGAAGAAGAGTTTCTCTTGCATCAAAGTCACAAGATAAACAAGGGAGTACAACACAGCAAATCAGGAGCGGGTAAGTCCGAGACAGGTACTTTTTCCATACAACCAAGTTAAAGTTTATTTTAGAGGAAATTAACTTGCCCCCACTTTCCTTCTAGACTGCAAGAGTTCAACCAACACCCTGAAGAAACCGCTCATCATCACTCTGATCGCTGGTGGTTGTTTGTCTGTTGTGATTCTTATTGTTATTCTAATACTACTGCTCTGATTTTTATTAAGTGGAGAGAATTGATCTCAGTGTTAAAGATTGCTTCAGAGATATCAACAAGAACCATTTTACTGATGTGAAAATGAAAATAAGTGTAAATATGGGATGACTGGTTTCATTTCTTTTTTCAAATTTACACTTAGTTGAAAGCAAATCTGATTCTAAAGGGTTAAAGCACAATTATAGGACTATTTATCCTTTTTAATATAGAATGAAAAATTGAAGCTTCCTTTATAATATTACCTAATAAATACATTGATTTTTAAAGCCGGATGTTAATTTGCTTGTGACGAAAAGAAATCTTCTAATAAATGTTTATAAAAATCCCTTGAGGCCTTGGAAAATTCTTTCATCTTTTATTAAAACAAATATGAAAGCAGTTTTGTTGGTGATGGGGCCAACAACAGTGATGTCAACCCAATCCTTGTTCGTGGTTTTGGATCAAACACATACAGATGTTGAGTTTAACTGAAGTGGAAACAAAGATAGAGGACCCAGCATACAGCCCTGTGGGATGCCATGCTCACATTTAAGGAGGTTCCAGTCTTTTTACAACAAATGCATCACCCAACACAAATGACTTTAAAGGGATTCAAAGTAATTGAGATATCCCATACAACTGTGGACTTGATTTTGGAACATGGCTAGAGATAATGCTACAAGGTAAAAGTTCTGTTACTTCCAGTGGATGGGGTTTTAAGGTATTGATGTTTGGGCCTGTTGGTATTGACTGAAACATTTAAATCTTTATCTAAGACAATGTTTTATGCCATTGATAGTGTAGTAGACCAACAAAGAATATTGCCTTTTGGTTGCTTTGATGGCATCTTAGAATAGGCAAGTCATCAGATGCCTGTTAACCAACATGATCTGGCATTATTTCTATGCTTTTTTAGTTATTTCTATTTTTTGCTTTGAAAGATAGAAGCTGAGTTTTCCAAATCAAGACTAGTATTGTTTAGTTTAGTTTATTTTACTTTCCCCAGGCACCTTTTGAAGAGCTCTGTAGATTTTAACTGCAGGAACCAGGACCTAAATTTAGCTCTGGGGTAAAAACAAAAAATCTACCCTGAAAAGTCCCTGGGTAGTACCATGCAAAGACCCAGGAATTACAGGGGTGGGGCTGCACTGCCAAATGCCTCTGATTGGTAACTAGGTCAATAACTCTGCCAACAGCTATCAAGTGACCATCTAGAGCAGTGATTATCAACTGGTGGCCCGAGGGCCACATCCGGCCCAAGAGATTCTTCAATTCAGAAAATGTGAGGCGAAAGATGTTACAGTATTTAAGGTATCAGCGTATGTATAAGCTAAAATGTCTAACAAGAGCTTTTAAATATTTTAATTTATTTGTTTTCCAGGTTTTGTTTCTATGTTTAATGTTTAATTCCTGTTTATTGATAGCAAAGCTAGCATGAGTCAAATTCCTTGTGTTAGCATACTTGGTCATTAAACCTGATTCTGATTGAGCAAACCTCAAAACAACAAAGATATTTTTTCCATCCTTTTTCCTCACCACTTATCCCGTTTAGGGTCGTGGGGGGCTGGATCCTATCCCATCTGTCATTTGGTGAGAGGCGGAGTACACCATAGACTGGTCGGCAGTCAATCGCACTGCTGACATATAGAGACAAACAACCGGGCATGCTGACTCTCACACCTACGGGCAATTTAGAGTCAGCAAAATATTATCTTTTTTTTTTTTTAAAGATTTTTATTTTTGGTATTTTTATGCCTTTATTGACAGAGGAGGACAGCAGACAGAATTGGAAACAGGGATGAGAGAGCTGGGGAGAGAAATGTGGGAAAGTGACACGGGCCGGATTCGAACCTGGCCGACCCTGCACACGGGGCATGCCTTAAACCACTAGGCCACCCGCGCCTCAGCTAAATATTATTTTATAGCTAAATTCAGCTAAATATCACAATCAACCCCTGGTGGCTGGCTGCAGTGAAGGTGATAGGGACTGATCTCAGTTACACGGTTACAAATAACATACATTGTTGAGTAAAATAAAAACCATTCAAACAAGAATATGTGAATTAGACCAAAATGTTTGTTACCAGTTTATTTGACTGTCCCGCCCCCACAGTGTCTGTCAAGGACAAAGCTGGCCCTTGAGCAAATGTAGTCATTGATCCCTGATCTAGAGTAGAAGAATTCTAATCAGAGACAAAGGTATGCATTTATCTCTGGTCCAGGTCCATTGTAAAACTGCAGAAGCTTTCCACAGGGGAGACGAAAAGGCTTCAACAACCTTAACCAAGTCCAAGTGGCTCCATTTGGATCAAGCTTTGTGCAACATAAATAAACATAAATATGTGGCAAAAAGACAATAATGTGCTTTTATTTTGAAGGAAATGTCTCAATCTTTTTTTCTTGTTGAAACTTTTGTTCCATCTCAAGGCCAAAGTACCCAATTTTTTAATTCAAAACAATTGGATATGAGATATAAGAAGTTGGTGATGGGTCCTGACACTAAACTAGATGAAAACCACTGACCATAGATAGTTGAGCACCTACACAGACCAAGTTACAAACATAAAAAAAAAAGGTTTAATTCACCAAAAAATGTTACTTAAATTCAAATGACAAATACTGTTTCTGAAAACAAACAAAAAACTCAGACAATCACATTTAGTCTGTTACATAATAGACCCCCGGCACTGAGGTCTTGATAATCTAATACCAGATGATCATGTTGAATTACTCTTTATGAAACCTGGCTGCATCAGGATGCCTGATTCTCTTAGTCTTCCCAAGACTTTAGGCCCTGGTGGAAATGCAGACTTTAGTTCTTGGAGGAAAAATGTCCTGGTGCTTTTGGTCAAAACCAACTTATGATTTTGCATTATGGGTATAATTCTGATACTGAACACTAGGGGGAGTCTGTGTTTGTGCTTGGCATAAGGTCAGGGATCCAGGTGATTGGGGCCAAGTGAGTGAAGCAAACACTATTTTTGGCCGTGGCAGCATGCCAGCATTAATTGGCTCTTGTTTTCCTTTTTTTTTTTCCTTTTCTTTTTTGTTGAAAGATGTTGGACTTTTTGGTCACACTTCTATGACTTAATACAAAAATATGCATTTTTCTTTAATCTAAGAATGTTCTGCTGAACCTGAATATTTTACATACATACTGTTTTTGTTGTCTGATAAAAACTATCCATGGCTGACATGTCTCCTCATTTCCTGTGCCACACAGGCATGGAGGTCTGTCTAGCAGCCACACCACTGGGACAGATTTCATATGGTGAGCTTGTTTTAATACACACACGCTTTAGTTTCAAGCAGACAAAACAGAACTTAACATGGCAGCGAGGACAGTCGATGTTTTTGCAGTAGGCTTGATTGTGTTCCACCATCATGCCACATGTGGGACAGGCTCGCACTGATGGGCAGTCAGTGACCCCCTTCACATCAGGCAGACTGATGCTCCTACATGTCTGCAGAAGCTGCAGGTCCCTGTTTATGCAGCCATCGTTGTCACAGTGGTCAGATCGTGGGCCTGAGCCTTTCCACTTTCTAAGACACTGCCAGCAAAAGTCGTAGGTCTTCTTCAGATCGGCTGTACAGATGGTGCAGCGCACACACAGGTTGGAGAGATCTTTCCTCTCCACATTTGTTCTGCAACTTGGGCACTAATAAGAATAAAAACAGCACTCTCAATATTGGGAAATGAGTTTAGGTAAAAATGGGAATTAATCAAGTTTAATGTCAGAAACAATAGACTGCTTACTGGCTTGATGTCACAGTAATCTGCAGCAGCCAGGCGAGCCACCGTCGATTCAAAGTACTCCATCTCCTCTGGAGACAAATCTGCCAGTCTGCGGACCTCCTTGTATGACCACCGTTTATTGCACTGTTTAGTACCTTCTACCAATGCAGGGCATCTGAATTTGTATTTCCCCTTCAAATAACAAAGAGAAGAACCAGTTCAGAAACAAAGATGACAGACAAACATAAACTGCTTTAGAAAGCAGCCGATTAATTGTAAATGACATGAAAATGTTAACCTGCTTGAGCAGGCTGATGCACCACTGTGTAAGAGAATCAGGACTGACAGCATGACCACAGGACATCTCTGCTCTGAGGCCTGAGTCGTCTTCTGAGGCTAAGGGAACATAAAAATACCTTCATTAGTTTGTTTTGTTGTCAATTGTCAATGAGTTGTCAGGTATTGTGGAACAGCAAATAAAACAATGAATTATTCCTGTTTGCTAAACAAAAAAAAAGTTAATCTTACAGACTGGATCCAAGTCGTCCCGCCTTTGGACAAACTTTAGGGTGGTATCCAGCGGGTCGTATTTCTTCTCTTCCAGTTCCTGGAGTGTAGTGTTTGATCTACTCAATGTGGAAACATCTGACCCTATCAAAAATAAAAGCCAGAATTAACACTTCATCTGAACTAACAGACAAAAGGTGAGAGGTGTAGGCCTTAACATAGGCTAGCTGAGTTAAAGTGGTATTTTTTAAAACTAAGCTATTGATATTGTACAATAAAGGCTGAAAGTCAGTATAAATTCAGTTTTATGGGGGAGCTGGCCTACGAGGCTGCTTGATATTTGAGTCTCTGTTGATGCCTAAGACAGGTTGACAGGTTCTGCTGAAGCAGAAGCCTACTATTGTTGCAGTGGAAGCAAGCAAGCTAGCAGTGAGCTTTGGCTCGACACTTGTTTGTTTTTAGCTCATTACTTTTACACAGATTTTGCCCATTTAAAGTAAGTCATTAACTTCTGCACTCTCTATATTAATGAAGGCCTAATAATAGTGTGTCTAGTACATTTATTCAAATTACTATAATTGAGTAGTACATTTTAAAGCAAGTACTTTTACCTCTACATAAGTCAATTTTAACAAAAAAAAACTACACTTATACTTGAGTACAATAGACGTGTACTTTTTCCACCTCTGTCGACTACACATTAGCATAATGATTCCACATCACATCCCTAAACAGTTGCAAAACTGTAGTGTTGATGTCTCAGTGTTAAACAACATCAGTGTAATTTTACCTCCATTTTGAGGGGAACGGTCTTCAGTGTTGGAGTTATCTGACAGTGTTGATCCACCGACACATTTGCACCATGAGTGAAGTTATCCACAGAGTTAGAGTTAGGGCCTGTTCATTTAGATGTTCATAATAAACGCAATTAAGTGCTTATTCTTTATCAGTATGCTTTCCCTTGCTATGAGGTTGACTCTCCGCTTTGTTCATTCCAGAGGAGACCCACCTTGCCACAAAATTTCAATAGGTACTGCAGCTCTGTCATATTGTAAAATATATAATGCTTTAAAAAGTGTAGATTAACTAAGTAAGGTGTGGACCAGAAAATACATCACTATTGTACGCAAGCTAAAGTACAGTTATTTGGACTAATTAAAGTCATTAACTAAAGTTGTTAGATATTTAACAATATGACAGAGCTGCAGTAACTATGGAAAATCTGTGATATGGTGGGTCACCTCTGGCAAGAACAAAGCAGAGACATGGCAAGGAAATGCATACTGATGAAGAGTACGCATTAAGGATCACCAAAAGTCCCAGGTGAGAACTCTAACTCAGTGGATAACTTCACTCATGGTGCAAATGTGTCAAAAATCAAACACAACAATCCCCCAGAAGCATAATCAAGAGAGCCCAAGCAGCTATCAGTGTACAACAGGCAACATTAAGATACTAATATATAAATAAACACTCTGCCCAAGGGCATGATGGGTTAGATTTAAACTCACACTGGGCAGAGCTCAGATCAACTGATTCTTTACAGAGTTAAACTAACATGGATCAACACTGATAACTGACACTGAAGACCATTTCTCTCAGATTGGAGTTAAAATTACACTTTAGGAGTTAAAATCAACTGAAATGTTTAATCCGGAGATATCAACATTCCAGTTTTGCTGTGTACAGCAGCTGTTTTGTGATGTGATGTATAATTACAGCCTTAAAATGTGCCAACAGCTGCGTTCCCCTCATGAGCCATCGGGAGCTTGATGAAGGTAGTGTAGCAGTGAAAGACGTCTCTAGCCGGCTCTCTTTGGCTCAGAGAGATGGTCAGAAAGCTAGCTTAAAGGAAGGCTTTGCCTGCACCCCTGTTGATATGGTCACCAAGTTGTTACATAGCCGGCAATATGACCCCTATGTGACCTCCTACCTCAATAAATAGACTAAGTATTCACACGATCCGTGTTATTGCTATCACCACATTGGTAAAATCTATGTTGATTTGGGGATTCTCTTACTTACAATATATGTCATCTTCTTCATCGGTGAATGGTGTGTCAGATGGGTCATACAGCTCCTCCTCTTGCCCAGCTCTCAAAGAGTCTTGCCAGTTCATTGGTTCAGCAATAAAGTTTTGGTTGGTTTTCAATTTTTTCTGTAGCTCATTATAAAGTTCATACCTACAAATTGTCAAATTTCTGTCCAGTGGTTTAGCAGGATCACATTCCTCAGCTGTCTTCAGTTCTGGTACACCATAAAATATTGAATTAGTCAATCTTCTCCTCACTTTGCCTTGTTTAGGCTTATGTGGCATAACATTCAAACTCTGTGCAACTCTCTCTTCAGGTTCCCAATAGTTGCTTGATAAATCAGAATCGTAAAGTTCCACTGTTCTTCTTCTTGGACCAGTAGCAAAGTGGTTTCTCCATACTGGTGGAGCAGGAGATCTCTTTGGTGATGATGAATTGTTGCCCATCTTCAGCTGCAGAGGATCCAGCGGTCTACTGACACTACTTTAACTTTGATTGTCACTGCTTTTATAATCCAGACAGTTAACCAGAATAAACCAAACTTTACGTGACCTGTATTCCTAGTCATCACATCATCAACCTGTAAAGTCCCTCATTGGAGCCAAATGTGTCTGATCCGATCAAGCAGAGCGTCAGTAGCAAGTCAAAGCCGACTGACCACATTCTCTCAAAGGGTGGATCATCATAAGGCATCTTACAAGAACAAGGATGGTAATTACTGTAAGTAGCTTTTGATTTAGCCATGATTTATTTCTGACAGCTAAAGCTAAATTTGAAGTAAACTTGTGCCCATCAGAAAGCATGTCAAATGAGCATGTTGACTGTGCAAATGGATGGGAAGCAAACAGCCAGCCCTTTTCCAGGGTTGTCAGGTGGGAACCTATTCACCGTATTTGTGTCCACTTAGTCCCACGACCCTTCCAAAGGACTAAACAGTGATCTCCAGTGTCCAGAAGCCATCCCCTTCCATGCTAGCTCACTGCCCGCCATGTCAAAACAGAGACATTCTCTATCTTACCTACCCTACCACATGGCCCAAACAGTCCTACCATCTTCAACAGACCCAGGCTTCATATATGCAAGCTCCAGGTAGCGACACTGCTGGTACTATCTAATCTACCCCTAACACGAGTCAGGACTGCGACTAAAATGACACATCAAACTGCAAAAAGAGCACAAGACAAAGTAGAAAGACAGGGAAAAGTGTGACAACAGCAAGCTTAGCAAGAAGGCAGGGGAGGCAGAGCTTGGATGTCCTGACTGGACTTAAGGCTCTACCTCCCACTACTCCCGTTTTTCATGAGGAAAAAGAGAGAAAAGACAACATGAAAGAGATTACTAGATAAGAGTAGAGAAAAGTAAACTGTCCTTTGCCAACCCTGTCCCTGCACTCCCAGCTCTGCTAATCTTGCTATAAACTCCCTTCATCCCACTGCTACTGGACAGACTCTAACTTTCCATCATTCTTAGCTTCTGCTCCCAAAGCTGCATATCTGTTTTTTTTTCATACGTTTTCTCCACTGAATCTTCTCAGGGAATTGTCAGCTCTATAAAGTAAACAACCAACAGACATTACATGATATTAAGCTCTAAATTGGGAGTGGGGCTTACATAGCTCTGTTAGCTGCATAAGCTACATAGACATTTAGCTATGTTAGTTTTAGCTATGTTTGCTAAAGCTCACGTTGCTAAATCTCACGTTGCTAAAGCTCACGTTGCTGAAGCTCATGTTACTAAAGCTCATAATCCTAAAGCTCATGCTGCTAAAGCTCATGCTGCTAAAGCTCATATTGGTAAAGCTCATGTTGCTAAAGCTCATGCTGCTAAAACTCATGTTGCTAAAGCTCGTGTTGCTAAAGCTCATAATCCTAAAGCTCATGCTGCTAAAGCTCATGCTGCTAAAGCTCATGTTGCTAAAGCTCATAATCCTAAAGCTCATGTTGCTAAAGCTCATGCTGCTAAAGCTCATGTTGGTAAAGCTAATGTTGCTAAAGCTCATGCTGCTAAAGCTCGTGTTGCTAAAGCTCATGCTGCTAAAGCTCATGTTGCTAAAGCTCATGTTGCTAAAGCTCATAATCCTAAAGCTCATGCTGCTAAAGCTCATGTTGGTAAAGCTCATGTTGGTAAAGCTCATGCTGCTAAAGCTCATGTTGGTAAAGCTAATGTTGCTAAAGCTCATGCTGCTAAAGCTCGTGTTGCTAAAGCTCATGCTGCTAAAGCTCATGTTGCTAAAGCTCATGTTGCTAAAGCTCATGTTGCTAAAGCTCGTGTTGCTAAAGCTCATGCTGCTAAAGCTCATGTTGCTAAAGCTCATGTTGCTAAAGCTCGTGTTGCTAAAGCTCGTGTTGCCAAAGCCAACTTAGCTACATTGGCTTACGTAGTAACTTTAACTATGTAGCTAGCATAGCTATGTTAGCTTTAGCTAAAGCTAACAAAGCTTAAGTGAGCCACCTTTTGGGTCTCTACATAAATAACCCCTCAACAGACCTCTGACCTATTTCTTAGTTTTATTTATGAAATGTTTCCTCATCTGTAATGTTAATATTGTAGTTATTTCATGACTGTAACTGCCAGATTTTGTTGATGAATACAGGTGAATTTAAAAAGAAAAAAAGAAAAGCTTAAACTGGTTTCTTAAGGCCTTGGTAAAACAGTACAGTACTCTCAAACCTCTTTGAGAAAATATAATTTATCATCATTAACACGCTAAAGTATGCTAAACAAAGCTCTCATCACACTAGGTGTGTCAACAACAAAGTTTGTTACAGGAATTACTGGCTCTTACAAGAAGATGACTAAGCAATTCCCTGGATTAAATTTAGTGCTTAACAAGGAAACAGAGGGGTTTTCTGTATCAAACCCTGCCCACATCTCACCTACCCATCCAAACAGACCACCCAGTGCCCAGACTGTAGATTCTATCAAGATGAAAGCATGAAGAAATACTCATACTTTACAACGCTAGCTACATCAAACTTAATCATTTAGTGTGCTCTTCAAACAAAATAGCAACAAATGAATACAGAATGTTAAATTATCACTATAAACAAAGTGAAAAGCTCAAACATTTCAATATAAGGGTGTGAAGACAGATCCCTGTGGTTCACCAAAAAATACATGCTATTTAAACATTCATTCATTCAAAACTCAAGTTTTCGAATCCAAGCAAACCTAGAAAACAAAAGTAACAAACCTAGATAACAAAAGAAAATCAACTTGAGAAAGTACCTGCAACTAAAAGTTGGTATGCAACATTCTGCAGACAGACTGGGGGAGGGGTTTGTTTTAGACAAAGAGAAAGTAAGATTCAAAGAAAGGATTTTGCCACACCTCTGATGGTGGCTTGGTATAAAACCTGGCATTAAAAAAAATACAGAAGTACTCTACATTCTACATTATTTTTTTGTATTATTTTGGCATGTTGTCCTCCGTATGATATGAAGGGACAGGACAAATACTACACTTATTGCCAAAAAGAGCCTCAGGTAACCAATAACTAAAGCAATTTTTTAAAAGTAGATTCTGTGGGGATAACATTGCTCATCACTTGAACAGAATCCTCAAAGGCATGACTACCCTTGGCTGGGGCTACATAATTGTACACACGTGGTTTGTACCAGCCCTTAGTCTTTGGAGACATTTTGTACCATCATTTCAATAAGGTTTGATAACTAGAAATAAGGTCTAAACTAGCCTTTAAAAAGGGTCATTGACCTCAGCAGGCAAACCTGTCATGTCAATAAAAAACAAATGGCAAGATTTTTAAATATCTCTATGTTATTACTAAATTCTATTTTTTATAATGTGCACCCCAATTCTAAAAAAGTTGTGAGACTGTTGAATGTCAAAATCAGAATAAAGAGTACTGACTTGCTGAAATAAACAAGACATTGCCTGGTTGGAAGCATATGTTGCTCAAAAACCTGTATTTCTGCCTCCTATCAATAATGCCCTCAAAGATGTGCAAGTTACCCATGCCATGGGCACTAAAACACTCCGATACTGTCACAGATGCTGGTTGTGAACTTTGCATTGATAAACGGGATGGTCCTTTTTCTATTTAGTCTGAAGGACTTGACTGATATTACTTCAGTAATTCAACTAACCAACCAACCTACGTATACCTACCTACCTATCTCAACATTGGACATGTACAGAGCCTGGCCTAATTTAACAGAAGTCCAGCTGATTGGTACTATTGTTATTGAAAAGAACAAGTCAGGAGACGGATACAGTACAATTTCCAAGGCACTGAACATCCGTAGAGACTCTGTTGCCTGGATTCTGTGGAGATGCTTTTTGGCAGTTGGCCCTGGATGCCTTGTTAAGGTAGGGGATAAAATTAATACGGCAAATATCTGCACATAACTATATATATCTATATACATACACATACATATACACAAACATTACCATTTTTCTTATTTTCCTTATTTCCTTCATTGTTGTGATACAGAGGTAAGACACACATAGATTTGAATGTATGTTTCTAGATCCAGATATTTGACTTTTTGACACAGATATACAGACAGCCTTATTGCTATTATTTCATCATTATTGCTACTTTCATATTAGTACATTACCAATTTTTTACCATTATTGTTATTGTCATCAAAACAATATTATTATTATTATCATCAATTAATTATGGTTAGATAAATGTATGCTTATATTCCCATAATTATTTTAAAGTGCATAGTGATGTCTAGCTACCAGAGAGAGCAATCATTTAATTTATTAAACAACAACAAGCAAACAACAAGTTATGCTGTTTTAAAATATGCTATATAAATAGATATGACTTTGACTTTATTTATAACTTTAATTTGTTAACGCCTTTCCTGGACAGGTGTTGCAAATTTTCATTCTGTTATAAAGACAGAGTATCTGGGGCCTGTACATGGTTAAACATTACAACAGCAATGTTACTGTAAGTTTATGTTAAATAAATAAATATGTTTTTTTTTGCATTTAGATGTTATTTTTTCACATATTGTTATTATTTTACTGCCATTTAATTCTGTCAAACATTCACACATTTCTTTAGGTAAGACATCAACACACACACTGTGTTAATTGAGTTTTATTTATTGATGCAGGTTTTAGATTTAGTAATACTGAGCAGAGATTAAGAGGCAAGGTCTACAGCAATATTATTTAGGAAAAAAACAATAAGCTTGTAAGTATACATTGTTGGCAGTACAACAAAAAACAGGAATAAGAACATTTCAGAGTAAAAAAGCAAGCTTCAACAGAGTAAAGAACGCCTTTATTCATTCCTTCTTTCTTCTATGCCACACAGGTATGGAGGTTTGTCTGGGAGCCACCCCATCGCTGCAGGGGATGAAGTACGAGCTCGTCTTCAGACACTCAGGAGTGAGCTTCAGGCACACGAAGCAGAACTCAACCTGGCAGCGAGGACAGATGATGTTCTTACAGCCTGTTTTGTCGTGCTCTACTGTCTGCCCGCAGGTGGGACAAGCCCGGATGGAGGGACACGCGTCGACCCCCTGCACCTGAGGGAGTGGTGTGGTCCTGCAACTCTTGAGAAGCTCTAGGTCGTGGTTGGCACAGCTGTCGTTGTTGCAGCGGTCGGAGCGTGGAGCTGGTCCCTTCCACTTCTTCAGACACTGCCAGCAGAACTGGTAGGCTTTCTTCTTGTCCACCGTGCAGATCGTGCACCGCACGTTAAGGTTGGTCTGGTCCTTTCTCTCCACGTAGGTCTTGCATCTAGGACACTGGAATAAAAGATGTGACAGTTTAGTTGCTAAACAAATACCCTAATAAACATGCATTACATCCAAAAAAGCTGTTGCATTTCACTGCATTATAAAGGCTTGACTTAACAACCTGGTATGTGAACAATATTCTCAAACATCCTATTTTACTGCACTACTTTTTTTAACTACTTTTTACTGACCCAGGGTGAGCAAATGAAGGCTCAGGAGACCTTTACAGATGGTTTTTTTTTTAAGTTATTTAGCCAATTACAGCACTTTCAGGACTGAGAGAACTGACAAGAAACGTGACTTTTCCACAATATTCTAATATTTCAAGATAGTGTTTTTGAGCTATAAGCCTTATCATCAGGACTGATTCAAGAAAACCTTTGAAGTAGTTTGCTTTGTGTGTGATAAATCACCTACGGTGATTTAACTTTAAAAAAATGAAATAATCTACTTTAACGTCAATGTATGAAACAAACAATAAACACTTGATTTCTTACTGGCTTGATATCACAGTATTCTGCAGCAGCCAGACGGGCGATTTCTGCCTCAAAATACTCCATCTCCTCCACGGACAAATCAGCCAGTCTGCGAACCTCCTGGTATGACCACTGTTCATTGCACAGTTCGACACCATCAACCAATGCAGGGCATCTGAATTTGTATATACCCTTCAAATGACAAAGAAGAATGAATACAGAATCTAATAATAGAAATACTACAACTACTACTACTATTAATAATAATCATAATCATAAAAACAACAATAATAATAATAATAACAACAGGTAAATACAAAAATGTATCACAAGCAAGATTATTGTTTTATCACACTTAATTTGTCACTGTCTTGAGAGTTTACCTGTTTCAGCTGGCTTAAACACCACTGTGTAAGTGAAACAGGAGTGACAGCATGACCACAGGACATCTCTGCTCTCAGACCATCATCATCATCTTCATCTTCATCATCATCACTGTCATTAACTGAGACCACACACAATACAGTTATTATTCATTTATTTGTAGTGACCTATCATTGTGTCAGATACAGATGAGGAAGACAAATGTTATTGGAGAAATAGAAAATGAAATGAATTATACTGTTTATAATTATTCTGTTTTAAAACATTATTCTTTAAGAGCTGAAGGAAACAGGATATGTATCTTACAACTTGGATTCAGGTCATCCTCCCCGTAGACGAATGTCAAGGTAGCATCCAGTGGGTCGTATCTCTTCATCGACTCCTCTCCTGGGATACTCATGTTTAATCTCAGTGAAAGAACTTGTTACGCTATAAGAAATAAGATTTAGATTAACACTCCATGTTCTCTGAAATATTCTGTCTCCCCAAAACACCCTGCAGGCCTGTGGCAGATTAGTATGGAGAAAAGATCATCCCTAATCCATCAATTAAATGACAAACTACAAACAATCAAATCAAAGCTTTCAAATAGGATCTGGATCCCATCATTCCTATACAAGATCCATCTCTTTGAGCTGCCTTGTTCATGAATGACACATCATTATATGAAAGGAGAGGGAATAAGACAAGAAGTCTGCAGGCTGTGGCCCATCTGAGATTTTGTGGTCTTTAACGGAAGTAAACAGGTGATGGAAAAAACTTTCTAGCAGTGAGCTGCATCTTCAGCCCTGACTGTTTTTGTTTACTTTTGATGAACATTTATGCTAAATTTCATTTTAAGTATGCAGAGATATCTATTTGTTTAATGCACAGATATTCATTTCTAAGTCCCTTTGACTGAAATGAAAATCTCAAAAGGTGTAAATCTAAGAGCAGTCTGGCTGCAGACCGTTCACTTTTGGTGGCCATTCTCAAAGACCTTCATCTGAATCACAGTTGACCTCAGAGAGGAAGTGCCATAAATTTGCCACGAGGATGTACTATATCCAGTTTGTATAATTTTAAAATTTCAACTTCAAAGTATGGCAGGTACATTCATGAAATAACCACATTGCCATCATAACAGATTAAACAACATTTCAGAGATAAAATAAAGAAAAAGTTCAGAGGTCTCACCCTGGGATTAAATTGTGTAAAGGCCTGTTTTGGAAGTAGTTACACAAATGGTGGCTTGCTTAAGATTCTTTAGCTTAAACTAACAATGGAAAAATGACCATTACTACATACAGTCATGGACGAAAGTATTGGCACTCCTGGAATTTTTCAGAAACCTTGAGATTGTTCATATTTTTCCACAGTTTTGCTTCCTAAGTCCTCAGACAGTCCTCAGCTCTTCTTTCTCTTCTCCATGCTTGGTGTGACACACACAGGTACACAACACAAAGGTTGAGTCAACTTTTATACATTCTAACTAGCTTCAGGTGTGATTTTTATATTGCCAGCACCTGTTACTGACACAGGTGAGTTTAAATGAGCATCACATGCTTGAAATAAAATGATTTACCCACAGTTTGTCCATGTTCATTTTGCCCAGCCCATTTTTTTGAGTTTTGTGTAAAATTATGTCAATTTTGTCTTTTTTCTTCAGATTTTTTGCGTTGTTCCAATGCACATAAAGGCAATAAACACATGTATACCAAAAACATTTGTAATTGCAACAATTTCTGGGAGAAATGGTGTATTTTCTGGAAAAATTCCAGGGGTGCCAATACCTTCGTCCATGACTGTAAGACAATGTAGCTAAGTTAGCTTTAGCAACATGAGCTTTGGCAAATGTAGCTAAACCAACATAGCTACAAAGATAGTGCATCTACGTGTTATCTCCCTGGCTGCTCTGTGAGCTTAGCTTCAGTGACATCAGCCATGCAGCTACAGTAGCTATGTAGCACTTTTATTTTAAGCTAAGGTGGCTTTAGCAATGTGAGCTTTAACAGCGTGAACTCTAACAAACATTACTATAGCTAATTTAACTATGCAGATAATGTAACTACATTAGCTACATTAGCTATGTAGCTCCATTATCTATAGCTAAGTAAGCTTTAGCAAACATAGCTAAAGCTAATGTAACTATGTAGATAATGTGTATTTGTATCTTACATGATTACTTTGTGAGCTTAGCTTTAACTTCATTAGCTACATAGCTTTGTTATATACGTAACTTTGTCATCTATGTCTTGTTGTCTTCTGTTTGGGTTTGTTGCTTTGTTTTTCTGCTTGCTTCTGCACTTGTCAAAGCACTTTGAAAACCCATGTTTTTAAAAGTGCTATACCAATAAAGTTATTATTATTACTATTATTATTATTAATCTATATAAGTTAGCTTTAGCAGGTTGAGCTTTAACAAACCTGGCTCAAACTAATTTAGCTACATAGATATGTAGCTTCTTTGTGAGCTTAGCTTTAGCTCTGTTATCTATGTAGCTTATGCAGCGAACAGGACGTCATAAGCTACGCTTGCTGTTTGAATGTTTTCATGGAAGGTGAGCCTTTTTCCTGTAAGCAGACTAACTCTGCTTTATGTTTTGCAATCAGGTTTAGCAGGTCAGGCTTGTAACTTTTGGTATATTAGCCGTTACCGTAAGGTAACGATTTTATTTCGAAAGTCTTGTATTTCCGTTCTGATATATACAGCGCTCCTGTACAGCCTTCCAAACTGTCGTGAAAGAATCCTGGGGTGTAGGAGAGAAAATGCTCAGTCATCAGTAGGAACTAAAAATATGGTCACGCCATGCCTCGGGTTTTACAAAGTTCCATAACTCAATAATTCTAACTAACTGTTGGAAACCTCTGACAAACAGTACGTCTCAAGTTTTATTCACATGACTCAGCCAATCCCGGGCTGATCAGGTGTTTTCCGGCTGCTTAAGGGTCACATTGACCTACTTACATTTGCAACTTAATTTTCTTCTAAAGCTCAACATATTTCCATTATAACACAAGTGACTTTTTGACTAAAATCACATATGTCAGCAGTTTAAAGTAAGTCTTAAAACTGAAACTGCTTCAGCATAAATCTTTCCTGACATTCTTTTTTTAATGACCAAGCAGAAATAAAACCAGTAAAGCCTATTAAAATGTCAAATTAAACTTTCTTCAGCCTTCGACACGCATGTACATATCAACAGTCAAGAACTTGAAAAGGGAAAGTTAAATCTTACCTTTGAAAATTGTCACTTTCCCTTTAAGACGTTTTTTGTTTTTTTTTTGTTTTTTTGCTAAACCGGAAGAAACACCACTACACCATACCAAAACTACTCAACTCTTGGGGAAATATTTAAAATGTAGTCCCACTGGTCTTCATTTGAAGGCTGATCTAAGGTTCTGTGTTCAACACTCCTGCTTTCTTGATATCTTCTTTCTCCTCCTCCCACTCTCTTCCATCGAAAGTGAAAGAATTTGATTACACGTGAGCGGTAAGTACCGACGGGTTCACCCTCCCATTGTACCACAATCCTGTAAATTAACGGCATTAGTAGTGTCAGCGGGTACATCACTTTGTGGTAAGTTTACTGTTGTTTCATGCCAGGTAACTTTCGTCGTTTGTAAAATCTCTTTTTAATACTTCCTGTTGTGGACAATAGGAAACCCAAAGGTTTCCATGACACCAAAACACAACTTCACGGTTAGGTGTTATCCAGATTTTCTAATACTTGACTCTTGATAAAACTTCAGCTTGGACATATCTTGAAAATTATAACGTGGTCTTATATTTTCTTTTCTTTTTCTATGAGCCTCATAAAAAACAGCATTGTAAATATTGCGTTATCGATCATTCAGTGAATTTAAGGGGGATTTACGGAAGTAATGTAGTCCAGCATAGCCTACCTAAGTACGCAAAAAAACTGAGGTACCACTTGCAAAGTAGTCTGTTTCATCTTTTCATTCTAATAAGCCTTACTCAATCAAATTTAACCCTAAAATGTCGTGACCTACTTTTGAAACCTTCTCTCTAAAGGTGAATGCACTTACTGGATGATTACTTTTGTAAACATTGAGTTTAATGAGAAACAATCACTTTAGACTATATATAAGAGTTAATTGATAGTATATATAGTGTATATTCATTGATAAACTTAAGTGTCTGTCCTTTTCAAACTGATTTACAGGTTGAATTCTACATGCAGTTTTTAATTTTCAACTTCATATAGCTAGCATTTCAAGTTAATATTTAATGAACAGTTAAAATAATGCACTCTGATTAATGTTAAGAATTGCAATCTCCATGAATTCATTTTATAATCATGGGTGGCAGTAACATTAGCACAATTGCTGTCAAAATTCAAAGAATATAGACTCATGTATGCAGTTTCTAATAGGTAAGATACTCAAAAAGGTTTTAACAATTGGAGACTTTTCTGAAACAAGCATTTTTTTATTTTTCTCAGTCCGAGTTTGACGCATCACAGCACAAAGACAGCTTACTAAGGTACTCAATGATATTCATCTAAGCTGTGACGCTTCCCACATTACAGTGTTAGTTCTACTGGATCTTACAGCAGCATTTAAAACAGTAGACCATATATACCACTGAATGGACTGGAAAAGTGAGAAGCGTTGCTTTGGTTTGAATCATACCATCAAAGCAGAGAATATTTTATTTCTGAACCAGTTATCATTTCATGTGGGGTCCCCCACGGGTCCATTGTTGTGCCTCTCCTTTTTAATTTTTAATTTACTTGCTCCCCCTCAGCCCTGCACATAGATTTGTCTGGGCCCCTGACAAACCCAGGGAATGGGTCTTCCCCAGTTGTGATTTATTGATAGTATCAACGTATGTGTGTTTGATCAGTAGCATTGATGTTAGCATCATAGCTAACAGTCAGTTAATTTTGTAGCTGAAAAGTGTGTCAAACTATAATTTGGTTGTGATGTTTTAATTTAGCCACTTTCTAACCACTTTTCCCATCCATTTTGCCACTATCTTATGCTACCTATTATCAGTTTTACACAATTTTCACCAATTTTTTGCTTCATTACACAAATTTTTGCCCCATTTTAAACCCCTTTCATCACTTTTTTTCACCAGTTTTTCCACATTTTGCACACTTTTTCATTGTTAACCCTTGATTCTTTCAGAATACAATTTCACCGCCTTTCCCCCATTTCTGCTACTTTCTAGAGCTTGACCGATTTATTGGCGGGCTGATTAATCGAGCCGATTATAGCGTTTCACAGATTAATCAACATGTAGCCGATTTACTTTTTTTGCTGCTCGGGGATTTGTCTCTCTCTTTTTGCTCCTGCCGCTCTGTGCATCTCCATGCCTGGCCCCTACCCCTCAGATGCAGAGTGCAGCAGCAGCTCTCCTCCACTCAGTGTTGCCAACTTAGCGAGTTTGTCGCTATATTTAGCGGGTTTTCAGACCCCTCTAGCGACTCTTTTCAAAGAAGTGACTAGCGACAAATCTAGCGACTTTTTCTCTTGTTACTGGAGAGTTTTACAGACACTGACGTGAAAGCACGTATCGTTGTTGCTCACTGAGCAGCGCGGGCTGCCATCTTCGTCCCTAAGCACTCACATGCAGCCCAATCCCTGCTAGTGATGGGAAGTTCGGCTCTTTTCAGAGAACCAGCTGTTTTGGCTCGGCTCCCAAAGAAGAGCTGGCTCTTTTGACTCCCAAACGGCTCTTTATTTAGGATCTTTTGTAGCCCTATAATTTACCTTAACTTCGCAAAAAATAATGGTTAGTGTGTTGAACACCCTTTTGCATTCAGTGTTTTTATGTGAAGCCTTATAATTCCCTAAGTTTGTGCATTTATTCTGTTACAAAACCATTCTTAGGTTTAGCTTTTAAATTCCATTGGTTAGGGTTAGAATTAATGCCGAGCGGATGTAGATGCGCGTTTGCACATGCACAGTACAAATCAGGTTTCCGGGACGGATCGGTTAGTGACACCCACCTCTCAGTTTTCACGTAATGGTATATCCTCACATGTGATTGTCCGCATGGCTGCCATGCTGGCCAATCAAAACAAAGTTCTGACCAGAGCTGGGGCTGAGCACTGTGAGAGCTAAGCAGCAAAAAGAAAAAAAAAAACTGGGAGCCGGCTGTATCTCTTGTATCTCAACAGGCAGAATCAACAAATCCCCTAAAATCTTCAGTGATCCAAAGATGTCAACATTGGAAGATCAGGATGAATCATGACTTAGTGGAAAAGTTCGGAAAGAAACTGCACAATTTAAAAATCTCAGGTAAATTACATAAAATTCATCTACATTTTAATCAATCTAAAATGATAATTACATATTTTCTGTCACTGTTTGGGTTTAGATTACCATGGTTTAAAGAGTCCGGGTCTTACCTGCTACCTGAACAGCGTCCTCCAGGTGCTTTTCATGACTGAGGACTTCCGTGAAGCTGTGAAAGGGTGCGTCTTCTCAGCTGTCTATTGTCCTTATCCTTTTTATCTTGAAGTTACTGAATAGTCCCATGTTTAAGGAAGTGTGCTTGTCAGGTGTTTTGATGGGAGTCATAAAAGTTGGAGGCAAGGCAAAATGGCTAGCCTAGTTTTTCACCAATGCTGCTAGAGTAACAAAATAAAGTTATACTGATTTAAACACTAATGGAGCTTAGCTGGTCAGCTTAAGAGGTTTCTACTCAAGAATTTACGCTAAGCAAGGCTAACTAGCTGACAGTTCATGCCAGGTATTTAGCTTAGCTTGATGATTATTCAGGGAAAGTTCTTTTCCTTTAAAGCTCTTGTGAGGAGCTTTTGGTTCTTTATTGATTTTGACTATCCCTGTGGACAAAGTGGTACCTCTTGTTTTTTTATTAATCTTGTTCCCATTTGTAAGTAATGTTTTTTTTTACATAAAATGTACGCTTCATTTTAATGGACATATGCACCCCTCATTTGGACCTTTTGCTGTAGAAAATTGTAAAATGAGGAGTTGCAAATTCCTGCATCTGACACCTACCACTGCTGGTTTCAGATATAAAAATGTCTATAATAAAATAATCAGTGTTTATGTTGATGGCCTTGCTTTCTTTTGTAGGTAATTTAGAGGCACCTCAACTAGTTTCAGGCTTTTATTTATAACCAACTAAAATTCCTCACAGGGACTTTAAAACAGACATTTTCCATTAACTCTGATGTGTAATAAAATACACTCATTTCTTACTGTGTCACAGGTGCAGTGATGATTCGACAACGATTGAAGCACATCTGGCAAAACTCTTTTCTGATTTAGAGAAAAAAAAGGCCAAAACCTCTGGTATAACTGAAAAACTGGGCATCACAAATGGTAAGCTTGAATCGCATTGCTGACTCACAGAAACAACAACTTTATTACATTATTTCTCAATAAAAAAAGCAAAATTTTGTCTACTCAAACAGTATGGGAGCAACGGGATGCTGCTGAGTACTTTGAGAAGATCCTGTGTTTGACCAGTCCAGAGTCATCCAAGGTAGAAACCAGGGGTGTCAAACTCAATCACAGCAGGGGCCAGATTCTGGTTTCAGGTCTAACTTGAGGGCCTAACAGGGTCACCTTTTTAAGAATGATAAAATCCTGAGTTTAAAAGGTCAAAATATGAATTAAAATTTGTAATCATGAAATTAAAAGTCAAATTATGATTCAAAATTTTAAATTGTGAGTCTAAAAGGTCAAACTATGGGATTATGAAGTCAAAGTTGGGAGTTGAAAGTATGAGATGAAATACAAAATAATTGGTTATAAAGGTCAAAACATAACTTAATAATTTGAATTATGAATCTTAAACCTCAAAATATTATATGAGAAGTCAAAATCATGAGTTGAAATGCTCAAAGTATTAAATAAAAAGTCAAAATCCTAAGTTTCAGTCCTAATTGTGAGATGCAAAGTTGAAAATGTGAAATTAAAAACCCAAATTAATTTCTTTTCCCACATTCCTTAATTGCTATCTAATTATTTTTACTCCTTACTTTTCAGATTTTGTGACTGTCTGAGAATGTCTTAAATCATCAAGGATAAGTTCACATTTTTATACTGGAGGAAATCTGCAGACCTCATACTGATGGGCCACTTATAACAGAAATATGAGATCATATTGCGAGCTGGATTTTACTGTTCCACAGGCCAGATATTGCCCCCGGGTCTTGAGTTTGACACACCTGATCTAGACTATATGGAAGTTACACTTCTTTAATTAGATAATGGGGGAAAATAAACTTTTTCATGATATTCAAATTATTTGAGATGCTTATATATTTGAACAAAGGTGATAGTTGTGGATAATTATTATTTTTTTTACTGATGAAACCGTCTCAATTTGGTACAGATTCTTGTCAGTATCAGGTTTTCAGATAGTTAAATTATCATTTTGTAACTGGATTGTATAAAAAGATTGCTGAAATCAGAGTAAGATATGATGACAGCTTTTTCTTATGAAATGTTTCTGTAACTCTTCTTTAACTACCAGTATATGCTGGACTTATTGAACATCTAATCTTCATTCAGATATTCAAGGGAGAGCTGAATCATTGGACCAGATGCCTCCAGTGCAAACAGAGAAATGACAGCGGGAGCTTGTTTTGGATTCTGCCTCTTGCAGTGGAAGACTCTGGCCGTCAGATCTACAGTGTGGTACTGCTTTAATTTTACAAGGATTTAAGTTCTTGATAAATTTTTAAAAATACAAAAGTGTTCATACAGTTTGTTTCCAGGAGAAAGGTTTGGAGGCATTCTTCAGGGGAGAGAGAGTCAGCAGGGACAACAAGGTTTACTGCAACCACTGCAACAAAAAGCACAATGCAAAATTTGTGAGTATTTATATTTTCTTAAAATTCCTGCCAGAACTTTGACGTCATTTCTCTGTTCTATTTTTAAATGATGGTCTAGATCTGAGTCTGCTAAAATGTGACTATATGATTTTGTAGCATCTGTTATTAGATTGTCACAGTATCCGATTTTTAAGATAATCCTGCTTATAAAGACATATTGACTTTATGCAAGTTAAAATACAGTCTCTGATATATATGTTGTGTGAAGAGACACTAAATTCATACATGCAATCACAAAGATTCCCATTGGAATGAATGGACTTTCAGCTGACTGGCCTCCATAACCATATGTATGTGGAAATGAGGAGTATTTCTGTTGATATTGTTAAAACATTCACGAGGACCATTTCTATTTTAATCAGCTGCAGTAATGATGACATCTTTGAATACAGTCAGCTGAATGTCACCAGTTAACACAGTCACTACATAAACCGTTGAGCTGATCTGATGTTACTAGTATGTGTGATCTGATTTTAGCCTTAAATCCCAAACATCAGATAGTTGCATACAGGCTGAGCACTCTGATTTGCCCTCTAGTGGTGTTCTCCAGTAACAGCAAGCATATCTTCCCTCCAAGGCTTGATAATTATGGCTGCTAATGTGTAGCGTTATTAGATTTAACTTACTATTGAATGCTTTTGTCTTCAAAATTTAAAAGTTTTTTTTTTTCCTTGCCTGGTAATGTCTAAAGTCTTTTAAATGAAGTCCTATGTTTTTATAATGTGGTTTAGGGATGTGAGATAACCCAGCATCCAGAGATTTTGACCCTCCTGCTGAAGAGGTTCAGCTTCGACAACAAACACCGGTGTTATGTCAAGCTTCACTGCGTAGTAGAAGTCCCAGAAACATTACACATGAAGGTACATTGTTATTAATTTATATTGAAAAAAGCATTTTATAAATGTGGTGACTTGATGTAATGACTCTCTCTGCAGAACTGCACATATGATCTCTACGCTTTAGTGCACCACTATGGAGATCTAACAGGGGGCCATTACACCTCACATATCAAATCCTTTGAGACTCAGGGGTGGTATCACTTCAATGATGATGTTGTTAAAGGGGTAAGGAAGCTCATTTGAAATTCAGAATAATTTCACAAATCCTCTTGTCAGTGTAATAAAAAACTGTGATATTATTTCCAAATATTTCAGGTCAGACAATCACTGTTTGGAGAGAGTGGCAAGTGTTTGAAGTCTGCCACAGCTTATCTCCTCATGTACAGGAAGGGTAAGTTTGTGAGGCATTACAATGTGGATTTTAATCTTAAGATCTGTCTAATTTATTGAATATTGGGTTGTTGAATCAAAGCCACTCAAAGTTTTGTTCAAATAGAGTAAAATAAAGTACTGGAGAGCCCCTGCTCCTCCCTTCAAGAATGTTCAAATGGTATACTCCACCCTTAGTGCTGTAGCAGAGCCTAAAGGAGAGAAGACAGGTGACTGTGATGAGTAATGCTGCCTAAACACTTTAAATCGGATGCTCAATGGAAAAAAAGCTATAAAAGTAAGAATAAGGAGGCAAAATGAGAGCAAACAACTCCTAAAATAGTTTTTTATCAAAGAGAGACGAGTACACACAGTAGCACATTCAATGGCTTTAAAGCTTTCAGGAGGAGACAAAAGCAGGAACAAAGAATGAGGAAGATGGAGGAGAACAAAGCAGGGACAGAGAGCAAGATCAGGAAAATAGAGGAGAAAGTAGGGATAGAGTGAAAAAAGAGGCTAATAAACACATAAACTAAAGTGAAGAAAATAACATTTAAATTTCATTCAACCTTAGCAAAAATAGGGCTCATTAAAATAGGGAGTTTTTAGTAAAAACATACATAAAAATGCATCGATATGGGTTATACAGCGCAGCATTTTCTGTTTGGCTGGCTGGCTGTGGAGAGCCCTGTGCAACTTTTTTTTCAGGGGCCCAGAATCCCTAGCTACACCCCTGGCTGTGAACATTGCATCAAATACCATTGATGCTGGGGGAAGACCTTCCTCTTAAAAGGAACCCTGCATGATCAGACCAGTTCATCTTGTTGGATGGATATTTGTATCTCTCATATACACACTGAGGTGCTGGTTATCGAAAAAGTTGGATTATTGGCTCTGTGTTGAAAATAAGTGCTGCCAGTGCGAAAAGCTGTGGACACAGGCTTTTAAGTTGCACAAATCATGTGCTGTTTACACATGCATAAAACCCCTGAAAATTGTCTAAAATTTTTGGGCATCACTGTACTTGTGAACACAAACAGCCGTATTTTTCATCTCCATATTGTCCAGAATTTATTTCCACCAGCTCTCTTGTAAAATTTTCATTTTGAGGGTGAGTTGTTTTGTCACAGCTGGCATCGTTAGAGCATCAACACAAAGACTGTTAAACACATTTTTTGATTCTAATATCATTTTTTTTCCCATTTTAAAAGTGAGCAAAGATCCTGAAGAATCAGATGGCGAGGGAGCTTGCAGCATAAATGTTGATGTTGGAGCAGAAAGAAGACATGACAAAGCAGAGAGGGAAGAGCCTTTGATTCCTCATCATCAGCTGGAGGATGAATGCAGCATAGAGGAAAACTGGAAGCACTTAAATGGGGGTTTGTGGAACCAAAACCAACATGATGTGGTTTTGAAAACACAAAGAAACTTTTCCAACACTCCGGAAAATCATCTTAACCAGAAATTGGTACGTTTGTGCCGACTAGAAGGGACGATTCAAGAAGATGGGGGGCAAAAACGACATGAGCCAAACAGACAGGAGCTTGAGAGCAACACAGCTGATCACCTCCAGTGTTTTAACACTAGAGGGAGCTCAAAGCCACATTTAGAAACCTGTCCTCTGAACTCTATATTAGAAAAATGGGAAACTAAAAGATTACAGGAGAACAAGACTGACTGGGAAACACAGGAATCCGCTGTTCCAAAACCTGAAATGACAACAAGAGGGACTGACAGAGGCCTTACCAGAAAAACAGTCAAATCTACTGTTGACAACAGCATCAGAGCGGCTGTCAGAGAGACAGCAGTGGAAAAAAGCTTAAGAAATGCAACAAAAAGTAAAGTCAAAGTAGAGCCATGGAGGTGATGACCCATGAAGGATATTATCTGAATCTACTTCATACAGCTTCTTACAACAAAAAGCTGTGCTTAGTTGGATGGCCTGAAAAGCACCAAGCTCCTCCATTCACTTTTTTTAATTCTTTAAAAGTATAACTGAAATCCATTTCTTTTTCTTTTTATGTCTTTTATATGACAAGATACAAAACACATTGTTTTAGCACTGTTGTCCGTCCATGATGTGCTGTTATCACCTGTGAAGTAAAATTGGGATAATCATTTTTTTCTGATTTTTTTTTTTGTTGTTCTGAAAATGAAACATTAAAGCTTAATTTGATAAGGACATCCAGGTGTCTACATACAACTTAAGTAAGTTAGTGTATTGTCAAAAGGGTTGATCTTTTGTATTTGGTAGTTTATCTGCACCAGCCTTTATTAAATGAATTGAAACGTGCCACTTTGGCTCTGCTGTGTGGTGTACCTTCACCTCCAGCTCTGATTTAACTGACCACTGTCTCAGTGTAAATCACACCAAACAAACTCCATTTTTTACCACCTGCAGCACTTAAATAATGAACACATAAATGCATTTGTAGCTGCAACCCAGTCTGGCATTATTCAGAAATACAATTTTACTTTTGTTACATTAAACACACAGTGTGTGAATTCAGCCACCAGGGGGCTGTCAATGAACAGAAACAAAAGATGATGTAAGGAGAAAAACAGCTACACTGTTCACTTCTTTGGCATCTATTCAACAAAAATGACACTTCATACATACAGTGTATTTGCTAAACAGTAAACCAATGTTTTCTTTTCCCTGGTGAATTTCATATGAAGGAGAACACTTAAAAAAGCCTTCCAGGCTTATTCTCTGTGCTACTCTCAAAGCATTCTGGGATCACTTGTAGTGCAAACTAGGTAGGTCACTATTGACAGCTTTTCTCACTTATGCAAAATTAATTATGAAATCAAAACAATGGAATACAGACATAAAGCTAGCCTTTACTGCTGTTGTATATTTATTTATTTTTGTCTTATATTTTGTTTTCCTCTGCATGCTGCAGGAAATTAGTTGAAATTTACAAAAATGTATGAAGTCAGAGCTTTTGTATTGGAGTTTATGAAATTGTCCCAGAAGGCAGATACTCATGAAGTGTCCCATTGTACTTATTCTCCCCCTATATGAGTGAAGGCTGGTGTATACAGGTACATCTCAAAAAATTAGAATATCATGAAAAAGTTCAATATTTTTTGTCACTCATTTCTGAAAGTGAAACCCATATATTATATAGACTCATTACACATAGAGTGAAATACTTCAAGGCTTTATTTCTTGAAATGTTGATGATTATGGCCTACAGATATTGAAAACACAAAATTCAGTGTCCCAGAAAATTAGAATATTGTGAAAAAGTTCAATATTGGAAAGTCATAGTGTCACACCCTAATCATCTAATTAACTCAAAACACCTGCAAAGGTTTCCTGAGCCTTTAAATGGTCTCTCAGTCTGGGTCAGTAGGCTACACAATCATGGGGAAGACTGTTGACCTGACAGATGTCCAGAAGACAGTCATTGACACCCTCCTCAAGGAGGGTAAGACACAAAAGGTCATTGCTAAAGAAACTGGTTGTTCACAGAGTGCTGCATCCAAACGTATTCATAGAAAGTTGAGTGGAAGGAAAAAGTGTGGTAGGAAAAGATGCACCGACAATAAGACAGCCATCCGCCAAATGGCAGCCCATGAGACATTTAAGAAAAAAGAAGGAAAATAAAAAAAGTTTATTTTCATTTTCAATATTTACATACTTAGGTGTTTAAAATACAAATTTTCACTAATTTATAATGATATTTCTATAATTATAACAAGAAAAGGATGTAATATGATGCAATAAATGAGTTAAATATGGCAGGGGAGACCAGGGACAGTTGTAACATTTTTGACATTTCTGTCTCTAACTTTGAACTCTTTTAACCCAGTGTGTTCAAACTGCTATACAAACTAGCTTCACGTGTCTGCTAATAAATGGCCTAGAAAATGCCTGAGGCAACACAAACAGAAAATGCATGGCTTAATCTCAAATACAAGGAGTGAAATGTTACAATTGACCCCGTAGTCTGGGTCAGTTGTAACATACGTACCCTGGGGTGAAATGTAACGTTATGAAATAAGGACCATGACAATGATTTAAGATATTGAAAGCTTTTTGTTCAAAACTTTTAAACAAAATTGCTGTGGTTCTGCAGAGTACAGGACTTAAACTACTCTAACATCTGAACATTTTTAATAATAAACTGTACAAAAGGTGCAACTTTGCACTAGCTTCAACAATCAAACATTAGTGTGTGTTTGTGTAACACTAAAATGTAGAAATAATAAAAGTAAACAAAATGTGATACATACACTGGCTTCAACAACTGAACGTAGGTGTGGGTGAGTTTGTGTGTGGGTTGTATGTGCCTAGTTTGTTAGTGTCAGTGTCAGACAGACAGTGGTGACAGGTGTATGGCACTCCTGGAGTGCAAGCTTCATTGGCCCACAGGTGACATGTCATGCACTTAACCCAGGCCTCTTTTAGCTTCTAGTTATTGAAGTGTTCCATGCAGATGATACAGAAATTAAGAAGACGCACAGCAGAGCAGAGCGCACAGCAGCGTAGCTCATCACCTCAGCTTTTCAAATATGCTTTCCAAAAAGAGTCTGATACAGACTGCATGCTTTTTAAGACTGAAGGAGAGGGATTTTTTTGTCTAATTTTGGTTTTTCTTTTTTTTAAGATGAAGAATTTAACCACCGTGTGCACAGCTGCACGGAATCTCATTGAATCCAGTCCTGCCAGCACCTCTGACTAGTTTTCTGCATCTCAGGCCGTAGGCCGAGGTTTTTGCCTTTTAAAATGACAAATGCTGTGTCTGAAAACAAACAAAAAGACAATCACATTTAGTGTGTTACATAAAAGACCCCTGGCATTGAAGTCTTAATAATCTAATACCAGATGATCATTTTAAAGAAACCTGGCTGCATCAGGATGCCTGATTCTCTTAGTATTCCCAGGACTTTAGGCCCTGGTGGAAATGCAGACTTTAGTTCTTGGAGGAAAAATGTCCTGGTGCTTTTGGTCAAAACCAACTGATGATTTTGCATTATGAGTATAACTGAACACTAGGGGGAGTCTGTGTTTGTGCTTGGCATAAGGTCAGGGATCCAGGTGGTTGGGGCCAAGTGAGTGAAGCAAACACTATTTTTGGCTGTGGCAGCATGCCAGCATTAATTGGCTCTGGTGTGTTTTTTTGTTTTTGTTTTTGTTTTTTTTTTTTTGTTAAAAGATATATTGGATTTTTGGTCACACTCTATGACTTAATACAAAAATATGCATTTTTCTTTAATCTAAGAATGTTCTGCTGAATGTGAATATTTTACATACATACTGTTTTTGTTGTCTGATAAAATCTGTCCATGGCTGACATTTCTCCTCATTTCCTGTGCCACTGGGGGATGGAAGTCTGTCTAGGAGCCACACCACTGGGACAGATTTCATATGGTGAGCTCGTTTTAATACATACACGCTTTAGTTTCAAGCAGACAAAACAGAACTTAACATGGCAGCGAGGACAGTAGATGTTTTTGCAGTAGGCTCGACTGTGTTTCACCATCATGCCACATGTGGGACAGGCTCGCACTGATGGGCAGTCAGTGACCCCCTTCACATCAGGCAGGCTGATGCTCCCACATGTCTGCAGAAGCTGCAGATCCCTGTTGATGCAGCCATCGTTGTCACAGCGGTCAGACCGTGGGCCTGAGCCTTTCCACTTTCTAAGACACTGCCAGCAAAAGTCATAGGTCTTCTTCAGATCGGCTGTACAGATGGTGCAGCGCACACACAGGTTGGAGAGATCTTTCCTCTCCACATTTGTTCTGCAACTTGGGCACTAATAAGAATAAAAACAGCACTCTCAATATTGTTTAATCAGTTTAGGTAAAATGAGAGTATAATGTCAAGTTTAATGTCAGAAACAATAGACTGCTTACTGGCTTGATGTCATAGTTATCTGCAACAGCCAGGCGAGCCACCGTCGATTCAAAGTACTCCATCTCCTCTGGAGACAAATCCGCCAGTCTGCAGACCTCCTTGTATGACCACTGTTTATTGCACTGTTTAGTACCTTCTACCAATGCAGGGCATCTGAATTTGTATTTCCCCTTCAAATAACAAAGAGAAGAACCAGTTCAGAAACAAAGACGACAGACAAAGATAAACTGCTTTAGAAAGCAGCCGATTAATTGTAAATGACATGAAAATGTTAACCTGCTTGAGCAGGCTGATGCACCACTGTGTAAGAGAATCAGGACTGACAGCGTGACCACAGGACATCTCTGCTCTGAGGCCTGAGTCGTCTTCTGAGGCTAAGGGAACATAAAAATACCTTTATTAGTTTGTTTTTTTGTCAAAATTAAGTGTCAGGTATTGTGGAACAGCAAATAAAAACAAAGAATTATTCCTGTTTGCTAAAAAAATAAAAGGTAATCTTACAGACTGGATCCAAGTCGTCCCGCCTTTGGACAAACTTTAGGGTGGTATCCAGCGGGTCGTATTTCTTCTCTTCCATTCCCTGGAGTGTAGTGTTTGATCTACTCAATGTGGAAACATCTGACCCTATCAAAAATAAAAGCCAGAATTAACACTTCATCTGAATTAACAGACAAAAAGTGAGAGGTGTAGGCTTTGACATAGGCTAGTTGAGTTAAAGTGGTATTTTTAAAACTAAGATCTTGATCTTGTACAATAAAGGCTGAAAGTCAATATCAATTCAGTTTTATGGGGGAGCTGGCCTACGAGGCTGCTTGATACTTGAGTCTCTTTGTAAGCAGAAGCCTACTATTGTTGCAGTGGAAACGAGCTAGCTAGAAGTGAGATTTGGCTCCACACTTGTTCATTCTTAGCTCATTGATTTTACTCAAATTTTGCCCATTTAAAGTAAGCCATTAACTTCTAGCACTCTCTATATTAATGTAGGCCTAATAATAGTGTGTCTATTACATTTACTCACATTACTATAATTAGGGCCCAAGCACCGAGGGTGTGAGGACCCTATTGAAATTGGTCGGGTTCCTCATTATTACTGGGTGGTGCAAGGACCTAATTGTATTTGCTAGGATTAATAGGGCCCGAGCAGCGAGGGCGCAAGGATCCTACTGGAATTGGTCAGGTTCGTCATTATTAGGGCCAGAGCACTAACCAGTGTGAGAGCCCTATTGTTATCATGTCCATCACATTTCCCCCCACTCTCACCCATTTTTCGGGCATTAAACGTGCACCAATTTGCGTGAAAATTTGCACACATGTAGAACTCTGAAAAAATGAGAGGTTACTAAAGTTTCTAAAACTGGCACCCAAGAATTGCCTCGATAGTGCCACCCTTTGTGCTTCTACAGAACACTGTGAAAGACAGTTCTCGTGAGATTTAAGACATTTTGTGTGTAGATGCATCTTGGGGAGATCTACAAAAAACCCAGTGGGACCACGTTTCTATCTTCAACAAGAAATCCACCATTTAGAATAAATTAGCCAAAAAATTAGGTGTTTTTGGCCAGTTCCAGGGGTCATATCTAGATGAACTCCTCCTAGGGATGTCATCCAATTGACTTGTACTTTGTCATACAGCTAAATGAGACATGGCTGATGAAAAGTTATTCAGGACTTTCTCATTAGTCGAAAGGCATGGCCATGGTGAACCCTCAAATTAGCATACTTTTTGACAAACAAGAAGTTGTTTATAACTCAGCCGTGCATTGTCCAATCTGACTCAAACTTCCTGTGTTTATGGAAGGTCTTTGCCTGCACATGTTCATATGATCATATTTCCTATAGATAATAGCACCTCCTAGTGGTGACAGGAAATGTCAAGGTTTACAGGACAAGCGGCTGTTACAAGTCCTTTGAAGATATCCACTTAAAATTTGTGTCAGGAAGTCCTAAAGAAGTGGATTTACATCTGTGCAAAAATCTGTGACTTTTTGCCAGAGGGTGTGGCCTCAGCAGGGCGGCAAACAATAAAGTCTTGGCCTACATTTTGAACTGCCATAACTCTGGTATACAATGACATGACGGTTCTGGCCAGAACACATCCCTAATTTAAATTTTGAAAAATTGTGCAGTGCTACCCTCTTGCAACAGAAAGTCGCTGAATTTCAAATTGCAATACATAGTTGGTCAAATCATGCTGAAATTTGCTCAGGCTGTACCCAAGAAGTTGACCTTACACATACTTGATGGTCAAACGTCTACGTCAAAAGGCATGGCCATGGTGATTTTTTGTTCACCATGCAACAAGAAGTAGACATTTTCAGAGGCTTATGGTTTATGTAGAGCAATGAAACTTAACCACAAAATTGTATTTTGAGTGCTGAGTTGATCTATATCACTTTTGTACATGGGTGTGGCCTATTGGTTAAATGACACCCCCTACAACTTTTCAAAAAAATCAGCCCCCCCAGCAGGTTTAATGTAAGATTTCAAACATTTGTGGGCAGAAGTGTCATGCCAGGACACACAAAAAATCCTCTTGGACCCATGTCGTAAATCAAACAGGAAAGTGGCCATTTTGATTTTCTTGGTAAAGAGGCATATTTTAGGGGTTGTATTTGAACAAACTAGCCTGAGGGCATTCATCAAAACAATATGATCTTTGGTGTAGAGCAAGAAGGGATGTCTAAGGTCAAAAGTTATTCACAACTTTCTCATTAGTCGAAAGGTGTGGCCATGGCAGCCCCTCAAATTTAAATGCTTCTTCATGTGATAAAAGTGGCTGGTGCTTACTAAAAAAAATTTCTGTTTATTACAAGATTGGCTAAATCCTGCTGAAATTTCACCAGGCACCTCCCCCAAAGTTGACCTTACTCAAATTTGAAGGTCAAGAGTCCTTACCTAAAACGATGTGGCCATGACAATTTTTCATTCGCCATGTAACAGGACGTAGAATTATCTGATGCTCACAAAACTTGCAAAGCCATGAAACTTGGCACAAAAATACTCATTAGTGAAACAAGATGATTTATAGGATGATTGTTGGAAGATGTGGGTTTGTGGCTCAGTGGCAACCCCTGCAATATTTCAAAAATTCAGCTCTTGCAGCAGGTTTAACCTAGGATTTTGAACATTCTTCAGCTAATACATCATTTAAAGACCCCGTAAAGTAAAAATGAATCTGTATTTAGGTTTGTTATATGACAGGGTACTGTGTTATGAACCCTTAAATCAAATTTCAGTTAAATAAAACATTCTTGAGTTTATAAAATTAAGCTTCAAAATCATGAAAAATGAGGCAGTAAAATCTGCTCCAGGATGGTGTGTTCGTGTCTATTGAATGAGATGAAGCCACGCCCACTCAGGAGAAATACAATCTTCTCAGGTTTAAAAAAATGCTACAGTCTGAATTGAGGAAAGCGCTCACGCCATTATCCTGCCTCTTGACCTTTTGTTGACCTTAGAAGAAGAGACAAGTCTGTATTCTGGCTCAAATCTCTGTTATGATGCTTTAAATGATCTATAGACCACTGTGGCTGATAGATTTGGCAAATTTACCTCACAATGGACAATAAAACAGCATTTAACTGACTGTTAACTTTCAATAAAGGTAGTGATTTCAGCTAACAACAGGCTGTACTGAGATGAACTGCTCTGTGATTTTATATTGTAGCGTTAGAGGGGCGGGGTCATTCCCTACTATGGGCTCATGACATCATGAGCCCAAATATTGGCCCCAAATATTGGATTTCACTTTACAGGATCTTTAAAGAGCTACAAAAAAGCCTCTTGGACCCATACCATATTACAAACAGGAACACCGTCATTTTGATTATTTTGGTTTTTCAAAATTTCTCTTTGGGCATTCATAAAAAGAAGATATGTCAAAGTAAAATATTTTATTTAAACTTTTTCCTTACTCAAAGGGGCGTGGTCATGGCATTTTTTTTCTTTGCCATGAACAGGATGTAGAATTATCTATGGCTTAGAAAACTTGCAGAGCCCTGAAACCTGGCATAAAAATTCACAGTGGGAATCTGAGATTACCTCTCTTTGTGTTGTGGGCGGGCGTGGCTTTTGGCCCCAGTAGCACCCCCTACAATATTTCAAAAAATCAGCCCTGGCAGCACATTACCTAGGCATTTACAAATTCTTGAGCATACTGGCCATCTCAGGACCTAAGAAAAAGCCACTTGGGCCCATATTTTATAATGAAAACTAAGTTTTTTTAATGTATTTTTATTGTTGAAAGTTTCAAAGCTCCCTCCTAATAGAGCCAAAATTAAGGCTATGCTGCCATCTTGTGATGATACAAAATACTCCAACCAGGCCCAGCGGGTAGCAAACATGCTGCTCTAGGCAATCTTTGCAGCTGTAGGTCACAAGAAACAATACTTCAACCGTGAGGTCAGGGAAAATAGTCATTGCTTTGTTCTGGATGGTCAGCAAAAGACAAAAAGTCATGAAAGGCATCAAAATGTACAGTGCCTCGAGCACAAATAACGCCTTTACATGAACCGCTTGAAATCAGCTGAAGAGAAGCATGTGAAATCATTTGTTTACAGCGTCTGTTTTCCACACTCTCTCTAAGTGGCAGGTGTCAATCCAGCACCATGGACAGCATCACATCTACACAGGCTTATTCTTGCAATAGACCCTATCTGCAGGCTCGCAGGCAGCAATTTCAGGACCGCAGGTTCAGGACCCTTGAACTAGGACCTGTGTTTTGTCACAACAGCGCCACCAGCAAAGTCAATGAGCATTGCAAGTGAGTTGCTTGAGTTAGCACTACTTTGATAGGCAGAAATTTAAAGTTAACTTGAAGTACTTTTTTGTGGTGTTTTTTTTTTTTTTTCCATTATATAGAAATATTTTATACATGATAAGCCATTCTTCCCCAAAGTCTTTGATCACCCATGAAATCCACAAACTCTTTTTCCAAACGCTTCTTTATTTTCCACTTAATACAACACGAAAACAAGAGAATAAAATAAACATATAGAACAGAACCAGGGGAAAATTGGGGTACAGGGCTTGCTGAAGGCTTCAGGGACACTAGAGGGATAAATGCAAGGAATTATAATTATAATATTTTGGGTAATGTTTGCTAGTTTCTAATAACCTGTGTAACATTATTGATAACATTAATGATAAGACAACATTAGTTCCCTTACTATCAGTAATGTTTTATCAATAATGTTACACAATCCCATGCTGCAACATGTTGTTCATTCTGCTTGGGTGAAATTTACATCTTATTTTAGCTTATATAGACTACTAACGTTCGGTCTACCGCCCATCGCTGTCGTTAATGGTAGCAGTAGCTGGAAATTTGTAAACAAATGCTTGTTTACAACGTGCATCCAACCCAGCAAATATTAGTAGTAAAGACGTTAAAAAACCGTCTCCACTTTGTATAAACAAACTAAAATTAATTGAAAAGTGAAAGGTTAAAAAAAAAAAAAATTTCAGGTCGTTGAAAAGACGTATCTTTAAAGACTTAGCTGTAACATGGTCATATTTAAAAAGGGCTATTATTGGGCTAAATTTGGACTGAATCAGACGGACAAAACGTGGCTCAATTTCCTATGATGGTCTTTATCTTTTGGCTAAATTAAGGCTTTGACGGACCAAATGTAGAAAAAAACGTCTAAATGATGTTGGGTGTTGGGTGGGAAAGGGAAGATTATCTGAATCAGTCGATTTTATGAGAATTTAACATGTTTTATGTTTGAAGATGAATCATTAAACAATTAAAATATTGAACTCCTCACTCTATATTGTTGATTTTATTAGTATTCTCAATATTTCACTATAAATCCTAATTTCAAATACTTAAAAAAAAAAAAAAAAACAGCCCATCAGTTGAGGTATTAAATCTTCTAATGCCACATATGACGAACTTGTCGTCACCTTACCGTAACCGTAAACGGAAGTTTTATTCGATTTTATTTTGAACGTTTAAGCGTGTATTGTCGGGACAGTCTGTCAGACTGTCGTGTTCGAATCCTGGGGTGTAGGAGAGAAAATGTTAAGTAATCAGTAAGAACTAAAAAAATATGGTCACGCCATGCCTCAGGTTTTACAAGTTCTATAACTTAACAAGTGCTGGAAACCTCTGACAAACAGCACGTCTCAAGTTTTATTTGCATAACTCAGCTGATCAAGAGTTTTCCAGACGCTTTAGGGTCACATTGACCTATTTACAGTAAAACATGGAACGTCGACATTTGCAACTTAATGTTCTTCGAAAGCTCAACATATTTCCATTATAACACAAGTGATTTTTTTGACTAAAATCGCATATGTCAACAGTTTAAAGTAAGTCTTAAAACTGAAACTGCTTTAGCCTAAAGCTTTCCTGACAACATTGTCTTTTTTTATTAACAAGCAGAAATAAAACCAGTAAAGCAAAAGGTCAAATTAAACTTTCTTTAAACTTCGACGCGCATATTAATAACAGTCAGGAACTTGGCAAGAGAAAGTTAAATCTTACCTTTGAAAATGGTCACTTTCCCTTTAAGATGCTTTCGTTCTAGACCGGAAGAAACACCACCACACCAGCCCAAAACTACTCAACTCTTGGGGAAATATTTAAAATTTAGTCCCACTGGTCTTCATTTGAAGGTTGGCCCAATGTTCGGTGTTCAGCACTTCTGTTTTTCTTGATATCTTCTTTCTCCTCTTCCCACTCTTCCCTCGAAAGTGAAAGAATTTGATTACACGTGAACGGGAAGTACCGACGGGATTACCCTCCCATTGTACCACAATCCTGAAAATAAACGACACTACTTGTACTGTTACCGGGTACATCATTTTATGGCAAGTTTACTGTTGTTTCAGGTAACTTCTGTCGTTTTTGTCTTCAAATTAGATTTTAATCTCTTTTGAAGACTTCCTGTTGTGGACAATCAGAGACTTGACGGTTTCCATGACACCAAAACACAACTTCACGGACCATGTTTCGGGGTTTTACAGATTTTCTTATGCTTTTGACTCTTTAGAACGTCAATATGGATTATAACATGGTCTCATATATTTTTTTAAATTCATTTTTCTATGAGCCTCGTAAAAACTATAGCATTATAAATATTGCATTGTCGATCATTTATGTACCAATCAATTTATGGGGATTTACGAAAGTAGTCCAGCATAGCCTACCTAAGTACGCAAAAAATTGAGGTACCACTTGCAAAGCAGTCTTTTTTTTTTATCATTTCATGCAACTAAAGGCCTTTACTCAATTAAATTCAAGCCTAAAATGTCGTGACCTACTTTTGAAACCCTTTTTAAAGGCGAATGCACTTAATGTTTACCCTGGTAAACATTGAGTTTAATGAGCAACAATCACATAAGAGTATATTTTAGGTAATAGATAGTGTATTCTTTGATAAATTCACGTATTATCTGTTAAACCACCAATAATGGGTGGCAGTAAAATCAGCACAATCACTCTCAAAGTTCAGAGAATAAAGACTCATCTACCCCAAGTCCAAATTTCAGCCACATCACAGCACAATGACAGCCCTTACTAAGGTTCTCAACGATATTTATCTAAGCTGTGATGCTTCTTAAATTACTATATTAGTTCTCCTGGATCTTACAGCAGCATTTGACACAGTAGACCATACATTCTACTGAACGGGCTGAAAAAGTGAGAAGCATTGCTTTGGTTTGAATCATACCTTCAAAGCAGAGAATATTTTATTTCTGAACCAGTTATCATTTCATGTGGGGTCCCCCAAGGGTCCATTGTTGGACCTCACCTTTTTAGTTTTTATTTTACATGCTCCCTCTCAGGCCTGACAAACCCAGTGAATGGTTCTTCCCCAGTTGTGATTGATTGATATTATCAATGTGTGTGTGTGATCAGTAGCATTGATGTTAGCATCATAGCTAACAGTCAGTTAATTTTGTAGCTGAAAAGTGTGTAAAACTATAATATGGCTGTGATGCTGAAATGTTTTAACTTAGCCACTTTCTAACCACTTTTCCCATCCATTTTGCCACTGTCATATGCTACTTATCATCAGTTTTGCACAATTTTAACCAATTTTTGCTATATTACACCAATTTTTGCCACATTTTAAACCCCTTTAATCATTTTTTTCACCACTTTTGCCCCTTTCCCCCCACTTTTTCCATTGTTAACCTACCCTTGATACTTTTAAAATACAATTTCACCACCGTTCCCCCATTTCTGCTACTTTTAACCAATTTTAGCCACTTTCTGTCTATTTTTTGCCTCTGTCAAACCATTTTGCTTATCCTGTTTGGGGTGGCGGGGGGCTGGAGCCTATCCCAGCTGTCAGTGGGTGAGAGGCAGGGTACACCCTGGACTGGTCACCAGTCAATCACAGGGCTGACATGCTGAGACAAACAACCAGGCACTCTCACACTCACTGAAAACATTGTTGGAGGCAAGGCAAAATGGCTAGCCTAGTTTTTCACTATTGCTGCTAGAGTAACAAAATAAAGTTACATGGATTTAAACACTAATGGAGCTCAGCTGGTCAGCTTGAGAGGTTTCTACTCAAGACTTTATGCTGAACTTGGCTAATTAGCTGACAGTTCATGCCAGGTATTTAGCTTAGCTTGATGATTATTCAGGGAAAGTTCTTTTCCTTTAAAGCTCCTGTGAGGAACTTTTGGTTCTTTGTTGACTTTGATGATACCTGTGGACAAAGTAGTACCTCTTGTCTCTTTGTTCATCTTGTTTACATTTATAAGTAATATTTTTTACATTAAATGTACCCTTCTTCATTTTAATGGACATATGCACCCCTCATTTGGACCTTTTGCTGTAGAAAATTGTAAAATGAGGAGTTGCAAATTCCTGCATCTGACACCTACCACTACTGGTTTCAGATGTAAAAAATATCTAGACTAATAAAATTCCTCACAGGAGCTTTAAAACAGACATTTCACATTAACTCTGATGTGTAATAAAATAAACATATTTCTTACTGTGTCACAGGTGCTGCAGTGAGGATTCAACAACGACTGAAGCACATCTGGCAAAACTCTTTTCTGATTTAGAGAAAAAAAAGGCCAAAACCTCTGGTATAACTGAAAAACTGGGCATCACAAATGGTAAGCTTGAATTCATTGCTGACTCACAGAAACAACAACTTTAATTGCATTAATTTTCAATAAAAATAAAAGCAAAATTTTGTCTACTCAAACAGTATGGGAGCATTGGGATGCTGCTGAGAACTTTGAGAAGATCCTGTGTTTGACCAGTCCAGAGGCATCCAAGGTAGAAACAAGCATAGTGCATCATGAAAATCACAAAAAAACTTAATGTTTCCCTGTAGTTTAATCAAAAGCCAAACACAATAGCCCAAAGCACAAGTGTTATTAGCAAAAGACCTTGGTATGAACCGTTCACAAGGGCAGCAGAGAGCAGTGCTCCCCCCTGAAATCTAATGCCTGCCCAAGGGGATCCCGGACCCCAAGTTGGGAACCAAGGATCTAGACCAGGGGTGTCAAACTCAATCACAGCAGGGGCCCGATTCTGGATTCAGGTCTAACTTGAGGGCCTAACAGGGTCACCTTTTTAATCATAAACTGTCAACCTCATTTCACCAGTAATAAAATATATAAAAACTTAGCACTGATGATAAATGATTTTGACATTTAAAAAGTTAAAAAGATAAGTCTAAAGGCTCACAATCTGAGAACTTTTTCTGTAGCTGCGCTAAAGCTCTGGAATGCTCTTCCTCTTCATGTTTTTAATTTTTACTCTACAGCACTTTAGTCGGCATTTTGTTGTTTTTAAACGTGCCTTATAAATAAATTTGGATTGGATTGGATTGAGAAAAGTAAAGGTAAAGCATGAAATTGAAAAATGTTTTTTAAAGGGAGTTATATCAAAGAGAAAGACAAAATCATGAGTTTAAAAGGTCAAAATATGAAATAAAATTTGTAATCGGGAAATTACAGTCAAAATATGATTCAAAATTTTAAATTGTGAGTCTAAAAGGTCAAACTATGGAATTGATTGATTTTTTTTTACTGATGAAACCGTCTCAATTTGGTACAGATTCTTGTCAGTATCAGATTTTCAGATTGTTAAATTATCATATTGTAACTGTGGAATGTATAAAAAGATTGCTGAAATCAGAGTAAGATATGGTGACAGCTTTTTCTTGGGAAATGTTTCTGTTACTCTCCTTTGACTACCAGTATATGCTGGACTTATTGAACATCTAATCTTCATCCAGATATTCAAGGGAGAGCTGAATCATTGGACCAGATGCCTCCAGTGCAAACAGAGAAATGACAGCGGGAGCTTGTTTTGGATTCTGCCTCTTGCAGTGGAAGACTCTAGCCGTCAGATCTACAGTGTGGTACTGCTTTAATTTTACAAGAATCTAAGTTCTTGATAAATTTTTAAAAATACAAAAGTGTTCATACAGTTTGTTTCCAGGAGAAAGGTTTGGAGGCATTCTTCAGGGGAGAGAGAGTCAGCAGGGACAACAAGGTTTACTGCAACCACTGCAACAAAAAGCACAATGCAAAATTTGTGAGTATTTATATTTTCTTAAAATTCCTGCCAGAACTTTGACGTCATTTCTCTGTTCTATTTTTAAATGATGGTCTAGATCTGAGTCTGCTAAAATGTGACTATATGATTTTGTAGCATCTGTTATTAGATTGTCACAGTATCCGATTTTTAAGATAATCCTGCTTATAAAGACATATTGACTTTATGCAAGTTAAAATACAGTCTCTGATATATATGTTGTGTGAAGAGACACTAAATTCATACATGCAATCACAAAGATTCCCATTGGAATGAATGGACTTTCAGCTGACTGGCCTCCATAACCATATGTATGTGGAAATGAGGAGTATTTCTGCTGACATTGTTAAAACATTCACGAGGACCATTTCTATTTTAATCAGCTGCAGTAATGATGACATCTTTGAATACAGTCAGCTGAATGTCACCAGTTAACACAGTCACTACATAAACCGTTGAGCTGATCTAATGTTAGTAGTATGTGTGATCTGATTTTAGCCTTAAATCCCAAACATCAGATAGTTGCATACAGGCTGAGCACTCTGATTTGCCCTCTAGTGGTGTTCTCCAGTAACAGCAAGCATATCTTCCCTCCAAGGCTTGATAATTATGGCTGCTCATGTGTAGTGTTACTAGATTTAACTTGCTATTGAATGCTTTTGTCTTCAAACTTTAAAAGTGTATTTTTTTCCTTGCCTGGTAATGTCTAAAGTCTGTTAAATGAAGTCCTATGTTTTTATAATGTGGTTTAGGGATGTGAGATAACCCAGCATCCAGAGATTTTGACCCTCCTGCTGAAGAGGTTCAGCTTCGACAACAAACACCAGTGTTATGTCAAGCTTCACTGTGTGGTAGAAGTCCCAGAAACATTACACATGAAGGTACACTGCTATTAATTTATATTGAAAAAAGCATTTTATAAATGTGGTGAATTGATGTAATGACTCTCTCTGCAGAACTGCACATATGATCTCTACGCTTTAGTGCACCACTGTGGAGATCTAACAGGAGGCCATTACACCTCACATATCAAATCCTTTGAGACTCAGGGGTGGTATCACTTCAATGATGATGTTGTTAAAGGGGTAAGGAAGCTCATTTTAAATTCAGTATAATTTCACAAATCCTCTCATCAGTGTAATAAAATACTGTGATATTATTTCCAAATATTTCAGGTCAGACAATCACTGTTTGGAGAGAGTGGCAAGTGTTTGAAGTCTTCTACAGCTTATCTCCTCATGTACAGGAAGGGTAAGTTTGTGAGGCATTACAATGTGGATTTTAATCTTAAGATCTGTCTAATGTCTGTACTGATTACTTGGGCCCAAAATTAGTGAGGGGAGAGGTGGTGTTACTTAATCAAAGCCACTCAAAGAATTGTTCAAGTAGAGTAAAATAAAATCCTGGAGAGCCCCTGCGCCTCCCTTCAAGAATGTCCAAATGGTATACTCCACCCTTAGTGCTGTAGCAGAGCCTAAAGGAGAGAAGACAGGTGACTGTGATGAGTAATGCTGTGCAAACACTTCAAATCAGGTGCTCGATGGAAAAGTAAGAATAAGGAGGCAGAATGAGAGCAAACAACTCCTAAAATAGTTTTTTTTTTCAAAGAGAGGAGAGTGCACACAGTGGCACATTCAATGACTTTAAAGCTTTCAGGAGGAGACAAAAGCAGGAACAAAGAATGAGGAAGATGGAGGAGAACAAAGCAGGGACAGAGCAAGGTGACGATAACGGAGGAGAAGAAAGCAAGGATAGAGAGCAAGAGCAAGATGAAGAAGATGGAGGAGAAGAGAGCAGGGACAGAGAGCAAGATAAGGAAAATAGAGGTTAATAAACATAAACTAAAGTGAAGGAAATCACATTTATAATTTATTTAACCATAGCAAAAATAGGGCTCATTTAAATAAGGATTTACATAAATGCATCAATATGGGTTAAACAGCGCAACATTTTTTTTTTTGGCTGACTGGCTTGCAACTTTTTTTCTTCTGGGGGCTCAAAATCCCTAGCTACACCCCTGGCTGTGAACATTGCATCAAATACCATTGATGCTGGGGGAAGATCTTCCTCTTAAGGTGCCGGTTATCGAAAAAGTTGGATTATTGGCTCTGTATTGAAATTAAGTGCTGCCAATGCAAAAAGTGGCAGCTGTGGACACGGGTGATTATGCTGCACAAATCATGTGCTGTTTACACATGCATAAAACCCCTGAAAACTATCTAAAATGTTTGGGCATCACTGTACTTCTGAACACAAACAGTCGTATTTTTCATCTACGTATTATCCATTTCCGCCAGCTCTCTTGTAAAATTTCCATTTTGAGGGTGAGTTGTTTTGTCACAGCTGGCATTGTTTGAGCATCAACACAAAGACAGTTAAACACAATTTTTTGATTCTAATCTCATTTTTTCCCCTTCAAATTGAGCAAAGGTCCTGAATCAGATGGCGAGGGAGCTTGCAGCATAAATGTTGATGTTGGAGCAGAAAGAAGACATGAAAAAGCAGAGAGGGAAGAGCCTTTGATTCCTCATCATCAGCTGGAGGATGAATGCAGCAGAGAGGAAAACTGGAAGCACTTAAATGGGGGTTTGTTAAATCAAAACCATCATGATGTGGTTTTGAAAACACAAAGAAACTTTTCCTACACCCTGGAAAATCATCTTAACCACGAAATGGCCTGTTTGAGGGAACCTGAAGGTTCGATTCAAGAAGATGGGGGACAAAAACAAGATGAGCCAAACAGACAGGAGCTTGAGAACAACACAACTGGTCACTTCCAGTGTTTTAACACTAGAGGGAGCTCAAAGCCACATTTAGAAACCTGTCCTCTGAACTCTATATTAGAAAAATGGGAAACTAAAAGATTACAGGAGAACAAGACTGACTGGGAAACACAGGAATCCGCTGTTCCAAAACCTGAAATGACAACAAGAGGGACTGACAGAGGCCTTACCAGAAAAAGAGTCAAAACTACTGTTGACAACAGCGTCAGAGCGGCTGTCAGAGAGACAGCAGTGGAAAAAAGCTTAAGAAATGCAACAAAAAGTAAAGTCAAAGTAGAGCCATGGAGGTGATGACCCATGAAGGATATTATCTGAATCTAATTCATACAACTTCTTACAACAAAAAGCTGTTATCACCTGTGAAGTAAAATTGAGATAATCATTTTTTCAGATTTTGTTGTTGTTCTGAAAATGAAACATTAAAGCTTAATTTGATTAGGACATGCAGGTGTCTACATACAACTTAAATAAGTAAATGAGTGTATTAAGTCACTCAAAAGTCTCAGGTGTCAAAAGTCTCAGGGTTGATCTTTGGTATTTGGTAGTTTATCTGCATCAGCCTTCAGTAAATGAAAAAAAAAAATGCATGCCACTTTGGAGAAAATAACTGGACTGTTGCTCAGTGGTCTAACGTCCTCTTTTCAGATGAAAGTACATTTTGAATGTCATTTGGAAATCAAGGTCCCAGAGTCTGGAAGAAGAGTAGAGAGGCACAGAATCCACGTTGCTTGAAGTCCAGTGTTAAGTTTCCACAATCAGTGATGATTTGGACTGCCATGACATCTGCGGATGTTGTTCCACTGCCAACAGCGGAGCACACGCTGGGGGGGTCGTGGGCGTCGCCTAATTTAATCTCAAATCAAAGTTTATGCATCACTCACTCGCTATCTTCACTGATTCAAACTCACACAATCCTTCAATGTGAATCACCATAATTAGCGAGTTTTAGATAATATGAATTGCAGCAACAGCCTTCTCACTCATGGTATCGGATACTAAAAGAACAAAAATGACTGAAACCAACATAAATCGTAATCTTTTGAACAAAACACCACAAACAACAAAAATGAATGAGTAACTTTTGCATTTAGGAAACAAAATAATATGTTTAAATTCTTTTAAGTCTAGCGCCATGCCTCATGGGATTGATGAACGGCCACTATGTGATGTGCCGTGGTTAGCTTCCTCTTGATCCTGTTAGCGCTAAAATGAAGAGAAAATGCATATTGGGCTTTAAAACCTAATTAGCATGAGAGTAGGAAAGATTAAAAAGCGCCATGTACTCCTCATACATCTTACTGCTCATCTAGCTCATCCTCAAACAACAGTAAAGATAAAAACGGATGAAGATGACGGTAACTGTTCTAAATTACTGCTAGCACTGAGCGTGGCTAACAACGAGTTTAGCAGCTACGAAACCGAGGAAGGCACGTCAGCGGAGGAGGACTTCTACCATCAGCACCTGGGAGACCCATCTATGAGAGGTAATGGAGGAGGATACCTGTCCACCAACCACCACAGTCAGCTGAACAGTTTCCTTCGTCTGAGGCTAATTAAGAGCTGTTTGCGTTTGTGCATGGAAGAGGCCTGACTGTCACACCTCCCTGAGTTGTGTTTAGTGAGGGGCATAAACACCGACAGGGACAAAGAGGTTAGCAGCTTTGCCATCATGATAGAGAAGAGGATGGACCGGGACATATACAAGTTCAAAGTTTGTGAACTACCTTGGATTATTATGCTGTGTCTTTGTTTTTGGTCCCCATATCTGTACGTAATAAAAAACTTCGAGGGCAAATCACCGACCATATTTCAGCGCACATAGGTCCACAGGTAATAGGCTACCGATCCGTGCATGTCGGTAATTTGAGGTGGTGGTTTTATTACAGTCCTGCGCTTTTCTGCACCTGATGGTAAAAAAATATAATAAAAAGGCTTCGTAGAACTTTTAGTTCATTTCATTTTATCTTCAAAAATTACTTTCGTTTGCCTAATTTATTAATTTAAACTTATACTGTCCAAACGGAGCCCGCGTGTGCGCCGCTGCTCTCTTATAAAGTGACACCACTGCTCTGTCTCAAAGAGCTTCTTTTGTCTGCCTGACTTTGTCTACTATCTGGCTTTATTCACTGGCTAGGCTACAACAGCTTATTCACATACGGTGGACTGTTATTGGTGTGTAAAACACTCCAAACTTAGAGTTGAGAATAACATGTACAGCATCAACTACAGAAAACAATCACTGAAAAGGTTCATATTTGGCATAAGAGTTCGCACTCTCATGAATGAACGGAGGGACAGTGCTTCTTCCTCTCTGACTGATCAGCTGATGATAGATGATAAGAGAGCTGGGGGAATTTCAACCATTTATTGATCATGGATAGCTACAGATTATAATAAAATAAAATAAAACAGAAACCTAAAGGATACACAAAGGAAATGTCACCTGCAAACACCTTGTGCTTTATGTTGCCTTTTGTGTGGAATTTAAAACAAGAATATACTGCACATTTTTCATTGCAGATTTCATGCAGCACCTCCATGTTTTCCACCAGAAATTTCTGTAAATTTCAGTATACCACGACTTATCCTGTTCTAATATAGTACCACCATCAAACGATGAAGTGAGGAGAGCATTTATATTTTTTTTATCAGAGGTCTCCAGGTATTACTAATCCTGTGTAATAGTTGAATAGGCTTACTTGGCTCAATAAGTGACATATTTTGAAATGCAAAACATAAAACAAGATATATAAACTAATGTAATGCTGGGGATAAAAATGCCTTTATTCTAAGGGCCCCTAGAGAATGCTCCGCCCCCTTTGTGCGGAGGGTGTAGCTCCGCCCCTGTCCACTGTGTTTTCTGAAGTCCACAGTCAACGCAGCGTCTACCAGGACATGTTAGAGCACTTCATGCTTCCTTCAGTGTGAGAACTCATGTCATGTGTCATGAAGAGATTCAATCAAGATAGTGACTGCTGAGAACAGAGGACCAGGGTGGGAGGCATTCAGTGAAAACAGAGGCATGGGTAAAACATACAGGCTAGCCCAGAAGGGGGGAAATATTCGCACCCTGATGTAACTACATGTGGAGGGGAGAAACTATCGCCCCTCAACAACGAATCTCAACAGATAGGTCAGATTAAACTTATATACCCTCGGAGATGTAAATATGTCATCAGAGGGGGTAAATCACAACCAGAAAGGGGAATCTCCCCCATACCCCAGTCAATTCACACCCCGTTGTAACTATTCTGTTCTAGGCAATTAAAATAGAGAGACTCCAGGTGAGTGTCAAAGCGCCAGTACCAGCAATAATTTCCTGCCCTTCATATGCTAACATAAAGTAAAGGAGAGTTTTGTTTGATGGAAGAATTTCGGGGAGAGGACATGGGGAAGGCCAACGTAGAATAACCCACAGCCCCCCTTCTCCATTTCCCCCTCCCCTTCATGGAGGACATGATTTAAGGGGACTGAACGCAGGTTTAACAATCCGCTCAGACTTCTGTGCCAGCCTACGGTCCAAACTTTGTTCCAGAAAACGACAAACGCCGTGGAAATGGCGGTCAAACTCTACGTGAAAAAGTTAGACGGAAAGACCTTAGAAGTGATCTTGTGTGACACTGAGGAGAAGTTTAGGTCCGTTACGACGCTGGAGTTGAAGTCGAAGATGAACTGTGAGGAAGGGATTCCAGGTAGGCTAGGTCTGTGACTTCTTGTCATAGATGGCGATCCGGTCTACCCTAATCATTAGCGTAAAGTTTTAATGTTATTAGACCACAAATGCAGTGTAAATGTAAAAGTTCTGCTAATTATAAAAGTTTGGCCATGAGATGATAAATAATATGATAATCAGGGCTGCTCCCAATGTTTACTACTTCTTTTTGCAGTTTCTTACCCATTTTGGCTGTTATTCACCCCCTTTTTTTAAATCACCTTTAACCACTTTTGCCCTGATTGCCACTTTAACCAATTTTTGATGTTATCTCCCTCTATTGCCACTTATTATTCCCATTTTTCCTCTGTTTTGCCACTTCGTTTTGGCAGTTGTATCTCATCTCTGTCACTTTTTGTACATTTCAATTGCTTTTTACCTATTTTTGGCATTTTTTGCCCTTTGTGTTACTTTTAACCCATTTAAAAAATGTTCCCTTTAATGCCACTTATTGCTCACTTTCCCACTCTTTTGCCACGTTTTTTGCCAGTTGTGTCTCCTTTCTGCCACTTTTCATCTGTTTCATTTGCTTTTCAGTCTTTTTTTGACACTTTTTGCCCTGTTTGCCACTTCTATTTGCAGCTTTTTTTGGCCCCTTTTGCCAATTTTCTTGGCCATTCTTTTGCCTGTTTTAAAAATAAAGTATTATCATTTCATTTTACACCTTAACTTTACAGTGGACCGTGATTTTCCTGATCTTCTTTGGGGCCTCCAGTTTGGCTGGGCCCCAGAAAACTCTGCCTTTTATCTCCCTCTTATGGGTGGCCTTTGTGATAATATATTCATTGGTAAAACACTTTTAAAACAAGCGTTTACGAAGTGCTTTGACATGTGTAGAGCGAGACAGAAGAATGCAAACTAAAGGCAAAGACAACAGAACAAATGACACACAGCAACATCAGCAGAACCCAAGCAGTTAAAGAACCTTAAATGTCCGACCAGCAAACCCAACAGCATCAAGAACCCAGACATACAAACTTAAGACCTGAGGTGGAAAGTAACCAATTACATCACTCAAATCCATGTAAATGACTAGTTTTTGTGGTTACTTTTACTTTACTTTTTGAATTCAGTACTTTTACTTCTACTTAAGTACGTTTTAACCAGGGTAACTGTATGTTTACTTGAGTAGGCCTACAATAGTCTTATACAGTTGTGTTCAAAATAATAGCAGTCCCACATCACTAGCAAGATAAATCACTGTTTTTGTTAGAATTTCAACTTCTACACTGCAAGTAAGTTTCTAGAAGGTTTAGTAAAGGTAGAAAACCAACAGACCCAACAGGCATGACGTGCATGCTGCTGATTCTGTGAAACTGAATCATTTACTGAAAGGGGTATGTTCAAAAAAATAGCAGTGCCGAGTTCAAATAGTGAGATCATTGATTATGTGGAAAAAATAGGTGTTAAACAGGTGGCCCTTATTTAAGGATCAAGGCAACTGACGCTGCATATGCTGGCTGTGCATTTGTCCTTGAAAAACAGAGTAAAATGGGTCGTTCAAGACACTGTTCAGAAGAAGAGCGTTCTTTGATTAAGAAATTAATAAAAGAGGGGAAAACCTATAAAGAAGTGCAGAAAATGATAGGCTGATCAGCTAAAATGATATCAAACACTTTAAAATGGCAGCCAAAACCAGAAAGGCGAGGAAGAAAAAGAAAAAACGTCTATTCGAATGGATCGGAGAATAACCAAAATGGCAAAGGCTCAGCCAATGATCAGCTCCAGGAGGATCAAAGAAGATCTAAGATTGCCTGTGAGTACTGTAACAATCAGATGACGTCTATGTGAAGCCAAGCTACCAGCAAGAAGCCCACGCAAAGTCCCATTGTTAAAAAAAAATACATGTGCTGAAGCGGTTACAATTTGCCAAAGAACACATTGACTGGCCTAAAAAGAAATGGTGTAATATTTTGTGGACTGATGAAAGTAAGATTGTTCTTTTTGGGTCTAAGGGCCACAGACAGTTTGTCAGACGTCCTGCAAACACTGAATTCAAGCCACAGTACAGAGTGAAGACGGTGAAGCATGGTGGTTCAAGCATCCTGATATGGGGATGTTTCTTGTACTATGGTGTTGGTCCTATTTATCGCATACCAGGGATCATGGATCAGTTTGAGTACATCAGAATACTGGAAGAAGTCATGTTGCCGTATGCTGAAGAGGAAACGCCCTTGAAATGGGTGTTTCAACAAGACAATGACCCCAAACACACCAGCAAGCGAGCAAAATCATGGTTCCAGACAAACAGACTTCAAGTAATGGAGTGGCCAGCACATTCCCCGGACCTTAATAAAAAAAAAATAAAAAATGCTGTTCATGATGCAAAACCAAGAAATACAGAGGAATTGTGGAACGTAGTACAATTGTCCTGGGCTGCGATACCTGTTGACCTGTGCCAGAAGTTGGTCGACTCCATGTACCACAGATGTGAAGCAGTTATCAGAAACCGTAGTTATGCAACTAAATATTAGTTTATGATTCTCAGGAAAGTTGAATCTTCAAGCATTTCTTAGTTTATACAGTACATTTTTGAGTTTGTAAAGAAAGATGTCAACACTGCTATTTTTTTGAACATTAGATTTCTTGATTTTCTGTCAAATATTATCAAATTCAATTACTTTTTCCAATTTTCTTGCTTTGAAATAGAATGTGCAGTGTCCCCAATGCATTTGTGTTCATTAAAATAAAATTTATTTGAAGAATTTTGAGGTTTACTCACCTTTTTAAACACACTGCTATTATTATGAACATAACTGTACTTTTCCTACCTCTGTTGACTACACAGTAGCACACAGTGACAGAATGATTTCACATCACATCCCTCAACAGCTGTTGTATTTAACTTTATTATAAAGGCATTACTTTAACCTGAACAACCTGTCTGACATTGTTTCAATAAGGAATGATCATATTTTACGGTTAACTCTTCAGTAGCTACTAAGACTGTACGATTTGCCAAAATAATCAATATGTTGTTGTTTATTTCCCCCCAATATTGCGATTAAATATGTGATTATGTTTTACATTTCTAGTTTTTCCACAAAAGCAAGTAATAAATCATTCTACTATATAACCAACACACTATTAGATAGATTAAAGATAGGCTGTTGTTACCTGTAGGTCAGGCCTGTATGTTTGGATGTATGAATCATGCTCACTGTCTCTGTCTCTCCTTTTTTGTGTTTTGCAGAAGACCAAATGATACTGGTCTTCGCAGGCCAGAGACTGGAGGACGACAAGTGTCTGTATGACTATGGTATCAGACATGAATCAACAGTTCATATGATTTTAAAATTACGAGGGGGAGGCAATCCAGACAATGAAGAGGACAATACTGGATTGGGTCAAAGGGATGGTCTAAACCGAAGTATGGATCAGCTCGCTAATTTTTCTTGCCGCCTGTCTTAATTATGAAGGTTTGAAGCTTCCTCTAGCCTACCTCTTATGTCAGACTACATTCTTCAAGGATGTGCTTCAAATCATCCCATGTTAACGATCGAACAGTGAAGCAGATACTGCACTTAATGATTTGGCTACAGTTTTGAGACAGTATCTGTAGATTAAACAAATATAACAGCAGTATCAAGCATCTGTAAAACTGCCCTTATGCTGCTGCATGGTGGACATGTGGGGCTGAGCTCCTCAGAGTCGTTTTTAAAACAAACATCTCTTAGGTATAATCAAATGATTATATTGTATCTTTTAGGTCATTCTTGGCTGTTAAATCTAAATCCAATTCTGTCCTTTCATCGCTTACTCCAGACAGCAACTTTGACACAAACACAAAAGGAAGACAGGCGTAGAGAGAAAAGGTGATCTTTGCATGGGGCAATACATTTCTTCTTAAACTTCACAAATACACTGAATGTTTGTTATTGTGAAACTTAAACATCATCAACCATATCTAACAATATTTAAAGTTATGCTCTGTCTAGATAGACAGACATAGTTAATCACAACCTCTAATTAAAAGAAAACTTGTAAAAGCCTGTGTCTTTCACATATGAACAGACTACTGAGCATTACTGAGTACTGGGACAAGGTGCTGCTGATATCATGAATACACTCATTCACTTTAGCTGTTACTTTGAGTGTCATGTCAGCGTATCGCTGCAGCATCTCCTGTGTTTAGCCAAGTAGCTGTACGCTAGTCATACTTAATGTTATGTTTCATATGAAAAGCTGTGTAACATTTATATGTGGTCCCCATTACACCAAGTGCGAGACTACTAGCACCAATTGGCTGTCACTATGTCTTTTTTAAAAAGGCAAACAATATGCTGAAGCTAACCTCAAGTGTGGCCTAATATGTTATTGGCATGACACGTTGTAGAGTCAAACCAAGCAGAATAATGGAGAGGGTCAGTGCAGGTTTTGCCTGTACATCTCTTGATCGTTTTGTCTAATGGTTTAACCTCTATCCATAATAAATGTAATGCCTTTTTCAGAATAAAATAGCTGGTGAGACAAACAGCCTTATCAGAGGAGAGAGTGTAAGACAAGTTTTCCAAGTTATTTTATTGCTACAGTCTTTGTTTATTGTGTTATTTTTATGCAAGCTGTTTTTTTCTGAATACTTGAATGACAAGTGTACCAGTCTTATCCACATGGTTAACATATTTGTTTTTTAGTTTATGTTTGAGTATTTATGTCCTCTTAGCTGTCATTGTTGTTGCAACAATTTGATTTGTTGCACTATTTACAGTATAATGTTGATTTGACTGTCATGAGCCCATTGTATTTCTGACTATTTCTTACAACCTCAATTCCAAAAAATTGGGACGTTGTGTAAGATGTAAATAAAAACAATGCAATGATTTGCAAATCTCATAAATCCATATGGACTGGACCATGTTTACCAATGTGAAATGTACCTTCTTTCAACAGACTAGATGTCTGGGAAGTGAGGAGAGCTGTGGTGGATGTTAACATACACATCCTGATTAAAAAGGGCTTTATATTTAAAAAAAAAAAAAAAGGCTATATTGTACTACAGCATGAATAAATCAAACTATTTCTGTTGTTGCTTTGATGAGAATGGTTATTATTTTGGTTAAAAATCAAATATGGTTATCACAGATGGACCAGGATTTTGCTGACCTACATTTGGCTGGGCGTTGAAAAGGTCTCCCTTTAGTAGTACTGCACAGAACAGCTACTTGGTGATATGTCCTGCATTCAAAAAGATGTATGTATAGTATTATAGTTTGAGCATTATAATATGGCTGAACAGTGAGTTACTGACTTAGGTAGCGAGTAAATCTTGTTTGTCATGAAATGAGTACTTGAGCAAAAATGATTAAGAAGCTACAGATTCATCTGATCCTAAAATCACCCCACAGGAAAGTCACCTTTCAAGAAGAGAGGGAAGATTAATTTTTGGTGGGTTTTAGCAATTATCTGTGTTTAATAATGTCCACATACAAACACGAGCCTATATTGCCACCCAAAGGATAAAAGAGGCAGAAATAGGCAAAGTAGCATCATACAGCCCCCTTATATTTCCCCCTTCCCTTCAGTGTAGTGATGGGTCGTTCATGACCGAGGAGTATCAAAGAGCCGGATCCCGTTTTAGAGCCGTTTTATATTCTTTTTGTTATTTTTATGTATGTTGTTTGTGTGTTATGTGATTGATTAGCAGGAATATTTTCTTCATACACATTCAAAGGCACGTCTCCCATTAGGGACACAAGCTTGATGGTATAACAGTAATGTTTCATATCAGGTGTTTCATACGTCCCAACCAGTGAGCAGATTTTATTTGCCCCCCAAGGTGTTTTGGGGGACAGAACACTTATAAAATAATAGCATTATATTTTCCTCAGTTCAAAAAACTGAGCACAGTTGGACTAACATACCAGCACAAATATTAATCATATGTCATGACATTGCCAAATCTGGCAGGTAAAAGGGACATACAGTCATGGAAAAAATTATTAGACCACCCTTGTTTTCTTCAATTTCTTGTTCATTTTAATGCCTGATACCACTAAAGGTATATTACCTGAAGAATACAATGAACATGACAAAAAATGCAGCTGATTCCATAATACTTTATGTCCTATTTGACATGCTTAAGCTTAATTGTATTCCCAGGGTATATAAGAGGCCATTTCATGTCATAAGCAGCACTGCACATACAAAGGCCTAGAGTGGTTTGCTGCTTACATTCAAGCTGTAGCACAACTCAGAAGTTGTCAGCTCTAACATAATGCCTAAAACACAAGAATTATGTGAAGCCACAAAGGCAGCCATCTTGGCACTGCTGGAAATTGGCATGAGTAAGAGACAGGTAACCAAAAAACTGAAGATCTCCAAGACAGCCGTTCATTACACCAAGAAAAACCAAGCCGAACATGGTACTACCAAATTGCTAGCTGGTCGAGGCAGGAAACGTCTTTTTACCCCACAAGAGGACCGTGCACTCATCCGTTCCTGTGTCAGGAATTGTCCTCAGACCTCCAGGGACCTTTGTCCAGGGACAATTCTGAGAAAAAAGTCGGACATCTGTGATTAAAGTCAGAATTCTGAGTTTAAAGTCAGAATTCTTGCTTTAATCTAAGAATTCTGACTTTAATCTCACAAGTGAAAAAAAAAATAGATATAATTTTAACAATTATGGCAACATGCCTACTTTATCGCTTTAATTGGTTGTGATTTACAAATGTTTATCACATTTACTTTAATATTTCAAAATAGCAAAACAAAAACAGTTTAAAATACTGACTGATCAGTTTGCTATTTGAATAAAAAGGAAATGAGAAGAAATGAAATTGTTATCATAAGTTGAATGATATAGTTTTCATGTCTGTAATATTCCTCCATTCATCCCTACTCCCTTCCATTTATCACATGTTGTATTATAAGTTTGACAATGAATTTTAAGGTTGAAATCGGGGCTAGTAAAGCTACAGTCAAGTTATTCACTTGTTCTGATGAGCGGTCAACAGGTGCGTCACTTTAAATGAAGTTTACGCAAAGAATTGTGGGTCATCTTTTCATCTCTCCTTTGGTAAAGGATGGTCCAGTGTTTCCTAGGCTAAAGGAGATAATAAAAGAAATAATGAAGCTCCTTTCCTTTTCAGTTGGAGAATTTAAACGACCTTTATCATGGCAGACACTAAAATGCTTCTGGGTCGTTTCACTCAGTTAGGAACCTTCCTAAGCAAAATGGACTAATCGAACAGACCCTTGGCCTGTGACTTCTTGTCAAAGATGGCTATCCGGTCTATCCAAATAGACATTACCCACGCAAATTTTTAATATTATTAGACCACAAATGCAGTCTAAATGTAAAAGTTCTGCTCCATTATAAAAGCTTGGCCATGAGATGATAAATAATAATATGATAATCAGGGCTGCCCCCAAGTTTTGCTACTTTTTTTTTGTTGCAGTTTCTTACCCATTTTGACTGTTTTTCAACCCCCTTTTTATCACCTTTAACCACTTTTGCCCTGTTTGCCACTTTAACCCATTTTTGATGTTATTTTCGCTTTACTGCCACTTATTCCCATTTTTACACTGTTTGGCCACTTCTTTTTGGCAGTTGTATCTCATTTCTGTCACCTATATCAGGCCTATATCAGGCCTATAGGTTTGGATGTATGAATCATGCTCACTCTTTCAGTCTCTCTTTTTTTGTGTGTTTTGCAGAAGACCAAATGATACTCATCTTCTCACACCAGGTACTGAAGGACAACGACGAGTGTCTGTATGACTACGGCATCAGAAATAAATCGACAGTTCATCTCGTTTTAAGGTTACGAGGGGGAGACAAGTCTATGAGGGTATAAGGAGATGAAGAGGAGGATGATGAAGAGGAGGATAATGAAGAGGAGGGTAATGATAAGGAGGGTAATGAAGAGAAGGATGATGAAGAGGAGGGATATGAAAAGGAGGGTAATGAAGAGGAGGATGATGAAGAAGAAGAGGAAGAGCTAGCAGAAGACAATGAAGAGGACGATACTGGAATGGGTCAAAGGGGATGGTCTAAACGGAAGTATGGATCAGCTCGCTAATTTTTCTTGCCGCCTGTCTTAATTATGAAGGTTTGAGGCTTCCTCTAGCCTACCTCTTATGTCAGACTACATTCTTCATGGCTGTGCTTCAAATCATCCCATGTTAAAGATCAAACAGTAAAGCAGATACTGCACTTTGAAAATAATTTGGCTACAATTTTGAGACAGTATCTGCAGGTTGAACAAGTATAACAGCAGTATCAAGTATCTTTGTAAAACTGCCCTTATGCTGCTGCATGGTGGATATGTGGGGCTGAGCTCCTCAGAGTCATTTTTAAAACAAACACCTCCTGGCTATAAATGTGATATTTTATCGGTTTAGGTTTGGTATAAAAAGGAGACTAACAAGACAATGGACGAAACACAAGAAAACTCAGATAAAGCTGACATGACTTAACGGGGAAGACGACAGCCCCAAAGTCAAAAAGCAAGTATCGCAGAGGCACACATCCAAATAACAGACCTGGAACCAGCCTGCCCCAAGATGAAGGGTCTACTGCTGACTGTAGTGAAACACAACAAGGGAGGTGAAAGACAAGCTGATAGATCTGGAGAGTCGTTCAAGGAGAAATAATCTCTGAATCTATGATGTACCAGAGGAGAAAGAGGGGAGATTGGTCATTGAGTTTGTCAGTGAGCTGTTTAAGAAACACCTCACCCTACCTGACGGAGTGGAGCTTCAGATCCAACGGGTGCTGGTTCTAAAACCTGCCACTTCCTCACCTCCCAGATCAGTAATTGTAAACTTTCTGCAGTTTCATGTAAAAGAACTTGTTTTTAGGAAAGCATGGCAATAGAAGATTGGACTCGACAGCAGACAACGACTTCATGGAAAGATGCAAGGCCTACACACCAATTAAGATGTTAAGATGGTTGTTGGAGACTTTATTGAATGATAGATAAAACAGTTTAAATGTAGATAAAAATGCAATCAATTGAACCATAAAAGGTGTGTATAATTCAAAGAAATTTAGAACTAGAAAAGCACTCAGAGAGTGCAGACCTCTGCCATGAGCCCTATCTCCCAATAGTACAGAATCCTTTAAAAAAAATCCTGGATCCAGACAGTGATCCAGATCACTCCACAAAATCTAATCAGTTTTTCCTTATGCCATTTCTGATATTTCCTGAAAATTTAATCAAAATCCGTCCGTAACTTTTTGAGTTATGTTGCTAACAAACAAACTAACTAACAAACCCTCCCGATCACGTAACCTCCTTGGCGGAGGTTAGGAAAATGCTCATCCGATTATAAAGAAGATTCTGAGCTATGTTATACCTGACATGTAAGGTCCTCTACTTTGTTATAATTACAGGGGATTTTGTTTTAAGACAGGACTAGCATTTGTTTAAAAAAAAAAAAAACATTAGCAGCCATTAAGAAAGTCATCAGGAGGAGATGGTATAAATGTGACCCACCAACACAAGAAGAAAGGTGAAAAATTGTTAAGGAAATATTTGCCATGGACCATTTTGTTAGTACTGTAATTTTGTTAAGAAGTTAAAAAAATGACATTGTAATATTTATTCTATCTGCATTTTTTGTAATGGAGAGAAGAAAATCCGGCCAGATAAATGAAGTGTCTTTTATGCATGTTAACCAAATGTTTAATCACATGATTATATTGTATCTGTTAGTCATTCTTGACTTTCAAATCTAAACCCACTTCTGTCCTTTCATCGCTCACTCCAGACAGCAGCTTAGACACAAACACAAAAGGAAGACAGGCGCAGAGAGAAAAGGTGATTGAATGAGGCAATACATTTCTTCTTAAACTTCACAAAGACACTGACTGTTTGTTATTTTGTTACTTAAACGTCATCAACCATATCTAACTATGTTTAAAGCTGGGCTATGTCTAGATAGACATTTTTAATCACAGCCTCTAATTTAAAGAAAACCGTAAAGCCTGTGTCTGTCACACATAAACATGATTGGAATATATGTGCCAATGTCAGACTATTTCACTGAGCATTGCTGAGAACTAGAAGAAGATGCTGCTGATATTGTGAGTACACTCACTCACTTAAGCCGTTACTTTGTGTGTCATGTCGGTGTCTTTCTGCTGCATCTGCTGTGTTGGCTCTGTTTGGATGTTCCTGGTTGTTAAAGTGGAGTGAAAGATAAAGGTAGAGCCAAACAAATGCATTTTCACATTTTTTCCAATGAACAAAAAGGTTTGTACACTGAAACTGTTAATATGTGTTTATTTAACTCAATGACAGTTTTGCATGTTTTTATTATCAGAGGGCCTTTTAACCAAATAGCTGTATGCTGGTCATGCTTCATTTTATGTTTCATACAAGGCTGTGAAACATTTATATGTGCATATTTTCTATATTATATTTGTATTTGATCTGATTTTGTCAGAGTCTTCATTATGTTTACTGTTTTATAAAGTAGTTTTCTTCAGCCCTTGTGTTTTTCCCTCCACTTCTATTGCACTTACTAGTTTAACCTGTGTCCTATTTGTCACACCTGTGTTTAATCAGATCTTTATTCAGGTTCTTCTTATTCAGTGAGGTTTATTCATGGTTAGCAAGCAACCAAATGGTGCATTTCTGCCACCTTCTGGTAGGGGGTGTCAGAATATCTAATGGTACCACCTTCATCTCTATTTAGTTTCTTTGTGACTCGTAGTCTTTGTCAGTTAGTTGTATGTCTTCTGCCTCTTTGTATTTGTAGTTTTCTCAGTGGACTCTTAATTTTTAAAAAAAATGATAATTCTGTTAGTACATTTCACCTTATCTTTTAATAAGCTTTTGTATTTTCTGTATTTGTTTTTGTTTTACATTTTTGCAACCATGACAGATTCATTCTTTTCATATATGTGTGTGTTTAATAAATGTAACATGATCATCAAGGTAAAATATTTTACTATGAAGAGGTTGTGTTTCTTTTTACAGTAAATTGTACATATTTAGTTTTTCAGATCTAATTTTTCATACTTAATTTAAGCTTTAGGTCAGATTTGACCCATCATTCACTTCCAACCTGTGCCAGATCAAAGGTTTGGTATAGATGAGGTTAGGTTCTGGGAATGGTATGGACTTTAATCTGTCAGTCACATGTGGGTCGTATGAGGGCCAAAATTCTTTTCCAAATGTCCCCCATGTACTTTTCCCATATGAGGCCCAGCTATGAGCCATATGAAGTGTTTTTTGTGGTGCAATTATAATTTTTGTAATTTTTCTCCTCTCTTGGCTCATCATTTACTCCCATTTTCCTTTCCTGACTTCCATTGTTTCACTCCTTCCTGGAGGGTCGTCCACTGTAAGGGGTTTTCTTTTCTCTATAACTGACCTTCACGCAGGCAGGAACCCCCAGAAACTTTTTAGCTTCAACGCCTTATTTCTTATACTGTGGTGTGTTTTGCATTTGTTCTTACTAAAAATGAAGGGGCTAAATTAGCTGTGAATTGAGGAAAAACTCTTAGCGAGTCTGTGTCAGGACTGTGCACAGTGACTTCCTTTAAATAACTCCATATGAGTCACTCTAAACCAAAAATGTTCGGGGCTTTTATGAAAACACACGGGGCTTAAGCCCATGTAGCCACCCCATAACTCCGTCGATGGTGCTGGAGATGAAGATCCAGATCAGAGATATCGAAAGGGTCCAAGTATGGTCTATGAAAGTCAAACATAGCTACCCCGTTATGCTCTTATACAGAGACCGTCTACTCGACTATCCCGAGCTGCATGGGGCTAGTAAGAGACCGGTTGTGGCTTATCTACGGCTTACTTGGAGAAAAACAATCCTCAAGAAAATCTTTATTTAAAAACAAACACTGTTGATGAACTGCTAGTCATATCAGTAAGTTTGTTTTCCACACATAGACATAAAGAGCAAAGCTGCAAATGAAGGCGAGGCAGAACAAATTGTGTGTGGGAAAACCGCATGTGTAGGACAGGGGCGGTTTTGGACTTTAGAGTGCTCAGGCAAAATACCATGAATTTATATCATATTTATGAATCATTTTGATGGTCATTTACTCAATTCGGAGTTTCCAGATTGTTTCTCTGCTAATCGGTGCTTCACCAGTAACTAGTCATTATTGCTTTTATCACACAAGTATTGGTTAAGTAAAGCTGGTTATCAAACTGGGTGGTAAACATTGTGTTATCTCAGTGGATTTTTGTGATTAATTAGTGAAAACAATTGTTATTTTAACCCCTGCTGTCTCTCTTTGTGCCTGTTTTGCAGAAGACCAAAGTAGACTTATCTTCAAAGGACATCAACTGCCGAATGACAAGTATCTGTTTGACTGTGGCCTCAGAAATGAATCAACAGTTCACTTTGTTTTAAGGTTACAGGGAGGTGGAGGGAAGGGAAGGTGAACAAGAAGAGGATGATGATGATGAAGAAGAAGTTAAGGAGATCATTGCTGAAATAGGTTGCTGGGGTGATCTGAACTAAAGTATGGATAACATCTCCAATTTTTTGTGCACGTCTTGATTAAGGTTTGAGGAAACATGTAGCCTGCTTCTTATTTCAGTTCACATTTTTAAGGATGTGTTACAAACAGTTATCATGAAATGAAAGGAAGATGGCCAATGTGTAAATCTGCCTAGATCAGGCCGTTCTCACAAACAGAGTGACTGTGCAAGGAGACTAGTGACTAACTAGTGAGTGCTTCAGCAGCTGAGATGGGAGAGTTGCCCGGGTTCTTCACCAGTCAAAGCTTTATGGGAGAGTGGCAAAGAGAAAGCCACTGTTGGAGAGAACTCATTAAATCTTGACTAGAGTTCATCAAAAGGCATGTTGGAGACTCCATGGTCAAGTGGAAGAAAGTTCTTTGGTCTGGTGAGACCAGAATTGTGCATTTTGGCCATCAGACAGACACTTTATTTGGTGGACACCATCACCACAAACACACCATCCTCACTGTGAAGCATGGTGGTGGCAGCATCACGCTGTGGGGGTTTTTCTTGGCAGTTGGCCCTGTAAGGCTTGTAGAAGTATGGGGTAAAATTAAAAGGGCAAAATATAGGGAAACCCTGGAGTAGGGCTGGGTAATTGATCAAAAATTAGATTAAACTGCAATATGGCCTGCTGCAATTTTCAAATCGCAGAAGATGCAATATTTATTTTACCCAAAATTTGTGTCAAAATAGCAGTTTAAAACATTTTTTTTTTTTGCAGCAGAGATGTTATGCATTACATATCATGCAATCATTTCCATGATTTTTTAATATAGTCTACAAAAAATCATACTTTTTGTATGTTTTTCTTATTAAATATAAGAATGGCATAATAATTATAACTCCCTTCAGTACATCAATTCCTATCCAATTTGCAATAAGAGTCAAAATCATCCCAATTAGCTACAGTATTTTTCAGAATTGTTCAGCTCTAGTTTTAGCTGATATTGTGCTGGTTATAATATATACTTATTCATTGTTTGCGTTTGTTGGTTAAAAAAAAAACACAATATAAAGAACTTAAATAATAATCGCAAATCAAATTTCAATTGCAATACTGGGGGAAAAAATAGCAATACGATTATTTTTCTAAATCATTCAGCCCTACCCTGGAGGACAATCTTATTTTACATTATATATTTTTATGTAACTGACATTACTTTGCAGAAATCTGTTCTTACTTTGACAATAAAGAGGTTGTTTTTAAATTCTTTTGTCAAAAAAGAAATTATGTTGACCATGATTGAATTATAAAATCAGTAAATGGGTAAAACAGACTTCATATAGGTACTGTATATTGAAAAAATTCCCACTAATGAACTTTACTTCCAACATCTGCTCTCATTTTGGCCCTCAAATCTCCAGAAATCTTCTGGCACATTTGCTGCAAAATCTTTGGGTGTAGTTCCAAACTCAGCTGATTATTTGAGATTTAATCCAACATGTATGATATTGAATCATAGATTTATGTAAAGCGCAAAGCTTCTTCTTTAAATATGAAACAAAAGAAAGCTTAGGTAAATCCACAGTGTCAGTGACATTATTAAACATTAAAAACCCCCAAGAAACATCATCATGTTGTTTATTTGATATCAGTCTTAAAGATTTTTATAATTTACATACAAAATAAAAAATAAAATTTCGAATGATTTTTTGAGTATTTTTATTTAATTTTCTTAAAACATTATTGCACTATAAAAAAAATTACATTTGAATATTACTGGTAACCTCTGCCCTTTAAATGTGAAGTTGCATGCTGTCCATTTGATTGGTTAGCAGGGCTGTGATGTCAGCAGGATTTTTTGGAGAGGTTGAGCAGTGCTTTGTTGTGGATGGGTTTGTAGAGGAGCGTGAAGCTGGAGGGGGTGAGAAGACCATTGCCCTGCGCGTCAACTTTTCCCATCAACACGTAGTTCTTGCCTGAAAAGAAGCATTAAATATGTGTCAGAAAATTATAATACAAGGAAAAACTGAAGATACTTTTTATGGTTTCACAATTTTTAAGCTGATGAAATGGGAGCTGTGTTTTACTGTACAATAGTAGGCCTATTTGCTCTATATAATGTATTAAAATTAATGTCATTGCTAACGTACTGGTGAATTAATGGGCTATATTAATGTTAAGAGGAAAATACATTTATATGAATAAATTAGCCTGGACTGCTTAAAGTTATTATCTGTCATCATCTGTGACAGGCGGGAGTATTTTGTGTTACCTTGGGGGCTTGTTCGGGAAAGACTGACTAATAAAAAGGGAAGGTATATGAGAGCGGCCCCACCATCCTTAACATTTTCTGTATGTGGCCCTTAGCAAAAAAAAGAAAGTTTGGAGACTCCTTGATAAATCATTTAATTCCACTCAAGTTTCTTGCTCACAACAGGTTTAGGCATCACTTTAGGTAGGAAGGTGGGGAGGATGCAAAGTTTTTACTCTTGAACTACTAAGATGAATACTTAGAGAAAGCACTAGCTCACATTTGGCTCATATCTGCAGGTTTTTCATCATCTTTTAACAACATGCAGTGTCATGTTTTCTCAGCAACAATGATCTAGGATATTAATCGGCCTGATCAGCTGGTGGCGTGGATTTCTGACTAACATAACATGGAGGATCTCCATAATTGGCCAAATTTAAGTCCCAACCACACCCACAGGCTCACCACAAGGGTGCGCCCTTTCCCCAGTCCTCTTTGTCATGCACACTGATGCCTAGGGGACCCCTGAGGAGAGCACCTACCTGATCAAATTTTGTGATGATGAAGCTCTTAGTGCAAGAACAATGCTAGTGTTTTATGTGAGTCTCATGGTAAGATGGACTGCAAACAACCACCTCCTGTACTTTAAAGAGGAATATTCAATTGTTTAAAGCACATGTTTTCAAAAATTTTTATCAAAATGTTCTAATAAAATGTACTGTCTTTTACACCAGTGTGTCTTATCTTAATTTAATGTTATTTAACAATTAAATGACTCTTATTTTTACAACCCTAATTCCAAAAAGTTGGGGTGTCATAAACCCATATTTATTCACAGCAGAACAAGAACAACAAATCAGATTTGAAACTGATGTTTTACCATCTCATTAAAATTTTTTGCTCACTCTGAATTTGATGGCAGCAACACACCTCAAAAAATCAGGGGCAGGGTAACAAAAACCTGGAAAATTAAGTGGTACTAATGAACTAATGCAACTAATTAGGTTAACTGGCAACAGGTCAGTAACATGGCCTGGTATAAAAGGAGCACTATAGAGAGGCAGAGTCTCTCAGAAGCGAAGACAGGCAGAGTTCCACCAATCTGCCAAAAATGCATCTAGAAAAAGATGGAAAAATCTGTGAAAAATATTCCTCAATGTAAAATTGTGGAGACTTCGAATATCCCACCATCTACAGTACAAAATATCACCAAAACATTTAGAGAATCTGGGGAAATCTCTGAGCAAGCAACAAGGCCAAAGGTCAATATTGGATGCTTGTGATCCGCCCTTGGGCAGTACTGCATTAAAACAGGCATGCTTCTGTACTGGAAATCACTGCATTGGCACAGGAACACTTCCAGGAATCATTGTCTGTCAAAACAGCTCGCTGTGCCATCCACAAGTGCAAGTTAAAGCTGTGTCATGCAAAGAAGAAGCCTCATGTGAATGCCATCCAAAAACACCACCATTTTCTCTGAGCCAATGCTCAGTGGAAAACTGTTCTGTGGTCAGATTAATCTAAATTTGAAATTATTTTTTGGAAACCATGGACACCATGCATACTAAAGAGGAGAGAAACCATCCAGCTTTTTATCAGTGCACAGTTCATAAGCCTGCATCTCTTAGTCATTACAAGGATATGGACAGCTTACACATCTGGAAAGGTTCTCTCAATGCTGAAAAGTATATGGAGGTTTAGAGCAACATATGCTCCCTTCCAGACAACGTCTCTTTCAGGGAAGGCCTTGTATGTTTCAGCGAGACGATGCTTAACCACATACCACATCCATCACAACAGCGTGGATCACAGTAGAAGAGTCCAGGTACTGAGCTGACCTGCCTGCAGTCCAGACCTTTCACCAATAGAAAACATTTGGTGCATCATAAAACAAAAATCCTGCAAAGAAGACCCAGGACTTTTGAGCAGCCAGAATCCTACAATCACACAAGAATGGGAAAACATTCCTCTCCAGCAACTTCCCAGACATTTACAGCCTGTTGTTAGAAAAAGAGGGGATGCTACACAATGGTAAACATGGCCCTGTCCCTACTTTTTTGAGATGTGTTGCTCCCATGTCTCAGTATCAACATCTGGTAAGTTGTAAATGTTCTACTGTGAATAAAATATGGCTTTATGCAAATTGAAATCATGTCATTCTGTTTTTATTAACACTTTTGTACTTGGGAAATTTTTGTAAGATGATCACGTCATCTGCGTACAAGGACAGTTTGTCCTCTTCCCAGTGTTGAATTTTAAAAAACTGAAAAAAATCTTTGTTGAAGAACCTGAGCACTGATGCTATGGATGCATAAAAAATGGTACAACAACTTCAAGGGATGACTTTTTTCATACCTTTAAGGACCCCTGGGCATCTCTTGCAGGTGGAGGCCAGTGTGACTGACATTACGGGCCCTGATTTTGCGATGTTCAGGCGTCCTTGCTTATAGGCCTTGATGATGAACACTTCAAGTGTGGCTGAACCTCCAGGGCCAGCTGTCACTGCTGTGACCTTACCCGTAATCACTGAATGGGAGAGAAATTATTGTCAAATCCCTGAATTTTAGCAGGTTTCTCAAAGCTGCAAGACTGGATTAAAGATTCAGCTGATGTGGCTCACCGAAGTCATGAGAGCAGAAGCTGGACTGGAGAGTTCCCGTCCTCTTACAGGGTTGTGTACACAGTGGGTTCAGTGGTGAAGCTGAAGCAACAACAAATGCAAACACTTGATAAGCACCTTACTTATTTTATGATACAGGTGTGCTAACTTTCGATTAAACCAGGGGTGTCCAAACTATGGCTCAGGGACAAATGCGGGGGCCTATGTTTTATTGGGCCTCAGCAAATTCTGAAACATAAATGAAAAATGGCCCACATTAGAACATCAGGCTCATGCTTGACTGTAGTGTATATTTTTATCTATGGTTTCTTATTGACAGGCCAGAATATTTTTGCGATACCTTGGGGGCTCGTCCGGGAAGGACTAACTGACTTTGATACCATAAAGGTGAGGTATATGAAAACTGCCCCACCATCCTTAACATTTTCTGTATGTGGCCCTCAGCAAGAAAAGTTTGGACTCCCCTGGATTAAATCATTTAATCCTCTACTCACGTTTCTTGCTCACAACAGGCTTCTTTGTCACTGTCTTGCTCACACCAGGTTTAGGCGTCACTTTAGGCTTTATCTTTGGTTTGGCTGTGGGTTTGATGCCGCTCTTGGAGGTTGGCTTTACAGGTTTGATGCTGGGTTTCGGGGTAGGCTTGATCTTCAGTGTAGGCTTACTCGTAGGTTTAGCCTTGATTCTTGGTTTCATGGTTGGCTTAATAACCTTAAATCTTGGTGTGGGTTTGGTTCCAGGTTTAGGCGTTGGCTTTCTCACAGGTGCTTTGGGTGTCGGCTTGGTGGGTTTGGGTTTAGGTGTGGGCTTGACAATGGGTTTTTTGGGAAGAGGTTTTTTCACCAAAGGTCTCTTGGTTGGTTTGAGGGCGGGTTTAGGCGGAGGGGCAGGTCTAGGAGTGGGCGTTGCTTTTGTTGGTTTTGTTGGCTTTGTTGGTTTTGCTGGCTTTGTTGGCTTTGTTGGTTTTGCTGGCTTTGTTGGCTTTGTTGGTTTTGCTGGCTTTGTTGGCTTTACAGGTGTTTTACGTGGCATTGATGTGGTCTGAGGACCATAGATAAAATCTCCTCCAGCAGTTGGCGTCCTAGACCCCTGGGGCACACTGGCGTAGTGGGCCATGAAGCCATCTGAGGTCACACTGAGGTCAGAGACAAACTGGACCAGGAGCTCATTCCCGTTTGTCACTATAGTTCTATAAAAAAAGAAAGAGGAGGCGGAGCTCAGAAGTCTCATAAAAAGCAACTTTTGAACATATTTTGCTCATTTCAACACCAAATTCTGATCAGTAATCTCACCCTGGTGTTCTGTCTCCACAGAACTTCCCGATCCGCCTTGAGTTATCCTTCTCTCCCCCATTAAATAATGCAACATAGTCGTAGCGACAGTACGTGTCAGGCTCCAAGTCCAGCTTCTCAAACTTCACCTCAATCACCTGGGAAGGATGCAGCATTGAAAACTTTAATTTATGGGGAATGATTAGTGTGAGCTGGTTTTTCCTCATGAATCTAGTAGAGATAGACTGAAAGTGGTCATGTAGGTGGAGGAGGAGGAGGAGGGGTCAAGGGTCCTAAAATACAGAGGGGCATTTACTCTCTCCATGCTCTCGCTTCCTTTCCTCTAACCCAACTTTCAATCTCCTGGCACACATGAACACGCCTTTAGGAACTCAATGTAGCCTTTCATTTAAACCTGAAGACTGCCATAATTTTACAGGCACATGCACTTTACACATGTTACATAAGGGATGAGAGGGGGAATATTTCCTTGTGATGGGCCCCTTATAAGCTCACAAATTTTTCATTCCTCCACCCACATTCATTAGCCTTGTGTATCTATGTTTATGTGTGGCTGAAATATGACTAAAAAGTTTTTGTGCAGGCAGTAGCGACAAAAAATGAATGTTGTGGATAATTTCCAACTTTTTAAAGAACATAAAAGAATTAACTTACAAAAAATGTTAGCTTGTGTGGTACCAACTAATAGTTGAGGGTTACAACTCTATCTAAAAAAATTAAATGCAGCACTTTTTCTTCCTCTCCAAACAGTGCTCTGTATGCCAACTACTTTAGCAAAATAGTGATTTCAGACTGCTCTAGTTAGCTTTTAAATATATCACATTCAAGAAGTCAAAGCTAAACAACAGGGCTATCTGTCCAGCTAGCTAGCCAACCTAGCAAGATAACATTTAGGATTTGTGAGGATCTGACATAATGAAAAGGAGCTACGTAGTAGAAATACACAGTATTATCGGCATGGTACATATTGGTACAGGCAGATATTAGCTTCAGATGTCAGTGATTTTTACTGCTATTTACAGCCTATATATCTGGCTGTATACACCTCTGATGGACATTCTCACAGACCGTTCATTTGAGACAATGTTGATTTTACGAATGGAAATACAAGGTTAAACTTTCTTAATAAAATAAGATTTAACTTCTGTTCAGAGTTAGGGTAGGTGTTTAGGTAACGCTCAGGATACCAAAAGTTAAAAACCTGACCTGCAAAACCTGATTACAGAGCATTTAATGAAGCTAAGCAAACAGTCTGCTTACAGCATAAAAGCTTGTGCTTCTTGAAAACATTTTAACGCAGTGAGCGTGTAGCTTGTGTATCTCTGTTAGCTGCATTAGCAAAGAACAGCAGTGTAGCTAACCCTAGCTAAAGCTAAGCTCACACAGCAGCTATGTAAGATAAGTAGCTTGGTTAGCTTTCGCTAATTTGCTATAACTCAAGTTGCTAAAGCTAACTTAGCTACATGGGCTCAGGTTAAAATGTTAATTATGTAGCTAACATAGTTACATTAGCTAACAACGCTATTATGAGCCACTATTTGTGTTACTAGATTAATACATGATTTAAATCGATTAGACCTCTGACCTTTTTCTCTGTTTTCCACTGTATATAAAATGCTGCTGGGTCTGTAATGTTTGCAATGGGCTTATTTCATGAATATAACTGTCAGACTTTGTGAATAAAGTTAAGGAAAAAACTTTAACACTGCTTGTATGTTGTATGCTGAAATAGTAAGCCTCTTAGATGTACCATCTGTGAGAATGGTCATCAGAAATGTACGGTCTGCAACCAGACTGTCTTGTAAAGTGACATATTTCTGTTAATAAATAAATACATAAATAATATGAATTTATAATGTTTCACTAAAAAAATGTATGCATATCTGTCTTAATAAAAGACTGGACATGACATGCAATATAACTTTTAAGTTTGACCAACATATCATCTTTTTACATGGATTTCTGACCTATACTGCAGTTAGTCAGCAGGGGGAGCTCCAAATATATTGGCGTCACAACTGTGCAGCTTTTGTTCTGTCCATCTTAATATACAGCCAATAGCAAGGTCAATAACATTCAAATTTTTGCTGTAAACAACTGTGAACTAATACAAGTAAAGTCAAACAAGGATTTTAAGACTACCAGAATTATCAAACATTTTAGTCTGATTACTGTTCACCTTCTTGTTTAAATACTGACATGCTGCTCTCTTGGCCTCTGAGTTAGTATCTTATATATAAAACAAATTTTAAAAAATAGGTGTATAAATATAATATTAAGGTTGTTGCTTACATTGCTTGGTTCTACGGAGATATGCCAGGAGCAGCTGATGCCTGCTGGGTAATTAGAGTTGGGCCAGTTTGGTGTCCTGACAGAGCCCTGTGATTTGGTCAGCCTTCCTCCACAGAACTGGTTCTCTGTGGGGAAAAAAAGAGGGAAAAGTACATAAACTAATATTTTTTATATCCTTTATTTTGAGTTCTTTAAAGAGGTTCTGAATGGTGTCAATAAATTTCTTATACTTTAGAGATGTGTATGTTCCAGAGTAAATTTTTAGTCTCAGCATTTCTCAAAAACTCCAAACATGTTTGTATTTGACTTGTAAAGACTGTTTTATTTTTCAGACCATGTCTGTTATAAACAGTTACTTAGTGTAAGCTTGTAGAATCATCGTCCACACCTTCAACATGCGGCTTTCCTGCGCTGAAAGCAGCAAGAAATCCTCTCCCTCCTGTTGCGTCGTCTGACACCAACTCTAACATCATGGTGTTGGAAGTGGAGATAAGAGCCCCAGGTCTGAACGTCCCACAGAAACGACCCAGCTTTTGCACCAGGCGGGAGTGACCGTTGTAAACATCCAGGTAGTCGTAGCGACAGGTGGGGTCAGCCTCCAGGTCAAAGAGGCGGAATGACAGCATGACCACATGACCTTCTGGGACCTAAAGGAGGGAAACATGTATTTCTATGAAACAATAGAAGAAAAAGGGATTTAAAAGAGGTTTGAAGGTTGAATGAATGAAGACTGAGAATGTATAATGCCATGGTTACTTCAACATATTTGTAAAAAACAACTGAGATGCTGAAACACTGACAACCACCACCATTTTCACTTACCTTAGCTGATGGGATAAAGCTGACAAACACCGTAATTTCAAAACCAACCATTACACAAGTTCAATGAACCTGAGATGCTGGTAAAGATGGGAGAGGTGTCATTTGTTCATCCCAGCAGTAGCTGTTTGCACAGTCCCACACAGTCCTGGGAGGAGGTTAATATAGGTCTTATCACACTAAATGTTACCTATGAAGGGCAACTATAAGTGCAGGGGTTTTGGTGCCTTTCACTAACATTTTAAATGAATTTTTGATGCAAGACAGCCCAAAATGGACCAATTAAGTTCTCCTATCAAAACTCAATGTAGTCTAGTGCAGTGGTTCTCAACGTGGGGGTCTCAAGACACTGAGAGGGGGCTGCTAGATGCCTTAAATAATCATGTAATGAGATTTATGCTGCAATTAAAGTAATTTAAAAAGAAATGTAAAAAGTAAGCCTGCACACAGATTTGGCAGTGTCCCTGACAAACCCAGAGAACGGGCCCTTACAAGTTGTGATTTATTGATGATAAGAATGCATGTGTCTTTTATCACTAGCGTCCTGAATAACAGTTTCCTCATTTTGGAGCTGAAAAGTGCGCCAAACTATTATTGGGTTCCAGTGTTCAAAGTATTCTTTTGGGCCACTTTTTAACCACTTTTCCCACACAATTGTGCCACTGTTATTTACCACTTTTCACAAATGTTGCATTATTTGTGCTCATTTTGCCTTTTTTAACCCATGTTTGCCACATTTTAACCTGTTTTCATCAATTTTCCCCACCATTCTTTGTGACTTTTAAACATTTTTGCGACTTTAATCCCATTTCTGGCTCTTCGTAATCCCATTTCCCTGCCTTGTCAGTACATTTCCTCTACTTTTAAGATATTTTTGTCACTTTTGGACCATTTCCATCAAAATTTTCCTGCATGTTTTGCCACTTCTATACTAATTCTTGACACTGTCTACCTGTTGTTGCCTCTTTTGACCAACTGTCACCACTTTTAACCTCTTTTCACCAGTTTTAATGACCATTTCTGACAGTTTAAACCACTTCCCACTTTTAAATCCCTTTGCACCAAATTTTCCACCCATTTTTGCCACTTTCCACCCATTTTTGCTTATTTTTTTTTCAAATCCTATTTCCCCCTCTTTTCCACCAATTTTGGCCATTTTTAACCCATTTTAGCAATTTTAATCCATTTTAATTCAGTTTGTAATAAAAGAAATTTACATTAGTGATGGCAAGATTCTACGGCACATACAAATTACAAAAAAGATACTTGTTGCTTTGATAAGAGTAAATATTAAAAAATGGATATCTCAGCTTAACCTTACAATGAACCCTGACTTTGTTGATCTCTGTTGGCCCCCATTTTGGCTGGGCCCCAGAAAGCTCTCCCCTTTATCCCCCCTAATAAACGGCCTTGTATGCACATGACTTTTCTTCATTGAGCATGGCTGTGTTCAACTACCTTCAGGTGCAGTGAGACTGGTTAAATGCCATGATGTGATTAAAGAGACTCACAGTGATGTACCAGGTGCATTTACTGTTGGGTTTGTAGGGACTGGGGAATCCTTCACTGGCAACGATACCTGAGTCTATGACCAGGTGGCCTCCACACAGGAAAACAGGCCTAGAAAAAAGGAAAGAAACAAGGAAATATCACACAACCGCCACGATTCAACATTTTATTTTGCATGCTTCACTGGAGGAAAGCGCAGCTCGTCTGCAGCCAAACTGAGGCCCTACATACACACTGCAAACCACAGCGGCACAGTCTGTCTCTGTTCTCCAAGTCTGGGGAGGTTCCCTGTGAGCTCTCCTGGTTCATGTTTGTTCATCAAACTTTAAAGCAGAAATCCTGCCAACATACAGTACGCCTGCTGTAAGCTTTCTCCACAGTCTTAGTGCACCACAAGAAAGCTGCATGTAGATGTTACATGTACTTTACTGTAGCAGACAGGACACACATGGCATTAGGTGACAGACACCCACTCTTAAACACTCTGATAAACACAGATCAAAGCAGGGGCCAGCCTTGACTTTTAATTTTGCAGCTTGTTAATGTTGCAGCTCTGGCATGTGTCGGCTCTGTTTTTGTAGTTTTGTGCTAACTTGTTGAGGTCCAGCATGAATCGCCTTCCTCCAGTCGAGGTTTGTGTTTTTTTTTAGTGAAAACACAACATTTTAGTTTGTTTTCATTTTTGTTTTGTTCTTGTACGTCTGCTGTGGTGCTGCAAGGCCACATTTGGTTACAAAAAGAAAAAAAATTCCCAGTGGCGGTGTGGTCCCTCCCTTCTGACCCTCCATGGCTAAACAGCCCACAGGCATGTGTTTGTCTCTCATGTTCATTTACACCCCTGTGTGTGTGTTTGTGTGAGAGTAGCTTCGGCAGTGTGCAATTCAGGTTCAAATAGCATCTAGAAAAATGAAACTGTCAACATTTTTCTTTCACCTTTTTGAATTCATCACTGAAATGAAAGAAAACAACACATAACAAATATGAAAGGACAGTGGTTCAACAACAGCACTGTACAAAAGCCCCACCATCATCATGTCGCTGTACACACAGCATCCACACGACAGTACAGAGCATGGAAACAGGCTTTAAATGTGCAAAGTTTGCAATGACCACTAACCTGACACGCCAGATCGACTGTTTCACCCCCTTTGATATTTTACCCTTTTATTGATTTTATAAATCAATCATGGTCAATATAATTTAGTGAAAATATGCACAGAGATTGGGCGTGAGCAGTCTGGGCTGTGACTCAGCCACCCCAGAACACTCACTTTTGTTGTCTTCAAACCATTTCTGTGTAGCTCTCCTGTACGCTGGAAACTAAATCTTCCCCTAAGCCGTAGTTCTCTTGCAGACTAAATAAGATTGCCCTCCAGGATTTTCATATAAATTGCCAAATTAATTTTACCCTCTACCTTTACAAGCCTTTCAGGGCCAGCTGCTAAGAAGCATCCCCAAGGCATGATGCTGTCACTACTGTGCTTCCCAGTGGGGATGGCCTGATCCAGGCAGATTTACACGTGCAATATTTCTTCCATTTCTTGATGATGAATTTAACTGAACTCCAGGGGGATGTTCAGAGCCTTGGAAATGTTTTCGTATCCATCCCCTGACTTATTCAATAACCCTTTCTCTGAATTGATTAGAGTGTTCTTTTGTCTCTGTGGTGTAATGGTAGCTAGGAATACTGATTAACCAGTGACCGGACCTTCAAGACACAGGTGTCTAGATACTACAATCACTTGAGACACATTCACTGCACTCAGCTGATCCCTATTTCATTAATTGTGAGAATACAAGCACCAATTGGCTGGACTCCATTAAATTAGGGCAATCCCTTTAAAGGGGGTGAATATTTATGCAGTCACGTCTTTTACATTACATATTTTTCATTTGACATCACCTTTTTTTTCTTTCTTTTTTTTTTTTTTTTTAGAAATGATGACGATGAATACATAAAATCAATAAAAGGATGAAACGTCCAAGGGGTTGAATACTTTTTCTAGTAATAGTATATCCCTGAGGTAAATTCCATGTGGTCTCCACCATGTTGGACATGCCTGGAAGACCTCCAAAGGGAGCCAACAAGGAGGTATCATCGTCAGATCCCTGACTCACCCCTACTGGCTGCCTGCCCCGCAAAAGAGCAGAGCTCTAGTCTGACCTCCATCCTGATGTTCAAAGTCCGTACTCTATCTGTAAGGCTAAGCCCAGCCACCCTTTGGAGGAAACTCACTTTAACTGCCTGTATCTGTATCTGTATTCTATATTTTATTCCACAGTCACACCAAACAGTCACGGCTATGGGGGTTAGAACAAAGATCAACTGGTAAATCGAAAGCTTTGCTTTTCAGCTCAGATTTCTTCATCATAATGGCTCTGCACAATGCCACACTACTTTGCCTGCCAATGTCACGTTCCATCTTACCCTCACTCATAAACAAGACCCCCAAGATACTTGAAGTCCTTCACTCGGGGCAAAGACTCACTCCCTGTCTTGGGGGGACAGTCCTCCGTTTTCAGGCAGAGAAAATGCAAAACAAAGTAAAATATCTTGCCTTTTTATTTTGCTTTCAGAACACATCAGTGACTGTAAGAAATGTAAGAGTCGTTTCTATCTCCTTTCTTCTCCATTTTTCCTGAGCATGAATTAAATATGGTAAACAAAGAAATTTTCAAAAATAACACCAATATGGAAGGATACAGGGAGACAGAAATGACAGCAGGAAAGGCTGTGACATTAAATGTCCTTGATCTGGTGATGATGTTGGAAGGGGCAGAATGATTTCTAATGCTGGACAACAGAAATGCAAATTTAAGTTTTAAATTGTTGCCACTTTGGATGAAAACATCCCATGTTAGGGCTAGATGTGTGCAGTCTAATCTCCGCATCATTCACAGCATGCTGTCATTTAAGGAGTTTATAGGAGGGTAACCACATCTTCCTGAAAACACTGCAGCCTTCTAATTCTACCCCAATTTTCTGTAATCATAATACTGCAACCAGGAGAGGAAATAACACACACAGTAGTTTATATAGACACATGTGGGCTTGAGAATGGCATGCCACGTGCAGGATTTTTGAGTGGAATAGATGCACAAAAAGGACATTGATATCTGAAGTCTTCACTCACACGCTGCTTACCTGGTGAAGTTGGTCTGACTCTGAGCGGCGGTCCATCCCAATGTCAGAATGACTAAAAGACACCCAGTCCACACCCTGTCCTCCATCCTGCTGTACAGATTAGAGTAAGACGGGAGAAGAGGAAGGAGGGAGAGTCAGACTCAGAAGGGGAGGGGAGAGATGTGAGGTTCGAGAGGGGAGGAGAAGGGAGTGTTATGAAGAAGAAAGAAAAAGGTGAATAAATTTGATTCTGAGAGGACAGAAGGTTGTTTGATACCTGAGGAAATGACATAATTACACTGTAAACTCAAGCACAGCCAAGAGCAATGATACAGTTCAGAGTACAGCGTGTTTATGTGTTGTTGTTCGGCCGGTAATGGAATATATGGAAAATGTATGTTTCTGAAGGTGTGTGCTAATAGACAGAGCACCACTGTCACTAATACAAGCCAGGTTTTTGTTTCTCTCATTAGCAACTCAGCAGCCATGTTTGGAAAAGTGGAGCTTTGGTTCACATCTCAACAAGCATGAATGTATTAGTATATGACAGTGGGGAACCGTCAGGGTCCTCTAGGCCTTCTGAGAGGGCTTTTTTCATTTTAAATGTCATAATTTAAATACTGTTTTAACAATCTGCATATAAACAATACGATTCCAAGAAAATAAACCCCAACAAACACACCTTTTCTGTTTGTATTTGCATGTAAAGGGTTAAGAGGAGAACAGTCATTCATCCAATCAGAATCGTCTGTTGTTGCTGCTGCTTGACATTCAGCTCTTTGATTGGTGTGACCCCTTTAAAATTTCAGAGGGCCTGGGTATTGTTTCTCCTCCTCCTCAATCATACAGCATTAGTTCAGGCCATGGCCTTAAGTACTGAAATATAATGGCGATCAGCTGATCTCACTCAAGCCCTCATCAGCTGACAGCCAGCTGATTCGCTCTAAGCACACTATTAGCGAATCGCACTCATGCTGCCATATTTACACTGCTCTAGCCTAGCTATGCTTTGCTGCTCCCTCTTGAAGCTGCTTTTTGCAACCCTCCTCCACCCCAGCTCCTCCTTTATGCTATATCTGTCTTAATCACTGCTCTGGGTTTATAGCTTCTTCTCTCCTCATAGGCTTGTGGAAGGGCAGGGGGGTCCCAGAATGGCCACACTACCAATTTAAATAAAAGCAATAAGAGTAAACTGCTAATAAGTAGAAAAAATTATAAACAATAATCATGTGTCTTTCGTGACAAATTGGTCCTGACTGAAGTCTGTTTTTCATTCGCCAAAGGGGGGTCTGGCAGAAAAAGTTTGGGAACCACTGTCCAACGGGGTGAATACTTTTTACAGGCACTGTATTCAAGTGTATTTAACAAAACTGACTCTACTTATGAACGCTAGATTTCCTCTGTAAGTGAGGGTTATTATGAGGATTAAATTCCTTTACACTAAATTACATCTCAATAAAATAAGTAGCTGGTTAAAGAGTTCAGTTAAATGCTGGAAAGTATGAAAAATACAGAGATTGGATTTATAAAGTGGATTCCACTGCCATATATAATAGTTTCTGGCAGGACAAAAGCCCTGTCGTTACTGTAAGGAAGTTTAACTAAACAGTTGTAGCTCAAAACAAGTGAAACTAGCTTATTAGCATGAGCTGCCTTAGAAAATGACAAACATGGCACACAAGAATGACAGCTGCAATTGTTTTAATCATAAAGTTCAGTGAAGTTAACCTTCCAGCTTTGTGTGTTGAGGGCATGTCTTTGTCTTTTTTAGGCTGCGGTGACCACTCTGGGTAGAAACCACAGCTGGATAGAGCAGACTGTGGTCCTGCCCCAATCTGCTTTCTTCTTCCAGTTCATTCTGGACACATTTGTGTATCCACGCCAACTGTTGCAAAACACCCACTGACAAAAATAGGCTGCAAAAAAGATGTAATCTAGCAGCAGGACTGGAGGGAAGAAAAAACAAACTTCACATTTGAAGGATTTTAAAGTCATTTTATTGTCTTTTTTTGTACAAAGAATTTCACAAAAATATTAAGAAACTGTTGCAAACACCACTGACGCCAATAAGCATAGGATATCACATAACCAGAACAGTGCCACAGAGAGCAAGAGAAAGGGGACAGAGAGGAAAGAAAGATAGTAAACACTCTCCAAACTCTCCAGACATCTTAGAGAGTCCAGTCCTCCTCTTTCGAGTACACCTCCCACCATGAGCAAAGCACTGGCAACACAATGGCTCTCTCAGCCTCTTGGGGTGGAAATACTGCTTGTGATTTATTCCCACACAAATGCACGGAGTAATGCCCGGCCGAGGAGTAACCTTTAAACGTCCAGGTTGGTCTCCAGGCGATTGCCACGTTGCCCCAAAATCGACTGCACATTGCTCAAGAAGAGCACTAGATTGCTGTGTCACAAGAAAAAAACATCTCTGTTTCAGAGAATGTGAAGTGATTGTTTTTTTCTGCTGCGATTTAAAACCATCAAGATTCCTATCTTCAATTTTCACATTTTACCGTATAGCGCTTCTATCTTTTCTCTATTTGCAGTGGATGAAAGTATAAAAATATACACACTGTTAACAAAATAAACCTGGTTCTTATTGTACATTTTGACTAGTGAGTGAAAGGTGCTTTTTCTGTAGTTTGAGCTAACTTTTGTACATAAAAAATGAACTTGACTTTGTGGGAGAAAAAAGGATCCGGTGGGAAACATTCAACAAGAAGAAAAGTCACAGGTAAACTCCCTTCTTTCCTCATGAACAGGAGGGATGAGGACATATAGGAGGACACTGTGGTGAAGAACATCCATCTTTTAGTAAAGGCGCCTTATATGTAACACATTCCTCTTCGTCCTCTCTGATTATAATACAACTTAAATAAATATGTCAGGAGCTACAGGGACAGCTGAGGGACACAAAAGGGACTCTCTGAAACTGTGTGCGTGTCCTGTGGCTTCCAAGGCGTTTAGTAGACGTCATTTAAAAACGTGCCTGGTGTGCTGTTATTAAACTTCACAGAAAGTGTACGTGGCCAAGTGTCTAACCTGGCCTGTCAATCAATTAATGGAAGTTTCTCAATAAATATGCACCTAGAAATTCCTCTTTTATCACCTTACAACCTGTGTAAAGATTTCTCAAGCACAAAACGCTCCTTTACGGTGCATATTTTACACCTTGCACCATTTTGTAATGCTAACTGGATTACAATAAGGTCCAAGAAGGTGCAAACTTAACATCTGGCACCTTGTGTAGTGCTGCTTTGGGTGCAGAAAGGTCCTAGAAGGTGCACTTTTAACACCTTGCTCTGTGTTGTGATATTTTCTGGGCACAGAAAGGTCCCTGCATCTCAGCACTGAAAGATCCTGACAGAAGTGCTCATTATCTTTGGCCAGTGAATCAGTGAGTCATGTCGGACTCAGGCTGTTGAGCTTTTTCTGCCACTGTGTCCGAGCTCGCACTCTGCTCCTCTGTTGGCATCTCCTGGTTGCTGTCTAGTGTTTTTGTGTCTTTCAGTTCCGCCCCTTCTTCCACTTCTTCTTCATCCTCGTCCTCTGGATGCGCTCCATCCATCGCCGTCTCTGAGAGGTTTTTCTTGCCATCTCTGGCGCCCTCTTCCTGAGCTTTAAGCATGCTGCACAGCTCCATCTCGTGGATCTCTACGTCAAAAGGAGCGACAGGAGGCACAGAGGGGGGAGACTTGCAGCCCGTACAGCCCTGAGATAGAAAGAGACAGATATAGATGACTTTCTTAGAAATTCTTTGTGTTGCCTTATAAATTTATCTAAATAAGATACTCACAGAGATGTTGATGGCCCGGGGCAGGCGTCCGGTGCGGATCCAAGGGTGCACCTGGCTTAGCTCCCTCTTCTGCTCCTCAGTGAAGCGTGGCTGATGTTTCTGCATGCTCCTTAGGGCCTCACGGTCCTCTCGCAGGACAGTCTCCATGTCCCTGTAAGACGACAAGAGAGGGAAAAAATACTTAGAACCTGTTGATGATTTTTTTAAATTATCTAACTTAACTAACATGTTTTTTTGATACATAGCCTAGCAGTTTCACCTTATTCTGGGCTAATTTTTAACTATATTTGGACATTTTGTCATGGTTATCTGTTGACCAATTACATCACACGCTCTTCAGTTACCACAAATTTATGGATTATTGTCATAAGCAACCACTTAATATCTTAATAATTTCAGAGGAAATTAAAAAAGGATGTATGATATAATTTAACAATGACAATTTATACCCAAATGACAGAAAACAAAAAAACAAACAAACAAACAAAAAAAATTCTCATTTGGTTTCTTAATTCTCAATGAAGTCTGTGTCATATGGTCACTCTGTGTTTTACCTGACAGGCAGCTGATAGGTCATCATGACTTTGTCGTCAGTGTTGGCCAGCAGCAGCCAGATGGGATCCTGCAGGACACACTTGATAAACTGTTCCTCGCCACCGTCTCCTCCAGCGCTGCTGCTGCCCCCTGCTGGCTGTTTCCTGGAGTGATCATTCTCTGATGAGTCGATGCTGCCGAAGTATTTGCTGGTGTGGCTGCCCTGACTGCTGCCTGGAAGTTAAAGGAAGTTAAAGCTGGATGAGACTTGTGTACAGAGCATTGAAGGCAGACACATACTTAACTTTAATCAAATATTAAGAGCCACGCTAGGGCAAAAAGTGCTTATTAATTTTAAACCTGAGTGTAGTTTTTAAAGAGAGGATGTAAAAGAAGTAGTTCTAGTACTGTTGATTGAGGTGAGTTTATTAGAAAAGACATGGAAAGAAGAAGCCAGATGACATCAGTTACTAAAATGCAGTGAATCTATTTTTCTCTTTTTCTCCAAATGTAGACATGTGCTGTGTTTCTTAGTATAAAATATCTATAATCATTCTAATCATTCACTCTAATCATTTTAACATAGGTATGCAGGGTTTCATTAAATAGTTGATTTTAAGCTGCTTAAGTTTTTATTTAATATTATCACTCATGACCTGAATGAGGAAAAAGCGCCTAAAGCCTAATTTTTAGAGCACTTTCTCACCAGCGTTACTTGTTGCTATGTTAAAAACAAGTGAAACCCGCTTCCTCGGAACCTGTATCAGTTTAAAATAGCTGTGTGCTTCATGTATGTATTTTAAGAAAATATCACACAGAAAACATGGAGACAATGGAAAGGATTCTTGTCCTGACAGAACGTTCATCTGAGCAGTGTATATCTCAGAAGTGCTGTAATTTGCCGTTACAACGAATTTCCAGTTGTAGATTCTTTTTTGAAACTCAACTTTATTTATCAACAAAGTCTGGAAGTTTCAGTCATGAAATAACCACATTACAAACATTACAGACTAAACAACACTTAATAAATTAAACAGAGAAAAAGGTCAGCGGTCTAATCTGGTATTAAATTATTTAGAGACCTGTTTAGAAGCAGTTACACAAACGGTGGCTCACTGAAGCTTCATTAGTTTTGGCAAAGGCTAACATAGCCACACTAGCTACATAATTAACGTTACTACCTACACCAATGTAGCTAAATTAGCTTTGGCGAACTTAGCTACGTAGCTTACATAGAGACTTTGTGATCTTAGATTCAGCTTTGTCAGCTATGTAGCTACATTAGCTATGTTATCTATAGCCAAGTTAGCTTTAGCAAATTTAGCTATGCAGAAAACACAGTTGAGTAGTTTACATTGCTGCTTTGTGAGACTAACTTTAGCTCCGTTAGCTACGTAGGTCTGTTAGCTTCATAGCTTCTTTAGCTATGCAGCTAGCAAGCAGTTAGCTTACCCAGCTAACGGAGCTCTGAACACTTTGCTGGCTGTGTTGGAATACTTTCATGGAGGACGAGCTTTTTCCTGTGAGCAGACTGTTTACTTGACTTTATTTAAAGTTTGTTTTCAGGTTTTACACTTCAGGCTTTTAACTTTTAGTATCCTTACCTTTATCCTTACTCTAAAAGGAAGTTTAATCTGATTTTATTTTGAAAGTTTTAATGTGTATTTCTGTTCTGCGATATACAGTTGTGATTTCAATCTTGTAAAATGAGTGCTCACTTGTGCCACTGGTGCCAGAGGAGCTGCAGCCGTTGGAGCCATTGGAGCCAGAACCAGAACCAGAGGACCTGGTGCCAGAGGACCCTGAACCAGAGGCGGCCGAGCCAGTTCCAGAGCGGGAGTCTTCGTGCAGCAGCATGTCGAGCAGGTCGCTGGAGGTGGACATAGCGTCTTGGTTGGACTCATTAGTTTCACCCTATTGAGGTGGAAAAAAGAACAACATTCATGAGTGAAAATGTTTTATTAAAGCGTGACGTCCTTTCCTGAGTGTCTGAGTACTTACGTTCTCATTCTCCTTCGAGGTGTCATCAGAGCTCCCCTGATTGGCTGAGCTTGGGAGCGGCTGAGTTGCCCCGCCCTGTGCAGAAGGTGTGGCTTGCTGTGATGCAGCGAGAGCTGTGGCGACCTCTAACCGGTTGCTTGGCGATTCCTCCAGCTGCAAGAGGTTCAGTGGTGAGGAGCACCGGGACTGGAAGAGAGGGGATTCAGCACCCTCCCGGTCGGCTGGAGTCTGACTGTAGGACTGGGGAGTGCTGCTGCGGGAGGGGGCGCAGGTGTTAGGGATGGGGACAGAGTTGGAAATGGGGGCAGGGGTGTTGACGGGGAACGAGAAGTTTGGGTTGTAAAACTGTCCGGGTGTAGTGCCTGTCTGAGAGAGGGGGGCTCCCATCTGGGGGAACATGTAGTTCGGCAGCACCAAGGCCATCATGGGGGGGACCATCTGGTTCGGGGGGAAGCGTGAGGGATCCGGGACGGGCTGGGGGTAGGGCTGTGTGAGTGGGGGGTACATAGGGTAGAGGGGAAGCATTCCTGGAGCAAAGGGGGCAGAGGGAATGCTGGCCTGGGAGCCCACAGAAGGCCAGGAGGAGGAGTTTGTTGGGGGTCCCAGAGGTATGTTGAGGGGGAGGGGGGCTGTGCTGGTTCTGTTGTCCCGCCGGCTCCCACTCCGGCTTAGAGAGCTGTGCTGGTCCGAAGACTCCTGATGCTTGATCCTTTTACCCCCGCGACCACGTCTGTGACCTGTGCTGCTTCCTGCAGCTGGATAATCCCGGGAACAGCGCACTCCTAGGAACAAATGGAGGACTTTTAGTTTAGCCATTTTATCAGTTTAATCATATAATATGTACAACACTCCAAACCATCAGTTTGGAGTCTGACAGGCTGGTATATGCTTCTGTCTAAGACAAAGGTTTGAAAGATATCAAAAAAAAAAAAAAAAAGTTTATTTCCAATCTCAGACAGAAATACTACAATACCCACAGTCCTTGAGTGTCACAGCAATGTCTCTAAAATAGTAATGATTTCATATGTTAAAGCTGTTTTATACACGTACTTCCTTTCTCACTAGTGCTGTCAAATGATTACAAGTTTTTAAACATCTATTTTTGGGCTTTATATGCCTTTATTTAGAGATGAGGACAGTGAACAGAGTCAGAAACAAAGATGAGAGATCAGAGAAGAGACATGTGGAAAAGGAGCTGCAGGCCAGACTTCAACCTGGGCCTCCCACGCGCATGATTTAAATTCCTAATCAGGATTAATCTCCACTTTTTACACATTTTGAAATGATAAAATTTTGCATTTAAAATAGTTTTTTTTTGTTTAATTTAGGTTTTTCATACTGTCTTAAACTAAGGGTAATTGATTTCCTGTTTGGATACAGAATTGCTTTAATTGTAGAGGAAAAATTAAAAAACTTCAGGTTATTTAAAGACTATGACATGAATGTAACTACTAACAGACTGAAAAAGATGCACACTTTTCGTTAACATAATTATAAAACACATTTGTGTGTAAGAAGCACGTTTGTACCTCGTGACAGAGGGTTGGCAGCTGGAGTGTGGCATCGCAGACCCGAAGATGTCGTCTGATCAAACACCCGCAGCCTGCTGAGGTCCTTGAAGCGGTCGAGGAACGCCTGTTCCTCCTGCTGCGTGTGGGCGGACAGAACCTCCTTCGTCAGACCCATCCTGCCTCCACCACCGCTCCCCCCACTGCCACCACTGCCTCCTACAGTTCCACTCCTCCGGCTGTCCCTCTCTGGCTGACTGGTCTGAGGGAGAGACGGTGTGATAGAGGGAGGGGGAGGAGGAGGAGGAGGGGTAATGGCAGTACTGACGGGAGGCGTGGGGCCGCTGGTGGGCCGAGGCAGTGTAGTTGTTGAAGGAGCGAGCTGTGTTGTGGGAGTCGTGGGAGCTTCCTCCATGACGATGTCTGAGGCAGAAGAAGAAGAATGGAGGAGTTTCAGAGCATTGAAGTGCAACTGAAAGACTTCTGTTCTTTTTTAGAGGAATGAAAGGTTAAATTTACACTCATTAAGTTTGCTGCTACAGCCTTGTTTAATCAAGTATAATCACTGGTTTACAGCTGCTAATTTAGCACGTTTTATGGAGGAATAAAAATTTCTGTTTAGGTTTTCAGACTCTGAGACTCTTCTGTGTGGAAGCCCATTTTCCCCCTTTCACCCACCTTATAAGAAAAGAAAAACAGACAGAAAGTATGCAAGAAAGGCAATTATTATCGAAAATCTTAAGTGGAATTTACAGGAAAGTAAGTAAAAATTATTAAATTAAAATTCAAAATTATGAGATTATGAGATTCTTTGTATCAAATTTTCTCCACTTGTGACCTTTTACCTCATAATTTTGACTTCTCATCTCATAATTGACTTTAATTTCAGCTTTTTTATCTCCGAATTCTGACTTTTTTCCTCAATTTCAACTTTTTATCTCTTTATTTCAACAGTTCATCTCCTAATTTGACTTTTTATCTCTTTATTTCAATTTTTCATCTTCTAATTTTGACTTTTTATCTCTTTATTTCAACTGCTCATCTCCTGATTTTGACTTTTTAATCTCTATTTCAACATTTCATCTTATCATTTTGACTTTTTGTTCATCTTTAACTTTCATCTCATCATTTTGACTTTTAATCTCTTTATTTCAACTTTTCATCTCCTTCTCTTTATTTTTAACTTTTAATTTCCTAACTTTGACTTTTATCGATGTTTCAACTTTTCATCTCAACATTTTGACTTTTTCTTTTTTTCTAACTTTCATCTCATCATTTTGACTCATCATAATTTTGACTTTTAAACTCTTTATTTCCACTTTTTTATCTCATAATTATGTCTCACTATATCATACGTTCAGTTTCTATCTAATAATGTCAACTTTTATTGCATAATTTCAATATTTAATTTCATAATGCCAACCTTTATCTCATCATTACAATTCAATATCTTATAATTTTGATTTTCTATCTCACAATGCCAACTTCTATTTCATACTTTTGGTGTGCGATTTAAAAAATTCTAATTACCTAACTTTAGTTTTTTCCTTTTTTTAGGCGGTGGAAATAGGTGTCCATACTTCTGTACTTGTGCTACTGTTACACCAAATTTTCAAACTCAACATGATCCAGTCAGAGCAAAATTCTCTAGACAGCAGAAGTTTAAAAAAGCAAGCAGAAAGGGAAAAAATAAAAGTTAAAAAGGTTACCTTCACTCTGAAGTTTTATCATGCTGCTACACGTTTCTGCAAGATAACTCTTAAGACTTCTGAAGCTGTGAACGCCATTCTGATCAGTTTTTTTGCAACAAAAATAAGGTATCAAAATAATTTTGGTCAACAAAAAGACAAAAAAAGGGTTCTGGAGTTAAAAGATCTGGAAAGTCTTTGCTAAATCTTCAATTTCCTCAAAAATTCAAATTAAATTATTGAGGAAATCATGCTATAACAGGGTAAGAGAGCGTGAGTGTGGAGGGTTCCCACCTGACTCAGGAGGCTTCTTGTCTCCCACGTGCACGATGGTGCTGCTGAAGCTACACTGCGATGGGTCTGAGGCTACACTTTCCGCCTTTGTGGCCATGGTTAGAGGGGGTAGCGGAGGCGGCTCACCTACAAGGCTGACTAAAGCACCAGATAGGACACGAGTGTGACAGATTCAGTAAAGACTGTGTAACCAGCTGTACACAAACATACAGATACAAGCCTGCTTTAATGTGGAAAATCTGTCCAGAAAATTCTATATGAAATGACAAGAAAGACATTTCTATAAGTACTTTGATGGTAAATAACAAGTGTTCAGCTAAACTTTTCCTTAGTCTCCCACATTATCATCAGCATGGAATAAAAAGTACCTTTGTTGCTGCTGTTCGCCTCCTGTTGCTTGTCGTCATCAGACGTGGAGGAGGCGGTGCACGAGGACGAGCCACATTTCCTTTTAACTGTGTTAGGAATGTTACAGCTGTCCAAGTACCTGCGCAGAGTCACATGGTTTTGCAAAGTTAGACGTACTATGATGACCTGGCTCAGGACACATACAGTAAGTGTGGGACTTTATTTTCAGCATTTTGGTGAATCAATTTTTGACTTTTCTTTACCCTTTTCCTTTAGCCCACTTTGTGTCTTTTGTTTCCAATTGTGCTATACATCATAATCTCCTTATTATATTGTAATTTACCACTTGTAATTATGGAGGTAATAACTGAAGCAAGCATGAAACAGCACCTGGTAAAATATCCACATTAACCTGAAAACTTAAACCCTGATTGAAAACACTGAAATGCAGAGACACGGGGTCTTCATCTGCTTGAGCACACACCTTATGATGCTGTCCAGACAGTTGATCTGCTGGTACGAATAGCCGGCAGGAGGATCCTTCTGCACCAGCGCTGCAGGGACCAGAGCTTTGGGAGCTTTGGTTAGATCGGGGATCACACTTCTGACAGGGTTGCTGGCCACGGCTCGGCTGCCTGCTGTGCCTGGATGAAAAATAAAGAGAGGATCCGGAAATGGAAGTTTTGTCGTCAAACTTTTTTTGATACGCACAACACTTTTGTGTTAGTTGGCCCTTTATATACCTGCACTAGTGTTTTTTCTTGGTGGTGGCCGGTTACGAGACTCGATAAACACCTGCTGTCCGTTCGTCTTCACCATGTGAACATCTTTGCAGATCTGCTGGAACGTCATCTAAAGACAAACAGCATATGACTTAACAAACGAAACACATTAAAGAGGCTAAAATCTATGAAAATTTTGTCATCTTTAAACAATTTTCATTTTTCTCTTCACTTTTCTGACATTATCTGCTTTTTATTATGATGACCACTATTTTGGCCAGTTAGTTCTGTTCATGTTTTGAGGAGTACTTGAAGTGCTTACTCTGGTAAGGGTGCCTTGTTTTCAGTCAAAATATTGGCACTAGATACAGTATTTAGTGATTCTACCACAGGAATAAAAACACCTGTTTTTCCCAATCCTAAGCAGCCAACTAAAACGTAGCCAGATTTAAATCCACTGGTTAGTTAGACTCACTGGTTTGTGCAAAGCGACAGCAGCTGCAGCCTCGTCCATAGCGGGCCCATTGCTGTCACTGGATGAGGCAGCGGAGGCACTGAGGTGCTGCTGGTGGGAGCGTCGGGAGCCTCTCGAGCCGCTGGAGCCCAGAGAGCTGTAGCCCTGAGAGCCCCCGCTGTGCACCGGCTGCACCAGGATCCGGTGGATCTGCTCGCTCAGCTGGACGACGTCGGGCGTGGTGACCCGGCTCTCGCAGCCCTGTGGCATCGTGAAGACGTCCTCATTCAAAGGGCTCCTGAATGAGATGGGAGAAGATGTTAAAGTACATATCGGACAAGAAGACTCAGATTAGACCTTCAATCCAACAAATGCTCTTTTTATATTTAACAAAATGTACACCATGTGTTTCTATCTTTACTCAAACATAAGGCTGTAAACTTTACATTTCCTTTCAGCTCAAAGCTCAGAAATTTACTGACAATTAAATCAACACTCTTACGTTCTGACTTTGTGACGTCCTACGATAAACGCCACTTTGCGGCTCCAAGGGTTCACAAATGAAGACCAGCTGGTGTCGATGGTCAGATATTCCCCGCTGCGGGCGCACATCCTCAGGGGTGAATATTCAAATGGCTGCCCTGCAAACTGAAAGACTAAAAAGACAACAATGTGCAACTGTGAGCAGTCTAAGCATGATTCAGATGGAAGAAAATGGAGATTAAGAAAAAAAAAGATTTTTATATTTTCAATAATTGGGAGCAGCAGTTACACATTTTAACTGAGTTAAATAGACTAACTCTTTTCGTGTATGGCCACCATCATGGGCCGGTCCTCAGGATGGATGTAGAGCAGGGTGGGAGTTCCAACTAAATCCTGAGGCAGGTATCCTAACAAAGGCACTGCCCTGAAAAACACAACGTATGAACACACAGTTAGACCAAAAAACACTGTTCTAGAGTAGTATACATGGAGCATCAAACTCACATGAAACCACACACTCTGTTACTCTATTTTCCCACAGTGTAAAGTAATTTCTGGTTGTTTTATCAAGATGTTTATTTCTGTACATCATATTCATAGAAATAGACTTTATTTACCATATTCATGTCGGTAATAAACACATACATTTCATGTTGCAGTCTAATCTAACACAGTTTGCAACCCATTATCCCATTATCATGAGAAAAACCAACTGATAACTTGACAAAATAAGTAAATAAAGTCCAGATCCCCCAAAAACCCTGAAATTAACAGGAAAAACCACCTTTGTTATCAGAGATTACTAGGAGAATCCATTAGATTCTTGAAAAACAGCCAGGATAAAGTCATTACCAAGAAAAGAGTGAAAAGTTGTTTTTTTTTTAAGACAGTGATCATAAACTGGAGGCCTGAGGGCCACATCAGGCCCCCTAGGACTTCCCATCCGGCCCCCTGAGGATTAATAAATTCAGAAAATGTAAAAGGGCAAAAATAAGCCATGCTTTTTTTTAAGCCTTTCTTCTTCATGTTTAAATAAAACCTTCAACCTGGCGACTTTTCAAACAAGAAGCACACGAGCACTTCTGTAATTTAGTATAGTAAACATAAACTTATTATTGTTATCTTGATTAAAGCTGCAGTTTTTCACATCAGTTTTCTACATTAGAGTACACTTTCCCCATCGGAGAATCTTCACAGCAGACCCGTTTCCTGCATGTGTTTTCGGCCAATGAAGACACAGCATATTAGCATCAAACAGAGATAGACTACATGAGCGCTCCAGAAATATGCAGCTTAAATACCTTTAATATCTCTATCGCCCCCTTGTGGCTGACTGATCTAGGGGCTGATCTCCCTGTTAAAGACTTAAAGTTCCATTAATTTTTGAAGAAGATAATATTTTTGCAATGATGTGTTAATTTGATGAAAATATAGATTTTATTTCAGTTTATCTCAATGTCTGGCCCCCAGAGTGTTGGTCAAGAAAAAGCTGACCCTTGTGAAAATGAAGTTGAGGACCCCTGCTCTAAGGAATGAACTGAGTAAAACATGGTGTTTTGCTTGCAAAGACTTAAATTAGTCAGCCAATCAAAAGCTTCTAATCCTTTTGTCTTTCCCTACAAGTTCATTGACAAACAAAGTATATTATAAACACAGACTTACTGAAGTCTGACACTTTCATGTGTAATTTTATCATCCAAAAAAAAAAAAAAACATTTTCCCAGAAGGCAACACAGCAGTAAAACATCATATAAACACTCAGCTCACTGACCTCTCGTCGACCTCCTGGAAGAGGCAGCTGGGAGTGTGACTGGTGGTGAAGATCCGTTTGTCTGGAGGGATACGAGGAGCTGAGAGGAACCAAAAATACGAAGTATGTTAAGAGGACAGGGTGAGAAATAAACTCAAACAGAGTTTATACACAGATGATTTCATATTTCGATGCAAACTTGAGCTATGTTCAGAGTAAAAAAGCCTCTTTGTATTCTCTATAAAGATTAATTAAAGAGAGTGTTTGACTTCTTCAAAGTTACACACTGTCAAGTTCATTGGCTACAATGAAACTAAATTCTTGTGTTGAAATGATGATTATCTTAGAACTCAAAGCTTGGAAAGCTGAGGAAGAAGAACTCTTCTTGGTTGAACATTTATCAAAAACCTGCTGTATCTGTGTTGTCAGGGTTATTCTGACATAACTTTATCAATGCACAGCCTCATCACAGACATGGAGAGAGAAATGACATGGTTACAGTTTACTTTAAGACAAAGCGGAGCCTGGTGTTTGACCAGGAGTCAAACTGTGGATAAAGAAGAGGGAGACAAAAATATTTTTCTCCTCTCTTTGTTTCCCACTTCTTAATCCACAGTTTGATTCCTGGTCTTTATTAGAAGAAATATATAACTTGGTAAAATACAAACTTATTACAAGGTATGAACCGCCTTAGCATGCGAAATAACTGGATAATTACACTTATTACTATAAAATTTCTAGGTAATTATACAACATAGAAGTACAACAGACCCAAATGAAAAACAAAAAGACTCAACTTCCTCCTTTCATGTCCTTTATCATAACTTTAATCACTATAATCCCTATAATCCAGCAAATTGAATATACTCATCTCTCTGAACAACTCATATAAATTTCCATATATCAGGCATTGCTATTGATTCAACCTACTGAAAAAATAAATAAATACTCTGTCATCAGCATAGACAATTCATACACAAACATCAGGGAGTACCAGAGTGCTATACTAGTAAGACACAGACTACTTATTTGTTAAATATATAATTTTACACATTCAGCACTTGTATTATTTTTCCCCATATGTTCTCAAATTGAGTCACTTTGTTTTTTTCAATGGCAATAAGCTTTTCCATATTCAAATAATAAGACAATTCATTTTTCCAGTGATTAAGGGATGGAGGATATGTACATTTCCATTTTTTAAAAATAAGTCTCTTTAATATCAACGAGGAAAGAAGAATGATCCATTTTTGTGGAAACTGCACACTATTCTTTGAAACATCTTGTAAGATACAAAGTGATGGGTGGAAATTAAGCTTCGTACCGAGAGCCTCTGATAGCCAGTTCTCTATTTCCAACTATATTGTCTGAATTTTACCACATTGCCAGAACGCATGAAACAAAGACTCTGCACACTTTAAGCAGTTCTTTGAAACCTTCCTATCATTCTTATGCATTTTATCTCTGGTACAATAAATTCTATACATTATTTTATATTGAATCAAATGTAGATTTTCATTGACTGTAAAATCATTTGTTATGTTCCACCATTGTTCCCACTTGGAATTTATATCCTCCCTGCCTAAATCCTGGTTCCATAAACAAATTCTGGATTTCAACAAAGCGTCAACCAAATAAGATTTCTGCAAGATTTTATAGGCTTTACTTGTCAGTTTGTTACATGTTTCAGACTTGAGTATAACTTCCTCTAACTCACTCTGTTGTCCAAAAGATTCAAGGTCATAACTTTGAAATAAACTCCTCAGCTGCATGTACCTGAAGAATTCCCCACTGGACAGACCATATTTGCTTTTAAAGTCAGTCCAGGAAATTAATTTGTTACCATTCATTAAATCCTCCACCGTTTCTATACCTCTCTCCCTCCATGTAGACCAACTTAACACTTTATTCTGAAGAGTTATCCAAGGATTATTCCACAATGAAGTATGCTTTGGCAGTGTTATAGATTCCCTTAAAAGACTCTTCATTTTTTCCATGTAGCTGATAAATTTCTAACCATAAAATTAACAGAGGTATTTTTTTCAGTTTTATAAAAACACATAAAAAAACAGATCTGTTTTTTGTTTTTGTGTGTTTTGTTTTTTGTTTCTTTTCTTGTTTGGGTTTTTATATGATAATTGTATATTTCTCTTATCGTCTGTGTAATTTTTGTTGCTTGGAAAATGAAAATAAAATATATATATATAAAATTTCTAGGTAATTAGGGCCCACTGAAATAAAATGTTACCTTTATTATAAGTGTCAGAGAACTAATTATCAATACTATATTTTAATTCTTACAAACTGCCATGTGCTCTGATTTAGGGGTTGATATGTTGCATTTCTTCTTATTTAACTAGGTGAATGCATATCTGTTTATAAAATTGTGAGACAAATACCCTCATATCCAGAGTGGACCCTCTCTGCGATGAGCAAGCAGCACGGCTGAGCCTCTGCAGCGTCTGAATCTCTGATGGTCAGCTGGTATGGCGTGAGGCGGAAAGGGTAGTAACGAATCTCGCCGCCGTGTGATCTGTCCGCACTGATCCGACAGAACATGGACTTCTCCTGAGTGCAGTCCACTGGAGATGAAGCTGAAGGAGCAGAGATGGAAAGATTGAAAAAAGGACAACCATTGTTCTCTATATAATCTCACACCGTACAACCACATCAACCTTTTATGCCTTTTCACCACATTTTTCTTACCAGACCCGATGCAGGAGGCCCAGGGTGGCAGACGGCAGGGTGCCGTTCCACTGTAGAAAGTGCTGACGTCCTGTGGGGCTAAAAGCTCAGAAAACATGGTCCCCTGCAGACACTCAGGCTTGCAGCGCAGCAGGGACGAACCCTGAGGTGAAACGTACACAACCTTGCCTGACAAGAAAGACACGGCCATGGAGAAAGTGTCCTAAATGGAGAAAAAACAGAGGAGGAGAGGACTGTGTGAGAAGTGCTTGAAGCCAAAGTCTACCTGTTAAAGATAATGTGGATGGCGACTCAGTGAAGTTAAAGTACGTTCCTGAATAAAATAGTCCTAAAGAAACTGATCTAGACAGTCAAGTTATTACATTTGTCTTCACTAAGAATGAAGTTTACAGCATTTATGTTTTTAAATTCTTCCTTTCAAAAGCTTATCAAGTGGGTAAAACCACTACTACTAAGGGCTTTGTTTAATTTCAGAGGAATTGGTTAAAAAAAGCGAAACTTTACTGCATAATGCAACAGATAGAGCGCATTCTGCACCCAGTGAAGCACTCTTTCCCAAAGTCTGGTGGGTCACTTGATCAATCTGCTTTTAGAAAATGATGAAGTAATTAAATGTATAAGCTTACGGTGTTTTTGAGTGTGTATTCTGAGGTGATGTTGTCGAGCTCCTCAATGGTAAAAGCAGACAAGTCCAGACTGCAGCCATGACACTCCTCCACGCTCCACTGATGGTAGTACTCCTTGTTAGCTGGAATACATCCAAAACACATCAGTCAGAGGGTGAACTGAGGTAAAGATAGAATTACATTACACAGTGGATATCGCTTACTTCAGAGGGCTAAAGTTAGAAGAAAAGAAAAACAATAACACCCTCTCACCTCGCACTTGTTTAACACACTGCAGGGCGTATTTGAGTGCGTTCAGGGTGCTGGAGTGACCCTTGGCCTTGCGCTCATTCGGCAGACGCAGCTTCAGCTCCTTGATGGCCTTCATGAGCTCTTTCTGGGTTTGGACCCGCGCCGACTGGTCGCTGCTGCAGCCCGAAGTGGAAGGGGGGTCGTGCTCGGAGCTGGTGGACAGCAGACTGTAGGCCAGAGAGCCGCTGGGGGGCGAGAGGCTCTGGGAGTTGGTGCTGCAAGAGTGGAGGGGGAGGTAAAATGAGGAGATGGACATCACTTAATGCTCAAGTGATGGAGTGCCCAGAACAACAGACATATTAGTGTAATTGTCAGGGTGTGTTGATTTCTTAAAAATCTTTCTCATGTTGTTAGGACAAAAGAAGGTGGATAGACGCAAAGGCAGACAAATATTTTAGCAAAACATCTGCAGAGGAGAATCCTCACCCATTATTAATACAAAACCAGAGTAGTCCAAGTGCTAAAATGTCCTTGTCGTCAGGTGGATTTTGTCCCTGCACTCACCACGCTCTCAGTTGAAAATACTCCAACTTATAGGACATCGCCATGTCAGTCTAACTCTACCTCACAGGACAATCAAAATCATGAAAGGTCAGTTTCACTATCTCTAATACTCTTTTGACCTGGAGGGACTGTGCCAAGAATTTTGGCATGGCCACTGCCATCTCCCTCTACTCTACGGTCCATCCCAATTAGATGTAAAATTGCAATATTTTATGAAATATTATCTAAAGGAAGTGATTTATCATTTATTTCAGTAGAAGCAATTTGGGAAAAGGAGTTGAGGATGGGATTAGATGAAAACACTTTGCAAAATGATTTGAAAAGAAATACTTTCCAATAACAAGTAACAGAATTAAAGAAGCATACTTAATATTCATAAGTAGACTAGGGATGCCTGATATTATCAGCATGATATTGGCATTGGCAAATATTAACTCAAAAAATTAAATATTGTAATCAGCAGATAGGAACATTTCTGCTGATATACACAACTCACATTCTGCCTATAAAAATCCGCCTCTATCAGCTATAAATATTGGCCGTACAGAAAAATATGTTTCTGGTTTTTGAGCTGCACCAACAGACCTACATCAGCTGAAGTCTTCTTCTTTATTCATCATCATTCCTCACAATTTAAGTGTGTTTCAAGCCTCAAATGTGTCATTTGTTTATCCTAGAACTTTAAACTGTGTGTTTTAAGGACTAAAGTGTAGGTCTGAACTAAATAATTATATCAGCTGAAACTGATTTGTAAATATCAACATATTGGATACTGGCAAAAGTCTAGTATCGTACATCCCTGATATAGACTCTATACACCTCCATGTAGGATTCATAAAAAATCCAAAGATTTCCCACTGAATTGTCCAGGATGTAAGGAACATTTATGCTTCTTTTTTGGCATTGTGATTCATTTAAATGTTTTTGGAGCTTCTCTAACCTTCTTCTAGATTTCATAGATTTTTTACTGAATCCCAGTGTTTATTTACTAAATGACAAGCCAGTTTTTCTACATCAGAAAACTGTAGATTATATCTTGCCAAGAAATGTATGCTTTAATTATAGAAAAATTAATGCTAGTTCAGTTCTGTAGAGAGTAAACTGATCTTTGCTCTGCTCACTGCAATGACAAATCTTGGGAGATACTTGGGCAGAGTTCCCATCATGCCCTTGGGCAGAGTGTTTAGATGTGTTTGTGTTTGGATGTTGCCTGTTGTACAGTGGTCACTTCTGGGTTTCTTTCTTCATGTTTCTGGTTGGTTGTTGTTGTTTTTGATGTGAGACACACTTGCACCGTGTGTGAAGTCATCCACTGAGTTAGAGTTTCTGCCTGTCACTTTAGGTGTTTCTGAAAGACGTATAGTGCATCAGTATGCATCATCTTAATATGAGGTTGACGCTCTGCTTTGTTCTGACCAGAGGAGACCCACCATGCCACAGATTTTCTACAGCTCTGTCTTACTGTGAAATAGTCTAACTTTAAGTGTCATTGACTAAAATAAAATTTAAATTTAACTCCATATGAGTATAATTAACACTGTCAATTTTACTGTGTATTTTACTTTATTATAGAGGTGTGACTTTGCCTGAACAACCTGATTGGAGATCTATTCTCTTGTTGTTCTTGCGAATAAGAAAGGCTCTTATTTTACTGTACAACTCCTCAGTACTTAAAGTAAGCTTTATATAAAATACTTTTCATGGGTAGATTTATAGACCAGTACTTTTACTTCAGCTAATGTTAATCAGAGTATTTGTACTTTAACTTGAGCTCAATAATTGTGCGTTTTCTCCACCTCTGCCTAAAGGGCGGGAAGCTTTTCTTAAGGACTACCTGATTCTGAGGATGAAGCTTTTTTTCTTACATGCATCATTGAATAAAACTTCAGTCAGCACAAGACTGGGATTGAGTTTGAGGAAGAAAAGCATTAGCAACACAAAATCTATCTTTGGAAAAAGAAAAGATTAAAAAAAATGGCGCCCTCTCTCACCTCTTGTTGCTCTCTGTCGTTTCAAGCATCATCCCGGAGTCCTTCCCATTCGATGAGCTGTTGGAGCTTCTCGTTGACTGCCGCCCGCGTGACCCGTTCTCCCTCTCCATCCCCCCCTCACTCTCTCTTTCCCCAGAGTCGTTCCCGCTGGAGAGGCCGTCAGTGTCATCTGAGTTTGGCCCCCTTCGGTGTCCGGATGAGCTCCCAGATCCCGAACCTCCGCTGGGAGACGAGCCCCGTCCGGCGCCGGCTCCGCCTCCTTGCTCCTGAGTCTTGACATTGGCACCACTCTGACTACTGTCAGTTTTTGGAGAGTTTAACCCTTCTGACTCGGCATCCTGCTCATTGTCTTTCTCTTCAGCCCTCGTCCCTCGCCCACGAGTGCTGCTGCTGGGCGTTTTAGAGTTGTCATAACTCATAATAGAGTAGGATGAGGCTGGTACAGCTTGATTTAGGTGTCAGCCGGGGGGAAACAGAAGGAACTAGTTTAAGTGGGACTACTATGTATACCAGGATGAATCATAGTTGCTTGATGTTTTTCATGAGAAACTAAGGAGAGAAATTCATTCTTTCTTGTGCTTTAAAAAAGAGGAAAATGAAGGCTCTTGGCCTTAAGCGTTCACAAAGAGCAGTTGTAACAATCCTGCAAAAAAGACCAAACAGCAACTATCTTGAAAAATTGTCACTTAAAGATGGCTTTCTTCTGATGAAACAGCCTTGGCATAGGCACCTCCGACAGATGGGATGAAAGATGGTGAGAGAGTGACAAAAACAATCTCTTCGCTCTGTATCCGCTCTTCTCGCCTCTTTGGAGATGTGTTGCTCTGGGTGTTAAAGGCCACCTGTAAGGTAGAAATGGACAGAGAAAGGAGAAATAATATCAGCAGCAGGACTTAATATGCTCCCTATTCAACTCTGAGAAGCAAAAAAAGTGGTTATCAATAGTTTATCTCATTGGCCTTCGAGGAGGATTCAAACATGGCCATGAAATGTTTTCCTCCTGAATAGTTCCAGATGTTCTTTCACCCAGATTACTAACAGGAAACAATCACTTCATCCTACAGGAACAAACAATAATCTCTTATTCACATGCAATAGGTGCGTATGTAAACATCCGAATATAGACCAGGTGAACATGTGCTAGAGCCAAATTAACATGGGACATTAGTTGGTCGTCATGGCTTAGTCCACTTTTACCCAGATGACGGTCACTGTAAACAGAACAGCAGGAGGACAGGGAGAAAGCGCGCAAGAGGAAGCTTGTTTATAGATGAATAGTATCTCTGTGTTTATATCTGGCCTCCACCTACGCAAGCGAGAGTCTGCTACTATTTATTCCCCGTACGATGGAGACGCCCTATAATCCTTTAATCCCTACAGACGCAACTGGAGTCGTCAAATCCATTCAAATGTGTCCACCTGGCTGCCCCACAACCCCCTTTACCTGCCTGCCTCAGATGCGCCGTGATGCCTTTAAGTGGCAGAGTTTGTCCAGGACATTTTCAATTAGGGTTCCTGCGCTGCAGAGCTCAGACAAATGTAGGCTTTATGTGACGCAGTACGACTGGTCGAGAGTGCTCATTTGATCTGACAAGAGGATAATGGCAATAACAGAAATAACTAAAACAAACGTAACAACCCTGAGAGTTCAAAAAGTTCACTGTCAGGGTGACACTGCTGCAAAAAAAGCTACTGAAGAGCCTCCTAGGTGTCCATGAAGTGCTAATCAACATGTTTAGTCAGATGGATGATGTATACTTGCACATGACGAGCTGTGTGTTTCTGCAGGACCACGGGGGGGAGGCGAGAGTAATTATGATATGGAAATATGCAAGCAGGGTGTGAGTGGGCGTCGAGGCAGCCTGGCATCCATGCATACTTCCATGGGTGATGGCGAAGACACAAGGCGGTGGGTGGAGGTGGTGTGTTCAGGCTACTAGAATACCTGGATGTGCTGCCCACTCACAGAGCAAACTTTCCCCGAATTTGATTTACTCCAGCCAATGAAAGCAAATTAAGGGTAAAGGCACAATTCTGTACTTGCAGTTTCCAGTTCACGTAACACGCGTGTCCACCGACCGCGGGGGAAAACCCACACAAACACGAGGCAGACATGCCAAGTCCACACTGCCATGCCTGAGAAGACCGGGTCAGGTTTGAACCCATGTCTGTGAAGTAACAGTGCAGGCCAATGAGCCGCTCTGCCGCCCACCTGCTCAAATTATTCACAGGAAATGCACTCAGTAAGACCAAGGTCTAATTATGCAAGGCGGTGGCTATCTTAGTGTGGGAAACAATATAGAACCATCAGATGATAAAAGATTATAAACAAGGCCTCTGTCTCTGATAAACATTCATTTAACTGTTTGAGCACTCTTTAATTTGGTAAAACACACCAATTTCTGAGATTTCATGTCTCCCTCTGTAACCGATTATTATTGCTCTTAACTGCCACATGTTGCATAAATTATTCTGTCCATGTTGTTTGAATGCATGCAGGGAAATTTGTGGGTGGCACATATGCAAACCATTTTGCCCTCAACCAACGTGATCCCTGTTTCAACTGTCAACCGATCACTCCAGCTAAGATGGTGTGCAATTAATGATAAAAAAGCATTTCCTCAGTTTTAATGTACCATCCCAAGGATAAAACTACATTTTTTCAATTATGCACAACCTCCTTTATATTCTAGAGTATTAAGTCTATTTTCTTGCCATTTTTTGTTTGCCTATTTTCTTTAACTAAAGCTGACTCTTTGAGCAACTGTAACAAATTCAAATGCACCTGTACTGCCCTGTACAAGTGAAAATGGAAATAAACATGTCCTCTATTCAACTACACTCTAATAACCTGGATTAAAAGCACTTGAAGTGCTTAAAGCAAGCAAAAAGTAAGTCTGACTTGTACCCCAGTATTTAGCTAATGCAGTTCATTTGCAAGAATTTGGCTATACATTACTTTTGGACACATATGATATTGACTGTATTACTATGAACAATGCAATATGTGGGTATTTTTTTTAGTCTTAATAAAACTGTGTGCACAGAATTTAAAAACTAGAGATGCACAGATTGTTAAAATCAGGGCCAATTCCAGTGTTACAAACAATATTTTATCCAACAGCTGACACTGATGCCAATGTTTTTTTCATTACTTCTTTTGGTGTAACACTCCCACAATGCAAAATTGTCTCCTTTGTTTGACTTTGGAAACAGCTCTGGTCAGAACCCCCCAAACAATTATTCTCTTCTCTAATTCAGCTGTTAGGTGTGCAAGATGCCAGCAGTAAATTCCCTCTTATTTTTAAGCTTTCTTAGCAAAGGTATTTACATCTTTTCTGTCCCTGTAAAAAAAATCTTAGCATGTTACTACTTACTTACAGTGTTATTGATAGCCATCCACTATCACAAAACATATTTTCTTACATGGTTATTGCTTGCATGGCTACTGCAGTGTGTTTTCAGCTTTTATAGTGTACAGTCAAACAGCATCAGTCCTTTCCATTGTTACACTACACCTATCAATGAAAATACCACATGTACAAGCAAAAGTTTCTTTAAGCAAATATTTCATAAGTGTATGTTGTGTCATTTGATTGCATAAGTTTTGGTTTTGAACAAATAGAAAGAAAACAGCGTTTAGAATGAGAGAACTGCCTTTTGGTCTGATCATATGATCTAAACATTCAAACTCCATGTAACACCAAGCCTGAAAATCAGAATAATCAGTGAGTCATACAAAGCCAATTTCAAACCAAAAATAATCAGCCCTTTGAAAGAGAGAGCTCACAAGAGAAGGCGCTGCTAATTATCCAGAAGCATACTGTTAACATCGGTTTTCTGCTAGGTGGACACAAAAGTAAACAACAAAGAGAGAACAAAGGGGTTCAAGCTACCAAGACAAAAATAACAAATGAATTAAATGATTAGCAAATTAACAGATTAAAAAGAAAGACAGAGTTTAAAGGTTTCATATCATACAATGTAACTGAGAACTGGTCCAGGACACCAGCTTATATGACGGGAAAATTGATGAATGTTTTTCTTGATATTTTAAACACAAAACAGGCCAGGCATCAGTTTGATTAATAATCAAGCTGCAATCATTATTATTATGGATGCAGTCCATGTACCTGAATGTGTCAGTCTTTGAGGGGGTTGTATTATATATTAAACTATACATGTGCAGTGTCTATGCAACATGTAGCTGGCCAATATATTGAGTTTTTAAAATATCTATATTGTCCCATGAGTTATAAGGTAAGACAGTGTCATTAATATCCAAGTTTCTGCTATTGTTGATTCAAAAAACTGATGCCAGGCATAATGCTCAGTAATATTGTTTACCCATAACAGAAATCCACTTAATGACCGCAGGATGAGTCACTTTGTTTCATCTAAAAGTTGAATTATTACTTCATTTTTTCATCTAATTCAAGAGCATTTATTAGTTAAAAACACACCAAAATTACACCCCATAGACCCCCAGCATAGGGTAAAATATTATTTTGAAGGCTCAAAAATTGCAGACAAACTCTTGCACTCATCTGAACTAATTTTCCAAAGTTGCCAATGTATCTGTGCAATTTTGGCAGTGCTCTCTATCTTTTGGTTCAAATACAACTGAAGATCAATATATTTTGGTAATTTCTGATACCAATGACCATAAACACTATGAGGATTTTTATCATTCTGAAACCCATGGTATTTAAGAGTAGTGACATTTTTGACAAACTTTGTACAGTTGTCAATGTTTTCCTACAAGTTAGAGTCTGTGTAGGAGTTTACCTGCAATGCTTGATCATTCAAAACAAAAAAGTGCCCAATATTCTTATATTGAAGTTTGATTCTAGTATCATGATGACCATTTTTATGTCTTTTTCATATCGAAGTATGGCATACAGTTGACTGAGATATGATTTTTGGTCCACACCAGTCAGCCCTAGTAAAACACTGAAGAACAAGTTTGCCATAATGTAAGGCTTCTACATTGACTGTAAATCAAAAGAAATGAAATGTACATTTTCTTTTCATAAACAAAGCTTGGTGTGTCGGTTTGACAGCCAGCAGCAGTAACAGTATGTACATTAGACTGAAACCCACAGACACTATAGAAACGACACTCCCTTTTCAAAACAACAATCACCTGAAACGCACTCGTGCTAACCTGAAACACTCCCCTGCTGCAGAGTACAGTCGGAGGCTGCGGGACACTGTGGCGTGGCTCCGTGCGTGACCATGTGTGAATATCTCCGCCTGTAAAACCGCTCTGTGACCACAACCCGCATCAACACGGCATGTTTGGTTTATAAAAACACGTCGGAGTCAAAGACCAGGACCGTTTAAATCCTTCTGAGCGTCCCAAGGACCAAAAACCGAAAGCACAATGCTGAAGCTGTCATTGTCCTGTGTTTGACAGCGAGTACACCGCAGCTCGGTTCCGCCTCTCTCCTGTGTACATACGGCACGTGTCCGCGGCTGCGTTTTCCGCGAGCCTCGCTGGCCGCTGATTGGTCGGAGCGTCAGACCAATGAGAGCTCGCGTCATGCAGAGGCTGGCCTGCCTGCGACAGAGGACTCTGCCTGGTTGAAAAGTGTGCCAGACGCTGATCTCAGATCAGACTCGGGAGTTTGCCCTCAATATAAGGAAGGCAGTAGGCAGGCGCGCGAGCTGACCCAGGAACAGGGACTGCGAAAGAGCGCGCGGGGTGAACATGATGTACATTTATCAGAGAACGAGACACGCGCTTTGCATGAGTTTGCTGAGAGGAAAATGTCTTCAGTTCATTGCCACATTATTTCTTATAGTAGGAGGTATTACATAACGTGGGATTTAGTTACTAAATTATTACAAACGAACGTTTGTACTCATTTATATCCACTCTTATTTGATTTTCTTTGCTTATGTTGCGGGAAAAAACTTTTATTACGGCATTTTAGTAATTTATTGATGTGGTATTACAAACGAATCATATCAGAATCAGCTGAAATTGTTTTGTTTAATAATTCGTGGATTATCTTTGATGCCCCTGTTGGTTGCCTTAACATTGAGATAAAATTTTTCACCTATGATAACATTCCTCTGCTCATAGAAAATGCAGAAGTTCCAGTCAGTAAGGAATCAGAAAAGCTCCACTTGGTGCAGCCATAACCTTTAGGATATTTTGCAGCAAGTATCTGTGACATTTGTTCACCATTCTCCGTCTGTGTTATTATAGGAGGATGCTACAAAATCTAATTAATGTTCATTCAAACTGGTTTTCAAACCACAACCAGCTACTGCAAATTACTGATGCCACATTATTTCCATGATGTCATGTCAAGCACTCACTGTATCATGCTACTGTAAGAACAATGGACACAAATTCTGACATTTACTGGAGCTTGTTTTGGATTGGGCAATAAAAGCACTTTGAAATACAGAGTTTCAGTATGTTGTGAATATTCTGATACTAATTTATAAACAATGTTATGTATTGTAAGTTATAAATCTGAAACACTATAATATGCACAAATTATGAGAAATAACAGATTTTATGAGAACTCAACAGTGGAATCTGCCCTATGCCCAACTACATAGCACTACAATCTGGGCAAAGGAGTTAACATAGGCCATTTTGATTAAAAATGATAGGGATGCACGGTTGCTTTGGCTCTATTTTTGATACTAAGCACAAGTACAAGTATTTACACTCATCAATACAGAGAGTACAAATATAAATGCCTAATAATGGCAATTCAGTTTCCGCTATTTTCATTTGATGATCCTTACCTGTACTCTTGACTTTTTGGCCTTGCACAGTTTGCAGCCTGCCCTTCTTTTATCACCCTCATTTATGCTAAAATATCATCAAACACCAGACACATCTCCAACTTTAACCACCTGCTTAAATGCTGAAAGGCAAACATTATGCTGTAAAATGATACCAGGTAAAGTACCTGCAATGTTGCATGAGTTCTTAGGCTTGGTATCAGTATGAGTACATCCCTACAAATGATCAGTTTTGCATGACAATTTTGATTTAAAAAAAAAAGTGTCTGGCATTAAATAAGTTGCCACTAAACATAATTCTGTCATGTGTTAGTTGGTGTTTAAATAAACTCCTATAGCTGATTGTTGTGGCTCAAACTACCTAAACCAAAGAGACCCATTTATTTTAGTTTATTCATCCATTGTTTCAGCCAGGTAAAGATACTAAGGGTTAACCTGGAAGAACACTTGCATTGTTTGGATTTCTCATGAATACAGTTACAGTTGTAACACATTTCTGCATTATGCTCACACCCGAGCACCTTGTTGATGTGAGATTATTCCTGATAAAGTTACACCAAAGCACTGTCCGTCAGTTATTACTGATACATGTGGAAAGAGAACATCCTGAAAGGTTTACCTGTGCAAGGTGCAAATATAAGTTTACATAAAATGCACGAACCCTTCGCAATTTCCACTTTTTTTGCCTTGGATATTTTCTCCAACACCCATGTGATAGATTAGCCAGGCAGCATGTTCCCAGTAAACTAATTACAGTAACTTATTATGCTATTAAAATATTCACGGGTGTGTGCATTATGAATGTTTTAAAGAATCCTGCACTCCCCTGCAACAATACAACTTTTCCCCATTTATCTATGCTTTTTGGAAATCTCTGAATCTGCACTGTTAATGTAAATATAACATATTTAGAGACAAAAAAATCCATGAAAGCATGCAAAAAAAAGAAAAGAAGTTAAAGACGTAGATAATTTGGGTATCTATCAATACGCTAAGTCATATATTCACTGGATATGGCATAGCAGTTAGGCCACGCCCCGTGTACAGACCAATACTCCTTGAAGTCCTGGTTACAGCTCCTTTCCACATGTCTCTCCTTGATTTCCTATCATGTCCATGTCCTATCCAAACAAGGTTTAAAAGATAAAAAAAAATCTTAAATTCAATCTTAACACCCACATGCTATACTAGAGAAAGCCAAGTTTTCTGTCCTATAAAGAAAAATATTAAACAACATCCACTGCTCATAGCAACAGTTTAATAAATAATGCAGTTTGGCTAGCCTGCCAAAAGATGTAGCATATTTTTATACACTGTAAAATCAAGCCCAGAGAAATGAAATATTAAATTCCGTTCAAATATAGCCACCCCCAGAGCTCGGTTCAACAACCTGTTAGGCTTCAAATACTGAAAACAAAGCTAAAGCTAAGCCAAATGAGGCAAACAGACTCAAAATACTACCAAAAGAGCCTAAGAATTTGTAGCCAGGCCTAGCAATGAGCATTCTAAATGGCAAGACATCCTTAATGAGCAAAAAACACCAGAACCCCTGCAACCGCAGGCAAGTTCAAGAGCCACTTGTGAGTTATTTCCAGGCAGCCTGTGGTGAGCCCAGTGGCCATGATAGTTTTATTATCATCTGAGAACATGGAGGACACATATACTCTCTGTATATCTCCCTTTCTTTGTTTGGTTTTTCACTATTTCAGGGCAAACTAGATTCAATTTACATTGGCAAATGCAGCAGGAAGTGCTGGGTGTATATTTATGTAAAGGCAGGTAAAATTAGATGTATTGTGTGACTTTTCTTTAGCCTAAGACTCATCAAGTAAATAACTCTATACAACATCACTGTGGCTGAAATTATAGATGTTTACTTCAACTATCTGCGCCGATGACTCAGTCTCCTTAATGCATGCAATCATGAGGTTCACAGCACCTCTGCCATGGCTGTAATCTCACATTGCCTGACACTATTAGTGTCAAAACTAACAAGTTTGATCAGCTTATGCAGAATCAGGGAGACTCATCACAGTGTTGCCTGCCCAAAAATCTCCATGGCACTTGTTAACAAGTCACAATAGAAGAGGGCTTTCTTTGTCCTGCTGTTTACAATCTTGTTTCATACAACTGCTATTCAGATTTCTGTGGGCAGGGTCTTTGCACGATCACCTCATGAAGCATCTGCCATCCTGAAAAAGAGCTTTGCAGATTTTTGATGTGCGGTGTCACAAATGCCACAACATGTTGTACATAACAGGGGGTGAGGATATGGATGCAAGCTTGTCGATATGTGCTTGCCACTTGCTGGGTGTGAAAACAGGCATTCAAACTGGCCCAATGACAAAACACAAGCAAAGGGCCCACACAATTGAAGCTGATTCAAGAGCCCAAGAATGTTGGGATGTAGCAAAGCTATGTGATATGCAGCTGCTGCAGCCTCTGTGCAGCTGCACACTGAATATGCACTGGTGGGTTGCAACAGATGCCAACCATGGTTGATTAACTGGTTAGTTACTCCCTCATCTTGTGTATTTTATGGGTATTAGGAGCTTCTAGTGGATCAAAATTCAACATCGATTTGAGTTAAAATTACTGTTTCGACTGGTGTAATAACAGCACACAAGGGTGCTGGTGTTTGAACATTTATAGCAAAGGCAAACTCGAAAATTCAATCCAGCATAAATGTGCCACTTGCAAGGGTCCAGGCAGTGAATTGAGTTATTACATTTACACTAATGAGCACGCGCTATTAAAATAATGTGCATAATAGTTTAATGCTTCAAGTACTATGTAAATGAGTGGCTTGTTTAATGATATTTGAGCTTTTTTAATAGTTTACGAGCATAAATCAACAAGCGACTGTACTGAACCTATGCTCCATGTTGCAGCCTTGCAACTACATTTTGCAACGTCAACATTTGCGTCCATCCTCCAACCTTAACAACAACAAAAAATGTTTAGTAATAAAATTATTTTCCAAAATTTTCTTTCGTTTATGTCTGCGTTGACTTAATCGAAGTTAAATATAATAGAGGTGATATGATTGTGACGTTACCTGATAGCATAACGCGGCACCTAAAGGGTCAAAACAAAGCACGATTCCCAACTTCAAATGCCGTGAATTAACACCCAGTTTTTTTACTCGGAACATATATATATATATATATATATTATATATATTATTTCACTATCCTGTGTCTATATCGTAGGGCAGCGACACAGGATAGTGAAATAAAGATATTTCAGCTGTTCAGACTCTGGCGTACTGTTACCCCGAGGTACGTTAGCATGCTAGCTAACGTTTGAAACCAACAACGACGGACGGTACGACACCCAAAACCTCCCCGTCTTACCTTAGATATGCTTCTTGTTGACAAATGAGTCGATAATGCTCAATGATATAGTAAAAGTCTACAAAAACAGCACAAAATCCCGCAGCGTCGACTGTCTCCGCTGAACGGTCTGTATCTGTGATCGGGACATTTCGGTTTTCCCTCAGCAGTAGTTTACACGCAGGGCTACACGTGCCAGTGCATGGTCTGGCAAGTAATGTTGAAACAGGCATCGCCATTGGACAACGCGGGGAATTATCCCCGCCCTAGCATGGCTAAGCGTCTTTTGATTGGCTGTGAGAGGCGGAGCTACCCGCACGAGGCTGAGACATCACGTTGCAGAGTGTATGGTCTGGAGCTCATTTCCAAACACACTGGAACACGAGAGGGCGTCGTCCATGCCCACATTTGAAGTGGCCTACTTGGATTTACCGTAAAAAGTATAATAACATCGCATTGATATTTAGTGTAAAACGTATCAATTTAAAATGCCACTCATCTACTGACAGTAGTCCGAATTCAAGGAATGGAATCTGCGCCCGTACGTATCACAAAGGCTTTTTAATCACCAGTATTTTATTTCTATTTTCATATCTATCCTTACCCATTGTATAGGACTGTAGACTAAAGCTTGTTTTGTTCTTTCTAATATTGAGAAACGAAAATGGGAAGTCGGTAAAACAAAAATCAAGTTTTAGTAGCAAGAAAACGTGGCTTCTAATTTTCGACTAATTTCTATAGACATGAACACACTAACGGAGCTATTTCTGCTGCGCGTTTACCTCGCACTTTACGGCTGCGCCAAGACCCAGACATGAGCATTTCAACGTGTTCCCTGTGTTCTCAGTATGGTGACGTCTTTCGATCTCCTTGCTCTCTCTGAAGGCACGCGGCTAACGGTGTGGTTGTTGAGTCCCTGTAAACAGTGCAGATGTAGGGCGCATGCCACTGAGAAAATTAGAACTACGGTAGTAACACAGTAGTCACTATCTGGAGTACATTTATTGTGTCAAAATACATCTAAACAAGAACAAAAAAGTGTTTGACATCCATTAGATTTTGAAATATCCCAGCATAAATTCTAATAAAGGAACTACATATCTTATTTTCTTTCACTGTATTTTGAAATTGTCAGAACATATAAGGCTATGTTTAAAATAGACAACAAGCAAGTATGTTCACAGGATGTGCAGTAATGTTTACTGGACAAGGTAAGAGTCTAAAGTACAAGATAAGAAACATATATATTTATTAAGGCACAGCTGATCAGTTTATAAAAAAATAAATGTGTTTCTCACTATTTAGGTAAAATGTTCCTAATACTTCAGTCTAAACTCGCCCTGTTTGAATGTTCCACTCTCTTCTCCAGCCAGCGGTTTACTTGGCCTCTCTGCCAATGGTTGCAAGTTTGCACTTAGCTTGTCTGAGTTTATGTGTCAGAATAAAAAAGTGTGAAACATAGACTAAAAGATTCATTTGAAGCTTCAGAATATCTAACCTACAAGACCCCAGAGTGACAGAAGAAATAAAGACAGAAAGAGAGACAGAGAGAAGTGGGTCATTTTCAGTGCTGCCACTTTAAAAGTATGTTTCCATCTGACTGGTTGGATATTAGTTTGGATTTGCAGCATCTCATTGGCTGAGCTGTAGTCAGCCATCTGGCCAATAGTTTGGTCAGTGTTTGGCACCAGCTACTGGCAGGTGCTTGTGTCCACATCTTTTTGCAGACTGATGGAACAGTACACTGCACTGACTTGTTTACCAGTTTAAATGTTCCTCATTCAAAATCTAGAAATGCTATGTCATTGCAGTCACAGTTGGCCTTGTTCTATATTTGACATTAACTGTTTTGTTCTTCCTATGCCATCATTACTGTTTTGGGCTAAACATTTAATATTAAGAGGAAAAGTAAATATAGAATATTTTTAAACAAAGGCATTATTGTGTTTTTGTTTTCTTCATACAGTCAGTTTAAAATATTAAGCAGTTGAAATAGGACTATTCAAAATTAAATGAATATAAAGGGGGAATAAACAATCTTCTGGGGTTTAAAAAGCCTTGAACAATTCCACGTGGGGATGCATAAAGCTGTGTTTGGAGGATAAATACATTTTGCACAATAAAATGTGCTCATTGAAGTCTGCATGCTGCATTCATGAGGAATGTGGAAATCTGGAAGTGCAGATTCAAATGTTAGCAGTATGAAATATGACCACCAGAGGGAAGCATTTCCAAACAGTGACTTGCTATCAGCTTAAGCTTGTTATTGTTGGTCGACAAAACAATAAGAAAATAAACCATCAAGGAGTTTACTCATGAAAAAAAAATCTTGTTTTTGTATGATTTTCACCACAAGTGCTTGCAAAATGAACATCAAAACAGCACTTTGTTACAATAGTGCAGATTTATTGTAAGTGGGCCAAGGACTCATTTAACTCCAAAATAGTCTACAGCTTGTGCTGTTTGCCCCACTTGCTATTTAGGTTCAATGTCCCTAATAATAAGGTGTTTCCATGGCAGAAAATGAAATAAACATACATAGGATCATGACGGATGTTTCCATGTATATATGTATGGTAATAAAAGCATGTATTAATGTCTACATTGGCTTGGGAGAGAAACTGCTGCACCCAGGCAATGTTCTTTATGTGATAAAATGCTTTTCTTGTGATATCTCGAGTATGTGGCTGAAAACTAAGGTCCAGTTTAAATATCACGCCAAGACTTTTATCTTGCTAGCAAGGATTAACAGATAATGTTTGGAGTTTGCCGACCAGTTTCCTTCTCTTGGCCCCTGTACCAGTGACTGAAACCTGAGTTTTGTCCTTGTTGAGCTGTAAAACTTCTCTGCCATCCACAATTCGATAGCTTACATACAGTTATAAAAAGGACATCGAATTGCCCTGTTTCATCAGGAGACAAGGCAATGTAGAGTTGTGTGTCATCAGCATAGCTGTAGAACTTGATGCCATTCCTCCTGATGACATTCCCTAAAGGTAACATGTAAAGATTAAGTGTAGGGCCTAAATTGAACCTCAGGGAAAAACCACACTGAATTTCAGAAAGTCTAGACAAATATTCCCCCATACTCTCATACAATGTTCTGTCTGTAAAGTAATGCTTCTTCCATTTACCTCGGAAGTTGGAGCTGGGAATGACAACATAACTGAGATGAATGCATACCATTTCCTTGAAGCTCATAACCCAGGAGAGGTTTTCCAATTGGGAATTACAGGTTCAGGGTGCATTTCTGATGATGTCAGCTTGGAATTTCCTAGTGAGATTAAATGGACAGCACCATAGATTTAAAACAGGTAAAAACAGCGCCAAAAATGCAAATAAAACTACGGAATCTGTTTAAAAGAGTTGTATGATCTACTGAAAATAAAAGAGAAATAAAGAGAAAAATCCCCCAAATAGTTAGCAACAGATGACTTTAAGCTTGTTGGTCTAAATTACAAATTTTCTATTTAAAGTTTGTTGTTGATTAAATCAGACTATTACGAAGAAGCTCTATAGTCAGGACCTTTGAGTCTATCATACTTAATTTACGCTATGCAAGGAATACTTGGCTGGAAAAAAAATATGTTTTTTAAGGGATTAAAAGGAGCAACTGGCTACAGTGCTAGCTTTCAATTTTCAAACTAATAAACTACGTTTTATATTTAACTATCGAAATACTCATAATAAAAATAATTAGATTAGTGTGGTAATTGATAGTTTTCACACAGGAGCATCCAATTAAACGGAAAGGGACAGGAAGTTCATGAACAAATTGTGAGTTTTGATTTTAAAACACCGTTGAAACCGCCATTTTTCAAATGAATGCGGAAGTAGCAGCCAGTGCATCCTCTCGCTTGACTTCCTGTGTTGTGCTCTCTGTCTGAGGGAGTACCACTTTAAGATTAGGGCGTATCCAGTTTTTAAGAATTAGGAAATGCGTTGATGTTTGTAAGAAGTCCGTCCCTAAGTTTAGTTTGGCCACGGTTTACGGTTGACCGTTCACGGGGTTTCATCGACCGCCTGTCAGAAGCATCATCTCTCGGACCCACCGGCCATCTGCGGTCCTGTCCGTCAATGGCTGATACACCCGCCGTCTCCCGTAAGTTTTTTTTTCTTTTACAACGTTTGGACAGTAGAAATGAGAAAGTGCAGCAGTGCTGCACTGTCATAATTCTCCTCTTCCCTCTCACAGAAAAGTGTGCTCTTTTTAAAATAAGCTAGAGTTTATTGAGTCAAAGTCCGAACTGTTCATCTACTATCATTAGCAAAGCATGAGGAAAGTTTGAGGGGGTTTTCAGAAATTGGCTGTGATGTTTTTAAAGAAGATACACGTTGAGCATCTGGAAAAAAGAGAAAAATAAGGTTAACACAGTATACGTCTTATTTGATAGTGTATATATATATATAAATGCTCATTATAAAGGCATTAAATAACGAATGCCCATGTTTCAAAGCAAAACCTAAGGCTAACTTTTGACCTTAGCGCCTCACAAAAAGCACTTGCCACCAGTTTCCGTTTCTGTTGGAGTATGGTGCGTCAATGAAGCTGCCCAAACTGTATACGAAGACATTTTTAATGAGTTACAGTAGTATTTTTAGGAATGAACATGTCCTTATTTTATTTGCTTGAATTACATCGTCAAAATTGTTTTTTTTTGTACATAAATTACAAGAACAAACTGAATGATTTTGATAAGCAGGGTTCCCGTGTCTCCTTGAAAAGCTGGAAAATGGATGAATATGTTACAGTTATGGATAAGACGTAAAGAAATGTCCTGAAAATCTTAAAAAGCTATTTAAAAGTCCTTATAATTCATATTGGAGCTCCTCAAAACAGATGACATTGTGGTATAAAAGGGCTAATCATGTTAAAGAATCATATCAAGAGTGAGTAAGGCAGGTGCAAGATGCTTTTGTTATCTCCTTTGTTTTTTTTACATGGCCATGTGTTATACATGTCCAAAACATTATTTTCACATACTTATATCCATAAATTAAGTTATAAATATCTACATGATTGCTGTCATAGACTGCACATCTTTTGATCAGACTTCCACAGAAAGGAATATATTGATGCAGGGGTATGATAAGTTACTGCCATGCCAGCTTAAATGTCACTGAAAATGTGCTCCAAAATGATCTCAAGAAAAGAAAGGAAATAGTGATAATGTGAAGCACAACAAAGGATGTTTATTTGAATCATATCTGCTGTCTTTTCTACTCAGTATTCCTTAATATTTTTATTTTTTCAACTTCCAAGTTATGGAGAGAAAAAAGTGACACTGTATTGAATTTATTTGTTTGGTGTCATTCAATAGCTACACAGATTGATCTGTAGTTCTATTAATTTATTGTGATGATAATGCAAACGCAGATTAAAGCTGCGGTGAGAAGCTTTCAGTCGTGTCAGTTTTGGCGCCCCCTAAAGAACATGCTGGGACTTATAGCTTTGCAGATCTTGTTCTATACATTTGTAGGCAGTGTTTTCTGAAAATTATCCTGTTCCAATGTCTTCGAACCATCACTTGTATTGCATAAATGCAAAAATTCTAATTTAATAATTTTTTTTTGTCGATTAAAAAGAGGCATCGGCATTCAGTCTAATCTATTAGTTAACCTTATGAAGGTTCTTCACAGGAGGTGAAAGTGATTAAAATGTGCCAGAAATGTTCTTTTTCTTTCCTGATGCTGAAAAATCTGCATATCTTTTTTTACGCTTTAAAAAAAATGTTTTTAACTGTGTGACAATCTCAATTTGTCAACAGTAACAACAATAAAAGTAAATTGAATGACAGGAAACTTTATCTGAGATGGAGATTTTGTTTGAAGACACAATTTGCAGTTGAAGAAAATGACTTAATCTTAATATTTTATCACAAAACTCAGCATGAAGTTTGTGGCCTGCTGCTTAGTGTGGTAGAGGAGACCATGGAGTCCTCAATGCACTGGTTGCGAGATCGATTCCCGGTCTTAGTGCTATTTTGTGCATGTCTTCCCCCATATTTCCTGTCTCTCTTCAGCTGTTTTAGCTAAAAAAAGGGAAAAAGCCCAAAAATCTAATCTTAAAAAACATTCTGTCGGACATGTATTTTAATCTATGCTGATAATGCTTTGGTTTTCTCTGCAACCTTTCAAAACACTGGACCTGGTTCCATTTTCCACGAAGAGTCCAGAAAAGTCTTCAGGTTTGTGGAAAGCCAAGGCTGAGTCCCTGTCTTCATTTAATTAGAACAAGTCATGCTGAACACTTACTTGGAAGAATCACAACCATCTATATCAGTGCAAGCATACTGTTGTGTCTGTAATAGCATCAGCTGTCTTTGCCACTCAGAGCAGTGTGCATAACCAGATAAGCTTGACACTTATTAACAGTTTGAGGACTTATTGTGGGCCGGGTCTGTGCTTTCCAACTACAGGGTCAGGACCCAGAGAAAGGTTCTACATTACTTATGAAGTGTCACAAAAATAATCTATTGGACAAAAAGGTAAGGGTGTCAGTTTAGCTCAGGTGGTAGAGCAGGAGCCCATGTACAGAGGTTACATCCTTGTTGCACTAGTCACAGGGTTAAAGGCCATTTCCATTATGTGTCTAACCTTGCAAAGCAGATAGATACGCCTGTTTCCGTGTTTCTCACTTGCGGGTCCTTCTTGCAAAGCTGCCATCTGAACTGTTTGGGCCCAGTTAGAAAGTGACAGGACCAATCAGCAACAGGGGCAGTACTTTCAGGCATGACGGAGTCGTGACGTAAGCAAGCAACAACAAGAGGCCGGTGCAATTATGGCGAAAGAGATTAGCGTGGATGCTGTTAAAGCGTAAGTGTTATTACGTATAGTTTTATTAGTTAAAAGAAGATCAAAGAACAGCAGTGAGTTTTTTTCTTTACCAAGTGCGACTCTCTGTCAGCTAGCTAGCTAGCATTCTGGTTGACAGAAACGTAGCCTCTGCCTGCCAAGCCATCTGTCAGTCAAATGAGACGCACCAATCAGTCCGCAGTGAGGTTTTTCCTCAATATAATCTAAATGATTGTGGTACAAAAAAATAACCCCGTACAGTGAGAGCACATGAAGACATTAGCTAATGAGACATGTTTGGTTTTTTGAACCAGGCTGTAAACCAGTTTATTTCTAGTGTAAAAAACGGCTGTTTAACGTGTCCAGACGGGACTTCCGGTGTTCCTGCCAGCCTCAAGTGGTCACTCACAGTATTACAGTTTTTTGCAGTTCCGCATTGGCTTTGTTTTTCAGGACGGGAGGTTGCCGCTTGGGGAAACACTGGCTGTTTTCGAATTCAGCTACTATACTAGCAGTGCAAACTGATTTGCCCAAAATGTAGTATGCAGTATGTGAACAAATGCAAAAGTTGCAGTATGCCAAAAATACCCGGATGACGTACTGATTCGGGAAAATTTTACAGTATGCATCGGACCAGTCTGCTTCGCCTACTGTTACCCACAATGCAAAGCACCGGGTCAGAGTTCGTAGTAGTGTAGAGGGGCGGAACTTTAACCAGGGCGGCTGACGGTTACAAAAAGTGCCATTACCTTTTGTCTTTACCTTTTTAACATGCACTATAGTGAAATAAGTTGTAATAGGGTCACTGTTGTTTTTGTTTAGCCGTTATGGCTCATAACGGCCAGAAAGGTGCTGTCATGTGTGTCCTTTCACTGCACTATACATGCCAAGCTAAAAACAACAGCTATAGTAATCCCGAAAAATCAAATAAAAACACCTCCCAGATTTTTTTCTGTTCGTAAATGGATGGAAAACACTGTAGCGTCGTTTAATATTGACCATGGTATGATATACTTCTGTATACCGAAAACCAGCTAAACCGGGCCAAGCATACTACACAATAACGTCCGACTGGCAGTCATACTGCATACTACTGTCAAACGCAGTACACAGTGCGCAGTACATACTCCATACTGCTTTTGGCAGGAGTATGTAGTAGGCCAATTTTAAAACAGCAACTGTGTCTACAGTTGCCATGGTTTGCAGAGTTTACTCCTTCGGGAGGGGGGCAGCTTGGTGGCGGCTGCATCATGTTTTTTGTTGCTCTGATTGGCCTGTAAAGATGTGACAGACAGAACGTTCATCCAATCACCATCCGAGTTTTTTTTCAAAGGCTCTACCCTTTCCCAAACGTTGTCTGTGAGTGGTTTTCCAAATGGATGTGTGAAACAAATCCATCTGGCATGCCAGGCTGTTATGTGTCAGTATCAAGCTAACAATGCAGGTGAACCTCATCGTCCATCTCTTAGATTCTTAAAATTTTCTTGTGACTTTTCTTTATAGTGCACATCCCTACTACTTATATTTACATCCTTTGATGATATATTGACTGCCAGTAATTTGCTTCTTATTAACGTAGTACCGGTACCAATGTCTCTGATACCCACTGTACCAAATAACAAACCAAAAATCAGTGCCTCAGTTTGGGTGGTGCAGCATGATTCCACTCCAGGTCTCTTCAGAAGGATTCAATCTGTGTGTCTCAGCGTGACTAATGTGACCCTAATGTGATCCCACACCTGTCCAAAGGAAATTCATGAAATCCGTTATGTGAGAAAGTAACACCTGTTTTTCTTTACTTTATTTCTGAATGAATCAATAACAAGCCAGCTTTTGTTAAGCTGCTGACTTTCAACACACCGGTTCTTGTCTTAAAAGGATCGATTCAGTAACTGTTCAGACACTGGCACTTTTTCAAAAGAATTGATTTAGCACCGATATTGGAAAAAAACTTAATGATACCCATTCCTGCATAAAGAGCCTTCTGCTGATATTGATATTATGGTGAAAGTATTGTGCACCTCTATAAAAAAAATCATCTTTCATTGTGTTTAAGGTCCTGAAATAAAGATAAATAGTCATTAGAAGGAATTGGACTTTTAGGGTGCCAGTGTTCCCTTTCCTTTTTCTATCGCAGTATTTCAAATGGGCCGTTTGGAAGGAGGAAAATACATTTCCAAACACATATTTGCAGCTGAGTTGAACAATTACGGTTTCATATCACTCGCATATTGATGAGGTTACATAACAAGTGAAGTCCTTGGAGCTGTGCTTTTACTCACATGGAGCTACATTATTAAGCGGCCACAGCAGGAAGATCCTTTATTGCTCAGTCTTGAGGTAATTAGGAGCTATTCTTGCCTCACATGTAGAGAGAGCAGAGACACTGTCATGATTAATTGATGCACGATTTAAGTTTTGACTGGAAGCATTGCAAGTCAATAACTGCTAGTCCTCATAATGCTGCTCGACAAAATAAGGAGGTTTACTTCTGTTTTAATGTAATAGAGGTTTGAAATCTGAGCACCTCCTGCTGCCCTTCTCTATGATTTTTTTTTTAGTATCTTTGCTCTCAAGCTGGGCACAGCATCGTCTCATTGTATGGGTATACTTTGAGTTTTCCGCTCACTGATCATAACGCAGCATGAGAATGCAGTTAAGCAACACAACAAGTGCTTGCTTGCTAACCTGCAGAGCTGAATAAATCCAGAGATACCTGCACACGCTCAATCTGACACCTTTGCTCTGATGATCACACAGCAAGTGAGACAGCGATTGAGAGAGGTTTCATTTCCACTCATGACACTCACATAGCTGATAAATGCTTAGAGGTTGAGATAGCAGAGCTGTCCCTAAAATGTGGTGAGTTAATGTCAGCGGTTCTCCAATTTGCTTTCTTAGCTGCTCATGATTTCCTGAATATGAGGAAACCACAGACAACCTTTTAAACCTAGCATACTGTAGAGCTGCAGGCCACAAATTCTTACCCTGATGTGCTTTAGTCATTGAATCATTTGTGTTCCTTGTCACTTTTTCAGCAGGTTAATGGCTCATGCTTGACTGACAACCAGGTGTTATGTTTTCCCAGCTCATGACAACTTGCTCCCTTGCAGGAGAGAGAAGTTTTGAATACCACGTAACATTACAAAGAGATATGATGTAACACTTTATTGTGCTGAGCAGTAGAGAGGGGGGTTGCTGATTTATCAATAAGGATACCGTATTTATACCCCTTAATGATCTGAATCCTTATTCAGCTAAATGCCCATTTAAATGACTTTTTCACCAACAAGTTCACCACAGGGTCATTGTGTCAGCAGGTATGATGTGAGCCTGTAGGGGTAGGCTAACATCAGCAGCTAGCTCTGCCAGCCTTCATTCCTGTTTGCAGATTGATATCCTGCTTTGAGATGCTCAATAAAATTATACTGCGCTGTTCCTACTACTAAATGCTAAGCTTCTCGTATTTACGTCTGGCGACCTGCCGGGGGGGGAAAGCTCTAAAAGGAAGGCAGCAGCCATTAACTGAAACTACAGCGGCTCCTAGTGGCGAGAGGCTTCATAACAATTTCAAATAGCATGGTTTTAAGCCCTTGTTTATAAGTAATTATAGGTAATCAGTTTTACCCAGTTGTAAATCTTGCACAGGCTAATTTGATACACAGATTTAACCGTTTGACCGCAGGCATCCCTCATTTTGACTCGTATTGCAAAATCCATAAAAATGTTGTTTGAAGGCATGAGTAGTTTATTTTCAGTCTCATTTTTAATCAGAAAAACTTACAAAAATAACTTGGAAAGTAGGATTTGTTGTACACTATTCTAAAGAATTAACACTTGTATGAATATGATTAACTGGTATTATGACACATTTCAGGTCTGTGATTTGAAAACTGCCATATTGCTTTTTAATCTAAATATGGATTAATTTCCCAGCCTGTGATATTATATTATTTTAATATAATGTGAGATGATATGATATGATGTGACATCAGTGTTTGCCCAGGCATATTTGCAGAGCTCTTTTTCTTTTTTTTTTTAAGAATTTGTATATAAGTCCACTGGCACATCCCTCTAATAAATTCACTCATTAAGGTGTGATGTGTCCAGATAAAAACAAAGTCCATATCTCGTTGTTACAACATTTTTCCACAGCTTCTTCCCGCCAATATCATCGTGTACTTCTTCACTCTAGAGTGATGATTGTGATATGCTACCTCATCAATAATAAGCGTTCATGTATGCATCTCCCTTGCTATGATTATGGAAACATTTCAAAAGGCGAGTGATGTTATTTTGTTGGATTATACAACGCACTGCTGATGCATACTGTCAAAAGCATAGGAACAAAACAAAAGATACATAATGAGGCAAGGCAGAATGGACTTTAACACTGCCCAAGCAAAGTGTCATTCTAAGGGGAAACTAAGTTTCACACATCCATCTGGAAAACCTCCCATAGACGGTGTTGACAGTATGTTGATACCCATTTATCATGATGAGTGGCTCTACCTCTGACTTCACATTCTCTTTAGCTACAGATGTCAGACATAAGATCACACCATGGTGGATAGTTAGTTCATGTGTGGGATGATTTGGCAGTTCCATATTAAAGCCTTGTTTGTTTCCATGTTGGGATGCATATGCACACAAATATGGCTGGAAAGAACCCTCAAAGGAGTTTGGAAAGTTTTAGTCAGGAAAAGCTTGAAAACACGTAGGAACTTCAGAAGAATTTTATAAAAAAATGCTTCCTGTCCCAGATCTTCCATTTAAAAAGTATATATAGATTGATTTAGAGTATTTCTTTGGGAATATTTCTGTTGTTCCTGAAGATTAATACCTAAATAGACATTGTTGTTAACGGACGGAAATGTTATTGACTTGCTTAGCAGTGGTCAGCAAAGATATGCCAGCTAGATCCCACATCCTCTCTCTGCTTCCTTCGATGAGTCCATAGAGGAGAGTGATGTAGTTACAACTAGAGAAGGGTCAGATTACTGACAGAATGTAGCTGGCAGTTAAAGATGAATGGGTAAAAGTCTCACATTCAGTTCTGATTTCCTTCAAAATATTCTGTGACGTGATTCCAAAAGTTTAGAGTAATCTGGAAAGTAAAGTAAAACAAAATGCCATTCGAAGACATTTTGTGATTTCCTGTCATGGGATCTTATGCTGATATCAGCAGAAAGGAACATCCTCTTTTCTGTCTTCCTTTTTGGCACTGTTGCGCTGCCAGGTTATTTGAATTAGCTGCTGACAAAGGCAGCAGGAAAATATTGTTTAAGATCTAAATATTATAATAGATGAAGAGAAGTTGTCATTTGAATTTGCCTATAATGATAGCTTAGGTATATTTATTTACAGGTACATAAAAATAAGTGGTCCAAAAATGAATGGGTTAAGGCTCAAAATATGCATTAGCAAGAAGTAAGAAGAAAATCTGTCTATGGGTTTTGTTCTTCAGTTATTTTTGAGCACAGATCTCTCTCGCTGATGCGTTCTTCCAGGGATCGATTTCACATCATCCCTTGAAAGAGTTGGTGTTGCAGGAGAGACATCGATAACGTTCAGGCAGACACAACTCGCCTTTTAAATCCCCATAAAACTGCAGGAAATTAAACAACTACAACAGTAATGCTGACCTATTCAGCCTAGGCTCGGCTCCAGTGGATGCTTCGGCTGAAGAATTTGACAGTGCAGGCAGAAATACTTTGGCTGGTGCTTCTTAGAAACCCTTCTTCAGTGGTGAGAGTTTGGCAAAGAGCCAGTTATCTTATTCAGTTTTACCTGATACAGTCCTCTAACCTGACACTCCACATGGACCGCTTCATATATCTGTTGCATGGAGTTTTGCCAATCCATCGGCTTTACAAGGTTATCAATCCTCAGGACAGCAGCAATGGCCGACTTGATATGTTTTCTTAAATCTACAGGCTGTTTGGCCCAGATAGTGTTTGTTTGACCTCACCACAAATCCCAGAGAATCATTAGATCACACAACCTTGTGTGTAACACAGGATGTAATGTACACTTTGTATATATTTCTAACACCTAGGGTGAGTTTCATAAGTGCTTTTCACACATGCACGTCACTCCTGAGTATTTCTCGACATTGTGTGTATGTATGTGTGTGTGTGTGGGAGGGCAGGCTGACGTATGGCAAAATATGATAAAACAAGATTTTATGTCACATTACATATGTAACATTAGCCTTACAGCGCATTATATCAGCATGGCACAACAAGACATGATGCAGCATTAAAAGAAAAGACTCATGAGTTATTCTCCCTCATTCTCCCTCCCTTATGTTGCATTGTGTTGCACTGTGTTGTGTAACTTGGTTACATTTGGCTGTTACTTTGTGTTGTGTTTCTTTTTTTTTGCTTGATTTTGTTTTGCATTACTTTGTGCACCATTACTTCATGATCCATCCATAAAAAGAATTGGGCAAATCCTGTGTGACGTCAGCTGTTTGATTACAATAGGCAGACTCAAACTGCAGCCTCCACATTGAAATCACTGTCTTGTTCCAACTTTGAATCAACCTAATGGCTGGCAAGAGCCCGCCCACTGAGCTCAACTTCCTGTCAGCTAAGCTAGCTAGCATTCTGGTAGACAGAAAGGTAGCGTCTGCCCGTCGAGCTATCTTTCAATCAAATGAGACGTGCCAATCAGTGCGCAGTGAGGTTTTTTCCTAAGTATAATCGAGACGACTGTGGTACAATAAATTCACCCCCCTGTTCAGTGAGGGGACATGTGACTTCCAATGTTCCTGCAGCCAGCTTCAAGTGGATACTTAGCTTCACTTTTTAGGATCAGAGGTTGTCGCTTGGTTCCGTCAAATGTGTGGTTACATTGTGTTGGTTACTTTGTCATGATTGCATTGATGTTAGTCTGCATGGCTTTACACAGTATCGTGTTAAGTGGTGTTGTGTTGTGTGGCATCTAGGATTGAATGCTTAGCAAAAATAATGTAATTGCGATTATTTTTCCTTATATTGCTATTGCAATTTTAATATGCGATTGTTTATAGGTTCCCCATCTAATGTGTTAAACAAACACAAGGAATAAATCACTCTTTATTCAAACAAGCATCGTATTAGATAAATAAAACTAGGAATAAATAATTAAAAAAAATAAATTCTAAATGATTTTGGTTCATATGGCAAATTTGAACTCAGTTGCTCTATTGAAGGGGATGATGGAGAGGCATCTGGCTGCAGCCCTCGGGCAAACCTCTACGCTGGGGCGTTCGGTTGGAGACCTCTCCGCTGGGGTGAAACCTCTCCGCTTGGGGGGAAACCTCTCCACTGGGGCGTGACGTATATTGCCCGATCCGGCGGACCTCTACGCTGGGGCGTGACGTATATTACCCACGACGAAATTTCAGCTCTATCCGCTTGCCGACAGGCTGACCCTAACTCTAACCAGTCGGGTTTTAATGCCTAAACCTAACCAGTTGGATTTAAACGCCTAAACCGAACCAGTTGGGGTTTAAGCTGTGTTGCATTTCATTATGCTGTTTTACACTGTATTGTGAAATTATGATGTGACTGCTTTATGGGTTACATAATGTTGTGGGTTTTTACATTATGTTGCATTTCTTTGTTTTAGGTCATGATTTTGTAACCACAATTTGCTGTCAGTTTGACCTTTATTACTCTTCATCTCTTAACTTCTTTATATGTCAGACATTGTGGTGCTGTCCTCTTCTCTTATGTTACCCTCATTGATTTCAAAGTGGCACCATGAGGAGTCATGAATTAGTGATGTGGTGACTCATATTGGCTTAGAAATCTGTTCAGAGAACTTTATATCATCAACAAATATGAATACTCATCTTTTTCACCTACAGTTCAATAGTTGTATCAGAAAACTTTGAATGACGATAAATTGTCTGACTGATATTTGTCTTACTTTTAAAATAACATTGTGAGTCAGACTTACACTTCTTTTTACGTTATTTGCTTGTTTTGCAACATCCTTTTCACTGATGTTCAACAAAGCCAGGAAAGATTATTCACTTGAGAAAACCAGCTTTAAAACAAGAGAAAGTTAGAAAGTGTTGAAACAGTGGTTGCAGATGCTTTGTTTTTGTCTTTGGTGTGTAGATTGAAACCAGCTGCAGTATCTGTCATTTCCCCAGCACTGTCATTGTTTCTTCATGTTTTCTTGGCCAAAAAAACTACACTCTACTCCAGCTAGCTGCTAGTCTCTCTTGCTTTAAATCAGTGCACTTCAAGTGCATTGCATCCTGGTAAATGAAGGCTGTTAATGCTGGAGGCACATCTCTCTTGCTCAATACTTAGGTTTGTGAAGTATTTATTGCTTTATTTGTGTATATTCATAAAAATCACACTGAAACATCCCCTCCATGAGCTGTGCAAGTAAGAAGGGCATGCAGTGCTGTACTAGCTAGCACATGAGACATTTAAAGCTGTGGTGGCTAAATTTGTTCACAGAAAGATACTGTTTTCAGCAGATATCTTAGTTACAACAAGACTGAGCTAGCAAAGCAAATAAGTGTTATACATACTGGAGAATAACACTGGCATGCTACAGTGGTGATGAGAAGAAGCATACATGCAGCATCTAATCTAGTAATGAATCACCTGTATGCAGGACTCACACAGCCTAAAGTGAAGCATTACTATGATAAATGTGTCCTCACACAGCTGTGGCACAAAATCTCATCAAAGCTTACCAAAGCCTAAAAGCTGCTTTTAATTCATAAGGAAAGAACATTCATGCAACAGTTCTGTCTAAATCTGCACCTGTGTTGTGCATGTGTCTCAGCTATCCCGCTGAAGACTTTCGTCACCAGCTTTGGTTGCTAAGAGATTCATGACTCATCTCCAAAATCATCCTCAAGGACTCCTTACAGCCCATTTGTTGTCTTTCAAAGCTTCCTATCACAACCCCACTTACTCTCACATGATCGCTTGTGAGACAGCAGAAGAGGCATGATGGGATTGTGTCAGCATGCTGATCTTTACATGCACACAGCAGCAGCCGTTCACAAGAACGTCAGCAGGCAGACAATGGTCTCTAACAGTGTGTTTTCAGTCTGGTGCACCAGAGGACCGGGACAATAAGAGAGCACAGATGCCTGTATGCATCAGGAGGCACATGTTAGGTATGCAGACGCACTAACACACAGCACTGTGGTACACTTCAAACTGTTAGGAGCATGTGGTTGGATACGTTTGAGACTTGTTCATACTTCTAACACTCCCTGACTGACTATATGACTGTGTCTCTCTCTCACACATACTGATGGACACAGGAGAACAGACAAAAGCTCTCTTGTGTGTTGTACTGGAATGTCTCACGTGGTGCTCAAACAGCAGAGCCAGGGGAGCTCTCGCCTTTAACTCCACACAGGTCATGTTTCACCCTTTGACCTCTGACACTATCAGTCCGAAGAAAATGGGTCCAAAATATAGAGACATGCACAATGAATCCATCAATCCATTGTAATTCCCTCAAACTACTGCTAAGAGTGACATTTGTGGAAATGCCAATCAACAGTGGCCTCCTACAGTCAGAGACATTGCTGTGACTCTATGGGATTGTGGTTATTGTTATTTTTAATGTCTGAGCTCACAAACAAACGATAAGCTATGCTATTATTTTTTAATTCTTGCACACCTGCTGACAGTTTCAGCCCAGCCATGCGTCATCCCTAACTTTCAAACAAGCTAGCTGAACTGTAGTCACTGAAAGCTAGCAGCCGAGAGTAAGAGGATGACAGTGATACCCACTCCTCTCTTGACTGTATTTCGACCATAGACTACAGCAGGACAGGTCTCCCGCCTTTTTTTTTGACAACTACATTTGCGTTTTTATCTGTATTTGATCACTGTGCAAGATTGTTTACAGATAAAAATCACTTCTCCTTGTTATCTATGGCTGAAGTAGTGAATGTTGTCTGATAAAGGCTCTACAGCTGAACAAAGAGGACAGTCTGCTGTGTCATACCTCCTTTACTATACTGATCATAGTCTAATGTCTCATGTTGAATTTATAATTAAAATATAAGCCGCCCGCCCTCCTTGTAATTCAAGCTGGACAGCTGCTTTCTTTTTACACCCCCCCCCCTTCTGTTATGAGCCTGCTCATGACAAGATAGTTATCTGTAACAGGATTTGGCAAATAAAAAGCAGCTTTGCAGTGAAGCTTTTACCTGCTGTAATACTAGCATAGAGTCTTAATGATACTAGAGATAATAGATGCTAGATAGCTTCTAAAAGAAAGCTTGATTTACATACTACAAAAACAAATATCTGCATTTTCTTGACTATATTGCGAAATTGCTATCTTACAATCTGCAAAAAAGACATGCATAACTGTGTCACCAGTGTAACTGGGTCTTAAGAAAAACCGAGAGGGTCTTGAAGAGGGTCTTATAAATAATTAAATTTGATAGATTTTCGGTATATTCCCTGTTCTAGATTGCTAAACCCTTCTGGTGGTACTAACCAGTGGAATAAAAAAGTACGTTTTCTGTTATTTGGTCCCTTTTGCGATACTACAGAAACATGCAAGCAGACTATCTAGCTTATTCTAAGTCAGGAGTGTTCAACCAATGGCCTGGGTGCAAAATGTGGCCCTTGGCCCATTTTTCATTTGCCAAAATCTAACACATTAATGAAAAATTTAGAACATGAGGCTCACGCTTAACTGTAGTGTATATTTCGTCTGTGTTCTCTTATCGACAGACGAAAATATTTTTGTGTTACCTTGGAAGCTCGTCCGGGAAGATAACACAAAGCTACACTTGTCTGTTGATAAATAAACAGAAACAAATGATCGCTTGTGAAGACAGTATGAATTTATTTAGATAAGGGTATGGTTTGGTTTCATTACTACACAATCCTACCGTGCAAAACCTGTGAACAAACATTTTGACAAAACAATGCATCAATGTTCTTTTTTTGTGGCTTAAACTGAGACAACGATATAAATTCTCAGGTACATGTAGCGTCATTCTCATTCTGACCAGGGTGGAGCCAGCGGTAGCCTGGGCTAACCAGGGCTCCACTGAAATTGGACTGGTGCTCCTTAAAATCCAGTCAGGTGATTAAAAACTAACTTAGATAGGCCTGTTTATAAATATCATGTTCCATTTTTACCAACTTTGGTCTGCAGAGTGCTTTTACGTTAAATATTGCACACTGCACCGTTAATATGTAAAGTATAAAGGGCTGATATAGAGAAGAATTACCTATTCAAGTTCATATGTGTCTAAATGTGTTCAAGAGAAATTTCAAAACAGGACGAGGCCAAAAGACTTAGTCATGATTATGAAATAGTGAGAAAAAGGCACATATTAGTGCTTTAGAGTCATCCGAGCACATGAAAGGAAAGAAAAGTGGTCCTTAAAATGCTGGATATTTTGAAGTCAGCATGTTTTAACTAAAATGTCTACCGTTGATTCCTAATTCAAATGGATCTTAAAGTACCTTATAAGTTAAGTTAAGTAAAACTTTTATTGATCCACATTGGAGGAAATTTGGTTATCACAACAGATCAGCAGGAGAGGGACAAGCAATTGGCAAAATATAATAAAAGTAAGGAAAGCATCTTTGTCCTAAGAATACATATGGTATCATATCCTGATGAAAATGGTGATTTACACCCCGATTAATTAATATTATAATGATGTTTAAAACTCATGTATCCTGATAAGCATACAGATGAACCAGTGTTGAGTATTTTGAGTAGTTTTTCATGGTTAAATTGATGAGTTTTCTATTAATAATCCTATTTGAAAATGTCTATATCCCTCACAACACAAGAGCTCCCTTTAGTGGCCATAGTATTATTTTTTTTCTTAAGATATTTGACAATAATATCTGCCAGAAATGTCCATGGCTGTTGTGCTTTAGTGCAGATATTCCACTTAAAGAAATCAGAATGACATAGGGGCCCTCTTTGACTTAAAATTCAAATCCCTTTTACTGATGCGTAGCTGTTTATTACCTCTCAACATGTTAAAGACTTAATATAGGCTTTGTTGACTTCTGCAGCAGAGATTTTTTTTAAATGAGTCTTGAATAGTCTAGTTTTCATAAAATGGTGCAGAATGCTGAAATCTGTTGCTGTTTCCTGCTCCCTTCCCAAAGAGCGTTATGATACCCTGATGGGTCTAAAGTCTGATGTGTGGGTGGCTGGGCAGATGGGAGTGGGAGAAGGTAACCTGAGTTGTAAAATTTATAGTATTTTTGCTCTTTTTGCTGCGGTTAGTCACTGTAAAAGAACAGCCATGCTTCTGTAGTAGCATGTGAAATCATTAAAGCGAGCTTGAATACACTCCCTTTGGACTTTGCTGTATTTATTTAGTACTTCTAGGTTATCTAGCCTTTTCACTCTCATCACTGAAAGCTGTTAAAGAGGAGCGGTTAGAGGGCAGAGACGGCAGCAGGCTTGATTGATCCAGGAAAGGAACATGAAATCTCATTCATGTTGCAGCTGATGGCATTTAAATCCCTCAGCTGCTCAGAGACGGTATCCAGTTGCAATCAAGGGCATTCTAATATCATCTTGTGTTTTGTTTACCTTTTGTTAAAACTAATCCTTTTTCTTTACTTTTGTCATTCCAGCGGGTCCAACAATTGTTACAGATAAAGGTGGAGGCAGCGGGTCAAACCCAGACTACATAGCGTTCGTCCTTGTTCCTGTTTTCTTCCTCCTGGGCCTGCTCGGGGTCGTCATCTGCCACGTGTTGAAGAGGAAGGGCTACCGCTGCACCACTGAGGCCCAGGATGGAGAGGAGGCGGAGTGCGTGGAGGAAAACGAGAGAGACCTCGAGCTGGGGGGAGGTGAGGACGTCAGAGTGAGGCTACGTTCACACTGCAGTTGAAAGTGACCTGAATCTGATTTTTTTGCTCACATGTAACTTGTATCTGATTTTTTTCTGACAGTGTGAACAGCGCAAGTCACACTGAATCTGACTGTTTAGAATCAGATTCAGGCCACTTTTGTATGTGGTTCTAAATCAGATATGTATCTGATCTTTTGGAAGTTGACTGCATTGTGAACAGGCAAACAAAAAAAACAGATCTGAGAAAAGATCAGAATTGAGCATTAAGGCCTGCGGTGTGAACATAGCCTAAAACATCCAGGCAACTTCAGAAACTCTTTGGTGTTGAAATACAATCTGACATTACAGACAAGTCAGCTGTGAGACAATGTGTCGTGGTGTTTCACACGATTACAGCCAGCTTAATGTGTTTATTAAATCTATGGACTCATCGATGTGAGGCATCTACCATTCATATACAGAACACACCCAGTGTTATTGCTCAAGCAGGCTTTGATTAATCTGAGGATATGGAAAACAGATTAAGCAACATAAAGGAGAGAAGGGACAATAACTTGACAGAAGAGAAGCTTGTTTTGGCTTGTATCATAAACGTTTATCAATGTATTGGTCTAATTAATGCTTTTATTTTTATAAAGCATTTATTTTTGTCTGAAAATTGATTACAAAGTCAGCTATGAATAATTTGTACTAATAACTAGTACTATAATTAAAGCATTTGTACCCTTTTGTAGCACTGTATAGCCTAACTTCCTCATGCATGTCCTGTTTGAAAGAGCAACACACGCTGAAATCAGGCTTTTGCCAACTATTGCCAAGCAACTTATACAACCCAACTTCAAAAATAGCAAAATATCTCTTCAAGATTGTCATGTGGTTACATTAAAGCTTTGTTGCACATGCTGTATCAGCAATAGCCCAAAGTCTTGTGAAGAAATCCTACAGCGCTTTGTTGAGGGTACCACGCAGATGTTAATCTATGAATTGACCTACAAAAGGTTTCTGTCCTTGTGGCAGTATTTTGTTGTGCGTGTTTACAGGGCAGCCAAACAAACTTGTGTTGTTGTTGTTGTTAAGAGTTGGTTAATTGTAACCCAAAGTGCAATCAATGCCTACTGAAATGGGATGTGAAAATTTACACATAAACATATGCATCATGGTCACTCTTGTTTCCTTCTAGGAGAAGCAAGATGCATGTTTAGATATAAAGCAGCAGCTGAAGGATTTAAGTTTACATTACTATTAATTTAACAGATTCCCATTAAGACTTCTATTTGGATTAATATGAATGAGATAAATTCAGAATGAGAGCAAGCTTTTGATGATGCGTTGTGCCCTTTAGTTTCCCTTGTGTATTAATAGCAGTATTGATTTATTCAGTGAATAGCTGTGACTGCTTTGTAAAAAAGAGTACTGTAAGGAGATAATACAGAAAAACACCTGAAGCTGTGTCCCAATTCAGGGCAAGCATGCAAGCTATGAAGGATGCATCCATCAGAGTTTGAACTGAAATGATTCAGTGAATGGCTGTGGCTGCTTTATGAATAAGACTACTGTAGGTAGATGGAAATATACAAAGAAAACTCATACACTGTGTCTCAATTCAGGGGCAAGAACGCAGGCTATGAGGGAACATCCAACATAGGCTGAACTGAAATGAGACTGCCTTGTCTCAGGACGTAGATGCTTTCTTTAGCAGCTGTTTCTGCTCTTACACTTGTGTCAAAAAGTACTGCTCCTGACAGCTAGCAACAAGCAGCTAGCTAACAAAACTAACATCATGTAATTTAACTTGTTATTTTGTTTAAAGATAATTGACGTTTTAAGACCTCTTTGGATTTTGTAACATTTATTTTAATAGCTATTTAGTTTGATTAAAGCCAACTATTTACACTTAAACGGACTCTACACTGATGCATATATCTGCCATCTTGTTTTAATTAGAGAACAATACATTTAGAAACCTGTGGGCCCAGAAAGTATGCGCTGGTTTGACTGTGAAGGAGGTTGTATTTAAGCAAGTCTAAAAATAGGTCGGCCTTGTGGTGACACTGCAGTCAGTCTTGGAATGTGCCCTTCAAAGGATGCAGCCCCTGAATTGAGACACAGCTGGAGGACGACTACTACAACAGTAATGACCACCATCAAAAGTAGGAGTTAATAAAATGAGAATCTTGTGGTTTATAAAACTTTTTCAACTTTCCCACTTTGCTTCTCAACAGCAGCACATGAAGTGAAGAAACTCCAAATCAAACATTTACTCAGGTTTCTTATTGACCTTACTCAATCAATCCATGTTTGGTTTGGTTTCAGTAGGTTAATAGGAAGTAAATACAGAGGTGCTTTGTTATGACTTGTTTTCCAGTGTGACGGTGAGATTCAAGGTCAGCTATCGGGCAGTGAAATTACTGTATGTTCACACCTGCTCTCTAGCAATGACGGTTTCATGCTAAACTCTTAAACTTAATGAGTTTGCTGTGTGCCAGGTCCTATAAGTGGTGAAAAATATCAGAAACACCAGTGTGACATGAATGGCACTTTTCTCTGTGCATTTTTGTCAAAAATGATATAAAAACATACAAAAAACCTACATGGAAGATTAGTCTCTGCTATTCACAAACACAAGCTCAATATATGAACAATATAAAGCTTTGTGCGTCATCTACATTGTCTTTAGTTGCAGCTTTGGCTAAACCAAATCCTTTCATTGTTTCAGTCTTTTAAGGAGTGGAGGCTGATAGAAACCAGGAAGAAGCTTCTAATGCACATCACTCATGTTGTGACTCAACCACGGGGGTGTTATGTAATATGAAATTAAAAAAATCCTCCAGTGTAATTTCCCTCGGCTTGCAGTGATAAATGCAGATAATGCTAGGCTGATGTGACTTAATTTTAGGATGTCATTTTGAGATAAGTGGTGCATTAAAAGCTCATAATGCTTTATTTTTGGACAGTTTTTGTACCTTTATGAAAATGTTTGCTGTATGTTTTAAGGCTGGGGGAAATTCCTACCGTCACCTAGCCTCTCCACTTAATCTAATTCACTTGTAGCCATTTAAAAGTGCAGCAGGTTTGGAGAAGGGCAGATGTAAATCTGGTTTCTCTTGAGCGGTGTGAGCTCTCTGCCAGCAGCACAATAGTCATGAGTGCTCTGGGGTTTTTCCCCACTGTCTCTGTCAACAGGCCCAACCCTTTCCTTCTCTCTCTCTCTCATATGTGGAGACAAAAGAGCAGAAAAAAAAATCAAACATTGCTTGTGTGTTCGTGTGAGCTCACTCATTCAGTTGATACATGCTTCTCTTGTTTCACAATGATCAGGTTTCCTCTCTTTCTCTTTTGGTATCTGTCAGAGGCTTTTCTACATCATGAGGTGCTCTCTTTCACTTTTATACTGATAGATCACTGTATAAAATCAGCCCATTAAAAATATAAGAAGGTTTTGTCTTCATCTGCAAAGAGGACAAAAATAAAGGAGTGAACAAGAAGCTGTAGGAAGTGCCTCACAGGGGTGTGGGAAGTGTGTAAGGGGTGTTATCAGCTGTTTTATCCCTATAGACCACATCCCCGGAGCAATTCCAAAGGATCTCAGAATCAGCTTTATTGGCCAAGTATGCTTTCACAATACGGTATTTTACCCCGGTTAGCCTCGCTGTCAAGGTACAGGAATTAAACATTAAATACAAAAATAAACACAACCAGAAAAGTATAAAAAAAAGAGATATAGATATGTGTAAGCTCTTGTAGGTATTTATTCTGGGATATACAAGTCTGATGTGCAAAGGGTGCAAGGAAGATGTGCAAAGGGTGCAAGAATGCTGACTAGACATGCTCAGGAGTATAAAACATGCAAGGATGTTGGCTGATTTACATGAGTTACATAAGACGATTTAAGATAGTTGAAAAGTGCAATGTAAAAATGAGGTGAGGCATTTTACCACAGAAAGTCTTCTTGCAGTATTCGAGTAAATGTGAATGGATTAATTACTCACAGCATTTGATTATGGTAAATAGACTAAATTTGAAGTACGGTGAGTGGATTAGTTAGTGCAAATATGAATGTGAGCTGAGGCATTTACAAAAGGGAGCTTTCTGACAGTATTTGAGATACAGTAAAGCAGTTAGAGACTGTGAATATTACTTACATAAAGTAGGGCTAAGGTACTTTTTTAATGAAAGTTTATTTTCTGACACTGTGACTGTTGAGCAGCCATCAGAGTAACTGTGACTGTTGATTGGTCATCAGAGTAACTCTGTGACTGTTGATTGGTCATCAGAGTAACTCTGTGACTGTTGATTGGTCATCAGAGTAACTCTGTGACTGTTGATTGGCCATCAGAGTAACTCTGTGACTGTTGATGGCCATCAGAGTAACTCTGTGACTGTTCTGTGTGCTTTAAGACAATTATTGGCCTTAAATTTGATCTATTTTCATTTTGCACATCAAGTTGTGCAAGTCCCCTTTATGGGGATTATAAAAAGTTACATGATAATTAGCAGCAAAAATAACCAACAAGCACCAATTAACTCAATCTGCATTTTGTATGAAAGCTTTACAGAATGAAAAAATTAGAAGTTATTACCTGTGAGGTAGGATTCATGAGGCAACACACCGCTTGCTCCTGGTTTGAATAATCCAATATTAGGGTTAAATATCCTGCTGAAGTATGAGGTAGGAACTGACCAACAATAAAGTTAAAATGAACCAGGATTCGAATTGAATATTTGACTTATTTGGCTCGGTTATGTATTTGTTTGTTCGGTTTCTTCAGTTTCAAAAGCATACTATTTGGTTTGAAGTTTACCCTCCATTTTTGTTGTTAGTTGATTTGCTATCATACCATGTTGTAACATGAAGCAGCCGTAATGTGACCACTTTGCAACTCTATCTGTATAGGATTACATCTCAAGGCGTCTTAATCTACTGAAGTTAGACTTTTTTTTATGGTATTAAATCAGCTGTGTCTTTTTTGTCTTGCAGACATTAACGACACCTTCAGTGACAACAACGACACAGTTGGACAGATCGTTCGCTATATCATGAAAAATGAAGGTAAGTGTTCAACAAACAACCAAAAATGCAGACTTTATCAGGGATTTTGAAAGTTAACTATCAGTTGCACATTGTGTTGTGTGTATCTTTTTATATTTCTGAATTTTTGCTTTTTTCAGGAGCTTCAGATAGAATAGTCCTCTGAAAGTCTTTATGGTAGAGAAGCTTTCCTTTTGATAAACCTCTTTCCATAGAAGTGATTAAAGCTGGGTCTGTTAGAGTGTTGACGGCTTCATTGTTACTGTAAGGCCATACAGGAAGGAAACGTGAGTTTAATTGTAGCAGCAGATGTGAGAGTCTGTTAATGTGGGAAACAGGATTTTATGGAAGTTCAACTTCAGGACAAACTGATGATGATTTAATGACTCTCTGTAATGACTGCAGCTTTACTCTACGTTGTTAACGTTATGTTTTCCACAGTTGTTTTTAAGTTATAGTATTTCTAATAATTTTTTCCCAAATACACAATGGTTATGCTTCTTTATTTCTGCTGAGGTGAGAGACCCTACAGGAAAAATACAGATCCAAAAACTGCATTGTTTTAAGGCAGGAGATTTTTTAAAGAACATAAAGTACAAGACATTCCCAGAGTCATTCAGTAGAAATTCAACTGTAAGTTTGTACTGTTTGCCACACTATTTAGGAAAAACTGAACTCTTCATGTCATTTATTTTAAGAGGCACAAGTATAGAAATAACAGTGGTTCAAAGACCAAGCCACCCAGAGTTTCTACCTACGGTTAAGACACACTTGAAGGGTAACTAACCCCCTGAGACTGAAGTGCATTTATCCTGGAATTTCAACAAATCAGCATCAGTTTAAACCACATGAAGTAAGTGCTGAGATACCCAGTGCTGAGGACATGGAGGGGCAGGAAAGGATGGGAGATGTCCCTGAATTGTAGACAATGCCAGCCAGAGGAACTGAATATTATTCCAATTTATCACCTACATCCAGATCAGCCAGTGCAAAAATTCAGTTGCCATAGCCTGTTTTTAGCCTGTAGAGGGCAATAGCTATGCACATGTCTATCCCAATATTATGAGCAGATTTGGACCTGAACTGTATAGCAACACTACTTAATATTCATATAGAGATGCGCCGGTAGTCAAGTGGTTAAGACGCATGCCATATACGCAGGTGACCCGGGTTTGAATCTGTCCCGTGGCACTATTTCCTGCATGTCTCTCCCCGCTCTCTTCCCTGTTTCCGACTCTATCCACTGTCCTATCCAATAAAGGCAAAAAGGCCAAAAATAAATCTTAGAAAAAGATTTTAAAAAAGTTCATATAGAAAGGTTTTTGTTGCTGAATAAAATTTGTTTATGGGGTTAGCTACTCTTTAAGTATAGAAAAAAAGAGGCCAAAACCTTGATTTGTTTCATACCTTTGTGTCATCCCAACTTCTATGGCTGACTCTCAAACTCCACACTCCGACTCACAGACTCTGAGGCATGTTTTCAGTAAGTGTGTGAGTTCTTAATGTGGTCCGACTGAAAAATCATTGAGTGTGTGGTGGTTGTGCTTGGTGGGGTTAGGTGTGGATTTCTCAAAGGGAAAATTATGCTCTTTCCGTGAATCCATAAGAATCCACAGACTGTCCTGTGGGATGTACCCAGAGTTAATTGCAAACTTGTTGACGTGAAGAACGTGACCATCCAGCCTTCCTCTAAATGTAAACAAACACAGACTCTATTGGAGCAGTATACAGTGATGCTTGAAGGGGAAATAAATTCAATCAAAGCAATCATGATTGTAATCAGAACAAGTTAATGTGAAAATTGTAAGTTTTTCCTTTTTGGTTATTACAGCACAATTGAAAAAGCTTTTGTCTGTTTATAGCCAACTTAGAGTTTCGGCATTAAGGTGGAGACTGGGATTGGGCCGACCCCTGTCAAATTTCCCTCGACTCTTCATTTGGACAATTAAGGCCTGGCTGTGTGAACCATGCATCAATTAAAGATACGAGAGATGCACAGTATTGAATTTTTGACAATATTCATATGCTGATATTTACAGATTAATTCTAGCAAATATACTGATATTAATACTGATACTCAGACCCAAAACTTCAGTTCTTAAAACACAGTTCTAAATTGAAGGAATGAGGATGATCGTAGGTCTGTGGGTTCTGCCTGTCGCCTGTGAATATTGGCCCAGTATCAGTTGTCAATATCAGCAACAATTTTCATATCTGTTAATTAGCTTTTATAGCTAATAGGCGCTGATACCCAAATTATGCCGATAATATTGTTAAGTAAAATAGATGACATTTTTTTTTTTTTTTTTTTACATTTAATTGCTTTCTCTTTAATGATACAGCATCACAATAGTAGCATATTATCACACTTTTTCCATCCTGCTTTTCCATTGGACTGCTTTTTAGTTTCTTGTTTGCTGTAGAAAGTGTTGTCATTAATTATAATGTCTCATAGCACCTCTTCTCCTTGTACAGTTCTCTGAGACATTTTTAAAATAGCTTAAAAACACTGATGCAGTAGTTTCAGAGAACTGTTTATTTATTAACTGAATAAAAATAACTTTCTGTAGTAATAATAATGATCAATCACAGTATAACATCACACATTTGTTATATTTAAGAGAACTTTTTAGTAAAATTGACATTTTTTTATTAATATGGTACTTTAAAGACTACTAATGACTACATTTCATGCTACAAGAAGTTATTACTGTTAGAGGTTATTAAGAGGGAGTACTAAAAGGCAGTTTTAGCAACATTCCAGTTTGTAATCAGAACATGAATGGTGATGATCTATTTTCCATGAAGAGTAAGTAAAACTTGAAGCTGACTCATCTGTACCTCTGTAGAATCAATGTTTGTCGAGTTGGAGCTGTGAGTCACCCTCACAGGGTCAGTGGTGACATGGTGTGGTTTAAGATTCCTACTCTAAAAATACACAACCTTATAGGAAAATGACTGTTTCAGTTCTGCTGTCTCAAAGAAGACAGTGTTTCATTTTATAATATTAAACCCAGAAAAAGTATGAATAAACTACAGTGTCCTCATAAAGTATTCAAACCCCCTTCACTTTTGTTAATGTTGCAGTCTGATGCTGAAGTCCATAAAAGTCATTTATATCATCATTAATCTACACTCAGGACCCCATCATGACAAAGTGAAAACAGATTTTTGGATTTTTTTCTTTTTATAAATTTATTAAAAATAAAAAACTGACCAACTGACACTCTAATTTTACAACAACTGTCCTTCTGAAAATCTCTGCTATAGGCCTCCAGTAGTCTGCATTGCTGTCTCAACTATGTGTCCCTCTTATTGTATTTTTATTTATTTATTATTTAGTTTGTATTATTATTATTATTATCATTTTATATACATTTTAATTATTCTGTTTCAACATCATTTATATATATTGATATGTATACTTTTAAAAATGTATTTTTCTTTTTCTCCCGCTCTTCATCTCTCACCGTCCCTCATGTACTACTTGAGTATCACTCCTCTGTCTTGTTATTTCTCAACAATTTAAAAAAAAAAAAGAAAGATAAATAAATAAATAAATAAACTAAAATATTACAATGGCATAAGTAATAGAGGGGTGTGTGCCTTTCCAAATCCTGCCCAATCAAGTTGATTTACCACAGGTGGACTCAGTTAAAGGTGTAGAAACATCTTAGCAAAGATCAGGAGAAATGGAAGGAACCTGAGCAAAATTTCATGTGTTTTTGTCAATGCGATATTTTAGTTTTTTATTTTTGATAAATTTGCAAACATTTTTAAAAATCTGTTTTCACTTTGTAATGATGTAGAGTAATGAGAATATACATATATTTTTCAACTGTAGCATCAGGCTACAACGTAACAAAACTGACAAAATTTAAGGGGGTCTGAATACTTTCTGAATGCACTGTATTTCCAGGCTTCTCTAAGATGTATTTCCTTTTTTTTTTTAAAGAAATAATTGAGAATTAGTTTTAGGGCGTATGATTCAAATATGACACCCATAAATTGACAAAAAAAAAGCCAAAATGTCCCTTTTCCTTTATGATCTCACTTGCTGGCAATTCAAAGCGCAGAATAATGAAAATGATAATAATACGAATACAAATTTCTTCAATTTCAATAGGGTCCTCGCACTGATTTTGGTGCTCTAATACAAAACGTCTCTACCAGACCAGTATCAGACTATGTTGAAACAAACAGAAAACCAGAGTGGGAGAAGTGTTCTTTAAAACTGAGAAAATACTGCCATCTAGAGATAGTTTTAAAGTAAAACATTCAGCTGACAGCCTTACTCGTCCTCAGACAAGTTTTTATTGTCCTGACAGATGTTTCTGACATTCAAAAGAAGATGTAATTGGTGTCTGGTGTTGATTATTGGTTTACTTTGCATTAATACCACATTTTATTGTGTTTTCAAGGCTGAAACCCCTTGGAAAAAAGTGATTTAAAGTATACTTCAGTCTAGTTTTCAGTCATGGTCAATATAATTTTGCTTTTTTGGCAAGAAAACCCTCTTTATGTCAAAAGGAAAACAGATGTCTACAAAGTTATGTCTATTGAATAAAAGTATGTAAGGTTAAATTAGTGATTTGCATAAATATTCAGCCCCTTTAAAGTAACTCACCCAGTTCAACAAATATGCAGCCCACTGGTGCTAGTAGTCTCACAGGTAATGAAATGGGGATCACCTGGGTGCAGTGAATGTGTCTCAAGTGATTGTAGTATAAAGAGAGCTGTCTCTCGAAGGCCTAGCTGCCAGTTAATCAGTATTCCTGGCAACCATTACACCATGAAGACAAAAGGACACTCCAAACAACTCAGAGAAAAGGTATATTGAAAAGAATAAGTCTTACAGCAAAAGCTTTCCAAGGCACTGGACATCCCCCGGATTCTAATTAAATCCATCATCAAGAAATGTAAGGATGGCACATTTGAAAATCTTCCTAGATCAGGTCATCCTCACAAACTGAGTGACGCTGCAGGAGACTAGTGAGAGAGACTGACTAGAGTTCACCTTAAAGCATGTAGGAGACTCCATGGTCAAGTGGTAGAAATGTCTTTGGTCTGATGAGACCAAAATGGTGCTTTCTGTCCATCAGACAAGACACAATACATATTTGGCAGACACCAAACACTGCACATCACCAAGAACACACCATCCCTACTGTGAAGCTCGGTGGTGGCAGCATCATGATGTGGGGATGCTTCTCAGCAGCTGGCCCTGGAAGGCTTTAAAGGTAGAGGGTGAAATGAATGTGGCAGTTTATATGAAAATCCTACAAGAGAACTTTGGCTTGGGAGATTTTTTTTCCAGCAAGACAATGACCCAAAGTATAAAGTGAAAGCTGCACAGAAATGGTTTAAAGACATCAAGGTGAATGTTCTGAAGTGGCTGAGTAAAAGCCTGGACCTGAATCCAAAAGAGAATTTGTGGCTGGACTTGAAGATGCTGTTCACGCAAAATCCCTGTGCAATCTGACAGAGCTTGAGCAGTTTTGCAAAGAAGAATGGAGTAAAGCTGCAGTGTCCAGATGTGCAAGCCTGATTGAGACCTGTCAACATCTAGTTAATACTGACTTGAAGGCATTGAGTATTTATGCAGTCACTTAATTTACCTTGCATATTTTTAGTTGATTGACATTACTCTGGAGAAGTCTGTTTTCACTTTGACTTTAAAGCGCATTTTGTAATTTTTTTGTCGGAAAAAAAGTTACATTGACCATGATTTATTCATAAAATCAATAAAATGGTAAAACATCCAAGGTGTGAATACTTTTTATAGGCACTGTAAATAGTTAAACTTCGTCACTTGCGTGAGTCGGCACCATTGATACTAGTCGGTTAAACAATTAGTACCTTTCTTTTACCCAGTGTACCTGAATAATGGTTGAAGTTTGTGCTCAAGCTGTAATGCAGCTGCCCACCATTTGCCAGATCTTTCACCATAGACTCACTGTAGCGCAGCTAATTAACCCTTCTTTCTTCACTGCACTGCTTGGATGTAAAAAAAGAAAAGCACCAGAAATGGGTAGCATCTCAGAAGACCTGTTTGGTTTGGCAGAGTTTTAATTTGTCACACAGGATGTGATGACATTTTAGATCAATCCCTGGGAACTATAGGTATGCTTGGTAAGGCAAGGCAAGGCAAGTTTATTTGTATAGCACATTTCAGGAACAAGGCAATTCAAAGTGCTTCACACAGGTCATTAAAATACATTGACAAAGGGAAAAAGAAACACAATGATAAAATCCAAAAAAGATAAAAACACACATAGAAAGTTTTTTTTAAAACAGCAAAAAAAATCAATAAAGATAAAAACAGATATTAAAGTAAAAGCTACAGTGCAGAGTTCGAACAAAAATGGAAAATTAAAAAGGTAAAACGTTTTTTAGTCAAAGGCAGCAGTGAACAGGTGTGTCTTCAACCTTGATTAAAAGAACTCAAACTCTCAGCAGACCTGATGTTTTCTGGGAGTTTGTTCCAGATATAAGGAGGTACCCCAACAGAAGGATGCCAAAACCCTTAAAAGCATAGCTACTTTTCTTGGTTGGGTTTGGTTAGCTCAAGTGTGACTGACAGTTGTGTAGCAGAACTTTATTTTAAATAATTGGTACTTAAGTTGTTGAACTGGTGTAGCCTTTTCTAGCTTTTTTTAAGAACCATTGTACATTAATGAAACCACAGTCCTCCTAGGGCAGTGCTGTTGAGAAAAGATGACTAACACAAAAGCAAGTTCATTATACTTAAAGACTAAAATAATAAGAAACAATCATCAGGGTGTTTCTGTTAAACCCCCCTGTGGTGTCTGATGATGATACAGGGGGATTATAAAGAGGACAGAATTAGTCAGATGTCCTTGCATATTTGGATAAAATCCTAACATGAAACTCCTGTTTGAGTCATCGCTGTGTCTCCCCCTTTTTTCCTAAAGGTATGCACAAACTCCCGTTTCTGCATGCTTTTGTGCCAACAGTGAATGTATTAGGCTTAAGCCTTGGGGAAATCTGTCTCTTGGAGGAAATTATGTAAATGTACGTCTCAATGTTGATGTCTGACTTCATCTCCCCGTGCAAAATTCATGACCTTTATAATTTCTGAGTCATATTCTGGAGGGTTTTTTTTCTCTGAGGTTGTTTTGTGTGTGTGATTCGCTGTTTAATTGTGTTAGGAGTTAATCCGTTATCTCCCAATAAGCCCTGTGCTTTTGAAGTCACTGAAGCGTTTCCCGTCGCTAATTCCCAACACTACATTTATCTCTCCCTCCCTCTGCTCCCTTCCCGTATCTGCAAAAGTGTTTAACTTTCTTTCTCTCTCCCTCGTTTTTCAGCAAACTCAGACGCCCTGAAAGCCATGGTTCATGAAAACAGCATCGACTCTGACGGGTGAGTGTCCCCTCTTCAACCAGAAGATGGCAGCATAAGCTTTGTGAAAGCTTGCTGGTGTCGGAGCAGACCGCAACCAGAGTATCCACTGTAGATCAACTCTAAAGGCAATTAGGCCACATTTTTTTTCTGATACTCCTCCAGATTGGCAGGTTTGATTGAGAGCAAGCAGCTGGGGACATTCAAAATGCCACTGTGCTCCACTTTAGTGTACTGTGGGGTTTTTGCGGCATGTGGAGCAGAGATGTTTGCATGTTTACTTATTGATGTCAGAGCCAGAAGAACACTGGAATGACTTTTCTTTAAGATAAGCTAGAACTTAAGTGATCCCCAAGAAAATTCTGGCACCATACTACTCCTACAATACAGTCAAATTGAAGGACCATATAAGAGCATCAAACAATCATGACACACATAAAGCATTTAGTGTTTAAAAACACAAGAAGTGGGAGGCAGCCATAAGGAAAGAATGAGAATGGAGGAATTTTAGCAATGCAGTTCGCTGCATTCATCACCAAAAATGTCTACATACATTAAGTACCTCCAAGCATCTAGCAATGTCTAACCAGCTGAGTAGTCTCGTATTGAGCTAAGAGGCTAGCTGAGCCACATTGACACATAACACATATCCTCATTTTGTTATAAATATGTTTGCATTGAAAGGGAGATATACTATCAACTTTGTGGGGAAAGTGAGTATGATGTGTTGTTCGCTAACAAGCCTGTGCTACAAAACAGCTTTTTAACATTAGCCACTGTAGCTAGCTCCCGTTTGAGTAACAGTTTCCTTTCCACCATCCTTTGTCGTTATTTAATCCACACAAAATAAAAAAACATGACCAATCGAAGTATCGTTTGAGAGCCAAACAACCAGCTCTACTTCTGAGCCAAATGATCCAGATCTCTTAAAGAGACAGGTTGCCTCATCGGCTGGCAAAACATGGGTAAGATCAGAGTTTAATGTGCTAAACTGTGACAAACTGTGTTGAAACAAACCGGACTGCTTTGTGAAAACGGACCATTCATGAGTGTTGTGTGAAACTGCTCGTCCAGGCCTTAGACATAAGCTTTTTAATTCCTGCCTGCTGTTTCTCCGTGAGTTTTTTAAAACTTTTTTTTTTTTTTGGCCAAAATATTTCACTACTTTCAGGACACAGAAGTAGTTTAAAAGTTAAGAAGGTTGATATTTTTTCACTTTGAAAGCTTGACATAGTCGTTAACAACACAAAACATGGGCCTTTTAGTAGCATTTCTCTATGTAGAAATAATTTCCTGCCCTCTAGGGGGTGTTCTCCACTACTGCTCGACGTGGATGGAGAACCTACACTTAGGTAAATTAAAGGTCATCATGATGGGTTCAAGTGCCACAGGAAAAAGAAATTCAGGCAACAGGAAATGACACAAATGGGCAATTTCTTTATTTCTCTTACTAAGTTGAACTATCAAGCTTAGATTTAAAGACCTGAATAAAGGCCTTGATATATGAAACAGAGATGTTCCAATGACGGACGCCTCAGTGACTGCAAGAATTCCTATTTCTCTCCATTTGACAGGAAGTCACTGTTACTCTCATAAGAAATGTCTGACTGAACTATGATCAAATGTTCTTTTTATAGTTTTTGTTGTAGCGCCACCTACTGTGATAAGACAATAGCACCGTTACATAAAATGTCCGATCTTCTTTTAATTTTACATGATTATCAGTCCTTCCCAGATCACAGCCAAAATTCAGCATCATGCTTTGTCATACTGCCACCTACTGCTGACAGCCAGTACTATGTCATATACGAAGTGTATTATGCTCATTGACAGATGGACAAATTAAGACTCTTTTTGTGCCAGTTCTGTTTGAGTTTGTCCAACCAACTTGTTGAGCTAACAGTAGCTGAATTGGCATGTTAGCTAGGTAATGCTCAGTTATGACTTTAAGTCTTTTTATTTTCATTATTAAACCACTGACTAGAACCACATGTAGTATTGTGTTTGTTATAAATATGTACCATGTGCTCAAAAAATATGTAAAAGGAGTAACAACTGCTAAGCTAACAGTAATAGCTAATAGGTAAAAGCTAGCTGCAGTGCTATCCAGGATATTTTGCTAAAATATCTTTTACCCTTTAAACTAATGTAGGTGTATTTTTTTTTTACATTTTTACAAAAACATTTGAAAGCAAACTTCTTTAAAACAAGCCTTCACCATTAGACCAGCAGCCAATAGTACAAGCTAAGATTAGGCGTCTTTGCTTTGCTGTGAGATAAAAGGAAGATTGAATCGGGCGGATAGACAGATTGGAGGAGGAGATGCCTGTGACAGAAGATGAGTGTGAGCAAATCGAGTTAGCGGCGTATGTTTTTCCATCTCTCTCTCCTCCTGTCATCTTTTTTGTCCCAGCGACATATTGTTCAGGGAGGAAAAGAAGGGGGAGATAAAGGCAGGAAAATGTTCTCTTTTGTTGGGAGAAAACTGTGTGGATAAATGGAAGGAGTGTATTAAAGATTAGGTTTTGAGGTTTTCTGCTCAGTCACACTGGGTGTGCTGTAAAATCTGCAAACGCACACATTTCCCCCCGCGTCGCTTTCATGTGTTCAGCTCCCTCAGTTCTCCCTCCAAATCTCTTTTTTCACATATTTCTCACCAGATTCCCTTCACTTTTTGCTCGTTTTGTTGCCTATCTGTCTTCTTTCTCTCTCTCTCTCTCAGTTTCAAGCCAGGTTGGGCAGTCTGCCAGTGGATCACTTAGAGAAGGTGGAGTCGCGGGAGAAGAGGGGTATTGGGGGGGTAATTTATGGGACACTTAAAGAGGGGAGACAGACAGGCAGGGAGAAAGGAAAGAAAGAAAGAAAAGAGAGTGAGGGAAAAAAGAGAGAGAGAGAGAGACGGATGGAGAGTGACTGTAGTGTGGCCAGGCCTCACTATCTCTCCCTCCAGATTTGGTACTTAACTCGCCTCAGTGCTGCTCTCCACGTCAGTACTCCTCCAGCCTCCACCTCTTCTCCATCCCTCCATCCTTCATTCCCCTTTCCCTTTGTCCACAGATGCGGCTACATCACTTCATCTCCCCTTTGCCATGTCGGTTTTTCCCCCTGTCATTCTCGCTCATGCTTGATTCCTCTGCTCATCAGAAAACACCCCACTATACACCAGAAAAGGCACCTTTTACAGTGTATATACATAAAAAAAACAAGGGCAAATTTATGCATCACACATGCAAATACTCTGATTGTTTACCCTAGTGGTTCACATGCAATGTTTACTTGAACATTTGTCATAAGGTTGTTACCACTCCCTGTAAAAACACATTATTTGTACAGTAACTTTAAATACCTAAAAAGGAATTCCAGAATTATTGTTTTTTACAGGACAAAGACACATTTGAGGAGAAAAATCTAGAAAGTTGCTTGGGTTTTGTTGGAACTGATGGTTCACTCGAAATGGCATTACAGTAATGTCCTTTTCTAGTTGGATAAGGTTCCCACTGTCTGATTATAGACTGTATAAAACATGGACATAGTCTCAGTCTCATTGGTTTCTGAAGCCTGTTGTTGAGGCCCATTTGTGGTGGTCACCTTTTAGAAATGCTGGCTCATTCTAACTTGAATTTCCCTAATATAGCACCCACCAACCAACACTTTGAGTGTTAAAGAAAGTTTGGTTTATATTTGATTCACAAGAACATGTTATGATATGTAGCACCTATCATTGGGCAGGAAGCGGGTACACCTAGTTTCAGTCAGTCACAGGGTTTGACATACATAGGGCGTTTCCACTATCACTTTAGGCTTTGCCAATCCAAACAAGCCGTGCTGGTTTACTTTTCCATCACCAGTATGACCGTCCAGAATGGCTTGGATTGAAGCAGATTGGATTGGATCTCATTATAGCGCCTCCTACTGCCGACAGGAATTCACACAACTTGGCCTTTTTTCATTCCTCTTACCGTGCTGAAACTATTAACCTCAAATTTTGAACTGAAGTCCTTAATATTTCACCACTACATGTTTCATTAATGGACACTTCACTAGCGATGGCGAGCATTTCAATGACTCGCCAGTTTTACAGGAAGTTGGTGCAACTCTCTTGTTGCTTTGTCATACTGCCACCTAATGTTGGCAGCCAGTATTATCTCATATACAAAGTGTAACATGCTAATTATTTTTGATTCTGTGACTGTTCTGAAAGGATTTACTTGGTTTCTCTGCTGTTCTGCAGGGGTTGCAAACACCAAACTATTGCTACACATTCACTGTTGTGACACAGCCCTCAGTTCTGCTTGCAGCCTGAGTTGAACATACTATTTTTTTAACAACTCAGAAACTGGAAATTACATTTCTTAACATTTAAAACTCTACATAAAAATTACTTTGTTAAAAATTCCAGGTGGCAAAGACCCTGTCCACAGTTTTCACAAGCTATTGAGTGAATTTATCACAAACCACACAAACTACCAGTCCAAATTTTTGTGGTTTAATTGATTGGCAAGACAAGTTAGCAATGCCCCGCCTCATTCTAATGTTACATCATCATACAGTAGAATGAGGTTAGACATTTATGTTCAATAAAAAGTTAGACAATGGGGATAGATAGTGGAGGAAGTATGAGGAAGTAGCTAAGTAGCTAGTAGTAAAAGTAGATATTTTCTTTATATTTTTGGATGCACAGTGGATCTATCCGCTTGTCAAAGGAAAACACCGGCATTTCCTCTGCCAAGGAGGAAGAGAGCAGCAAAGGAGATTGGTGGGTATGGGTTCATGAAATCCTCAGGCCAAGACAGGATTTGGGAGAGTTCAGCTCATCTCGGGGCTGTGGCTCCACAACCACTGCTTCCAGGTCTACTTAAGGCCAAGCGAGAAGCCTGTTAAAGAGAGTTGCATCAACGATCACAAGAGTGAGGACAAACTTCAGGCAGCTGATCCCGCTGACAGAGGATTTTTATTGTTGTGATCTTATCCTCCCTCTGATCCAAGCTTCCCTCCTGATGGATGAACCGTGGTGTTGTCACAGAGTACTGTGTCTTTTAACTTCCATACAGGGCTGCAAATGTGACCTTGAAAGCCCTTTTAGCAGTACATTTACAGAAAGGTGGCCGTTTCTGTTGTTGTGAATGAATATCGGCATTCAAAGTTCCAGACGGTGAAAGTAAGACGACCCCTGTTCTTTCAGGCAAATTTGAAGCAGAGAATAAACTTAAATCAGGGTAAACGGTATCTTAGGTGTCTGCCTTCATGTTTTAACAATGGTAGTAACAGTGTGGGGAGGCAGAATTTTAAAGGACTGAAAGTTTTCAGCTGCAGCTATCTTGTATTAAATAATGGCTTTTCATATAACCAAAGCTCTAAAATAGTTGGAGCACTGTGTAAAAGGTAAATAAAAACAGAATTCTGTTCTTTTGTGACTATGATATGGGTTTATGAGATCTGCAAATCAATTCATCATGTTTTTTTTTTTTACATTTTACACAGCATCCCAGCTTTTTGTATTTGGGGTTGGGCAGAAATATCTGATTTTTAAATAAAAAAATACATCTTGCCGAAGGATTTGGACTAATATCTTAATGCGGTCTGATGCTGCTGTCAACCACTTAAGTGTAATAAAAAGCCCCAACAGAAGAGGGCAGACTCTTAATGCAGAACTCAAATGCTATCACTCTTTAACAATCCCATGCCAGGTGTCCATATATTTTATCTTAGCATCTCTCTGCTCAGTTTGGCTCCTCAGCACTGAAGACACACATTAAAAAGGCATACTGTAACTCATTAATGCCGTTTGTCCCTTGACAGGCAGGCAGCAGCACATGCACATTGTTTATTAAATGTTTATGTGAGGGAGCAGAGACTCTGTTTACTCCACCTGTGTGTGTAAACAGTGTGAAGAGATGCTCTCCTGGGTTATAAATCATTCACACATACTGCATCTAAAAAAAGAAACACACTTTGGAGATACACACTGCAAGACGTGTAAGGATACGGCATGTTTGTCGTCTTTGGACAGCTTTTTTATGTTTCATTTTCGGGGCTTCTTTTATTCTGTTGACCCATTAAATATTGCTTTCTTCCTTTTTTTCCTTGGTAGCATAATTTTTCTGCCAGAAAAGGCATTCAGGAGTAATCATGATCAAAAATTTACATCATAATTAATTATACTGTACTATGTATTACAAGAGGGTGTAATGTTTAAGCACTAATATCTCCCTCTCTGTTTTCAGTCCTCCATTAACTCCAACTTCCCCCGGCACCCCGACTCCACCGATGACTCCCGTATCACCAGGCGCTCCTCCGGGAGCCGCCAAACACACCTGCAACCACCTGCACACCATCGGCGGCCTGGGGGGTCAGAAGAACATCTGCACGCGCTGCAGCCAGAAGAAATGGCCGCTGATGAGGAGGCCGTCGGCACGCAAGGCCGAGCAGCGCCGCAGCCACCATGGGGAGGTGACGGTGCTGGCCGTGGGCAGGTGGGCAGGTGTGTGTGACTGTGTGTGTGAGTTTTAAGGAAGGAGTTCTACCTGTTGATGAAAAAAGTCAACACACATCATGTAAACATTAACTCAAAACAATCACTGTTGTAGAAGAAAAATCAACATTTAATTACACAGACTAAGGTTTCTCTGCACTTTGACACCAAACTAGTGACCCTGAAAATCCAGGCCTGGGAAAGTAGAGGCTGCTGGGTTAGTGCTATGAATTTTTATGCAAAGCTTCAGTGGTTAACTCGTGTTTAAGAACCAAACATTTCTATTAATAATTACACAAAAAGAAGAGGTTCACACACAACAAAGACAGGGCGATACCTGACAGCTCTCTGCAGAGTAGCTGGTTTTCTTTGGCAGATGTTTACAGCTGTTTGTTGCATAGAGAACCACAAACCATGAACTATACTGACCTTTTCTATACCTTCTTTATTATCTTTAAACAACAGGCTTTAATCTGCCAATATTTGAGATTGGCGTCGACAGGACTAGCCTTTAGTTACATTTGCACAGCATTGGTGGTGAAAAATACCTCATTGTTATTTATACAAATATATATAAACTATGTTTATAATATATATTTAAAGAGTCTGGAATAGTATTTCAGTAGCAAGTCACTCTTTTGATTTTGACAGTTTAACAGAGCCTGCTGTCAAAAGAAAGATGCTCATCAAAATAATCCCTAATAATAACATTTCAGGCTAGAAGTAAAGGCCTTTAACACATCTGCAAATGTTTTGTCATCTTTATGTCATCTTTTATTTTGCAATTATTAAAACATATTATATGGTATGGATTAGATTAGATTGAAAAATGGATCATATATATGTTGGTTTTAACAATAAAAAAAGCCTGAAAGAATAATTTCTGTGTAGACAGAAAATACTTTTATGTGTGCTGAAGTGGTGATTGGTAAATGAGACCTAGCATTTGAGTAAAAGTAAAAAAAAAGAAAGAAACTTAATTGTTGCATATTAAACCTAATGAACATTAAAGTTTACTAGCTTCAACTAAAGATAGTAGTTTGTATGTTAAAACACTCAGCCAAGGGCGCCGGTTTAGCTCTGTTAGTAGAGCAGACTCTACCTCCATGCACTGGTGCCATGATAGATTCTCAGTCCTGGTGATATTTGGTGCATGTCTTCCCCCACTTTCTAATTTATCTCAGTGGTATGATCAATAAAATATGGAAGACCATTTCTGCCAAATAAAAAAGGAAAAAAAGTGAAAGTACAGCAGAGATAAAAGGTCAAAACTATGAGTTTAAAAGTCAAAATTATGTGATAAAGTCAAAATTATGAGATAAAAAGTAATCATTATGACATAAAAAGTCAAAACTATGTGATATAAAGTCCAAATTATGATAAAAGTGAAAACCTCAATTTCATAATATTGACTTTTTAATCTCATAATTATGACTTAGGATTCTTTTTTTTTCCTTTTTAAATTGTCATACTTCCACATTTTTCTTTTTTAATTGGCGGAAATGGGCTTCCATTATAAAAGGCAGAAGTCCTCCAAAATAATTTTTGAAAACATATAGGAGGGAAATATAGGAGCCAATGACATCACCGGTCTCTACCCCGTCCGCTCCAACGCTTCAGTGATATAAAATTACCGAGCAGTTCATCTCAGTACAGTCTGTTGTTAGCTGATGTTACATGCTGTGTTTTTGTTCGTTGTAAGGTAATTTTCCCAAGTCTATCAGCCACAGTGGACTACAGGACATAATGGAAAGATCTGTGCCAGAAAACAGTAAATTTAATCCCTAAGTTTTGTCTCCCTGCTCTGGCATAGCCAGGAAGCTGTGCTCTGAGCAGAAGCAATTTTAAAAATTTGAGTCGATCTTATTTGTCATGAGTGGGTGTGGCTTCGATTTGTTCAACCGACACGCCCTAATGATCCTAGAGCAGATTTTGCTGCCACATTTTTCATGATTTCAAAGAGTTTTTTTTAAGACTGAAATTCGGCTTGGTTTTTCATAAGACAGAGGTCTGTCATACAAAAAAACTACCTAAACCTAAATCTTAAAGATGCCCCAAAGGAAAGTCCAACAAAACTGGCAAGTTCTCCATATCTTGGCCATCTCTGAATCCAACAAAAAGTGACAAAGGTACTCAGAATCTACTAGGAGAATGGCAAACTCATTTACCTTCAAATCCAGTAGAAGAATGACTAAATCCATCATCTTTTATGAGTGAAATTTGACACTTTTCAGTCCATGTAAAAGGCTTCAAGTATTTTAAAGGTTACAAAAACTAGTGGACAAACATCTTGCTTCTAGTTTCCTCAAAACATTAAAAAGGTTCTCTGAATCCAGCAGAATAGTGAGCAATAATGGTGAATTTTGGGTTGTTTAAAGAGTTGAAAAGTTACTCTGAATCAAGTAAAAGAATGGCACACTTCATCCTCTTTCAAAGCATCTAAAGGTGCTCTGAATCCGGCAGAAGAATAGCAAACTGCCTCTCTAAACTGGAAACAATATAGACATAAATATTAACTCCGCATAGCTGTTGCCAAAAAAGCTTTAATTTGAATTGCAACCAGCATTTGACCTTAAAAAGCTGCATGCTGCCATTATATGACATGACTCTGATCTTAAAATTAAAGAAGACATCCTCAGCCCATCAGTCAACCTGTGAACATGCACAGCCTCGTCTCTGTCATGCAGGGATCCCCCTCCTCTTTCCTAACATCCCACCGTGAGCTGATTGGGATGCAGAGAGGCTGCTTTCATTTTCAGGCCTAGATGAATGGACGTGTACTCACAGGGTCAACATGACCTGGATACGAATATTCATTTGCTGATTTAATTAAAGCTGCTGGAGTGTGAGCGTGCATGCAGGGGTGAATGAGAGGTGTAAACTACAGGTGAGAGCCAGAGTGAGGCTGATACCCACTGAGTCACAACTGCACTCATTTAAGGATAGTTTTCTGTTTGTATGTAGGCTATTAAAAAAAGAAGAAGCAAGAGCATGGGCTAACATGTTCTCTTTTATTGACCTAGAAAAATAATTCCCTCTTGGTTCCTTTTTGAAAAGTTTCTTAAAAGCATTGAACAGTAATGGCTGTCCTTGGTGTATTAATTTTCACACTGCAGTAAACCGGAACTCTCTTTTCTGCCTTTCTTTTATTTCAAAATCTCTCCTGTTTTTAATTTCTCCCTTAGGTTCAGGGTGACAAAGATTGAAAAACCAACAAGGGAGAGGCGGACTCTGCTGATATCAGACTCTAACGGCAGCGTTCCTACTTCTCCTGTCGAGGCGGAGCCAAAGAGCCGGACCACGTCAGAGTCTCAGCAGGTCAGTATCCTGAGTGTCTTCACTCTGTATCCCTCATTAGGCTGCTCTCTGCCAACACACGATGTTAAATACATTTGTGTTTAATGGTTGTCATTCATCAGATATGAGAGTTTATTGTCTTTGATGATTAAACTCTTGAGCATTTTTCTGCTACACAAAGCTAACAAAGCACACTTCTCTGATGAAGATTAGTTTCATATATATTTTATAATGAGAGCCTGAATTAGATGCAATCTGGTGCACTTTTGAAGATCTTTTAAAATAGTTAATAGACTGGCAATATTTTATTATGGAAATAAAATTAAACATCCATTAGCCCAAGGAAAAAAATCAAGTCACTGATGGGATAGGATAATCATTTAGTAGTAATTGAGTTTAAAAAAAAAAAGTTCAATTAAACATGATTTTGAGTTTTGCCATAATCCTCCAGCTCTATGGGAGAGTATTTAGCCAACTATTTTATTTTTGCCTTGATTTACACACAAGTTGGAGCACAACTTAATTGAATAATGGATGTGCATATTAATAATGCACAACCACCTCCACTGTAAGACAAGCTAACAAACTCTGTTGATTGAGAAAAGGAAAAGAAAATCAAGAAAATATTCCTGTCAGATTCTCCTGATGCCTCATCATCTCCATCTTTCCTTGTTCCTTGCCATTCTCACCATGAGCGACTGGGAGGAAAGACGTGACAGGACAAAAACAGATCACCTACTGTGTTGCACTGCAACCATTGCAGGCTGTTAAGACTTCTTTGGAAAGTTGAGCAGAATTGTTAATCTGGAAAATAACTAATGTAGACATCAATATCATACACACTGTGTGTGTTATAATCTGGTCTTTTCCTTCCACATGCGAAGGTGTACACTTGTTACCATGTAAATATTATCATTATTTTTATTGCAAATTTGGTTGTATTGTATTTTTGTATTGTTGGCACATTTTATTTCTACTTTTGTTAAATATTTCTAGTTCCTGTCTGTCTCTTATTGAGCTGTTGTAATGACCAAAATTCCCCTGATGTGTGCTTAATGAAAAATTATCTTATCTTATCTTATCTTATCTAAACTAAACTGCAACTTCTGACAGGAACAGGTGCTGTCGAATTTACTGAGTATCACTGTATTTCAGTGAGTCATTTTGTACATGCACTCCTGCACATTTTTTTTATGTATACTAGTAATAAACATTGTGTTTAAAATATTACAGCCTTCAAAGCTGTCTCCAACCTGTAAGTCATGGTGTCAGATCACACTGATGTCACAGTGCAACACTTGTTTTAATAGTAAATCGAAAAGCCAAGATCCTAGAACACATTTCTTTTGTATTTTTTTTATTCCCAAAAGACCAGGCATAAGAATTGCTTTGCATTGGCACTACTAACTTACTACCGCCCTACTGGAGATAACATGGCCTCTATAGATAATTATAAGCTTTATAAAGCTTGCCCCCCCCCCCCCCACAACATCAAACTTGAACCCTTAAAAAACTTGAGGTACTTTCTAAGTTTATGAACTTTGTTGCACACTAGACAAGGTTGATATGTTGACCTGTGATGAAGGCAATAAAATGACCCAATTTCAAATCAAACAAAAAGCTTAAAAGGCTATCAGGTACAAACATTCTTGTTTACACTGAGTCCAAAGAATCAAGAGCAGCTTTTATAAATGTGGCTAGGTCATTTCAGAGATCAGAGCTTGGTTTTAGGGTGGAGAGAGATTAACCTCATGATTCAAAGATGTACCAATTACATACATAAAACCTATTTTCAGATTTGGAACACTTACAACATCCATTTTTGTTTAATTTCACTGTTGGCTCACATGTTGACTTTTCACTTTTCATTCTCAGCAGGAGCAGACAGAAGACTCAGACAAAGAGAAACGATAGAAATCAAGGTAATTTTTCACTTTATAAGCAGTTACGTGCATGTGCTTTTGCCCTTTTTATGTCTCAATGATAAAACAACAATTTTGTTTTGCAGGTTTTACAAAAACAGGACAAAGAAAACATATTGACACTAATATAAACCCAAACACAAACATTCAAACATCAGCACAGGAGGAGAAAAAGAGACATCCCTCCGTGTTCCAGCGCCGAGTGAGCTCAAAGTGCTGCTGATGAGGGTGACAGTGGCAAAAGTGACACGCACAGTCACACAGGCCAGGTATTTACAAGCAGGGGGATATCATTCCATTTTCCTCCTATATTACACGTATAAAGTGCCTTGCTTTAGCTCATTAAGGCAAGGCAACTGTTTGATGCTGCTGAACTATGTTGTGTGTACATAAGAGAGTTTCATCAACCAGTTAAGTGATAAAAAACACCCAAGAAAACCTGCTCAGCTTGTCTGAGATTAAATATTAGGTTGTCATTCCCAACCAGGAAGCAGGAACAACCTGATTAAGTGGTCACAGAACCAGGAAGTAGACTGCGTCAATGCTCTCGACAAGCTCAATATCCTGTTGTGACGTGAACATGTCAGCATTATAGCGGCACACGTTTCAGACCAGTTTCTTCAAATCTGACCTCCTAAGAAGAAGAGAATAAGGCATTCCAAAAGATTTTAAACATACGGTTCACTCAGTGTTTGTCCCTTAAAGCGACAGTGTTATTAATTTAAAAACAACACAACCTAGTCTTCGTATTTTCATTTTGCACGTGTCAGAAAATCCAAACCTGTAAATCTACTTGTATTGTTTATCTTTGCCCCTTTGCTGCTTTAAACATCACATCTGAATATCATCAGCGTATAAACCTATCTAGTTTAACATTAAAGAAGTCTTAAATGAATGTACATGAACCCTTTACCATCAATCTGAAGCCATATCATGATTTAAAAGGTTTGAAATTTAGTGGTTTATAAGACTGAGAAGCTTCTTAAGAATTAAGGGAAACGTAAGACTCCTGTTTTGGGCACTTAAACAACTTAATGAAGTCACTATACCTCGGCCTTAGCTGATTTGATTTTTTCATAAACTATCTTATGTGAGTGACTAAGCTTTCGAGTATCTTTTTAGTAAAGACATATTCATCAAATATGTATTTTTCTCAGATATTTGGGTCATTTTAGACTTTTTTGTGTCAACTTGTGAATGTCATATAGTGCCTCATTTTTTAAAAACACTGTTTTATAAGTAATAACATGGGAGTTTGCTTTTATTGTTGTGTAATGAAAAAAGTAAATAAATATGACTAATACATATCATACCATAAATGCTTGACTGTACTGTTGTCTTTTAATCACAGTGTAGACTGTGAAACATGAGTACATTATAGTGATAAAAGCCAGCGTCCACTGACCTGCAGGCTAACCCTCTCCTCCCTCAACAGATGGAAACATCCGTCTTCATATTCTGCTCTTTCTCATTTCCTTCTCCCATCTCTGCTGTAATGAAAAGATGATTTGTCTTCTTCATCTCGAGGAGGTAGTCCTGACGACCTCAGGCTCTCTATTATATTATTTCCAGATAATGGAGATGAGGCGGAGATGGAGGTGTTTTTGTGCTGGATGTGCAACACCGAGGATTAACAACTCTTGGCTTTTTGTTTCCTCTTGACCTGATTCTTCACTGCATCAAAGACATAATTGTAAAACGGATGCACAAGTTTCAAGCCTTAAAGAGAGCACTGACAATAATTACTTAGTGGTCATTTTCCTCTGAGTCATTGTCAGGGTTGGAAGCTCAAGGCAGGTTGTTTTAATATGGGTAATGACAGTTTATTCACATATAAATGCACTCATCTCGTTCTTGATTCATCAGTACCAAAAAAATGTCAAAAAGGCAAAATCTGCTAGGAGACAGGATAACATATTTCATACGCCACTTGCACAATACAAAATGGTTAGTTGGCTGGCTAGCTTTATATACAGGTGCATCCATAAAAGTAGGATATCATATAACTGTATGTATATATGTATATAACGCAATATAACAACAAGCTACATGCCTAAATAGTTGGCTAGATAATAAATCTGTTAGCTAAGCTGTACCTTTCATGAAGTAATAATTTAGTAGTGTTTCATTTCAAAATAGAAACGTTTTTCTATTCCTTTCCTGCTTAGTTTTTGCCAATTAATTGCAGATTAATAACATTGAAACATACAGGAAAATTCCATTGTGTCATCATGCGTCAATGCTTTGTAAGAGATCCGCCATGTTGGTTTAGCTACAGTGGTTCCTCCTGCTCATTAGCAGTGTATTGGCAGTAGCTAGCTCTGTCTGTCTGTTGACAATATTTTCTTCAAATTTGAAAGTAAAATGTTAATAGCGAAGCAGGAAAAAGATAAAAATAAACAGAGATGTTTTTAGCCTTAACTTTTTGAGCTCATGGTTGTAGCGGACCTCACGTTTTCCAGAAGCTTGTTTCACAGGTGGGGAGGATGATGAGTGCGTTTCATTGGATACTATTGTTACAACATTTCAAAGAAATTCCATAATGCTAATGGTTGAACCCTAACATTAGCTAAAAGAAAAGTAAAAATCTGATTTCTTTAGCTATTATTTCACTAAATGATTGTTTTCTGACTGTCTCAGGACAAAAGCAAGGAAAAGATTAAACAAGCCTTCTGACTGACACATGGAAGCCGCTGGTGTCACTTGGCCGTGCCGGAGGGAGGATTGACTTTCCGAGTGTTGACAGGGATGAGAGAACATTTACATGCAGTGGGAAAGAAACCCTGTACCACCCCACCCACTGCTGTCAGCACACACACACAAGGTCACAGGATAACTTCAGGGTGTTAAACCTGTCTGAAAGATGTGGTTGACAGTGCAGGACATGGACTCGGTGCAAATATTGACTCCAGTTGCACGTATGTGTGTTTACTTTAGCTCTTTATTCAGACTTTAAAAAAGACAAGGTTGAGGGTGTTACCAGTTTTGTTTCTCTCTCACAAATTCAACGAGGAAATAAAATATGCACATGAATTTTAGTGTAGATAATATAAAGTTCTGTCTCTTTTCCATGTCTCTATAAGCAGTGAATTTATCTCAGGCACTGAATTATTCAGGCCTCCAGGCGGCAGGGCTCCCATGCTGCTGCCAGGCTAAGTGCCCTACATCTTATCTTTGGCTCTGGCTGCCGGGCAAGAGGACAGAGCTCTGGTGTGGAGGTGGTGGGGCAGTTTTTTTAGGGAAACATTTGGGACCATAGGGAGGAGGTCTAGTCAATGTTTAACAGCTTTTGAGCAAAATCAGGTCCAGTGACCTTTGGAAATGGCTCACTGCCCACCTTTTTTTTTTTTTTTTTTTTTTAACTCAAATACTGGACAGGGAGAAGCTGGCAGGTAGATGGCTGTAATGGGTTTTTAACTTGAGTTAAAGCAGTACTGTCTAACTTATGAAAGTAGACAGTGGATATTTATTCTTTTCAAAAGGAAACAGTGCTAAGTAGCAATAAAAAAGCACACTCATTTCTTGACGCTTGTTTTTTTCTAGTTGTGTGTAACGCTGGATTATACCATCTTTGAATTCAAACATGGTTTCTGAACAGCTTTGCTTAAACTCTTGAGTTTGTCTTTTTTTTCCCCAACCTTTTTTTTTCAAAGCTAGAGAAGACCCTATAAGTTTATGAGGATACAACTCTAACCTCCTACTTCCCATTACATTTTGGGTTCCCTGCACCATTACTCTAATTTTGCTGAACCTTGACCTGTTAGCCTCATTCATGGACACTTTGTCTGCTATCTTGTGATCACAAAAGCACATTATAATTGTGAGTGTCCATGGCTGCCATTCTAACCACAATGCTCTACAGCAACTCTGGACATAAAATGGCCAAAGTGCAACACCTCTTTGAATTTTATGATTGACGCCCCCATCGCCCTCTGTGGCTCCTCAGTTTCCACTGTGGACTCTTTCCACTTCCTGGGGACCCACATCACCCAGGACCATCTAATGTTATTATGCCTGTTAATATTAACACGTTAACGCTCGTGATTATTCTGGAAAACTTAACGCGTAAAAAAAAAAAAATAAATAATGCAGTTTTAACATATGACTCAGTGTGACCACAACTTCCTCCCGTAGTCCTCCTGCGCGGATGTTTACATCCCTGGGGTGAAAAGGTTACAGGTGGGTCAAACGCAGTCAGCAGGGATGAGTGAGGAGACAGACCCAGGTCTGCTTCACAGCAAATTTCCATAAAAAAAAACTGCCTAATAAAAGTCCAGATGAAACAAAAGTTGTGTGTACATACCGCAGTGATGAACTGTCTTTACCCCAATGCACGAGTCTGAAGTACCACCTCCGGGCAAAACGTATCATTGCTAATGTTAGCAAAGATGCTAACAACAACACAGGATCAAGCCATAACGTCAAGCTACACCGGCGCAGCCCAGCTGACCGAGATTTGTCCCCAAAACGACAACATCTAAGATAACTAATAAGATCGCTAATGGGACGCCAGAGACTGCAGACCATCGACATTGTTGACGACAAGGGGCTTCAAGACACAAGCACAAGTTATTTTGTACCTGATGTGTTTGTCTTCTGGGATCGTTTGCAGTTTATAAATATCATTGCTCAGCAGTGTTAATTTTGACAGCACTTTTAAATTTAGTTTTAGTTATAGTCTTTTGCCAAAAATATCTTTTAGTCATAATTTAGTCATTTAAATTGTTTTAGTTTTAGTCTAGTTTTAGTTGATGAAATTTACAGTAAATTTATTTAACTGATTGGATCTCTCTTCAACTTACCCCACCACGCAGTGCTCTCTTTATGCAGCAAAAGCAGTTGTGACTGGATCTCCCCCATATCTCATCTCACCTTTCCACACAGCCAAAGTAGCTGTGATTGGATATATGCCTTAGTTACTTGCCTCTATTTTATACATGATGAAATTATGTCTGATTGGATAAAAGTCTCTGTCAAACATTTTCGTCTCTTTTTATTTGTTGACTAAATTGTCAATTAATTTAGTTTTAGTTTTGTCCATGTGCACTTGTTTTTATTAGTTACTGTCTCGTTTTCGTCGGGGGTAAAAAGGCTATTAACGAAAACTATAACGAAAATAATTAGTCAACAAAATTAACACTGTTGCTCAGTGAATTAAGACACTCTGATTTACAAACCACAAATAAGTTCAAAAACTCTAGTTTGTTTAATATTTCTTCACTTAAACACCATACTTGCACTAATTTATCTGAAACAAAAATACAAGTAAATGGTAGTATTTTAAATGTTAATTTATAGATAATAATACCATGACTACTAATAGTAATAAAAAATAATTTGTCTAGTAAAAAGCACTTTCAAAGTGCTGTTGATATAGTTAAAATAATGAAAATAAACAGTTGATAATAAGAAAGTTTAAAAATAAAAAAAGAAATTACTAAAACTAAAGCATAGTGATATGATGAACCTCATTAATTTTTTAAATCAATTAACAGTACTAGTTTACACTGTATTATAGATTTTTAATTTTTTTTTATAACAATCTATTTAAGTCTTGGCCCTCAATATTTTTATCCGCCTTTTTAAAATTTTTCTTCTTCTCCTTTGTTACTTGGTTTGTACCAAACACCAATCTAGATTCCTTGTATGTGAAAATGTGTTTGTCAATAAGCCCAATTCTAGTTCTGATTCAAAAATTGTCAGTGACTGTTGTAACAAAGACTGTATAGACAGACACTGGCTTAAGTCTTCCTCTTAAAAGGTTTGGTTAATTCCAAACAAAGAGGACTATTTTTGCCTCTTCATTAGACATGTGAAGGTCACAATTTAATGTAGATAATTAACCTGCTTTTTAAACTGCTAGACGTAAGATCAACAAACATTTAAAGCATAGCTGTTCTACCCCTTAAATTGGCCTGTGTAGTATGAACAGAACCAGGAAGAAGGAAAATAAAAATAAGGTAGCTTACAGCATTCATGCTCTTTATTTCCTCTATTCACATTTATGTGACTGTAAAAATTAACAAGCTGGAATCAGTAATCCATTGTTAGAGATCTTCCTCATTAAATACAGTCCTATCCTCAGAGACAAGGAAGTGCATGTGTGCCTCAATTAATGGTGACATCATTAACGCCAACAAAGCCCAGAGAAAAACAAACACGCTAACCGAGCTCACACACCTCGGGGACCGTACAGCCAGCTGCCTAATGGACCTAATAAAAACAACACAGGAATCTGACACACTAGTGCTCCTTGTTTGCCTGCTTACACTCCATCTAAATCTGACAGGTTGTAGCACAAATTAGCTTGTTGCTGAGCTACTTTTGTGCTGTCGTCTGGAGGCAGGTGAGGGGAATTGATTAGAGAGTCAGAAGGATGATGAAACTAAGTGATAAATGGGAGGGAATGGAAAAGCTAACTTAACTCTGAGGGCAGTACAGGGATGGGAGCATTTCCTCATTAAAAAAATGAGTGTTTCAAGGTCAAAAATAATGCTATAACTCTGAGGCAGTAGTTATTAGTTGTATGTCAAGAGCATTAATTTCTTCAAACTTTGCAAACAACTCCACTCTGACTCAAAGAGCTCAATAGACTTTAGAGGTCAAAGGTTAAAGTCACTGAGTTTAATGTACGGTATTTTAAAAAATCAGCCCCCGCAACTTGTTTAACCCATGATTTTGAAATTAGGTAAACATATTCAGCACAGCAGGACCTACAAAAAGGCCTTCTAGACTAATATCGCCAAATCAACAGGAAGTCTGCCATTTTGAATTTTTTGTTAAAAAACTGGAAATGAAGCCATTTCTAGGGATCCTTCCAGAATTACTCCAAAAGTAATAATCAGATTGTCTTGAATTTTTGTTTGCTGCTAGAAGACACCTTTATGAAAATAAGTTACTGGGCTTGTGTACAAAACTCAAAGTGCGTAGCCGTGGCAGCTCGTCAAACTTTGATTACTCACCACAGCACACAATGTGGACCCCACACAAAAATAAGGAAAAATTCTACCATAATTGGCATGCCAGGACAGCCATCCATCAGTCGTCCATGTTTGTTTTCTTCTGAAGTTTTCAGAGGCTTATACAATGAAAAATTGTTTGAAACTGTCCTTTAATCTGTGGTCTGTCATGAGTTGAAGCTGTTTAAGATTTGATAGCATGAGGGCAGCCTTACACATTTTAAATTTCTTAAAGTTTTCATGGCAAAACAAAAACCCTGAAGTGTACTCACTAAAAAAGTATGAATGATGGTTTAAATCAACATAAAGGCTGACAGTTATCATTCGATAATGCACATTTATCCTGCACAATGAAGATATTTATGAAAAGTTTGCATTTTGAGGTCCCAAGGATAAAATACAAGTTAACCTAAAAGCTTTGAACTTTTGTTTGGGACAAATTATCAAATATTAATAACCAGCTCTAGTTTTCATATCTTTCCTCTTGTTTTTGTCCCAAATAAAGCCCTGACTGTCTATAAATACATCATCTCAGTGTCTGCGAATCCTTGAACTGATTGAAAGCATCAAAGTAATCTGGTGACGCGCGAGCTGAGCTCAGCTCTGTTGTTTCAGAGCAAAACAAGGCTCACATAAAAAGATGACTCACTGGTGTGATTAAGAAGAAACGCTGTACAAGATCCTGTTATCATCATGCTGCAGACTCATAGGAATACTCTTTTCACATTACAAGGTACACTCAACCTTCAGAAGCTCCTGTAAAGGTTTAAAATGTTCTTTATATCTTTTCACAACTTTATGACGAAGCTTTAGACCAGTCTTCTATGTAATGGATTGCTATCTTTAGTTAAGAGAGTTTTTCATGTGTTTTTTCTTCTTTAGAAACATGTCACTGCAGAGGAAAAAGCCTGCTTGATTTCTACCTTGTGATTAAACCTGCTGACTAAAACTGCCACCAGCTATATCTGTTGAGTAATGTTGGCTGTCGTCGTCAGAAACTTTAAAGTCCGAACACAAAGGCCTTCTTAAGAGAGTCACAAACCTTCTCTTTTACTAACTACTATGTAAATGTTCCTTTACTACCGCCTGAAGGCTGGCAGTCTAACCCGTTATGTAACATCATGTAGCTATGACATAAAGTTGTCTCCAGTTTCATGTGGTGTAACAGTGACTTTTCAAAAGGAAGATGAGCGGTACATGTGAGGGGAATTCTTAAATAATGAAGGCAACAATTTTGGCAGCACTGCCCATAAATACATAACATGTGGGGTTTGGGTTTACCCTCAACCCTTGTTAACAGCAACCCTAAACATACACTCCTCATACCTGACCAACCTATTCTAACTCTAAGGCAGGGTGAACACTTTAAGATAGTTGGGGGATTTTGGCCTCACTAATGACCTTGCAAAGCTGATGAACTGGCTAGATACCATGTCTGTCATCAGGTCGGTCCATCTGGTAAAGTTTCACTCTGATGGTCTAAGAATGGATGAGCCAATCAGCGCCACCAGGTGTGGTTTAGTTGTACTGTAAATCAGCCAGTAATGGTGATGAGAGTTGAATTCACCAACTGGCTCCACTGATAGTGAATGATAGCAGCTGCCTGTCAAGCTTGTGTTACGCATTCTGCTCCTAAACAGAGGGGCATCCCTACTAAGTTGTATATTTTGTTGCTCTAGTTGGCCAGATGGAATATATTTCCAATCACCTTGTTTTTTTTAAGGTTCTGATCCTCCCAAACACTTTTTATGGGGTTTTCCTCAAAAGGATGTGTAATATATCCCATTCTACATATATATGTAAAAGTATATCAAGTAGGTTGGTTAGGCTTAATTTCAAGATGATCTGGATGATATTTGGCTCGATTCCCCTCAAGACCACAACAGCAAAGGCCTGAGTATCTGATGGCTCTAAAGATGATCTATCTCTCCCCAATCCTCTTGGAAGACAATCCAGGCCGCTGGGATTTGAAATAGTAGATTTTATTTTACAACAGCCAAGAAGCATCTCCACAGCATGATGCTGCCACCACCGTGCTCCACATTGGGGATGATGTGTGTGTGGTGATGTGCAGTCTTGAAGACAGTGTCAGGCTTAACCCAAGTTTTAGAAAAATCCACCATGTTGAAATCTACCATATTGGCTCTTCCCTCTTCCCTATGCTTAATCCTAACCTCCTTTCTTATCAGAAGGATGAAATCACTGCCTCAACAGTTCCTCAGACTTTAGTTTTCATATTTTCGCTTCAAATTTTCAGCTTATTTGTCTCATTAAATATGTTTATGTACAATTCACCTCTCTTTCTCACAGTGTGAAAAACAAAAACACTGTAAGTTTCCAGGTTAAACAAGTATTTTGCCTGTTCAAACATAAATCCAAAGTAAACTAACCTTGTGAAAAACACCTGACTAGGCCAGGACTGAAAAACAAACTGAAATTTGGAAAGAAAAGTGATTTTCAGACCTTAAAAGGAGCCCACAATAAATGAGGGGTCCATGGCAAGTAATTACAGAGAGCAGTGAGAGAGAGCGTTAGAGACATAGAAGGGGAGGGTTTGATGAATAGTTTAATGTCCAAAGTAAAGGCTATTCTGGTATCGTCTACTCCACCTCCTTCACTGAGACACTCTGAGATCGACACTTTAACAGCCTCTCCCGCCGTGAAGAGTCCGAATCAGTCAGGCGATCAGGATTTGTCTTTGCTAAGGCTGTTGTTGAAGTTTCCATGGAGCTCAGTGTGTGTATGCCTTATGTGCTCTGTGTGAGTTTGTGTCTTCCTGGCTCAAGGAAAAAGCCCTAAGGTGTTCATTAGTCGAGGACCCGGGGCCCAGGATTCAGCCCGCTGTGACTCTAACTGCTGGGATGGAGAGGTTTTAACAGCCAAGTCCCACGGTGATGCCACTCGTTTAAGATGAGGGAGAAGAGCTCGTAAACAAGTATCTGGACTCCTTCAGAGCCGGAGACCCTCAGAGTTCTTTCGACACTCTTTGAGAGAATTACCTGATCAACATAACATTTAAAAAATATTAAAGGACAGAATTTTTAAGTTTGGCTGAATTACTTGTAGGCTAATCAAAGCACCTGAGTCTGACAGGAGTGGGCTGGGCCATCTTACAACTCTGATTCTTTTTGTTGTGATGAAACTGGACCAAAACAGTCCTTGAATTGACTTACTTCCTTTAGTGACTAAGCTAAGTTGCTTGGTTGTTAAGTGTCCCAGATAGCAAAGAATAATTAGCCAAAAATAGGCCCACATCTTAAGTTCTCTTCTGGCTAACATTTGGCCTTGAATCACGACACACAGAGTGAATCTGCCTGTCTAAACTCAGCCACATGTCCAACTTATATAGGGCCCGCATCTGCTGCTGTCCTAATTACAGAGTTGACTCAGATTGAGACTAAAGTGTTCTGACAGACCTACATGTTGTCTTGACATTCTCTGTGCTAGTATAAAATACAAAGTTAAAAAAATCTGAACATATTCTTCATGTTTTTTTTGCTCACTTCAAAGTCAAAACAAAACTGCAGCTTAGTTTCCCAAGGCCTGTAACAAGGGCATTATTTTCTTTCAAGTAACTTAAAATCCCCATGATAACCTGAGCCTGGTCCAGCTCATTATATTTGGTCCTAATCTGTCTCACACTTGCTGTAACACAAGCAAGGTCTGGCTCATAACATTTGGGTCTAATCTTGTCAAGAAATTGTTGTAACTCAAGCCAGGTCTGGTCCATGATATCTGGTCCACATCTGTCCCAAACAGCTCTTTCTGTATCCCAAGCCAGGTCAGGCTAGCAACATTTTTGACATGTTTTGCCCAAACATCAGCTGCTGTAATCCAAGCCAGGCCTGATTTACTACATTTGGTCCCAGTCTGTCTCCCAGCACTTGCCATAAGGCTAGTAAGATCACATTTGCAACATGAGGGCCACATCTGGGCCAAAGAACTATTGGCATGAGCCAAACCTGGTTTAGCTCTTTACATTTCGTCCACATCCATCTCAAAACACTTGCCGTAACCCAAACAAAGTCCTGCTTGCAACATGAGGGCCACATTTGGCTCAAATAACACTCATCATAACCCTAGCAAGGTCTGGCTCATGGCTTTTAGGTCTCATCTGTTCAAGAAAAATTGCTGTAGCCCAGGCTAGTATCAGCCCATGATACTTGTTCCACATCTGTCCCAAACAACTCTTGCTATAACCAGCAACATTTTGGCCATGTCTTGCCCAAACTCAGTTGTTTTAACCCAAACCAGGTCTCATTTATTACATTTTGTCCACATCTGTCTCAGAACACTTGCCATAACCCAAGCAAGGTCTAGCTTGTAACATGTGAGCCACATCTGTGGGAAACAATTGTTTGCCCATGCAAGGCATAGCTCTTATTTGGTCTTTTAACAGTTGCTGTAACACAAGCAAGGTCTGCCTAACGACATTTGGTTCTCATTTGGTGGTTGTAACCCAAGACAGGGCTGCACTCCAGATTTGGACCAATCTGGCCAATACAACACTTCCTGTGACCCAAGTCAGGTCCAGCGTGAAACATTTTGGCAATATGTTGCCTAAACACGGTTGCTGTAACCCAAGCCACGTCCCACTCGTTACATTCAGTCCAAACCTGTCTCACAATACTTTCCATAACCCAAGCAAGGCCTGGCTTGCAACAGGTTGGTCACATCTGGCCCAAAAAACACGTGGCATTACCCAAGCCAGGTCTCGCTTCTGACATTTGGGCTCACAACAATTCCTGCAACCCAAGACAAGTCAACCTTCCAGATTTTGGGCTCATATGACCAATACAACACTTGTTGCAACCCAAGCAAGGTCTGTCTTGCATACTGGCACCCAAAAACACTTGATGAAAGACAGATTTTGCATCTAATATTCAGGCCACATCTGGCTCACACAATTACTGTAAACCCTGGCCAGGTCTGGCCCATGGTATTTGGTCCACATCTGGCCAAAGCAACACTTCTTGTTACCCAAGACAGGTCTGTCTAGCAACATTAAGGCCACATCTGGCCCAAACATCAGTTGCTCATGCCAGAACAGTGAGTCAGGTTTGGCTGTTTGGGGTGACATGATTATTTGTGTTATCACTTAGTTTCTGTAACCTGTCTTCTGCTGTATATATACAATGCTTAACAAACTTATTAGACTACCTGACATATTTGTCTCAAAGACCATCCAGCATCATGAAGTGCTTTAATGTGGACTCTTTCATTTTCAGTCAGCTCTCCTCGTTTCACCATTTTGAACAGGAATGAGGAATTTCAAACTGAATTCACGCAAATTTGAGCCGGCTCACTGGGCTTCTCTGAGAAGTCCGAAATTAATCAAGCATAACATTCAACCACTAAAACTAATTTTTCTGTTCAGGAATGCAAGTAAATAACTATAATTTGACATGTTAACAAAGAAATATTAATGTGCTTTACTATTTTTTCAGTTTTTTGGTGTAAATCAGTACATTTGAAAATTCATGGATAACAATAATAATTATATTTTAGCATTAAAAATATCATCTACTATCTTCTACATATTGGTGTATTAACCATTGCAGAAACAAAAAAAAAAAAAGATTTTGGTAATTACCAATGCTGTTAATTTAGGGCAGCTGTGGCATAAACCTTACTTTGGTTAGGGTTAGGGTGGTCTAATAAATTTGTTAAGCACTGTGTATATATATATATTTCTGTAGCAATAAAAGCTAGGCTACAAGGCAAATAAGTTTCCTAACTAATGCTTATATTATTACGTTCAGTACAGACCAGAGCTAGCATTGGTGGCTAGCAAGTAAGTGATAGTTTATTGACTAACTCTTGGAGGAGGCATTAAGTATTTTTTTCCTGCTGAGACGCATACAGCACCTGTGTAGTGTTTTATCTAAACTACTGATAGCTAACTGGCTATAAGAAATCATTGCTCTTGATACAATAATGATTTCTAAAAAGAGTGACGAGAAATGATTCCACAGAACACCACCTAATTTCCACATTACTTTCCTTTATTTTACAATACAAAAATTTTGTTGAATAGAAATGATTTGGCAGGCAAACAATGAGTGAAAGAAGGGAAGCAGTTAACCTTCATGTAGCAAAACAGATAGCTTATAAGCATTAAAACACTCTTGAAAAAGTATCCTCCGTGACATCTAGCCTCAATTAGTTCATTATAAGGCACATAAGCAGCTGCAGGTTGAACTAATGTCACAGGCAACAACAGTAACACAGAACCTGACCTATAGAACAAAAAAAAACATGATGTATTACTGTGTTGATGGCCTTTGTGTACTTTAGTCTGAAAGATGTGACCTTTGCTGCACTCTGCAGCACAAAGTTTAGCTCAGATTGAAAAACTAGCTCATTATCAGTGACATTGCTCATGTACTTTCTATCTTATCCTTTGGTAATCTGCTCAAGAATTCACATGCGCATAGGTCCTCTGATATACCTTTAGTATGACAAATAGTCTCATTGTCATTGTGTGCCTTAATTTAAGTAATTAACTGACAACAAAAAGGGGTAAACATTTTTAAAATGTAGATACCATTTTTATTCTGTTTGATTCCAAAAACCTGACACAATCAGCTAAAAATACGGAATCCTTCCTTGCTGAACTCTGCTGCAAGACCTCAGCAAAGTCCACTTCCCTCTCATAATAAATCAAACATTATGCAAGGAAACAAAATATAAATAAAAAGACAAGAAGACAGAAAAAGAAAAGGCATACAAGCTTTGACCTTTCTTTTAAGTGAAACAAGGGAAGGGTTGCAAGCTATGGTGACTATGCTAGCAATTAGCATAGCTTTATGAGACCGAAAAATAGTAAAAGCAACTTAGTAATTTTGGATTAACACCTGTTTAACGGCAGTACGGCCATGGCGAGCATTATAAAGGCCTTTGAGGACTGTGGAGTGTTAAATACACCAGTTTGAACAGGCTAATATGGCTGCTGGCGATTTTCACAGTCTACACAATCGTGTCTCTTCATCAGCGGCTTTTTTCAAAACTTGAAGCTTTGAAAAAGTTGCCTCCTTCAAGTGGCAGAGTTTATCTTCTGTCAGTTTGAACAGAATAAGAAAATATTCAGAATAAATCTGTTCCTTTAGTTCTGTAAACAGTTTCCTTCATTAGTTACACACTTCTTGATAAAAACATGAGGTTTTTATCCAAAAGCATGGAAAAGTTCTTAAAGGTCTTGACCACTCAGTGAAGTAGCGTTCAGGTCTGTCGGTCACTCAAACTCCTCCCCGGCAGTCGCAGCCTCCAAAGCAGCGAGAGCCTCTGCCACCATCGAGTCTGTGATGCTGTCCACACATTCCTCCTCCCCTTCCATCCTCCCCTCTTCTTCGTCCTCGCTCTTCATCACAGAGATGCCGCTCTCCACAGTGGAGACGTCCGGAGTCTTTGGCAGTCTGCGCTCGTCCCTGGTGTCCGCTGAGGACAGGCTGGTGGTGCTGGTGTGAATGTCCACCGATAGAATGCTCCCCTCGTCCCCCGTGTCACAGGGGTACTCTGGTGTCCCTCCCACACCCTCGTCTACCTCGTCCGCCGATGGGATTTCGCTGTCAATCATGATGGAGCTGTCCCACCCGTTCTTTGTTGTATGGTGTCCTCGTTCACCATAGCCCCTCTGATTCCCATACTCCTCTAAGTTTGGGTAAACAGGAACCTGGCTCGGCCCTCGGTCCTGTACAATCCATCTCGATTCAGGTTGGATGATGTAAACCTCTGTAGGTGGAGCGCTCCCCTGCCTGTCCCTCGCGGATGAAGGTGCGGCGTGCAGATGGTGGTTGACGTGGTTGTTGTCGGCCTCTAGTTTCAGTGTGCTGTCGTTGGACTTGCTGTAGCCCAGGTTGTTGATTCCCTGCTTCTGTTTGGTGTGGTCGCTACCAGGGCCTCCACCTGAGAGGCGGTGGGGTTGGTAGAGCGAACTGTTTGTGGAGTCCGCTTTCCTCCCGTCCCCCGCCACCGAGGGGTCGTAGATGTAGCTGTGAGAGAGAAGCAGACAGGGTGTCATCTACTGTCCAAAATCTTTCCCTGAATAGTCAGGTGGTCAAAAGGTCAAAAATGTTTTTTCTCAGATCCTAAATTACTAGTTTCATTTCCCCCACCCTTTTCAGTTAATAAGGATACAGAATATATATAAAAAGTATTCACCCTTTTGGATGTATTACCCTTTTACTGATGTTTAAAATCTATAGTGGTCAATAGAATTTGGCTTTTTGACAGAAAAAATTGTACCAAAATTCTCTTTATGTCAAAACGAAAACAGATTTCTATAAAGTAATGTCAATTAAATGAAAAAAAAAAAATAAGGCAAAACAAATAACTGCATAAATATTTCCCTGCTTTAAAGTGACTGGCCTAATTCAACAGAGGTCCAGCCAATTGGTGCTAGAAGTCTCACAATTAGTGAAACTGGGATCACCTCGGTGCAGTGAATGTGTCTCAAGTGATTGCAGTATAAAGACACATGTGTCTGGAAGGTCCAGTCACTCATCAATCAGAATTCCTGGCTACCATTACACCATGAGGAAAAAAAGAACACACCAAACATCCATCCATTTTCTATACCGCTTATCCCGTATTTTTATGTTTCTGCAATGGTTAATACACCAATATGTAGAAGCTCTTTCACCGAAATGAAATTTTTAATGCTAAAATACAATTATTATTATCTATGAATTTTCAAATGTACTGATTTACACAAAAAAACTAAAAAAATAGTAAAGCACATTATCATTTCTTGATTAATATGTCAAATTATAGTTTTTTACTTGCTCATTCCTGTTCAAAATGGTAAAACGTGGAGAGCTCACTGAAAATAAAAGAGTCCACATTAAAGCACTTCATGATGCTGGATGGTCTCTGAGACAAATATGACAGCTGGTCTAATACATTTGTTAAGCACTGTATATCTCCGACCTAACAGATATGTAACCTAATACACTTTTGATGATAAAAACTAATGGAAATATGAAGATACAAACCAAAAATGTGCAGCTACAGCCTCTTGATTCAAAAAAGATAATAAACATGAATGAATTCACATTTTGTTTAAGCAAACTAAAATAATGAGCCCTAGTTATACGACTTCGCACAGCTCATTAAAATGAGTGACAGGGGACATTATCACCTGAATGTTATGTCAAAATTTTTTAGTATCAATCAGATGAAGTGGTAGTGATACATTATTTAGCATTGATTTGATGTATTTCTTCATTATTACACCAGCTCTCTTTTGCTTAATGAGGCTCTTATTGTGTAGATTACAGGTCACAGATTTCACCTCCTCATGAAATGATGGAGGTCAGTGAAGGTCTTGGAATAATCAAGCTCTACACTTTAAATAGCCTCTTGTCTGCTGTAATGATGATCTGATCCCCCACTTTGGAGGATTTTCTACAAGATCAAACTCCTACCAAGGCGTGTATTAGGAGCGTTGGCGGGGTGCTTTTATTTTGCAGGGAGTGTAGCAGGCTGTCAGACATCCCCCTGCTGTGAGAGCCTCATGTTTTTATCACCTGTCTCTTCTTCTCTTTCATTTGTTTTCTCCTCCACCCTGCACCTCTCCAGGAGCCTCCACACCATCCTCCTCTTCTTCCTCTCAGCCTCAGTCGCTAATCTACCATCCCTTTGCACTTGACTTCTCCTTGATTTGAGTGCTTTCCCTCAAGCTTTTTCCATCTCTTTCTGCAAGTTTTCCTCTTCTCTTGTTTTCTTTTTTTCACCCACTGCTCAGACTTAAGCAGATAACTTTCACATGTATTGATTTATTCGAGTGAGCAGACATGCACAAACAGCTCCCGCCTCCACATTTATAGCCTCAATCTAACGCTCACACACGCTCACCCTCTGACTTTAAGCACCTCTCTCTCACCCTGCATCCCTCCCTTCGTCTCGCTGCTCAGTGGAAACCTGAGAAAATGAATGTTTTCCATTTCTCTCTGACTCCTGGGCAGCGCCGACGCTGTGTCCCGGCTGCCAAGGTGAAATTTGAGCTTTCAGAAGAAGCAAAACACAGACAAGGTGTTGTTAAAAAAGGTGAGTGACTCATGAAGGTGTGCTAAAGCAAAAATGAAACTGTATTTTCATCATCGACAGGAGGCTTCTTTTTCTATCAGGAAGCTGTTTTGAAAAAAAGGACTCTGACTTGTGGCTGCAGTTTTTCTGCTTTTCAGTGAAGGGGATTGAGACAAAATGCCACAAAAGGAAGCAAAAATGTCCAAAATTTAGGAGCATTGAAAAAAGAATAAATTCTGGGAGTATCAAATGGCTTATGTAAGTCAGAGAAAGCAGCTCTGCAGTGTTAAGCTCTAATTTAAAAACCAAAACAGCATTTTTACATACAAGTGGATGCTGCTGATTCTGGTGTGTTCCTGTTCCTCACTCTGTTGGGATTCCCTTCCTGCTTTGGGTTTTATTAGAGGACCTTATCTTTAGGATGCACCTCAATCTTGCATATGTATTAATTAGATGGGTGCAAATCTTGTGAATGTTCAAGGTCTCCTTCAATGAACCCTAAGTAAGGAAATTTGTGTTTGGTAGATTGTTTCTTTGTTGTGAAAAAATGCTTCCATGCAGTAATCTCATACCGTTGGATAGTCTGTTTATTTCCTTTTAAAAGGTGCCACATTTGTAAGGAACATGCATTTGTGGGATGAGCAGCAGAGCTGAGTATGTGGGTTTAGGATTAAAGTAGTAAATTTAAATGATAAAGGTTGAGAATTTAGTATATCAAAAGTTACAAGATTAAAGTTTTAATTTAAAGGCTAAAGAATAGGCTAAAGCAGGTCATCATTTCATGGCAATTTGAAAATACTCTTTATTAAGTAGGTTTATTTCGATTGATTGCTTAGCCTTAGTTTGAACATGAGCGCATGAAATTTGAGCAAGCAACTAAACATTTGAGAAAAAGCAAAAAAAGACAGCTTATAGCACAAATGTAGGCAGAATTTTTGCACTTGTAATGACTTCATCAAAAAAGAAAAAAGTCTGTTTTCTTCCTCTAGTCATTTATCCAACTCATTGAGAATCTTTGCCACTCTGGGAGCCTCAGCTGAGCTGATACTGAAACTGCTCTGTTGACCCAGTAACCTACGGGCCCACCCTGCCAAACCCCAAACACCACTAAGCCTAGAAATGTGACACTCCAGACAATTAGGGAGGTATGTGTGTCTGTGTGTCACAAGCATTCACATGTGTGCTTCTGACATGGGAAAGAAAAAAAAAAAAGGTGTAGAGGGGGGGATTACAACGCTGGTATGCAAGTCACAGCATGCCCTTTCATTAATCTGCAATCAAAATTGTGTTTCCTGGTCCCGTTCAGTCTCCTCTCTCACCTCAGGAGGCAGCTCAACATCAAGTCCTGACAACAACGCCATGTCGGCTTTTAATGAATGGACAGACCCGTAAAGAAATACAGTAACCAAGGGTGATGGCTATTGGCATATTGACTCTCGGTTTGTACAAAGAGCTCACGTGAGAGTGTGGACGTGATATAAATGGACCTCTCACCATCTGCACCAAGCAAGGCAAGAAATCATTAATGTGTCCAAGGAAACATTAGAGCTGACAGTGTGGGGCAGGAGATAAGAAATCTAAGGTGAGAGGTTGTTTGTGAGGAGAGGTGTACCACAGTTTTACAAAATAATCACAGGGTTAAGGGTATAATGGGTGGAAAGTTCTGCTGCTAAAGCAGAAGTTGGAAGTTCCTTGAGTATCCACTAGAGGCTGCATGTAAAAGCACTAGAAGTCACATACACATCCATGTTAAAATGCTGATTTTTACAGCAGAAATAAACATGTTTATGACCTGGTTCAAAACACTTTTTGTACAGAAGAGTGACATATTGTCATGGGCACTCACTGACTCACTGTACGGGGGTAACTGTTTTATAACTCGTCTGTTTTGGTTTTTAAAGGGAGGTAAAATATGCTGATATGACTGTGCAACTGCTTCACATCAGCTATCAGCACTCCAATTCGTCATCAGTGTTAAAGTGTCGCAGCATAAATTCCCAGCACATAAAAATGAAAAAATGATTTGTCAGCTCTGTCTTTTTATGACAAGATATCTGCCGAGAATAATTTACCACAGACAAATTTTGCTCCTACGGCCTTGAATTTCTCATGTATTAGCACATCTTGCGCCAAGCATCCTTTTCACGTGTGCAGCTGATGGAGGAGACAGGAGTGTTTACTGGCTGAATTTTCTGTGTGAAACGTTACAAAATAGATTGATGTCATCATTTCAAAACTTCACAGCATGATTTTATCAAAGGAAATACTACTTTTAACAAATATGTTGGCGCTTATAGCCTTTCAAAACAAGACTTCCATTTTTCATTTATATGCTTGCAACTTTACATGACATATTTTTGTAAAATTGATTGATACTTTGTCAAAATCAGTTTTCACTTTCACATTAAAGATTTTTTTTTTGTCAAAAAAAGCCAAATTATATTGACCATGACTGATTTATAAAATCAATAAAAGAGGGTGAATACTTTCGATAGGCACTGTAATGAAAAAGGCAGATCTTTTCATCAATACCCACCATTCACCAACAAGTATCTGGAAGCAAACATTTAAGTTACTGGGATAAACCATTGTAACAGGTCAACAAGGGTTATGTCAGACAAAAAGAAGCACAAAACTACTAAAGACAAAGAGGAAATGATGCCAGAGTCAGACAAACTTCTCACCTTTTTATCATCCTGCAGCATTGGCACCCCATTTGGCTCGCTGTGTCGTGGAGCTGTGGACGAGACGTTCAGAGAGGAATTAAACTTTTATCTCACCAACACCCCTTGACAAAACACCAAATTGAAAAACTTTGAAAACATGCACACATCATTTTCAGGAGGCAACATTTTCCAATCTGTGTCTGAAACGCTCATCAAGGAAAGGTTACACTTACGCCGACAGCATGATAACACGCGCTCTGACGGAGTCCGAGTCTGCCTTCGATCGGGCGCTTGAACACCTCTGACATGTGAGTGGTTTCTAAATGAGGGCTTCTCTCTAAGATTTCAACTCATCAGTCAACTTTTTGCTTCGCCCTTGGTCTCTCCGCTGTTTGGACATGAGGATGAAAACCATGTCTGCCTGAAGCGCCGATAAAGATGTTATTGCCATCCATCAATGCTGCGTGTGTGAGTTTGTGTGTGACCTTTTCTCTCCTGTTGTGTGTGTGTTTCTCTTGGCTTTGGCATTTCATTGCCAGAGTAAATAATTAATCACTGAGTCTTGAATGGGTTTGTCTGTGAGTGGAGGAGAAAGGGAGCAACAAAGGTAGAGGACACACAATCTCTTTGTGGAGAAGGAAGAAGGATGGTTGCCCACAAGATAAAAATGTTTCAACTCTTCACCTTAACTCTCTGACCCAGTGGCCCTACCTTTACCTTTAGTTGGAACTTGGAACAGAAGGAAGCAACTTATTTTACAATTTACTTGTCAATTCCATTAAAACATTCTCAGAAAATGTACTTTAACAACATGATCCAAGTTAGAGCAAGCTATACATACAGCTATATATACGATGTCCAAGACCAGGAATGTTCTGGGTGCCAATACACATCAAAACTTCTGAAAACATTCTACAGATTGAACAAACTGTTGGAGATGATTGATGACTCAAGTATACAAATGATAGCAGAAATGGTCTCCATTGTTAAAGAGACAAATTATGCATGAAAACTTGAACATGACAAAAGTGTGTGCCAAAGTTGTCCCAAAATGTCTGACTCCTAATCCAAAGGAAAAATGCAAGCATTTTGGAACAAACTGAAGGAAACCTACATTTTCTAGAAGGAATGATTAAAAAGTGAAACCTGAATCTTCCCAACGCTCCTGAGACAAATCAGCAGTCACTGGAAAACACCATCATCACCAAGGATGAAGAAAGCATGACAAAACAAGTCCAAATTCAAGGCCATGTTGTTTTCTTTGACATTATAATTTTGGAGGAGTGGGTTCCAGAAAGATGAACAGTGAAACGACACAATTACAAACAGGTTTTATAAAAAAAAATGTAAGAAAAGTCTGAAAAAGAGACCACAATTGTGGAAAAATGTTCCAATTCATCAAAACAACATGCCAGCTCTCCTTTTTCCAGGGATCAAATCTGTGCTCAAAGGGACACGTTTAGAGACAACTGTCTGAAGACCTACTGCACTGCTTCAATCAGTGGAAGACCTGTTCATGCAGAAGGGGACGGAGAAAGACAATGAAAAATCTTTGTTTGATAAAACTGTATTACAGCATTAGACCTGTTCTCAATAGCCATACCCCATAAGTCCTTGACACTCAATATTGGGCTTCTTGTTTGATTTCATGATCAAAACCTGCAGAAGAAAAACTCTTTCACATTGTCTAATTGTACTAGATCACTGGCCAAGAGAGAGGTAGGGCTAAATTGATTAAATCCTTTGGCAACATTTGGAAATTTGTGCAATTAAGACAGTTTGCAAATAATAATGATTAAAAACAGGGTGTATAGAACTTTTATTGTTGTTGCTATAGTGACAGCAATAAAATAAGCAAAATGATAGTTTCCCATTTACACTAAGCTTTTCAAATAATTATTTTGTGGTTATTAAGTATATAATAAACTATAAAACTTAAAATACTAACATGCCAGATTCTAGATACCAGTCTGCTTGCCTAATCTTGTTATTTTGCCCTGTGCAACAGTTTAATACAGTTTTAAAGGTCTCAGAAACAAAAGCACTCTTCAGAAGACATTCTCAGTAGATTTATCAGGCCTTGGAAACTCAGAGATCCTGACTGGTAAGGCGCATTGTTGTTTCTTGGTGTTTCATGGGATTTGATTTACAGAATAATGTAGAATATCTGCAGCTGTGGATCAAAAACTCATTGATTTTCCTAACCCAAGTGTATCCATTAGTCCTGCAACTTTTAAGATGCAGTAAGTCCCGGCAACTGTGATGTAACAGGCTTCAGTTCTGCTGTGAGACTTTAGACATCTCTGTGTAAAGTCCTGAAGGGAACAAGCTACAGTCAGAAGTCTTGAGAGACATGCTTTAGGGACTTCTCTGAAGAATGCACGCCGCTCTTATAAATATAGTCTTTGTGTGTCGTACTCTTCATGTCAGTGATTAAAAAAGCGCACGGCTCTGAAGAGGGACCGTTGAGTTTTATGATATCACAAACAGCCTCACAGGGAACACAATCTTCCCAGCCAGGTCACATTTTCTTTTTAAAGAGAAAGGTTGTATTTGTGCAAAAGCAGCACGGCGTGACTTGGATATCCCAGGGCGTCTTATTATCCCCCCTCACAGGTCTTCTTCTGATGTGAGCCAGAACATAAAAAAGAAAAAATGGAGTCAGCTTTGAGAGAAAAAAGCCAGGTATCAGTCTTCTTGTCTTTGACTTCCCCTCTTCTTCCTAGAAATATGTGTTGATTTGAAAGGCGGTTTGATGATACACAACACAAATGCATCCACCTTTGTTCACCTCACAGACAGAAAAAAGTCAAGGGGGAGATTTTATCACAGCAGTTCAAAACAAAACAGAGGCTTGGTGCTTTTAATAGAGGACCCGGTTATACACCTTGTTGCACACCACTAACTAAAGTGTCCCTTATCTTGCAGGAGCAGGTAATTTCCCAGCGGGCATTGGTAACCATCTTGCTAATGAAGTGCCTGCCTCTATCTCCCGTCACGTTCCAGCAGGTCAATAATCATCTGACAAGCTCCAGCTCACTCCTCCTCCTGTTTTCTTGTTGTGTGTTGGCATTTCTTGCCTCGTGCATTATGTATCATCCATATCTCAGTGAAATGTGCCTGCCTCTCTTCATACCCATGGGTGTTTTCTTAAATTCATGTGTCTCCGAGTTTGCAGGCCACTAGGAGTCATTCAGGGAGCTTTCTCCAGCTCTCCTCAGCAAAAGACGTCTGCACATTTGTTGCAGTGACTGAATTGTTCTGAATTAATCATGACTTTGAATGAGTTAAGTTGCTTGGTGGCAACTTGATTTCACTGCAGATAAAAATACCAGGGCAGTACATGGAGAAGTCGGTGTTGTGACAGGAAGGTAATTAAGCAAAAAATAAATTCAAGTGGGTGGACTCACTTGAGGGCTGCAGCTAGAAACTATTTCTATTTTAATTAATTTGATGACTATCACTATTGTTGGAGAAAATGTCAAAAAGTGGGGAAAATGCCTGTCAAAGCCACCAACGTTGGACATTTTCACTACAGTGATTAATCTCTAGATACTCCGCAGTTAGTTTTCTTTCAGTCTGCTTTCCACCATTATTTGTGACTTTACAGACATAAAGTGCTATATACAGTCATGGACGAAAGTATTGGCACCCCAGGAATTTTTCCAGAAAATACACCAGTTCTCCCAGAAACTTTTGCAATTACAATTGTGATGTTTATTTCATTTATGTGCGTTGGAACAACACAAAAAAGCAGAAGAAAAAAGCCAAAATCTGCATAATTTTACACGAAACTCAAAAATGGGCCGGACTCCACTTAACGAAATTCAGTTGAGTCTTCAGAGTTATTCACAGGTAAACTGACCAAGTAAAATGTATCTGTCATTTTACATAAGGGGTCTTTTTATGTTTTAGATGATGAAAGATCTGTGTGGTCAAGAGCCAACCTGGAATAAACTATTAGAACAAAAAACTTAGAAAGAAACTCACTGTTATATAAACAACTTAAGTAAGAAGGTTATGCAATCTGTTGACTGTTATTTATTCTATGAAAATGTCTTTTTGTGTTTGCTGGATTAATCCCACTGACGACACAACATGGACTATTCAAGCTTTTCATTCTAGCCCTGAAGCTTTGCTCATGATGTTTTCTCTCACGTGTCAAACCATGAGGATGCAACAAGCTCTAAAAGCTGTAAAACAGAAATGAGTATAAAAAGGAGTGGTCATGATAATGATCCAGTCAAGTGATGGGAATTAATAGAACCCTCTTTGTAGGCAGGACATCTGATTATGCAACACTGGTGAAGCAAGCTTTTTTCTGATTGAATTACAGGTAAATTTTCTCTCAAAAATCTTGGGATTATTTTTAAGTTGATAAAACTTTGTATCCAATATCAACTTAGTTATCAATGAACTATAGCAGTGTATTCTGACAAGACTTTGATGCCTCTGTGCCGGTAGTAGCCGCTCTGACTCAAAGATGAACTGAGGACATGTTGAAGGTCAAGATCACAATCACTGTGAGCTGAAATTTTGTGATTTCAAGAACACATGAAAAGATTTTGGGCACAAACCTTGAATTAGACTTGAGGGGTAACTGATTAGATTTTGGGGGTCCAGGGTCACTACTCTGTGCACCAATTTGACCCCCATAACTTTCACTAGCTCTGGATCCAAGATTTATTATAAAGCATTCAATTCAATACTAATTAATAACTAAGATGTGTTCTAATTGCTTTAGGTTGTTTGCAATCACATGATCCGTTAGGGGGTCAGGTCCACCCTGGCTACCCCTGCCCCTGCCCCTGGAACACCATTGATACTGCTGTTTACCATATTTCATCAGGGCGTTATAAATCAAGATATCTTTATGATTTTGGGTATCAATATGTTCACCATTTTCAGTTTTGTCTTAGTTTAGTCATGTGAAAAAACACACTAATGAATCTGACATGTCAAAATGTTTGTTTACAGAAGTTTGCATAGTAGCACTGCCTTGTGCTCAAACAAGCACAAGCTCCATGTCTAATATGGGCCATATTCCAATCATTTTAGAATTTCAAACTCAAATCAAAAATTTGGCCCTCAGGCCATAGTTTGGACACCCCACACACAGAAATCCCTACTTGTTCTCCACTTCTGCGTGACATCAAATGCAAAGAACCAATCCTACAAAAATCACCCCTCCGTTCCTCTTCATGCACCACTGATGTTCACTGTCAGGCAACTGTATGCCTTCATGAGGTTTCTAAAGCCTGACAAACACCTTGAGATAACAGGGCTGTGTGGTATGTTTAGTGCGGTCTTTTGCTCTGCAATCTGTTCAGAAGTCAATCAAAGCCAGTCTGCTTAAACATGTTCAATACCTACAATCAGAATTCCTGTTGTGTGGGGAAGGAACAGAGGAAGGCAGAGAAGGCATGAGCAGGGCCAAGCAAGGAGGACACGCAACAAACAAAGCCACAGCAACACTAATAAACATGTATTTGCTCAGACAATAAGAACATAAAATATATATTTTTAAATACTCATCCTTGTATTTAGGTTATATTTAAAGGTCCTATGCTTATGGAAACCTTTTTTTCTTTATAAAAATAAGACAGGACAAATGCAAATACTACACTCTGCTCATGTAGACTGTATTGCATTTCCATGTATCATTAGCTACATCTATGAACAAAAGGGGGTTAAAATAAATGTTTGATCCATATTTTTCTGTTTGTCCTCCAGAGTCCTATGGATAAACCGTTTTATAGGAAGTTAAAATGTATTTTGTTATGTGTTTTCTCTGAACATCCACTGCAATTGCACAACCAGACAAGCAGACTAATAGTCAGCTGATTGTGCTGGAAAAAGTAGGCCTGCACCGGCATGGAATTGGGTTGCAGATTTGCAAGGCAAAAAGACTCTGTGGGTCCACTGATGGTGTGATTGTACGTGTTGGCAGCTTTGAGCTAAACAATATGCAGCTGGTCAGCAGAAAGACGCTCACAGTCAGACTGGAACAAGTCCTGCAGGGTGGAAGGGACATGGTGAATTTTTAGCCCAAGATGCCAACTACACCGCTTCAAGCACCCATGAGTAACAAACTGATGACATCACTGCATACTGGGATAACTAAGAGACGCTGAAAGTCAAAGACAACTCCCCCAAAACTCAGCTTAAAGAACATGACTGATCAAACATGACTAACATTCAAGCTGATGTGTGTTTCGGCTCCACTGGGTCTACATTCAGTTGTCATCTTTGCTACAGAGTGTTTGCAGAGTAAACAGCTGAACATATGCAGAAAGAAGTGGATCAACCAGGAAACTGAACGTTAGTGCAGGAAACACCCATGAAATCCCATCACTACACGTGTTTTATGATTGTCAGAGCTCATCTTGGTCTTAAAACTGGGATCCAAACCCACCTGTACCTTAAACTTTATGATTAATCACAATGCAACTGGGTCTTTGAAATGACCAAAGATCACTCAGTTATCAAAATTAAAACAACACATTTACAAATTCAGCTTTGTGTCAAAATTTAGGAATCCAACAAGAGCCCTTATGATTGAATGGATGACCTTTTGAATTTAGTGTCAGTGTTATTTACTGTACATCAGTGCTACATAAATACTCTTGTCCACAAACTCCTCACAGTATCCTGTGTAGTGCACATTTTGTACAAGGAAAGTTTGGAAAGATTGAAATGCCAGTTGTAGATACCTGAAGATCATTTAATGAAATGCAACACAGCATACTCCATAGCAATGTCTTAAAACCACTGAGTGAGCTAATAGAAATGCAAATGGTCAGTTTTTTAAGACATAAAATATGACCTGTTTCACTGGTGACTTTCAAGTAAATGAGATGCTAAAAACATAAAAAAAAAAACCTCCAAATACCCATTTATATAGTTTTATACATTTTAAAGCTGAATATGACAGTTTAAAGAAGGTTTTCATGTGGACAGCTATGTAGGCATTGAAGCTTTTGCTTTAAGGGTACTGGCTGTGTCTGGTCGGGAGTCAGTCCGGTCTTTACAAGTTCCTGTGTTTGCGTGCCCACATGGTGGCTCAGCTCATTTTACAGTTACTGAAGTCTGCTGTTTCTTTGTTGCTTTTATGGCTCCTAAATACACCTTGAATGTACTTATCTTCTAAAATGTACAGTAGCTTAACATCCGTGCTACATCCACAGTCCGTAAGTGAGCGATGTCATAGTCATGTGTCTGCAAATAGTCTTGACTATTTTCACACAGTTATCAAACAACTTATAGAAATTCTTAATCACAGACGAAGGATTACCGGGAGTATTGGGGTCCTTTTTCAAGTAATTTTCTTGATCTTCTTATCATTGACTCAATTCACAACTTCAGACCATTACTGTTTAAAATTTTGTTCAAAAATACAAAGCCAGCTTGAATTGTCTTCAGTTGAAAGTACCTCTTTGCATGAAGAAGGCACCCTCAGAGACTGGCGTTGCTAAATACAACAAGAAGAGACACGTTATTCAAAAATTGTAGCCACTTGCATGTCTTTTTCTCTAAAAACCTGCCAATATGCTGTTTAAATGACACTATCCATGCCTTTGTAGCTCAGACCGGGGCCTTAAAAGATCAAATCCACACCAGTAACTCCAGTACTGAATGTCTTTTTCACCAATTTATAATCCATTTTTCAATCGTTCCTGCATGTAGCAACTAATCCTGTCGCCAAATTGTCATGTATCCCACAATGCATTGGTGCTGGCCTGAGATGTTGCCGTTGTGAGATGAACGGCTGAAGACTAAAACCAGCAATCCACCCATTATCTATGCTGCTTGTCCTGTTTGGGCCCATGGTGCCAATCCCAGTTGTTTATCGGTTATACACCCTGGACTGGCCACCAGTCAATTACAGGGCTGACATACAGATGCAGCTACGAGAAGGTTCATACCCACGGGCAATTTAGAGTCCCTAATTAACCTAACAAGCATGTCTTTGGACAGTGGGAAGAAGCTGTGCGATGACCTATGCATTGCACAGAAAGACCCTGATAGATGGGGAGTTGAACCAGGAACCGTCTTGCTAAGCCCTGCACCACCATGCCGCCCATACTACACCCTAATTTGTCAAATCTCCTTGCAGACATGGGAAAATGCCTTTGGGGCTTTTCCACACTTAATAGATAATACTGTATGACTTGCAATATTCTGCACAGTTGGTTCTTTTAATGACAGCACCTTTTCTAACAATTTGCTGCTAAAGCCACAGGGCTTACAACTCATTTTTACCAGCGGTCTCATGTTTGATTCTGTAATTATATTAGAGCATCTAAATCATCTACCTCTCTTACTTTAGTTGTATATACAGAAGTTCAGTTCAACAAAGCAACAAAAAATTATATTTTTCTGCTTTTGAATCCCCTATAGAACAGTGAAGTTTAATTTAATTCAACATTATAAAGGTAAAATATAGTCAAAAGTACTGAGGCATATCAGAAGAGACACAAGAACTATTCAAACAGGTCAGTAATGAGGATTTTCCCTCAGTCTCTAATCCTCCTGCAGGCTTTGCTGTAACAGCTGATGACTCAGACTGACATCAGAACATCACACTGACCAATCATGTTGTTCCCCTGGAGACTCTCCAAAGTCATAATGAGATCATGGATTCAATCTGAGCATCAAATCACTATCATTCATTCACATATTGGCCTTTGTTGGCTGGCAATAACAGTGCTTTATCTGCTCTCTGCGCCGTTCAATATTTTATATATTGCTCCTGTTTTTTACGATGGGGAAGATCGGAGGACGATTACTGAAGGGCAGAGATATTTCAGCGCCCACAGCTTTGGCTGAGCTCCAATTTTTAAGAGTTTTCCTCAGAGGAAATTGAAACATTTCATCTTGGAGAAACAGGTGCAATAAAATAGAGATTGCTGTGGAGTGTACCCTAAATGTTGAGGGGATTGAAATCGGGGGGAAACCCGTGAAAGTGGCAGTCAGAGCTACTTGTGAATGATTGCTGAGAGGGAAAATTTTTCTCCAGGAAGATAAGTCTGAAAATAATTCTTCCTGTAGAAAAAAAAAGACTGTGGGGAAATGGATTTTACTTATTGAGACTTTTGAGTTATTGTTGGTACAACTACTTAAAACAATGACTCATACTTGTGAGGTGAACTTAATGTATATTTTTTTATTGTAAGAATCTTCTAACACTTAATTTTGGATATGAACTGTTTTCTTTAACAGATAAAGGAAAATAAATCCTAACTTTTAAAGCAGACCCGAAAAGGGCTTGGACAGCAAATTAACTCTTATAGATCATTTAAACTGCTTTAGTAAATCTTAACAAGATCAGAGTAGCTAAATCTACAACTCAAACACAATGTTGTTGGTCACTGAATATGACAAAATGCCTATTAAGAAAAAGTCAAAAGAAATAAAATATTTAAAGTAACATTTCTTAGCATTTGTCTGCTTTCTCACTAAGATTCGTGTAAGTAACTGCACCCCTCCAGGAAATAATCAGGCATAAAACTCCCCTAGTAACACCAATTTGTATCGTCTTTGTTTAATCTGCACACAAATCAAAGTTCATTTACAAGCAGTGCTGTAGGAAAAATTATTTTCAAACCTTGATTGGAGCTATGCTCCCTGATTTTCAGTTTCAAGCCTTTAAGCAAAGATAATATATAAGCTAGCCCTTCACTCTAGCTCATACACGAACATGGACGTACCCTCAGTGACATCACTCATTGGCTTAAAAAGTCCTGTTGTAGTAGTTTCAATACTGAGACGTCAATGCTGACTGCATTTTAAAATAGTTGAAATAGTTTTCCCCACACAATATGTAAGCTATTTAGATTGGAAAAGTTTTCTGCTGTCAAGATGCACTTTGTCAAAAAGGACATTGGATTTAGAAGCCTCCTGGGAACTCCTGAGGAACTGCAGTTCTTTGCACTTCTGGACAGGCGACATTTTATATTAGGGATGCACAAACACCGATTTTTTCCCCCCAATATCTAATTTTCCACTTTCTATGAATTTTCGCAGTGAAGTCAAATGAAAACACAACAGACTCAGAGTGAAAGGGTCTGAGTGTGTGATGTAATTTCGGTAAATGGATGCGAAAAAAAAACAAAACAAAACAAAAAAACACCAAAAAATAACAGACCTTTAATCTAATCTAGGAAATGCTGCATGTGTTTAAATCTAAAATAATGTACTCATTGTGTCTTGGGAAAACATAAGATAAGGAACTTAAGAGATAATTTAAATTAAATCACAACTGCAATATTGGGAAAAAATATTGCAATATGATTATTTTCCCCAAACCATTTATCCCTACTTTAAACTGAACATTACGACTTTGAATCACATTACAACAGGTGGCGTCTGTTATATTTTGACCTCTGAAGAGATCACAGTGCAGCATCATCACATGAAACATGTGAGCATGTCTAAATAGTTGGTCTTTTTTAACAGTTTCATTGACAAATTAGCCTTGCATAATTAACAGGAGTTTCAACAGTGCTGCTGCTGGAAACTGACACACTCTGAAGGCATTTATTATAAATATTAAAATTTCAGGGCATATTTTTTATAAGCAATATTGTGGCTATTTTAAATACTCTATGATTCAATATTCTACAACAGCACTTATTTGTACTGTATATAAACTTTTTTAATTGCAAAGAATACCAAGTCTTTATTGTGCTGGAATTGATCTGCCCCTCTTATTGTGACACTGTTCAAGAAACAGACATCACAAGTCAAACATCTGTTATTACGATATCGCAGATGCATTCTTTTTTGGCTACAGACATTCTGCAACAAAACATAGTATTTTTTATTGCATGAAAATCACATGCAAAATGTATTTTTTTTTTACAGCTTGGTACATCTGTACATGTGGCAAAGATGTACAGCTTATATATGGGCTGTAATTATCAGCAAAGATTTTATCTGCTGATCCTGATATTATACCAATACCATTGTGCATCCCTACTTTTAACACCAACTTTATTTCAACTGGTAGATAAAAAGATGGCACTGTTCTTTTAATTCTAATATTACCAAAGAAAAAAAACATATTTGCTAAACAGGCAGTAAGTATTATTAACCCAGAGTACTTGTCTCTAAATAGAGCGAGGTACTAACCAAGACTAAACCCTTTCCACATTCATATTTTCACAAAGCCACAAAATAAAAGCACCCTTCAGTTTGCTCAGCTTTGTCTGGCAGTAGGACGTGTGGGTTTAGTTTTAGTCTCATACATATCCTTGCCAGTTGTTCCACAATTATCCTGTGCTTGTGATTTGATCTGTGACTTTCAAACCACCTCAAGACACAAAAACACACCACCATCTTCTTCCTCCCTCGGTGCCACACATCTGATACCAGTTGTTCTTGTGTCCTCAGAAGGTTGAAATCTATCCAACCATTTTTGCATTATCTGTGGGTTTGAGTTGCTGGTCTAAACACTGTACATACCAATGCTATAAAGCTAAATACAGGTAGATGAGCTGAAAGACAAAAACAAAAAGCTTGAATAACAGCACCGGCCTTCTAGATGACAGAAATCCATCTTGTGTTTTGTGCTGACAGTAACTGAATAGATCGCTGCAGATCGCTGTCACCTAAGGTGAACATATGAAAATCTCTCTGGAGGATTCAGTCGACGTTTCAACAATGGATTCAGGTCTTTGACCTACGAAACTCTGCTAGTGCAAAATACTTGGGTCACCTGATAGGTTTGGTTTATGTAAGCTGTGCACTATAATATAGGCCTACAGTCAGAATTTATATCTCACCAGCAAATATGTGTGTTTGTGTGCGTAGAGGGATGGATCATGTTTCTGTGGGTGACATGGGAGAGGTGTGGTGAAGAAAAAGCAGGCTAACAGGTTTAACATTCATCCAACAGGCTGCTGTTTATGCTTCTTGTTTTTTCTCCCCATTTCATCTACAGCAGGGGTGTCTAAACTTTTTTTCACTGGGGGCCACACACAGAAATATATAAGGATGGTGGGGCCACTTTCATCTACTTGACCTTGATATTAGAGTAAGTAAACCCAATCTAATGTAGGTTAAGAAAAGCTGAGTGATTGGGGATGCTTAAATGGCTAGTTGATGGCTGACAAGGCAAATGGCCAATCATTTTAAGAATTTTGGGAGGACCAATCAGATTTCAGGGGGCCTTGGTTGGCTCTGGCTCCGCCCCTGGAACATCATTGGTGCTGCTTTTTACTGCTGTAATCCATTAGGGTGGTATAAACCAAGCTATCGTTATTATTTTGGTTGCCAATATGTTTACTATTTATAGTGTTGTCTCAATTTAGTCCTGAAAAAAAAATACTGCATAAAAGTTTTTTTCAAAATGTTAGTTTACAGTGTTAGCATGGTAGCACTGCTGAAACTAAGAGGAATAATACAGTCTAAAACAAGATTCATGCTCTAATATGGGCCATATTTTATTTAATTTAAGGAATTTTTGGGAGGCCAGTCAAAAATGACCCATTTGACCTTAACTTTGACCTTTTGAAAAGAAAAAAACAAACTAAAGAGTAAAAACACTGAGACAATGAAGATGGAAAAATAGTGGGAATTTCCATTGGTGTGCTAAGAAGGGAAACTAGCCGTCATGTTTGACCCAGCCTACAACGTCTTTAAAAGTATTCCCCCGTTGAATGTTTTTCCCTTTTATTCATTTTATAAATCAACCATGGTCAGTAAAATTTGGGGTTTTGACAAATCCTTTCATTTTCTTCATTACAAAAACACCTTAAATATCAAAGTGAATACAGATTTCTACAAACTAATGTCAATTGAGTTAAAAAAAAACATATAATTCAAAATAAGTGACTGCAGAAATATTCAACCTAGTATTTAGTAGCTGCACGTTTGGCTGCAATCACAGCACTGAGTCTGTGTGCATATCCTTGTGCTTGAGTAGCATGTTCTACAACAAAATGGTAAAATTAAATTTTCCTCTTGAGGAATTCATAAAGAATATCTTCTTCTTCTCATTTTTTATAGCTGTTGTCTAAAAGCCTGTGTAGACTTCTGAAGTAAGCACCAGAATGTGAGTTGATGATTTTTAGTTTTCTTATTTGGTTTTGTCATGGTGAAATTAACAGATTAACTGTGACTGAAATGTCAACAGCCCACTAAGACATGCAGGAGGATGTTTTAACTCTAACCAGATTCCTCCCAGTAAAAAGCACAAACACAACGTCAACAATCATCCAGTCATTATGCAGCATATACAATGAAAATGGATTAATTCCAGTGTTTTTAAGCAAAATCGCCCAGTGTTTTTCATACACATTTAGGTTGAGCTATAATAGCCTTAGTGAGGCCATTTAACTGGCATCCTTGTCTGAGAAAATTGACAAAACTGTCCAACTCCACTATGATAGTTAGGGATATGCCTGTGAATCACTACCAGATCTTTTCTGATCGCCCTTTTACTTCACATAATAAAAAATCAGCAGTTTTCCATCCATGCATGTTTTTTTTCCTCCAGCTGACACATCAGAAACTGTGCCTTATCCGTCCAAAAACACATCGTTACCACGCTGTATCGATACTTTTGTTTTCCTCCTGGTGTTCTGAACATATCATGTTGCTCAGCTTCTGTTTCAAATCCATGGGAATTCATCAAACACACAGGCCAGTTTGAGTCTGACTGAGGTAAATACATGCATCAGTAATTTGGTCTAACACATAAACACGTCTTCTAACTCCATGGTAGCATAGTGGGGGTGTATGAAGAGTGTTGATTGGATGTTATTTGTGGTTTTTTATTACATTCTCTTATTCAAAAAGATGAATATTTCAGAGTTTCTTTTTAATTTGGGCTGTTGTTCAGAAAAACAAGCAACCTGATCAGTAACGGACATGTCCTGTGCAAATCTACAATAAAATGAGTGAAAATGATTTGCTATATACAATCTGAAGAGAACATCAATCATTGGCTGCATGTATTAAAAGAAAGAAAAACCAGAGATATTTTCACACGCTTTTACTTAGTTGCTTTTCTGTCATCTTACAAATTAAGTAACATTTAAATTGTGCTGATGTTATTTAGTGCTTTGAATGGCTTTAGTAGGATTTATGACATGCAAAGAAGGTTCCTTTGACTTACTTTACTATTCCTGCAGTCTCCTTACATCAACTGTTTCCTCAGCAATGATGTGCACATTATAACATCAAATGTATACAAAGGAAAAAATGTTTAGAGTGACTATCAAAAAAATCAAGCTAGGATTAAAATGTTTAATTATTTACAACATACAGCCATGTTTTTGTGATGTTTTATCTTTTCTGTGAGGTGAATTAAACAATATTGGCAATAAAAAGAACTACAGAGCTAAACATGCCCATGTAAACACATTAACCCTTTATACTCTGCAGTACAATGAGTTCACCAGTGCCTACATTATTTTTGTGTTACTTTAATTAATCAGAGTACTATAAAGTTGTCATTGAAGTTGTAATGACCAAATTTATCTATTTATTTGTGTAAATCAGCAACCAGGGAATTCACAGAGGGTTTGGAATCAAGTCACATCCTGTATACAGTAAACTGAAACAGGGCAGGGTCTTTTATTTAATTTTGTTTAACAAATACAAATCACCTGTGGCTTCCAAAAATTAGTTAGTTTTTTGTGATTGAGTACAAATTTCCCCTTATATATATATGTTCCTTGAAAAGGGTCATTTATGCCCAATCCCCGTGCAACCTGGCAGAGCTTGAGCAGTTTTGAAAAGAAGAATGGAGTAAAATTGCAGTGTCCAGTTGTGCAAGCCTGACTGAAACCTATCCACACAGACTCAGTGCTGTGATTGCAGCCAAAGGTGCATCTACTACATACTCAGGTTAATATTTCAGCTTTACTTATTTCAAATGACAATTTTTTTTAATTCGATTGACATGTCTTTGTAGAAATCTGTTTCCACTCAGACATTAGTTTTTATTTAAAAAAAAAAAAGCCAAATTATATTGATCATGATTGATTTATAAAATCAATAAAAGGGTAAAACATCCAAGGGGTAAATATTTTTTATGGGCACTGCAATGACCTTTTCAGCAGAATCCTATAAAAACCTCCTGTGGCCATATTTAATCTGCCAGCACATTCTCAAGGTAATGTAACAATGTCATCAGCATATAACATACAATGGAAGAAAGAATACCTCACTTTCCAGATGCATATGAAATAGAAAGCCGCCACTATTATGGCCTTAGTTTTAGTTGAATTAGACAAAAAAAAAAAAAAAAATGCAGAAGATGTTGCCAAACTGCATTTACCCGAAAGCTGTCGACACACATTTTAGATTAATTAAAGGAATGCAATGATATCATCAGTATATAACAAATAATGAAGGTAGGACTTCAGACTTAGCTTATGTATGAGAAAGAAAACTGCAGTTATTATAGCTTTAGTTTTAGATGGATTAGACTGAATAATACAAAAGAAGCTCTATCACTGCCATCTTGCATTTGTCTGAATGTTGTCAAGATGTATTTTACAGCAAATAAGGAAATGTAATGATGTTATCGGCATAAAAACATGATGGAAGAAAGACAAAAGGATTAACTTAAAGAGAGCTTCTTCTAATGAAATGTTTATTTTAGATGGATCAGATCATATCATGCAAAAATGTTCCCCAACTGCCATATGGCAACGGCCTGAGCATTGTCAACCCATGTTTTATTTCAAACTGATTAATGCAGAAGCACGCAAAGAAGGATCTTTTTTTTTTAGTCATAAAGGAATTGATGTGATTTTCTTGTAGTCATCAGAGTACGATTTGAGTCTCTGCATTTGTCTCCTGAAAGAGAAAAGCAGCTCTCAATAAGGCAGTTGATTTCAGTCTCTTATCAGCTTTGAGGCTTTTAAAACCAGCTGTAATGTCAATACGTGACTGTTGGGTAAAAAACACCTCCCCTTCATCTAAGCTTTAAATAACCTGCACCTGCAGTAGATGAGATGACCTCCCACACCTCATAACTCTACACATAAAGTAGTTTGAGCTACTCATCTGATTATTGTGTACGCTATTCATTCACAGCACACACAAAGAGGCACTGAAATACTATTCATCATAATGCTTTTTCAGGTCAGATCACTTTAAAAAATTTTTTTTTTTTTGGTTTTTTTCATTTTGGATTTGAATGTTTGCCCCACGCATCCTTGATGTCCTGATCTTATGATTCTGATTTGAATACATCAGGTGTGTTATGGCCAGTGTAGAAAATCTTTTTATTTCTACTTTGACTTTTATTGATCAGCTGGTCCAGTAAAACATCATATGATACCACAAAGCCCACGTGTCAGTTAGTGTGTATTAATATGATGTGTGTCTAAACATCCCTCTAAGATGTCCTTGGGTTACAGTCTGATACAAACAAGCCCTCTTTCCTCTCTTTCACCCGGCAGCCCACACTTATCAATACGCTCCCCTCCTCGCTCGCCTGCTTACAGAGCAAACAGACCTGCTGCTGTTTTCCTCCCATGATCCTCCTGACCCTTGAGGTCTGCATTGCACTTTAGCAGGTAAACAAGAGCCTGAAGGGTGCACTTTAAATGATGGGCAGGGAAAAAGGAAGGTAAAATAGCTCTTCATGTTGGTCTTTGTCAGATGATTATTACATAAACAAACATGTTTTTATTTATCCTTGCATAGAGTTTCAATTTTTAAGTCTTTGAATCAAACAAATACTATTCCTTTACAAGAAAAGCCTTGAGGTTCTCAGAAATAAGGTGGACCTTAAATGAGTCTAGCTCCTTTAGGGCCCACAATTCACATTTCAACTTACAAATTTATTGTTTCTCCAAGCAAAGGTAGAGATATCATGTTTTTAAAAATACTACAGCAAATTTCACATCAATAGACTCCTACTTTGTCTTTTACTTGTAATAGACAAAGTATTTTTTATTTCATCATCACAATTCTATTTCAGGGCAGATGCAGGTGAAGTTTCTCCCGCTTTACAGTAAATAAATACATATTTTTTGTAAAATGTTCACTACAGTTTGTTAATATAAATAAATAATATAAATCTGCACATTGACAGGCTGGTACTAGAAATAATCATGCTTGTTTAAGCACTTAAAAAGAGTATTTAGAGTCACAATGATTGGTAATAGTGTTAATTTTGATGCATCATTATCTTTCTACAGTGTTGGATTAAAAAAAAGAAAAGAAAAGAAAAACCTCACACTGGAAGTCCTACGGACAAAATCTCCACTTCCTGAAAATCTGCTGTAAAAAAAAAAAAAAAGTAAAAATTATTTTTCCCATTAAAGTAAATCTTTTAAAAACTACTTCAGCCTGAAACATACCTGTCAAATATTATTTACATTTTTGGGATTTTTACCATTTAAAGGCCAGTGTGTTTACATAATCAGACAAAATCACAACAACTCAATAAAACACACATTTATTTTTTACACTCACACACCATTATCTGAGAACTATGGCGACACACACTTATCATTTCAGAAGCCTTCTTGCAGAAAACAGTATAGAGTGTGAAATTTTGCAGCATGCTTTGAATGGGAAAAAGTAGCGCCATCTGCTGGACAAATATAAAAACTGAAAGCTAATAGTCCAATATGAAATCTTGACGTAAAGGAATGCTTTAGTTTACGTCAAGATGAATGTCTGGATCATAAATGTTTTTTTCAGTGGTTTTCAATTGGACATTTTTTGTCTTCAGGAACAAATGTGTTGGTTTTTGTGTAGCTTAGTTATTCTAGTTCTAGAAATTTTTAAAAATGAATATCCTCTGGCAAATTTGAGCTTTATTTGTTCAGCACAGCCAAATGGCTTGAAAATAAAAAAAACTAAATGGCACATAATGTCCCTAGGATCTTTTAAGGGTTAAGTATTCATATTTTTACTTGGTACCATTAAGCACTGAAATGTACTGGGTCTGGAAAAATAAGGTATTGTTGCATCCCTAATGTTTACTCTGTTAACATCGTGCTGTTACCAACCTCATCAATAGACGCTTAATGCAATAGAGAGGGTGTTTTTTCCCTAAAGAACTGCGTATTTGCAGTGTTTGGCCTACAACATAACAAGTGAACAGTAAAACTGTACTTTTTCACTTATTTACAAAGTTTTAGTACACACACTTTGTTGAACAGCTTTAACAAAGCTGCAGCCGGTTTGGCTCAGCAACACCGACAAATAACACCAGATAAACCATAATTTCTAACTGCAAAGTAGGGCTGAACAATTTGCAAAAATAATCTAATTGCGATTTGTTTTTCCCCAGCATTGTGATTTGATTATTATTAGGTTCCTCATCTCGTCTACTTTTCAACAAATTTAAGCAATAAATCATTCTATAATACAACCTACATTTAATCAGGAACACTCTCATCATGCATTTAAGAATTTTACAGCAAAATGGATCCACTACAGTTTTACTTGGCGGTGAAAGCTCTGCTCAAAAGATGCTCGCTGGGTTAGTCAAGCAGCATGCTTTGACTTTTCAGGGAGTGTTTAACTAGATGCCCCCATATGGATAGATACATTTATGACAATGTGCATTACAAACAATGAAATGATTCAGAATCAACATTCATAGTAGCATGAATCTGAATAGGAGGGAGCAGCAAGCTTTAAGCTATAAAGGAGGAGGCTGGGGTGGAGGAGGTGAAGCTTTGCCAGCAGCATTAATGCAAGCAGCGATTAATGAGAAGTATATCATATTTAAATGGACTGCTGTGTTGACAGGAAGAGCTGTGATTGGCTGGGGGAGCTGGGAGGTGATAATTGGTGTCAGCTTACTATCAGCCAATTGTTGCTAGGGGTATGACGTGAACGAGCGCTAAGCTTCATCAATACTAGAATGAACTAGGGCAGAAGGATTGAAAAAATATATACAATTACAATTATTGTTGCTCATACTGCAAATTTGATATCAACTGCTTGGGTATTTTTGTTTTTATGTCACTTGTTTTAATTAAGAAAAACGTACATAAAACACAAAAAGGACAATATTTGTGAGCCATTTTTAAAAAAATGCCACTTGAATGTTTGCAAAATATGCATAAAAGCTCTGCAGCTGCAAAAAGAAAATGTATTAAAATGGTATTTTGACATAAGTCAAGTTGAAGCAATATTGCAACATCTGCAATTTGTAAATTGCAGCATGCCATACTGCAGTTTAATCTCATTTGTGATTAATTTCCCAGCCCTACTGCGGAGTGACACATCTCTTGTATTATCTGTTTGATAAGAGCATGGAGAAGAGCTTTAAAGAGAGCTTACTTTAATCAGAGATTGTGGTGTAGGTGTTTCATCACATCCAAATATGTTTCACTCTGGTTGCCTTTCAATAAAGTCCATTTGCTTCCCAGCTCTGAGAGCATGTTATACAGGGGAGGAGGACGCACAGGGAGGGGGGCAAAATGGAGCGAAAGGCGCAACAATTTTGGAGACAATTTGTACATATTTCTGATTGTGTTATGGCTCCAGTTTTAAACCAGTAAATCCAAGAAGCCTTCCAAGAGGTCTCGAGGACAATTGGAGCAACGACGTGGCATGCAAATCAAGACAGACGGACAGACACACAGAAACACAGCCAATTGCAGTAGTAAGATTGCTCTGCACCTGAACACACTTGAGTGTGAGGATGTATGCAGTCTGATATGCAAGGTAGGTCTTGCACCTATTGCCCATCTTGCAACCATACTATCAATGCAAGCCCACTTGTATATACTAGAAAAAAACCTAGGAAGAGCTTGTTTATGTTTAAATCATACCTTTTAATAGTTTCTTCAGTTTTACCTGTTTTTGTATTTAATGTTAAATTCCTGTACATTGAAAGCAGAACTAACCCAGGTCAAATGCCTTGCTGCGTAAACACACTTAGCCACTAAAGCTGATTCTGATATTATTCTTCTTTGTTATGTTTTGATACTTTAGGTGGAACTGTTGGCTGCATTGCTCAACACTGCCACCCCCAAGATTGACTGTGGTATTGCTACATTTGGTCCGTATCCATTAGCTTTGAGAAAATGGAGGAAAAATGGATAAAATGAACAGAACACAGAACGGTCCGTATGCGTGTTCAACATAGAGCATAAATGCACCCTAACCAGACATTAAATAGTTTATGGGATCATTACTTTTTGCTTTAGGATTACCCAGAGTCTGTTCATGAGCCACTACACTTTTCTATGTGTCAAAAGTTTCTCTGCTGCTCAGGACAACACATCCTTTAAATATACAATAACTTTTTTCCCAGTCTATTATGTCAACAGCAGAATTTGTTTAGCTGCATTCTCATGTTTACATCCTGTTCAAGTCGAGTCATGTAGCCCGCCTGCAAAGCAAACTTGCCCCACAGCAAACATGATTTGCATGTATTTAAAATGGTTGTTTTGTCTAATGGGCATAGCTTTTCTTTAAAGTGGGCTTAGCAAACCGCTGCTTAGCATCCTGTGTAAATTGCCTGTCATGATGATGGTTAACCTGCCTGTAGCTTAAAAAAGCACGTAAGAAATTCATCATGGAGGTTTAAGAGACACATTGATGTATGTTACTCTAGCTGCTTTAACATGACAAACATGACAGGTTTGAGCTGAGGGATAAAGTTTTAGGTAACAACAGGTTCACTGAGTCTACTTGTTAGACGTGCAAACATAGCTCAAGGCCGAGTACATGAGTTCTGGTTATCTGATTCAAGACCACTCCTCCTCCGGCTCCTCTTCATCCCAACAAAGAACAAATGTCCCCAATATCAGCCCCTTAGCTCACTCATTAACTTTACCTACCCATGTGTGATACATTCAGGATGAGGAGTTTTTGTTTGACATATTAACACATAACTAATGACATTCAGTTCTGGGTTTACACAGAAATCAAGTGTATATTCCACTTTAGCTTAAAACTCAACATAATATTATAAGGCGACTATTATATGTTTTTTTAGTCATTTTTGAGCATAGAAAATTCAAATATGTTCACTTATAAGACTGTGAACGTTCTGATTTGTCTTTTATCCATGTCATATTCTGGTAATTGGATTCCTGATTTAAGATTGGTAATAATGACAGGATTTTTTCTCAGTTATAAGAAACTGTAAGCCAAAAACAAGACTGATTGAAAATACATCAAAACAATGAAAAGGCCCTTTACATAATTGTAAAACTGATGTATATATATATAAATGAATATAAAGATGTAAGATTAAATGTAGAAAACAATTTGTAATATTCAAAACAACTACTTTTAAAAATGCTTTTTTTGTATTTTGTTTGCATTGTTTTTTCTTTTAAAGTGATTTAAGCAATTTTTTTACATACTTGTTTCAAATGTTTTTATTGAATGAAGTAAACTTTAACAAATCCTATAATTAGGGATGCACAATATAGCCTAGGATATTTGCCAATAGCCGATATTTAGAAATAGCTAGTTTTAGCCACACCAACATCAAAACTGATATTCAAATGTAGTTCAGACCTAAAACTTCAGTCCTTAAAACACACAATTTAAAGTTTGTGGATAAAGAAATTAACAAACTGCAGTCTTTAAAACATATTTTAAAGTGAAAGTAATATATATGTCATTATATATTTCTCTTTTTAAGCTAATATATGCTGATACTGATGTCGTACCGATAATATCGATGCAGCCCTACCGACAATGTAACAGCAAAGATGCAAAGATACCTTCACCAGTATCTGAAAGTGTAACAAGTGCCTTACATTTTAGCCTGGCTACTCATATTTCAGCCTATCTTTTAATACCACTAAATTTTCTGTGGGGCCACTAACACATGCTTTATTTTTATAATAAGGCTATGATCATATTCTGCACTTTATTCAAAAGTTTGTGGAGTATATGGCTTATATTACTAGCATAGTTTGTTTATCAAAGCGAGTAGCCGCCATATGGCTGACATCACTACTGAACATCCACCTGCTGTTGTGATAACCGTCGAACCCGCGTTAACAAAGGTCAAATAATGCATCATATACACTTGTAGCGTCATTAAAAGTTACTTTTAACAGTACTTTTCATTCAAACAATTTGCAAAGACACGCAAAAGTGAAAAAATACATATTCTTTTAACCTACCTGTTGCGTTACGCGAAGGTGTGGCACTTTGCCCTAGGTATCAAAAAAGCACGGATAACTTCAGTTGTCATTTAAGATGTTCACTTCCGGTCCTTTAGTGAGCAAAACTTTAAACCACAGGTGAAAAATAAAAGCGTCCTTCCACGTCTACAGTTTGATATGAGTTCCTTTCTTCGGTTTGAGTTGTTGTGGTGAATCGCTGAGAAGAATCCCCCCCTCCTCGGTGACTCCACAGTCCCATGTCTCCTGTTTGAACAGCCGACTGCTGATGGTTAGTTACTGTGGGAGTCCGGGAGACCGTTGTCAAGATAACGCGGTGAAGCGGAAATGTTTCCGGTCGTTACTTCAAAATAAAACCAAATTAGCTAAAGCTGTTCAAAACGTGCTCCTCTGAGGTTTGAAAACATGTTCACTACGGCAAAGTAGATAAAGCATATTAAATATTAATGAAATTTAAAAAATCTTAAAGTTAATTTCTTTCTAACCAACAAGGCTACTTATTTAAAAAACTTTCAATGGCCAGAGCACATTTGATATAGATTAAATAAATCAATAGAAAGCATGATAATGCTTAGATAGGACTTTTCTTGAGGAATTTTTTCCAGATTAAAAAAAGAGGCAAAAAAAATACTTTTGTTCTCAGCTGGATAGGCGTTTGTCCTCTCAATTCCTTGACTGTTGTCTGTGGGTGAAATGCTTCTTGGTGTACTGCATAAATTCAATGGTAACACCACAAAAAACTGGAAAACTGAAGTAAGGCTGGGTGAAAGCATAATGATCAGGCCAAAAAAATGTATTTCAAGCTCAAAAAGGCTGTTTTGTATTGTGTTTTGCAGTATATAGCATACACAGGCTTAATTCAAACTTCAAATGGCTTTTAAAGCTTAAGATGCATTAATATTTCCCTTTTCTTCGATCTTATTGTGTTTACTATGATTTTTACACAATTAAACTCCAGCAGGAGTCTTTAATGTTGGACTAACTACCAACAATAAACCCAATGAATCTTCGACCCTGTAAAAATCCTTAAAAAACAAGTGTGTGCACTTGCAACTGCATGAAAGGGATCCATTCATTTATAAAGAAAGTCCAGAACTAGATGACAAACATGCAGATTATTCAACAAATGACAAGAAAATTCTCCCAACCTCCCACTTTCATTCATTTTAAGTGATATTGATGTCTTTTAGCATAAAAACAGGCTTAATACCATAACAGATCGAAGTTACATGAGGTCTTCCAGTGTATCCTAAAAATACGTAAAGGCACAGGAGACTTCCTGTTTGAACCTGGCAACCTGTCGTGCAGCTTGACTCAGCTTAACCTGACCTGCCTCCTCACAGTGACTCTGTCGATCATATGACTACGATGTGATTAGAGTGGGGTCCCCCCTCAACACTTACTACCCACCAAACAAATCTTGGCTCCAGCCCAGAACAGGGGAAATAAACCAAACAAAAATATAAAGAAAGACATCTTTTATTGAAGGTTTAAATGCAAAATCTATAGACATAAAAATGTTATGGATATATGTTTGAGGAATGTAAGAAACAAAGTATAGTTTTTACTTCTTACAGTGCAGAGAGGAGACTGTAATATTTATTCAGAGACAAATTACTCCTAGAGGTTGGCACACAATTGAAAAACCGGTTTGTGTGTTTACAGATGCACTCACAAGTCAGTTTATCCTTGGAGGGGTCAGACATGGAAAATCAACACTGTATTAAATGGAGCATGAATGTAGGTGGAGGCTTTATTTTGATCTAGATTTTTCTTTAAAATGGAAACTTTTTTTGCATTCAAATAAAAAGAATAAGTTGTTGAATAGGTGTACATATAAAAGGCATAAGTATGTTGTATTTTGCTGGAAGTATCAGTGATTTTAGACTTTTCTTTTTCTCTGAAGAGACTGAAAACACTGGAGACATTTTTCTGCCCTGAGGTCGACAGGAAGGCCACTAATACTCTAGCAACGACACAAAGCATGAAAACAATGTGACACATCAACTGCAAAATAGAGCCCTTTGAGATATTGTCAAAGGCACGGTCAGAGGTGATGCATTTGTGTCTTCTGTCTTTGTGTCCAATCCACTGGTTTTTCCTCTTTCCTTTAAAAAATGTTTGTCTTAAAAAGCTTATTGAGAGGACCTGTACACAACTGGCACAAGAATAAGAGAGTTACAGAAAGTTAGAGAAGAAATAAATGAGTAGTTCTATCTAAGTTCTATCTCTTGGTTCACAAGTTGGTCCACTTTGCTTTCACATTTTAAAGACCATGTAAAGTGAAATCCAAAATTTGTCTTAACACACTAGATATGTTGTAATATGGTTGCTCTAAACATGTGAAAACACTGAGATCTACATGTGACTGAATTTTGGATTGAGACTGTTAGAAAGTTTTTCACCTCTTGGTTTCATGTGGGTGGGGCCAATATGTGGGCCCGTGATGTCACGAGCCCACAGTGGGAATGACCCCGCCTCTTTAATACTACAATATAAAATCAGAGAGCAGTTCATCTCAGTCTGTTGTTAGCTGATGCCACTGCCTTTATTGAAAGTTTAAAGTCAGTTAAATGCTGTTTTTCTGTTCATTGTGAGGTAAATCTGCCAGATCTATCAGCCACAGTGATCTATGGATCATTGAAAGCATCATTTCAGTGATTTGAGCCAGAAAACGGACTTTGCCTCTTCTTCTAAGGTCAACAAAAGGTCAAGAAGCAGGATAATGGTATGGGTGATTTCCTCACTTCAGATTGTTACATTTTTAAAACCTGAGGGGATCGCATTTCTCCTGGGTGGGCATGGCTTCATCATTCAACAGACATGCCCATACCATCCTGGAGCAGATTTTACTGCTTCATTTTTCAGGATTTTGAAGCTTAATTTTATAAACTTAGAGATGTTTCATTTTATTGAAATTTGACCTGGGGTTGCATAACAAAGTGACCTGTCATATAACAAACCTAAATACAGATTTATTTTCACTTTACAGGGTCTTTAGACAAACCACACCAGGGTTAGTTTGGAAGTGAACTGAGAACCCCGTTTTTCAGCGGACCACAGTTGTTTGTTCTGCACCAAAGTTTAAATGAGCTTTCTTACCACTCCAAAGGAACCAAACTATCATTGGACTAACCAGATCAGAGTTTGTATAAAGCAGACCAAACAGTGCTGTTGTAAATGTGACATACTTTTCAATAACCTTTTCTCTGAGTTGCTTGGGTGTTCTTTTGTCTTCATGGTGTAATGGTAGCCAGGAATACTGAATAACCAGTGACTGGACCTTCTAAAAACAGGTGTCTTTATACTTCAATCACTAGAGACACATTCACTACACTCAGGTGATCCCCATTTTACTAATAGTGAGACTACTAGCACCAATTGGGTGGACTCTGTTGAATTAGTCACTTTAAATGGGGTGAATATTCATGCTGTCAATTATTGGTATTTTGTAGAAATCTTTTTTTCACTTTGACATTAAAAGGGTTTTTTGCCAAGTTATATTGGCCATGATTGATTTATAAAATCAATAAAAGGGTAAAACATCAAAGGGGGTGAATGCTTTTTACAGGTGCTGAACATGGACCGGTTGCTTAGTTTGTTTTCTCTGCTGTTCCGAAACTGGAGCACAAACCTTGGCCTTGCAACAGAACTACAAACTCAGGGTTTAAAGAGAGACAAATTTTGATATTTTGACCTCTTTCTTCGTCTGAATCAACAAGGAATAATTTGAATCTTTTTCTTGGGCGTGAACAAACTTGGCCTAAATCTTTTTTCTTTGAAACCTTAGTCCCTCCACAGGCTCTTCATACCACAGCTCTGAAAGTCAGGTTTTAGCAGTGACGTTTGAAATGACAGCAAAATAAATGGTGTGTGCTGAGTCACTGCTGGACAGGTGCCTCTAAACTGTCTTGAATGAATCAGCGTCTTAAATCAAAAGGGATAATACTTACATAGGCCATAAACTCCATTACAAAAACTGAGTAACATTGAAAACATTTGGATTCAGCAGTCTGAGCAGGAGTTTTCTGTTACATTTGTTGGTTTTGTTCAAGCCTCTGTCCTAATCTCCTGAACCAATCACTGGATAACAGCTCTTCCAAAATCCTTTGTCCTTCTGTTCACCTGAAATCAAACTAGAGAACTGAGAAACCATCTTGTATCATCTATCTATATATATATATATCAGCATGTTTGCTGGATTTAGGTCAGGCCTTATTCGTGGTTATCTCTCCTGACTCATGTCTTGGATTAAGAAAATTAGGGGGACATGGGTGAAAAGTACAAGACAAAGGAGGAAATCAACCATGTTATTATGTGTCTTTGTTATTGGATTTAAAATAGCTTACCTCATGGATAAGGAAATGCACATTTTATGTTCTTTCTCTCTTAGAGCGCTCTGAAATTGATGTGAATTCCCTGCACAAACAACCAATATTTGGTTAAAGGCTTTTAGCAAGTCAAACAACCAGAGGAGGATTTTTTGAGCTTATCCAGTGCAGGGTTTTACTTCAATTTCAGCTGCAAGTACGGTTATAGTGTGTATGGTTTATCTGCCCCACCAGAGAGAAATAGGGAGGCAGAGCCATACGGGTGAGTCACAGGCTTCCCCATCGCTGAAAATAAAGGTTAAGGATGACATGATGACAAAAGGAGGGACCTAGCTTAAAGAGTAAACGCCACTTGACAATGAAGCGGTTATTTTGGTGCTGTGTAAATAAGAGTCAATGTCATACTGTACCTACTGTAGGACGCACACACCTGCAAACACACAGGAGCACAGTGTGTGACCTGTAGAGACCTCCCGCTCAACAAACAAGCCGTGTAATTATATAGCTGCAGGTGGAATGTGCTAGCGATAGCCGAGCCCTTGTTGTCATAAGGACCAGAAGCAGCAGCAGCCCCAGTGGCCAACAGACATGAGCTCACCGCCATTACAATGAGGGGCGTGGCGAAGCCTGATGTTACCTTGGAGACAGCACACACTCTCAGAGACACACATGTAAACATACAGATTGGCTGAGAGTGACACCGCTGGGAAATTAGAACGGTAGCCCAAAGCAACGCAGCTTTTATTGGACGATCACAGCTCGATTATGGATGTGTTTGCTGTGCAACTTTGTGTGCTTGGCGCGGCCCAGCGCACAGGTGCATTCGCACATGCATCCTCTAATTATAATGACAATGTCAGCTGCTGTTGGAGAAATATTCACCACGCTTGTCTGCTATTCGACATCAAGCACAGAGGAGCAATTACAGAGCTATCAAATCATTTTACAGCTGTATTGCATCTTTGTGTGTCTCTGTGTGGTTGTCAGAACAGTATGAGGTTTTTGGCTCAGGAAAAAAAGCCAAAATGAAAAAGAGTAACCTGTTTCAAGCAGCTGTACAACCTGATTTACAGCTACCAGTAATTCAGGCAGATGCTAATTTTAGCAGATTGAAAGCTTATTCTTGTCACTCATTGTCTTCTCTGAAAGTAAAGGTCATACATCAAACACAAGATCACAATGAGCATGTTTACATGCACTTACAAAAAACTGAATCACTTTTTCATTCTAAAACTGGACTTATAAAATACATGGGAACATTTAATTTCAGCTCTCAGACCCTTTTACAGCAGGGGTGTCAAACATGATCGCAGCAGGGGCCAGGTCCTGAATTAAGTCTAACCTGTGAGACTAACAGCGTCAACATTTAACCATAAACTGTCAACCTAGTTTTCACCAGTAATAAATCATAGGGGAAAAAACTTTTTGAGATTAAAAAAGTCAAAATGAAATGATTGAAAGGTACAAAATCTGAGATAAAAAGTCAAATGTATTAGTTCAAAAGGCCAAAACACAAATTAAAAGTCAAAATAATATTTTTAAAGGCAAATATATGAGATAGTGAGTTGAAATCACACATTTTTGATGAGATAATATTTGAGTTTTAAAGGTCACAAGTTGAGATAACATTCAAAATGGTAGTCAGGACAAACTGAGCAGTCGGAGAAGGACCTTTGTAAGAGAGGTGACCAAGAACCAAGATAGTGAGTCTGAGCTCCAGAGATCCTGTGTTGTCCTGTGTGAAGGACAACCATCACTGCGGCTATCCACTGATCTGGGTTTTATGGTAGAGTGGCTAGACGGAAGCCTCAGTGCAAACACATTAAAGCCTGCTTGGGAGTTAGCAAAAACATCTTATGAAAACCAAGCAGGCTGTCATGTGTTGCACTGAGGAAAGGCTTCTGTCTAGACACTCTACCTTATATAAACCTTTGTTGGTGAAGGGGTGCAGTGATGTCCTTCAGGAATTTTGTCCCATCTCCACACAGGATCTCTACCTATTAATTGTACTTAACATTTATGTCTCAGGAAATCAAAGTCTAAAAAAATGAAGGTGTATGAGTCTCATGTTGTGGTTGTATGAGGGTTTTGGCGGGCCCCAGATTTCCAGGTTTAAAATTGGGCACCAAGAAAATGTACAGGGCTGTTAAATTTGTCAGTGAATGGCTACGTATTGATATACAACCAGTTAGCTTGCTTACTTGTTAGCACAGTCAACAGTCGGTCAAGCGTTCTGTGTGAAATGTGATATACAAAAAAAATTTGAATTGACATTTGTGTGCTCCAAATGTTAGCTGGTATTAACCGGTCCTCGGCCAGTTTCATGGGCATATGTCCAGTTAATAATAATATTAATGGCCAAAAATGCTGAGTACTGGCTGACATGTCTGTTACCAGATAAGTAAACGGTGTATAATTACATATTATATATTGTGTTACCTTGAAGATATGTTGTCAAGAATCCTTTAATAAAAACTCAAAGTAATTTTACTACGAACCAAGAAAAGACTCTATCAAAGTAGCTCTACATCCCAACTAATGACTACCAGTAATTCAAGCCTCTGCTAATTTTAGCTCATTAAAAATGATTCTTTTCACTCATTGTCTTCTCTCACAGCAAAGGTCATAAATCAAACACACAAATACAAGCAGTGAGATCACAATGTTGTGTTACAACCTCTTATTACAAAGAAAAAGCCTGAGGCGTGTGCTTTGGAGGCAAAAAGTGAACCATTTTATTACATTAAAATGTTTCATACAAACAATGCATACACACTAGTTTCATATTGCTTCAGACATAAGTTTCTTTTCTGTTTGAATTCCAGTTAAACAACTCTGTAACAAAATGTAAGTACAACATTTATGAAAATATAAATCTCTAAACAGGTAAGTCAGTCCTGACAATACAAAGAATACCATAGAAACATTCATTATACCAGTATGTCAACTATGAGTTGCAAACATATAAGTTATTAAAAGTCATTCAAGTTACTGAACATACAATAATACCATTTACTGGCTTCCATATGGACACATTCAAATATACTCTTAAACTGGCATTCCAATATATTTTATAAGAGGACTCTTTTTAAACTTTTTAGCAAAGATAGCACGTTTTCTCTATCATAAACATAATTACAGTCCAACACTGAAACAATTTGGTAACAATATCATTACAGTACAAGCCTCAAAAACAATGAGACAACATAATCAAACACAAACTATAATTGGGACTTTGGCAATTACATGATATAGTTTTCTTTTTAATTTAGAAACTCTTCAGTTGGAGGGAAGTAAAGTATTTTAAAGCTTGTTGCTGCTACCCGGTTTGAAATAATCCAAGGGCCATTTATCTCAACTCTTCAAAATTAGTAAACATACAATAAGATGGAATAGCCCTTAAAAAGTATACGTCAAAGTGTAAGTGTGTGGTTTCGATCATGCCTGGGAGATGATTGGTCTCATTTTGGGTTGTTACAGACATGCTTTAAAAGAAGCAATCAAGGTATCTGCAAGGTACAACCTCATAGATTGACCTGTATATTCTCTTCGATTGTCATCAATCCAGATCTGATAGCTTTTGTTTCAGCCTGCTGTGATTTTGCCAGTCAAATTTCTATGGAGTCAAAATAGGGTCAAAGAGATGAAGAAGATGCAGTTAAGTCTTGTGAATCTAGCAGTTCATGTTGGTTTGGCGCCTTTGGTCCAATTTGATATGGTAAATCCTGATGGTGTTGCATTTCCACAGCCAACAATACCCTTAACTGGTGGGCAGAATCCAGGATGGGGTCTTCATGTTTTGCTTATCAGTTATTACTGCTGTCACATTTGAATTGACAAGTTTTTTGACCATTCAGCTGACTGCAGAGTGTCTAACTACACCCTTGACTGACAGATAGGTAGGCTTGGTAGCCCAACAGAAGGGTGCCAAAAAGAAGGATGGTACAGACTGGTTACTTTGGTACCTTTCCCTCTTTTGACTAGGGGTTGACCGGTTATTGCCCTGATTGTTATTCAGCATTTGGCAAATAATTTTTTCTAGTGTTTTATTTTACCAATCACCAGTCCGCTGCTCAGTGGAGAGATCCACGAATAAACTGCGTAGACCACAGGGTCAGGCAAGAAGAAAGCACACTGCCAGGGTTGTCAAGTGGGAACCTCTCATCGCCAATGTTTCATCCAAGTAGTCCTATGACACCTCCAGAGGACTAAACAGCCATTCTCCAGGATCCCAGAGCTAGCTCTTATTGCCTACCATACCAGCACAGAGACATTTTTTTTAAGGTTTATTTTTGGGCATTTTGTGCCTTTATTTGATAGAGGAGAGGACAGTGGATAGAGTTGGAAACAGGGAAGAGAGTGGGGAGAGACATGCAGTGAAGGGCCTCAGGCCGGATTCGAACCTGGGCCGCCCGCGTACATGGGGCACACACCTTATCCATTCTGCCACCTGTGCCCTGCAGAGACATTTTTTATCTCACCTACCCCACCACTTGGCCATCACAGCCCAATCAGCATTGTCACCATGCTCAATACATGCAAGCTTCCGGCAGTGACAAGCTGATACGGCTAACCCTAGCATGATTCATATAGGGCTTTTCCATTACAGTGAGCAACTTGGCTCTAGTTGGTTTGACCAGAGCAGGACTATTCTTGGTGCAGTTTTGTGAAGCTCTGTCAACCAAACTGATGATGGAAAAGTAAATCAGCACAGCTTGGTTTGGATTGGCCACCACATTAGGACAACTATTCCTAGTGCATACATTTCACATAAAACTTCACAAGAAAAAAAGAGAGACAGGAGAGGCAGAGACAGGGTGAGGTGCCCTGACTGACTGGGCTGAGGCTCTACCTCCCTCTAATCCCTCATTTTTTATGAGGTAAGAGAGAAAAAAAAGAGAAGAACCATCCTAAATATTGGTTATTGGTCTTAGAAACTATTGACAATCTGTCTGTATTGGCCTGAAAATCGACATCAGTCAACCCCTACTTTTGACAATGGAAACCCAAATAGTTGCATACTGAACCAAATGAACCAGACCGCTAGGTGGAAATGAAGCTTTTGACAGGACTTGGAATTTGCCATTGTGACAGGAAGAGATTAGATAACTTGGACTCCTACATAAGGATTCTTTTACAGATCCTAACCATTGATTTATTTTGAGTTTCTTTTACAAGTGCCCCATTATTTCTGCAATGACACATTCACGATATGGAGTCATGCTGAGCAGGTTTACAAGAGCAGATAAACAAACAAGTTAAAACTTAAGGTAATTAGCACAAGCACGTTGTTTTTGACCCTTATTTGGTTCCATAGATTTCCCTATGCCCTTTCTTTGCCATCTGTTTATGTCATGACTTCAGAAGTATAAAGAGAGGCTTAAGTATTAATGTGAATTAGCTGTAGCCTGCAAGAACCTGGTCAGCGTTGTGTATTTTTATAGGCAATCAAAAACCTATTTTAAGACAACTCTAGATCACTTCAACAATTTTTTTACAATGTTTCTTATAAATAAATGTAACAATTTCTCACAAAACCACCCATAAAGTGCATTCTCCTACAGCCTAAACCTCTAAATATATTCACCAAATTGTTTCTGTGAAACACTGGGCTAATCACTGTGTCTTTTTTCTACAGTAACATTTGAACAAACTCCACTATACCTAAAGCAAGTACACTGTTTAAGGCGTGAATGTGTATGGTGCTATGCTACACTGTATGCTCAATAGTGGTGTTTCCCTTAACACAAACAGCACACAAACTGATGGAACTGCAAGTAAATTCACATCAAATTTACGTAAACTGTTCCAAGATTTTTCTACGTACAAGTATCATTACAAAGAGCAATGCCACCAGTCTCTCATGTTGTTGACTTGGTTTGACTAGGCTTACCACTCAGATTTAATGTCAATGCAAGTATTATGTAACTGTGTGTATACTGTGTTTACAAATTCCCTGCATTTTCATAAATCTTGTAATCTGCACATAAAGAACATTTTAAATTCCAGGCACTCACTTTGATTGCATTAAGCACAACATAACATTTTTAAGGAGTTGCACAAATTGCAGCAGCCAAAAAGGGATATGTACATATGTTCATAGTTCTTCCTTTTTGTACAGTACTGACTGATGTTGATACAAACGTAAATATACTCTCTTCTTTAAAGACAAAATTATGGCTTGATGTGCACAATGAAAATAAAGATTGTGTACAATGGAAGTGGCTAAGATCACTGGAATGGCTTTGAAAATGTTCGACCAAGACATTTGAATAATAACTCTGTTCTTCAAATGCAAAAAGGACACATAATGGCAAAATAATACCTCACAGAATTTACATTTTTCTTCTTTTCAAAAAGTTTTTTGTAACAGTCTTCATGTGTAAAACAAAGAGAAACTGTATCATAAGTTGGAAGTAAGGAATACATAATTTGAGTGCAGCGTTAAAATGGTCGGCCCGTTAACTACCCAGAGGGCTGACATCTGCAGCTGAATCACGTGGCTGTAAACAAGAATCAACTGCAACCCCAGAGATTCTAAACTTTGTCACCTGTCCTGACTCCACCAACTTCTGATTTCCCAATCACTGCAGCAGTTCAGTCTTTTTTGTAGGTGTGGTCGATTCACCTTCACCAGAGTCAGACACATTGATTGGGCTGTCCCTGGAGAAGACCTCGGTTGACTCCCTCCAAATGCAGTCGGCTACGGTCTTAAAGGAATGGTTGCCACATTTGGGCCGCACCTTCTGCGAGGCATTGTTGACAATCTGTCGGCTGTTGGAGGTGGCTATCTTTATCTTGAGGGCAGCATCCACGCGGTCTACTACTGTGTATGTGCCGATGCTTCCATCCTCAAAGCCAATGATGATGTTAAGTGCGCGCTGGGAAAGAGACAAGAAGGTTGGTGTCTTGTAAAGGGAGCATGTGCCAATGCTTTTACCATCTGCAAGACGCATCACTATCAGATTGGACACAACACCAGCATCATCGTCCTCATCGCAGTTCCGAAAACAGACATAAACAAGGTAGCGCCCATCTCTTGATAATTTTTGGCGCCAGATTATACCAGCAGCATGGACAAGCCTCAGCTTCCCACTGTGAAGATCAAGGACATTAATGTTCTCGTCACCTTTGGAGACAATGCCTAGTTTCCCATTGGGTGAGATCTGGAAGTCCTCTAGATTTTTAAGGAAGTTTGTCGGCAACTGGACTCGCCGACAAACTGACTCATCAGCCACATTCCAGATGAAGACAGTCTCCGTGGATGTGATGAACACGACACAGTCAGGGCAGTCAGGGATGAGCTTGAAGTTGACGATGGTGATGCCATCATCGCATACAAACTTCTTGGAAACACTGCCTGACCACAGGCTGACAGCAAGGAGCTTGTTTTTGGAGGTTCCCACAAGGAAAGTGTTTGCTGTGGTGATCAGTGCATTCTGTAGGGTGACCAAGATGTTGCAGACTTTGTGCCCAGTCGCAAGCCTCCAGACTCTGGAAGCATTCTGCTCACAAAGGGACACCACAAACTGGTCGTTGTGGGTGATTAGCAGCTGTGATATTCTTTGTCCATTGATGCGGAATATGTTTTCTCCTGTTGTGGTTTGCCAGATGTACTGACTGGACTTGTCATCCGAAGTAACCATGAGATCCCCTGAGGAGGTAAGGACACAGTTCTCCACTATGCCCTCGTGCTTAAATACTGTCTCAATAAAGCCAGTGCTGAAGTTCCACTTGTGGACGGCTTCTGAACCGTCCATGGTAAACACATAATCCTCTCTCCCTGACAGCTGCAAGGTCTGGATCTTCTTGCCTGTTTTGTCAATATTAGACATGGCGGTGATGATATCAATGTCCCAAACAGACAGCACTCCACTGCTGGCAACAGAAAGGAGCAGGTTGTGGTGAACTGATTTGATGAGTTTGACAATAGCCCCTGAGATCTCAATCAGGCTTGCCATGCACTGTCCACTGTCCCTCCTCCAAACAAAGATGGAGGAGGTGTTTTCCATGGAGGCCACAATGCTTTGTCCATTCTTGGAGAGGACAGCGGCCACGAAACGTTCAGTACGTTTGGCTTTGAACTTCTCTACCATTTTCCATACTTTAGTGTCCAGAATCTCAATGCTTCTGGCCTTGCAGATGAGAATAGAGCGTTGGTCTTCAGATAACTCGATGCCAACCACCTCACTGTCATCTCCTCGACAATCGTAGTCCTCCATCAACCGTGGGTTGGTGATCTCTTTGGTGTTCCATACTGACAAACTTCCTTCATTGTCGATCATCACCATTTGGTGAAGGGTGTCCAGAACTAGAATGGACTTCACAAATCCCCCAGAAAACTCAGAGGTCACGGTGGCCAACTTGTCTCCATTTCCGAGATGAAAGATGGATGCAGTGTTGAGGTACTGGCCACAGAAGGCATACATTCCATCTGGAGAGCACTGGACACAAGTAACCTCATACCAGCAGTGGAACTGGTAGAGAGGCCAACCGTAGAGCAGGTCAATAACATTGACATCTTTGCTGGCCTCAAGCCACGCCAAGGCATGATGGGTGGACAAAGTAAAGCCATTGATAAAGGCTACTCCACCAGCAACGCCACTATGCTTAGACCCTTTGATTTCAACCTCAGATAGAAGGCAGGACTTGTGATTATCATAAATAAGTAGTGTGTTTTTGGTTGTGGCCACAACCAGATACTTTTCATCAGTTGTTAGCCGGATTCCCAGAACAACAGATCGAGCTGTGTCGATCTGTCTAAGAAGCTGTCTACTCTCTACATCCCATGTACTGACAGATCCATCTTCCAGTGCTACAAGGACTATGTTTGGGGCTAGAGTTGGCAAGACCTCCACAATCTGCATGTAGCTTGAGCACAGAGGAAGCCTCTCAGGACTGTAGGTGACATCCATAGAGGAGTGGAGAGGCACAATGGAACAGTACTTTGGACCATCTTTATCACACTCCAACAGGAGGTGTCGAAGCTTGGGCAGGGAGGTGACAACAGGCAGGAGCCTTTGCTGCAGTTCTGCAGACAGTGATGCAGGGTTTTTCAGCACTTTAACCTTAATGCTACGGAGAGTGGTGGCCAGGAACTTCAGTTCCTTTTCCTGGGTGTAGCTGTAAGCAAGGTCAATGTCTGTTAAAGCCTTTTCAAACTGGCCGATTTTGATCATTGTGTACAGCCAGCTGAAGTTCATGATAACACCAAACATGAGGTCATCAGTGCGCCCACTCCTGGTAAGGTGGTACACCAGCTCTGTCATCTTCCTGTGGTTAACAAAGAAAATGTCAGGCTCCAGAAGGTTGCACTGGAACACCCAAGGCTGCTCAGGAGTTTGTCGATCGTATGAGTACTTCTCAGAGGGTGCTTTTTCGTGTGACTGATTGTGGGGGTTTTTATGATGTGATATATTCAGAGAAGTGAAATGGTTGTTGCCATAGGTGAAGATCTTCTTTCTGCCTCCTGACCATGCTCCCAGGAAGTACTCTGCAAGGAGGCTGTGCATTTGATGGACATCTTCCTCATTGCTGAGATACAGCTTCTGGGCAATGAGATGAAGGTGTCTGTTGGCCCAAACCATCAAGGTGACATTTCGCACCTGTCGCTCAACCAGGTAACCGTCCAGCTCCTCTTTGAGCCTTGCAACTAAATCATAAGAGATTCTCAGGGGGTTTTTGAGGTAAGTTGCCACAATAACATCACCAAGAACGATATTATCAAGGGACAGAATGTCTTCAAGCTCAACTTCAGTTAGCCCAGCTTTGGCCATTGTGATGTAACCTAACGCTCTGAAGACGAATCTTTGGCCTAACTTGTTCTCCACAGAGTAAAAAAGCTGTTCTATGCTTTCATGCACTGTGGAGCACAAGGACCTGTCATCCACATCTTTGTGAGACCTCCAATGGACTACCTCTCTGTAGATGAGGTTGACAAACATTGGCAAAGTACACTTGGCGAGCGCCTCATTGACATAGATCTGTTGGCCTGAGGTGACCTTTCTCTTCACCCCGAGCAACTGCTGCTTTAGCGTTTGGCTGCAGACCTTGCGGTCCCTCTGAATTAATTCCACATAGTACCCTTCATCATGGATGAGGTGTCGGAGCTTCTGCAGGATGCCATGTTTGTTGGGCAACGTTGAAACTACAATGCGGACTGTCCGAGGCAGGTGAATGGGGAGCCACCAAAGCTTACGAACGTCATCAGAGTCTGAGAGCTGCTCAAGGGCGTCAAGAATAATTACCAAAGGTCTGTGGAAGGAGGATTCCCCCAGAAGGTTAATTAGCAGCTCCCTCATTTCCTGGATCTTGTTAGGCAAAAAGTGAATCAGGCAGCGGTAGTTTAGTGCAATCTGTTCACAAATGCTCTGGAGGAGAGTGCGTAAGTCCATGGAGAGCTGGCTGGAGCCGATAAATCGGACAATGACCACTGGATCTGTTTCAGGGCCCATCTCTGTCTGTAGCCACGTGTAGGCCTGAAAGAAACAGCATTGAGAGCTGTTAGAAAAGGACCAGTATATTTTAAAGAAGAGTTCATAGTATATACAATGGCTAAGTAAGGCTTTAAACAACAAACCAAATGAAATCAAATTCAGATAGCCATCTTTGACATTTTTGATACCTCCTCTGACTAAAAAGACTTGTTTTCTGCCTTTAAGAAATACAGTAAAACAACCAAGAAAATCAAAGCTGATGGTGGAGGAATCTATTTCTTTTTTACATCTTTGCCTCACAACAGCACCTGTGCTATATCAAATTTCTAACATATACCAACATTTTTTATTCTAACATACTTGGTAGTATGTTGGTGTAGAGAATTCATGAATGAGCACCACTTCATTTGAGGGTTTGTTGTAACAGTAGTTCCATTCATAAATTCATGAATTGCCAAAGAAGCTTTTTCTGGGAGACTTTAAGATGTTATTTGACATTTTTAGGCCAACAGTGATGACGCCTTGTTCACACTGAGCTGTGTTTATCTTTCAGAGAGAGGAAGAGAAAAAGAGACAGTTTCTGTCAGGAGGATTTTTGGCGTTTAAATAGTTTTAAATTGTGTGATTAGTGGGAACTGTTAATTTGAGTAAATGTGAAATGAAATCTTGTTGGCCCACATCATTTTCATGGACTGTTTTAATTTGTGTATCTAAACTGTTCAAGGAAAGTGAAAGCAAACTAGACTACAAATTTAATAGCCACATACTACAAATAGAACAGTAGGGTAATATTAAGAGTCAAACAGCTACTCCAAAAATGCACTGTGCTTTTTGTTAATCAAGAGTGTCTTTAAATCAAACGTGGTCAATATATAATTTGGATTTTTTGACCAAAAGAATCACATCTGCATTACCATCAAATCATGAATATATAATACATAGATTTGTACACTGAAATGTCTTTACTGGATATAAAATGAATACCCCTATATTATATTTAGTTTGTACTTACATTATCTCAAATAATTCAAACAGTTTTCAAAGCCAGAGAAATTCTTAATTTCCAAAGCTGTATCAGTATGTGTCTTGTCAGGGCAGCTGCCACAGTAGAGCCAGTGTGGAAGCTGCTGTTCTGTTGCTGTATCTCTTTCATGTCTGTTCTGTTTACTTTAATGGAACATGATCATGCTGTTGGCTGCACATTTGATTTCCTAGGTGCCTCATAATGCATAATGTGTTGTGGCCCCACTAGAGATTTCCAGGTCAAGTAGAAACCAGACTCATCGGTATATTCACCAAGCAGCAACCACATGTTTGGTTTCATGGCTGAATTAACGAGTGAGAAAAGCTGTCAGTGGCCTTCCTCTTAATGCATTCAGAGCTTCTCCCGAAGCATTGTGGAAGCGGGATAGTTTGATTTGAGCATGGGCATTTAGGTCTAACAGGAAGTTCACACCACCCTTGGCCTCACTCCTGACCAAGCACTATGCTCCACATGCCATGCCCCAGATTCTGAGATTCTAAAACTACCAGCTATTATCACAAGCTTAAGTGCCTGCAGAGTCTCTAAAGACTCATCTCAGCATTTGGCAGTTTACTCTAATTGTGCCCGGAAGACACTGCGCTGTTAGGAACCAATTACACTATGCTGTTTTTATACTTCAACCATCTATTAAACAACAAGAGAAATTCAGCAGATGATATATTTGTTTTCATAACACAACTCTGCAGTGTTTAACACTGCAAAGTGACATTATTCATCCCTTGCCAGTTTGTTATACTTTCAGTGTGTGCTCACTGTGAGATGAACAAACAACAGAGACAGACAGACCTTTGTGTCAGACAAGGCTGTGCCCTGAGTCCCACAAATGTGAGACACCTTGACCTGGATTCCTTATGGATCAGTGACTTGAATTATGTATCAAAAAACAATTCACTGTGCTGATTTTAAACTATACCCTTACTATTATCTACTTTTCTAAACACAATGGGGATGCCTGTTTGTGGTTACAGTTAATTTGAGTTTTAATTCTGAATGAAACTCAGTTTGACTCAAAGGTCTTAATTTTGAGCAGGAAATTTAGTTATTTATCAATGGCATAGTATTTTCTGCTTAACTCACCATTTAATAACCGATTTCTTTGTCTGTACACTACAAACAAAAGAAGTGAAATAACACCAGAAAGACACCATACCCAAATGTTCAATAAGAGTTAATTTGTCCTTTTCAAGCCTCTCTATTACTATGTTCTTTTACAATTAAGCTGCTGTTTTTTTATTGTATTACACTACAAACAAACCACAGATCAGGCAATTCAAAGCAGCACACTGTTTTCCAGCAGTGGTCTAAGCTCAAAAGGAAAGCCAGAAAGGCTTGAGGGGATAGATGTTTCAAACTAAACAGGTAAGGTGTGAATTACACCCTGCAGACTTGAGCACAGAGGACTTCTACCTTTATTCTACATTTCTCCTAGCCTGGCTAATATCAATCCTCTCTCCAAGGTCTGGATTTCAAAGTATCATTTTCAGTTTTAACTTGCTGTTGACACAAAATGGCTTGAGGTTTATACACAGGATAATATCAGGGAAATAAATACTGCAAAAATAATACATTTTCAGTCTGAACGTGCGTTCAAGAATTCCAGTCCAAAAAGGTGCATGGTTCTGAAAGTTGTTATCATATGATCTGATCATGACAAGGTTTAATGTTTTAACACAACTGTAGCTGCAACTGGTAACCAAGTGCTAAACCAACACACACAACCATTTTAGTGCAGAAGGGATGGGTGTCGAATCAGTAGGCGTTTAATATTGCACTGTATTTAAAGATGTGCAAACGCCGGTCAATCGCCGGTTGTTAAGTCTGTACACGTAATTTTTGAACAATCGTACAAGATTGTAGATAGATCACAGACAGCATGGACAAAAGCATATTGTGTCCTGTGCTGTAGAGAACTTATTGAAATGCCTGCCTCTGCCTCAGGCGCTTTCATTGTGAAACCTGCTTGACCTTCATGAGGTTATGTATTTTCAGAGTTCCCTAGAGTTGAGACCATAAAACATCAATGAAGTTTCTATTATTTGTGGATTTGAAGAAATCTATAGATCAAAATGGATGTAATGTGTTTGAATTAAATCTTTTTCTAGGACCTTTTCTGTTTTTGCAGGGAAATTATTATCAGGGGGGCACAGCAGACTTTTAAATGGCAGTTTTAACAGCAAAAATCATTGTTTTAAAGTGGTATGGCAGATGCAGCTGTTGTAAGAATAGTCTGCATAATCTGCCTGCATGCTGCACTTTCAACAGGTTTGAATGTTACTATTAACTTTTACTGTTAACTAACTGTTTATTTCCCTTTTAAATTGTGCCACATTTGTAAGGAGCATACATGTGTGGGATGAGCAGCAGAGCTGAGTATGTGGGTTACGCCTATTAAAAAAAAAACAAAAACAAAAAAATGTTCTCTGCCAGTGCCAAACAGCTGATTTTGCTGTTGTTATTGAGTCTTTAGTGGTCATCAGGTGTCTGCACCAATGATCAACATGCTTGACTGATCGATAAAGAGCCTGAGGGGTGCAAAGTGGGTGTCCCGAGAGGACCACACCTTAAGAAGACCGTTTTCTCACCCTGTCAGCACTTAGGAACTGTGGACTGTCTTCCAGACAATCCAGAACAGACGGCATGCAGCCAGACTCCGGTCTTGTAGGGCTGCCAGGAGGCCTGCCCTTCACCGTCCGGCCTGTTTATTAATCTTGTGTCTGAAACATGTGCACTGGGACCTGAACATGTGGAGGAAAGTGATGTTCAGCAATGAAAAAAGTGTGAAGAAAAGCACTATGCTGATTGTTGCATCAATAGAGTAATATTTTTTGGTGGAGGCACTCTATGCTGCTTGTATATGCCCAACTTGAGTTATGCTAAAGGAATATGGGCTTTAATAGACAATAAAAATATAGATACTGCACATTACATCAACCTGTTGCTAATGCGCAGGTCGTCAGTTGGTTGGAGGGTCACAGAGATGATACAACAACATGGTTGAAAGAAGATAATAACCACAGCGCTTAATATCACACATCCTTTCAAGAATCAAAAAACCTTTATTTGCCCTACACATTTTCTCTTCCCTCTATCACTAAATTCATAAATCCGTTGAAGAATTTAATGCTTTTATCTCAAAATTATACAGTTTTCCCTTGTTTACTTTCAGTTTCTCTTTCAAATCTTGGCCTTTCATTTTACATCACTTGATGATATTTCAAAGGAAAGCTTAGACCACGATCAGTGGTTTTCTAAATGTTATGCTGACCTCGGATAACATGAGCGGCCTTTACAATAAATGGATGTACCAGTGTGACAGTTATTACAAAGGTTGGACAGGAGGGCTAGATCTGTGGGTGTATGCTTGTGTGATCCTAATGTTACCGGGCAGCCAGATGGCACGCACACAGCCAGGAGAATAGGGCTCAACACAAAGCATTTACATTAAGAAACACATGTACAGAGAGATCTCAACAGATGTTACAACATAAGAGCAGACTAACGCACACCTATGAAGGCGTATGCAGATGTGAACATGCACGTGGCATCACAGGAGATTAGAGACGGGCACGGCCGCGGTCATTTTCCAGACACACAGATGGTCAAGCAAGCGTTTGATGAAGGGAGATGAACAGTTGCACGCCCACTCATACTCTGTTGTACAAAGACGGACACATGCTCAGATCAGACAGACAGATGAGCTTGAGTGTGATGACAAGGAGCAGCAGGAGTGAAAAAGAAAGAAGGCTGAGGATCAAACAAAAAACAAAGAAAGAGTAAAAAGCTTTTTGTCAGAAAAACGTTGAACATGTGGAGATACAGATATCTGTGTCAGAAAGATTGACTGACTCAGTCTTGAAGAGTTAAAGTGAGCATATTTAAATCATGCACTCAAAGAATACAGGAGCTCAGGAGGAGCCACCTGAGAGCTGCTGCTAATGTTAGCTTAGTTTACTCAATAGTGCCACCATCATTTTAAGTTGCAATAAATAACATTGTAAATCTCTGTTTGTTTATGATGTTAACTTAGCCTCTTCATGCGCACCCTTTCATAATTTTTCTGGTTTCAGAGGTTTTTCACAATTGAAATTAATTTAATTCTGTATATGCACAAGATTCTTGTACCTTAATGAACAGAAAGGTGCTCAGAAAAGAAACACCATACCCCAATATGCTTCTATATGCTACTAGGGTCGCCACCTGTCCTTTAAAAACAGAATCAATCTTTATTTGACAATTAACTGGTGAATCCTGTTTTGAATCAATGCAGGAGACAATTTTTTCCTTATTGTCATCTTCCAAGCTACAGTACCTACAATATAAAAAGCATTCAGCCCCTTACATGTTTTAACCTTAAACTGATTTTATAAATTAATCATGGTCTATAAAGTAGATAAAGATTATAAATCTTCTCCCAAGCCATAGTTCTCTGGCAGACTAAATGAGACTGTCCTCCAGGCTTTTCCTATATTCCTTTTACCCTCACCTATACAAGCCTTCCGTGATCAGCTGCAAAGAAGCATCCCCACAGCATGATGCTGCCACAACCGTGCTTCACAGTGGGGATGGTGTGTTTGTGGTGATGTGCAGTGTTTGGTGTCTTGTCTGATGGCCAAAATCTACCGTTGTGGTTTCATCTACCAAAGAACTTTTAGTCATGAAGCTAGCTAGAAAAGTCAGATGAGGTTGTCATTACATTGGAACAATGGCCAGCTTCAAGAGGGAAAAAAAGTAAAAGGGTACGATTAATGTTTCAAAAGTTATTTAACTTTATATAACCTGTCACTTCTTGTGGTCTCAGAGAGGTAGTCTTGTAATGCTATGTGATCGGCACTTGGTATCCATCACTAAGCTAAATTTTGTGTACACAAAGAAAATGATGAAGAAATCTCTAAAAATGGTCTCTTATGTCTCACCTGTTTTGCCACCTCTGATAGCAGCAGCGTCTTCCCCGTGCATGGCCCCCCGTACACTACCATAGGGCTCATTCTGCTCCCTTTAGATGGCATCAGATACTCTTGAATGTAATCCAACGACTCGGTCTGGAACGTGTAGAGCGCCGCGTAGCTTTTACACAGCGACAGGTGCTGCAGGATCTCATCGTACAGCGGGTCGGTCTCTGTGTCAAAGTTCTGCTGCACTGTGGCTTGGATGATATCCACCATGTCCTCATAGAACTGTTTGCAAAGACCCTCCACGTAGTGGCTCTCCACTTCCTGCGAATAGCCGAGCTTCATGTCGCAATGCGTGACGGAGGAGTAGACACGGAGGTTGGAGGCAGCGACGATGGTGGGGATGAACTCGTCCCGGACCTTCAGAAGGCGTTCGTAGGCTTCTTGGTTGCGCATAATGCGGTCGCCACTCACCACGATGTCCATGTAGCGGGTCATCTCGGGGAGTTTGGCAAAGCGGTCGAAGTTGGAGATCTTGCGAATGTAGCAGACGCATTTCCTGAGAAAGGCTGGAGTTTGTTTCCCAAGGGCGAAATCGAGTTCATCCTCCAAGGCTGAGGAAAAAAGAAAAATACAGTTTTGTCATTTCATAGGCGAGTCCTGGTAAGTCCTCCTACATTCTTGAACTGTAACAGCTTCACAAACTAAAGAAACATGTTGGCTTTAAGCTGATAAAGCTCACAGCTTGATTATTATCTACCACTTGCAGAGATAAATGTCTTTCAGATGCAGGATTTGAATTCAGCTGGACAGATTTTAGAAGCCCTTTAGCCTCCGATTAGACAGATTTCTCCTGAGCCTCATTTAAGTAGAAACAAAGTTGATAAAAATCTCATAAGCCAGCGCTGCTGAACTGTATCAGCGGCTGACTGGACCTCTGCCAGCATCTCCTGTGTAGCTTTTCTCACATGCTAGCAGCTAATTAGGTGGGAGAGGGAAAGAAAATGTGTGAAAAGAAAGTTCCAGGAGAGGAAACAACATCCTACACGTAGCAAAATGAAGACCAGCTTTGAGCCCAGTGTGCTCAATTAAAGAACATCAAAACTGCATCCTCATGACACAACAGGGCCATGACCTATGACCTGCACATCATGTTATGAAATCGAAGCTACTAATAAGCTTTATACTTTATGAACATGCTGTATGCTGCCTTTATAGATGCCTAATGACACCAAAAAGCTTAAAAAAATGTTGTATGGAAAAAAGAGAGACAGTTAAAAAAAGTAGTTTGCACACATATAGAAGGTGTGCAGTGATGTCACCTTCAGCATGTCTGCTCAGTCAGGCCGAGTTGCAAAACAATTTGAAACACAGCTGTCTACTCTGTGGGGAATGGACGACAATAGGAGGAAGACAAATGAATATTTGCTGAAATTATGGATGTTCTGACTCAACAGAGATTCAAGCTGTTTAATAAAGAGACAGTGGCCCATGGACATGCATATTTGGTCATAAATTGAGTTTCCTTTATATTACATTTATATAGACCTGATTTAAAGTAGACAAAGCAGAGCCTGAAGGAAGCCCGGTTTATCAGTGATATATGTGAAAATGAACTGACATCAAAGTTGTGGGTTACTACAAAGTTTAAGATCAGTTATTTCTTTATATTTCAGTCTTGCATTTGCTTTTTCTTTCTTCGGCTTATCTGAAAAAAACTTTTGTTTTTTTTTTAACGTGTTGTAAAAATCAGAGCTGTATTTTATAAGAAGATAAATGCACCCAGGCTTTCTTTCTTGAGCTAGCTCAATTTCATCATCTGCTAAACTCTGTCGATAGTATGAGCGTTTACCAGGTCCAATACTTTGACTTTATGAGAAAATACATGGAAATAGGTTCAGTATTTGACCAAATAGACATCACATTAATTTACAAAAGCTACTTTATTTAATTTGTGGTAAATATCACTGGACTAGATTTTTTTTTAGTAATTGCCTGTATATCTAATATCTGATTCCCAGTCCTGGTGATCAGATATCCCAGGATTATGTACAGCTATAAAATCCTAATCTGTTTTTTTAATGCCTTGTCTCTTTGGATGTGATTTAATCTATGGAAATTTGAGGTCTTAAATTTCCTTTAAAGCCTAGTATACACTGTTCCATTTTGGGCTGTCCCAGACGAAAGCTGACCAATCATGAATTCTTTGGTCGTGTCTCTAAAACGGAGGTCCTACGTCACACCGAGACAGGTTGACGGATGGCTGGCATCGTGGCCTTGTGACCAAAGATAGCCTGGGATAAAATTGTGATAGTGTCAGAAATTTAAGATGACCTACTCTGACTAACCAACTAAGAGGAATGCAGAAAGAAATGATATTACAATAAAGGTGACACAGACGCAAACAAACAAGTTAGCATTGTGGAGACAATGGCAAAAAGCGGAAGTTTGTGAGATTCCAACACAGAGGAAAATCTTGATCTCAGATGTTTTTCTAAGCATATGGATGCTACAGCTACAATGGTTTTATTGTTTTTTTTGCTTCATTTACCATGGCACTAGTGGCGTAGATGGATGATGCACACTAGTGACATTTATTTCTTGCACACTGGCATTCATAGAGGCCTGTGATTCAGCGGTGTTTAATAGGAGTTGTCATTGTACAGTCTGCACACGTCAAACTTGATGTCGAATGAGATTCATGTTGCAGAGTGTAGCATGTCAGAAACTTATGAGATTTCTAAAAACGCACAGTCTGAAGGAGGCATAAGGCAGAAAAAAGTTGAGGGAGAATGGAGAGGTTCAGATTATATTCATCACTAACTGAAGACTTGGTAACTCTGTAATATGAAGCATACAGTGGTGGCCAATGTAATAGTTTCTTTGGAGATGATGTCACGCAGAAGGGGAGAACACCTGCTGGGGGGCAGGGAGTGATTTCTGCACAGAAACGCTTCCACTTTTGTGTCCTGAGGGTAGTGAAATCTTCAGGCAAAAATGTTCAGAAAACTCAAAAGAAATGGCAGCAGGCATGGATTAAAAACGCCACCGTCTAAAGCCTGGACAAGCGGTGTCACAAAACGCTTATGTATGGTCTGTTTCCACAAAGCGGTCCAGTTTGGTTCAGTACAATTTGTCACAGTTTAGCACATTTAGGGCCTGTTTCCATAGCTGGCTTTTATAGCACTGGTAGCGCTGATAAACCCATTTTCTGAGCGCTTCTTACTAGCATTTACTGTTTATGCATAAGGTGTTTATATAAAAATCCTGTCCTGACACAGGCAGCAGCAGCTGAGTCAGATCTGTGTCTCTTCCACAATTGTTAGAAGTCCCGCCCCTTCTTGATTTTGATTGGAGGTGATGGAGAAAAGACACTGATGAGTGTAGCACTGTTCAAAAAGTTGAACAGCTTTCAACTGAGAATGCTTTAACTCTTGGAAACAGAAACAGCTGATGCTAAGGGCATTTTTTCTGCCTAGGGCACTGATCGCTGAGACGCTAAAAAAGCTAAACTAAACTCTAAACTCTGATCTTGCCCTTGTTTCCTCAGTTGACGTCTGTCTGATGTCATCTGTTGTGATAGGAAATCAGTCTCTTTTAAGATATCTTCACTTTTTAACCGTTTGGCTTTTTAATCAGGATTATATTACGACAAAGGATGGAGAAAAGTAAACTGGCACTCAAACCGGAGCTAGCTACAGTGGCTAACATAAAAGAGCTGTTTCATGGAACAGGCCACACATCATTACTTGATTACCTACTCGTCAAAGTTTTTTTGGTTGATCACAGTTTCAATTAAAAGCATGTTTGGGACAAAATGAGGATTTTTACATGTTAACGGGGCTCTGTAGGTGGGCTGTGAGAGGCTGTTTACAAAAGAAAAAGAAAAAAGAAAGATTAAATCACATTTTAAATGATCATAAAATACTTGATCACATTATTTTTTAAGTCTCAGAAGTAACTAAACACAACCAGAAGTTTTTATACGTATGCTTTTTATCATTTATTTGTCTGATGTATACAGGCAGTGTCACAGTTTAACTGGTTTTGGTCTAACTGGTGACACCTTGTTATTCACTCTACTATGCCAATAGAAATTAAAATTTTTGTATGACCAAAAAGAAACATTTCTAAACATTTCATCAGGTGAACATCATTAAGGTGTAATTTTTTTTTGAAAAGGCACTTTTTTGCAGAATTAAAGCTGTTAAGTGATTTTTTTCTAATGATTCAGTTCACCAGTATGCCCGGTCTGTTACTCAGAACTGGAACTGCAGTGACTTGTGCTGACTGTGAAGTCACATGCATACGCGTTACATATAAATTAAATATATATATATATATATATATATATATATATATATATGAGTCCATGTATGCTGCTGTAGTACATGTCGCTGCCCCCTCAGTGGCATGCCAGATGCCGCTTCCAATCTCGCCGCTGCTGCTAAATCAAGAACTTGTCATATTTCTTTGACTGTCTTCCACGCCGACACTTTGAGAGAATAAAAAGAGATGCCTTGAAAGAGTCGTTCAGTTCTGTCAAAACAATTCAGTAATAACTTTGGGTGAGAATTGTGATATGAGGCCAACAGAGCTATGTGAAAAATACAAAGCAGGAGGAAATGCTCAAATATCAGAGATGGACCTTGTTATCAGTTTTCCACCTTCACAGGTAGGAAAAACTCATTATAGCTGTTTTTGTTTTTCCACATTTGATGTTTGGTTTTAAATGAGGGAACCAACTATGACCTCTTTTGGGATAATACAACTATTTTCAAGAACAAAACAATATAAATCTTGAGGGCTACAGAAGAAGAAGACATACTTTATTAATCCCTGAAGGAGATTAATAAAGTATGTGCTCTTGCAACACAGTGGAGTTACTTTGTTTTATTAATAAAGTTTTAAATTAAAAAGGCAAGAAATCTCTTGAAGTGTCGCTAGAATATTTCTACTAAATGCATGTAATTTTACCTGACTTCTTGACTCATTACAATGAGAACATACAGCGTGATCTATCAGTCACTGTCAGCTGCTGAGCTGAGTCTGACAGTTCCTGATTGCATCTCATCTCCTGTTACCAACTTTGACACAAGATGATGCTCCTATTAACTGTTCCTGTGAGATTATTTTACCAAGCAGGTAAATGCTACATTATAAAAATGTATTTTCAGACAGTCATTTTCAAAGATTTTGAATTAATTTGTGATCTGCACAATAATCCATCACTGATCTTCATAGATAAGTGAAACGACCACAACACTTTTAATTATCACGTGTAAATACACAAATGTATAAAGCTGTTTTTATTTCATGCAGATCAGTGCTGTGAAAATAAACTGTAGTGAAAAGAAATGAATCAAATGGTAGTGTGGCATTTCAGCAGATAACACACCTCCAAATCAGTCACACAGGAAACAGTGAAGTTTTCTCACTCTGAGCTCCGTTATAAATGTCTCCTCATCTCCTGCAGGTGTATTTAAGGAATTGAATTTAAGCTATCTGTCATGGCAGAGGGAGATCAATTAATTAATAATCAGATGATGAAAGAGGAAGTAATGATGTGTACAAAATTGTAATAAAAAGTACCTGTAGTTGCAGATTGTCATTCAGTACGCAAACTCTAACGCCAGGGGGCTCTCAATCCAAACAATAACGCAATCTGACACACAAAGACCAGCACTGCTAAGCTCCGCCTACTTCTTGTTTTAAAGTTAGGATGCTGGGCAATAGAAAAGCACTCCATACAGTGTATTTACTATAAAGTAATTAAACATTTTGTTTTTATTGATGTGTTTCACATGATGAGGGAGAAAAGCGGTTAAAAGTGCCCTTCCTGGTTCATGCTGTGAGCTACTTTTGCAGTGTAAACAAGGAAGGCCACTTTCAACAGCTTTTCTCCCTCATCATGTGAAATACATCAATAATAACAAAAATGATGCTTTACTGTTTTGTAACATCTAACAGAGTGAACTTTCTGTTGAAAGTAGTCCCGTATTCAAAATAACCAGGTGGGCCAAGCTGAGCTGAGAAGTACTCTACCGATAACTATATGTAGCATACTAGTAAGTATTTTTTTTTTTTTTATTAATATAGACGTTTTAGTGCCAAATTCTTCAAATGTATACTTTTAAGGCAACAGCTTATTTTTTATTTGAATTGAGGACTGCGTTCATTAAAACTAAATGCCATCTGGTGTTTTTACAACACAATTAAACACAGTTTCATTTCATTTCATGAATTCCACATAAAAAAGGGAGAAAAGCAGTTAAAAGTGCCCTTCATAGTTCACACTACAGAATGCTTTGTAAGTAGCTTGCAGCACAAACTAGGAAGGTCACTTTAATCAGCTTTTCCCCCTCTTTATCTGAAATTCATCAATGAAATTAGAACCTTATTTTACTTTTAAGTAAAATATTAGGACTGTTAATGTGTTAACGCTAGTGATTAATCTTAGCATGTTTTAAAAAAACAGCAACACAAATAAAACATATGACTAAGTTTGACTACAACTTCCTCTTGTAGAACAATTTACGTGAACTAAAATATGGTTTTGAAGATAAATTTGGTTTATAGGCAGTCAGACTCCTTTATACATGAAAGGCAGTCATCGAACAATCCGGCACAAAAAGATGAAAAAGACAGGAAAAGCAGAAAAAACAGAAACAAACCAGAGCAGAGGAATTTCTTTGCCTGAGCGCTCTTCATGGTCCCTTTCTCCTGGAGCTGCAGCACCGCCGTCCTGAAGATCCTCTTGATCTCCTCCGACACGTTCCTCCAGGCCTTGTCGTTCTTCGTCTTGGCTGCGGTGCTCGACTCCATCTGAGCGGGACAGGAGGGCAGAGACAGGGCAGTCTGAGTTTAGAGTTCAGACCAAGGACTGTCAGTGCCCACTGAGGGAATCATGTTTTCATTTACAAAGGGAATATTAGTCTGTGTTTATTTGAAAAACATTCATTTATGTTGGCTGGAAGGCCTGAATCTTTCGTTTAATATTTACTGGTATGATTAAGTTTAGAGAGTTTCTGCTTGAGAACGGAGACTTTGAAAGATGCTGAAAATATGATGCATCAAATCTAGATTTCTTTTTGTCGATGGGCCATAAAAGTAATATTTAATGCATTTTTAAGCACAACTCAGGGCAACATTATTGTGAAGTCTGTAAGAAAACTCAAAGACATCCAGGCACTTTTAGTTGGTTTCAGTTGGTTTCTAAAGAAATGAAAGATGAGAGGCATAAGTTGAGTGCTGATATGGAGAATAACAGCACTGGGATGTTATCTACATAGATCTTTCTACCCTAAGTTTTCTTTTAATAAAATTAATTGTCACTGCAAAAAATGTTCAATAACAAAGACCACCAGCTGTTACTAAGCTACCATGACCAACTTTCAGTTTGTGTTGATTTTGGCGCCCTCTGCAGACAGAGTGGTGCCTTCTATTACTCTGCTGTTCTTGCCCAAACTGTATCTTTTTTTAGAAAATCTCATCCAACAGCCAAATGGTTCACTCGTCTTGTTTTTGCTGGATAATAATGCTGGCTCTGTAATAACCAGACCATTTCGTGAGTCTGCAAAAACAAGTAGAATTCACACATAATCATCAAAATACAGAGTAAAATGCAATGTTTTTATGTATGCATTTGTATGCTTTGTATTTGGAGGTCATTTCCTACGCTTTCTTCACAGATTCCGACTCTTATCACTGTCCTATCTCTCTGTTATAAAGGTTATAAATATATATTTTTGCACTGTATCTTTGCCTGATACATCGAGGGTCCAAACTGCAACATTTTTATGTAATTTTGGTTGCAATTTCCCCTGAAGGACCTGGTGTAAATCTGGTGGAACTCATCTTGTTTGACATCTTCCCGGCGACAGCATTTACAAACATTAAAAATGACAATGTAAAAGTTGAATCTTGTCCCTGATTGCCTTGTTTTCTTTAGTAAGACATAAAAAGGAAACAGCATTAGTTTAAGTCAGTTTTATAACCAACTAAAATCTGGTTTGTCTGTATAACAAAAGGTAATAAAGTTAAAAATAAATGTTAAAACCACAGGGCAGAAGTTCAGATCCAGAAAAACATCAGAGGTGTTGTGTTTTGGGAGGATTACCGTAATTTAAACCAACTGAAGTCTTGGCTTGACTCAGCCCCTCTACAACATTCACCTTGTTATCTTTCAACCATTTCTCCGTAGCTTTCGCTGTATGATTCTGGAAAATAAATCTTCTAAATCTAAGCTTTTGTTTTCTTGCAGACTGAATAAGATTGTCCCCAAGGATTTTCCTGTATTTATTCTACTTTCTCCCCTCACAAGCCTCCCAGGGCCAACTGCCCCACAGCATGATGCTGCCACCACCGTGCGTCACAGTGGGGATTGTGTGTTTGGAGTGATATGCAGTGAACATAGCAGCTTCTCTGATGGCCAAAAAGCACCATTTGGTCTCGGCCCAAAGAACTGTCTTCCACTTGACCATGGAGTTGATGATGATGGATTTAACTGAACTCCAGGGGGATGTTCAGTGCCTTGGATTCTTTTTGTGTCCATCCCCTGACTTATACTTTTCAATAACCTTTTCTCTGAGTTGTTTGTATTATTCTTTTGTCTTCATTGTGTAATGGTAGCCAGGTATACTGGTTAACTAGTAACTGGAAAATGTTTTTCTCTTTGACATTAGAGAAATTTTGTAATAAAAAAAAATTATACTGAGCTTGATTGGTTCATAAAATCAGTAAAAGGGTAAAAAATCAAAGGGATAAGGAATACTTTTTATAGACCATGGATATTTCTTGTGGAGAATTCACAAGCTATAAAGCTTGTCTACAAATATCCATCAAAGAAAAACTAAAAGTCTTCATTCAGTTTCTTTTCTTCTGGGTATTTAAGCACTTTTGTACCACAGACAGTTTCCTTTAAGGCACTTTTAAGGCAACTGGACTCACAGAGTTCTGGTAGTTCTTGAGCATCTGGGCTTTGGGTTTGAGGTAGTATGTGGGTGGCACAGAGTTCTCATCCCTGCAGTACCACTCCTCCAAGATGTGTGTGTCCAGCCCCGCCTCCACAGCTGCATCCAAGATCATCTCAAACTCAGCCGACTCCACTTCCCCTGGCACTCGGATGCTGCCATACTTCTCTCCCACCAGACCCTGAAGGAGGAACGGAAGGAAGGGGAGATAAAGGGCAGGGAAAGTGGAAAAGAGAGAGACAGGAGGTATGAATTATTATGATCCCAACAGCAATTTTTAGTGCAACTTTTTATTGTGAACTGTGAAGCCATGATACAAAAAGTTAATTTAGACATTTTCACAACCCCATTAAACTATGGTGTAGCTGGGACTTCCACCAGCCATTTTTAACAGAGGGACGGTATTTTTGTGCTCTTTTATGCTGTAAATCACAGTTTATTACTGATAAATTGATACTGCTCCAATATCATTGCACCACTCCTCCCACAGAGAAACATTCATATTTACAGCAAGTGTGGCAAAAACAAGTTTAAAAATAAAGAAAGTGAGAAGAGACTGAAGGTTGCTCAAGGAAATACCATCTGCCCACCATACGTCCCATACTACAGCATATACGTCTCTTTGTGTACCATTATATTAATGCATCTTAGAAAGGTGACAGAGGAAGGGGCGCATTGATCTGACTACTAGTAATACAATTATTTGGGGTAAAGCAATCTGATAAAATGTAATCTGATAACTTGAACCAAACTGAACAGGTAAAAAGTAATCTTAATTCTGGATGAAAAAGAAATCTGATCACAGGTAATTTGACTACTTTGATGGAAAAAATCTGACTGCAAGAAATCCGATCACTTGGATCAAAGTAATCTGATTACGAGTAATCTGATTACTTTGGTGAGCGAACTCTAATTCCAAGTAATTTGATTACTCTGTGAAGAGTAATCTAATTACTTTGGTAAACGTAATCAGACTATACTTAAATCTGGTAATTTAAACTAAACTGAACTGATAATCTAATTTTGATTCTTGGAGGAAATGAAATCTGATTAATCAGATCACTTGAATCAAAGTCTGATTACTGATGACTTGGGTAAGAGTAATGTGATCACATCTAATTACTCTGGAAAAGTAATATGATCACTTTGAAAAAGTAATATTATTACAAGTGTTCTGATTATACAAAAAAGTGAACTAAAAAGTAATCTTAATTCTTGGATGAAAGGAAATCTTTGTATAGGTATATTATTTGGACAAAAATAATCCAAATACAAGTAATCTGGTAAATTGGACCAAATTACTCTGATCACAAGTTATTCAATTACCTTGGAAATCTGACAATTTGAACAAAACTAAACTAAGAAGCAATTTTATTCTTGGAGGGAAATACATTTTATTACAGGTAAACTGACTACTTGGACAGAAGTAATCTGATTGCCAGTGATCCGATTAAATGGAACGTAATCAGATTACAATTAATCTGATAATTTGAACAAAACTAAACTAAGAAGAAATTTTATTCTTGAAGGGAAATACATTTAACTACAGGTAAACTGACTACTTGGACAGAAGTAATCTGATTGCCAGTAATCCCATTACATGGAACAAAAGCAATCTGAGTACAAGTAATCTCATTACTCTTGAAGATAATTCTGATCACAAATGATCTAATCACTCTGGAAACTGATTACTTTGTAGATCAGATTACTTGAGAAAAAGTAATCTGATTAGTTGGAATCTGATTACAGGTCACCTGATTTGGACACTATTATGTTAGACTATTGGCTTTCTGAATGCTGAGCTCATATTGGCTCCTGGGATGCAAAGCTGCACTCAGTTCCTTAGACACTCTAAGAGCCTTGGTTTCCCACCTGGGGTCCAGGCCACCTTAGGGTGGGGGGATCTTTTGGCAAGAACAAGCTTGTGTAGGCCTATTCTACTGGGACTTTTTCAATCAAAACATTTAAAATTAATGTTTTATTTTTATTTGAGGGTTCGAGGGGCTTAGATTTTTACGTGCAAGTAAGGGGGCCCTTTAAAAATATATATATTTTTAGGGCACTTTGACTTGCCTTGAATCTGGTCCCTTCAGATGAAATGGACTGAGTTCATCCATAAGTCTCCTGTACACTGAGAAAGTTTCTGTAGAGGAAACACACCTGATTGTATCCTGAAGTCTAGTTCTTACGACCCCCTTCACTCATGTCTCATGTTCCTGTGAGTTCCAGAGTGTTTTGGGCCTTTCATTGTAACACAACAGTTTAAACGCTGAATTACCTTGAGAGGGTGTCTTAAGCTGTCTTCTTTTTATTTCCACTAATTTATTGTTTTCAGTGAGAAAAAGCTGATTGGTTCTGCTGCTGCACAGCGAATGCTTGAATGACACATGGTTATGTAAAACTGGCAGTCCTGGCCAAATTTCCTAATGCTCTGTAATCAGTGGCATTAAGGAAATGAGCAGATTTGCTTTATATGTAGAACAGATGGGACTTTTTGAATGAGAGGAAATTAATGCATTAATGAAAGGGAGACAGAATACAATCTAAGACTCACTGTAAAATTTGATTTATACGTGTGCCATCATCAGCAGCAGTAGCAGCTTTATGAGCCAGTGTCGACAATCATGCCCAACAATCTTTTCAGTCAGAAACCAGAACATTCAACACAGAAGCGGCATAATTGGGCATCATCAAATGAAAAAGTGGCCTTTTCATCTCGCCATTATCTCCCACTCCAAATGGCATCTCTACTGTAAGCTCCTGTGAGTCCCTGCTCTTCCTCTTGGCATCTATGCATGCTCGCTTTTGAGTGGCAGCTGATTCAATACCATCGGAAATGATCAGGGCTATTTCCGCGTGCTCTTTCTCATGTGCCCTCACAGTCACAATTGAGGACAATAGCAGTGAAAAAAGGAAAGAAATCACAGGAAATCCTCCACTTTATGACCAGCTGATCTTTACTTCATGTGTCGTAATGCTCATGCAGCTGAAGCCTCAGGGTGCAGACGCAGAGCGAGGGACTGTGAGCTTCAATGAGCAGGAAAACGGCGTTGGTTTTTTCGCTCGCGGCAATGACGCTTCAAAGCCGTTCCACGTTGGACTTCTTACTCCCTTGGCATTCGCAGCGGGAACAGATGAAGAGAACAAGCCAGATCAGATGATGACATGTGGCGTGGACCGTAGGAGTGGCCTACTCTCAAAACCCACAAACGCCTCTGGTAAATTCATTACATCCCTACAGCTTTGATACAAAAGGTTGTTTTGCAGCTCCACTGTCTTCCCTGTGTACAGTAGCAGTTGTTTTGGAGGAGGAGGTGTCATAGTCAAGGCTGGATGCTGGATCCAAACCCCTGTTTGTTACAGCTGACCAACCTAAGTAAAACAATACATTAAATGTGTGAATATTCCACCTAGGAGGAGGACATGAAGAGGAAAAACAACAGTGAAGAAAATATCTGAAAATCCCCTGAAAAGGAAAGTGTTTTTAAATAAAACAACAGGGTTGAAAAAAGTGATGCTACTGTCAGTAATGACAAAAATAAACCTTGCTGTGACTGCAATTTTCAGGCATATTCATACAGTTGGAAGCCTGGAGAAACCTCACGGAAGAACAGATTATGTGTCAAGCACATCTACATGAAAGAAAATATACAACATAGAGAAAAGGGGAGAGGGATTCCCTCTTATTTGAGAGCATCTCTCTGCTCTTTCCTTCTAAAGTCAGAGTTATAAAGATAATTAGGCCAGACTGCTTACTATTAACTAGAACTAGCCCCTGGCGGTTATATGCTTCCGAGAGGTTTTTTTTTTTTCCTAACAGTGAAAGTACAGTGGTGGGTAAGAAAGACAGGCGGGCATAGTGTCTGTGGTCGTGTTTTCATGGATAAACATGATGCCAAAAGACTGTGACCTTTGACCTCTGAAATCTAACTAGTTCATCCTTGAGTGAGAGTGGACGTTTTTTGCTAAGTTTTAAGGAAATTTGTCAAATCCCTCCCTTACCCCTTAACATGAGGCCCAAAGACCTACAACCTTAAAACTTCTAATAACTCCTCCTTGAGTCAGAGTGGAGATTGGCACTAAGTTTGAAGACAATCCCTGAAATGGTTCTTGAGGTATCGTGTTCTCAAGAAAGGTCTGGACAGGTGAATATAAGCATAGACAACCCAACAAATAGTCTGGACAACAGGCTATTTCAGATATCCACTGCACAGGATATATTCCACATTCATAAAGGGAAACCTCCCATACAATGTGATTGGGAAGGGCAAGACTTTTTTTTCTTTTTTTTAAATGCAGAAGGGGACTGGCTGATCATTCTGTCAGTCAAGTAACATGAGCTCAGCAGTAAGGTGTTGTTTTACTTCACCAACAGGGGATCTTGTTGTTGGATAAAACTTATGCAGAAAGCCAGTCAGGAGAAGTGCAAAAACATCTCTGCCAAAAAAAAAGGCTTTCAGTGGGGTTCTTTACTCCTCTTTAAAGAAAGAAATACTGTATAAACAGTTGCTAAAACTACGTCCAAGCTAATAGCTTCACCAGTAGCCACTGTATATACTGGCTAACAATACAACTGTTACTATCCAAACTCATGCTGAAGCAGGTTGGAAAAATTGCAAAAACATCCTTGTTTCTGTAGTTTTATTTTTCAGTCATACATAGGTGGAATTGTTTCCTGATCTCTGCAAGTTCATCATCATAAAAAGTGCAGCACACTTTCATCAACTTTCACAGAAAGCTTAATATTTTCTCTATTTATGCAACGCTGTTACCATCCTCATCATTAGAGGATTCATGCAATAAGGCCAATTTTCATGGAAAGGGCTGTTCTCCCCGAATAACTGCATAATGGCTCAGCGTCTCAGTGTGCTAGTGCACATCTGTGGTGACTGGCCTACATCATAATAAGAGAAGCATTAAATTTAATCATTTTTCTTTAGACTTATTTACAAAGTTTTAGAGAGTGCACATTTTTGTGGAGCTTTGACAAAGCATCATGTGATTTGACTGCACAGAGACAGACACTTATTCAAACATGTTTATGCAGCACCGCCAACTACAACTGACAAACAACAGCAAATAAAGTGTGACGTCTAACACCAACATGTGACACATCTCCTGTATCATCTTGTGTAATATGAGCACGTACAAGTGTTTTAAAGAGGGTGTACTTTAATAGTGGAGTAGGTATATCATCACCTTCAGGTGTGCCAAATACGTTTCCTTGTGGGCATGTTTCAACAAAGTCCAGTTGTTTTCCAGCTCTGTCCTCTCCCTCTCAGTTATCAAGAAAAACTGACTGATGAGCCCTTTGTAGTTTTCATCTTTAATCAGTGTGTTTGGCAGCGAAGGCCGTCTCCTCTTAGGCATTGTGGCAGAGTTAGGGCATGTGCTATACAGGGCAAGTGACGTAATGAGGGACAGGGGGCAAACTGAAGCCAAAGGCGCTACAGTTTGGGATTTTATAGACTATATATATATATATATATATATATTTATGATATTTTTATGGCACCAGTTTTGAACCAGTGCACAAAAGAAGAATTCTGAGATTTTTCAAGGACAACTGGAGCAACATTGTGGCGTGCAAACTGACACAGACAGACAGACTGCCAATTATAGTAGTAAGATGGGTAAAACCGCGGCTACTAGCTGTTTTACTGGTAGCTGCAATTACCTGCTTCCAGTACAACTAAACCCTGCCCATAGCTACTGCCTCCTTCTCCTTAAATGATGCTGATTGATCAGGTCTGTTCTCAGACTTGGAACAATCATTTCAAGAAGAGCTTTACAAATTGGATTTCCTGATAATGGACATAAAATCTGGCAAATCCAACTGCTTTGCAGGGTATTTGAGCAGCCAGACAAGATATAACTTGCAGCCAGAGTTGGTCCACTCTTGCTAACGCTAGCTTGTTTAAGCTTACAACCACTCAGTGAGTTCATAGAAATGCCATGTTTCTGCAACATGACATGCTAGACTGTTTCATTTATCAACTGCATGGAAATTGATACAACCGACTCAGTTTACTTTTAATATTGAAATTTCATGTACCTGGGTCCCAAATGTGTTATAAGTGTGCTTATGATCACAAATAACAACAATGATGTTCTGACAGGCTGCTGGTGGTGCTAGAGGGGATGCTAGAATGCTGGTGGTCGTACTTTAGCATTATTTGTAAGATGGTGCTTAAGTGAACACATTAAAATTTACATTTTTTTAATTAAACAAAGAGTCTACTACTCTGATACTACTACTCTTAATGCAGGAGTAGGCAGGAGCAAACATGCTTGGGATGTGGATGGCACACTCTACAGGAGTGGGCGGTAATGGTCAGAAGTCGAGGAGTGGGATTAAGAAAAAGTCCTGCACAGGGCTCTACTTCACACAGCATTTTAACAACCTGGTTACAGACAGTGAGCTCTGTAGCACACAAAATAAAATGCAGCCTTTTTGAAGAGTTTATTCTTTCAAATGAAAACTAACGTTATTAGCCAAGCAACATATTTCTGTCAATGTTGATACAGTTTTCAAGCTAATATCTGCTGTTATCAATATTATGTCAATAATATGCATTCCTAATTGAATGTTTTGCATTTTTCTATAGGCTAATAAGTTTCCTGTGTGCCTTAACAGCTGTATACAGCCTTGCATGTAACATGCAAACATCAAAATTATTTTAAAGCTAAAACAGCCAATAGACAAGGGACTGCAAATTCTCAGATCCTTATAAAAACTGTAATGGGATTGATTGTAGGATGCCTGGGCTTCCCTGTTGGTCACCTCAGCCGCCCTCTTTAGACAGACTATGAGTCACAGTGCTGCAGTGAGGTGAACTAAAGCATTGCTGAGAGAGGGCCGCACCGTATAGTGAGTGTGAGATAGTCCCTCTCCAAGTTGCTGACAAAGTCTCTGTCAGCTCTCCTCGCTGTGATAACGCAGGATGAAGAAAGTGGGTGACTGTGCGAGCATGTGTGGAAAAAGATTAGGAAAAAACCAACAAATTGACAAACTAAAGTGTTTCCATTCTTACACACACGTATGCCAACTTGTTCAAAACACTCCATGCTTGTTTTTTAAGCTTTGTCGATGTTAGCAAAAGCAAAGACGGTAAAAGCAGAATGAAATCCCTGTTAAAGACACGCTTCTCTCCCTCCCTCTGTACTCAGCTTTTCATTCTTGGAAGGTGTTTTTGTACTCCGGCTAAGTGCACTTTATCTGATGAGCCTGGTTGGGAGAGGGGGCTAAGATATTGTGTGCAGCTACAGTACAAATCAACAAATCAATCACTCACATGGTCAATCAATCAATGAAACTCAGCCGACTGGGCTGATATTTGCTGCATTAGCACTGGCACTGCAGAGGGAGAAATGGTCCTGAAAAGTAACAGATCAGATCTTAAAATTCTCAGTTAGAAGTCTACTGTTGATTTAGTCAGTTCTATTCATACTTGTATAGCAGGTATACAGGTTCAGGTCAACATGACATCAAATCTTGTGAGCACAATATTTCAGGAATGAAAGAATTATGCAGCTTTTTGTATCTGGCATGTGATTTGAGCTGACTGAACTTCATGCAAAGCATTTGGTAGTCTGGAGTGCATGGCTGGAAGGTGTCAGCACTTGAAATCATCTTTTCTCTCTCAACATGTGAAATTCATCCCCCAAAAATGAAACCCTGCTCTTCCGTATAGTATCAACACCTCATACAGTTCAGTTTTTAATGAGAAGACACCTCAATTTACAAAAGACAGTAGGCAATAGAGGTGGGCAAAGCAAAATGTACAATCGGATCACTGCATGGATGTGTTAGATGGCACTGTAGCAGGGCCTGAATTTGAAATAGCACATAAAATATTTAATTCCAACAAGTCTTGCTTTCAAAATGCGGGAAAATCCTGCATAACTGCATCCGTTGCTCACTGGTGCTTTGCCCATCCAGGTCGGCTATAGCTGCCAAAAAAAGAGCACCCTCCGCAATGAATTAAACCTTCCATTATCTCCCTTTCTCTCTTTCTGCACACTTTGTGTGCGTGTTATGGTGTCGTCTGACATGCTCTGCATCCTGCAATGTTTGGAGCGTTTAATACGCATTATACCATGACTGAGGCTTGCCTTGAATGGGTCTCACATGTCCCATGAGTAGAGCCCAAACGATACATTGGCTAGCTGATTTAATCGGCTAATATATCGGTTTTCGGATTTTTATATTCGCTAATATCAGTACCGGCATCAGCCCCAAAAAATCCATGTCTGCCAGATCCCTAACCATGGGTTGTAAAACAAAGTTCAGAAAAAGTCATACTGCAACTGAGAATGGTTGAAGATCACACGGGCAGGTTTAAAGAGGAGGGAGGAGGAGAGGCAGTACTGACGAGCTGAGGTGAGTAGATTAAAGTTGTTTGTGATCAAACCCCAAAATAAGTTTCGGAATGCTGCAATATGTATATGTAAGAAAATCTAATTCCCAATGACACTAATGGCAATGATGCCAGTCATGTAAACCAGGCAATAGAAGCTGAAATTAAGAAGTGATAAGATTTTATCAGGCTGATCAGAGATAACAGTTTTCATCTCATCTATGATGCTTGAGAAAAAGGAGTTTGGAGGTGAAACTGACTGATGATATCAATAGTTAAAATTATGATCAGAAACTTTTATTTTCTTAGATTAGGTGTCTCCTGTAAACAAAATTCTATGGAGTACAGTATTAACTCAATTATATCCTGTCTCTTGAAATCATCATTTAAGGCACTTTTTGTAACTCAATAAGAATTAATACATTGCCAAATTTTCATCTGACACTGATCCAGTAGCAGAAATGACAAGATCCCTTGGGGAGGTTGTGCACATTTTTTTATTCTTCAGTTTTGATATTTTTGGCTGTGTTTATGTATGTGGGATGAATTTTGGCAAGGTTGTGTATTTTTATTTGATTTTGTTATTTCCATCTCAGCTCCTACATCCATCCATCCATTATCTATACCACTTATCCCATTGAGGGTCGTGGGGGTGCTGGAGCCTTGGGTGCTGGAGCTGAGAGCCGGGGTACACCCTGGATGGTGGCCAGTCAGTCGCAGGGCTAACATAAAGAGAGAGACAACCAGGCATGCTCACATTCACACCTATGGCCAATTTAGAGTCACCAATTAACCTAACAAACATGTCTTTGGTGGAAGCTGGAGAACCCGGAGAGAACTCGCGCATGCACAGGGAGAACATGCAAACTCCACACAGAAAGGCTCTGACCGGGAAGCACAACAGGCACCTTCTTGCTGTGAGGAAACCACTCTAACCCCTGCACCGCCGTGCAGCCCTCAGCTCCTACAGTAAGTCTAAAATACAGTTTACAAGCACGACTTACACTCAAGCTGTTAAGTGCAAAAATGCCCCATTGAAACCCATTCAAACTACAATTTTTGATTTCACTTCCATTAAAACATTATACATGCATTTTATTATATCTGGGTGTCAATCTGGGCTTTTCACTTGGAAGTGATCATTTTTACTGCTCTCTACCTGATGGAGTCATTCTGACCATATTTGGCAAAAGGAGAAAATACATGCTTAACATGCAAAAAACAACAATGCATAAAAATCAATGTTGCTGCTAATCATTGACATATCCCAGGCTGTAATAATTCAACACACAAAAAATTACTTTGCGTGTAGTATGTTGAAAAGAATTAATTTTTCTTTTTTTTTCATTGCCATCATGACAAAAAGGCATCCAAAGGGTTAAAATCTTTAAAAGTTAATGAATATTTGGTATCAATAATTAGGTCAGTTCTAGGTTAACTACTGTATGAAAAGATCATTTTTTGCACTTAGCAGCTTTAAAGTGACTAATTTTAAAACAATCCTTAAGGGTTAAATACATAAATAATCAATAATCTTGATGGTTTTGTTTGCTTTGAAAGGTCAAATAGAGGCATCAACGTTAAATTAGTCTGTTTTTCCATAAAAAGACAAAATCACACCGCTGTACGTTTATGTTTCCAAAAAGCCCCCAAGTCAAATTCAATTTTCAGAGCTATGAGCGATCTCACCTTTAGTGACTCAAGCCCATTATTTCAGGTATTTCTGCATTTGCTAGTGCAGCTGACACTTAAACAAGCAGGTCTAGGCTATCATGTTGGCAGTTACATCATTTAAACTGAATGGACGAGAAAATAAGAGCCGTATCCTCTTACATTAAGTCAACCTAAACCAAGGAAGTTAAAAAAAAGAAGAAGAACTGGATGTGCAGCTTGTCTGCTCCTTCAGGCATTCATCAAGTTTTCATGTTTCTACCATGAAGGAATTTGACACTTTTGGAGAGCAGAGAAGAAGAAGAAGAAGAAAAACAGACGTAGCTCATTGTCATGCTTAATCTCCGGGTCAATGACACCATCACCATGCCAACCCCTGCCATCACCATGGAAACCTTCTTTATTGCATTGACAGGTTAGAGAAAAGCCCACCCCCTCCTCCCAAATCCCCTCAGCCAGGTGTAACGAATTGGTTGTGTTGTGTAGTGTGTATATATATCTCTGTGTCTATGTGTGTTTAACAGCCCTGCGCTGCCACCTGTCTTGTGTTCAGCGTTGCCCTTTGAAAGACACTCGCTGAAATTGATTCTTGCTCGTAAAGACAGACTGACACATCCAATAAAAAGACGGTTATATAAAAATTCACTCCCGTCTTATGAACTGAAACATCTCTAAATCTTCATGGTCACACATCTGCTAAAAGATACTAAATGTATGCTTTCTACCCCTGTGGTTTTACAAATTTTTCCAGAAAATGCCATTAAAAATGATCAAAAATACTGACATTTACATGAAACTCCCTTCACACAGAAGAGAGGAGTTTCAAAGAGGTGAGCAAGGTGAGATGCAGGTGTCAGAGGAGGATAAAGAGGTCTCACACATATCTACTGTGGCAGGAAGAAACACACCTACACGACGCCTGTCAGTCCTCTGTGGTGCTTCTAAGGAAGCTGTTATTCCCTTGCCAACCTCCCATCCTCCCCCCTTTCTCCTCTTTTTCCCTCCATTTTTTCTGCAAGGGAAACAAAGAGAAAGGACATGTTTGCCTCGCTACATCAATAATCAATGTGAATGTAGTTTCCCTTTAGGAGATTTCCCTCAGTTTTGATCCTTCTGTGGGTTTTGCTCCTGTTTTTTCATGCATCAGGCTCTGCGACAGTTGTTGTGGGCTGCAGACCTCCCAGATCAGCAGCTCTTTGAAGTCTCCCTTTCAATGATGAGTGTCTGAGAGTGTACATGCTGGTGAGGGGTGACACAGAGGCGTTTTTAAATGGGCACCTTAGTGGACGGAGAAAGGTTTGCAGATATTAGGTACAAGGATTCTTGAAATCCTTACAACCATTATGATGCAGGACTTTAAAAGACTATTTCCAATGGAACATACCCTTTTCACTGAATCCTTGAATGTCCAAAGTTTTTTGACACAAGATACAATCCATGAGTGCTAGCAGAAGCACTGTTTTGACACTCTGCCATCATTACGTCTTTGTACAATCACATTCATATCAGTTCACAGTGTGTTACGTTGTTGCTGAAGCCTAAGAGAGCATCACGTACGTAGCACAGCGGGAGCTCCGCAGACAGTCAGACATGCACACATAAAGCGCTGATATTTCATCATGTAGAACAGGTGTGTCAAACTCAAGGCCCGGGGGCCAAATCTGGCCTGTGTTACAGTTACAACCAGCCCACAAGGTCATATCATATTCTTGTTATGGCTGGCCCTAAAATAAACGGTCTGCAGATTTCCTGCAGTATAAAAATGTAAACCTAACCTTGATGATCTGAAATATCCTTAAATCATAAAAATGTGAAAAAATAAAGGGTAAAAATAACTTGATCGAAAGAAATGTGGAGAAACAAATTTGTTTGTGTTTTTATTTCATATTTTCAATTTTGCATTGCAAAATTATGACTGCCTTGCAAAAGCTAATAGGGATCTAAATAAATAAACAAACAAACTTCAATTTATTATTTGGACTTTTATTTCATATTTTAACCATTTCAATTTATTACTTTCACTTTTGTCTCATATTTTGACCTTTTGAATTTATGAATTTGACGTTTAATCTCAGATTTTAAATTGACAAGTTATTATTTTCACTTTTTATCTAATATGTTGATCTTTTAATTTATTATTTCAATCTTGATATCATATTTTGACCTTTCAGGTGCACCATTTTTAATTTTAAGCCATATGTTTGCCTTTATAAACATAACTTTCTTTTTATGTATTTGCCTAACAAAAGCATTATTTCAACATTTAATTTCGTGTTTTTTACCTTTTGAACAAATAAGTTAGACTTTTTATTTCAGATCATGAGCCTTTTAACTTATCATTTTGAGTTTTTAAATCTCAAAATCCTTTATCATCATTGCTAACTTTTTTCCCCATAATTTATTACTGTCGTAAAATGAGGCTGGCAGTTAAATGTGGACCCTGTTAGGCCCTCAGGTCAGACCTTTATTCCTTCTGTGATTCAATCTGACACCCCTGATGTAGACCATTGGTTCTCAAGAGGTAGGTCAGGATCCAAAAGCGGGTCGCAGAGCCCTTTTTTAGTGGGTCAGGAATGTGTTGGAAGCAAAAATTTCACCATAAAGTCCATGAAACTCTTCTTGTTTTGTCCTGTCTCTTTGATTTGTCAATTTTTTTGCTCTGTATGAGGTCCAAACTGTAGTATTTTTCCATAAATAAATCCTATTTGGAAAAAATATAAGAAATTTGGGTCACAGTTTCTCATTGAGGAGTTGATTTTGGGTCCTGAGGCTCAACCAGTTGTAACCAGCTGACGTAGACATAGACATATATTTGTATATTATCCACCCATTTCTGGGGAAAACACTAATTATTTATGATATATTTATCAACAAAAGATGTTTAAATGAGAGAAATAGATATGTTTGGTCATGTTTAAGACACAGGCAAGTATGTTAAGAACTTCTTGACAGCACTACATTGCTGACAATCCTGTGTCACAGCAACGTCTCTGATTGTTTGAGCACAAATTTGGCCTATGGGCTGCTACATTCCAAGTCAACAGACTGGGGGAAAAAGTGGGCGATTATTGTTGAGCTCTGTTGTGATGACAGATGCCACCATGTACGTCACTTGCCACCAGAACAGCCAGTCGAATTTTTTCAAAATAATTCAGTTGCAGTAGATAATTTCTACCTGTGGAGGGCATTTGCTATGCAGTTTCAACACAAAATGTATAATTTGAACACTTTTTGCTATATTTAAAAAATTCTTGTTTGTAGCAGCCTTTCAGTGTCTAAAATGTTCAACTGCAGGTGTGAGTGTATTCCTAGTAGCATTAAAGCTTCTCCATGTAGAATAAATTGTGCCCACTCTTGAAAGTACAAAGCATGAGTTTGAATCAAAGAAGAAGAAAGAAAATGAAACCAACACCACCACACAAGCTTACACCCAGGCTTTGAGAACAAACTGTATGTTGTTGCGAAAACAACAAGAGGCTAAATTCTGCTGACGTTTTCTCCGTCCCCACACATTTATCTAGGTCTACCACCCTGCAAAAATAAACAGCGGTACTCGGGAGATAACCCAGACAACCCAGAACTGTCATAACTGGGGATCCAAGTCCCTGATCAAAGGACCCCGTTGCTGGCGCTGCAGCTCCGAGCTCCCCAAGTGCTGAAACAGGGCCGACCCGAGAGTGGCGTACGCCGGGAGCCGGGCTGTAGGGACCACAGCAGCTGGCTCTCACACGTCTGTGGAGACTTTGTAGAGCTAAATCTTTCTGCTACACAAGAGGGCATTAAAGATTCAACCATCCAGATTGGGGGGGGGGGCTCTACGCTCATGTGTGGAGGTGTGAAGTGATCATGCATCCCCTGAGTTACCTGACAGATTCTCAAACTCACAATACACGAAACGCCTCAGGTTAGACGCTCTGTTTGTACTGTATGTGCACAACATGTGGTTGTGTTTGAATTCAGAGGATGAAAAGAAAGGCAGGGGGAACAAAGACCTGTATGTGTGTAGTCGAGTCTTGTGTGTTCTTGCAGTGCGTTGTGTGGTTTTGCTCGAGGTCAGTCGAGGTTAAGACGGTGAAATTGCAGCACTGACAGAGGGCAGAGGGCTGTGAGGAATGAATGAAATAAGCGTGGGATGTACAATACCAAGCTAGCAGCACAAAAGGGGAGAGAGTGTTGCTTCTTTTCAAGACATTGTGACTTACATTGTAAGCCCAATATCTTGTACAAAGTCTCAGAGGGCTTTTCAAGCTAAGCTAGTGATACACTGGATCATGCTGACCAAAATAATCAGCAGACATCTACAGTGTCCAAATAAGCAGTTTGGAGGGTGTGAGACAGACAGTCGCCTAGTTTTCTTCTGAAAATAACATTTTTTCAAATGGGAATAATATTATATAGAATTGCTATACTCAAGTTTGCCAAAACAAAAATCTAGGGACATAGGCTGTGGATTTCTGCTGATATACGAAATGCTGATGTTTACAAATTAATTTTAGCTGATTCTGATATCAATATTAAAATGAAATTTAGACCTTAAACTTCAGTTCTGACATAAAAACACTTTAAAGTGTAAGGAATGAACATGGATGGCAAAAAAAAGACTGTTGATCTGGGCTAAAACCTTGTTAACGTATTTATTCGTACAGCTAATATTTACAGCTGATATAGGCAGATTTTTATAGCAAAAATATTGGATGTTTGTATCGCCATCTTCATATCTGCAGATACTGACTACTCACTTTTTAAGCATTTATCTCCATGCCACTATCATGCCGATAATACCCCGCATCCCTAAAACCTTCTAGTATCAGACTTGAATATTATCATATCAACCCATAACTTTATGTCCAACTTTTTTTTTTACTGTTGCGTCTCATTTGATTGACAGATAGCTTGACAGGCAGACGCTATCTTTCTATCAACCAGAATGCTAGCTAGCTTAGCTGACAGGAATCTCTCTTCCCCACAACAGCACGAGATCACAAAGTGAATCAGTGAACACAGTACCACCAAAGATCTACAGCTGTATTCAGTGGTGGACAACGAAGGTTTTAGAAGGCTAGTAAACACTGGAGCCAAAGTATAATACATTCCTACGGCTCTTTTCTGCCACACTGTAGTATCTAAAGTGCAAAGGTTGTTTAACAAATGCCAACCTCACTTTTATATCAAGTCTTCGTTTGTCGGTTTGGTGGTTTTAACAAATACTGTACCATGGACTTGTTATAGAGGTAACACTGTACCGTGAGATTTTGATACCACTACATCCCTATTATTGACTTATTTCTGAGGCAGTTTCAGAGGAGTTGTCCTACGGTATCTTAAAATGACGTTGTGATGACCATGTTGACAAGAATCGACCTTTTGAAAACCCAGCTCTCATGGTACTTCAACATAACTGAGTGCCAATATTTGTTTACGTGTATCAGTTTTTTGTTTGTAAAAGTGTTTTACTTTGGTCCTGCAGTTTTGTGTGCTTTTTGCTGGCTGTGTTTTCACTCTCCACAGTGCTACCCAATGTCCTGTCCAAAATACCATCTGTTCGGCTAGACATCATACAAGTAATAGCCAATAAACAAAGAGGCCTGGCAAAGTAAGCAAATTGATAAACAACGCTTTTTACAGATGAAGAGCTCTGCAGCTTTCAGCTGAAACTAAAGAAGAGTAAAGTTCTAAAATGTAAAGCATGTAATAGCATTTCCACTGCCTAGCATCGGTGTTTTCCATAGTTAGAACTTCAGCACCATAGCCCTTCATAGAGACGATTTTACAGGTTCCATTTGAAAGCAGCATACGACGAGTAAAACTGCCCTACAGAAAAGCATCACACCACAATAAATCATTAAGACCTGATGATGTCTCGCTGCTACAAAGTGTTTGTGTGCTTGTTTGCGTGACATAGAAAGAGAACAACTAAGAGACGAGGAAGCGGCGCATGCAGGGATGTAGGAGAATGAAAAAAAAACAACAGAACACATTCTGGTGAAGGAGATTATGCTCCCTGGAGACCTGTGTTCCTGTCTTACCCATAATGCATTACGTCTTCCTATGATCCCTCACCTCAATTCCCACCTCTGGAAACAGATCGGTTCCATTTGAATAATTCACCATCAATTCCTCTTCCTGTCGTCTCCCTCTCTCTCTATTCACTCCGGGCTTCATCCTTTTCCCCTTCCTGTGTCCTCTTTTCTTTTTTCTTTGTGGCCCAAAATTATCTCAAAAAGAGCAGTGAAATGTCAGCCATAATTACACGTCATGAAACTCCTTCTGTCCTAGCAGCGGTCTTCACATAACTCACTCACACGTGTGTAATTTTAGCTTCTCAAATTTTCTAATACTCTCACTCTAGATGCTGTCTAGGAGGATCTTTTTGCTGTTTGCATTGAAAAATGAAAAACAGAAGTTATGAAGACTACCAAATGCTACTGCTGTTTTATTTCATCGTAAATTTTCATTGTCTCACACATGAATTCTCACCACTTAAGGTGGTAACTGGGTATGGGGTTGGGTAAGGTATAGAAGTAGTTGTAGTTTTATTTATAGTATGTTAGACCTGAGGTTTGTGGCCACATGCTACCCTTCATTTAGGCCAATACTGGTGGGTCTCAGCATGTTTACATGGGGTAAGGAAAGTGGATTTACTTTGTTAGTCAAACTTCAAATACATGTAAGCTTGTAAGTATTAACATATTTCTTAAAGTTAGACTCGTGCACTCAGGTAATGAGGTTAAATATGATTAAAAATGCTGCAAAAAGCGACTGCAGATTTGTTTTTTTTTAGACACCCCTGAGACCAACTGATTAGTCTTTACATGGATCATATTTCAGTTGACAAAGTTTTTCTTGGGTTACGAGTCATGTAGGCTTATATGATTTCCGTCTTGGCTTGAACTCGCCCCTTAAAGACTTCAGACTTGACTCAGACTCGAGCTTTGGGACTAATGCCCAGTCTTTTCATCATGATCCCCATGAGCTGAGTGTCATTCCCTCCCATTTGTGTGACCTCTCCATGTCTGCACAAACCTCCACACTCCAAAGAGGGCTCTATAGCGAAGACATCACAGCGGCAGCTGCAGAAGAGGGTGGCTCATTTCGTACAAGTGGTTGCCTGGGGTGCTACGTTGAAGAGGAATTGACTGCTTTGCAAAAAATATCATGTTCCATACGGTTTAAGCTACTTCCCAACTCCCTCTCTCTGTATCTTGCTCAACCCCTTAGCCTTTCATGCCTGTCACAGGTTTCAGTGGGTGAAACGACGGGACATTAAGACAAAGGAAGAACTCAATTTAAAGAAAAAGGGAGGTTAAAAAGTCAGCCTCTGAAGTAACTTCTCATTTAAGGCAGATATCTTACAAAATGTGCTTCTCTCATCATCAATGTTGTACATTTGTTGTTGAATTATTGAGCAAATACTTGTCAGGTATAGCGTATATGTCCTGTATAAGACAGACACCTGTGCCTGGGGGAGCAACAATGCAGCATCGCACTGCTCAAAGACTTGAGACATGATTAAGGCTTGCTGCAATTTGAACTCCAAAGACGTTAGAATATGACAAAGACATTGGTGTGTAATACTTACGACAAAACATGGCCCCGCTGAGGTCTTCAGACATTCCTCCAGCAGCTTCATTCGGAGTCTTTGTAGATCTGGACTGTCCCACTCCTCTGGGTCTACACCCCAATATAGGTCCACAACCTGGAACACACAAATAAGATGAAATGGATGTTACTGCAAACAAAAAAGCAAAAAAAAATGGATGGTAAAACATCTAACATGGCTCTTAGACTTCTACAAAAGGATAAAGCAATGGCAGAGGCTCCTGCAAAACAGCCTGTTTTATTGTTACCGCTGAGCATATTTTGTATCTTTTATTAAAACAAAAAGCAGGGTGGCAAGCTCCCATGCAGGCAATGAAATTTAATGAACTCAGTGCTGTATTTAAGGGAATCGAGGCAAAGTGATGCCAAGTTTAGGGTTTAACAAATCAAAAAAAGTATGATTAAACAAAAGCTAAACAGCTCAGATGAGGATAAGGGAGCTAATACTCTAAAATCTCACTTCAACACCGACTTAACCACACACAAAGACACACCTGCTCTGCTCTGTTTCAGTAAAACCCCTACGCCACTCACAGTCTTACAGCTCAGCAGGGACAAGCTGGGCGAGAGAGACGGGGAGAGCACACATACACATACGAGCCACAGAGGGGGGTCCCCCTCAACGTGTTCATCACAACTTTTGGCAGCTCAGGCAATTTGAACTGTAAACACGCCACAGGGGGAGTCTCCCACTGGAGGAGAGAGTGGCGAAGAAGCGACTGTAAATTGTGAGTGTGTGGAGAGCAAGCCTCCTCTTATGTGCAGCTCTGTACCTGCAGTAGATTTGGCAGGCTGCTGAGGCTGGGGCTCACAGGGGGCAAACATAATGTACACACTTCTGTTGGGATGACTGGACTTGCAGCGTCGGTTGTATATTTCTGTACTAGCATGGCATTTGCTGTTCCTACATTTCTAAACCTTTCTGCAGCACTTTTTACTTTCATAATTTTCCTGTTGTTTCAATCTTAGTTCTAAATTGAATTTAAATCATTTCTAGGTTTTTTCAGACTTTCTGATATAGAAATATATTGCAAAAGTGCAATGGAAACACTTTTTCCAAATTCACCAGTCAATTTGACCAGTTCACTTTGAGACAGCATGTGTGGACAAAAGACTTTTCTTAACATCATCCCTTATACATGGCTTTTGCCATACATACAGACTTTGCCTCTGACCTATCATCCATTGCCTTCGTCTTTTGTTCAAAATTGTCGAGGCAACCGCTGTAGATGTAATCATAACCATACAAACGCAACAGGTTTTGAGCGTCAGCAGAGTCTCGGGAGATGAGATTTTACGAGGCTCATGCCCAAAGCTCCCTTCGATGGAAACACATTTAAAGCCCAATTGTACTTAGTCAAAATTACTATCGCTTTTATTTTGCAAAAAACTGTCATGGAAATGAAGCCACAGTCAGTGTTGCAGATAGATATGTAACAGACAACAGCTCAGTCTGAGTCCAGTCATTTGCATGTTCCACTGCGATACTAAAGAACAGCCAGGTAAAAAGCCAAACCTCACCCGTTTGTGTCAGTGTAATTAATGTGAAGCATAGTAAACTGGTAAAACATCTCTGACAGCCTGTCCGGGGCTTTTACATGGAATCTGAGCAGCAGTGGATCAACTCGATTTGATTTGAGCTCTGCACTGCAGGAATTCTTATTTTAAAGCGTAAACGACTGTCTAAATGTGTGTTTATACAGACAACATGCTTGTTTTTAGTCCATGATGATTCTGGATGCTTTAAACAAGGTCAGGGAAACAGCTGTAAACACGGTAGCACCATACATTCACTTAATGATAAACATGCTTTTTCTGACAACTTCTCCATAATAAAGCCGGTTGTTGTTATTTTGTTTGACTAATGTTACTGTGAATACCCCCATCAGGAATGGTGTTGTTGTCAGTAGACGCTTTACACACCTCAGCAGGAGAGAAATGAAACTTAAAACTGCAGGTGCAGTTACAAAGACATAAGCATAGAAACTTTTGATTTTTCTGATCGCTCAGACATGATTTCAGTATGTCATAAGAGGCTTGTTTTAAGGGAAAAAAGGGGTTGTAACAATAAATTTGCATCTGAATGCGTTATCTCTTATAATTTTGTAATTCGCAATATAATACCGTTATTGTAAATAAATAATGAGAAGTAAATTTTAAAAAATGGTGAAATAAATTTATTCTATATACTCCTGAGACCCTATGTGTACATATCAAGGCCATTATTACATCTTGACATTTTTACATTTTGTCTTTTCTACAACATAGTAACAAATTCTGCTTTTTGAATTTATGTGATTATTGTCCAAAATTTCCATAGAAGTTTAAAGGGGACATATTATGCAAAAATCACTTTTTTTAGGCTTTTCTAACAAAAATATGTGCCCTTGACCTGCCCTCTCAAATACCAGAAAAATCCATTCCCTTCCCTCTTCTCTTTCTCCACCTTTCAGAAAATGTGTGCTGAAACAAGCCGTTCTCAGATTTTCCCCTCATGACCTCATGTGGGGAGTAAGCACCACCCCCAGGTTTGGTTGGCCCTCCCCGCTTGGAAGAAAGTTCCACCCTCGTTTTCTGATCTTCCTCTCAGCTGCCAGCTGAGATGCTGGATAGCTCAGTGGGTTACCTTGCTGTCTTTAATCTGGGAGACTGATGGTTCAAAAGCCAGTCAGGTCGTTAACTTTGAATAAAAGTGTCTGTAACATTGTAACATCAGGAGTGCCACATCCATTTCCTGAGCGGGGTGTGGTCAGGGGCGAAGTCAGACAGCTCATTAACATTAAAAGCCACAGACACAGAAACAGCTTGTTCTAAGAAGGACTGAAACAGAGGGCTTTTAGACATGCAAAAATCCTATACTGGAGTGGTTTTTCAGCAACAAACTTCATCATAATCTTAAAAGGGTAAAATATGTCCCCTTTAAGTTATTTACTTGAAAAGTCTGGGGAATTGGCTTTGAAATTTTAAGGAATTTTCTTGGAATTTCTAGGGATATGTCTGCATGTTTGGGGGAATTTGTTTAGAAAATGTCCATATTTTTTCTTGGAATTTAGGGGAGTATATTTGTAATTTTTGGGGAATTTGCTTGAGAATTTTCAGGAATTTTTGGTGATAATTTCATTTGAATCTTAAGGTCTTTTCAGAAAGGTGTACTGAAACTTTTGAGGAATATTTAAGGACACTTTTTTATTTTTATAATTTTCAAAATTGTTTCAGAATTTTTGGTATGTCTAGAAAATTATAGGGAGTTTGGGGGGATGTTTTACATTTTGGAAATCCCTAATAATTTCAAAGGGACTTTTCTGAGACCTCCAGAACTTTTAGTGTAAATTTCGTTCAGACTTAGCCTTTACAGGTTCTTGTGGCTCTTCATTAAATGGTCAACAACTGACTCATTAATGTGTTGTTTCTCCAGGAACAGCGCCTTCCAGAGATTAAGTTGGTCTTGGAGCAACTATCTTCTTTGTAAAATTTACTTCCAACAGGTGAAGAAATGATACTTTTTTTGTGTGTTGTACAGTAAGATAAGCCTATTATCCTCATACATCCTATTTTGGTGAAAACAGACTAAGTTTTTAAACTTATCAGGGCCTACTGAGTGGGAGAAACAAAAGATGCATTCAAAACAAAAGCTCTGGTCTCAGGAGGATTTCGTTTGCAGTTTGCAGTTTGCATCACACATCAGGTGGCCTGAGCTTTCTAGCAGGATAGACTTTGTGACGTCACTTAAAAAATGTTTACAGGAGTCAATTTCTGACGGTAAAATATGGTATGGGAACATTCTCTACGTATCCTTCCTCCCTGATTGCAGTCTAAGAGACGTAAAATGCAGAGGATGGAGCAGGAGGAGGAGGTGGTGGAGCCAAAGTGCTGCTATCCCCCTTCATGCTCGACTGCTTAGCAGACCAGCTTGCTCAGATGAGTTTAGTCCGGCACACGATGACTGACACATCCCCAGTGTGGCAGAGAACAGAATGGTGGCAGCTCTGCATTACAGCGAGTGTGTGGGACTTTACTTTGACAGTATTGGAGATATTTGCCTCCCCCGTCACCGGTAGGAGCAGCAGGAGGGTAGAGATACACCTCGGCTCATCTGTCTGATTGTTGTTGTGCACCTGTGAGCGGCTGTGTGATTGGGGGAGGGCAGTCTTCAAACAGCTGCAGATTCCTCTGAGCCTGGTGCTGCTAATGAAAAATATTTTTCTTTATCGGTTTTTCACTTTGTCTCGGCAGAAAACACTGATTTATATTGGGCTCATGCTGTGTGCCTGTAGGTGGTGATTATTTCTTCCATTTGAGACGGTAAAAACTAATTTTGATAAGAAAAAGACCAGGATACAGAAAATTATTTGATTTTCTTTGGCAAAGAAAATACATCAGTTAACTCTCACCCCGTGCTAAGAGTACTCTCTCTTTAATTAAAAGTATTATTAAATTTTTTTTTTTTTTTTACATTTTATGTTTTTGTTGTCTCGTCTATTAAAGAGACAAAGAGCTTGAAAACAAAGTCGATTTTAATGAAGATCTACAGACCTGTTTTTGTTTTGTGTACACATTTATATCCACTTTTAAGCTTTCTATTCCTGCAGCAACATCTGTGTTTATAACTAATTCAGTATTCAGCACCCACGAGTCATAGTCAGAGTGTTTGTGTGTGGTTAAAAAACCCCAACATGCTGACTTACTGTGGCAGAACATATATTTATTGATATTAAGAAAATATAGAAATATAGAAATATAGAAAAGAAATGTCCAAAACCTTTTTCACTCAAACCCATTTTGAGGCAGAGAGAGAACAGTAAGACTTCATAAGTATGCTGATGGGATTTGGCCTACAAGGGCATGGAAACAAATCGACATTTCAAAGTGAAATCCAAAATTTGTGTCTAAACACACTAGATATGTTGGAATAAAGTTGCTGGAAACACGTGAAAACACTGAGATCTATGTGTTACTGAATTTTAAATTTAGACGATTAGAAAGTTTCTCTCCTCTTTCGTGGCGTGGTTTAATTTGGGCAGTGCAAATATAGCGCCCCATGATGTCATGATGTGCTGGAATTACCCGGCCCCTCTAATGCTACATCAAAATAAAATCACTGAGGTAAATTTGCCAAATCTACCAGCCACACTGGTCTACGGGACATCAAAGGATCATAACAGATGGATGTGTGATAGAAAACAGACTTCTGTCTCTGCTCTGGGACAGAGCCAGGCAGCTGCTCTTTGGTCATAGTTCACAATAAGGTCAGGGGGTAGGCTAATTGCTGGAGTGCTTGTCTATTTTTCATTGGAACAAGGCACAGCTGGAACAAACATCTCCCCTTCTGATGGTGTGTTGTCATCCATATTTCACTTGTCTTTAGTCTTTAATCTTAGTGAAAAAAAGAAGCAGATTGTGGCTTTGTCTCTCTCAAAGCAGCAACAGTTCAATCCCTCATGCCTGTTGGCATCACGATGCTAAAGATTAGTAAAGTCTGATGATAGACATGATCTATTCCTGCCAAGTCTGTCACAATACATATAAGCCTCTAATTCTATTCATCACTGAATACTTTTATGCTCAAGAGTAACATCAGGAAATGGAGTGTTTTAAAAAGCAACTTAACAATCTAGATGTCCTATAAATGGGAGAGAATCACAACTATGCATAGCTTGGAAAATTAGATGTTAGGGATACCTTAAGTGTTAAATACAGAATGAGAAAATGAAACTATGAAGGAAACTTCATTTGTCTCATTTTAAGAACGACATGCTGGACAAGTTGCTGCTTTACTGGCTACTCATACCGCCCAAAAACAAAAGCAGAGATCCCAAGACAGCATAAATTTGGTGTTTTTTCATTGTTTATGTGGAAAAACAAAGACCCGCAGAAGGAGATGGATTTCCAGTTTCGTCATCTTCTACATCTCCTTTTCTTCTTCGCCGCTCTTTGGAATGACAGCGCCACAGTTCTATGGTTTGGTTTGTTTGATCAAGAGTAATGTAAATGCAAACCAAACCGTAGGAAAGTGTAATGATGTTGCAGTTTCTGGTCCAAAACGAACCAAGTCCCCTGGACTATCAGATGTGAAAATGAAACTAAGACTCCAAACTGTCTGTCTAATATAACGTAAATGTGACTGATTCTCTGGTGGTTTTCTTTTTATCCTACCTGATAGTCCGGGGGACTCCGTCAAAAAAGAAAGAGAGTTGTAACAAAGCAGTATAGGGTGTTTTTAAGGGTGTTTTTACACCTAAAAATGTCTGGACAAAGGTCTGGACCATGGTTTATGTTTTTGTTATGTTGTTCGGTTGGCTTTGGTTTCACACCTTAATTAAAGTGTGAAAATGTGAATTAATTGTAATTATCGCAAACAGACTAACAGACTTAACCTGAGAGTCTGACTTCGTTGATATCATCAACGATGTGGGTTGTGTGTCTCTATAGTTCACACTGGTTGGTTAGTTGGCATCTGATGTCAGCATTTTAAATGATGCATGTAGCTTGTATGTAGGAAAAAAATTGCCATTTTTACCATCATTTTATGTTGGTTTACTATTATTGTGGAAGGCTAAAGCAACCTCATTTTATGTGCTTCTTCATTAAGGTATAGGCACACCAAGGCGTTTTTTGCAAGCACACAATTTATATTCAAGAATATAGCGAACCAATGCAAGCTTTCATACCAGCTGTCAGTTTTAAAGCAGATAAAGAAGCAAAAACATCCTCTCCAACACCACATGATATTTGTCCAGAAAGTGCCACAAATATGTTTAAAAAATCGAACTTTTGCGGTTTATTTTGGATAGACCGCATGGCAGGATGCTAGCTAGCCATGCTGCTAACTAGATAACATCTCATAGTTATCAGCTTTACATTATGCAGTCTGATGAACAACTCTGATATGAAATTTATCAGGGGATATGAGGTGTTGTAAGGCTGTTTCAGTGGCATCAGTTGTACTCAAACATTAAAGTGAACAGATGTAAAGAATGGTTAGATAAAATTGAGTTATTTACCGTATCATCTGAATGACTAAACAAGTTGACTTAGCTCGTTCGGTCACTCATGCCCACATATGAAACACAGGCTGCTTTCCTGGTTGGCCAACAGTTCTGTTGTATCTCTGTAATTCCTGTAAACACATGTTCAAAGCTGCTTGATGGTGAAAACCTGGACAACATCGGCAACATCTATTGCAAAAACCAATAGCACCCCTAAACCAGTTGTTCTTGCAAATTCTCACAAATGAGAAGCTACATACAGGGAAAGTTTGGAATCCTTTGCCAAATAAATGCTAAAAACTTTTTCTGACTAATTCTACAGTTCCACCAACTAACAGAGTGATTAAGGACTTAAAAATGGGACGTGGGCTGAAACACTGAAGGCTTTTACTTTGAAAAGCTCTCTCAGCTCTCACAAACATGATTAGCATCCCTCATGCTGTGGAAAAACTCACATCAGTCACTGTGTATCAGTGTCTCTAATCTGCTTCCAGCTTCCAACGCACCGAGTGGGAGACTGATCAGCTCTGTGTTGACAAGAACCGCAGGGAGGAGGAGGAGGGGGGGAGGGAGGGAGATGTGATGAGTGCCCCCCCATATGACAGGATTCTACTGGGCTTCAGCAGGTGATGGGGAGGATTCACGGTAATTAAAAGCTAAATGAAGACATTAGTCATATCTATTCATGCGTGTGGGGAGGATATTCTGATTAAATTTGCTCAATCACCCGCTGCGCTTAGCTGGAAAATGTAGGGAAGAGGAGACAGATGAAGGAGAAAAAGTTAAGGAATATTTATCCAAAATAGGCAAGGACACATAAATGAAGTTAAGAGAGGAAAAGATGTTTGGCAGGAGATTAGTTACAAAGAGTTTTTTGATGAACAGCCGACTCCTGTGGGACTGGGACTCTTTCACGTCGTCCTCTTTTTTCCTTCTGCCAACTTCTCCTTCGTCTTTGCTCATTACTCTCCCTCTCCTCCACCCTTTCTCTCTCTTCTTCTCCCCCCTAAAATATAAAAGCGGGGGTGCCTTTGCTTACGTAAGATCTGAAGCAGCTTCCACTAAGCGGCTTTCTGATGCCCTTGGAAGGCATTTGCTCGTGGCAGGTCAAGAGCAGGGAAGCCTGTTTTTTCATAATTTATTGTATGTGAGACTATTAAACTTTTGGATTATACCCAAGATGCCCGAGAAGGAAAGGGCATGAAATCAGGCGAGAAAAAGGGCGGAAAATACCCCACCAACATGCAGAAAAACTCTCAGGGTGAGAAAAAGAGTAAAAATAGACACGCTGCCAACATAAATGTATCCTAAGCTCTCTACTGTGGGCAGTTTTATCAAGAACGTAGTAAATCTTGAAGAGTGTTTGATAAAAATAGCTTTCTTAGTGCAGGTTTTAGTAGCTAATCCATCATCAAATGCTCCGTTTTTTAGAGCTGCGAAACACGACTTTGAAGATCCAAGCACGGTAAATTAAAAAAAAAAGGCTTTAATGTTTGATCCTTTAAAGCTGTGTCTTTTGTTGCTTATTCTATAGTCTTCGTCTTTAAGAGGTCAAATAGACCGATTCAAGCTCTGAGTGATGAAATGATGAAATTTTAAATGCATGCCTTTTGAGAATATCTGCCAGGCTGGACTACTAAGGTAATTATGGCACAAAGTTTCAGACTTTGCAGCTCAACTGTAGCAAGTTAAGACAAGGAGGCAGTCAAAGGCATAAGGTAATGAGGCTGCATGATACATGGTGACTGCAAGGCCAGGTGCTATGCTTGCTGTGGACTTCACATACGTACGTACATACGCACAAAAACTATGATGAACCCCAGCATAGCTTTGACACAAAGTCTGCGTATGTTCTCAAAAAATCATGACACAGATGCAAGACGCAGTAGTAAACACGCGACTGGTAGAGGAGGTGTGACAGTCAGGTGCAGCAGAGACAATAGCAGCTAAAAGTTTTAACCTCCTAATCCCTGCATGCACAGATGAAGAGATATATCTTGACTTAACAACAAAGTGATAATTTTAGCGCTAAGAATTTTTGAGATAGTTATCCAGAATGTCGATGTCAGAGTCATTTACCCTAAAATGGGAGAATTTAATATGAAAATTTTATGAATTTTCATGGAAATTCTGAGGAATTTATTTGCATATTTTGGGGAATTTGCTTTTAAAATTATCAGGTATTTTCAAGGAAACTGTAGAGATATGTTCAGGTATTCTGGAGGGTATCACTGGAAGATTTGAGGGAAATTTACTTTGAAATTTTTTGGCATTTAGATTTCGAAAAATCTGTTTGGATCAGTGTTAATTTCGTCAACTAAAATTATGACTAAAATTGTTCGTTAACAGCCTTTTTTTTGGATAGATTCAGGCAAGAGAATAAATGCTTGGACTAAAAGTAAACACTAAAATGTAAGGACATTTTATGGACTAAAACTAGACTAAAATGTTTTTTTTTTTTGAGTTTGCGTCGACTAAAACTAGACTAAAACTAAAAAGGGTAGAAATAACTAAAGTGTGACTAAAACTACAAGAAATTTTATGTACAGACAAAGACTAAAACTAAAAATAGCTACCACAATTAACACTGTTTTGAATGCTTGGGGAATTTGAAAACTGGGGGAATGCTTTGTAATTTTTGTTATTTCGAGGGAAATGTGGAAAATTAACTGTGTGCTTCTGGGGATTTGATTAGGAACTTTTGGAGGGTGTGAACTCTGAAATGCGGAAGGTTTTTGTGGAAATTTCAGGGATTTTCTTTAGATGTTAGGGGGTGTCCATCATTATGATGGGACTTTGAGGAATGTGTTAGTAAATTTTAGGTAGTTTAATTATAATTTTTAGGGGAATTAGCTTGAAAACTTTCAGGACTTTACATGGAATTTTGGGGATTTTTTATTGTAATATTTAGAATAAAGTTTAGCTGAAACATTTGGGGAATATTTGAAGACATGTCGGGGTACTCTTTAAAAATATGGCTATAAATATAGGCTCTTCAGGAGATTTACGGACATAATTTTTGGTCAAAACAAATTCCTGTTCAAAGACGAGGCTCAACTTATCCTAAATAAGTGTCTGAAAGTAAAATTGCTTTCCAAATGAAAGCTCAGGTCTCAGGAGGTTAAAGACAAACGTATTAAACCAAGTCCATAAATCACCACTTTTTTTATAATGTGTTACTGTCACTTCACAGACAAACATGTCTGTCAAACTAGCTGGGATAGATAATTCTTACTTAGAAAATTATGAATAAACCTGTTCAAATAATGAAAATAAATTACTGTTGCAGTTCAAAAAGTGACAGTGCAAAGTGTTGACTTTCAGTCATGCACGTCTATGGCTGTCTAAGTTTAATTATTCTTAAATGCATATCTGATAAAGATATATTGACATGCAAAAATAGAAACAAATAGTAATTTGTGACGACAAATATGGTTGTCTTTTGTAACAACCATATATACTGATACAGTTGGCTTAAAGTCAATAGTTAACACAGTTACTAATTAAACCAACACACCAGGAGCATTTTTGTCCTTGTGCAGTTAAAAACTATGAGAAAAAAGTGCATGTTAATAGGTGACTTTCAGCCAACTGCTGAAAACTGAAGACTTAAACTACACAAAAAAAGTACAAGCACACCAATAAGCTACTCAATCACAATAATTTTGGTAAATTTAATTGATACTGTATGATAGATGTGTGCTGGCCCAGAGAGTAAACTATACAATGCAGGCTTGACAGCAGGTATTGTTCACTATCAGTGGAGCCAGTTGGTAAATCAAACTTGCTGAAGCTTGTCACTGTTTGCCACAGGAAAAACTTTCAGTGCAGTTCTTTAGTCTTCTGTTATTAAAGAAATGTCCAGTTCTAATAAACTACCGCTATAGCTACATCCAAGCTAATCTCTACCAACTGCCATTGTTCACCGGCTATCAGTCACTTTAACTTAACAACCCCATAGCTACTTCCTCTTTAGCCTCCTTATGCCTGTGATTTCCAGACCTTATTCCCGATATCCAACTGAAAACTTGAAAGAATAAAAAAGAAGTCCTTTCAAACAATAGCATGGTAAGTGCTAAAATGATAATTAGTCTACCAAGTTTCATGATTAGTTTCTCTAATGTTTATGGTAAAAGAAAACCATGATAATTGATCAGCTCTTCCTTAAGTAGATTGTTAACTTTGTTTTATCAAATTCACAACCTGCTAAGATATTGCTCCAATATTTCACTGTGAAATATGATGCTGTCACAACATTTGATTCCACACTTTTATTCACGATGATTCACATAGCTGAATTCCAGGCAGCACCCTGTGTCCTCTTGGTCTTTAAATATCTACATTTTGAGAAATTTAATGTCAACAAGAACTGTCAAACATGCCACTGATATGTATTTAAATTGAAGTGGTTTTAAAGTTGAATATCTTTACAAAACAGGCTTTTCTTACATTAAAATGAAGCAATAATCCATCAACACAAACTACTCTAACACTTCACTGTATTGGCAGGATTTCACTGTCTGCAGTGAAGGATTCTGGGTAATGTAACCCTTTGAACCAGTTAGTGAACTGCAGACCTAAAGTGTGTCTCTGAGTCAGTCTGACTGCAGGCTAAAAAGAAAGCTAAGCTCACTCGCGGGCAATGGAAAAGTGTGTGAACTCTCTGCACTTTTACATAGAAAATCAATAATTTAGCAGAATTTTAAACAAGTTTGCAAGCAAGTTTGAAAACACAAAGTAGTCTCTGTGTTTTTTTTTTTGTGGATAATAAAGAAACACACTTAAAGTAAATATTGGTGCACTACCTATAAAAAAGTATACACCCCCTTGGATGTTTTATCCTTTTATTGATTGTATGAATAAATCATGGTCAATATATTTTGATGTCAAAGTGAAAACAGATTTCTATACATTAAGTATAATTTAACAAAACATCTAAGAGGGTGAATACTTTTATAGGCACTGCATGTTTTCTTTCTTTCTGTTCATTAAATCTGATGGAAAGAAAACTAGATAAAACCGACAGTGCTTTAGATAGAGCAGTAATAAGACGTCAACTGTGTAGTCTGAGTAATTCCCTCGTGGTTTTTTTCTGTGGATCTGAAAGCTTTGTTCAGATTAGATTTTTGGTTATCTTTGCTGTATCATCCCCGTGGAGTCAGCTGGCACGCTGATTTGGTTCTCCAAGGTAAAAATACAGGAAAAAGGCAGTCTCAGAGCAGGACAGTAAATGGAGACTGAAGCTGTCTGCCAATGAGAGAAAGAAAAACCGACTGATGGGCACAAAAAAGATACATTTGGAAGCTGGGTAAACAGACCAGAGAGCGACGAATACCTTTGTTTTTGAACTGTCACATCTAAGAAACATTGGACTGGAAATATCACATGATAAAACGTGGAAAAAGATGAAATATTTCCCCTTCTTTTGGTGACTAAAGTGTGTTTTGGGAGAAAAGTAAAGTGGGTGCCATTCCAGCAGGGAGCTCTCTTTTGACTGAGCTAAATTCCCAGGCCTATCTAACTGATTTTTAAAGTGCAAGCATAATAGCGGCATGAATAGAGTTTTTCTTTTAATTATCCTGAAACGTCGTCTCACCCTCCTCTCGCTTCTTGGGCAGCGTGTCGTAAAAGACGTCTGAGTGACAGGGGCTGAACACAATCTCGCAGCCATAGCTGAGAAACTTTTACTTTAATTGCTCTGAGTGTGAGTGTGTGAGTTTGGCAGCTAGAGAGAGGTCCGACCACGTTATTAACAGAGCGGCTCCAAGTAACCCCAAGATTCAGTTTATGTGCTGCATGTGGGAGGCAGTGAAGCACTGTAACAAGATGATTTATGAGTCAAGGAGCTGCGTGATGGGTAAAGATAATGGGAAGTGGGATTGACAGTTCAGCATGTACACCACTTTAATAACTGTACTGAAGCTGGCTGAATTTGTGGACCTAATATTCAGATATGGACAGAGCGTTCTGTCTGTAAACTATATTCGCGTTTCTGGAAGGTTACAGATTTGACCGAACTCTTAGTACCAAATTGCGTGGGAAGTGTTTAGCTGTGGGAAAACTGCGCGAGTTGGTTAGAAACTATAAACACTATCTAATACCTACTCTAGGATGCTCTAGTTGAATAGGTAGTTTCCAATCACATGATCCTAAATGTCCGTTGGGGGTCAGGAAGTTATTAGAAATGAATGGGAATGGAGTAAGGTTAGTACTTTAAAGCTCTAAAAGGACCTTATGTTGCAATTATCTTCCACATACGTCAAGTGTTATCCCTATACTTTACAAAAAGTGATTTTTTTTTCTCCACATTTTAACCAATTCGCCTTGTGTGGAGGCGATAAATATAGCAATTACTCAGTCCTGCAGACCTTCTAGCATCTGGCGTTGTCTAGCCAGAATAAGAGAGGCTTAAGGAGTTTTGTACTGAGCTGAGATGCTAGCAGAGCCCTTTAACATTTGAAAAATCCTCATTTTGTCACAAATATGCTTTTAATTGAAATGGGGAGAATAAATCCTTCGTCAGAGCTGCAATGAGGTATTCACAAATGAGCCTGAGCTACAAAACGGCTCTTCAGTGTTAGCCACTGTAGCTAGCTCCTGTTTGAATGCCACTTTTCTTTCCTCCTTTTTTGTCATTATCTAATCCACATTTTAAAACACAAACTTTTACCAAATGATGCAGTTTTGGAACCAAACAACCAGCTCTGCTGAGCTGAGCCAAATGATCTGGATCTCGTAAAAGACAGAAATTTCCTGTCGCAATGAGAGACACTGGATGGACATCAGCTGAGGAAACTCAGGTGAGATCACAGTTTAATGAGCTCAAACATGGCAGAACAACACTGAACCAAACCAGACTGTTTTCCGGAAATGGACCATGTACTCGCCCAGGTTTTAGACAGATGCTTTTAAACCCTCTGAGTCCTCAGAGGAACACATCACAGGCTCTCTGTCTCTTTTTCTCTCCATTATGAGCTAAAAGGCAATCTCCGCCAGTTTCAAAGTTCTTACACATTAGCTGTTTGGTAAATAATGACGTGAAAACAGAACAGCCTGCCATTGGTTGTCACAGCTCATGTGAGTACTGTTTTGGAATCTCACGATGATGGCTAATGCTTTTTGTCCTGTACAACAATGTCAATCCCTGCCGTTTCTCTGTGAGTTGTCTTTTTTGCCTGAATATTTAACTGCCTTTGGGACACAAAAGTAGCTTAAGAGGCACGAATGTTCTTATTGTCGCACTTTGAACATTTGGCATGGCTGTTCATGACCATTATAGTAGCGTTCCTCTATGTACAAATCACTACTTGCCCCCAAGGGGAGTTCTCCGCTACTGCTTGACGTCATCTGCAAAGAACCTATATGCCAAGGTCATGTCCACTCACGAGATCCTCTCGCGAATTTTCAGAATTGTTACAACCTGAATGAATTACCTTTTTGTCTGCTGTAGGCTCAAATAATTCAAAGAAATTATTAAAAAGGCATGGGATTAGAAAAATAAATAAAGTTAGCTCTTTAGCTAAAGACCAAAGAAAATTCATGTATTGGTGCTGCATCATGGACTCAGGAAGTAAATAAAGAGGCACGTAAGCAGAGCAGAAGCGATGCTCCAGACAGCTAAATGGATAAAGACCTTTATGCTCTTGAAATAAAACGCATGTAGGCCTACATAAATTCTGTGTATTCCATTAAGTATTTTGTGCCTTTCATTTGGAGTGGCAGGTGGTTGCGTTGGGGTGGTAGGGAACCAAAATTCAGACCTGAAATCTCTGTTTTGATTTGGCCTGGTAGGTGTTTGCACCTGTGCCACGTTGATACCAGATTTTCAGTGTTCATCCCTAATTACTGAACAGATTTTTTTACGATACAAAATGCCTTCAAAGACTGAACTGAGTACTCTTTGTTGACTACATTACAGCAGCAGAAATCCAAAATTAGTAAAGTGCTAGTGTGTACTTTAACGGTCAAAAGCTTAACCACAAAGATCAAATCTACTTATTAATAAATTACCAATGCCAATACGTGGTTAGACACTAAATATTTGCTCCTACTGAAAAGGAAAAGAAGATCCTATAACACTCAAACATCACAGGAATCAGTAATCTAGTAATGTGGAGAAGTTACAACCACATGCATTCCTTAGCTGATTCCTGATCCTTTTCACATCTTTCATCTCACTGCTCTGTTTCCTCGCTGCATTTTATGTCTGTTTTCTGTCATTTTTAAAAAGTGAGCATACAAATGAGAGTTGAAAGAGAGAGAGAGCAGGAAACACGGGGGGATAGAAATGGTATAAAAAGGGATCACAGAGCCCTGATCCCCCCCTTCGCCTGACTGAATGAGGACGCAGCCCTCGGCCTCTGGGCTGGATTTCCTCCTCCCGCGATCCCTTTCCATCCTCTTACGGGAACGTTCTGGATGGAAACTGAGTCAAGTGATGAGGGACCGAGGAGAATCAGGGTTTCATCAGCTTGGCATATGTGTGTCAGTGCGTGCCAGCGGAGAGACGGAGTGGGAAAGACAAGATCACACATCAATAACAAATCAAAGCTGCTAGAAAAAGAAGCTAATAGGCAGGAAATGTTAACTTGCGCTTTTAGCAAAGGTGTCCATTCTTACTTTACGTAGGAGTGGGAGGGTTTGAGAGGGAAGAGGAGGAGGGAAAGACGAGTAAGTGAGTCATAGTATTAACTCCCGGGCCTCCTGCATAATCATTTCAGCTCACGCTTCGTCACAGCGAGCTGAATCACCAGACAGACACGTGGCCGCAAAAACCCGAGCCAGAACATCTCTGCCAGGCTGCTCCTGCATTATCTGCCACTTCTCTGTCCCACACAAAAACACACACATTTAAGAGATCAAGAATGTTCTCCAGCTCATTTTGTTTTGTCTTTGACCCTTCGACCTTGTATAATTGATGCCTGTAATCATTATAGTTTATGTTAATTCATGCAAATTGGATGTAAGATACACAAACATGCTTGTGATTTAACGCTGTTTTCATTTCAACAATAAGTCTGAGGAGAATCTGTCTACAAAGAGGATTTACATTGATTTAGAGCTATACACTGAATGGTGAATGATTCATCCCCTTCATTGTTTGGCTCATCTCCAGTCAAAACCATTCAAACGCAGATTTACAAAACAACTAAAACAACAACAAAAAAAAACAGATTAACTCTGTTTAATGCTCACACCAGTCAAGTTGCAGTTAACACCCTCAAAATAGGAACAGGGAACAGCTCATCTGTTAAAACAGCATAGGCTTAAATTTAAAAGAAACGGTTGAACCAAGAGTGGAGGTTTTCCACCTATCAGTCAGTGATGCCCTCATTCACTTGAATAAATAAATAACCAATCCAATAAACCAGATGATGGTGTTTGAGTTCCTACTTTGTTAATAAATGATGCCAGTATGAGCTAACAGACCCGTAGCAAGCCTAACAATTGGTAATATTAGCAACTGATTCTAGATTGCAACATCACTTCTGGTAGTAACCACGGCAACCAGTGGCATTGAAAATTGCATGAATGTTAAATGATCCTGTCCTTGGAGGAAGACCCTCACACTGTATGAGAAAAAGTCTTATTCTAAGTTAATAAAAATTAAATTATTTTTAATATTAAGGTCCTTTGACAATAATTTAAACATACTTATAAATATTTTGTACAATTTTTTACCAAGTTTGAGCCGCTAAATGCTACCAATCAACACACACTGTACCTTAACTGGAATCTTTTAATAACATAAGGGTTTCCATTTTGTTTAGATTATTACCTGTATTGGTTTTGAATAATTGAGCGCTATTATTTAAAAAGGACCCATCTATTAAAGAAAATGAAAAAATCTGGACCTTTGGCAGTGAGAGAGAATTCTTTCAAACCCTCCAAACACCCCTGACTAGAGGATTGATTTCTTCCGTAAGGCTGGCCTAAAGTGGCTTGCACCCTGGAACCAGATCAGGTCAGTAACCTCACCCCTACCCTCTGGCCCAGGCTGGGTCAGGCTTTAGGAAAATGCAAGGTTCCCATGATTTTTTTAGTTTTTGTCTATTTTTCTTCAATTTTCCTATTATTACTTTTTCTACATCAGAACAACTCCTCTTCGCAGAAATAACAGGACATCCTACCCAGGTCTGCTGGTCACCTTTCTTGGCGACTTTCAGTCTTCTACACTCCGTAAGCACACGGTGATATGCGCAGTGAGGGAGAGAAAATGGGACGCAATTTCGCACAGGGTGGAGGAAAAATAGCAAAAATTTAAACTGATCGTCAGCTCTAATGCAATTCAGTTTACTCACAAAGCCATCTGTTAACAGACTGCTGATCTCCAAAAAGCTCTGCATGTTCAGGGCACAGTGATTGAGTGATGAGCGTTTTGTCTCCTCTCTGCGTTTCATTAAATCACAAACAATGAGCCACATCTGTTTCACATTCTTCTGTACTGCACTAATAAATAATAAAACTGCCAACTTATTAAGAAAATCAGGTTAAAATCAGGCTTTGGCTCATACATTTAATGGGGAGTGATGGGCCAGGCAGAGAATGAGCATGGGCTTGGGTGGGGTCAAGCTGGAATTTCTGGGCTAGATCTAAGCTCTACCCCTGGCTACATGCTTGGCTATTATCTTGACCTTTGACCTGTGAGCACTAAACTTTTATTAGTCAAATGTTAAATCCAACCAAAGTCTTAAATTTCAAGATATTTTCCCTGATCTTTAAAAGGACTAATGACCAGACTTTCCATTCAGATTTGACCTTTGACCTTGTGGGTAAAAATATCATCAGTTCAATGTTTTATTCTGCTCAATATTTAAAGGAAAATGAGTCCTGAATGAAGGAATTCTTAATGGTGAGGCCAAAATGATTGCAATGACATGTGACCTCTATGCCATGTTTGCTCAGAAACGATCTACTGAAAATGTTTAGATGACAACATTTTGTTATGTACATAGAAAACAACTAAAACCACCGCGGGATACATGCCAGGCAAATAGTTGGCAGTGTGACTAATGAACCAGCATGTGAATGTAAACATACACTTCCTTCCATAGAGCAATGAGGTGAAAACACAAAACCAGCTAACGCTTCAAAGTTTGTGTAGACGGATGAAGTGGGGTTGCAAATCCAAAGCAAGAATCTTTCAGGATAATGGAACGAAATTTTAAAACGTTGAGTTTTCAGGCACCCAAAATAATGTTGTGTTATCAAAGGGCTGAAACACAACAAAAGGCCTAATTCAACACATTTTAATACTAGAGCACAAATGGGCATTTTCCACCATAATATCATGATGAAAAAGTGAGTGGACAGACACAGAACCCATTACCTACATACTACTGCCAGAGCTGATGATTGAAAGATGAGAACTGAACGACTAAATAGCCTTTTACAAGCAAATAAAGCTTTACTTACATACTGGAATTTAAAGGTTGTAAAAAAAAATAGGCAAACAGACTTAGCCTTTTCTGCTGCGAGAATGATTAAAACTAACCAAAGATTAGAGATGCGTGTGGTTAAATGGTTACATTTATTTATCAAATTGTAAGATTTACGAGTAGGTTGGACTAATTACCTATCATTTTCATATACCCAGGCTTGAATCCCAGTCTATAACACTCTTTAAACTGTGATAAACCTCCTGCCGTTGTGGCTTCAGTGAATGGCCGCTGTCTTCCTGTCGGAGCTCTACCCTGGCAATTCAGCAAACTTAAATACCAGAAGCTTAGCAGTTAGCCTGTAGCAGGAACAGCGCGGTATCACAGTTTTTGAAGTGGTTTAAATGGAAATGAAGTGACGGCTGTCGAGTGTGAACTCATGTTTAACTATTCAACCGAAGTGAAAAGGCCACATAACAAAGCACGATATTAATCTGCAAAGAGGAGTGAAGGCTGGCGGAGCTAGCTGCTAATGTTAGCGGGTGTGATTTGAGCCTAGATATACAGCGCGGCTAACACAGTGACCCTGTGTTTAGCTGGATAGGGAAATAGAATCCATACCAAAGATTAGATGCTTTTACCTTCACAGTTGAACATGTATTGCCCCACAAATTAGCAAAAGATGAAATTTACATTTTAAGTAAAAACCAAAATACAATACCCAACTTTTTTGCAGCAAAAACAGACAATAAATTTTCTTTATTCAGCCCTTTATATTGAAATAATTCTTTAAGCCAAACATCTCCTTTGTGATTTCACAAGTCCTCCTATCAGGCCTCCAACATTTTAAGAGTTCTTTGCCAGTGGAATTGTATTCAAACCCTCATAAAAGCCACTTGAACACTGAGTATTCTCACATGTATTTGCAATTTGTGTGCAAGCATGTAATCACTGTATGTGCAAATTTACTTTATGAAAATGTCTTATGACAGACATCAAAGTTTTATTCTTCATTATGCCTTGCTTTTTGATGTAAATGAATGTAAGTCTGCATAAAATGACTAAGGTTTGGTTTCTTCAAAGTTTGTCTTTGTTCTGAAACATGTCAAGAATTCAGAATAACCCGAATCTCCTACATCTAAAGAATGCAAAACCCTGTAAACAGCTGGAGTTGCCGTCTTGTTTTTTACAGATTTTAGATGTGAAGATGTGCCTGAAGCTGTTTCTGATCCAAACACTCTTAGCATGAAATGAGAATTAGCTCCTCTCCGAAACAATTCAGGGGTCACGGCTCTCCTCGTCGGCTAACAAATCCTCTCGTATCCTTCCAGGAACAATCTGTGTCAGAGATCGCCCCCTGACTCGAGGGCTCTCCTGGATTTGTTAAGCAAACAAACCTCTGATAGCAATCTTTCCGTGTACACCAATTCTAATTTGCAATGCAAATGATCTCGATAAGCTGACACCGCGGGGGAGAATGTGGCGATTCTCCATCCGACAACAGAGGGAAAGCCCTCGCATCACACCGCCTTATCCACAGCCAGATTTGAGCCCGTCTCTGCTGATGGAAGTCTTATCTCTGCTGGCCTTCTGTCCGCTTAAAGCGACAGAGACCTGTGCACGCAGTACCCCGAGAACCTCCAGGCACTGACAGCTGTGTAAGCTATGATGTAGATTTGGAGGTACTTTACAGTCAGAACGGGCAAACTACACTACAGCTCTGCAACAGCTCTGGAAGTTACAGGAAGCTTAAAAAATGAGGAAGGAAGGGAAAGGTTAAGGTGGAAAAATGTAGCCATTTACCTGGAATTCAATCCCATAGTTCTCCCTGCAGAAGTCTCTTAGTTTGGGATAGACGTGTTCCTTCAGTGCGTTCCTCTCTGCCTCTGTGTCTGGAAACAAAGACAACACCATGAATGTTAGACAAATGTGTAAAGAAAAGCAAATGTAAAGCTTTGGTCACAATGTGACAGACTGTATACAAATGGACAGCATGCCTTCAGCCTCTCCCTGTTGAAGAGGATGGGTCATAAAATCCTCTGGACTGGTGCTGACATATTGCAAATTTGTAGACAGGGTCTGCACTGTCGGGATTGGCTAGAAGAGCCACAGTATTGATGTTCCGCCCCTTCTAATTCAGAAATTCAACTAAGCATTATCTCCCTCAGGTGGGTACAGTCCACTGCAGAACAGATTTTTGTGTTAAACTTTTTTTAAGGGGGTTGATTTGACTTTTAATAAAAAAATCAATCAAAATAATCAGTTTCTTTGCCATTATGGAGCAACCCTTTCATGCATGACACATTTTGCTTGGATAATTATGGAAAATGTTAACATTTAAAACAAATAGTTCATTAAAAACTATCAAAATGTTCTCAAACATTATTGTTAGGGTTAAATTAATATGTATGTAACATTTAATTTCCTTCGTTATCCAGCCATGAAGCCTGAAATAACCCAGGAGAGCTCATGCTGACACACTGTTAAAGGATGCGGGGTTGTCCAGCCTCACGCAGGCGGTGATCATATTGGACAGTCAGAATGTCGCACACACAGTGAGCGCCCACGGCTTGTTGTTGTGTCCCACTTTCTCTTTTTTCCCTCCTCTCTCTCCTCTCTTTCTCACTGTCTTCCAAATGGTTACTGTAATGTATTCGGACAGGCCCCGTCTCCTCCTCTCCTTCTTCCTCTGAAGGGTGAGGATGGACGGCTTTAAAAACAGAACATGCCTGACAGAGAAAAGCCATATGTTCCCAAGACTCTGCACACACGTACGCAAACACAAACACCGTGGTCGGCATATAGAAAAATAATAAATTTAGTCTGACGTATCTCCCCCTCGTCTATCTTTAGTAAGGCTCTGGGCCGTGACCGTGCGTGTTCCTGCTCACAGCTACGCGGGCAAAATGTCAAATCAAAAGCGAACGGCGGTAATAGTATGCAAATGAAATAAATGGCAGTTGCTGCATCAGTGGAGCTCTCATTTCATCCCATCAGAGAGACATAACAGGACTATAAATGTGTAATATCTCCCAGGTGACATCATGAACGCCAAGATAGCAGCATTTATGGAATTCAAACCAGTGTTGAAAAATGGCACTGTTGTTCTCTCTTCTCCTTGTTTTTTTTTTTTTTCTTGGGATGATGATGAGTTATGGCAGCCCAGCGTATGTGTGTCTGCTTTGTGTGCACCCACATGCAAAAGAAAACAAAGCCTGGATGTTGCATTCGCCCTTTCTCTCGCTGTGTGTGTCCCTCCCTCCAATTTTCCAATCTGTTTATTTCAATAGTGCCGAACGATCTATCTACGCCTTTTCAAAAACGTCTTGTCAGCTTGTTTTTTTTTTTCCTCTCTTCCTCCCTCGTCCTTAAGGGACAGTGAACACTGCTGTAAGTTGCTGGTTGATTTCCTTCTCTTTATTTCTAAACTCACTGCTAGGAATTGTTAAATTTCAAACCCAAGACTCACAACCTTAAAGGGATATTTTGTTTTTTTGAAGTTGGGTCGTATGTGGTGCTTGGCAACTGTAGTGGCATTAGCCTCCAGAAAGTCAAGTGTGCGTTGCAAGGAAGCTAGGCAAGTTTTGGATAAAAATGGGCAAAAAAATATGTTGGCTCAATGTGTTCTAAGCACTTTGAAGTGTTTTATTATTCACCCATAAGCCTCTGTGTTTGGCACTTTTTTGCAATGCAACATTTGACTACATGTTCTTCCACATTACCATATTGCTGTCTCCTAAACAGATGTTTGGGTCCGCGGATTCATGAAAACAATGTGTCAACTGTTGGAACTGCCTGCAGACTGTAAAGTTGCAAGGCACAGATCTTGGGAAGGCTATAAAAAATTCTTAAGGTTCCCAAGAGCACAGTGGCCTCCATTCTTAAATGGAAGAAGGCTGGCACCACCAGGACTCCTACAAGAGATAGTCTCCCTGCCAAACTGAGCAACTTGGGGAGAAGGGCCTTAGTAAGAGAGGTGACCAAGAACCTGATGGTCACTCTGACTGACTCAAGAGATCCTGTGTAGAGATGGGACAAAGTTCCAAAAGGAAAACCATCTCTGCAGCCCTCCACTGATCTGGGCTTATGGCAGAGTGGCTAAAAAGAAGCCTCTCCTCGGTGGAAAACAACTGAAAATCTGCTTGGCTTTCATCTCGAGTTTTTTTTTTTTTTTTTTTTTTGCAAAACTCCAAGAGAAAGCCAGAAAGATTTTTTTTTGTAGCCTTCCCTAGATCCCATAACTCAAGTGAGGCAGAAAGCAGTCTGGGACACAAAAGATACAAACTGGAGCCCATGCATGCTCAGGTTGCCTCGAGAGGGAAGAATGTGCTCCTAGTGAGCTTCATGATCGCTTAGCAGACGGAGTATGTGGAATTCAGAGGTTATGACGTTATTTTGCACTTGTACTTTTGTTTTTCATTGTTGGGGCAAATTTCTTCCTTCAATTATATGTTACATTTAAATTACCTTCTGTTTGGTTGACAGGTTAATCACTTTACAACACTGTTGTTATGTTACCTTAATTGCAGATGGAGGGGGAAGGCTTTAGTTATTCCCTTACATAGTTCTTTGTCATACAGTATTTAAAATTTTATAGAATTTCTTTCACTGAATAAATGGCAGTTCATAGAAACTAGTCTTTTCATAAATAATTAAAACATTTAGGCACGATTTAACAAGGCAACTGTAGCTCAGTCTGTGAAAATGTGAATTGGAAACCCAAGGGCTGTCAGTTTAAGTCTCAATCGGACCAAGTTTGGAAATTGATCTGGAGAGGCGCCAGTTTACTTCCTGAGTACTGTCAAGGTAAGGGCAGCATCGTTGGCAGCATCCCTCACTCTGACAAATTATCCAGCTGCCTATTTTTTGTTAATGTTGACTTAGTTTGACTATCAATTAATGACCCAGCTTTTCCTGTACATTTTAGGAGAACTCACTTTTGCTCAAACTATTAGCTTCATCAGAAAGATATCTGTCTGCTGTTTCAACCCTTCCTCTGAGGGAGCTAGCTACTTTTACATTGGCTGACTACTCAATTTGTGGAAGCCCTGCCTATGACATTTGTTTTACCAGTGACATGAAATTTTGCCCACATTTAGTATGACAGCTTAAGACTAAAAATACATCTTCGTCTGAAATTACTGTGTCGTGTCACACCACCCTTTTCACATATTCCTTTACGGTGATATGAAACAGAAAAAACACTTCGTACAGACTGCCTTAAAAAAAAAAATCACTAATAAAAATCAATATTAAGAGAATCTGTTGATAATAACCCTAAAAGCTTAACTATAAATGTTCATAGCACTATAAAGTTATCCTGACATTGTACAAGATGGTCACCACTCTCCAGCTGCCTCCTCTTCAAGTCTCATCAACACGACTCAATCACTCCGCTCTCATCAAGCGACACAGGACACTCTAGAGACACTCAGTATGCAAACCTGCACACGGATCTTTGATTAAAAGAGAGAAGAGACCACGGTACAAGTGTCACGACAAATTGAACAACGCTGTGACATTGTGGACATCCTCGTTGACGTGGGAGAAACTGTTTGGGGATTATAGACGTAGAAGTGGATGTCTGCTCTTTAAAAGACTGGAGAGGGGGTTTATGTGTTCATCCTTTTGGGCTTGTAAATTATGTTTCTGTTTGGAGGAAAATACATTAAAAATATTGTGTAATACTTAAATCTGGCTACCTGTTATTGACAAGTCTCAAACATAGAAACCTGTCAGTAAGGTTAAAGAGAAACTGTGTATCCGGTCTTAAAATGAGAGCACATAAACCTGGAAGGCAAGCCAGAGTGGCTGCTTTCACCATTTACGTACTACTTATACAAAGAGGGACAAACCATAGTCATCACAGTTTGTAAAGTTTGTACTGGCGTCTGAAATCTCTGCCTCCAGAAGCTCTGTAATTTTAGATAATCTACTGAACAAATGTGTCATGTCTTTGTCAAACAAACTTCTCCTCATTTCCATTGCATAACAGCGGAAGCACATCTTTGTGGCTTTTATATCAGGAAGTGAGTAAGATATAAACTCTTTGCGTGCACCAATCTTATAACACTTTAAATGGGCGACAAAGTAAGCTTATATTCTAGATTACATGTCCTGTTAAAACAAGATGTGTAGTTACAGTTAAAATATATGCTAAAATACATAACAATAAATAGCTCTACTAATTACGCACATCCCAAGTCGTGACCTGTTTGAAAATAAGGTTTTTATGTGTAGTATTCTCAACGTTTTGCATGTAAGTCGACACTCCTGGCACCAGAAATACTAGTCAGTTAAACTAATTATATTAATAAGTTTAGGCCTGCAATGCCACCGGTAGCTCCTGTAGTTCCGGTTAATGGTTTCTGTGAGACCATACAGCTCTACTGCCCAGGTGTAAACAGCACAGTAATAGATAGCACTTATAGTATTTTATGGGAATTCCAAACTATACAACCTATTTCTAAGCATTAAAGTGGTGTTATCAAAACTCTTGTACTAAAAAACATCTGATCATGACATATTGTGTAATAAAGGAAATATTTCTCAATAAATCTGAAAATTACACAACTGACAAAAACAAAATTAAACTTCTGTAGCTCAGACTTAAAAACACTGAACTACAGACTCTCTTACATGCAGATCTGGTCCTTGGTTGCTTTAATGCAAATGCACATTCAGTGAGCAAATCAATACTGAATGACCTGAATTAAGATGCTTAAGGCCATATTTATTCGGGTAAATCAGCCATCCATAAAGGCCAGATGTTCGTTCATTCAGGGTTACATGTCATCTAGATGTCAATGATTCACAATAGAAGCTATAGTGGAGGTTATTACGCCGTCATCCACATATGAAATATAAAGCTTTATGTTGTTATGACAGGGACTCCCTTGTCTTTCTGCCAGCGACTGAAATCAAGTTTGATTAAGCTTTCATAACAGTGGTTTCACCCAGAACAAGTGTTAACATAAAAATGCACTAGGACAAGTTTATTGGGTAACATCTGTGCAAACAGCTGCAGCCTATAAAGCCAACAGTGGAGTGTTTAGGGTGTATTTCATGAATATTCACATTTATGTTTATGCACACTTCACATTTTACAGCACAATTACAGTAAAAATGATGACGGACTCTTAAGAGTGCTCTCTTACTGTCCTCTGTGATAAAGTATCTTGATTAAAATATCTCTCTTTGACAGATGCTCAGATCAATCAAGTTTATACAGTTCAATAAATTCAATATGTTCATGTATTTCTATAGTTTGAGATGGACAAAGGCAGCAACACCTGTTTAAGAAAATTTTTAGTTTTTAAACACTGAAAGAGTGAACTGAAATACTGGGACAAGAATTAACATGCCTGCTGAAGGTAAGGCTAAGGCCACATTTCTTTATCAGGCTTTAAAGCTCCATGTTTACATACATTTTATGGTTCAACACAGACTTCAAGACAACAGAGATGTAGAATTGAAATATTTTCAAAAAACATACACTATATAGACACAAGTATTTGGCCACCCTGTTAATTATTAAATTCAGGTGTTTCCAATCAGACCTGTTGCCACAGGTGTATAAAAGCTCATACCTAGCCATGCAGACTCCATTTCTAAACATTTGTGATAAAAAATGGGTCTTTCTGTAGAGCTCAGTGACTTCAAGCGCGGTACTGTGATGGATGCCACTTTTGCAATAAGACAGTTGACAAAATTTCATCTCAGCTGGATATACTAGTCAACTGTGAGTGATTTTATTAGAAAGTTGAAGCGTATAGGAACAACAGCTGATTGTTTTTAAAGCTTTACAGGGCCTTGCTCTTCCGTACATCACAGACCTTTCACTTTGTGCTCTCTCAAGACCCCTTACGTCCTCAAATGCTTCCATTTAAACACAAAGCTTTCTTTTTATGTCCCAAAACTTTAGAATTCACTTCCCCTTGACGTCAAAATAGTGAGATCTCTGAATGTTTTTAAAAGAAATGTCTTTTTAATCTGGCTTTCAACATTAGGTGACTTTTACCTTCCTGTTTTAATGGGATATATTTTACCCCTTTCAGAAAAGTTTCTTTTGGTCTCAGAGGTTCCCAAAACATGAAAGTTTGTTGCTGAAAAAACACTCCTGTATTGGATTTTTGTGTGCTTAAAAACCCCTCAGTTTCGGCCCTTCTCAGAATGAGCTGTTTCTGTGTCTGTGGCTTTAAATCTGTTTTAAAGCTGTTTGACTCCGCCCTTGACTCCGCCCCTGACAGGAAATGGATGTGGGTTTATGAATGTGGCTCTCCTGAGAGGAGGATCAGGAGAGGAGGGTGGAACTTTCTTCCAAGTGAGGAGGGCCAACCAAACCTGGGGGTGGTGCTAACTCCCCACATGACATCATGAGGGGGAAATCTGAAAACAGCTTGTTTTAGCACACATTTTCTGAAAGGCTGAAAAAAAGTAGGAGGGAGGGAATGGATTTTTCTGGTACTTGAGGGGATTGTGAACAGGCACATATTTTTGTTAGAAAATCCTGAAAAAGTGATTTTTGCATATGTCCCCTTTAATATGTTTACCTTTTCTATCATTACCTTATCTTTGGTTTTTGTTTTGATTTACAATAACCAATTTTTTCCACCTCATTTCTAATTGTCTTCTTAGTCTTTTTTACCTTTTATCATTACTATTAGTATCATTTTTTTGCTGTCTTTGTGTTCTTTGTGAAGCACTTTTGGCTGTTTTTATGTATGAAAGGTGTAAACAAACAAAGTTGAGTTAAGTTGAGCTACAAAGCGGGAGACCATAAAATCACAGAGTGGGGTTAACGATTAACAAGGTGCATGGTACGTAAAAGTTGCAAACACTCTGCTGATCCCATTGCTGAAGAGTTCAGAACTTCCATTGGCATGAATGTAGGTGCAAAAACTGTGCGTCAAGAGCTTCATGGAATGGGTTTCCATCGCCAAGCAGCTGCCTGCAAGCCTCACATCACCAAATCCAATGCAAAGCGCCAGACGTGGTGTACAGCACACCCTGACTGTGAAGCAGTGGAAACTTGTCTCTGTTTGGGTTTAGCAAATGCCAAGTGAACATTATCTACCTGACTGCATTGTGCATGGTCAGGATAAACTTTTTTTGTGTCTATGCTGAACAAATATCAGTGCATATTTGTTGCCCGGCTAAAAATAGCCCAGTGCTGAAACTAAAGCTGTGTAAGATGCTAGCCTAAATCATTATGGCGGTTTATGTACACAATGAATGCTTTTGATCTTCTGTACAATAAGCCCCATCCTTTGATGTAGTCCTGTAATCAAATGCAAAACTAACACAATATTTTCTGTCTTACAGTGATAACATTTTACAGTGTTTGTTTCATCTGTTTTTAATACTGCTTTGCTAAGAACCTCACATCCACATCATCAGTGCTTTTTATAATCCCTCTCTTCTTCTAATCTTAGAAACTGTCTGTTGTTATGATGACAAATCTTTGTGCTTAATTTTTCATTTCTGTCCGTGTCCTTGATGCGGTGGCATTTGGAGAAAAGAGGAGAGTTTGTATTTTACTCAAGGAGAACTTAAGTGTGGAAGAAGTGTAAAATATTCATTTGAGTGTTGAAATAAAGTAGCTTTTCATCACAATAAAATACATTCTAAATAAAGGAAACTACAGTCACAGAAAAGAGGATTTCTTCTTCAATTAAGCTCATACAAAACATCACTGGAGGCCAAGACGATTTCAGAAAGCATACAGCGATGAGTCAGAGTTTAGCAAGACTTACAGCACTACCACATATGTATATTAGTGCCTTTAAATCATGGTTGGGAATTTCAAGAGACTTACTGAGGCTAGGAAATGTTTGCTATAGATAGCCAAACAAGATAACCATCAATCTGCAGACATATGACTCTCTAGCTTTAGGTGTAGCTGGCATACAGAAAATGAACACCACATTCATTTTCTGATGCAAGTTTAGTCAGTTTGGTGCTAAAATGACATTTTAACCTGTTTTCAAAGGTATAATGTGAAATATATATGAACATCATTATAACAAATATCAAGACTATAACTGACTATCACTGATATAACTTTCTACAAACAAAGTGAGGTCAAACTCCCTCTGGGTTTGTTGGTCTCAGCTCTGTGTTCACACAAATGTGTTTATGTTTCACCCATTTTCTCAAACATGTTTTAATGCTTCCTTCTCCAAACATTAGCCTTGCCAACACGTGGAAGAAGAGAGACTGTCTCGCCACACTCATGGACAATGTACTGAATGTAGAGGCACTAAGGTGGAGTGTAGTCGCAAGACTGAAGACTTGATCTGAATCCCAAACACTCCTATAAATGTCTGCCCTCAGTTGGAACACTAAGGGAAGGGCAAGGAGGGAGGGGAGGTGGTGCTCTGAGGAAGTTTGTTTTGGTCCGAGGAACTGGTGTTAAGGCCTTTACACACTGAATCCATTTTTTTCATCATTTGTTTTTTAATCAAGCTCATATTTTTTTTTTGGAGGTTTGATTTATGTGAAATTTTGCATCAGTCCAAGTTATATGAATGGGTGACTGATGATTTGAAACAGTGCCTGCTACCTCCTACTCATTTGCTCACCCCCGCCTGACCCCTCACCCCTCTCTCTCGCACCAAAACCTCACTTTAAACACAAAAGTTTGCTCATTTATTATGTGAATATCAAGCATGGAAAAATAACAGGTAGATGGGTGATTGATGAGTCAGATCAGCGCCTGTTGCTTTAGGTGGCTTTCACACTAGGGGCCCAGTCCAGGATCCAAGTGCACTTGAGCCCAAAGCCGGGTTCATTTTGGTCGGTGTGAATGCAAACAAACCGTGCCCAGGCACTGGGCCTGGGCCCACTTGGGGTGGTGGTCTTGGGCATGATTTAAGTGGACTCTGCCACAGTTCGGATGAGCTGTGAATGCAACCGTGCCCGGATACAAGACAGAGCATCGTATCAACTTTATGACGTCATCATAAAAACAAAACGCAACAGTTCACATTCAAATTTTTACTCAATAAAGGGCGGACATCATCAGAATCCAGTCAATAAATGGTCTGCTGTGACTCATCTTACAGATGGACACAAGTTGGAGTCAGTGAGATTAGGTGCAAAGGCAATAAAAGTCTCCTTTCACCTCAGAAACTGCTGTATCTATGCAGTGCAAGCCCATTTAATCCTCTGAACTGCACGTAGATGTGCAGATACAAAGAGCTATGTTGCTGGCATCTTAAAAAGTGATTCTAAATCATCCATAGCTGCAAAATGGACTTTTGCCGGGTTAAAACAAAAACAATCTTCGCTCAGGTCATGACCTGAGTGGTTGCCATGGTAGCTTCTTCTTCTCTCTCCTCCTCGGAGAATGTAAACCAGCTACGTGCATATCGCCACCTGCAGACTGAGTACATGCTCGAGTGGGCCCGGGCACGGATTGATGTTGCTAGTGTGAAAGCAAGCCAACAGGGGAAAGGAGGAGGAGGAGGAATCGTGGCGTGGTTCAAAACAACTGGGCCTAATGTGAAAGCGCCCTTATTCTCTCTTGCTTGTCCAACCCCTACCCTCTTTCGCCCTCCCTTACACCAAAACCTCATTTTAAACACTGAAGTTTGGTGTATTATGGTGACTTCAACCATGGAAATAAAACAGAAAAAGGCATACGTTTGTTGTCCACTTGGCTAAGCGCAATGACATGTGAATGGGTGCTGTATGAAGCTCTCTGTCAGGATGGATCCAGTGGGATTTTAAGGGAATGACAGAGCCTTAGGCTCCCAATATGAATTTGCCACATTCTCCGAATTTTCGCAGGGAAGGCAAATAAAAATGCATCGGACTCAGTACGTAAGGCCTGAGTGTGGGTTTACAGATCCGGAAAAAAAAAAAAAAAAACACCACCGAAAACAACAGACCCAGTGTGTAAAGACCTTTAAAGTGGGACAACAATTAGCCCACACTGTCATTACTGCTGACCCTGAACTCATCATCTTCGAGATTTCCTGTAATGTGAGACAAGACAGAAAAACTTGAGTAGGTTGTAGGTAGTAGCATCATGGCCACAAGGTAGTTGTTCAGTCAACTAGTAATTTTGTTTGGGTCTGGTGGCCATTAAGGATAGTGCTTAAAATATCTACAACTGCTTTAAGGAAGCAGAGAAAGTACAAGATGTTAAAAGGGAATCATCTTTAAAGGCATTAAATGAAAAATTCAGTAAAATTAACTGTAAAATCTCTGTTCATTTCATTCCCAAACATGAGTATTAAACTCACAGACTCTCCCCATGGAGCCCTAGATGAGCCCATAAAATAAAATCCACATTAGTTAGAAACCACTTGCAGACTGTACTAGTTTTGCAGAGGTTAATTACGCTGGTAATCACTGGGTGATTTTACTCAGGTGTATCTAGCGGGCCGCTCACTATCATCGCCATCATTCCCCAGTGAAATGTTTTTACAGTGTTCCATAAAACGGCTCGAACTCCAGGGGAGTTAAGACGAGAACGAGAGGGCAACTGCTGAATTTGTCAGAAAGACGTCCTGGGGGGGCAGAAATGCTTCACGGATCTCTGGGAAAAAAAAAAAAAAAAAGATTCAGAGAGAGGTCAGCAAAAAGCTGCTCGTGCCAAAAAAGCAGCCAGACTTGAGCTTCCTCACGACACACGAGGGGCAGAAATAAGCTCTTAGTACGCATCATAAACTCCAACAATGCCGCAGAACGGACTTGCCCAAAAAAATCTGGCACTGAGAAGCAATTTATTAAAAGAAAGCCACCCTTGACACAGTCTATCCCAGCTGTCATTTCTGCTTTAGTCCCCCCTGCTATCCTGCTTTTGTTCTCCTGTACAAGACTCCATTCAAAAACAACCTATTTAAGGAGAGACATATATTTTTAAACCCTCCTTTGTTTACTATCACACCAACCCCCATTCAAAAAAAGTGTCTATTTAAGCAAAATTTCTAAAGGACACATCAATGAATGACTTTAATCAGAGCTAAAAAAAAAAAAAACATAGCCTGGAAAAATATTGTTTGTTGTAATGTAATTAGTGGTCTCTATGCCGCGTTGGAGGTTAAGACGATTTTTATGCATCACATCCCTAAGGCCCGGTGCTTTTATCAACTTTAAACAGCCCTTGTGATACCTCGCATTCAAATAGCAAACAATCTCTGCCAGAGCCCCTCAGGAGGCGACTACAGCAAGGTAATGGAGTCGTCTTGATGTGCCTGTATGGATCTCTACACGCACACATATTGACAGATGAGACAGGCTGCACAATGCACACAAAAATAAATCACGTTAGGCTTTTCTCTCGTTTGTCGCAGCCGTCTGTTTGCTGGCAAGGAAAAGATAGCAAGGCTTTTTAATTGATCAACTGTGGCTACACACACGTAAACACACACAGATTCCTCAGCCTCAGCCAAGAACTTGAGTGATTCATTAACATCATGGAAGGAGGATGTAAATCCACTTAAATTAGGTATTTGGCTCACATTTTGGCAACACTTTAAAGAAACCTTTATGTACTCTAAGCTAGTGTTTCTCATGTCTAGGTACTAGTAAATCTCATGACACTTGCTTACTTTATTTTCTACCTTTTGTATGTTTGGCCCATTGGCTGTGCTATATTAAAATGGACAGGGTAGCACCTGCCTGAGAGTGAAACCTTGCAGACTTGCTGCAGCAGAGCTTCTTCACTGCGCCTACTCAATGATAATGGATAAACAGATTATAGAGTCAAAAATACACATCAAATAAATACAAGGGTCCTTAAACCCTGCCAACCATATGATAACCAATGCTTGACAGTCAAACTACGGAGTCAAAAAAACAGATCAAATAGAAGTCTAGGTCCTAAATCCTACTTTCTCCATGGTAACAGACGGAACATAAGTCAAACTATAATTAGAAAACCACATTAAATAAATACTCCGGTACAAACCCCTGCCTACTTTATGCTGACAGATGGGACTTTGGGCAAATTACTGTATAAAAGTCCATGATTACGGATGTGACTGTGAGAGCTTTGGCTTGACTAACATCTATGCTGGAGCAAACGGCCCAAACAGGTAGAGCTCAGGACCACCACAGAATCTACGGCCTGCTTCAGGGGGACTCTGGAGGGGAAAAATCCTCCACCTCATAAGATCGTTCTGAGGCAGCAGAGCTGCGGGACTCTGAGGAAGACCCTCTCCTCTCAGTACCAAACTGCTCACTTTCTGTGCATTTTTTGAAATCTTGAAGTGGGCGGAGTTAGCTCTGGGCTTGGGGTTCACTAACACTTTAAAGTAAGAAAATGCATCCAATAAAAATCTCAAAATCAAATCAGCCGTGCTTATCATTTGTCTCTATGTGCTAGCCATGTGATTGACTTGGGACCAGCACAGGTTGTACTTTGCCTCTGGTCCAAAGACAGCTGGGACAAACAGGATAAACAATGTAGATAAAAGAGAAATGGATGGACATCTGTCACAATTACTAGCTTTTATCATGGTTACTTATATCCAATTGTTTGTTGTTCTTAAAGGTTAAGTTACAGTAAGTTATCTTATATAAAAACGACTAAACTGGACATCATGATTCACAGCTCTGTCAATGGATGTGGCTCTTTGCAGCGTTCTCAGCTCTGTTTGGAGACTAGTGGAGGAAACATTACAAAAACTAACAATACAGTTATAAAACTTTACACATCTGCAGATGTCTGCCTCAAACCAGGGGGATCTTTGACGTTTAATTGGTAGGTTTGATTTGTGCTCCCATTAGAGTAAGTAGCCTGGTGTTAGTTCTGCATGTCCTGGCTGTAAAATCACCTACCAGTGCAATATATCAGCACTTGTCAGGGAGATATTCCAGCTTTAATTCATTACAAGGGAAGGAGACCGAGAAGCACTGTCCATTTTAATATATAGTCTATGGTTTGTACGTGCCAGTTCTATTGTGTAACCTATGAAAATCAAGAAATGACACTGAGTAAAAGTAAAGCAGGAATACAGCTGAAAAATGTGGCAAAATGAGCAAAAACAGAGCTCACAAATCAACGTCACAGCAGGAAAAGTGTGTTTATATGCTTATTTTAAAACCTCAAGGCTTTGTTTTTCCCCTTTATAAATTAGTCAAAACCTCCGCTTCATGAAGTGTTTTTTTCTTTACAAGGTTGCTGCGTAATAAATCAGATCCTGAATGCTTACCTCTGTACTACACTGATTCAAAAGGCTGTTTTATCTTGAAAGGAATAAAATCATCTGTACCGGTAAGAGGGCACTTGTGAGACTGAAAAAAAAAAAATCTCCTCATACCACCTCATACTGAACTCTGTAATACTGCATCTCCTTACAGTGACTCCGTCAGAGAAAGACAATGCACTTTTCTAAATCACAGTCGAAATGGTTCTACTAGAGATGTCGCCAACAAACAACAAAGGTCCACTGCAATTGTGTATGGCTTTGATTAGGGGCATTTGGGTCAAACTATTCAGCAAAGCAGACGCTATAAGCAGAGAGCACATTAAACTCCTGGCACTGTAAATGGTGGCAGGAAGATGTCCCACAGCCACACAAAGATGACAAAAAGAGCAGTTAGGCTGCTGTGATTATTACTGCACAAAGCATTGTTTACTATGCGTGTCTGGTGATACAAATACTGAAAATATCTGCACCATACACACTTACTACTCCACAGGATTTTTGGATATTTATCCATTAAGGCTACGGTATTAATATGACATGTACAGTACATGTTCAGTACAGTAAATGCTATGATATAAGTGCATGGATAGCCCCCTCTAGTGAACATGCAGAAACAGGTTCTGCAGCATCACTGAGGGCAAATCAGGGTCACAGAATAACTCAGAGGTAAAGGATTTCCATACAACCAGTGCTCGCAGGTCTTTCAAAGTGTGGCTCAGTTATGTTACTGTAAAAAGCTGCAGCTGTCACACTATGATGCAGTAAACTCGCCTGGAGATTAATTGCCACATTTCAGTGGTTAATCTCAATTAAACAGTTTCAAGTGCATAATGACATAGGGAAGCGATCTGTACCAGCGTCTACATTTAAGAATCAAATAAATAAAAAGAAATGCTCCTTTTGATTCATTACCTAAATAAGGTGCTGCCATGTAACACTAAAATAATCAGAAATCATGACTTAAGAAATAGGAGGCGGCTTCAAACTGCTGTATTTTTTTATAGGATTAACCCTCCTGGAGCACATGTACAATATGACTCACTGAAGTCCACCGATCTCTTCTGAACATTTGAAGTTTCAGGAGTTACAGTTTGCATCCTCAGTCTAAGTAACCCAGCTGATGCCAGTTTAGGATAATTAAGCAATCATTTTCAACAAACTGCCTTGTGTTAAGCTTTTGCTCTGTATTAAAGCCTATAGTTTATGGCAATATACTTGCTTTCGTGGCATATAAAAATACAAACTTAAGGAAAGTTACATTACTTAATTACGTGCTGCACTGTTAAACCAAAAACAGCAGAAATCTTGTCTTAAGGGGTTGGAGGTGGCCTTATATTGCTGCATTTTTTATAGGATTAAAAACCCTCCTGGAGCGCATGTACAAAATGACTCCAGTTAATGATAGTTTAGGATAATTAAATGACTTTTTAAGAAACTGCATTTTGTTTCACTTTTACTTTGTATTATTCTTTATATTGTATCTTATGGTAGTATACTTTCAGACTGGATAAAAATCTGCTTTTACGTCACATGAAAATAAAAAAACTGGTAGGTGGAAAGTTGCAATATGAATGGAACAGAAATATCAATTTGCTACAGACTGAAAACTGATGGATATAGCTCAAACAAAAGTGAAATGTTTAATATCAAAAAGTGCAGATAACTTATAAGTTGTCAGCTGAGTCGACTGGAAGTTTTTTCAAGTGAAAAGTGACATTTACTGTGGTGGTGTTATTTCCTGTCACTGTGAGAGCAGGAAGATGCCATGGTGGCTTAACTACGGCACACCTACCAGGACAATATACATGCTATTAATGCAATTTTTATGTACAAGTTAATTTCAGACCAAAGTATTATCAGCGTGTTAGCACTGACAGCCCAAGATTAAATCAAATCCAACTTGTAAGGGAATCATCAGCATTTTGCCCTAAATTTGCATTTCCACCGTGAAACTTTACCTTCCAATGAAGAACCTTAGGAGGTACTCAGTCTTTTTATACCCCAATGACCAGGGTGTAAATGAAGTGCCAGGATTTATTTCAACACCCAAACAAATGTTTGTTATAGACTGAACTTCCCTCGGTACACGATGTATTCTAAGGGCCAACAACACAGCAGTCAGTCTGACTGTCAAGATGTGCTGTCATAAAATAAGGCTCCCAATTTTACCATTTTACACCTGCAAGCACAGCATTTAAACCAAACACAGCTAAATAATTATAACAGCTTTTACTGAACATGAAATGGCACAGGTCTAACCTCAAAAAAAATGTTTCTAAAACACGCCAGTAGAATATTCCATTTAACTTTCCTAGACCTTTAAGCTCCTCTGAAAAAATGGGCGACAATGAGCTGGAAGAACCTTTTTGTTCAATGGGAACAAACTCCTGGGATGAAGAGTTCCTGTTTCTTTTAGTGGAAATGCAGAAAAGAGCATCTATACTGAAGTCACTTCATTTCCAAGAAAAAGCACTTGATCTCGCTTCACTGGAAGCGCTGCTTCACAATTAGCCTTTTTCACAGCGTTAATGTGGCTTTCCATTTGTGCCGACGGTGTGAAAAGAGCTTCTTGGAACAGCCTACCTCATCTTTTTTTTGGGTCTTCGATCAGATCAGAGCGTTACATTCATGCCTTGATGGAATGATGTGAAGTCAGCTACAGGTGGTTTAACAATAACTGACTTTTCAGCATCTATCACAAGGAGTAACAGGACAATACTATGCGGCTGATTCATTATTTGCATACATAGCAGTTTACTCAGTAAGGGCATGTAAATCAGACATATGATGCAAGCTTCCTGCTTTCTTAATCCTTCCATGCCCTCCTTCTCTCTTTCTCTATCATAGCCTACTCTACTTCCTTTGCCTTGTTTACTCCACTTTTACTGAGCCTATTTTTACCTCCTCACCCAGAGGGCATATTCAAATACAGAGCTGCAACTGGGTGTCTCCCTTACGACCTGGCTGTCTGGCACTCACGCCATGCACTCAGTGTTGAAAATGCAATCTGTTGTCCCAAAGGACTGAATCATGCACTGATTCTCTGATTTTATCTACACATATTGTGACCCAATTTGACCGTTTTTGGAGATACGTTTTGGTTGCTTCTTAGGTTAAATGTCAGAGTTAATGCGCCCTGGGTTTGGATAGGAAATCAATATGAGATTCCAATTTCACTTGCTTTAATGTGCCATTTTTCATACTCAGATGGATTTAATGCACCTTTTGTGTTTCTAGCCAAAAAACGTTCATCCTTACTACTTATTAGCCTTGCTGCAGCCAAAGCAATAGGCATGAGAAATATTAGATAGCAAGAATAGAAGCTTTGAAGATGTGTAAAACTATTACGTTTGAAATTTAGACTAGAAAACAATACAAATGTCACCGAAATGTGCGCGCAAATTATATTCCAAACAACCAATTATGAGTGAAATATGCTACTTGAGGGTCTGCAGGCTTTTGAAGCGTGTGTAGAGTAGGAGGAGTGGGGGATGCTTCTTACCGTCGGGGTTGGCACAGATGAAGACCCGGACGCTGCGGCCAGTGGGGACGCCGTGCGGCGGCAGAGCGCTGATGTTGCCGCTGATGGCCGCCCTGCGCAGCGCCGACTCCCGCGGGCAGGGCTGCCTGCTCCCCACTCCTGACGGCCACATGGGGGGCGACTTCCAGCGTGGCTGTACGCAAACAAATACGCACACATACAGACAACACACACAGAAGGGGTAACGTTAGCGCGGCCAGGGGCGCACACGCAGGCACATGGACAGACAGTGCATGCTTGCGCGCAGATTCCCCTGATTCATCCACACACATTGGGCGCTAAATGAGGCAAAGGCATGGAGGTTTTTCATTTGATGGTAACTTTTGGCCAATTACAGGCACTGCCTTTGTGACAATGGACAAATTGATGCAAAATCTACAAAAAAGCCTCTTGATTCAGCATTTTAATCTGGCTTCAGGATACTTAGCTTTCTTACACATTTACTGCAATTTAAAGAGTGCTATTATTCCACTTTGCCATACTCATAACGCCCATGTTATTCACTCATACACGCACCAATCAAGTTAGAAATGATCCATAAAATATTCTCCAAACACAGAAATGAGATATTGAATGTGTTTGTTATTGCATTCGTGAGTAAGGGATATAATAATAGGATATTACGCACAGCCTACTACCGTCATGGTGCATGCGTAATTTGTATAGTACATGTCCTTGGACGCATTCATGAATTTTCATGCCACTGTGGGACAAAACAGACAAAACAGAACGAGACGAGACACAACTCGAATAGACGAGCAAGGCAAGCATCAGTCGTATTCCCACCCAGGAGAAGATGCTTGTAAAGGCGAATAACCGCTAAGAAAGGTTATTCCGCCTGGAGCTGTGATGTCAAGTCGCTGGTTTTCCCGGAGTTCCTGAAATCTTTGTTTCAAAGCCGGAAAAACTAAAGAAAAAAGGCAACAAAGAGGCGGGGAAAGTTGGGTAGTCCACTACAGAACATTAAATAAAATCCTCTGAAAACAAGATAACTAAACACCAGTGAGGCAGCGCATCCACATAGAGGACTTGACTACTAGTGATGCTGGAGACAGGCACAACAACAGGACACTTCTTGTTGCTCACATTCATTCGCTTCATTTCGAGGCTTCAGAAAATATCCAAGCGTCGAGGACGGTAAACGGAAGATAAAAACGCCCATCAGAGTCGCTGTTGCCGAGAGACGACACCGGGAGACGGTAAAACGGGCGCGCTGAGTCGCAGTGCTCTCCTTGGCATCCTGCTGTCTCTACGAGCCGACTGAGCTCTGTGAGAGGGAGAGCGCGTGAAGCCTGGGAAAATGATTACACCACTACCGGCGGGTATTTTCAAAATAAAACATCCACGATGGCTCAAGAATCCGACAAACTCACTAGAAGGGCTCAAAAAAGGTTTAACAGGAAGTGTAATAATTTTTCATCACTTGAAATGTTCAAAAGAAAACCACATTTTCATGTAAAGCGGGTAAAACTCCGCATACTAACCTGTTCCAGGAGTTATCGCCTTTACGTTGACAGCTCTTAATCCAGTGCCACTTTGCTGTAGCGTTTTCAAAAACTTGACGCAGGTGAAGGAAGGAGCTCTATCAGTCTTTCCCACCGTCTCCCTTCTCTCTTTGCTGGGTAGACTGGTGCTTACTCTGTCCCTCTTAAAATTGCACTGTAAAGCGAAGTCAGCAGTGATGTGTCGTGAATGACGTTTTACCGGTCATTTGAGCAAAGTCTAAGCAAAAGCGAAGTTAAAGTCAATTCAAGATTATTAAAGTGCTTTTTACTTGGCATTTGGAAACAAAATGTATAGCTAATCAAGCTACCTTAAATAGTGAAAGATAAAATTAGCACAATTTTAGCTGCCAATTATTTTCCTTCATGCCAGGAGCTAGTAACAATCAGAAGTGACAAAAATGTTTGCTAACCTAGGAGTAAATTAAAACCAACAAAACAAGCTCATACTTACGGCTTTTAGCGTGACTGTTTCTCAACACGTTCACAAAAAGTCAAAGAAAGTGCACTTGAGTTGTATAGATAAATTGACAGCCATTAGCAGCCCAAACATTGTTTTCTAGTAATGCTATGAGCTAGCTGAAATCAGAAGTGACTGAAAGGAGCAAAAACAGGCAGAAAAACAAACAAGTGAATGAATAAATAAAAGGAACTTTAGCTTTTTTGTGATGATCACCTTATACTCTCACACAAAAAGTCCCAAAAAGTTTACTCAAATCGTGAAGTAGCTATATCAAATCAGCATTTTCCTTTGTGAAATTATGAGAAGACTCAAGCTAATGTTGGACAAAGCACAAGCCCGACAAAGCAGAAGCAATGCTCAACAAAGTTAAAGTGGCTTAAAGATTATAAAAGTAAAATTCAATGAGAAATTAACTTCCATCAAAGAAATTAGCCTAAGTTTTAGCAATGATGCTCTTGTTTTCCTTAGCTAGCTTAAGTTATAGGTGATATGTTAGCTAATGTTGGATGAAGAAGAGGCAAATGTTAGCAAAGTTTAAAAATATTTACGTGTTTTTTACACTCACTGAAAAGTCGAGGACAGTTCCATTAAAGTTTATTTACATTTTTTATTTAATTGAAAAGTAAGTTTACTCACATAAATTAGCTAAAGTTTAAGAAATTATCCTGTTGTTTTCTTTTGTGAGGCTAAGAGCTTGCTAAAGATATAGGTGAGGTTTTAGCTAATGTAAGATGAGGTAGAAGCAAATGTCAGCAAAGTCAAGTTAAAAAGATAGTTTAAGTGATTTTCTACACTCATGTTAAGTAAATTTGAATTACATTTAGTTTACTCAAAGTTAAGTTTACTCAAAGAAATAAGCCAAAATGTGAGAAATGATGCTGTTGTTTTTTGTGTGGTTATAAGCTAGCTCAAGTTGTAGGTGATATGTTAGCTAATATTGGATGAAGTAGAAGCAAATCTTAACAGTCAAAGTTAAGGTAGATGATATGTTTATTGTTTACTGGGATCCCCATATGCATTGGCACATGGCAGCAGCTATTCTTTCCGGGGTCCAGATCATAAAAAAGTTTACATACAAAGAGTACATACAATATTAAATGAAGTAAAACACACAATTTCATCCAAGGTGATTTTACACTCAGGTTAAAGTCAAATAAAGTTGAGTTACATTGCTGAGTTTACTCAAAGTTATTAGTAGTTAAAGTCATTTTTCTTTGTGAGGCTAGGAGCTAGCCAAAGATATCTATGATGTTAGCTAATGTTGGATGAAGTAGAAGCAAATGTCACTAAAGTCAAAGTTCAAATGGATGATTTATGTGACATTTTCCACCCTAGTTAAAAGTCAAATAAAGTTTAATTCCATTGTTTAGTTTATTCAAAGTTAAGTTTAGTCAAAGAAGTTTTAGCAACGTTACTGTTGTTTTCCTTTGTGAGGCAATGGGCTAGCTTAATTTATAGGTGACATGTTAGCTAATGTTGGATGAAGTGGAAGCAAATGTTATCAAAGTAAAGTTAAAAAGATTAAGTGATTATTTTTATACTCAGGTAAAACTCGAAGAAAGTTTAGTAACATTCCTTTGGGCAAATGCTTGACAAGCATAAGCGAGACCTATTTTTCTTTGTGAGGCCATAAGCTAGCTAAACTTTGAAGTGACAGAAATTAGCTTGGTGCAGACTAGACTTAAGTTCTTGCCTGATTATTTCACCATTTTTTTTTCTTGCAAGACAGGTTTCTTATTCAGTGGTAAGTTAAATATTCCCTGGAATATTTTTAGTTTTCCTTAAGCTAAACTGTGGGAAAAAAAGACTGAATGATACAGGCATGCTAATAGGCTAACTCATCCCAGTTTTCTTCACAGCATGCATTGCTTATGTAGATTATGTAACCAAGTTGTTTCAGCTTCAAAAGATATCTTCTCCAAAACTAATTTTAAATTTTGAACATGCACAAATATTAAAGTTAACTCAAGGCACCATCTTTGCAATTTTTGCCTTTTGTTGTCTTTCACAAAGGTTACAATTGCTTAAAGCAGACTTCCTGCTTGGTGATTTTGCCTTATTTTTCATCCATAATTTCTAATGTGATCAATAAAAACCTGCTGATCAATACGAGTACTCAATAGGGATACTAGCTTTTTAGATTCCTAACATAATGCATTACTTATTTGAGTAAACTCTGCCTGAGTGTCCTTTGCTGAGGATTGGGGTTGAAACAGCAGCAGTCCTGTGTGAAAGAGGAGGGGGAGGAGGAGTTTGAATTAATTGCTTTATCGATAAATGTACCTCTACTCTGCAGCCTCTGGTTATTCGCGCTGGAAGTTTAAGTGCATTGGATTTGTACTAAACGGAATTGATTACTGTGCTGTTCTTGTGAGGGGGGAAACGCTGAACCATATATTTCCACCCCCTCTCAGTCTCAGTGTTTAGTGGGCAGCAGCAAGCATTTCTCTGAATCTGATGAAGAGTGTGTCAGTCGCCTGAACCTTAAGTTCAGCCCACTGCACTAATGCTTTAAGTTATGATCATATAAAAAGATGCATCAAGCCTTTAGATGTATACAGTCCCTTTCTAATGCTTCGTATAAGAGTTTTGGCAAAATCTGAAATAAATCTTTTTCTATCAATCCAAGAAGCCTGTGCCTTTTTACTGCAGTGTCTCTTATCTCATCTCAATAATTTAAAATGAGAAATGGTAGAGATCAAATAATAAATAATGTTATGCAAAGGTAAATTAAAAACTGCAAGAGAGGCATACAAATAGTAAGACACTGTGTTGTCATCATTTCAGATCAACGCACATTATAAATGACAACTTTCAAGCAAAAAAAACGTTCAAGAAGCTCCAAATTTTGCCTCTAGCTCACATTTTATTCACCATATTCTGGCAGCTACTCCACTAAATACACATTAATATTCACACATAATGAATCTGACTTAATCCCAGCACATTTTAAAGTCTAGGGAGCACATTACCATGACTGCAAATGCCAAATTTAACACATCATTTATGTAAGATAAAATAATTAGGCACTAGATGACTTACTGTTCTGCTGCAGGTCTCGAGGATGATTCTAGTGCTCTGCAGGCTCACTCCGACCCATTTAAGGCAGCCTGCGGGGCCACCAGCCCACACCAGAACGAAATTCAGACTCAGGATAAGCTCAAGTGGAGCGCCGGGGACCGGATCCTTGTTCCCAACAGTGTTGTGACCTTTCTTTACTTGATTGTTCCGCTCCCGTTCATAATCCCCAGTCAGTTAATCATGAGTGCACCTGCACTGGATTAATGCACCACAGTTTTTCGAAAGGATGCACTTTGCACAGCTTGTTGGCATGATGTGATGTGGCAGCAAAAAGTGTTTTTTTGCATGTGCGAGCAGGGGTGTTGTTAGAGTTTCTAGGCCATGTAAAAATTGCCCATGAGCCTTATAAAAAGTGTAACCTCTGGCATGTTTCAGGGCTCTTCCTCCCTTAAACCATTTAGCATCCTTCACCAGTTTGGTGCCCCTTGTGTGAGTAAACACCTTTGGGTGAGTGTTTGAGCATGTTTGTGCATTCAAGCATGTGAACAGTAATTGCAAGTTGTCAGGTTTATCGGCATGTATAAATGTGTATGTGCTTGTGTTAGTGCCCCCAAAAGGCTGGACCCCTCCAAGCCGAGATGAGTCACTGTGGTGACAAGATTTGATGTGTCACCTGGGAGACACACGGACACAAAGGACGGACACGCTGACTGCTCACTTGGAAAACTACCACATAGATAAACTGCATCTACACAAGCATGCAGCCTCTACAAATGACTGGTGATGGTTGTTGGGGTAAAACAGCTGGACAGGAATGAAGGTTGGGGCAGTCAGATGGGAGGACAGTTGGGGCAGTCTATTTCTGTGTCCTTCTGATTGGTACTACTACATTAACTCCTTCATTGCACCCCATTTGAAATGGATTTCCCCTGTTAGCTGACTCAGATATCAAGGGCATTCAGCTACACATGGTAATGTAACCTAGGTCTTTTTAAGTTATTGATACAAAATGTTAACTTGAAAAAGTCATGCTTTCATTTGATTCTTTTACTTAGAACATTGTTGTATTTTAAATTATTGAAGAGGGAATTATATTTGAATTGAATGGATACTAAAACTATAGACTTTCTGCAGACATGTGACCACTATGACATCACACATTACATATGATAATTATGTACCAGGTGTATTTTGGAAGTAAAAGGAGGTAGCAAAATAGAATTAGCTTAAAGAGATATTTCAGTATTTTTGAAGCAGAGTTGTATGAGCTACGTAGCAGTAGTAGTGGCATTAGCCTCCAGTGATTTCAGTGAGCACTTCCACTTTAAGAAGGACTCGCTGGTTGTACCAGACCAGTGTTTATTTCGATAGCTATTTTTATTTTTTGTCTTAGTTTTAGTCTTTAAATGAAATGCATTTTAGTTTTAGTCACATTTTTGTCATTTCTATCCGTTTTAGTTCTAGTTGACAAAAACACAAAACACTTCAGTTTTAGTCCATTAAAAAGTCCTGACATTTTAGTCTTTACTTTTAGTCAAAGCTTTTATTTTCTTGCCTAAATCTAGTACCAAATCATGGTAGTGTGTTCTATGCACCCTGCCAAACCTGGGGTGTCTGCTCTCTACAGCTGAGAGGCAGAATAGCTACAGATGCATTGTTTTTTGATAGATTTACCCGCAGTGGAGAAACGTCATGGATTTTGAAAGTCCCGACGGAAACTACATTACATCTGAGTTTAGTTTTTGTCGTCATCACGACGAAAACTAAACTTAGTTTTTGTCAGTTTTAATTATCAAAAGTCTATTTTTGTTAGTCTTAGTCTAGGTTTTGTCATGGAAAAAAGGCTGTCGACGAACACTTTTAGTCATAGTTTTAGTTGACAAAATTAACACTGTACCAGACAGGAAGCTAGGCTCTACAGTGTAACAGATGGGTACAGTTTTTCCATGGCATTTAGTGAGTTTTTTGAAAAAATGGGACACAAGACAATGTTGGTTCAAATATATGCACTGTTGAAGACTTTTGAAGCATTTTATTTTATATTGACAAAGCCTCTGTGTTTTTTGTTCCTTTTTTTGCAATGCTAGAACATCCAACCAGTAGCCAAAGCCGGCATTGCAAAATAGTGACTAAAACACAGAGGCTTTCTGGGTAAAAAATGAAATGCTTTAAAATTTTGCACTAGTGCGTACATATGAGCCAACATTCTTTTGTGGCCTATTTTCACAAAAAAAAAAAAAAAAAAAAAAAAAGAAAAAAAAATTAAATTCCGCAGAGAAACTGTACCCATCTGTTACACTGTACAGTCCAGATTAGCCTAGGCCACTACAACCAGCGAGTCCTTCTTAAAGGAGCTATGCTCACTGAAGTTACTTTAAGCTAATGCCACTACCACTGCTAGGTACTTCATATGGCCCAACTTCAAAAATACTAAAATACCCCTTCAACACAGATAATATATACCTCTTTGTTTTGTATTTCATTAAAATGTCAAATTATGCTTATCGGACTGCTCAAAGAAGCAAGCACAGGAAGATACTGCTTTGGAAAATGCTTTGTTTTAAACCTTCTAAAATTATTTGCAGTAATCAATTGTGACATTCAAAGCATTCTAAACTTTCCTTGTTCAAAATGTGCACTACACAGATTACAGCTAGGAATTGGAGGACAAGTATTAAAGTCCCTGAGACATTATGAAAAAAACAATCTGTATTTTAGGTTTGTAGTATGACGATTGACTGTGTTATGTACCACCAGGCCAAATGTCAGTCATACATAACATCTCTAACATAGATACACTCAAGGATTATGGGTATTGTAGTGTTTCTAGCTGAGATCGCAAATAAACTATGTTTTTCTTAAAACAAGTTTTATATCCTGCCAACTTTTGTCTTCTACAGGAGCATATACCATCCTTTCACACTCAGATAGCTTGTGGTAAGTTTAACTTGAATACTTCCGATAATATGGCTAATAAACAAATCTGCTATGGAGAAAATGAATGGGATTTTTACTTCCGGAACCACACTGTTGAGCCCAATAGTCTTCATGGTGGTTGTATTTGCATGCTAGTATGGTAATGATGTTGACCACAATCATGATCAAAGGCTCAGACATTAAAACTTTCCAACATTAGCTATATTAAAGGCACATGCAAATTATAACTTAGCCTTATATTTGGTAAAGGAAACCTTGAGCTGAATGAGCCACTAAAAGACAGCAAAGCACAAAAACAATTTCAAATGATCCTCAGGTAAGGATGAACTTTTGTGGCAGTGTATTTAACGGTTATTTAAGAATTTAACTAAAACTCACAAGTGCTAATATCTAATGGTAGTGATGAGCATACACTACAGGAAACTGCTTAGATGCATCCTCTCTATCCTTTAAAAAAGGCAAATTATGGTAACCCATGCAATAGTTGCTGAGATCCTCCAGGCCAAAGTGTCTGTCTGACTCACAGCTATCCAGCAGACAGCATGGCTAAAAACATTAGCTGGCTAAACAGAATATGTAATACTTGAGCCACATTGAGTATATGATCTTCTTCTAGCATGTCCTCCAGTCCCAACCTCCTCTAGTGTGACCATGCACTCAGACCCCTACGCTCCTCTCTTCATTCCCCCGAGCTTTAACTCAGTTTGAATTGGCTATCACGTCACTGATTGCCTGTGTAATCACAGGTCGATTGGAACTATCGCTGCCATGACACCTCCACGTCCACGTCTCATTTTCCTGAAAAGAAAGGGCCCATTTTTATAATTTCATTTACATGTTCAGGTTTGTCTGCAGCGTATGAATAATTGGATAATTCTCTGATTTCCTGACTTCAATTTCAAGCTTGTATAAGGAACAGATGCTGCTTACCAATTTATTTATGCAAAGCAGATTAACTTTGGCACCTTGCAAATCACAGGGCTTATTCATGAGTGAAAAATCTACACAGTCGACAAACAAGAGCAGATCTCGCTGCTTTGATTGTGAGGTGTAAAAATGATTCGGCCACTTTGAGCATTGGGTATTTTTCCAATTTTTTCTCCTGCACAGTTCCTCCAGACCATGTTTACCTTCACACATTCGATAACCACACTCTCATAACAAAACCCAGGAGATACCCCGGATATAACTGAATAAAAACCCGGCAGTGTAGGCTTAGTGGGACTCAGACATAATCCTGCTATTAGTCAGGACAGGATTCCAATCAGAGCTTCACAACAGCTCTTTCCATCTCTCTCTTCCTCTCTTTCAACAGCAAAACCAAGGATTAAGATGTGTCAGGAAACCTCCTTACCCCCTACATGTGATCGATGCAAACAAAAACCTGGTTAAAAAAACAAACAGGTGTTTGTAACACCATCAACTGACAAGAAAGTCAGTATAAACTCCTTTATTTGTGTGACGGCATAGAAATGATAGTTTATGCCAATGCAATAAACCAGGACATCACAACACAAGGGTGCACTGCCTCTTTTTTGTGCAGTGATCCTCTAACAATATATATAGTAACCTACAAACTGTCTGGAGCCATTGAGCAGTCACCATAGACTGAAAAACTCTGATGCTATCACACTGGCGTCACCCTCTTGTCTCTGAAACAGTTTTAGTCCAGTGTTGGTAGCGGCCATATTGGAAATGCTATCTCCACTTAACTTTCACTCAACTGAGAAAACTTATGAGTGATGAAAAGATGCGACCATCTTGAACTTGCATGCCTTCTTTTAGGTGTACAATCAACAGTTAAAAGTACAGTTGTGAGTCAAGAAGAAGGGCTGGGGGTGTTTCTGTGGTGGTGTACTATGTAGACATTTTGAGCAAGGGAAAAACATAAATTCAAATGACCTTGTCCTTAGACTCTCAAGATCTAACTAGTTCATTTTAGAGCCAGAGCGGAAAGCTTGCAAAACTTAATGAAAATCCTTCGAAGTGTCCTTGAAATATTGCATTCACAAGCAGGGACTGAGCATGAGGCCCAGTGATGTTGACCTTTGACCTCATCATTTTTAATCTGTTTATCACATAGTTTGAGTGGACATTGGCGGCAAATTAAAAATCCCTAAAAGTTCTTATGAGATATTTTCACAAACAAGGAATGGACGTAAGGCCCATGATCTACCACCTTTAAAAGCCAATCATGTCATCCATGAATCACAGCAGACACTGATGCAAAGTTAGAGGAAAAGACCTCTAAGAGTTGAGCTATAACATTCACAACAAATTGCTGGATGAATGGAAGTCAAGCAGACATACAGAAGGACAACCCAAAAATATAATGCCCCTGACCTCAGCTGTTGCCCATGCAGAGGCATGAAAACTGAACCCTGACACAATGTGTACTGACAAGAAATTAATATTCATTCTGGATTTGTTTTCCTGTAATGAGGCTGTTAACGTGTTAATTTCTGGTGTTTGAAAAGGCACCAAATAACATATCTCTGTCAGTAAACACCATACAGCAGTGTGTGTGTGTGTGTGTGTGTGTGTGTGGGGGGGGGGGGATATTAGGAAAACAAAAAAAATAATCATCCCTTCTACTTAACAACCTAGCTGAAAAAGTAAGGAAATTTGTGTTTGGTAGATTATTTCTTTATTGTAACAATGCATCTTGGCAATAAATCTTGTACGATTGGAAGGCCTGTTTATTTGACTTTTAAATGGTGCCACATTACAACCATTTGTGGGATGAGCAGCAGAGCTGAGCCTTAAAAATGTTCCAAATCTTCTCTGCCATTTCCAAACAGCTTATTTTGCTGTTGGTACTGACTCTTGTTTTGAGCTTCTGGTACCCCCAGGTACTGACAATCAGGTGCTAATCAGGCATGCCTTGTTATCTTTGGAGGTAATCTCAATGCAGAGATGAGATTCTGCAACCACTGGCAATCCCACAGTCTGGGATCAAACTCTATCCTCCAGGCTGGTGACCAGCATGAGGAGGCACCAGGCTGTTGTATGGATCTTCCACACACTACTGAGCCCCCTATCTTGTTTCTTCAGACTTCAATCATCCAATCCACCAAACACAAATAAATGGCAAGTTTTTTGGCATTGGCAGTGAAGATCTGGAACATTTTCATGGACTCAACCTACATACTCAGCTCTGCTGCTCATCCCACAAATGCAAGTTCCCTAGAAATGTGGCCTCATTTGGAGGGGAAACAAACAGGCTTTCCAATGGTATAAAATGTACTGCCAGGAAGCATTGTTACAACAACAACAAAAAAAATCTAGTGAACACAAATTTCCTTAGTTTTTGGGCTAGGTTTATTGAGATGATATATATATATAAAGGGCTTACTTGGTGCCATGTTTTTACCTTTTTCTTGGTTGACCAAAAGTTGTCAACTTCAGAAACCAATGAGTGACTTCACTGAGACTACGTCCGTATTTATATAGTCTGTGAGGAACACAAAAAACACAGAGCTTAATGCCAACTTCTGTCTAACATGCTTACATTTCTATGTCTTGCTGATATTGCTGCTTACTAATGGGTCTAAGTTTGTGGGAAGCGGAATTTTGTGGTTTCGACCTTGGAGGAGCCAATATTCCGTATCTCGGAAATTCAGTGGTAGCATGATTCCTAGTTTTTAGAAGAGTAGGGCCATTAAAAGTAATTAAAGTTTTGATTGGATTATTTGTCATGTAGATTTAATTTACAATCTCCTATGCCTGAGAAAAACATTTACATTCCAAGTGTTTGTTTTTTCCTTATCATATGCCTTAGTTGCATATGCTGGCCTGCTAAGTAATTAGCCTCTGTAGAGAAGCATAATTCAGCCTTTTCTGATTGCCATGATGCCATCCATTATCGGCACTGCTCTCAGTGCTTACTTTACCCACTTGAACAACAAAACATTGTTCTAAAGATATCTAATATAAGCTAAAACACTCTATTTGACTTCTACTGAGCTTGTTCCAGCATCATACTTCAGCATGTTAGCATGCTAACATTGTTTACTGTCCTAAAGCACTCTTAAGTTAAAGGTGCTTGGTTAAGTATGACTGTGGAATAACTCAAAGCTTCAGCTACATTTGACCAGAATCATCACTTCTTATTATTTTTAGCTTCAACCCGTTTAATCTCAGCGTTTGCTGTTGATGTGTTCTTGACACACACTAATCCCTTGCTGCTCACTTCTTTCAAGTCAATTCTGAAAAGACTGCCAGCCATGTATTTGCTGAAAAAAATATAGAATATTCAAGAATTGGAGCCAGATTCAAACAGACTTTTACACAACATGTACAAATCTCCACCTACTCCTCTCGCTAACTTCCCTTGGAGTGTGAATCCACCACCAGAACGAGCATTCGCCAAGACACCGCAGTTATATTTGGTCACTGGCTGTGTAAAACCCATTTCAGGGTAACCTTAGAGGCAAACAAAAGCCTAGGTGAGGGCTAGGGAGTTATTTATGGCTTATTATGAACATGTGAACTGTAGCACTTTTCATCGCTTGGCAATTAGCACTTTTGTTTGTGCTCCAGCTGTGACCTTTGCTGTGTAATTGATTTGAATCTATGTTGTCACTCTCTGTCAAGTGGGTGGAAGTGAAGGTGAAGTGATTGCTGTACAGATTTAAACAGAAAAATGCACAAGCACACACATGCATTTTACTCTTGTGTAATGAATGTGCACACACATTTAAGTATGCAGAGACACACTCAAACAGGAAACACCCATGTGGAGGGAAGTATTTGATTCAAGATTTAAAATTAGTGCATTTTTTGGAGTGGTTGGATGGAAACCAGCATTTTAGATTTAGTCAAAGCTTTTTGGCCTAACTTACTGGAAAGGTTAACTTCTTCTTTATCAGTATTTTGCATGCTAGCTCACAGGCATGCTGTAATGCTTACAGGTACACTAAGTTTAAACATTACTATTGTTAAAACCTTTGCTTTCAACTATGGCCAGATAAAAATCTTGAATCATCAGTTAGATATCTGAGCATAACATGTCTTTAAGTCTCCTCATACAGGCCTCAATATGTCAGAATTAATCAGTCCAGACAGGCGGTAATACTCTAAGTCATGCAACCCAGTGAAAAGAGTCCCACTCCAGCCCTGCTTCTTGGAATTTAACTCTTTGGATGACCACGTTGGCAATTCAACCCACTGACATTTACAACTTTAATGTGCTTGAAGGTAAGAGAAAGCATTTGTATTGCTTACAATATGTGATGTTCTCAAATGCAAGGTAGCTATCACATTCTTATTAGCAAACTTACTTGTAAGATTGCTAGTAATGTTGCTTTTCTGTAACTTTTGCTAAAGGCTCATTCATGCTCTACATCAGTGGTAATCAACCTTATTCTACCCAGGAGCAACACTGTCTTAAAAATACTTTTACAAGCGCCACAATCCAAAACTGAGAATGCAAGAAAGATCTATGGATCAGTTGAACCATAGTTGAAATGCAATGAAACAATGAATTGTTGGATTATTGTGTGGTTAAATGAGATACAAATAGCTACATAAAAAAGCATATGCAAGATATGACACTGATAATGAGCATATATTTTTTGTATTCATGTAAGTTCCATCTGGCCTAAAACATAAGAACGTGCGGTGTTTGAACTATGAGAGGCTTTTCAATGAGCTGATTAAGTATGGTTGGCTTTTTGGTTATTTAAATCTCACATTTGGACTGGTAACTTAAAAGAGATGCTTCCTGTTTTTCTCCCACTAATTTTTAATGCTTTTAGCCAAAGGGGGAGGGGCCTCATATCAGTCTTTGCTCTAAAACTGGCCCTGCACCTGCAGCTCTCGTTCCGCCCCGCCTCATTTTCTAGCCTTGGTTTTATGTTTCAGCTCTTTAGACTGTATTTATTACCAGTAGTGCATTAAAGATAAAACACCCTTGGTTGGACGAGTTTCACTAGACTCAACATGTGATCCGTGTGTTAGGCTCATTGATGATGACGCATATCACAGTAATGATCATAAAATATAAATGTAGGAGAGCAGCAGAAAGTGACAGAAGAAAATTAGGGCATAAGAAGATTTAATTTGAACACAAGACAGCACTTCTCAATGAATGAAGTGATGTTTTAGGTGATAGGGGTGCACCGATTGCAATTTTCTGGCCGAACACAGATCACCAATCTTTTAAAAGCCTGACCTGCCGATTCCGATTTTGGCCGATACCGATTTTTTTTTATAACTGACAGCATACACCTTCAATGTACCAATCTTATTTTACTGAATAACATTGAACAGTACCCATGAAACAATACAAACTTGTTGTTGTAACTGCACATGAGGTGGTTCTCTCAAATATAAATGGAAAGTTTAAAGCATTGCTGTCCAAACTACTAAATTATATCAGTTCCTTAAGTCTTTCATTTTTCACATTTTAGTAGGTAGAGGCATATGAAACCAATCTTGTCCACCGATCTTATTTACAAGGATTGGCCGATCACCGATCTCCAAAAATTAAAGAAATCGGCGCCGATACCGATTTTGGCCAATCAACTGGTGCATCCCTAGTGACAGTATATATAAAAGCAATGATTTTTGGAAATTCTGAGTTGTTTCGAACCAGATATATACAGTGCTTAACAAATTTATTAGACCATCTGTCATATTTGTCTCAGAGACCATCCTGCATCATGAAGTGCTTTAATGCGGACTCTTTCATTTTCAGTCAGCTCTCCACATTTTACCATTTTGAACAGGAATGAGGAATTTCAAACTGAATTCACCCAAATTTGAGCCAGCACACTGGGTTTCTCTGAGAAGTCAGAAATTAATCAAGCATAACATTCAACCACTAAAACTCATTTTTCTGTTCAGGAATGCAAGTAAATAACTTTAATTAGACATATCAATCAAGAAATAAAAATGTGCTTTACTATTTTTTCAGTTTTTTTGTAAATCAGTAAATTTGAAAATTCATGGATAACAATAATAATTATATTTTAGCATTAAAAATATCATTTGGGTTAAAGAGCTTCTATATATTGGTGTATTAACTATTGCAGAAACATAAAAAAATGATTTTGGTAATTACCAATGCTGTTAATTTAGGGCAGCTGTGGCATAAACCTTACTTTGGGTGGTGGTCTAATAAATTTGTTAAGCACTTTATATGTATTTTTGATTCTGATGTCAATCATTTTTTTTTTCCAAAACCTCTAGTATTTCATTTTTTTTTTCAAATGGGAAAGAGCTCAGAGACTTGTTATTTTTTTTTTTTTAGCAATGTAACCAAGGAGGGCAGGGCTTGGCAAAAGGTCAAGGATGAATGTGGCAGTTGCTTGTGTGGTCACTACACTTTAAGTTGTAGCATTATACATTGGTTGTACCAGTATTTAAGGTTTCTCATACACTAGTACAAACAGTACAAACATGTCACAGAAATGAGGAAATGCTGGTAAAAACAGTGGAGATGGCGCTGACATTAAAAACACAGTCCCTCTTGCTGTGGAGTTGCTCAAAAAAGAGCTCAGGATTCATGTTCACGATATTTCTTCTTGTGTACTAAGTGATGTGACAAAATGCCTTGCATAACATAGGAGCTTTCAGATCCAAGACAGCTGTGCTAATTGGGCCTTTTCGTCTGTATTTTGTTGCTACTAGTTTATGTCACCGACTGCAAAAAGAGACAGGGAGAGGAAGGCTTGCGCTTACCTATCTCTCTCATTAGATAACACTTGAACAAGATGTTATCAAGAGTGGACAGGCTGCCATCTTTCCACCACTGAATCAGCCAAGGTTTGTTTCTAAGGAGGAAAACAACTGTATGTGAGTAAACCACCAGGAAATGTAAAATAAATAATGTAAAATGCAGCTGTCAAGTGTGTCAATGACAATAATGGCTACATACTATCAGCTTCTACTATCAGTCTATGCATTTTTATGTTTCCTGTCACAACATTTCTCATCAGCAGCTGTCATCAGTGGAACAAAATTACTTTTGTCATGTGGCTGCATTATTTATGGGCACAACAGAAATAGAAATATGACTACTCTAACATGTCACATTCAAGAAGTGCTCCAATTTGCATGCGTTTGCTCCAGGAGTCAGAGAGTATAAAGGCAAAGGAAATTATGTTACCAAAAACAGGAGGAGTAATTAGGAGGAGCACTTAGGGGTGAAATGATGCACTGCAGGAATAAAAAATGACAATTCAAATGTCAAAGACAAATCATCCATTATATAGAAGAAGACATCTTTTTGTTTTTACGTTTGGTGAGCACATCCTGTCACACGCATCATGATCCAAAAGAATTAATCTTGAAGATGTAGTTCCCCTGATGTTCCAGCCATCTTGCCAATGAAAACAAAAAATGAAAAACAGTAGAACAACTGCCTGGTAGCTGTAAGAATCAGTGGGTTATGTAATAACCAAGAAGTAAAAATACAGTAGTACATCAAGATGAAGGGTTGGGGTGGGTTTTTTACTTTATTCCTCCAAAATATATTTGGTTTATTCTAAGTCAGTGTGGACATTTCTGCAAAACCTAAAGAAAATCCCTTACAGTGTTCTTGAGATATTGCATTCATGAATAAGCTGTGACCATTAGGCCATAAGACCTTAACCTTAAACCTCCAAAGTCTACACAGTTTATCTTTGAGTCAGAGTGGACATTTGCTGTGAGCTTAAAGAAAATCCAACGACATGTTCTTGGGATCAATCAAGCTGTGAACATAAGGCCCAGAGACCTTGACCATAAAATTTTCAGCAGTTTTTCAAGGATTTTTCTGATTCTTGGGGGGATTATGGACAGACCAGGGGGACATATTTTTGTCAGAAAAGCCTGAAAAAGTGTATTTTGCATAATATGTGACCTTTGTAAAATCTCTGCAAAATTTTAGATTCTTGAGATATCACATTTTCAAACAAGTTGTGGGAGTGGAAACTGTTTTAAGTTTAAAGAAAATCCAACAACATGTTCTTGAAACATAACATTAACAAGGAAGCTGTAAGCACGAGGCCCAAAGACCTTGACCTCCAAATTCTAAACAGTTTAATGTTTAGTCAGGGTGGACATTCAGGCAAAGTTAAGAGAAAAAAAATCTGTTAAAGCATTGCTGACGTTTGGTCTTTGCAAACAAGGAATGAACATAAGGCCCCTGACATTTGACCTACAATCAAAGGATGACATTGAGGCCCTAGACATCTGACATACAACCAAGGGAGGGGCATAATAATTTCGACATCTGAACTCCAAATAAGGGCTGAACATGAGGCCCTTGACATCTGACCTACAATCAAAGGATGACCATGAGGCCCTTGACATTTGACCTACAATCAAAGGATGACCATGAGGCCCTTGACATTTGACCCTACAATCAAAGAATGACCATGGGGCCCTTGACATTTGACCTACAATCAAAGGATGACCATGGGGCCCTTGACATTTGACCTACAATCAAAAGATGAACATGAGGCCCTTGAAATTTGACCTACAATCAAAGTATGACCATGAGGCCCTTGACATTTGACCTACAATCAAAGGATGACCATGGGGCCCTTGACATTTGACCTACGATCAAAGTATGACCATGAGGCCCTTGACATTTGACCTACAATCAAAAGATGACCATGAGGCCCTTGACATTTGACCGACAATCGAAGGATGACCATGAGGCCCTTGACATTTGACCTGTGATCAAGGGATGAACATGAGGACCTATAACCTTGCCATCTGATCTACAAGTAAGAGATGATTATGAGGCCCATGACTTTGACCCACCATAAAGGGATGAACATGAGGCCCTTGACGATTGACCTACAAGCTTCAAAAGAACAGTCAACGTCAGTTTATCCTTAAGTAAGAGGGGACATTTCCGCAAAGTTTTGAGAAAACTATTTAACCATTCCCAAGACATCTCATTCACAAGCAAGCTTGGAGCATGAGGCCAAATGGCCTTGATCATTGGCCTACAAAATGTATTCATTTCTTCTCAAGTCAGAGTGGACATTAATGCAAAAACAAGCAGCAAGGAATTCTCATGAACCTGACCTTGACTTTTGCTCTTAAACCTAAAAATGTAAAGTATTATTCCTAAAGTCAGAGTCGACATTTGTGTAAAGTTGAAAAAAATTCCCTTAAATATTCTTGGGATATTGTCTCAACAAGCAAGGGATGAACATGAGGTGCGTTGACCTTGAATGTCCAGAATCTTCTTAGAGCATCTTTGTGTGAACATTTGTCCAATGTTTGAAGAAATCCTTGCTTCTTTAGATATCATAAGCACAAACAAGAGATAATCATGAGGCTGGGTAACTTTGACCTTTGACCAACAACTACAAAAACTTAATTAGTTAATGCAGGAGTCAGAGTGGACATTTATCCAAAGTCTGAATTAAGTCCTTTAAAGCATTCTTGAGATATCACATTCCCAGGCAAGTGCTTGACATGAGGCTTGTTGACCTTGACTTCCAAAATCAAACTAACTTATGCTTGGACCCGTGCAGAAAGCTAAAAGAAACTCCTTTTAAGCGTTCTTGAGATGTTGCATACACAAGAATGGCCTTGATGTATCTCCACGGACAAATAGATGACCAATCTGAGAAGGTTGTGTCTTTGGTAATAGCTATCGTCGACACAAAGGAACAAGAAATAGCTCTTTGGACCTGAGAAGTGAAAGTAAGGAGAGCAATCCTGAGCTCTTTGTTCAGTTCAGTGCAGCACTTACAGAGCAGAGCGACGACAGCATGGCCTTGACCTATTGTCACATTAATCTAAAGATGACTGGTAGCCTACTAATTTTTTCACTCTTGTCTCATGGGATTAATATGATGTCAGAAAAGGAAATATGACCCACCATCTGCTGATAATTACTCATGTCAGCTGCTGTTAGTATGACGTTAGGAAGAAAAGTTTGAGTCCAGTGGCACTAATGTTAAAATAGGATGTCTGGCAGTGTAGACAGTGGAGCATAAAGTAACTGTTACGTAGACTTTTACCTTAAAATGTCAAACAATCAAATTCCAACCAAACCACAAATATAGGTTTATGGGCGTAGCACAGGGGAAAAGGGTACTTATTACTTGGACCCACAGTAGGGAGGGGCCCTTGAAAAGTCTGCAATGAAAAGTGTTTTTTTATTGAGTCTTCTTTGTAATTAGTGTCATTATTGAATCAAAAGTTACTAAATGAATCAGTCAACATGCTGAAAATCGTATCAAATAGAGTAAAATACAATACTTGGGGGCCCTGCTCTTCCCTTAGAAATGTCCATATAGTCTCGTCCAGCACTGCTGGATAATGCAAGTAAATTTAGTTTAACCATAGTAAAAATCTTGCTTATGAATTGAAAATGATGCAACATTTATTGCTTGGTTAGCCGGTTAAGGGGGAACCTGTGTACTACTCTTTCTGGGGGCCGAAAATCCCTTGCTACGCCCCTGTATAGGTGCACCTCCAAGAACTAGAATATCATGTAAAAGTTATTTTTTTTCCTGTAATTTACTTCAGAAAATTATATTTCCATATATTCTAGATTCATCTCATACAAAGTGAAACATTTCAAGACTTTTTTATTTTAACCTTGATGAAAATCAAGAAAATCTCAAAAATTGAAAATCCTTTATTCTTTATAAAATCCTTTAAGTCCAATTTGCAAACATTTCCTGAGCCTCCAGCCTGTGTGTGTGTGTGGTTATTCAACCCATAAATAGCAGATATGGGAGAAGCATGCCCCTCCCCTCTCACAACTTTTGGGCACTCACATACAAGGGGAATTAGACAAGCGAATGGAGCAAGTTTTTTGCACAAATTTAAAAAAATGTAAGCAATCAGCATTCAGATCCCCGAATGGATTTAGTGATGAATATGGATTTATGACCACCCTCGACTCTTATTGTTATCTCTCCCTCTACCCCTAATCTCATCCCTTGGTGTCTACATCCCACCCTCTTCATCCATTACTTTTTTAGCATGGTCTTTTTGATTCCATGGTAGTTACAAAAATATTTCATGGTGGACATTTAAATGGGTTTACACAGTTTCAAGCCATGTTACTGCCTGGTCGCTGATTCATGGTGATTCATGTTAAATCTATAAAACATGCTGTAGGGCCAGAAAACTCATTCAGTGTGACTGACAGTTGAATATTCCATCATTGCCTTAACTTAAAAGCAGTTCCTGAAGTTTTTAATGGATAAATGAAAGTGAGCCATGAATGTGATTGACAGAATACCAGAGACATGTGGACATATCTCTTAAGTGACAGGCTCACCATATGTTTGCTTTGGTAGTGTGACGGATGTAGCGTTGAAAGCCAATTATACACAGAATACCCAGCCCCCCACTACACTTATAATTTATCCACTGCATGTGCATTTAATTTGTGTCTACAGGTGGATGAAAATTTTCAACAATAAGAACAGTGCCTTCTTATGTCTGTAATTTCAAAATATCAATCCTTACAAAAACATTTGAATTATGACCTATTGATACATGATTGAATATAAGACGATGATGTTTTGTTATGTAAGTAAGTTGGCTCAGAGCGGAAGTGTCCAAACATATTACTGAGGGCCGTACACAGACATAAAATGACAGAGGGGCCACGTTCATGTACCTCATCTTGAGTATATTTAAGTTAGTAAAACCAACCTAAAGTAGGTTAAGATATGATTAATGATCAAGTATGCTGTTTAATAATTTTTGCCTTCTTTAACCCATTCATGCCACTTTATGCCCCCTTATTTTGTTAATTTTGAAGAGTCTTTTTAATGGCATAGAGTTGAAAAAAAAAAAAAAAAACAATCTTGCTTTGAAAAGAGTGGTTATTATACATTGCCCCGAATTTGGCTTGGCTCCCCTTTATCCCCCAACTTTGGCTGAAATTAAGAATTGCATCACAGTCAGGCACAAGCTTCATTTTCTAATGTGGGCTGTTTTTCTTTTTCTTTTTCCATTTGTCACAGGCCAATCAAAAATAGACCGCAGGACGCATTTGGCCCCCGGGACATAGTTTGGACACCCCTGGCTTAGAGTTTACCATAAGCTAGCTGCAGTTAACTAGCTTATGATTAACTCAAATCTCATCGTTTATTGACAGAAAACAACTTTTAATGCCTCAAAACCTTACATATATCAACATTAAATTCCTCATATATTTATATGAAAGAAAGGAATGTCTATCTCTTGTCTTTTTCACACTGCCATCTCAGGTTGATGCTTGTTGCTGTTTCTGTGAGCCATCCCTCCTCTGAAATAGACCAACTGTTGGTACATTTTTAACAAATAATAGAAATCTCTTTGTTTAATTCATCAAAATGTGCTTTTCAGTGGTGTGAATAGGTCTTGTGCAGTGTATTTTAGTGTGTGAAGGAGTATCTGACGCTTCAAGCGCAGGTGAGCAGCGTTTTCATAGCCTGGGGTAGACAAAGCTTTCCATAAGTACGTCAATCACTCTCTTCATTTACTGTGCCAGAGCGGTAAACACAAGCAATGATAACTGGAGGCAAAAAAGAGAATAAAAAACACTTTGAACGGTAGTTTGCTTTGATGTAGCGGCACTTCAAAGATGGCCTCATCTCTCGAGTGCACGTCCCTCCACTGTACCTCAACTCACGCTCAAAAGTGACGGGAAGTCTTCACCGGTTTCTTTGCACATCTGTTCTCCTCCTCCCTACCTTGAAGTTTGACAAATTTTTCCTCTATTCAATGTGAATAACACCAGATAGCTTCATTGGAATTGTGAGAAAGTATGTCAAAGAGGACTGGTTTAGATCCTGGATGGTTTCGCAGCAATGAAAGAGATTTCACTGTACAGTCCTGTTATGAAATGCACCAAATGAGTGGAACTTGCATTTGTCTACATGTAGGTGAACATTCACTCAAACTTCATGCATGTGAACAAATTATGCGTGCATTTCCTCATGCATGTTAAGTTACTTACGTATGTCAGATCTCTTGATTAATAATCTATCAGCCAGCTGCAGTGCCGATGATACATATGAAAGTCTGTGTGGCACAGAATAATGCATGCCATCCTGTAATCACGAATGATCAAAAGCATTTTTTTTTCCGATCAGAGGAAAGCAGTGACAACGGTCTTTCGTGGATCGCTAAAAATTCCCCACAGTGAAAGCGTGAGGCCTTTGATCAGCAACACCGAACCCCAAGAAGCGATAAATAATGGAGATGTACATTCACAGAGCTTGTACGAGCTCTTTATTTTTCACATCTCTCTTGAGGCTTTTCTTTCTCCCCTGGTATCGTTTGAACGACGGGAGACTACACGGGGAAAGCGTTTCCATCTACTTCACTTTCCACGTACTCATAAACAGAGTGTATTATTCTGAAACGTACTGTCATCTTCCATCAATCTGTGTGTCACTGAAGAGCAATTTAGAAATACACTCGACTCACAATACATGAGATATCAGGATCCTTACCTTATGAAATGCAGTGTATCATCATATAAATAAATATATTTTTCTCATCTTTCTATATGAACTTATGTTGATTTACAAATAAGTCAATAAATCATTTTCTTAATAGAAGGTGAAGCTGCTTTTTTTTCTTTGTTTAGCCCTCAAACGGGCAGACACAATATTCATTTTTCTAATGTATCTAGGCTAAAATAACACAAATGCAATAAATAAATAAAAAAATATCACTTTTAATTTCTGAATTACGGTTTGTATCTCCTGGAATATGTTGCCTCTGTAGGGTATACATTTTTCCACTTTTTCAATTTATAGACAATATATGGCCAAAATAATTTGATTAACAATATCAACCCCGATATTTAAATGTTGTTCAGACCTAAATCTGAACCCTTAAAATACCTAATGTTTAGGGGTGAATAAATGAACACACTTCCTTTTAAGTGTAAGGACTGATGATAAATTAAGAAAAGACTTCAGCAGACGTAAATCGTTGGTTCTAAAATTGTCCATACGGCAAGAATTTACAGCTGATATCCCACCGATAATACTGTGCATCCCTATAATGAATGATTGGTCTTATGGATGTAGCTATAGATACAGTTGGTGTTGTGTTGCTTCGTAGTTGAAGGCGGGGCATCCTCCGGGGGAAAAGAATACATTTCCCTGGCCAATCTTGTTCTTTTTTTTACATTTGAACAGATGGCCCAGAAAGTTTCTTTCTTTTTTTCTTTTTTTTAAATTGTCAAACAAGTGTCTCTAAAAGTAGATAATGCCCCCTGTTGGCCAAAAAAAGTAGCTCTATATACATCTATAGAAAATTGATTTTAGGTTGTCCATATTTGTTTGGAGTTTAATTTCATTGTAAGATATTGTTGTATCCCGGCTTTGTGTGAAGGGAAACTCAGGGTGAGGCTTGATTTCCACTGAGGCGGTATACTCATTACTTATCATTAAGCCAGCACAAGCGATCCTATTTTAATAACCAGCCTCACACCAGTGACATCCCACTTAAAAGCCTCTAATTAAAGTCCATATATCAGACTCCACAGGTGGGTCTGATTCATCCATGTCAAAGAGTCTTACCGAGACATGACAGAGCATCATTTCCAGCCCAGCCTCGCACATCTATTAACGAGAATCCTCGACTGTTGGCTCACCTGTCTTTTGTAGCCGCAGAGGCGAAGTGGAGCTGCACAACAGAGACGTAAATGTCTCTCAGGCTGTCAGGAAGGGATGGCTAATTGCGCGGGAGAAACAGATGGTGCGTAAAAGCTTTGACAAAAAGGAGACTTTTCTTTCCTGGTTGAGTTGAGTTGAAGTGAAAGTGAGAGGAAGTTGAGTGAGGTAGCTTCAGTCAGAGGAGGATCTCTTTGGTGCACGTCCAGGTTGGGAGATTTTTTTTTTGAAAGGCCTGTTTGGCTCGTTGAAGTGCTCTTGTGGGCTGACTTTCAAATCATGCCTGATGAATGTAAAAGTAAGGACTGGGAAGCGACTGAAACACTTAGAGAGCAGAATCATGTACAAGTGTCAGCTACTTGTCACTGTAAGTAAAAAAAGCATGGCACGGACACAAGGGGAGGACGAAAAAGAGAGAAAATGGGAATAAGGATGATTTGTGAGGCAGCATGATGAGGGCTTGTTTCTGTCTTTGTGCTCCCATTCATTCAAGGCAGGACCACCGAGGCAGAATGCTAAGCTAATGAGCTCCCGCAGGATAGCTCCACTTTGGCATGCAGACAGATTACTCTCTACCAACTCTCTTATTACCAGCTGGCTTAGTGCGGCCGAGTCTAGCCTTAGCTTAGCTTAACTTAGCTTGCCAAATCCCTTAGCAGATCATATGCCTTCCACTTTTCTGAATTATATATAAACACATCTCTGCTCCCATCCCCCTTTTTAAATATTGCATAATCTATCAGCCTCAGTCAACACAGGCCTTATGTGCATATATCACAGCGTTTGTATTGTTTATTTCTGTTCCTAGCACTATTTGGGGGGGGGGGGGGGGGTAACATGGGAACACAGCTTGAAAATATCGTCTTTCCAATCTAATTTTGTTTCTCTGCTCTGTTGTCTGCCAAAGTATTAATCACTCTTAGCACACCTGCCTGTGTGAACTCAAACACAAGCAAATAAGCACCAAACACACACACTGAGCTGTACTTTAAAAGACGACCCATTTATTATTGACTCGACTTCGCTTCCAAAAACAGAGACAAGCAGTTGGGTGGTTATTAATTAGGAAGTGCTAGTTGGGCTAAGAAAATAAAATGATGAGAGTACAACTGGAATGATTTTATGGGTTTTACCTAAAGATGTAAACAGACTTAACAAACGGAAAAACAAATCAAAGGGTTATGCTTCACATCTGGAAAAATTCCACAAGATTATGGAGTGTCTTTGTGGGAATTTGTGCCCATTTTGCATTTATGAGGTCAGGCACTGATGTTGGATGAAAAAGCCAGGCTCGCAACCTCCGTTCCAGTTATCCCAAAGGTGCTTGATGGGGTTGAAGTCAGGGCTCTGTGTAGGCCAGATGAGCTCTTCCACATCAGACTTGTGAAACTGTGTCTTTATAGTCCATGCTTTGTGCACTGGGGCACAGTCATGTTGGAATAGAAAAAGTTGGAAGCACAGCATTGTCCAAAATGTTTGAAGATTGGCCTACACTGGAGAAAAGGGCCTTAGCCCAAACGCTGAAAACCATCCCCATACATTATCCCTCCTCCACCAAACACTTTTCACCATGCAGATAACCGCCAAACCCAGACTCGCCTGCCTGAATTCCAGACTAAGAAGCCTGATCCATAACTCCATAGTGCAGTGTCTGTGTCTTTTACACAACTCAATCTGACGCTTGACATCAGATTTGGTGATGTGAGGCTTGCATGCAGCTGCTCGGCCATGGAGACACATTCCATGAAGCTTCAAACGCACAGTTTTGGTGCTTACATTAATGCCAGTGAAATTTTTGAACTCTTCAGCTATAGAATCAGCTGAGCATTAGTGGTTGTCTTCTTTGTGGATGAGTTGCTGTTGTTCCTAAACACATTCGCTTTAGAATAATGTCCCTTACAGTTGACTGTAGAATATCCAGCAGGGATGAAATTTCACTAAACATCTTATTGCGAAGGTGGCATCCATCCCAGCACGTTTGAAGTCACTGAGCTTTTCAGAACCTTGACCACTTGCCGTAATGATGGAGCCATGAATTCTGCCCTCTACCAGAAAACCCTGAAGGAGAATGTCTGACCCTCAGTTCACTAGCTCAAGCACATTTGGGTTGTGCAGCAAATCATACCAGCAAGTCCACCTCTGAATGGCTTAAAAAAAACAAATTGAAGGTTTTGGAGTGACCTAGTCAAAGTCTGGATTTACCAAGGACTTCCCTTGGTCCATCTCTGGACCATTATGGTTGAGCTGGAGTTGGGCTGCATTTCCCTCCGTCCATCAGCAGCCACCCACTGCGTTTTCAGTGCGCAGCACCGTCTGACTGCTTGACCCACGAGAACAAGGAGTTCACACACTGAAGTGCCATCAAAACACAAAAAAACTTGTGACGCTTTTGTTCTGAACTGCAGGAGTTGGAGATGGGTGGACTTGCTTGGATGTCTCTTCTTTTGCCCTGTATTTGGATTTTTGTACTTCTACCATGGGTAAGTAACCACATAAACTTTATCCATTCTTCTTGTCCCTTTTGTTTCATGCCCCATTGTAACATTTTGTTGATGTAGTGAAGTGAAATACAATCTGGCATTTGTCTGGCATCTGACGTTATTCTGAAATTTAAGTGAATATTTAAATTTGGTTTTGGTGAAACTTCCTGCCTCATTCTATCTTCTCTATGCTGAATTGATGCGTAGTGGCCAGAATAGATGTCCTACATCTCTGCTCCAGAGGGCTCCAGACTCCTGGAGCCTTGACAGGGTGGAGACACAACCCAGCAGTGCCAGTGGAGCCACTCTCATTGACTAAAAATGAAACCTATTAGTTCCATTGCCATGATCAACCAAACAAGCTGTTCGGGCTGGAAAAGCCTCCTGTGCGGCTGCATTAAAGGTCACATATGTTCTCCCTTTGAGACAAGTTTGTTTTGGTCACAGAGGTCCCAAAAACATACCTATTAAGTCTGTTGCTGAAAAAAAACACTCCAGTGTTGGATTTTTGCATTTCTAAAAACCCCTCTGTCTCAGCCCTGCTCAGAATGAGCTGTTTCTGTGGCTTTAAGGGTTAATGAGCTGTCTGACTCCACCCCTGACCACACCCCTCGGCTGGGTGGGTGTGGCTTAATGGATGTGGGTCTCATGATCAGGAGAGGAGGGCGGAACATTTTTTTTCAAGCAGGGAGGGCCAACCAAACATGGGGGCGGTGCTAACTCCCCATTACATCATGAGGGGAAAATCTGAGAACACCTTGTTTTAGCACACATTTTCTGAAAGAGAGTGGAGAGGGAATGGATTTTTCTGATTCTTGAGGGGATTGTGGACAGGCCTGGAGCACATGTTTCTGTTGGAAAAGCCTGAAAAAGTGTATTTTGTATAATATGTGACCTCTAAAACAATCCTGCAAAGAAGAGTGGGCCAAAATTCCTCCAAAGCGATGTAATCACCACTTACAGCAAATGCTTGATTGCAGTTGTTGCTGCCAAGGGTGGCACAACTAGTTATTAGGTGTGGAGGCTATTACTTTTTACAAATGGCTTGGTAGGTTTGAATGGCTTTTTTAAAACATTGTTTAAAAACTGCATTTTGTATTTACTCAGGTTTTCTTGTTAATCTATGGAGAAATAACTGAGTGAATATCTTGTCCTTGCTGCATATGTTGTGGGAAATCTTGCTGCTTTGTTCAGGCAGCAGATGGGAGCAGGGAGGAGCATCTGGAGACGTGGCGATGAGTTATATAGGAGAGTAGAGCTGCAACTCAGGGCTGCTTTCACACACAACAAATGAAGACGGATTCCAGCAGGACACGGCTTTGTGTTTGTGTCCAGCAGAGACGGAGATGAAACTCTTTATGAGCCTGTCAATGTGAGCGTGTTTGCTTGTGCACATATGTATGAACAAGTTTACGGCATGATAGAGTAAATCTGTGTATTTGCAGCATTTATTTGGTTTCTGTATGTATCTGAATGTGTGATTGTGTTTGTGTTCACCCTCTTTATGCAATATTCATTCATATTTCAAGGACCAAGCCTAACACTTCAAACACATTTCTCTCTGCCATTATACTACGGCAGGTTGAAGAGTCGGAGTGTTTTCCCAGAGACTCATTTGGATTAAATTGATAAGAAGGCCATTAGCTGCCGCTTCAGCCCGTTGCCATGACTACAGGTTTTCTACGGAGGAAGGCATAAGGGCATTAGGTGTCTCTCCTCTGAGAAACCTTTACACTTTCTGTGCTGAGCTTTGAATTGAAGCTCCTTTTACACAAAAGTGGTCATATATTTTTCTCCATCAAACTGTCAAATCCATCACCTGTAATTAGCATAACTGCACTGATGCTTTACTTTCTGCAGCAGCACATGTGCATCCCCATCTGAGTCTTTCCCAACATCTGGACCTGCCACTCACAGCATCTCCCGGGCTTCGGCAGCATATGCACATGCCACTAGCCATCCGATTGGCTGAATGAACATCTGTCTGTTGTAATGTTCCGTATGATTGGCAGGTGGTGTGTTTGGGGCGAGGGGGGTGGGGGGGGGACACGGCTTGCATTTTCAAACATCTTGTAATGCGTTAAAATGGCTGCAAAGCAACACTTAAAGGTCATGGAAGCTGGCGACTGGGATGTTGTGCAAAACAGAGAATATGTATGAAGCCTGCGTGGGAGGAGGAGAAGTGAAATGGTGAATAACTGTTTTGTAAATGTGGCCTCGAGCAAAGCAAAGGGAGCAGGTTTTACATATGAGCCCCTGGCTGTTTGTGAGTGAGGAGACTGAGTAACTGTATGGAAATGTAGAATGAGTTGTCTTTAATGTAACCCTGGAACCAGCATTCATCCTCTTGATCTGATAAATAAGAACCCTTATTCTACATTTTTTGATTTTCAGTTTTCACATTTCCAAAATAAAAGTCAGAAAAACACTGAAATCATTGAAAGTCAAAATATAAATATGAAGACTAAAAATATCAAAAACAAATGCCATACTGTGGCTAGCAGAAGTTATGTCATTTAAGTGTCTTTTGCCCATAGCTAAGCCATTTATTATTATATTTTTTATCATCTACTCTACTTAATACTGTTTGGCTTTCATTTTCCCTCTTTTCTCACAGACTTTTAATCTTCATTTTCCCTAGCTTACTGTTATGAAAAAGACTTAACAGGAATAATGGATTCTTTCTTTTGCATTGCAGCAAGAGTGAGTACTGTCAAACGGGGCCCCCTTAGAGAGGTTTCCTACCGTCATTGTAAATGTAGCATATTTGAACTGCTGCTGTGGTTCAAAGTTTCTCAGCCCCTTTGTGTCACCTATAGAGCCTGCCTCAAGCTGTTTCCAACCTTGTCTGGTGACAAGTGGTACCTTTGGGAACAATGGTGAGAACTGTATTCTTTTTATTAATATGACAAATATGACAGCAAAAGGCCATACAGTGCCTACAATAAAGTTTTTATCCCCTTGGATGTTTTATCTACGGTCAATATCATTTTTTAAAAATGTTTTTACAAGAAAAACCTCTCTTATGTCAAAGTAAAAACCATTTTTTACAAAGTAATGTCAATTAAATACAAAATATCTAATGTAAAACAAATGACTGCATAAATATTCACCCTCTTCAAGTTTAGTAGATGCACCTTTGGCTGGAATCACAGCATTGAGTCTAGGTGGATAGGTCCCAATCAGGCTTGCACATCTGGCAATGCAATTTTACTCCATTCTTCATAGAGAAACTGCTCAAGCCCTGCTAAGTTGCACAGGGATTGGGTGTGAACAGCCCTTTTTGAGTCCAGCCACAAATTCTCAGTCGGATTGAGGTCTGGGCTTTGACTCGGCTGACCCAGAACATTCACCTTGTTGTCTTTAAAACATTTCTGTGTAGCTTTTTTTGTGCATGCTTGTCTTTCCAGACCATTCTTATGAGAGCAACACCTCAAAAAGGCTTTAAAGGAGTTTCCTCTGTGTAGCTTTTGCTGTATACTTGGGTTCATTTTCTTGCTGGAAAATAATTCTTCTCCCAAGCCCGTAGTTCTCTTGCTGACTGAATAAGATTATCCTCCAGGATGTAACTATATTTTGAGGCATTCATTTTACCCTCTACCTTAACAAGTCTTCCAGGGCTGGCTGCTGGGAAGCATCCCCACAGCATGATGCTGCCACCGTCATGCTTAGTGGGAATAGTGTGCCTGTGTCTCCTCAGACCAAACAACTTTCTTACACTTGATCATCAAGTCTCCCAAATGCCTTTTGGTGAGCTCTAGTCAAGATTGAACAGGAGTTTTCTTCAACAGTGTCCTTCTCTTTGCCACTCTCCCATAAAGCTTTGACTGATAAAGAACCTGGGCAACAGTTGTTGTTGAATGCAGAGTCTTTCCCATCTTAGCCGCTGAAGCTTGTAACTCGCTCAGAGTAGTCATAGGTGTCTTGGCAGTCTCTCTCACTAGTCTCTTTCAACTTTTTTGCTCAAAATTGTATTACAACTTACCCTCAAAATTAGCACATATTTTTAACATTTTGACTTTTTCCCAACATTTTGAATTTAACCATAAAACTGTCCTTCAACTTTTATTGCCTAGATTTCCACTTTATTTTTGTCATTTCGACTTCAATCTTGAAGTTCACAGTATTGTTTTTCCTTCTCCTCTGGCCCTAATCCTCTTACTTATGTAACAGTGTGTGTTGTTTAAGTGTCCTTTCATTCACAAATGACTCCGTTTCAGGGTGAGAAAGTTTATTTTCTTCAACTTCCTTCTGGTTGCCATTGTGGTCGACCACCATAAACCCTAGATCTCATTCATTTTCATTTTCATTTTGGGTTTTAAGGTTGAAAGTAGGCATATAAAGGATGGAACAGGAGTCAGATCTACATACACACATTTCCAGGCGGGTCACAATTATAAAAGAGAGACTTCCGTGAAGATGTGCTGAAGCACAGTTTTAAAAATCCAGATAACTTTTGGTGTACGCCATTTGTAAGGTTTGAGCGCACCTAAACTTTAAGTCAAGATTCTACACACTGTTTTATAAATGACACCCCTGCTTGCAAACAGTTGTTGAATCAGTTGTTGGTTTTAAGTCCTTTGACACTTGGCAAATAATTCAATTGTTAGCTTGTTTTTATTTTTGGCCAATTAATGGCCAAGTACTGAAATCTGTGCAGAGACCCTGTTGGATTGCACATTATTATTATTGTTCCTCTTATGTTATAATCAGATTTAATTGAAATTGCTGCAAATTATACTCTTAAAGTCACATGGTAAGCCTTCTGAAATCTATAGTAAACACTAGTGGGTTACCTATCATCATATTTGAAGTGTAGGACCACTTATACTCTATTTGATGAGTTTTCGGGAACTTTAATCAAACTTTTAACTGACAATCATTAACCTGTTAGTTGTATTTGGCTCTACATGATATCTGTCCCTCTGAGTTTTTGCTTGTTGTTTCAAAACACACACCTGGTTAAAACTACTGCTCATGTAACTCTTAATCTTGAAGTCTGATCAGTTTAATTATCAGAGAAACTCCCAGGAAAATATTCCCAGAGAGAGAAAAAAAAAATCCAATCAAATTCATGTGAAGTTTTACTATTTGGCAAGAATCGAACAGTTCTAAATCCCCTCAGAAGCCCCTCACAGCTGGTGCCTGTAGATGCTGGAGGAAAGCAATTATTTCTGATTTCAAGAACACATAATTGTTTCTGTCCAGAGTTTAAGTGCTTTCACTAACAACATGTGTGCACACAGTCGTCTAATACATACACTTTTTTATCTCTGCTCCCTCTTTCACGCATCGGCAACTTCTGGAGTGCCCACAAATTAATCAGTGATGAATGGAAGCTGTTTAAATATTCAAATTCAATAGCGAGTTGTTCAACACATCTGGAGATAGCAGCTCTTTTCCTCTCAACTGAAAACACTGAACACAAAGTCTGCAAAGCTGCAGATAGTTTAATATGAAAAAAAATACAGTATAGTTTCTCACACTTAAAATCTGTAATGAAGAGAATGCCATGCTACAGACAGCTAATGCCAATGAGGGTAATTTGATTAAAGGTGCTTGACATTAGGCAGGCCTGGATCTACGTACGCTTGACCCTGAAGTATGGCTCATTTGATCATTTAATTGTGAACACGAAAGTACAGGACTTACATCAGTAGGGGGATATGAATGACTCCAGGTTGAGGCACTAAACTTGGATCAAAGACACAAAAAAGGAACAAGTACGTTCTTTAGGTTATTTTATTTAGTGATGTGCTAACTTGTGAATGAGGCCTACTGATAAAATTCATTTACTGATTTATTAAGTCTTTCTGCACTATCTTCATTTTTACTCCAGCTACGCAGGTTCTTCTTGTACTTTGGGAAGGTTAATGAACTTAAATAGTCACCACAAGCTCACAGGAACTACATACTAGCAGCTGAATGCCTAATGAATTAAAAATGAGCTGGGTTTGTTAATTGTTAAGAAATTTGGAGTTGTTCATCTTTATTTTACTGTCTTTCAAAATTCCTGGCTATGAGTAGGGTCAGTTTACCAACAGTAATGTTAGCTAGCTAGCTGGGTTTGAATACTAATGCTACCTGATTTTACTCAGACTAGCTTTAAGAAGCTAATGAGTTGTCGTAACAGCTGATGTGACATTAGCATTTAACCAGTCTATACTTTATGTAACTTTATATAACGAAGAACACAGCACATCTACAATAACATTTCCAGTTCGCAAATGTTAGCTAGCTTATGGAATTAGCTTTGGTATTTTTTTCTCTTCTCTCAGTTCTGCCTTCAGGATTCTGGAGCTCAACTAAACAACTGTGTCAAGGAGGAAAATGTATGACTTGTAACTTAACATGGTTTTGAAGATAAATCCTTATTAGACTCACAGAGTTCATTTACATTGTTATTAGCTAGCATACATTAACAGGGAATTTTGAAATCTTTTCTTTCTCTCTCTTTTTTGTCATGTATCTTGTTTTTTCTTTGTAAAACATAGACAAATTCAGCTATCCTTTGTGGGGTTTTTTTTTAGAGGCACATACTGTTTGAGTAAAACTTAACCCTATAGAACCCAGCGTAGCCCCTGTGCTACGATTAGCATATTCATTTTTGATTGGTGGGAGATTCAAAAACCAGATAAGATAGATCAATCATTCTTTTTGCATATGAAATCTTGAAAGTTACATTAACATTTCACGCATGTACCATGTTTCAGAGTGCTTTTTCCTTGCAGTCATGGGTTTGTTTACAGGTTACAATATTGACTATATCTCAAAAACCAAGTTATGTACAGACTTCAAACAAATTTCCTGTGGTTCCATGGGATATTGTGCAACTTTTTTACATTTACATATTTGAGGTATACAGCTATTCAATTACTGTATTTTAATATATGTGAAAAAAAAGGTTTTTTTGGGGGGGGGGGTTTGTTGCACTTTTAAGCAATTTATTGTAGTAGTTAAGACATAAGTTAAAATATATTATTAAAACTTGGGATATAAGGTTTATACTGATGTAAAGCAAATAAAAATACTCCCAAACAAATTGCACCATAGTATGTAAAAATGTAAGAATATGTCCTGACGGACTTGCACAATGGTAGGTTTTAAAGGGTTAATGTTTTAATGTTTAATGTGTGAAGATAAAGCTACATGAAAGTAATCAGAATACCTCCTACTGCATCTAAAAGGTTTCTCTAGATTAAAGGCACCCTGTCAAGTTGTTGTCAACAAGTGAAGCTATGCAGGCACACTGTTCAAAACAAAGCCTTGTTTTGATGAGTGAGCCCTTGTTTGTTTGTATGCTCAGCTTGACTTGCACGTACAGAAGGGTGAGCACGTGCATACAAAAGACAGAGGCTGATGCTGTACATCCTAATGCACAGTTTATCGGGGGAAACAAACAAGTAGTAGTATTCATGTGAAAAACAAAGATGAATTTGAACAAAAATGTATTATAAAGCAGTTTCTGAGCATTCAAAATGGACTTTCAAGACATTTGATACCAATTTGATGCACTTGACACCATAATAGCTCTGAAAAAAACTTAGTTTAAATAACTTTTTGTGTTCAATTTAATAGAAAAGACTATAATGTAAGAGCTCAGGCTGTAGACTGAAAAGAGCCACTGTGACGTCACTCAGCTGGTTTGCGAACCCTCAATTATTGTAGGTCTATTCTTATTATTTATGAGAAATAAATGAACATATTTGGGCAGCATGGTTAACATAAGACATAAATGCAACATTGTGTTGTTTCAGAAGACTACAATTATGCAAATAGGTACATGAACTCATGTGGAAAATCCTTGCTGACTTAATAAAGCAGTTTAGAGATTAAAGATACAATATGTCGAATTTTTGTGGTGAAATATTTATATTAATTCAAAAACGTGACCCTTCCCATATTATATACTTTTCTTATTGTGTTCCTACAGTATCTCAAAAATTACCTGAAGTTTCTGACTCATTGAATCTTTGAATGTCTGGCTTTGGTAGCTGGACTATAACAAGTGCTGTTGGACAGTTTGAAATATGATGACTGATGTTCGATGGTCTGAAGCAAAAGAAAAAAAAACGCACTGGCGAAATAGCAGCCTCCTACTTATTCTACACCTAGAGTGGAAGACAGTTCTTAACCTTCATATACGGCATTATTTAAAGTTGAATAACTTTTGAACTGTACATTGTAGCCAGTCACATTTTTTTTTCTCTGGATGCCCTCCATTGTGCCGTTCTAATGACCCTATCCATGCCTCTGTAGCCCCTAAGGTGGCTTTTCTAGTAAGCCTGGGACATGGGTGAATTTCTGGACCATTATCCATTTTTTAAGCATTTTCTAGGAGCTAATGCTACCCACCATATTGTTTTGTCACATGGGCTGTGGCAACCAATGGCAGGCTGTTCTGTCATCGCGTCATGCTTTTAATAAAAGCACACGTCTACACACTTGGAACCTGGAGCAGGTGGGCGATAAGCTCTTAATTGAGAGAAAGAGAGACAGAGAGCCTGTGATGTGTCCCTCTGTGTCACTGCAGACAGGTACTGCTTTGAATAATGGCAAAAATAGAGCCAACACATAAAAGCACAAGGACTTTTTTGGTAACTGAGTCACATAATGATTTTTTTTTTTATATATATTTTGGTCCCCAAGAGATGGGAGAACAGGTTTAGTCTTAGTCATTATTGTTTACTGTGTGTTACATATAAAAATCTTTGAGTTTTAATTTCCCTTTAGTTTGTCTTTTGTCTCTATAGTCCCATAACTTTTTAAAAATGTAAGTGACATACCTTCAGCACACATATAAAGCCTAGGTGGTCCTGAGAATAGAGTTTGACTGTGTAGCACAGGGGTTGGAGTTTTACAATCTTTTTAAGACAAATAGTCAAAGTGAAACAAAAATGGTAAAAAAAAAATAGCTTAGGGCTCAGAAGGTTTAATCTTTCTTTTGTGCTCTAAAGCAGACCTGCTACTACAGCAGCCACGGTGTACAAAACTGCTGTTCAAAACTTTGCCTGCCACATCCAGTCATGCTGGAAATATAATGGTGGTGTAAAATGTTGTGGTGTGACTGGTTATGTCTGGACACTCCTTCCTTCTAGCTGTCCCTTATCAGCTACATGATTCACATCATAGTAACCTCCTTCAGAGGCACCATGGTTGTAGTTTACATCCCACACACAGGGGTAGCTGTATGCAGACTGAGCTCTCTTGTGTGACCTCCTCAAGAAATACATGTCCCGTTCAAGCAAGTACAACTTCAAACTGCTCATGTGGCAGCCAGACACATTTGCAAGGTGAACCAGCTGGTTTATCTCCAGGCTCAGAAAACAGGGAAAGGCCATACTATCCCTTTTTTCTGGGTTCTCAGGTAGCAACATCAAGTTTCTCAAAACTGGGATAAAGGCTTATCAGGTTCTGAAACTGTATGATGTATACATGCCTAAACACAAAACAAGATGGAGGCATGTGGATTTTTGCTTCGGTGGTGGAGCTGTGGGGAAAGGTTTTGTTGCAAACAAGGAGCATATGTTTATGTTATTTAACAGAGAAACCATTAATAAATCACATCTCTAAGTCCCTGAGGATACATGGAGACTGTCTAGCACAAAATTAAGAATATAAACAAGGCTTTGTTTGTGTGCAGGACAACTCCACAAGGTAGATTTATTTATTTTCAGATCCCAGTAGGCTCAACTGGATATTTTGCCATCTTTAGTTTCTGCTGTCCGGATGAAATAAAAAAACAATATATTCCACATACTAAATTTGAAAACATTAGTTCTTAATTGGAAGGAATAGCTCACACCAGCGTAGGTTTTATACTTTAATAACTGACCACTCTCTCCTCCGCTGACCCTTCTGTTGAAATCAGTTGAAACTGCAGTGCTGTTCTTCGGTCGTGCTTGTCCGTTGCTTTAGTTTCTGCAGCGATGTCAGTCGTCAGTCCTGGCACTCAGTCATCTGACGGAGTTGTGAGGTGCCCGCCTGTCAAATAAACCATGACCGCTGCAACCTGTCATAGCCCTCCTCGCTTTTTCCCCGTTAAACGTTCCGCTGCGTTGAGAACCCTGTCACTCTAAGAGAAACTCCTACACACTGAAAACACACACACACAGCGCTGCCTCAGCTAGCAGCGGCCTGTCTCATGTGATTGATGGTACTATCAGAGAATAGCACTGGTTACAGAGTGTGGCTGCATGTATGTACTCAGCCTGTTAGCATCATGATGTATGAGCAATACTATTATCTGTTTTCACACAGAGCATGACATGGATCTTTTTTTAAAGACGCTCTGGTGCTAAACATGGTAGAGTAAATAAGCTGAACATGGGAACCGGTTCCTCTCACGTTGCCATATTGATGCATCCTAATTATTCATGTGTGTCTTTAAATATGGCTCCTCCTTGAGACTCATCGGAGCCGATTCTAAATGAAGATCTGTGAGGGTCTAAAAATAGCTTTGTGGTAAATCACAAGTGTCTGCTGGGTGTGTGCTGTGAGGTTTCTGGTATCTGATAAAAGCCATTATCCAAAGCTGAAGACCTGTGAAGTAAAGCCTTGGAGAGAGCAAGCGCTGATGTGTATGGTAGTGTTGCTCTTGTTTAGACTTGTTTGGGGAGTGTTATGCATGTTTTAAATTTTATTTTTACAGAGTTAGTGCTGGAACAATTAAAGGCATATTTAGACATCTTTCCAGTGAAAGTTGCCTGAGTCCCACCTGACCAAAGTCAGAGGCCCAAACCAACACATTTTTGTTGTTAAACTTAAATGTGTTAACCTGACATGCTGTGGATGTGTGAAACAAATCCATCTGGAAAACCTCTGATATACAGTACAGTGTTTGGGAAAGGACAGAGCCTTTGAGAAAAAAAACTCTGAGGGTGATTGGATGAACGTTCTGTCTGTCACATCTTTACGGGCCTATCAGAGCAACAAAACGTCATCATCGCTACCAAGGAATAAACTCCATATAGAACTGCATAACACGAACCATGGCGACTATAGACATGCCAGTACATGACTTTTGTTGTTTTTGAAAAGAAAAAAACTCACTGCTGTTCTTTGTTCTGCTCTTAACAAAGAAATGTCAAGTTCTGATGAACTAGTGCTTTGGCAGCATCCACGCTAATATCTTCCACCATAGCAGCGCCGGCCTCTGTTGCTGCTTGCTTACGTCACAACTCTGCCGCGCCCGTAAGCACTGCCCCTCGTCACTGATCGGTCCTGTCACTTTCTAACCGGGCCCACATGGTTCAGACGAGAGCTTTGCAAGATGGATTCGCCAGTGAGAAACACAAAATGGGCATATCCATCAGCTTTGCAAGGTTATATATTTGTAATATTTCAAAATAATGTACAGTGCCTATAAAAATTTTCACCCACCTGGATGTTTTCGTGTCATAGTCAATATAATTTGACTTCTTCATGAAGTAATGTTAATCAAGTAAAAGTATGGAATATAAAAAGTGATTGCATAAATATCCACCTTCTTTAAAGTGACTGACCTAGTAGACTCACAGTTAGTGAAACGGGGATCACCTGAGTGCAGCTAATGTGTCTCAAGTGGCTGCAGTATGAATACACCTGTGTCTGGAAGGCCCAGTCACTGGTTAATCAGTATTCCTGGCAACCATTGCACCATGAAGACAAAAGAACACTCCAAGCTACTATGACCAAAAGGCCAACATAAACATTAGACAGTGAAAAGGTTGCATCATTATCAGTGTGCTGTAATATTTATCTTTGTTATTTCATGTGAACTTTATCAGAGGTGCTTTATTGTGCTTCTGAGTGGCCCTAAAATAATTACATGAAACATGACTGACAGACAGACGGCTGCAGTGTTTGGAGGCATCGTTATGCTGGTGGTCTCTATGTAAATATTAAACGATGATACTGACTGCAGCATAACAGTTCAGCTTCACTCTGTATATTTTACCATGGTGGTTCAGGGCGTACAGACGTGCTGCACTCTTCGTTCCCATGCTGTTGTCTGTCACTCGTTATCAGGGAATGTATCAACAACTCTGTGTCTGTGTCAAACATTACTGTCACTATTGAACTCTTTTTAATCCATATCCACATTGCTCTCTGCTATGTTTATTTCCTGGTGGTCGCAGCAGGTGATCTCAACATGAACTAACGAAGGATTGCCCTAGACTTAACCCTCCATGGGCAGTCTGTGGACTGGCAGCAGGTTGGCTCAGAGAAAATGTGGAAGTGCAGGTTGTAGTCTAACACAGTGGTTCTCAACGTTGGGGCTGGGACCCCATTGGGGATCGCGGAACACTGAGAGGGGGTCTCCAAATGCCTTGAAAAAACATTTTTCAAATGATACTGTTGTCACTTTACATCAATTTTGCCAATTTTTTTTCCTGCCAATTTTAGCACATTTTTGCCACCCAAAACCCATTTTTTCCGTTTTTAACCCTTTCCACCACTTTTTTCCTGCCCATTCTTGCCACGACCAAACCGAATCTTGCCACTTTACGCCTCTTGTTGGTGCTTTTGACCCGTTATTGCCACTATTAACTCCTCTTTACTATTTTTCATGCCCATTTTAACTACATTTCACTTTTTGATATGCCCATTTTTACCAGTTTTTGATGATTTCTGCCTCAGTTAACCCTTTTTTGCCAGTTTATATCAATTTTTAATTCTATTTCACCAAATTTTTTGCCACTTTAAAGCGATTTCAGCTATTTTTTTAAATTCCCTTTTACCTCTTTATATGCCTGTTTTTGCCATTTTTTTTTTTTTGCCACTTTTTATTTTTTTACACTTCTAACCCATTTTTGCTACTTTTAATATCCAATTTCACCACCGTATCCACCTTTTGCCAAATATTAACACATTTTAATTTTGCTATTAAGAAAAGGGATTTATGTTTTCAAGAGGAGTCTTTACTACACAAATGAATAAAAAGATGCTTGTTTCTTTGATAAGAGTGGTTATTATTCAGGTTAAATATAAAATATGGATACCACAGAGTAACTTTACAAAGGACCATGATTTTGTTAGCCCCTATTTTGGCCGGGCCTAAGAAAGCTCACCTATTTTTCCCCCCTAATTGGCGGCCTTGTCTGACTATTCTTGAATGTGCATGGCTGTGTTCAACCACCCTCAGTTAGAGTGGGGGTCACCGGTCTCTGACACCTTTATTTTTGGGGTCGCGGGCTGAAAAGGTTGAGAACCATTGGTCTAACAGACGTCTACAGACATCTGAGCCACTTTGCCCGGCAGATTTTTGGAGGGTACATGAGAGGGGATTTCTCCTTACTGTTTAAAGTAAAAGCAGTGACACACTGATCATTGTGCATGTCATATAAATTTACTATTGATGCACCGCTGTTTGAAAATCGATAAATTATTCCTTTAAGTTCATATGTGAGTCAAGGCAGATGAGTGAATACTTTAGGCAATATAGTGTATTTTTTATTTGATTTACATTACTTTGTCAAAATCTGTTTTCTCTTTGATATTAAAGAGTTTTTTTGTGTCAAATTATATTGACCATGACTGATTGATAAAATCAATGAAAAGGTAAAACATCATATGGGCTGAATATTTAATGAAATATGTAATATAGTGGCTCATTAATCATCTTGCTTCCATTTAGTTTGTCACGTTTCTAAGAAATTGCAGGGGGAACACGGTGTGTTATACACTCAACAGTAAGTACTGTATATCTCTGACCAAAGACCACCATTCCTGATCAAAACAAATAAATGAATTAAAATACAAATTGAACTTGACATTGCATGAAAACTGAGGCATTAAGATGCTCTAAATGGCCTTGATGTCCTCTTATTCCATTGTGAAAACAACACCAATGCCCACTCACATTTAGTTCAATAAAAATGTAATAACATGATGGTGTAAAAAGCCGTCTAAGCTGAAACTGAATGAAATGACAGTGAAATCTGTGGCCTTCCTGCTATCAGCATCCAACCCTGCAGGATCCAGGCAGAGTGCTTCATGCAGACGAACTGTCTCCAGGATTTGGGGATAATAGGGGAACACAGGCGCACACAAAATGAGTTATAGAGGTATGTAGGATTTTTTTCTAGGTCTCCTTGGCAACATTGGGCAGATGTGTCCTTTTCTCAGGAGTGTTTTTCTGCAGTTTGCCTGAATGTCTTGCACACACCTCACAATCACAATATTTCCCCCTGCACAGTTTGCCCTTGTCATCCCAGGGGGAAAACCATCAAAGGGTGTGAAGAAACAGGTTCAGGGTGACTGCAGCATTTAAAAAAAGTGTCAGCATTTATTGTGTGTTGTGATGGGTTTTTGTGTCAAAGATTTGAGACAATCTTTTAAAGTGTTCCTTTTCATTTCCTGAGCTTCAATGGTGACTTACCCTTTGTGAAAGCATGATAAATGGACAGGCGTGTATTATCCGTTGTTGTGAAAAAGTAATCATTAGAAAATAATGGCTTTTTGTGCATTTATTGACCTTGGGAGACACATCTCCGTACATTTGTCAGCCTGTCCAGGGATCGTGCATTCCTTCCATATTGTGCCATGACTCCCTCTATTGATAGCTGAGTCTAATGCAAACAGTGCCAAAGTGTTGGGATATTATTATCACACCTATCAGCGGACCTATTGATGTTTCTGTGGAATGGATGGCGTCTAATGTACACGCATGGGAGAACACTGGAAATATGTTGGTGTGTAGGTGTGCCAGATTCTTGTGTAGAAAAACTTTTGTTCTTAATAAATGATTCTAACAGAGAGTACAGGCTTTGATTGAAAAATGTGCCATTATAATATGTGCAGTTCTCTTATGTTGCTTGCTCCATACAAAGCTAGCAATCCGCTGGACCGGAAATTTTTCCCAACAAATGTCACAAATCCCCATGAAAAAAAAAAAGAATTTCCGTAAAGTTGTTGACATTATCTTACTCTGCAAAATATTGAAACAATTCTCTAAATTTCCATGAAGATTCCTGAAAAATTTCACAGCAAATTTTCCAAACATTTCAAGCAAATTCCCTTAAAATGTTTGGAAAATTTATAAAAAGTGGAGGAATGTTCTTTGGCCTGATGAGACCAAAATGGTGCTTTTAGGCCATCAGACAAGATACTATATACAGCAAACACTGCACGTCATCACAAACACACCATCTCTACTCTCAAGCATGGCAGTGGCAGCATCATGCTATGGGGATGCTTCTCAGCAGACAGCCTGGAGGGCCTTGTAAAGGTAGAGGGTAAAATGAATGTGGCAAAATATTGAAAAATACTGGAGGATGATCTTATTCAGTCTGCAAGAGAACTACAGCTTGGGAGGAGATTTATTTTCCAGCAAGACTAGACCCCAAGTATACAGCGAAAGCTGCACTGAAGATAATCCCGAAAAGTCATTTTGAGGTGGCCCGTAAAGACAAGCATGCACAAAAAAAAAAAAAAAACAAAAAACAAAAATGTAATCCCTTCAGATTTGGTTATAGCTGGCATGGTGGCTTTAAAAATTGTGTACACAGAAAGGTTAAAGCTGACTGATGCTGTAATGATGTACATTTGATAGACAGGAAAATTGAACAAAAATGTGTGCCACCAAAAATGCCACCCACGAATAAATGGATGCCTCAGTTAAGCCACCCTAGTTATATTTTGGATATGGCCCTGCTTGACATAAAGTGAAACCATTATCTTTCTAAATACTCCATTATATTTTCCTTGGTTAGTAAATAATAGACTCTCTTTAAAGCATTATGTTCATACTGATCTTAGAGATGATAATAGAGGGACAGAATTGCTTCTTATTGCAATTAAACTGTTGAAGATTAATGTGAAGAAATTATGTTTGGCAATGAACCCGACAACATCTGTGGCAGTAAAAGCCAAATAATCCCCAGCCTGTTGCTGATTAAAACATAAATGTTTGATATTTCATGCTTTGATACAAAGTTTCCTGTCAGTTTCATTCTCAATTTGTCCTGTTCAATGTAAAAAGGGCAACGCAGGGAATTGCAACACACAGATTTCTCACTGGCCACTAATATTCTCCATCTCATATAAAATTAACCAGAGCTGCGTTTGGACTTTTGCTCTAGACATCTGATGTCAGCGGATTTTCCAGCTGCTGTAGGACAGAGTTCTTGTGAAAGTCTCGACACTGACCAGCAGCAGCACCCACATTATTTCTCAAAGGTGCTGTGGCTGTATTCCCAAAGTGCTGTGGTGGGAACTCATTTTTCTTTTTGTGAAATACTGCAACTTTTCCAAACTAACAGGGCTCAGCAGTGTGGCTCTGGAAGCAAAATCCCATTAATTTAGCCAATTTAATAATTAGCTAAAATGATATAGCTATCCATAGTAGACTGTACATGAGCCTTCTGAGGTCTGAAAACAGTGATTTATGCTCCTGTAGAAGACACAAGATTGTCCCATATCAGCCTTGTTTAAAGAATTTCTTTTCGATATTTGGCTATTAACTACACTACCCACAATTCTAGTGTGTCTCCGCAATGTCAGATTAATGGAGCCTATTGTTACCATGACATGTTTACTTTGCCCATGCCACTCTCAGCTGCATCTTCTTATCAGCGCCGACAATGTCAAACAGCTAGCGCTTGCTGCCTGTTAGTGGCTACAGATAAGTCAACAAACAAGATATCAAGTGATCAGTTTAAAGGCATTTACTCTTGTTTTAGCCTTTGTACTTAGTTCACATGGCCGTTTTCCTCTTTTATAAGTCATTATTTTAAGCTAACTGCCTAGCCAGGCTAACATTCATGTATTCAATCATGTCAATAATAATGAAACTGAAAAAGATTAATTATCACTTTGTGTGTATTCCTATGTTTTGTTGAGAGCTTTACTTTTATGCTTCCATGCCATCAGTAACCAAAGTCATTTTGTCTTTTGGCTTATACCAATGTACGTCCATCTGTCTGTCCAACCGTCTAGGCAATTCTTGTGAAAGCGATATCTCAAAAACATTTTCATGGCTTTTCTTTAAACTGTGCACAAATTTCAACTCTAACCTAAGGATTATCTTATTATATTTTGAAGGCCAACAATCAGAGATCAAGATCTTTGGGCCCCATGTCCATCCCTTGAATGTGAAGGCAAGGCCGTCTACTTTGACATGAGTGAAACTAGTTTGATTTTGGAGGTCACAGCTCAAAACTGAAAGTCATTTGGACTTTAGTCCATCTCTTCTTGTGGACATAATATCTCAAACTCCTGAGCTAAATTTCCTCAAACTTTCAAAAGTACCAAAGAAGAACTGACTGGTTTTTCATTAACCCTCTGAGACCACATTGTCATCTACATCAAGAAGAGACACAAGTTACAAAAAGTTTAATAACTTTTAAACCATAAATCATGCCTCTTTTTTGTTGCTCTTGCAGCCCTCCACTGTTGTATTTTATTGACACTATCCGTGCCTTTGTAGCCCTTATGGAGACTTTTCTTGCTTTTGCTAACTTTCCACACCAGTAACTCTGACATCAAATGTCTTTTTAACCATTTTTCATCATTTCTGCTGCTGGAGGCCAATGCTGTCCACCAGTTTGTACCCCGTAATGCTTTGTGATGGGTTTGGACAACCAATAGCGAGCACACTTTGCCAAAATGCATACGTCTTTACACTTAGATCATGAGGGAGACAGCCTGAAAAGCTCACAGTGGAGAGAAACAGAGAAAGTGAGCCTGTAATGTGGCCCTCTGTGTCACTGCAGACAGGAACTGCTTCAAATAATACAAAGAGGAACATGGACTTTTTTTTGTAAATATGCGAATATTTTGAAGGGTTTTCGTCACCTAAAAATTATTTTTTCACATTTTGATCCCCAAGTCATTATTAATCACTGTGAGTCACACATAAAAATCTTTGAGTTTTAATTTCTGTTTAGTATTTCCTTTTGTCTTTATAGTCCCATAACTTTTTTTAAATTCAAGTGACTTTGCCGTTGTTCTGAAAACAAAAAGGATATTTAGCGTAGGGATGCATAGGTTAGCTGGCTAAATTTGTATATCAAATTAGCTGTAGCAAGATTTACGAGTCAGACCTAAAATCCTGGTCAACACTCTTATCAAACTAGAAATGAAGCCTCCAACCACTATTACCAGCTTTAGCTTCAGTTAATGACCGCTGCCTCCCTGCAAGAGCTTTCCCCAGCACTGACATCAGCATATGTAGCTTAGCAGTTAGCATGCCAGTGGGGTATGAGAGTTATTTGAACTAGAAAATGGAAATTAAGTGATACGTAGGCTGTGGAGAGTTATACTCATGTAAACTACTCAGCTGAAGTGAAAAGAAGCCACATATCAAAGCACAATAATAATCTGCAAAGAGGAATGAAGGCTGGTAGAGCTAGCTAATGTTAACCACGCTCAAAACTAGGGGTGCACTGATCGATCTGCCAAAATCGGAATCGGTGCCGATTTCCTTAATTTTGGGGGATCGGCAATTGGCCGATACTTACATATGAAGATTGGTAGATTAGATTGGGTTATTTACCTTTACCTACTAAAATTTGAATAATGAAAGACTAAAGGAACTGATATAATTTAGTAGTTTGGACAGCAATGCTCTAAACTTTCATTTATATTTGGAGAACTACCTCGTGTGCAGTTAAAACAACAAGCTTGTATTGTTTCACGGATATTGTTCAATGTTCTTCAATAAAATAAGTTTGGAACATTGACGGTGTATGCTGTCAGTTATATAAAAAAAAAAATGGTATCAACCAAAATCGGAATCGGCAGGTCAGGCTTTTTAAAGATCGGTGATCCGTGATCGGCCAGAAAATTGCAATCGGTGCACCCCTACTCAAAACAGTTTATCAGGCTCACATCGTACCTGCTGACGCGACAGTCCTGTAATGAATTTGACCGATTTCTAGACATTTTATCCTCTTAAGTCAGGTCGGTTAAACACAACTTTAATGGGTGTTTACCCAAGAAGTGGAAAGAGACGCCTGAGAACATCCTTAGCTTAGAGCAGGGCTGTACGTTAACTTTTTTTGCCTATAGCGCTGGTGCTACAGAGGTTGACAATCTTGTAGCACAGAACAAAAACCTGCTGCACAATATATAAAATGTTACATCTCTAAAACCAACATGTAGCCAAAATATATGCGTAACAGCCTAAATTACAGCTCTCATTAATGTCTACCAAAGCAAACAGCCAATCACAGAGAAGAGAGTCACTGATGGTTCATCTCCACACTCAGACACAAAACAAGAGCAAACTGCAGGAAGCTGACTAACTTTACAGAAGTGTGGTGCTTAAAGATGATTAGAGCAGTATGATTTGGAAATCAGACTTTGAGATCAGACAGAGGAGCAAATGAGCTCAGTTAGTGCTGCTATTTGCTGCTGGAATCCTTTTGTTTGTATTCATCTTTTTTTTTTAACTTTTGGCAGGACTGACAGACAGCTGAAGTCTTTTTCTGTGTTTATCCTTATTACTTAAACTTTAGTGTGTTCTAGAGACTGAAGTATGTTTCTTTGTTTATCCCTAAACTGTGTTTCAAGGACTGAAGTGTTAGGTCTAAACTACATTTATATTGGTATTGATATCAGCTAAATTTATTTTGTAAATATCCCCATATTATATAAACCCCAAATATTGTGCATTCCTAGTCAAACTAGAAATATAGTAAAGTTTTATGTTCTTATGTGGGTCTTTTTAATGGATTTCTTGCAGGCCAATTCAAAAGGACCAAGGGCCACAGTTGGTCCACAGCCCATAGTTTGTATATTTGCTGATACTCAGAGGAATAGGAAAATATTCCTAACATTAGTAGAAATTAATTTAACACTGTTAGAGTTTGGTCCATATTGTAGTATCACACTGGGGTCTGATGTTTATAGAGCTAATGTAAATGAACAGATGCTCTTTTCTTTCTAACAGTGTAATCATAACATCAGTAGTTTCAGAGTTCAATGGTAATTAAAAACAAACAAACAAAAAAAAAACTATCTCCAAATTGGGTCTTTACCCTAACAATAAACACAAAGTTTATGCAGCGTGGGGCTGTATTATCTACTCCTCCATGCTCCTCTCTCTCTCTCCCTCGTACACTGCTGTCTGTCTGTCCCTGTCATATCGGACCTGTATGCTAAATTCAGACGCGTATTATCTTGTTAACCAAACAGCAACAGCTACGATATTAGTGGAGAAAAAATGCGTTGTTTTATACATTAATCTTTAATGAGAAGTTAGCACAGACTGAGATCTCTGTCCTCTCACTGACAGCCAACTCACTGTGAAAGTCAGTGCGTAATTGGAAAGGACAAGGCTAAAGGAGAAGTAAGCTAGTAGATACACATTTTTAACATCGTCTAGCCTATGTGCCTTAAAATAAAACTTAGCTTATAGCAGCGCTCCTCTTCAACATAATGACACCTGTACTGCCTCTGCCCTGAGCCTGCCCCGTCTGTTAGAGCTGCAGCAGGTCAGTCTCTCACCGTTGCGGAGCATGGCTGCTCGCGCTCCAGACGCACAGGATTGCACATGACGAGAGGAAAAAAACATTCAGCTTGAGTCTAAAATGTACCAGAAATAAATAGACTGGGCATGAAATTCAAATCTCAAATCAAAGTGTAGCGAAGTTTTTGGGGCAACAAGTCAAACGTTAAGTCTTATCTGAGTGTCTGGCATGCACACATCTCTCTCACTTTGTCATAGCACCTGTGCGATAAGGAGTGAAAGCCTCTTAGCGCAGACCAATTTTCTCGTAGCATTTGCGACATATATGTCGCACTGTACAGCCCTGGCTTAGAGCTTGACTGTGCACCACAGGATTGATGTTTTATAAGCTTTAAAACAATAAGTCCAGGTGAGACAAAATGGTTGAAAACAGCTTAGAGCTCCGAGGGTTTAACTTTTCACAAATGTCCACTCTGACTCAAGGATAGCCTTATTAGATTTTGAAGGCCAAGGTCACTGGACCTCATGTTCATCCCTTACTTGTGAATGTGAGATCTCAAGAATGCTTTGAAGGAATTTCATAAAACTTCACATACATGTCTTGACTAAATTATAAACTGATTAGATTTTGGATGTCAGCAGTTGAAGGTGAGATGACTGGAGTTCATGTTCATCCCATACCATTGAGGTGTCTACACATCACAATGACACAGAAGCTCCCCCAGCTCTTCCTCTCATCTTTCACTGATAAATGTATGCTTGGCAGAGGCATATTACCACTGGGCAGTTGTTCTAGTTTGAACAATTAAGAAGCCCTTGGTTGTCCAACTTTAAAAATCTGTTAGATTCACATGGTTAAATCAAACTTTTAAAGGAAATTTCAACAGCCTGGTGCTATAGAAAATGGCTGTGGGTAGAGACTTAAAGCCACAGCAGACCTGAAGTTGTATCTGTACAAATTTATCCGTGTGTGTCTGAACCCAGACTCAATTTAAGTTGAGGGACCCTCCTTGGCAATCAACAATCTCCAAAAATCTGTCTGTCCCCCTGTGGACTTCAGATTACACAACAAAGTCAATATCAAGATGGTTCGCTTTTTCACAAAATACACATTTTTAGAAAGACACACACAGGGCCAGCATTCAAAAAAAAAAAAAAAAAATCAGAAATGCACACAAAGGTAATGTGTATGCCTGTTCAGCTCTAACTTACACACAAGTCTTTACACACAGACAAGCTCGCACTTTGTCAGCAGTGGGCAGGAGTCCAGCTGCGAGGCGCCCTGCAAATCGCCAGTGATTACAGCAGTTTCACAAAATTCAGTGGAGGAGAGAGGAAAGAAAAGAGGGGGAGATGGAAAAAGGAAGGCAATCAATAAATCCTGAGCACAGCGTTGGAGAAACTGACTTTCCAATCCATTTCTCTTCATCCGTCTGTGGGTCATGTTTTGATCGGGCAGGGCTTTGGCATGGATGGAGTCAAATGTATTTGTTGATGGATGAAATTTTTGAGACAATTTCATGAAAGGGAAGATAAAGAGGGATCTGATCAATATGACCATTTGTTTCCACCCAGGCCTTTGTGTGCCAGATCCATGCTAATATATGCTACATGCTAACGAGAGACAGAAGGTAGTTTGATGAGACTGTTCTCTACCATACATAAAGGCAGAAATATACTGTCTGAATATCTCTATTTTCCCTTGTCTTTTCACTTCCCCATGACCATGATTTGGCACCCCAGTTTGACGTCCCGGCATGATGTCAACAACGTTAATTCTGATGCCTACCGATAAGAGAGCATTTTCTCCTTTTTTTTGAACATCATTTACCAGAGTGACATGAAACAAGCCCTCATTTTTTCTCTACCCGGGATTTCTGTATAACCATACTGATGCTGGGCTGCACAGCAGTGCAGGGGTTAGCGCTGTTGCCTCACAGCAAGACGGTCCTGGTTCGCTTCCCGGTCAGGTAAGTTTGCATGCAGAATTTGCATGTTCTCCCCGTGCATGCGTGGGATCTCTCCAGGTACTCTGGCTCCCTCCCACCACAAAAAACATGCTCATTAAGTTGATTGGTGACTCTAAATTGGCTGTAGGTGTGAATGTGAGCATGCCTGCCCTGCGATTGACTGGCGACCAGACCAGGGTGTACCCCGCCTCTCGCCCAATGACAGCTGGGATAGGCTCCAGCCCCCTGTGACCCCCATAAGCGGTATAGAAAATGGGTGGATACACTGAAGCTGCATGTATTGGTGATGTTGACTGGCCTAATTTTCTTGATAAGCTATGACATTCAAACCTCAGGTTTTATTTAAAGTTCTTTAAAAGTTAAATCTAAAACTTGTGTCTTAACACACTAGATGTGTTGGTTGCTGTAAACGTGAAATCACTAAGATCTATGAGTGACTGAATTTTGGATTTAAACTGTTAGGTTTTATTCGAACAGGGAAAATAGATGAACACATGACATCACCGGTCTCCGTGGGGAATTACCCCGCCCTCCTGATGTCACGGCCTTCATTGAAAGTTAACAACTAGTTACATCCTGTGTTTTTGTTCACTGTGAGGTAATTTTCCCAAATCTAAGTCACCGTGGCCTAAGGGGCCATTTAAAATATCATAACAGAGAGATTTGTGCCAGAAAACAGTAAATCTAATCCCGGACTTCTGTCTCTCTGCTCTGGCACAGAGCCAGGCAGCTGCGCTCTAAATGGAAGCATTTTTAAAAATTTAAGGGGATTGTACTTCTGAATGGGCATGACTTCAGCTCATTCAACTGACACGCCCACACTATCCTGGAGGTGTCTCATTTTTCATGATTTGACGAGTCCCTAATGGGCTCTATGCATGAATTGCTCCTGCATTGGCATTAGGTGGCGCCCAAACATCCAGTCGAGAGATTGAACACAGAAGAGAATGGTGTAAGATGGCAGATTTGTTGCGGTTTACTCGCTGTTAGTTACCCAGGCTGACTGTCAATGACAACAAATTTAGCTGAAGATGTGCATGCAGCACACATCAATGATGCGCAGAAGTGCTATTAACCCGTTTCTGAAACATCATTTTGGCATGTTTGGATGCCATTATGTTAAAGAGTAAACACAAACAACAATCAAAACAAACAAAAACAAAAAAACGGACAATTTAACGCAGTATAGGACGGTTTAGATTATGTTTTGGCTTAGCAGGTATCATTGGGTGGATGTTGTAAAGCGGTCTTATTTTCCACCGGAAATATGTCGCACCCTGTGGTGCATAGAGCCTATTGTTTCTTAACATCTTTATTAAATCATTTCAAACACAAAGTGTTTGTTTTCGTCTTTCCAGAGCAAAAGAGACAGTGGTGGTGTCAGCATATGATGAGCGGACTGGACAGACAGGGCAAGAGTTTTGTCACGTAGTCGGACATATTGTAATAAAAGGTAGACCTTTGGATGGTCGTTGTTGGGTGGCCAAATATGGATGAATTTTAGTTGGAGAATCAAGGCCAGGAGAGAGAATTCAAGGTTCTAATGTTCTGAGTTGCAGGTATAAGTCTTCATAAACCTACGATTATGAGAAAACAAACCTCCGGCCTGCTCCAATGGTTCCTGTCACTGCTCCCTACAGCAGAAACTCCTGGTCCTTTTATTCTTAACAGCTCAGCGCATACGAAACTTTCTCAGACTGCAGGGTGTACAAAAGTTTCGGGTGCTGCTAAATAGAATTTGTAATCTGAGCCGATCTCAACAAAAAACAAGAAACTTGACATTTTTTGTCTATACTCATGATAAAACTGCAAATTCGCCAGTTTCTTAAATTCCAAACTATTCCTGCATATCAAAAACACTAAGCCTGGTCATGTGTAGGCAATGATAGTGAGAAATATTGAAGTTTTTAATCAAAGTCAAACCCCAGTTTTATTTCAATTTACACCTCTCAAAGTCATGTGAAGCACAGCGGTCGCCTGAAGAAATCTTCTTGTCTCATTCTCTTCCCCTGACGCCCCCTCTCTGGTGTCTTGATCTCCACTCTTTCAGACCATTTCTATTAAAAAAGCTGTTTAAAAAAGCACAAATGTAGGAGAGGAAACCTGCCATGGGGTAGAAGGAACTCATAAATGTGTGGCAGGATTTAGTTAATCACTGTGTGGCTCGTTTGACATGTCTTTTATGCAAGAGCAACAGAAAGGACTGACAACATTATCAAAAGCCATCTTTATAGCATTTTTTTTGCAGATTTTTGACTTTTTCTGCTGTGTGCACATTCTGATTTCCCCTGATTTTGCTTTCTCATTGTCCTTTGTTTCCTTATCTGTCATTTTTAATCTCTCTCTGTTGTGCAAATGCTCACAGGTTATCGCCAGTTTCTCATGAGGCTAATGTCCACTGCTTCGCCACATTTCTTGCTCCCTTTTCTGTCTTTGCAGTGAGACGCAGAGATAGACATGTATGTTGTGGTTAAAAGGCTCTGTCAGAACTGTGTGTTTCCTTTATTTCTCCGTGTGTAGGTGTGCGTGTTTCCTGGAGCGTATTACCTGAGGCGGGGTGGGGTTGAGCTGTCTGTAACTAGGTATTGATTTGACACACATACGAGTAACGCACACACCCTGAGCCGTGCTTTGGTGAGGGGAGGCCGGCTGACCTGAGATCAGATCAGACACAGATTCGGCCTCCTTCTGAGACGAACTCTCCTTTGATTTTCTGCACGGCGTGTGTGGAGGCATGTGTGCTGACTATAATGTGTGTGGGTGTTCAGGAACTGAAAGGGATAATGATGGCTGGTGGCTCTGTGAAGGTGTGTGGGCAAACACAAACCAAATACACAGCAAGAACAAATATCAATGCGCTGACCTTTCTACACCCAAAAAGGTAGCCTCTAGCAATATTGGATGGACATCTAGCCCATCTGGCCACAGGCTTCACAGTCAATAAATCGGCTAATCTACTGAATAATAATAAAGTTCTGTTAATGAGAAAAGTCAGCAACAGTAAAACTTTTAATTTTTGATATTCAACATTTACAACTGTTTTGTTAGGGTAAAGAATGTGAATCTTAAATGCACAGAAATCAATGAACAATTAATTAATTTTCTTGGATTGTAAAAAATAAAATAAAAAATACACAGATTTCTACGAAGTAATGCAAATTAAACCAAGATATGTCAACTAACAGAAGCCCAGTAAGGGGGAGGAGCCAAAAGACATGGGAAGACAGCCCCTGCACGGCATGTACCACCGGAAAATTTAAGAAGTGGCTGACATCAGGAAAACATACCAATGGCTGGAAAATTCTCGATTGAAAGACAGCATAGAGGTGTTAATCATGGCTGCACAAGTCCACGCCCTCAACACAAGATCAAGAGGCTGGGGTCTACCATGCCAGGCAGTACCCCAGATGCAGACTCTGCAGAGAAGCCCCTGAGACAGTGCAGCACATCACAGTGGGGTGTAAGGTGCTGGCAGGCAAGGCATACATGGAACAGCATAACCAGGTAGCTGGCATAGTGTACAGTAACGTGTGCTGAGTATGGACAGGAGGCCCCAGGATCAAGATGGAAGACGCCTCCTAAGGTGGTTGAGAACACACAAGCAAAGATCCTGTGGGACTTCTAGATCCAGACTGACAAGATGGTGATGGCTAATCAGCCTGACAGTGCTTGTTGATAAACATCAGAAGACAGTGGTTTTGATAGGTGTAGCAATACTGCGTGAGAGCAACATCAGGAAGAAGGAACATGAGGAGCCCAAGGGCTGAAGGAAGAGCAAGAGAAGATGTGGGGTGTGAAGGCAACAGTGGTGCCAGTGGTGATTGGGGCACTGGGGGCTGTGACCCCCAAGCTGGGTGGATGGTGGATGGTTGAATTTTGCTGCTTTTTAATTCGATTTCACCACCTTTTCTGTCAATTTTCTTGTCACTCTCTTAACCCTTTCCAACCATTTTAATGCAGAGTTTTGCAACTTTGAACCCATTTTTTAACACATTGCACCTATTTTTGTACAATTAACCCATTTTTGCCACCATGAACCCCTTTTGTCTACCAAACATTCTTGTTTTTAATAGTTTTTGCCACATTTCACTCAATTATTGCTGACTTAAACACATTTTTTCCACCTTTTGAATTTATTTTGCCACCTTTTCTACCCACTATTGCCACTTTTCAGCTATTTTGCCACTTCTAATACTATTCCATCATTTTTTTTGTAGGTTTTTTGCCACTTTTCCCCCTTTCTGCCACTTTCTATCTTTGCTTCTATTAAGAAAGGGGGTTTACATTTTGAAGGCCATATACTACGGTGTAAATAACTAAAATTTATTTTTTGCTTTGATAAGAGTGGTTATTATTCAGGTAAAAAAATATGGTTACCATTGTTTAACCTTACAATGGACCATGATTTTGCTGACCTTCATAGGCCCCCAAAGCTCTCCACTTTATCCCCCCTTATGAGCGGCCTTGGATGTCATCAGTATTTCTAATTTTACACACTCTACCTTCATAAAGCTGAAAGTAAGGACCACTGTGTAAATCTTTTACATTGGCAACAAATACCTTTTTACAGATATTGTATCTGGAATCTGTACATGGAGATTGGTGTCCATCTGACAAATAACACTGTCGTTTTCACAAAGTTGGTCTTCACCATTTGGTTTAAGCTGCTGTTTGTATCGTGGTCACAAGCTAGCTGAGTCTCTTCATATATTCACCAGGTTAAAGCCCAGGGGCCCATGCTTACTGGGGGCCCAGCAAGATGGTGAGAGAGAACAAAAATTCCCTTGGTCACACAGCTCTGAATGTACCGGAGGCTGGGATAGAGACTGCTAATGCCCTACTTGCCTATTCCCCCTGAATTAACCATTAACGCCTGCTCTGGCAGAGTGTTTCCTCTCCTCCTGCCCACATCCAGTCCTCCCAGAATTCTACCATCCATGTAAAGCATGCAGAATGAAAAATGCTGTGCTCAATTAAAGAAACTATAATACGTCATTCACCTGAGCACTGCCCTCAACAACTCTCTGTTTTAATAAAAGTTTTGTCACTGAATAAAGCATGGAAAAAAACCCACCACTCACATCCTTGTCAGTTGTAACGGATCCAAACATGGATAAAACATAGGCTATAACAGCTGGTAGCCGGGACTGATTTAACCCCTGGTTAAATTAATAATAATAATGTAAGAATTACATTTAAAGACTTTATGTACATGTAATGGAAAAGTTTTACACCAGGGGGTCCAAACTTTTTCAACTGGGGACCACATACATAAATGTACAGGGATGGTGGGGCCACTTTAATATACCTCACTATGAGGGTATTTAAGTTCGTAAAACCAGTCTAATGTAGGTTAAGATATGCTTGGTGATTGGGTATGCTAAAATGGCTGAAAAGGGAAATAGCCAATCATTTTAATGATTTAAGGGTGGCCAATTAGGTTTCAGTGGCCTCTGTTTGGCCCTGGTTACCACTTGCTCCGCCCCTGGAACGTCACTGGTGCTGCTTTTTGCTGCCTCAACCCATAACGACATTATATATCAAGATATTATTACTTTTTTGTTTGCCAATATGTTTATCATTTAGTGTTGTCTCAATTCAGTTACAGAAAACAGAATCTGGAAATTCTTCTTGTCAAAATGTTTGTTTACAGAATCAGAACAGTAGCACATACTTGTGCTGAAACTAAGAAGAATGAGCACAAGTGTCATGCTCTAATGTTGGTCATATTTCATTTCAATTTAAAGAATTTGTTGCAGGCCCAATATATTTGACAAATCTGGCCATGCCCCTGCTATCGGCATTGTTCAGAGTGAATCCGGAATTATGGAGGATAGCTACAGGTGTTGATTTCATCCTTTTATGTGATCATATGGTCTGCCTGTCAGTGTAAATCCTCTATGAGCTACAGGTGTTTCCTAAAAATAATTCAAAACAAAGATTGCATGCTTTCACGTGGTGGTGGGGGGTGGGGGTGGGGGGGGGGGGGGTCCCTCCAAGATTTTGTGCCCAGGGACTTCTGCATTTTTAATCTGGGCCTGGTAGAAGCTCAACAGTCCTACTAATCCAGCCACATTGAAACTATTGTACTTGCATTTTTAATCCCAATACCTAAAGCTGAGCTGGATTGTGCATCTATACACTCCAACTGTGAGCTGCTTTTGGACCAAAGCCTTTGAGGGATTCCCAGATATCAAACATTCGATGCTTTTTAGGATCAGAATATGCATCAAGGTTTACATAAAAACAATTGAGATGAAAAGGGGACATAGCATTAAGTTTAGGCTCACATGTCTGTGTTTTTGTAGGTTTTTATGCAAATTAATTTAGTTATTTGTTTTTAAAATGGCATCTGCCAGAGCTATGTGTTCATCTAAGTAATGTACACTTATAACAGGATCCCTTACTTTACCTAACTCAGACATTAAAAAAATGCATTGATTCTATTTTGTAGCAGATGTGATATTATAAGAGGGGCAGGGTCCTTATCTCCAGTTGTGTTAAACATAAGTTTGAATCCAGCATCAACTTCTGGTGTTGAAAAAAAAAGTCAAAATGGAGAGGGACCCAACTGCAGTCAAGATGGCCGACATGGGCGTTGCTATACATCCAATCCATGCTGGAGATCCCAAGTGCAAGTTTCTTCTTTGTGTTGGACTCAGCTGCCAGTGTTTGTCAGTCTTTCTCGTGCCTAAGTCTACCCCTTGGTGCTGGATCTCAAATATATCACCTTCCCCACTGCCTTACCCTGAACCTAACCACTCGAGTTTTAATGCCTAAGCCTAACCTTAGACGGTTGAGACTTCATGTTGAGACTTCTGGTATGTATTAGATGTATGTCGGCCATCTTGTCTGCATCAAGATACTCTTGTCAAAATGAGGTGGAAATACAAAGACTGCAGTTCCTCAACTGTCCACTTGAGGCCTGCTCCAAAAGCAGTGCAACTCCCATTCACATCCATATTAAATTGACAGCACACACATGTATACAGCCTGCTTTAAAGTAAATGGCGTATATGATGATAATTGTTCTTGTGAACTCTTTTGTAAATGTTTATGTTATCATTATTATTTCTTTTTTACTGTTATATTTTATTCTAAGATGCCTCATAACATCAGGCAAAGGGACTACCGCTGAAAATTAGCCTCTCAGCTATCTTGGGTACACTGTCCCTTTATAAACAAATAAATTAGATATGAAAACATAGTTCATATCTTTATGGGTTCACTCTGCACAATGGTTGAATTTATTGAATAAACCATTCTTTTACTCCTTAAGGATAAACATTCAGAATGATGAAAGCCATGACTTCAATATGGGGAATGCTAATGATGGCTTCCAATTCCCCTTCAGAATTTAAAAAATGGGACATACAGCAAGAAGCAATACATACAAATAAGGATTAATATAGAATCTTTAAGAAAGAAGGTCATGATAAAAACAGAAAAAACATGTTAGCTGAAAAAATATCCTCTCCTTTGTCCTGTGGGATTTTGTCTCCACAATTTCATCAACTAATTACAGTCCCCTCCCTATTTGTTGGACGTATTTTGGCTTCTTTGTCTTCCTTCCTCATTTCCGCCCCTCCTCGGGCTTGTCTTGACCTTGGAGCAGACTCCTTACTGCATGCTTTCCTCTCCTCTTGCAAAGCTATCATAAACAATCCTCAACTGCTAATTATGCACTGACAACAGTGCACCATAAATCAGCGGCCGGCTAATGAATTCCCACAGATTCTGTCTGTGTGGTAGAAATGGAGGAAGCAGCCTTGTTTTTGCTCCAACTCTCCTTCGGTATTTTACATTTATTGTGCTTAGCCTAACATGGAGAATAGTGGAGAATAAATGAGCAATCATTGCACAGTGAGCGCGAAGTGATTTGTGTGCCTAACTAAGGAAGTGAATGAGGAGCATGGATACTAGGGAGCTATAGTCCATGAAATAGAGATCATTAAACAATGAACAGATTTAATTTGGATTGCTATGCTTACAAGAAGTGTTAAATATTTAATGTTGAACAGCATAATTTCAACACAAGAACACATCTCACTGAGATTTCCTTGAGCTAAAACAACAGCTCTGGTGGATTAACACAAGCCATACACAGTGGTACAATAAAGTTTTACATATCTTATTGTGGCCATGTTTAAACAGGAACAATCAACTGGAAACAAAATTACATCATTCTCAGTTTCAAGAAAGTTCTGCATTCAATTTAATAAATGCTGTGAAAAAGGCCTGAAAACACCCACACTTCCCTCTACAGAGTGGCGAGATGTGCTCTGCCCTTTTATTGATTTTATAAAGCAATTAAGGTCAAAACAATTTGGCTTTTTTGAAAGAAAAATTTCACAACAAACCCTTTATTTCAGTGTGAAAACAGATTTCTACTAAGTAATGTCAGTTAAATAAAAATATGTAATGTAAAATAAGTGACCGCATAAATATTCACCCCCTTCAAGCCAGTATTTAGTAGATCCACCATTGGCTGCAATCACAGCACTGAGTCTGTGTGGATAGGTCTCAGTCAGGCTTGCACATCTGGACACTGTAATTTTACTCCATTCTTCTTACAAAACTGCTCAAGCTCTGTCAGATTGCACTGGGATTGGTCATGAACAGCCATTTTCAAGTCCAGCTACAAATTTTCTACTGGATTTTCTACTCTCCAGAACATTCCCCTTGTTGTGTCTGAGTCTGTGCAGCTTTCGTTGTATGCTTCAGGTCATTGTCTTGCTGAAAAATAAATCTTCTCTCAAACTTCAGTTCTCTTGCAGCATGACTAATTCTGTCTGCCAGGATTTTTCTATACACTGCTGCATTCATTCACTTTTACAAGCCTTCCAGGGCCGGTTGCCAAGAAGCATCCCCACAGCATGATGCTGCCAGCACCTTGCTTCATAGTGGGGATGGTGTGTTTGATGTCTTGTCTGATGGCCAGAAAGCAGTATTTTGGTCTTATCAGACCAAAGAACTTTCTTCAGCTTGACTTTGGAGTCTCCCACATAGCTTTTGGTGAACTCTAGTTGGTTTTCTTCAACATGCCACTTTCCCATAAAGCTTTGATTGATGAAGACCTGGGCAACCGGTCTCAGTAGTTAAAGATATTAATCCAAAGATGAAATCTGCATTAAAATCGTTGAGACAAACTCCATTAGTGAGCTAAACCATCCATCCATTTTCTATACTGCTTATCCGGTTGGGGTGAGAGGCAGGGTACACCCTGGACTGGTCGCCAGTCAATCACAGGGCTTACACATACAACCAAGCAGGCTCACACTCACACCTACGGCCAATTTAGAGTGATCAAGCCACCTAACAAGCATGTCTTTGATGGTGGGAGGAAGCCAGAGTACCTGGAGAGAGAACCCATGCATGCACGGGGAGAACAAACTCTGCATAGAAAGGCCCTGACAGGGAAGTGAACCAGCACTAACCCCTGCGTTATCGTGCAGCCCTATTTATATTACTAATATTATCAATAAAGAGTCAAGGAGTATTTAAAAGAGTACCAATATACATGTGTCTTGATGGCCTCTCTAGTCTAGGGGATGTTCAGTGCCTTAGATTTTTTTTGTATCTATCCCCTGACTTGTTATTTTCAATACATTTTTCTCTAAGTTGCTTGGAGTGTTCATTTGTCTTCATGGTGTAATGGTAGCTAGGAATTCTGATTAATCAGAAAAAAACAAGGGCAGGATTCCTCATATCAAAATAAAAACAGATGGCCTTAAAATACCCTGACTATTTTCTGAGGATAATGAATGCTAAGAGACAAAATAGTGGCCTGCCTCTGACATGTTAGCCATTAACACCACAGTTCAAACAACTGCTATGGTGTGAAACACATTCCAATATTTGTACATTTAGGGATAATAACTGGGGTTTTAGCACCATCATATCCAGCATGGCAGTATCCTTCTTAGAATTTCATCCTGCTTTCCAGAGGCCTAATGCATTGGTCTGATGCATATTGCAGCATGTGAAGGGGTAGATGGGTATTGTGTGTCTATGCTAATGGCAGGGAAACCATAAAAATAGAGCCATTAGTGTGCAAAGACTGCCTCATACGATGATTTATTCAGATAAGGTATGAGTGCAAACACAGGGGGGCACATGGGTGTTTGCATTCCAGATCTAACATGTAACTAGCCTCTATTTATGCTTGGTTCTTTCCAAAGATATACCATAGGGTTACCGTATTCATCCATCATTCATCTTATACATGCAGGAGCTATGTTGAGTCCAGTTGAGCATTGCTGCATCTTGAAAAGAGGAAAAGGGTAGTCTTTTTTTTTATCGTCTGGATCGTACACAACAATTCCTTCCAGTTCGAGCATCCCTGTCAAGTATGAATACGTTACAATCCGGTGACATTTCTGCAAATGTCATTGAGAGAGGATTTTTTTTCAGACAGTGGGCTTTAAAAATCAGAGTCACTCTTATCTCAAACATGCTTCTAAATGCTGCTCTTCTGTTCTTTTACTCTATCTCTTTTGCTTGTGTCTTTCAGGATTTTACTCACTACTTTTGCTTTTATTCCTCTTAAATAACCTTTTTCAGCTCTTCGACCAACAACCTCTTCCTCTATCTCTCTCTCCCTCCCTCCCTCCTCCAGCTCTTGACATGAGTGAAGAGGCCCACTGAGATAAAACACAATGTCAGAGCATGCCTCAGCTCTCTCCGCTGAGTGGGAAAATTGACTGGGATTGTCTGTGGCAGTCCCCACTCGCAGCAGTCTGTGGCCCGTGATGCTTAAAGTGCTGTGCTAATTAGTTTTCTCTCCATCCCTACCTCCATCCCAGCACACATACAGAGACATGCTCCTTGCCCCCCCCCCCGCAATAATCTCCCTCCTTCTTTTGTGCTGCCTTGCCTCTTTGCCATGCCCTATCTATTATGTAACATTGTGTGGAAAGCGCCGATGCACCTTCTCAGGGGTTTTCTGGCTTCGCATGTCACACGAGCAAATGTCTCTTTCTATATTTGCCTAAGCAGCACATGAAGGCAACTGTGGGGGCAGAGGCCAGCACAGCAGAAAGATACAACGAGATAGCACATGACAGGGCGCCGTACTTGTTGGAAGGGGCCTTCATACTAAAGCAAGAGTGAACCTGCTGTTTGTCCCCATTTGGTGGCACATAATGCTCTAAAGAGGTTGATATAAACACTTTAGTACAAGAGCCCCCATATTGTTAGAGAAAATGCAGGTTTGTTAAACAAGCTGCAGTTATATTCCTGGCTACCATTACACCAGAAAGACAAAAGAACACTCCAAGCAACTCAGAGAAAAGGATATTGAAAAATATAAGTCAGGGGATGGATAAAAAATCCAAGGAACTTAACATCCCTTGGAGATCAGTTTCATTCATCATCAAGAAATGGAAAGAAAATGTCACATGGGTAAATCTGTCTAGATCAGGCCAGCCTGACAAACTCACTGACTGTGCAAGGAGGAGACTTGTAAGAGAGACTACTCTGAAGGAGTTACAAGCTTCAGCAGCTGAGATGAGAGAGACTCCCTACTGTGAAGCATGGTTGCGGCAGCATCATGTTGTGGAGATGCTTTTCCACAGCATGATGCTGTCTCCAGAAAAATACTGGAGGACAGTGTTATTCAGTCTGCAAGAGTATATGTTGTCGGGGGATATGCCAGTATCTGGGTTTTGAGAAACATGTTTTTTCTACCTGGAGAACTCCAAAAGAAAACGGGATATTGTGCCATGTGTGCAAATTACTGGTAATTACGACCTCTGTGAGCTGAAGATGGAAAGACTGCTCTCGGTAAGCATCCTGTGCAGTCTGTCAATGCTATCCAAGCCTGAAATTTAGAAACAATCAAAGTAAAAGCTCAATCTTTTTCAAGGCCCACTTTGAGCTAACTGCATTTCTACATGCTTTTATTTTGAAGTTTAATTTATATGTTGTGGAGGATTGCTTAGCTCTTTCTTGGCGTCTCTGCCAAACTTTCTTAGTGATTAATAATAATTATAATCAACTCATAGTCATAATAATTTAAAATACAAAGTTATATAAGTCTTTTCGTTTGCGATATCTCTTTCCTTGTCTTCCTCTCAGTTATTTTTCTGTATTTTTATTACCTGTAAGCCTCGGTCTTAATGCAAATGAGATTGATTTTGTTTCCTCTCGTTGGAACAAGGTGGATTCTATTTCTGCAAAGTGATGTTGGCATTTAATTGTGTTAAGCCCAAAATTATCAACAGTGATCGAATTTTTCTCAAATGTAAACTTACCACAGTTTGTGTTATAAAAATAGCATCGCAGAGGCCTGTGCTGACATGATGCAGTGATAAGATACTGGGAAACTGGTATTTCTCATGTATACAATGATATGAATAACCAGGTTAATCCAGACATCGTCACAATTATTAGAAATAGTCAAAAGTCCAGAAGTAAACTTATCCCATCTGCATGGATCTATATGTTAATTTTTTGTCTGAAGATAGCAAAAATGCCAGATTACCTTTAACCCCTCTAATATGCCAGTAACAAAAGTTAAAAGTAGCAGTGAGTAATAACAAAACAAGATTTTAATTCTAAAACAACAAGCTGAGAATTTAAAAAATGTAGCATGTGGACAACTATGAAAAGCTTTACTTAAATAGATTCTCCGTTTATCACACTTAGTGGTCAAACACATTTAAATGCAGATGCAGTGTTTTGGATCAATACTAGCATAATGCCTCTAAGCTCATTACGAGGCTGTAATGTACTTTCAGTTCAATACCTCATGAAGTCGACTGTCAAATACTGCACCTTCCCTCAGAGTGGAAATGTGACAATCAAGATAACCTCGAGGTGTGTGTAAATGCTTGGAAAATTTGTTTTGACACTGATGTATAAGGCAAAAGAAATTAAATGTCACCCTGCTTGTATTGGAAACAGAGTTTCAAATACATGTTAATGCAGAAAAGCTTACGGTTTATTTGTCCATTTCCTGAAACCTTTAAACCTCCTGAGTTATTGAATGTGCATTTTCAGAGAGCGTTACATCCTTTAAATAAAAAACAATCCACTTAGTATCTTTTCAAAAGGAGCTTGACTTAAAACAAATAATTTTCTAGAGTTTAAATGCAGCTTGTTTGCACACTCACCATGCTAACAAGCTTGAGAAATACTTTTATTTAGAACTTAAGTACAGCTTGCTAGCATGCTAACCAAGCTTACTTGCTAAGAAAATCATTTTTTGAAGCTTAAATTCAGCTTGTTAGCACACTTACCATGCTAACAATCTTAAGATACCTTTTTTCAGATCTTAAACATAGCTTGCTAGCATACTAACCAAGTTTACTCGCTAAGGAAACCTAATTAGAGCTTAAAAGCAGCTTGTTAGCACACTTACCATGCTAACAAGCATAAGAAATCATTTTTTAGAGCTTAAACGTAGCTTACTAGCATGCTAACCAAGCGTACTTGCTGAGGAGACATTATCTAGAGCTTAGGCACCTTGTTAGAATACTCACCGAGCTAACAAGCTTAGAAATATTTTTAAGTGCTTAAATCGAGCTTGCTAGCATGCTAACCAAGCTTACTTGCTAAAGAAATAATTTTTAGAGCTTAAATGCAGCTTGTTAGCATACTTTCCAGGCTAACAAGCTTAAGAAAACCTTTTTTTTCAGAGCTTCAAACTAGCTTGCTAGTATACTAACCAAGCTAACATGCTTAAGAAGTAATTTTTAGAGCTAAAATTAGCTTTTTGACGAACTAAAAAGCTAATCTTTCTTTTTTAAAGCTTAAAAGCAGCTTGCTAGCTCACTTACCAACCTAACAAGCTCAAGAAGAAAGGTGTCTCATTCTAAACACATAGCTAGGTGCTTGCTAACTAACATCACTAACAAACTAAACAAGCATGGGTACTACTTTTAAAAGGTCTCGAAAGTTACTAGTTGCTTGCTAGCGCTCTAACCATGCTAACAAGCTCAGGCACAAAAGCTGTCTGAGCTAGGATGTTGGTTGTAAGTTAATTTTATGTAGATAGATTTAGGATAACAAACTGTTTTCATGACATTATTGAAATAGTAAACATATACCAGCATGTATTAAGTGACAATCTATGTAGGAACTAGTAGCATATTCTAAGCTGGCTAGCATGTTTTCAGTTAGCTTACTTAACAAAGATTTTACATGATGTCCTTTTAAAACCACATCTTGGAAACCAGTCTGAGAATAAAATCATTTAATTGAATTATTAATGAGCAAATAGAGCCAGCAATGTAGGAACAAAATGGCCAAAAACTGCAATTACTCCGTTAACCCCTTGACACATGCTGCTCTGTCCTCTGAAAGCATTTCCCGCCTGTGATCACACCCAAACCTCCAAAGAGCTAACTGACACATTTTCCAAACACTCCCTCCTCTTTCTCTTTGCTGCACACACACACACACACTCGCGGCTGCGTCAGAGCACTCTGCGTGAACAGGCAGATTGCTGCGAGAGCTAATGAATTGTGCTGTCAGGGAAGTAACAGATTTATTTACATCTAGAAACGGATATCTCTTTCAGCCAATCCTCTGGAGCTGAGCTGGTTTTCTCTATAGACTTGCTAATGGCCCAGGCTTGAAAAAAGAGGTTAAAAAAAACCCCAACAACAACAACAACAAACAGGGAGAAATATCCAGAAAACAGCATGGGGTAGGAGAGCGTGCCGTTACGCCACAGCACTGGAAATTGGAGAGAAAATAAAATATCCAGGGGGTGTGGAGGAGTAAGTTGAAGGGTATTAGCTGAAAATCCACTTTAAGAGGTGTTGCACTGTAGGGACACACATCCATGCACACACAGCCTTGGGGCAAGTCGAAGGATAACATATCTTGATAATCTGGGCCTTTTAATGGTCCTGAAAGAGAGAGATTGTACAAAAAAATGTGCTACTTGTCTAATGTACCTCCTCTAGCGACAAGGTAACTCTGTGAACAGTCTAGCCTACAATTGAGACAGGATATGTGTGCATTGTGTTTCATCTGTGCCATGCAATCTGGACCACCATAAGTTCCTGTGTAGGCGGACTAGACTTTTCTTTTACGGGAAGAGCAGGGGAATACACATGAATACAGCCATGCATCTTGTAAGCATTATGAAGGGCTGATAAATATACCAATATTCATTTGCAGCCTCATCCAATCCCCGCTTCCTAACCTCTCATAAGCCAATGACAGCTAAGTCTACAACTAGATTGTTTACAATGTGACAATAAGCTAGTACAGCAGCATGTCCAAGAGAAACTGCAATTTACAGAATTTCAACCATATTCAAAGAGTCACTGTCAATATAAAACATTAATGATGGGGGCTATAATGTTGTGGTTAATTGAGCCATAGTATGGACTATAGTATGGAGCAGAGGCTCTCAACGTGAGGGTGGGAAGACACTGAGAGGGGGTCGCCAGATGCCTTTTAAAAACTAAGAATATTTTTTAAAATGGTTTCAAATTGTACATTTTACCAATATTTATAAAAAAAAGATGCAGGAAAGTAGTTAAATGTGAAATAAAAACATAGTTATTTGGTGAAGTGTATGCAGTAGCATTGGTGCTGGTGTTTTGTCTTAAAGTTTCTTCATTTTGGAGCTGAAAAGTGTGCCTAACTATTATTGGGTTCTAATGTTGAACGTATTTATCTGTGCCACTTTTTAACTTCTCTTCCCGCCCAATGCTGTTATGATTTGCCAGTTTTCATTGGGGGTTGACTTTCTTGGCTTTCCTGGGTTGGCTTACAAAACTTTCGTGGCTGGGCTTTGTTTTGTGGGGGAGTTGGTTGGCAGTTGCAGCCAGTTCAGCCAGACAGCTGAGGACTATCCATTTCCATCCACTTAGAGGCATAAGACAGGCAATACTGTAAGTATTTTATGCTTTTATAGAGATATTAGACATTATATTTTATAGGATATTGTTGGAATATGCTTGTGTAATTTGTGGTTTCATTCCATGTGCATGTGAGATGCAGTTCTTTTGTAGGATAGTAAAAACTGAATGTTTTCACATCTTTATTTGCAGTTTTCACATATTGTTAATGTGGACAAGTTCAGTAAATGAGAGAATGACTCTATGACTCTATCTTCATTGGCATTGGTTTAGCTTGTTGTTAAGTTTCTACACACTGGAAAGGAACACTTCATTTTTTCTGCCTGTTTTTGACACTTAAGAACAAATTCTTGCCACTTTCCACCTATTGTTTCCTCTGTTAACCAATTATTGCCATTCTTAACTCAATTTTCCACACTTTTTTTGGGGGAGGGGAATTTTTGTACCTTTATTTGATAGAGGAGGAGAGTGGATAGAGTCGGAAACAGGGACAAGAGAGGGGAGAGACATGCTGTAAAGGGCCTCAGGCCAGATTCAAACCTGGGCTGTCCGCGTACATGGGGCGCGCCTTAACCACTCGGCCACCTGCGCCCACATTTTCCACACTTTTACCCCAATTTAACTACACTCCACTATTTATTATGCCCATTTTTTCTACTTTACATTTTTCTGACTCAATTAACCCATTTTCTGTCAGTTTAAATCAAAATTTTCCACTTTTAAATACAATTCAACCACCTTTTAAAACACTTTTAAGCCAATATTGCCATTGTTAACCCTTTTTATACTAGTTTTAGCCACTTTAACCCATTTTTGCCATATTTGTATATATTTTGCCACTTTAATCTATAGTTGGAATTTACCAAAGTCAATATATGTTGATATGTTGCACAATTGTATATCTCATTACTATATAAATATTGTGTCCCGACAGGCAAATGGACAGCAAATAAAACTCAAACTATCATGTACAGAAACCGCCCCAGCCCCACCCACCACTGTATTTTAGTGTATGGAGATAGTATACCTTTTTGGTAATCTTGTTACAAAGCCCTTAAAATGTTAAGCTTACCCTCTATGACTGCCAAAAAAATTCATATTTTGAATATTTGTGCTAAAGAAAAAGCTTTCATCAGGAGAAGAGAAAAATTAAGAATGTTTTACATAAACTCTGAACAAGACCAGTTAAAAGAAGAAACCTTTGGCGTAAAGGGAGCATAATCGCCAGTCGGCCGTGCTCTGAAATGTCACAAACGTTCATATCTTACAAATAAAAGCTCAGAAATACACAAACACAACACACAATCTAACCAATGTCAAAAAAAGAGAGAAATCCAGATATTCTGATACAGAGAGAGGGCAGGTAAAAATGAAACACCAGTCAGAGGAGGGATTATCTATTTTTCATCTCTCTCCCCAGAAATCTCAATCCATCTTTTGAGGTGTTTCTTACATCCTGTCTTTCTCTCTTCCTACAGTTCTTTATCACGAGGATTTCAGGTGTTTTTGTGCGTGTGAAAATGAAAGACGCATTTGTGAGTCATGCTTAACAGCATTTTTGTTATTTCTGGTGCTGCAGTGTATTACAGGGACGTACTTCTCACGTTTATTTAAAATCTGGTGAAGGTGCAGCTGAATGCTAATCAGGGTGCAATGTAGCGTGGTGTAAAATCAAACCCTTACAACAGTGGGAACAGAGCTGAAGAGGGCAGGAAAGGACAAGCCCTGGGCGGCGTTTGTGTGTCTGTGTTGTATGTTGAGTGTGTGTTCTGGGATGTTATCAGTCATGTCGGCTGCCGGCCACAGATGAGGTCATTAGGCCCTTTAGCAAGGCAGATTTCATTCCTCCTGTCTGCTTCTGTTAATAAATCTCCACGGATGCTCTCATCTTGTGGTCAGCTGTGTGCGAGTAAGCGTGGGGTTTTGTGTATTTGCTGTGTCGATGCATGAGTAAACGTCTGCATGTATGTGTGGGGAATCCCTCCTTGTGTATGTGTGTACTGTATGAATAATGTGTGTGTGCATGAGGCGAGGACTTTGTCTGGTTGCGTTTCGGTGAAGCGGCCCGCGGGGATTCAGTGCAGCCATTTCTGTCTCACCATGGTGATTTGTGTTTGTGTGTAAATCAGCATGGAGTCTTGCATTGTTTGCAAATGGTATAAAACACTCAGTGGGCATCTATGGAGGGACCGAATTAGCATGGATTATTTATTGTTAGCTGCTCTGTTTCCACTGTTGGTAGTATTAGCAAAAATTCACTCTTGTTTGTGCTTGAATGCATTCATTAAAGGACCAAGAAAGAGCAGGGATAATTACATAAAAGGTTCTTTTACAGCCGCACAGGTTGTTTTTACTTACCCGGCTAATTAGAGCTCTGCTTAGATTTAAGTCTTTTATGATGGGGGCTCTAATCTCCAATCAGCACACCTTCTGTTGGACAGCCTGTTTATTTCCCTTTTAAATGATGCCACATTTGTAAGGAGTATGCATTTGTGGGATGAGCAGCAGAGCTGAGTATGTGGGTTGTGCCTATGAAACTTTCCAAATCTACTCTGCCAATGCCAAAAAACTTATTCTGCATTCGACACTTGTTTGGTGTTGTTTGGTGGAAACAAGATATATTGGCAATTCAACAGTTTTTGGAAAAACCATACACAGCCAAACCAGCCTGGCCACACACTACTGTCAGATGGCATCCTATTCTTCAACCGGCATTGTTTGTTAGTCAGCCAGTGTGGTTGTGTTGGTCACTCTGGCATGAACAGCACGTCCAAGCTGATCCCATAAGTGTTCAGTGGAGTTGAGGTCAGGACTGCTGGCAGGCCACTCCATCCTCTCCACTCCCAAATTCTGGAGGTAGTTTCTGATAAACCTCCCTCTGTGGGAGCGAGTGTTGTCGTCTTGGAGGATAGAGTTTAGGCCCAGACTGTGGAGATATGGGATTGCTACTTGTTGCAGAATCTCATCTGGTATCTCTCTTATTGAGATTTCCTCCAATGATGACAAGCCTTGGTTTTCCAGTGAGGGGGGTGCCACCCCACACCATCACACTGCCTCCACCAAAAGTTGTTACTCTCTTGGAGCAGCAATCAGCATAGCATCCTTCTCCACACTTTGACCCTGCGATCCAACTGTGATAGGCAGAATCTGGACTCATTGCTGAACGTAAGGTTCCTTCATGTGTTCAGGGTCCAGTGCATGTTTTTGCCGACACCAGTGCAAACTCGTCTGACAGTGAAGGGTAGTCATTTCGGGCCTCCTTGCAGCCCTATGAGACCAGAGTTTGGTTGCATACAGTCTCTTCTGGATTGTCTGGGCAGAGAGCCGTTTGCCATATCATCCTGCAAATATGTAGAAGACAGCCTACATTTCCTGAGTGCTAATAGGTAACAGATCAGTCAAACATGGCATGCTGATTCTTGGAGCAGACACCTGCTGACCACTGTAGCAGGGCCCATGCGCACAGGTGCTGTGAGTTTGGAAGATGCATAGCAGAGCAAAAACCAAGCCATGAGGTCAAAGATCTGCCTGTATAGCTCAAAGGCAGGATTGTCCCCCCAGGATCTGGGGAAGGCTACAAGGCTGCACTAAAGGTTCCCAAGAGCACAGTGGCCTCCATAATTCTCAAGTGGAAGGAGTTTGACACAACAAGCACTCTTCCAAGAGTTGGTCGTCATGCCAAACTGCACAATTGGGAGAGAAGTGTCTTCGTAAGGAAGGTTACCATGAACATGATAGTGAGGACTGTGGATTGTGGATTTTATTTTATTTGTTTGGCTAAACTAAAATAAAAAAAAAGTGCTTAAAAGATATAAAATGTGTGTCTGTTTGTATTCTTTGGCTTAACATGCAGCTGAGGTTTGGAGAATTAAAGATGAAAAAGCTCCTCAATAAGGACTAAGTGCTGTATCTTACAAAGCTGTCAGGCTAAATGAATGAACTCCAATGACTCGGCAGCAACGTGGGGAGGAGACTGTGGGAGGGAGAAAAGAAAGGGGGAGGATGGAAGGAGTGCTGATAAGAGGAGGGAAAGAAAGAGAAAGAGACAGTAAGCAGAAAAAATCAGCCTGAAAGCGCAGCAGCATCCTTTACGATATGTCACCTTGTCTCTTTCACTCGCTCTACCCTCACATTTCGGCTTTCATCTTCCACATCTTCACACCTTCTCTTCAGCTCGGCTCATTTCTTCCATCAGTGTGTCATTGGCTCTCATTCGCTCCCTATAACTTGTCCCATAGAGTGTCGATGTGCTTTTTCATGTTTTTGTTAAAGATAATGAAGGTTGTATGAAAGTATGTCAGCCTTTTTTGCTTCTTTCTCCCCTCTAAAGTTGAAAAGGCTCCATATTTTTCAAAAGAAGCTAGAAAAGTCAGACAGCATCAAATTGATTAATTGTGGTGAAAAAGAGAAGGAAACCCAAGGACTGAAGAGAGATAATGCATATTATCATTTTCTTATTAATGTTGACATTCAAGTGGGAAATTTCAACATATAGTGTCTTTAAGTTCCTGATGACTTCATTAGTAGGTTGCTATGATTGAAGAACTATTCCAGTGATCAGGCCATCTTTATCTTATGAAACACCAACATTCAAATTAACTACAAGTAGCCACATAACTGACCTTCAAAACAGCCACTAGCTAATACTAGTGCAATGTACCATAATAGTACTGAGAGTGTACTGTAAATTGCGGAATCATCTGCCTTGGAAAGACAGAACTGTCTGGTGGTTGTTGGGATGTTTTGTTGAATTGAATGGAATAATCTGCCTTAGTAATGATGAATTACTTCAGTTGAATCATATTGGCTGTAGGTCGCAGGCATAAGTGGCTGGGCCTGAGACCACGCATCTGGAACAGCAGGTGCCTCCTGAGGTTCCGAGTCCCTCTGGCTGGACTTAAGATCCGGTACCCTGGCTACAGCCAGTGAATGCATCCCGAGGTTACCGAGGTGAAGGGGGAGGGCAGGACAGTGTGGCAGGTAACAGGGGCAAGAAACTGTGGAGTGTCATTTAGTGATGTCCAGATCACTGATCTGGACTTTGCTTTGATCCTTGCAGAGACTGAAGATGTCGCTGTGGGGGCTCTGAACTAATTAGATGTTGGGGAGGCTGAAGCGCTGGGAATGTGCATGAGATGCCTTGGATGCTGCCATAGAATCTTTGTGAATAGTGAAGTTGTGAGGCAGTTTGCTTACGATGGCAGCGTAATCCATCAATTCGCTGACTCTGAGGCTGATATCAACTGCTGGCTTGAACTCATGCTTGCAAAGATGGGCTCGCTGGGCAAGACAATGTGGCATCCCTGGTATCTGAGCATGCGGTTCAAAGTCAGAGTCTTTTGGTTCTTGGTCCTCCCGGTCTTACTATACTCTTGTGAGGCCTGGATGTTGACTGATAGTCAGAGGCGCTGACTGGAATTCCTTGTGACCACCTCTCTTCAGCAAATCTTTTAGTATCATTAGCAAGACTGTGTGTCTGATGCTGGCCTTACAGAGGACTTTACTAAAACTCTTAAAAGACTCTACAAAGATTGACACCTGACACCCTCTCACATCCAAGGACAATTTGTCAGCAAGGTGTTGAGTTTTTAGTCTCAGACTAAGATTTTGCAAAGATTGGTAGTCATGAACTACAAGACTAGAATACAGTTCCTTTTGAACACCGAAGCAACTTTGCATGTCACTGCAACAACTGCATAACTATCCTGGAAACGCTTAAGAATAAAAGTACCGCATAAGAATGTGAGTCGTCTCACCTCGGAAACAAACTGATCAGGCTTTTACTTTGAAAATCCCAGTGGTGGTTTACTCTAATGTACCACCAAACTTAAGACATACAACAATATCAAGCAGCTTTGATATTATCGTAACGCCAAGACTGAAGAACAACTGCCTTAAAAGGGCTAAAATCGAGTTTAATGACCACCTTACACCTAACGACTGAGAGCAACGGGAGTGAGCTGCAACTTTAGCAAGACTCCCATGACTTTATTTTTGAATTTTGTCTGTAACTTTGTAATCAAAGGAAAACTCGTTAGGTGTAAGGCCAGCTTAATTGAGAGTCTTCCATATTGGGTTCCCAAGACCTGTTGGGCTGGTCCAGATGCCAGCGGTGACTGCATGAAGGCCCATGGAGAGGACAGCTGGGAGGGTACCTGGAGAGATGGGGCATGGGCCTGGCGCAGGCCTGGAGGATGGCCATCAGAGCAGCATGGGACCAAGGTTGATGCAGTGAAGTGCTTAACCATACATATGCTCCCGTGCCTTACCTGACCTGAAGTGTCCATATATGGTACAAAGAATATACTGTAAAAGTACGAAATAGTCCGCCTGAGGACTGGCAGAAGTTTCTGTATGCTCCTTAGACTATACTGTAAAATTATGGAGTGATCTGAAACAAGAAATGTTTTTACAGAACAAGGAAATATATTTTCTGGATAGTTAACACTTCCTTTTGATTGTTTTATCATGTTAAGTCCAAAAAATTTTTCTTCATTGCCAGACTGGAACATTTTGCAATTGAAAATACATATTTCTCATTTCTTTTATAATGTATAACTCTTAATGTATGAAGTTGTTTGCCCATGACTATTTGAACACCAGACATATTTTATATCATACTTCCTTAAGATGTACACATGTTCACTGTAACAAGACTAGAATTATTTTTTATGTTAAATACTTAGAATAAAGTAAAATGATTATTACATCAAATATTTGGTGGTAACAGAATTTGCATTGTCACAAAACATTTAGAATAAATGTGCTACTTTATTATTTGCACTTCTTGGCAGCATAATGCCTCTGTAATCCTGCAACTCACGTCCATGTTAAAGCTTATTTAAAATCTTTATTTTTTAAATAACCTCTTTTATTTCCTCAATCTGAAAGAAAGAGAACTCTGTAACTCCAGTTGAAATGTTTCACATTTTATAGCAGGAATATGTTTAACACCAGAAATGAAGGGACCGGATTAACATTTTTTGATGTGTGGCTTAGACACACAGGGAAAAAACTCCAAATGAGACTGTAATCCTTGACGCATGAAGCAGGAGAGCGAGAAATACATTAACGCTCGGGGAAAAAGTGGCGTCAAACTCTGCCTGCTTGCATGGTGGCTCATTAACTGTGAGCACTTTAGTGTGTTTATTGTGTGTGAGATATATACAACATTTTAATTGGATTTAGAGTATGAAACAGTCTGTACCTATGTTTAAAAGAAAACATTTACACACATTTTTAATGATATGTTTTCTGGTAGCTTATGAGCACAAATGGAGTGAAATGCTGTGTTTTATGTCAGTCTGTCTAATGAGCTGTGGGCCAACTGAGCTGTAGAGAGGGTACTTAATTGTCTGGTTATTCTCTTTGAATCTAAAAGCTTCTTCTTTCAAGAGGGCAGAGCATGAAAAAAAACACTTTTTTTGTATTTTTGCACATATATTTTGGTATCTAGAGAATCCACTGACCCACAAAACCAGATATAAGCCAACCCAGTCCTTTGTTCCTGGTTGGCCTTTGTTTGGGAACACATATGCCAACCCATGGGCTGGTATCTCAGCTCTTCAGAGCTAAACTTTTGTGAAAGTTCCCCATTATTTTTCTAGCAAGTGTAGTAGTTGCTAGAGCAATGTTGACTGGGAGAGCTCAGCATAGAAGCTGGCAACATAGAGATTATAAACATGTCTTTCCTTTCCACTCCAGCCTCAGAGCGTGAAGTGACTTGGTTTTATTTAAAATGGAAACATCCTGTCCACATCTGGGGAAAACCTGTTCACTTGTGCCAACCATTTTATGCCCAGCTGTTCATCAACTGCAAATAGTACAATGTGCAAACCGCTACCAAACTCCTCCTACAAGAGGTTGGTTGCTTCATTAGCTGCTAGCTGCCCCCCACCCAAGACAATGGTATAAACCATTCATACAGGTTTTATCATGGTAGTTTTAGGTAATATGCATCAAAGATTTATGAGGGGGGGTTAACCAACTCATTATTCAGGTGGAGTAAACAAAGTAATCCAGCCTTTAATTGAAATCACATGTATCCCTAATGAAAAACCTCTTCTGGTGCTCAGTGTTATATTTTGGCCAAAACATGGTACAGATGTTCATTTAGATCAGTGGTTCTCAACTGGTTGGGTCACAGGACCCACCATCACTCCTCAAGGAATAATTGCGACACAAATTTTGGAAATTTTTTTGGTTAATCAAATGTATTTAATAAAAAAATAATAGAGCTTGGGCCTTGGACAGTACAAAAGGTGTAACAAAACAATGAAACAGGACAAACATGCATGTTTTATAGAGTTTCATAGACAATTTGGCGCAGTTTTATTTCCAGGCACACATCCACGACCCACTGAAAAGGGCTTCATGAACCACTTTTGGGTCCCGACCCACCAGTTGAGGACCACTGATTTAGACCACAGAGAACTATGATTAAAAAAGGAACTTCCACTTACGAAGAATGAAACGTGCTGCTTCTAGTTTGGCATTAATCTTAGTTTGGCTGACAGCGGAGCAAATTCAGCACCATGGACAGCGGCAGCTACGAGGGAGTTCATGTTAGTGATTCCTTACTCTCTTTTCCTTAAATATGGGGGTGGTCTTTAGTGGACTGTAGTGCACTCATGGCCACAATAAAGAAACATAGAAAATTCAAATATGCCAGATTTCTGTCAGGGGGCTGTGAGGCATCACGGGAGCTCTTGAATGTCATTCATTTTGACACGATACCAGGGTTAAAAGGCATGTGGGAGACTTCATGGTCGAATGAAAGGAAGTTCTTTGGTCTGATGAGACCAAAACGGTGCTTTTTGGCCATCAGACAAGAGGTTATGTTTGATGGACACAAAACACTGTGCATCACCACAAACACCATCCCCACAGTGAGGCAGGGTGGTGGCAGCATCATGCTGTGGGGAAGCATCCTTGGCAGCTGGCCCGGAAGGCTTGAAAGTACAGAGTACATTTTTAAAAATCTGCTTCTAGCAGCTTAGTAAAGGCTGGCAACTTTTTACCCTTTGGACAGTTAAGGGGAGTATACAGAATATAGAGATTATTAAGATACAGGGTATTAAGACAACACAGTGGGTCAGGCTAAATTTAAAGACTTGTCCAAAATAAACCCATTAATCCTCATTTTTGAGTCTCTGTTCTCTTGGCAAGTCTTGGTCTCAAAGTCGCAACACACTTGTATTTAGTAGCATCTCAGGGATTGGATAATCACTTGTAATGACCCACACCTGTGTGCCACTCAGCACAGCTGCTGCTCATCAGCTCCGTCTCAATGAGCTACAAAAAAGAGCGAGGACGGTTAAAGGTGAGCAGCTGTGAAGCCAGGATTGGTCCAGCTTGTTCACTTCTTTTGATTCTCTGCAAAGCTGTCCCCAGAGGATGAATGAATCCAGCCAAGGTGACTGCACTGTTAGCACATGCCCTCTTTATCCTAGTCACTTAGTTTGGAGCCTGCACGATCTCTCACTATTGATCACCAGACCTCCAAGAACTCCTCATATTTATTTTACTCCTGCACTTTATTGCATACTGACATGTGTTACAGTTTGTACCAACCCTCTAAGACTCCCTTGCCTAAGTAAAGAAAGCCTATAAGCAAATATAATAATAAATAAACAGAAATATATACTGCTAGATTTATACAGGACTGATCATGAAATATTTGTGTGATTTCTTTGCTGTAAGCACCTGACGAATTACTTTTCACTGAAACTAAAATGCAGAGCACACAACCCACACATTAGATTTATCACACATACCTAACAAGATAAATGGAGACAGTGATGCATGCTGCACTATAGGAACAACTCCACCCTCCCCAATGTTTCCTCCAAAAAACAACCCCCTGAATCACAAACAGACTTTCAAACTTTCAGTAGTTTTGTTTAATAAAGTTTCTCAGTAAAGACACGGATGCAGACTTGCACATTTTGTGACAGTGAGGAATTTTCTATTGATTTGTCTTTGTGCTCATACACAATAGGATTAAAAATGAAACAATGACTGAGGTGAAAGTGCTGAATGTATTTAAAGTCTTTAAGATGACTATTGTTCACAGCCAGCAGAAGAATCTACCTCCAGGCCTGTTCTCCTTGACCTGTCAAGATTAGCCCTGAAACATAACAAAGCATTTCAGGATGATTTAGCGTTGATGCCACATTCAGGAAAAGTGTGCTGAAGGCTTCAGCATTGGTAACCCAGGTGCAGCTCACGTTACTTCAGCAGACAAAGAAGGAGCCACTCCTCAAACGGAAACAAATAAATAGTCCTTTTTCACACAATAACAAAAACTAAATTTTTGTATGGCCTCCTTTGGCCTTGATAACAGCTTGCATTCTTGCTGGCGTTATTTTAAGGTACTTTTCCACAGTCTCTTTTGTTATCGAGTTCCAAATAGTTTCTAGTTGTTCTCACAGACTTTAGATGAAACTTTTGTGTGATCAATCTTTGAAACTACTTAATCCCAAATTTGTTCAATAGGACTCAAATCTGGCATTTGACTTGGCCAGTCCATCAGTTCCAGTCCTCCGGATTCATTTTTCTTGGTCAAAAAGTCTTTGTGCAGATTTAAAGTATGCTTGGCGTCATTGACTTGTTGGGATATGAACCCACGACCAGTCAGATTAAATCCAAAAGGGATTTCATGATAGACTAAGACAGTTGTTCCTAACCCTTATTCCTAAGGGACCCCCCCACTCACATCTAAGAAAAGCTGAGCACCCCCAGGAAATACAATACCAATACTGTTTTCATTGGCAATATCCAAGCATAACAAGCCTACAGACACTTGTTTTTTTTTTTTTTTTTTTTAAATATCTATGTATAAACAATCCAGTATTATAAAAGTATATTAGGGCCACTCCAGAAAAAAAAGAAAAATACAAAGAGGAATTATTGATTTCCAGGAAAAAAAATCTAAAAAATTCCTAAGTTTAAAAGTCATTTATTTACAAGAAAAAATTAAATAATTATTTACTTTAAAAGTCATAAATGATATTTTTTTTTTATTAAAACATTGAAATACAACCACTGTTTTCATTTTGGTTTCTTGTATATTTTTTTTTACTTAAAAAGTTTTAAGATTTTAATGTCAAAATTTAAGACTTTCAAAATTCAGAAATTCTAAGTTTGTTTTCTTGTAAACATAGACTTTACAATTTCAAAAATGTCTTTTCCCCCTTAAAAGATCCACTTTTTTTCCAAAAAACTCAAAAGTGTAAAAAGCCATTAATTAACAATGAAAAAAAGACACATTTTTAACTCTAAAAGTTGGAAATGCACAGCAACTAAAATTTTGAATTTTTGAGATTAAAAAATTGAAAATACAACCACTGTTTTCAGTTTGGTTTCTTTTATATTTTTTACTTAAAAAAATAAATAAAAAAGATTTTAATGTCAAAATGTAAGATTTTAAAACTCTGAAATTCTGAGTTTGTTTTCTTGTAAATAAAGACTTTACAATCTCAAAAATGTATTTTTACCAAAAAAATGTCAACTCTTTTTGCCCTCAACCTCTCAAGTTTAAAAAGTTTAATTAACAAGGAAAAAAATGAATACATTTTTAACTCTAAAAGTCAGAAATGTACATTAACCAAAGCTTTGAATTTTTTAGATTAAAAAGTAAAAGATTCAACCACTTTTTTCGGTACGCTTTCTTGTAAATGTTTGACTTTCCAATTCTCTTAATGTATGATTTTAAAAACTTTTTTTTAAATTTAAATGTCAAAGTCTTAGACTGTTTAACTCTGATTTCTGATTTCCTGACTTCATTCTTTTTAAGCTCTGAAATTTCCAAACTCTGCAGACTTATGTGACATAGTTTACAGATGCTATGATCTCGTGTTAAGCTATGTTTTTCTAGTCCACTTACCTTGTTTATCCCTTGGTTGGTTCAGACTGCATTCTCACCTACAGCAAAGAGTTTGGACCAAAGTTGCATAAAGAGTTAATTTGAGCATTAAATTCTTTTCAAACCAATCAAACTATCCATCAGCGGTTTTAGTGTAGATAGACCCTGTTAAGGCTTAGCTAGCAGACTGTTTTTAACTTTATGAAAAAGATGTAATAGTTAGGAATCATGTCCTCGTATGAACTGTGGAATCAGATTTTTATTAGGATTTACTTTGGGGTTTTATGCCTTTATTCAGACAGGAAAATGAAAAGTTGGAAGGTCTGACAGGTTGGACTTGATCCTGAGCTACCTACTTCAAGGACGGCAGCCTCTCTCATGGAGCAAACAAACTAACTACACTAGAACCCTCTAATCCAAAAGTCCTCAAAAGCACTAACCAGACGTGTTAGCTGTTTTAAATGAGCCAATATGTCTGTCCCTGCTGACTGCCTTAAAAAGCACACTGAAGAGTAGAACCAGCCACAAATCATCTCTTTTATTCCTTCATTCTGGATTAAAGGTTGCACAAGCCTTCTGCCCAGTGAGAATCATTAGCGGTTCATGTGTTCGCATAAATCATCCCTCATCAACTGCTCCGCTCACAGATTCATTTGAAATTGCAGCGAGTATTGAATGAGGCCAACGCGGACAAAAACATGTCATACTCAATCCTGTTTCTATGATGGACTTTTCCGGACTGTTGGAGAGCCTCTTGTCAAGATTATTTCCAATCATGGCGTAGCATTTATTATCGCCATCGTCTTATCTCTCCCTCCCTTTCAGATAATGACAGTGCTGGAGAAACAAATGGGTGACCTTCATCTAAACCCTCCACTGGGGAGACGCTGACAGAAGTAGTGTTTGCATTCATGACATTTCATGCTCATGTCATCCCTCATAGATGCTGTTTGTAATGTAATAGGAAATCATAGTTTTCCCTTTCTTCTTAATGACCACTTTTCACTCTTCTTCTTCTCTGTCTCTTCTCATCTGATGACTTATTTTTTTCTTTGACAATTCTCTGAGTCAAGCTTTAGATTAACTACTTCCATTCATTAACAAATCCAATATTTTAAGCTGAGTGGATTCCCATTATTTCTTTCCGGAGACTGAACTCTGCCTTGCATTCATTTAATTCCCCCATGTATGAAATAACATCCTGCCTAGCACAGCCAAGCCATTAAGGCTAGTTTTGCTGTGGCATGATAAGTGGATGTATAAGGAACGATGATTAAATGATCGCGGCAGCCTTCCTCCCACTCACTCATTAAGGGTTTCCCCTCCTCCTCTCCAATACAATCACACCGAGGGCCTTTTTGACTACAACAACAGATTTCTATTGACTGCTTGAAAACAAAAGCAAAAAGGAAGGGTTTTCAAATAACAGTATGCTGGAACTGGAATTGACTAATTGGCAAGGACGCCAGTATGGTAGCAGTCCTGAAATTTAAAATAGGCCAGTAAAGCCTGCTTTTGTTTGCAGCTAAGCCACACTGGCAAACTACACTATTGATTACTGTAACTTATAATAACATTGGCTATATGGAATCACTCACTGCAGAGATTTTGAAAACATACTAATTTATTTTCCAGTTACTATATTTGATGATAGGACAGTTCTGATTATACAACAGCCCCATCTGCATCCATCCATTATTCTTCTTCCAGGGCTGGGTCATGGTGGCAGCAAGCTAAGCAAGACACCAGTTTTCCAGGTCCTCTTTGGGCATTCCGAGTCAGTCCCAGCAAGTCCTGGGTCAGTATATGGAAGGAGCACATCAGCGGACTCCTTTTAATGCGAAGGAGCTGTGGCTTTACCCCTCCCCCAAGATGTTTGAGATTCTCACCTGATCTCTAATGTTTAGCCAAGCCACCTTCCTTAAGACGCTCTTTTAGACCACTTGTATTTACAACCTCTAACTTTCAATCACTACCCAAATTCTTGACAATAGGTTAGGGTTAGAACAAAGATTGCCTTGAAAATTAAAGACTTTGTCTTCTGGCTAAGTGACCACTTAACTTCGGTCCAGTACAACATCAAGATTGGTGCTACATACGTTATTTGGCACCAGATCAGCCAGATTTTTTTTTAGTCAGTTGTAGTAGACAGTTCAGCCTGTAGACAGATGCTATGCTATGTACTTTTTTAATACAGTGAGGAAAGTGAAAGAAATTAAAGAAAAAATAATGACGTACACTCCTGGTGCCTTTTCATCTCCCTCTTTTCCCTGTTCCTTGCTGCAAACAGGACAATGTGTAAGGTGGTGGTTTCCTTCAGAGGTATCATTTAATGTATTTTCCTTTGAAGAGAGAGCCTTTATTGGTTCACATTAAGGGTTGGAACTTAAAAGAGATTCTGCCTTTAAGTATTTCCCAATATATGATTGAGGCAGCGCTGTTTCCTGTACAGGATTGAGTTCCATTTATTCCTGAATGCCAAGTTAGGAGACAAAAGGCCACAAAGCCACAGAATGAGATCTTAACCAAATTCTCAAAGGAATTCTATGTACTTCTATCTTCAAAAATTGCCCCCTTTTTGGTCTCCAAGAAAAGAATGAGTGTATGACCTACAGGAGAATGTATGTGATATACAGTTTGATCATAAAGTTCATTTCAAGATGGTATATAGTGTCCATGGCAGCCTTTTGCCATCAGACAGGGTCAAGGTCAAGCTCAACAGCATTTCTTTTGTCCATGCCTTTTCACTCCAGGTGATATGTCCACAGACCAGCAGGCGATTTTCCACATCACATTCACTATATTATTTTCTTAAATGGAGGTTTGGGGAAAATTTGATATTTTAACTTGACAGTCATCAGCATAAAGATAAATCAGGAGTATGTCATTAGAGAGATTTAAGGAAACTGGCCTTATATTATGTGGTACTGGTACTGTTTAAATAATTTGTGTTGAATTTAAACCATTTTTCATTTTTCTACCCATACAACAACTGTTTTTTATCAGGATACCTCTCTCCTCAGACTTGTGCCCAAGAAATTCATATTGGGGAAACATTTTAGTTGTGAATAAACTGATCAGGACTGGCTGGTGATACAGACCAGATGTGTTTTTTTTTTAAGTTGTAACAAACAACAAATATGAAAATGTCAATTAAATTCTCAGAAAAACAACCAGATATCACATTTATTATGGATAAACTGGCTTCCTCTTTCATACAAAATCCCACCAGGTCCCCTTATTGCATGCAGATTTGTTATTAACCTTTCACCCAATTAAAATTCTTCATCTTACAAGGCTGGAGGCGAAGCAAACCCCAGGATGAGCTTGGTCTCTCTGACATGCTGATTCACTCCTCCAGGACTCAAACCACAAAAGTCGGTGCTTTGTAGCTCGCATAGATTTTCTAAAGGGTCGTTTATTCCACTGACTCTGGAATGATTTACATTATCTCCTCATTTAGCAAATGAGAGGGAAATCTGCTGCATTTTCCTCGTCACCCATCCCTCCCTGACATCCTTTGTTTGAGCTTGCCTTTATACAGAGACTGGGCCTTATGTGGTCATGCTATTTCTGATTCTTGTTTAGTTTTTCTCTCTTGTTTTAAATTCTAAGGATAAGGAAGGTGATTTTTTTTTCTCAATGAGATTCCCATGCATCAGTGTCAGACTGGCAGTCATTTTATCTCAGAAAAATAAATAATGAGCTGTCTCTTGAGGGTGATCTTGAGTGAGTTTGAGAAATTCCCCCATCAGGTCCTCGCTATCAGGCACTGAACTCAATGAGGAGATTTGCCAATCCTGCAGCTCTGAACCTGTTAGGCTTGGTTTATTCTTGTGTGCCAAAACTGAAGCCAATTATCTCAAGGTAATGTGACCACAGTCACACTTTTCAGTAGCTCTCGTTGAGCTGTTTTCTCTGTATAAGCCTGTTAAAGTTTACACGTAAGCTAAGAGATTTTTTTTACTGTAAAAAGTTCAACAAAATGCCACATAACCAAGCTCATGTATGATTTAATTCAACCAGTAATCTAGGCATGGGCCAGCCTATTTGTACTGCTGGCTGATCACGCCTTTTCGTACGAAACTTACAAATTCTCTTTGTTTCCGCCAATACTAGAGAAGTGATCGTTTGTTTTTTCAACAATAGACATGAAACAGCACTATATCACCCACAATCATACGTGCTGGACTAAACAATGTTCGTCCGATCAGCGTCATTTGAGGAGAATGAGGCGGTAGCTATTGGGGGGGTTTAGTTGTACTCAAAGCCATTTGCAATGGCTGCCTCCAGTGCCATGATTGGCTCGGATATAGTTCAAGTGTAGCATCAAGTTTACCAGAACCTACTATAATTCTGCATGAAATAAAGAATAAAAACAACACTAAAATCTTGCCATGATGGTAAAGATGTTTCCGCTCTTCTGTGGACCTGCTTTGATATGCGTTTGTGATAGTTTCCAGGGAAGGGTTACTTGTAGTGTAAGTCTGTATATACAGTGGCTGCTAGTGGAGTGGTTAGCCCAGACTTAGCCACAGTGGCAATGTTTTTCAAAACAGGACATTCAGCCTCTGAATGCACATGTGCTCTTGGATCCAAGGATGTGCATGTGCTTTAGCTTTTCTTCCAACAAATGTGGAATTGCACTTTTAAGTGCACTACATCTTTCACAAGGGTCATCATTTTCTACGCTGTAGGCATTTTTTCTCTGCCTTGTGATTTTCAGGTTTCACTCGTATATATTCTGGCATATAGAACTTTTATTGTGGACGAAGTCTGGAGCGTATTGACGAGTCTTGGACAGCTGTTAGCTGAATAGTTTTCCGTCCTTGTTCACAGAGTTAGAGCATAACATTTCAAACACAAACATGGATTTCATTAATGCACAACTATTCCCATGTTGTACAACAAGTCAACAAGCTGGCGATCGTACTGCGGAGCGTATCACTCCCTCTCTAGTCAATCGGAGCAGTTTCACTGTCCACCCTCTGGCCGGCTCTGGGGTATCACAGAAATGCCGCTCTGCTCCTCTTCATTGGAGATACACTGCAAGTCTATTTTCAGCGCTACCAAACCAGAAAATGTGCAAAGTATCTGGTCAACTTCTAACACAATACACAGACTCCTGATCATAAATCATCACTATATCAACATAACATCTCAGCACAAGCAAAAGATCATCTGGAGGTCAGTGGGTCACAGAGCTACAACAGCACCACTGATAAGGTAAAGTTAACTTTTAAGGTCAAAAGCAACAGAATTTTACATGAAACCGGATTCGTGGTAGCAATCGTTAATCTTTTAACTTCAAAATGTTCTCACCCATGGCAGAAGCAATAAAGTCATGGAATCATGTCAAAATGAACAGCAGATCAACGACAAAAAGGCAAAATAATCCACTGATGACATAACATGCCTGGGTGAACTCACAGTTCCGCTGTGATTTCTGCCCTTTTGTGTCAAGCTGATTAGGGTTGCGCTGCATTGCGCAGCATTACAGACATGCTTCCAGTGTGTTAAGCTGCTTGCCTTTTAGTGATGGGTCATTCATTAGTGAGTCGGTTCAAAGAGCTGACGTTTTTATGTGAACAACAAGAGCTGGATCCTGTTTGAGAACTGTTTTATTACTACTATTATTTTGGTTTATGTTAGTCTGTTATTGATCAGTGGGGATGATCTTTTCTTCATACTCATCCCCCACAGTAACACCATGCATTAAGAACTCATGCTTGGTGGTGTTACATATATGCTTTATATAGGGTGTGTTATACAGCCCAGCTAGTGAGCAGATTTCATCTGACCCATGAGATATTTTGAGGAGACAGTAAATTTTGAAAAATAAAACATTTTCATCCCTTTAAAAATCTGAGCATTGTTTGAGTCAAATACTGGCACAAAATAAATCATATTTCATGAGATTGTTGAATTTGGCAGGTCAAATGAAGCCATACTGGTACCCAAATGAAGAGCCAAAAAGAGCCGTCTCTTCTCACCCAGCCGAGCCAAATGATCCGGATCACTGAAAAGAGACATAATTCCCATCTCTATTGCCTTTGGTTGAAGCAAAACCATGGGGCTGTGGAGCGTGGCACAGCCGTTGTATGTGGGAATTACAGGTCAAAGAAAATCAAGGAAACATTCATGTCCTTATGCCTTGTCATATCCCTCTTTTCCTGCTCCTTGCCTATCTCAATGGGAATGACAGATATATATAGGAACAGATAGGAACAGGAGTATGGGGGAAATGTTGCGCCACTTCTTGCTGCTCTGTGCTCCATCACTGGCATGCTGTCAGGACACTACATCAGTAATCAACATAACCAAGCTAATTTTGTTGCCTAAAATAACTTCCTATGAAGGGAAAGCCTTCCCTGGTTCAGATTAAGGTGTGGAAGCTATGAGACACTCTGCCTTTACATAATTTCCCCATCAATGAGTGAAGCCTTGTTGTTGCCTGTTTTGGAAGTCCATTCATCCCCTGCTAAGAGAGGAGACAGAAAAGGAAGTCAAAGTCACAGATGGTGACCTGTTACAATTTCTCAAAGGAGTTCCATGTACCTCTATCTTCTAAGCAGTTCTCGATCTACTATTGTTCTTCAAGAAAAGATACACAAGAGAAAGTCTGTGGCAGATGGTTTTCATGATAAGATGGTACATAGTGTCCATGGCAGCCTTTTTTAAGTGTTTATCCATCTATCTTCCCTGTATGTGTGCTTTAAACTTCTGTTCAGACTTTCAGTGACAGGTTGATGCCCATTATTTGGGAGTGGCCTGACGATTCTGATTCTGAAGCCTGGACAGCCTGGCTGGGAGCTGCACAAATAGAAAGTCCTTGAACAAACTCTTCTTTGACATTCTTTATAATCTATACTGCCAGCTAAAGGTACTTTTATTTCTGTTCAGATGAATACCTGCTTTTATTTTGAAAGACAAAAAGGAACTTCAGGTGGATTGAGGGTTACAAAATAAGCTCAATCAGTGAAAATAGAAGCTAAAGAAAGGATGGCTAAAAATAGCTTAAAGGAGTGGTTTAAAGGGGAACTTTTTGATATTGAAGGTACAGATTACCTTTGACTTGTCCAATGAGCTGTCAGAGTCTTTAAAGTGAAATGAGAAATTTAAAGGAGCTGCTGTGTCCTTATTTTCTATTACTTAGAGAGCGGAAGGACGCAGGTAAGCCGTATCCAGCTGCTGCCCTACTATAGTAGCCTGAATATGGCGCATCTAAAACAGTTAAATATGACAGGATGTTAAAAAACAAGTGCTAATTTCAGACCTTACTGTCATTGTGATTTATTTGCTACCACTGGCAGTTCTTGGTTCAGACTTTAGCACTCATAGGTCTGTCCTAAACCCCCAAATGTCAAACCCTTGTTTTGCCTAAGTCAGTGTGAAGGTGAGAGCTGTTTACTGGGGCACCAAGCTGCTCCAGTATGTTTTTCTGTCTTGTACAGTTTCCCCCTCCTCACACGTGAATGCATATCACTGTCAATGAGATGTGTGTTGACAGCCGGAGAGAATATGTGCAAGAGGGAAAGAAAGCAGGTGTGAGGATGTTAGTGGGAGGACGTCAACATGGGGCTGTAAATGCAGAGGAGACAGGCATTCTCCATGGATTTCTCTGCTTCTATGTGACACTTTAAAGCGTTTGCATATTCTGCTAGCTTATTTCCTAAACCTTGAGAAATTAGCTTAACACATTTAGAGCGTTGGGAAATAACAATGCAGGGATGTTTCTGTGAAATATTCATGACTCTCAGTGGCTCCCATGGATCTCGACTGTGCCTGAGTGGTTGAGAAATGTCTGGATTTATTCCATTCTAGGGCAGGCGGAGACATCTCCGACTTGTCAGGATAACTGGACCTGTTCTGCTAATGAGCAGCTGGGACCAGCCAGCTACATCCGTCTCCTTGGATGGTTGACTGGATGTCTTCACTTGCCTGCAGCCCAGGCTTATTATGCTCACGTTTTTTTAAGAAGAGCCGTGTAATCACAAAGAGACGTCAAACTCAGGCTCTGGAGAGCGTAGGATACCTTATTAGTGATTTAAAAACCCAGCCAGGCAGAATTCAACAAGATATCAAAGGTGGTAAAGTCAGAGAAGAATTATAAACCATCAGACTCTGTCAGCTTCTCCTTTTTTTTCTTTCTTATAATGTCTGTGCTTCCAGAGGAAAATTGATTTTCAAGTCTTTTCATAGACATCTATTGACTGTTAGGGTTCAAGTCTGAAAGAGTTAGAATTGATTATGCTAATATTATGAGTCACAGGAGGATCTGAGCCCCTTTGGTCCGTCCATCTGCACTGTGACTTTCTCTGCCATGGGATAAATTTACCTGTATGCCTCCAGTATATTGAACCTGTTGCTATTGATCCGTACATTTAATCTCTTCTCTGCTCCAGATGCTTTTATTGTGTTTCCAGTGCTTATTCATAGAATTACAACAGCAATGATAAGCAAGTACATAAGGTTTAAATTTCAGGACATGCTAACAATGCAGCTCATGCAATGCAAGTCAGATAAAGTTAGAAACTAGCTTGTGCTAGTGGACTATTTAGCTTCGACTTCCAACTTCCACATACAATCGTACCGCAGAGCAAGAACCCTCACTGCTCAATCAGAGCAGTACCTTGGCCCCCGGTCCAGTCTGTCACGGCACACCCCTTAATCACCACTGCACTCCACTTTGTTGCAGATACACTGCAGGTCTTAGAGTGACAATGAAGAATTTGGTATGGCGGACGGAGAGAGTCTCTGAGTGCAACTGCAGGTCAGGTCAGGTAGAGGAGTACATGCCTGTTCAGCACTTTACCTCGTCAGCCTTGGTCCTGTACTGCTCTGGCCTCCTGGTGGCCATCCTCCAAGCCTACACCAGGCCCACGCCCCATCTCTCCAGGTACCCTTCCAGTTACCCCCTCCACGACGCAGGTGGTTGCCCCTGGCATCTGGGCCAGCCTACCGGGTCCTGGGCCACAGTATGCTGTTAGCCTGATCAGGCCCCGGAAAGCGCACCGTGTATACACAGTGCGATTTCAAGCTGACCGTACGACGGTCGTGGCAGAAAGTCGTCTCATACTGTGCGACTGAATCATTTACAACGCATGACTATCGCGCACAAGTTGTGTGCTCACACTGTATGACTGAATTCGGGATGGACTGTGACAGAAACCTGTGGAGTTTCCTTTTTGAAAAAATCTCAGGGTCTGAAGGTGAAGTGTTTCCAGTCATACCCCCCCATCTCTCCCACTCTCTCTCTCACTCTCCCCCTACCTCTCTCTGTCTCACACGCACAAACAGCACCATGCCTGTGTCAGCTCAAGGTCCGCAGATAAGAATATTTCCTGCTCGTTTATTTACTTTATCATAGTGTGGGTGGAAGGGCATCAGAAAGTCATTCTAGCTGTTGTCATGGTAATTTAGGACGCTGTCTACAAAGGAAAACAATCCCCCAAAGTTGTTTATTCCGCTTGCGTTTTTGAGTTGTACGACCAAAATATCAAACATGCCAGAAATTCTCGGCCATCGTATGCCCCTGTACACAGCACGAGAAACAACGCCCGATCCGACTGAAAGTCGCACGATTCCAAAGGGAGTCGTGCGACTTCAAATTCGTGGCCAAGTCGCAGGAAAATCGCACAGTGTACAGTGGCTTAAAAGTGCAGCTGCTGCTCCTGAATCAAGCAGCTGACCCTTCCCATCCATTCCCAAAAGAGTCCAGTTAGTGCCACTGGCCATCAGTCAACGTCCAGGCCTTACAAGAGTATAGTAAAACTGGGAGGACCAAGGACTGAAGGACTGACTTTTACTGTCTTGCTTAGCGAACTCATCACAGTCCAAGTCTGTGGTTGAGCTCAGTCTCACAGTCAGTGGATCGATGGATTACGTTGCCAAGATAAGTGAAGTCAAGGCATCACCAAATGCCTGGATCTTTGTTTTGGTCCAGGAGATGCATTCCCATTTCCTCAGCCTCCTCATTCAGCAACTTGGCAAATCACTACCCTGAAAAGGTTTGCAAAGATCCGAGAAGCAGAATCGGGCCAGGCCAAAAGACTCTTAAAGAGGCATTCACAACCCCACGGCCCCACAACAGCGCAAGGGTTTAACGGATCACAAGATGCATCTGGGAATATCCCGGCAAAGACCTGCAGCTGTGGACAACGAAGGTCTTAGGCTAGACAACCCTGGAGCCAATGTAAAGTATATATTCTAAGCTTATTGCACATTTTTGCAAATATATATAACAACGTTCAGTTTTCTTTAATGCAGCTGTTCTGAACAGGTGGGTCATCACCAAAAAGTGAGCATCGAAGCCCCTTTTCTTTATAAACATAAAGAAATAAAAACACAGGACCAAAAGGTCAATAAGGTTCGCTTATTGAATCCACCCTTTTCACATCTGTCTGTTACCCAGCTCCAATTAAATTTACATAAAGTAAAAATTGGATTGAATCTGTGCTTACATGGATGTCATTATTTGACTTCTTGTAGGGTGTACTGAATGAAATAATTACATAGTGTCATTTCAAATTAATTACTGTCTCAGATGTAGAACACAACCTGACACCATTAATAAAAAACACACACGCAGGGACAGCTTGTACATGAACATTTGTCTCCCCAACTGTACGGTCTGCCACCACAAATATCACTTCTCATTTCTTTGAATGTCTCGAGTTGCCACCGAGTAGACTCGTGGGAGTGAGTCATGGGTGCTGCCTTGGCCCTCGAACCCCTCCGCCTTCTCTGTCTGGCAGGGATGACTAAGACCGTTCAACTCTACGTGCAACAACCCCGCACACACATTTCCACACACGTCGGAGCAGTGAGGAAAGCCCCGTGTATCAAGCAGAGTACGCTCTTGGCTCATGAAAGCAGGATATAAATAAAACTGATTTATTTCAATATCATACCTCTATTTTTAAGATTTAATCCTGAAAATAAGAGAAATTGGAATGAAAAATAAAGGTAGGTGCACCATATTTATTAATAGGCTGATCATAACACCATATAAGGAAGTACTTAAGAATTGCTTTCACTGAGGCTGCTTTTCTGTAGCAGAGGAAGCGTTATCTTTAAAACAGGAAAATCCTAATTGTACTGCAATAAAATTGATTTGATCTGCCCTTTAGTTCGTGACATAACATTTAAATTTGACTCCACCTTCTTCATGCACTCTCATAAGCACGCACAATCCATCCACACAGCTCTCAAGAGCAGCAGCTGGAGCTTGTTAATTGTGAGCGCTAAATTCAAACACCATTCTTATCTTGTTTGTCAGTGGCATAAATATTAATACATCATAAGGAGGCATAAAAAAGCTTGTCGAGCCTCATTTGGATCCATATATATGCAGCTGTTGTATGGGAAAAGGACCATCATTTATTGAAAGAGGGGGTAAATGAAGAACGAGATCCAGCTTGGAGAAAAAAGAAAAACAATATGGAGGATGCTGGGAAATTAAACAAGCAGCATCATCCCGGGGCCAAAAACTCTAAAGAACTGATTCAGGAAGAAGTCTAGGGAGAATGTGGAAAAACATCTGCTCTCCAGGAGAAATTTTGATCCCAATCAATGCACACATGCTTCATCCTTTCCTGCACACACATTTGCCCCGTCCTTGGTACTCAGCTGTCCGGGTGCAGCAGACGGTAGAAGTGCTGTTGCTTGCTGTTCCTCTCTCAGCCGGCCCCTGAGTCTGCTGCCTGCGACCGCTGAGAGCCGAGCAGGGATGGCAGGTGTTGACAGAGTAGCACCTGAAGGGATTTTATCACCGCCGCTTTCCAGCTGCTCGCTGCGCTGCTTAATCAACGCAGACGTCACAAAGTAGAGAGAAAAGAGCGAGGGAAGGTAAAGCAAACCTCATCTGTGTGTGAAATCGAGGGTAGGAGAGATTTAGTGGATGATTGCTTTTCTCCCAAAATAAACACAAGCACAATTAGCTGTTAGCAAGCTAATTAGCCGTATCAGAGATTGTAAACAGCACGAATTCACAAGCTAGTACATTGCACTAAACCATAACACCATGGCACTAGGTCAACTCCTAAAAACATGTTAAATCTTGAATAAAACTCAGCGGGTAAGTAGCCATTATCAAGCTAATTAGCTTCAACTGAGATTGTTAACTTTAGAATTTTATAAGCTCTTTGAGGTTAGCAAGCTAAAGAGCTGAAACCAAGATTGTTACAACACAAACTCACAGAGTAATATTTAAAAATACTGAAATAACTACTTTAACATATAAGAAATAATAGTAATAGTACTAACATTCATAGCAGCTATTAGCAGTAAACAAGCTAATTAGCAGTTAAGAGAGCAAATAAAATAGGCTACATTCATGAGCTAGTCAGCTGCACAGCAGCCGAAAGACTGTTTCATTTGATGGAGATAAAAATCATATAAATGTATGAAAACCCTTCTGTAAATAGAAGCTAATCAGCTATTGGCACCCTATAGCTTTTCCAGAGATTTTTGTAGAGACAACACAAATTCCCTAGCTAGTATAATTCCAACACTGTTGCAGAAATGGGATAAAACTACCTCTACACAAACTCATTGCTAAACATTACAGAAGCTAGATACTTAAATTAGCTTGTTGTGGATACAGCTAATAACCTTGCTAACATCACATTAAAAACTTCAAAAGTAGTCTGTCTAATGGGGTAAATTTCGGACGAAAGAATGACAATGCCTCACAGTAGTAGAAGCATTTATAATTCGTTAGCAAGCTAGTTAGCTGTTACGAAGAGGGCTAGAGCGAAGCTAAATTGGTTAGCTAGTCCACTCTTCTGTAACTAAAAAAACCACAGCATGTGATGGAAATATGGTTACTTCTGAAAATCCTATAAAAAATTGGGTAAGTACCTTGCTGTAGATGCAGCTAATTAGCTGTTAGCAAAAAATAGTTGTTCCAGAGATTGTCCTGGAAAGCAGTACGAACTCCCAGTGTCTCAGTGAAATGGGGATCGCCTGAGTGCAGTGAATGCGTCTCACATGATTGTAGCATAAAGATACCTGTACCTGGAAGTTCCATCTGTATTCCTGGCGACCATTACAAGTAAATTATAGAAAAACGTATCAGTAGTTGCATCTGCTAACTTGTACCTTAGCTACTGTGAGGTAATAAGCTGTGATGGAGTTTGTAAACGACAAAAATTTCCAAAGTTACACCCAGCTAAAACATTGGTTCTATGCTGTGAGACTGACTTAACTACAAAGAGGTAAATCTTCAAAAACTTAAGAATTAGAGAAGCTAATTAGCATTAGCTTGGTAATTCTGTATATATTGGAGACTGTAAACAATAGAAATTCACAAGCTAGTATATCACATCAAAACCACAAAAAAATGCCATAAGGTGGAGTTTGCTTTTGACGAAGAAATGAATTAGTTGGAAAAAATGCAACAGGAGGAGCTAAATAGTAGCTAACTTATTAGCGCTGACATAGACTGTAAACAAACAGGTTCACAAGACCATAAATCCCAATAATGCTATGAAACTAATTCCAGTATAACAAGTGGGTGAATAGAGATAGACCCTCAAAAAGAGGAGCTTATCCCTACACAGGCTAATTAGCATCAGAGTTAAAAATCATAATTTCCACGCTAGTTTGTAGCACTAAAGCTCACAAGAAAATGGCAGAAGATTGATTTATGTTAACTCCTGACTAGTGAATGAGCCCAAAACCTTGCAATACAGTAGCAGTGAAGCTAATTAGCCCAGCTGCAGTCACCTGCTAGGCTAATTGGCGGGTGTGTGAGTGGGAGGGTTAGAATATTGTTGGCAGTGTATATCAGACCTCGTCTTTTTGACATGTGAATAGGCTGTAGGAAATGGAGACAAATTATTGCAGCCTTATTGACTGACTGACCGAATGAGATGGAAAAGGCAGACGCTGAGAAAGAGAGTAGGAGGGACACACAGGTGAGGGAAAAAAAGCATAAAAAGAGGAGGAGGAGGGAGGGGGAGGGAGAGAGGGTGGAAGGATAAGGGGGGCAGACAGGAGGAATGACTTTAGCTCGCTGTATCAGGGTCTGTTTTGTCAGCACAAGCTGCTTCAAAGCGATATGTGAAAAAAAAAATGTGCCCACTCAACCATCTTCAAATGTCACATTTGCTGAATCACTGTTTGTATCATCTACAGCTTGTCACTTAAATATGTAGCCAAAATGTAAACAAAACAGTGATAAAATTTCAACATAAGACTGGAACGTTCTCTCTCTCTTTTATTGTATGAGTTAAGTACTAAAGCTATTTATGATGCCATTTTCCATTGCTATGTTTACATTTTCCAGGTGGTTGCCTCTGAGTTATTACTCCATCAGCTAATAGGAAACTACTGCAGACCTGTTGTTTTGTTGTACCTGTTATCTTGTCCTGAATGATCCATCCATACAATACTACTACACCCTGGACTGACAGTGGCCTCCAAATTCTCTAATGTAAGCAGTTTGGCACAATCAGGACTCTTCTAAGAGCTGGTCGCCCAGCCAAACTGAGCTCCAGAGATCCTGTGTGGAGATGGGACAAAGTTACAGAAGGACAACCATCACTGCAGCCCTCCACCTATTTCAGCTTATGGCAGAGCAGCTAGAAGGAAGCCTCTCCTCAGGTCAAAATGCATGAAAGCCTGCTTGGAGTTAGCAAAAAAGTCAGTTCAGGTTGTATTCTGCCATTTGCCCAGTGAAGTCAAATGGGATTAGCCGTAACAATAATGCACAGGTGGATAACTAAGCAGTTGTTCTCAACGTGGGGGTCGGGACCCTCTTGGGAGTCATGAGACACTGAGAGAGGGTTGCCAGATGCCTTCTAAAAAACAAAAAATATTTCAAAATTAATTCAAATTGTATATTTTACCCATTTGTAATAAAAAATTGCAGGAAATAAATTAAATTGAAGTTAAAAATAGGGATGTGTGTGGTAAATCACTAAAACAGTTACATTTGTTTATCAATTTAGCTGGAGTGGGATTTATGAGTTGGTTAAATGAAGTACCCATCATTTTTAGAAACACAGACTCGAAATCCTGGTCTATATCTTTCTTATTAACAGTAATGAACCTCCTGCCACTAGAGGCAGCTGTAGCTTCATTTAATGTCCGCTGCGGATGTAAATATGAGAATATCAACAGTGGCTTAGCGGTTAGCATGTAGTAGGAACAGTGCGCTATCACAGTTTATTTAAAGTAGTAAATGGAAAAAAAGTGGTATGAAGGCTGTCGAGGGATAAACTCCCATAAAACTTCCACCTGAAGTGAAAAGAGGCCACATATCAAAGCATGATATTAATCTTCAAAGAGGAACAAAGGTTGGCAGTGCTAACTTGTAATATTAGCCCTGCTGTAAAGAGTATATCAGGCTAATGTCACATGCGCAGACACTATGACCCTGTGAGGAATTTGTGTGTTTTCTAAGGATTTTCTCCTCTTTAGACTAGTTGGTTAAATGCAGTTTAAATGACCGTTTAGCCAAATAAGGAAACCGGCGCTTAGGAACAGCCTCCATAAAAAATATGGTATTTTGGTGAGATTTATGCTGACAAGGCCTTAAAATGAAAATCTGCACATGACAATTTCTGTAGTAATGCAGTACAACAAATGAGGCTTTTCCACTATGACTTTTGGCCAAGCCGAACCAAAAAAAGCTGCGCTGATTTACTTTTCCATCACCAGTTTGGCCGCGCTGGGCTACGCCAAGCAGTGCCAAGCCACGCCCAGATTAGTCCTCCCAAGTGGCCGCGGTGACGTCACAGTGTTCCATTATAATTTGGGGACGCCTTGCAGAGTTCCATGAGTAGCAACCACTGCACCAAACTTTGAAACACCACCCAGATTACCAACAACAGAAACTTTGAAGTACAATGGATTCTTCATCGTCTTCTGGTGTGACAAAACAAAGCTCACTGAGATGCAGCTAACAGCTCAAAACGCTGCGTCATCAGCTCTGGACACGCCCTATAGCAGGTAGTTTGGATGTGTTGGGGAAAAAAAATCCCCTGCTGCACTGACTGAGTAAAACAAGTAGAGCCAAGCTCCTCAGTGTAATGGAAAAGCTTCAAAAGTCAGGGCAGTCTTGGTGGGGGTCCCTTAGGGAGGTTTTCAACTGTCATTTCAAATTTTGCACATTTTGAGCCATTGCTGTGGTTTGAAGATCTTATCTTCCAATGGCTCTGGGGCCCTAAGTAGTTCCCTTTCTTGCCCGTCAATAAGTAGTGCCTCCATCTACTGTTCCATCACAATTAAAAATAGCTAAAGCTAAATAAAGATACGCTATGCTTTGTACAGTTACTGCAGCCAAGAAGTAATGTAATGCATCCACTCTGCACACATATTAGCGTGTAGCATGTGTATGCATACAAAGGCCTGTTATGCAGCATTTGATACTTCGCATATTCTTTAACGTGTACAGCACATTAGTTTAATTGATTTCTCTGGCAGATGGAGCAGCGTTGTTGCTCACAGCGAGACTTCTTTATCCTATTCCCCTGCTTCTCTTTTCTCTTCAGCATTGTGATTTATTTGTCCCCGGGTTAGAGGCGTCACTGCCTTCAGAGTCGTATACTCTCCCAATCAGTCACCCCACCGTCCAAGGCTCTCAGCTGTCTGCTAAGCTTTCTCTTAAGACAGGCCTTGTGAAGGTAAACGTGTGAGTGTAAATTAAGTCTGGGATAAAATTTGTTTACAAGGTAGCAGTATGTGTGTGTTTGGACTCTCATGTGAAAAATAATACATGTTGCAAAGCACTAACGTGTCTTGCTTTATTATTGAGGCAGTTTTCCCCTGTGCAGGCAGCTTGTTAAGACTAATGTGTTTATCTCATAGCACGGCTGCCACATCACGCAACCCAAATGCATGCTGGGATAAGTAGCCTGCATGACGGCTTACTCTGAACAAACAAAAACATTCACCTACGATGCTTTTACATAACCTAAAAAGCATCAAAATGGCATTTATCTCTTAATTAGGCTATGTGTGTTTGTGCTTTTTAACTCTCGCCGCTTGTCAGCAACTCAAAAGGAATAAGCAATGCAAGAGGTGGCGAGGGATTTTTTTAATTGACAAGCTGTCTAATTCACCCCATCTTCCTGTAGATGCACCAGCGCATAAAATAAATATGCAAGTACTAATTGCCTTCGAAAGAAAGTGCTGGAATTCTGTTACAATATCTTTAGAAACATGCTAATGAGTGTGGCCCTGTCAATGCTGGGCTTCAGTCGCTTTGTTCCCACTTTTTGTGCTCATAGTAGCATACAGAAATAATGACACACACACATGATAAATGGAAACTGAATATTGTGGGTGCAGTAGGAGCACGGGGGGATCCTGAGAGGTGTTTTGAAGTGCAAGAGACGGAGAAAATGGAGCTAATTTAAATTGCCAGATATGATTGGATTCTATTGTGTGGTCGGGCGTTTTGCTAATGGGTGGCAGTCAAAGGAAAAGCTGGAGGAAGGATAAGAGGGAGGGAGAAAAAACGGGAGAAAAGCCTTGATGTGCAGAGCTTATTAGGGCAGGGCTGCTGAATTGGACTTGATCACTGGGGGATTCTTCTGCAAAGCCAATATATCAGCTCGCTTCCTCGCTGAAACACTGCAGTGTGACTTTCCTGCATATATGGTACACAAACCCACTCTCATACATTCACAAAATGACATACTCACGAGGATTTATATTGAGTTCCCACACAGATTTAATCCAGATAAAGACACACGCATCTGCTCAGTCAGAAGATTGCTGTATTTCCTCTTCAGTTCAGGGAAGCGATGTGTGGGTGGGGGACCCAACTGGGCTCTAAATTAGCCCAGCAGAGATCCCCTCTTCCTCTCTGCTTACTGAGCAGCGACAAAATTGTATGCATAGCTTTCTAACAGTGCAATATGTCACACCAACTGGCATCCACTTCAACTTTGTTCTTTCAGTCTGCTTTGCTTTGCATGAACACATAACTTCTAAAGCTCTTTTAAAGTATTTTCATGTACAGATAATAATGTTATGAGCTGTTTAAATAGTTTAAAGTAAATGAAGTTCACTCATACAGCAATGTTCCTTATAGAAAGCACCAACAGGAAGCTCTATAAGCCTTTTAATCAGGCATAAAATGAACAATCATTTTGTTACTGATCCTATAGCATCCATTATCCACCATAATGAATCAATCAGCCATGAGCTAACATCAAGCATAATTCCAAACAGTCTGATGCCATAGTGTAACACATGTTAACCTCTAAAGACTGCATGCTGTTGATGAGTAAGACAAGAGCAGATATTCTCCCTTTTTCTCTCTCTTTCCCTCTCCCTTTCATGTGTCCAACAAAGCATCCTTTAATCACTCTGACTTTGAACACAAGCCCTTAATGGCTCCCAGGGGTCGGTTACAGCGGCCATCTTGACGAATTCCCTCTGTCCAGAATATAAAGTAATACAATTTTAATAGGAAATCTTTTGCTGAGATATCACACATGTGGCAATGGAATGGAATGATGAAAAGCTGCATAGTTATTAAAAATTTAGAGAGAGAGAGGCAGGAGTCGACAGTAGAGACTGTATAGAACATGACTCGTTAGCATGGCTGATTATTTAACTTGGCCTATATTTCTCTGAAACAATACATTTGTTGAGGGGTTTTAGCTTTCAAGAGAAAAGCTTCAATTGCCAAAATCCCAAAAAGTTAAAGTAAAATGTGAATTAAAGATGAATATGGCACATCCTTTTTAACCTCTGTTCAATCAAATACAACACATATAAGACATATTTATCATTCAGACTCATAAATTTTGTAGGTTTTGAATCTCAAGACTGTTACACGTTCAAGTGCAAGCTTCCTGGTGTCACATTTTGTACGTCATGATACGGTATATGTTATAAAAAAACAGACAGGTTTGGTCTACTTTCAGACAAGTCCAGTACTCTTTTGTTGTGAAGCCATACTACTGTAACTCATACAGAATTTAGCTTGGTATTGTCATGTTTACATAAGCAGGGATGTTCCTGAAAAGATATTGTCTGTATGGAAACATACTGCTCATGGGGCACTAATACGCACCAGCACCAGCACAAATGCAAGCTTTTAGACTTTGTGGTGAGGACCTTTCAGCAGTCACAGAGTCACTCTGATGACTTCTCAACAGTCGCAGAGTCACTCTGATGACTTCTTAACAGTCAAAGAGTCACTCTGATGACCTCTCAACAGTCGCAGAGTCACTCTGATGACTTCTTAACAGTCAAACAGTCACTCTGATGACCTCTCAACAGTCATAGAGTCACACTGATGACCTCTCAACAGACACAGTCACTCTGCTGACTTCTTAACAGACACAGAGTCACTCTGAGGACCTTTTAACAGACACAGAGTCACTCTGATGACCTCTCAACAGACACAGAGTCACTCTGATGACTTCTTAACAGACACAGAGTCACTCTGCTGACTTCTTAACAGACACAGAGTCACTCTGCTGACTTCTTAACAGACACAGAGTCACTCTGAGGACCTTTCAGCAGACACAGAGTCACTCTGATGACCTTTCAACAGACACAGAGTCACTCTGATGACCTTTCAACAGACACAGAGTCACTCTTATTGTCTCTCAACAGTCACAGAGTTACTCTGACATAAGCAGTTTCTTTTGCTATGAACACGGGTCCTTAGCTGACAATGGTTTCCTGAAGCGTTCCCAAGTTCATGTTATCATATCTATCACATGATGCAGTTTTTTTTTTTTTTTTTTTTTTTTTTTTAAGATTTATTTTTTGGGCATTTTTGTGCCCTTATTAGCTAGAGGAGGACAGTGGATAGAGTCGGAAACAGGGTCAAGAGTGGGGGAGAGACATGCAGTAGAGGGCCCCAGGTCGGATTCGAACCCCGGCCCCCCGCATATATGGGGAGCGCAGTGTTACATCTTACGGTAGTTTTTGTTGCATTTCCTTGTACGGTTCCTTAACTCCTTTTTTCTAATGACTTTAAAGCACAGAAAGAAAACTCATTTGTCAGCAGAGCTGCCATCATGTTATAGCCACTTGTTTTTGCATCAAAGAAATGATAAAAACCCTGCATCTCAGAGAAAATGAACACTTGGACACATATAATAATGATCACTAACCATTACAACAGAATCAGGGTTTGACAAAAGTCATTTCATGTGTGTTTTTACTTGTGATGGCTTCGCTCCACAGCAGCCAGTGCTTCATCTAATAGAAAATACAAATATTTTATGTTTGGATATGAGCTGACAGGTGAGCCATTGTAATCATAAAAGTATTAATTAGAGCTCAATAGATGAGGTGGATGAAAACAGTCACACTGAAAGGCAAGTGCCCTCTTTGTCATCAGAATTAGTCATTAGCACATTTTTTGTTCACAATGAATTGCAGGAGTGGTGACAATACCAAATGCGTCTCTCTTCCTTGTTCTAAATCACATCCTTTCACAACAACATAATACTGCTAGAAAGACAAAAAACTCCCCTCTGACAGAATTTACATTGTGCCACAGTGTTGATTAGGACAGCTTAATTATTAGAAGAATACATCAAGATTCAAATGGATGACTTCATTCAGTGAGTCAAATGACACGAAATGACTGATTAATGCAGTCAGTGTTCGAGAAATGGCACCAAATTAGGCATTTTCCCAGCTGTGAACTAAAAATGTCTTCACATCTTGTGAAAACCCAGTGGGTTCTGTCATGCTGTCCTCTGAGTCGTTCTGTAACTTACAGTCAGTGGCTTAGCTCAAGGATTTGTCTTTGAATGACATCATCATTGATGTCTTTTTCTCCACTCTGCTTCTGTTAAAGCAGGGCTGGAATATAGCAACCAAAAATCACAGTTCAAAGTTTAATTCATGATATATATTTATAAAGAATAACATATGATTGTTACTTTACCAGAATTATAAACATTGGTAGGATTCTAGTGAAAAAGCATACAACAGTCAGCATGTGCAAAAGATGCAAGAATGCTGACTAGACATAGCAAAACAAACAACATAATAATTCCTCATTCTTTCTCATAAATATCTTTAGCAGCTCAAAAATCAGTATTTCTATATGATTACTATTTAAAATAGCAGCAGTGCATACATGCATATACAACGGAAAATAACATAAATATGCAGGCATACAAACAACACAAACATACTCACTTACTTTAATACACAATTCAGTCTCTGTCCTCCCCCACTCTGCCAGAAAGTTCCATCCCTTGACACAGCTGCCGCACTACAGGGTGACGCCTCTGACATGTGCCAATCTGACTTGTTTACACTGGTTAATTGCTTAAAGGCACTTCCTCCAGACATATCACATCCATCATGGCAACAAGAGACTATGATTAGATGGTCCTTGTTTGTGCTGCTGGAGAAAACATAGGGTTCAGACGGAGAGCAAGGCGATGCAGAGCCCACTAATTATGCCTGTTTGTGAATTCAAGCAATGGACGTTTGCCCCTTAACCACAGGCTAGCATGTAGCTGACAAGTAGGAGCAAAAAGTAATTGTGCTGTTTTTCCACTTTATCATGTAAGTGATGGTATTTATGCATATTTGTCTGTGGAAATCTGATTTAAAAATTGAGTCAACACAAAAATGCATTTTGGGGAGAATCCATCTCTCGGTTCTGGCCTTGCTTGTTAGCTTTCCTGTTTGCCAGCACCCTCGGGGGAAATACTTCCACTGTGAGCTTCCAGGCCTGGCTGTCAACACAAATATAGTCTGAAAAGGCTCCTGGGCTTCGTTAAACTCACATTATTTTCCCCAAAATGACGCTCCAACAGGGTAAAATGTCAGTCACAACCAGTGGGGAAAGGTAACAGTGCGTCACAGCTAAAATATCTGATTTATTTCTAAAAATATGCTATGCTAGTAGCTGTTTATTTTATTTTTTTTAATGTATGTGTCATCAGATTTCTGCACTGGATGCGCTCTTATCATCTTGGGGGAGTTGTAATGAGGTATAATGGAAACAAAAGTATTTTGGCCATTTGTAAAGCAGGATAATAATGTTGCTAAATTAAAGGTCAACTCAGTTAGCTCGTCAGGCTGTTATATTTCACTCTCGTCCTGTTATTGAATGTCTTATGAGTTCAGTTTCAACTCAGCTAATTCAGAAATGAACTGCTGCTCAGTAGTTGTGTTAATTACTTCTTGAACTGTTTTCCAGACAACTAAATGCCCTCCAATCATGCTACAGACAGCACATTGTTGTGGCTAATAGCACAACGCCTCATTGACTGCTTGCTAATCTGCTCATAAGAGAAACCATAGGACAAGCAATTTCTTCAGCTGGAGGAATTAAGTCAGAGATTAAACCCTTCCAAATATGTGGGAGCTTGTTTTCTCATGGTTTTAACATCCACAGTGTTAATTAGCATCCTGGGCTATTCTTGCTAGTGGCTAAAAGCTACATTAGCCAGAATGAGAAACAATAATTTAATGCTGATGAGTTCTTCCTTGCCATTATTGCTCTACAACCAATAATACTCTGCTAGATTCCTGTAGGAGGGAGATTAGGAAGTGGCTGAATCATGAGCTAAAACCCTCCTGACGGAAAATCCTTTTAAATGTCTGATCAAAAGAAGAATTTGGCTTTAATGGTAAAATGAGGGTTTTGCTAGTTTAATTTTCTCTTTAGCTGGGTGTCAGGAGAAATGTGACAGGGATAAAACAGGAAGACTTACCAATATTGAAATACTTGTGCAAAATTTTGGTCTCCACAAAGATATTTCTGGTGTACTGTGAAGCAGAAACAAAATGATAGGTCATGCCTTGTTTTCACTTCTGTGGCTTGTGTCTAAATATACAAGGCCTATATAAAGTATTCACCTCCTTGGATGTTGTATTCTTTTTTTGATTTTTTTTTAAACCAACAATGCTCTGTATGATTTGGTTTTTTTGACAAAAAAACTCTTTAATGTCAAATGAAAACAGATTTCTACAAAGAAATGTCAATTAAATAAAGTAATTGGACAAAAAGTGACTGGCCTAATTTAACAGAGGTCCAGCCAATTGCTGCTAGTAGTTTCACAATTAGTGAAATGGGGATTATGTGAGTGCAGTGACTGTGTCTCAAGTGATTCCAGTGTAAAGACACCGGTGTCTGGAATGTCCAGTCACTGGTTAATCAGTGTTCCTTGCTACCATTACACCACGACCCTTCATACTGGTTCTTCACTGGTCAAAGCTTTATAGTAGAGTGAACATTATCGTCCAATATCAGTGCCTGACCTCATAAATGCTCTACTGAATGAATGGGCACAAATTCCCACGGAAACACGCCAAAATCTTGTGGAAAGCATTCCAAGAAGAGTTGAGACTGTTATAGCTGCAAAAGAGGTTCCAACTCTATATCAAAGTACATGTATTTGAATACAATTTCATAACGGTCCCTGTTGGTATAATGGTCAGGTATTCAAGTTCTTTTGTCCGTATAGAGTATGTTCAATAAAAATCTAATATTAGGAACTATTTGACCTAAATTAAAGTAAATATATGGGAAAAATGCTCACAGTGAGCTTAATAACCGTCCCAATCACTCCAAAGGCAACCAGGAAAACAGCTTTGGACAAGCGTCCACTCAAGTATCAAACATTCCTCCAAGAAACATAATAAAGCCTTAATTTCTCCTGAAATGGATTGGTGGCATCTTGATTGTTATAAAAATGTCTTATTTTTCTTTCAAGAAACTGAATAGAAGGCTGAAATTCAACACGTCAAAATGTTTAGCCTAAGTGTACATTGGGGATTTGATCATATGGATATCTGAAAAACCCTTAAGATCAGAAAAAAGATTGCAGTTCTTGCTTAATATTATATCACAGTTGTTTATGTGAATTGTTTTTGACATTATGACGCGTCTATTTTAAGCTTGTGAGAAAAAGGAAGTCAACTTGGACTTTGGGAATAAAACCTTGATTTATCACTTGTTTGCAGATGACATCATGTTACCGTGACGACTTCCAGATGGGGAGCAGAAAGGAATCCCTGCATAGGGACACGGACAACACTTGCATTTAGCAGACATGTCATACAGACATTTAAGGTTACTGCAGAGAATTAAGTATCAAAACTTTGCACAAAAAGTGAGGAAATTTGTGTTTGGAAGATTTTTTCTTTGTTGTTAAAATACTTGGCAGTAAATCTAAGACTGTTGCAAAGCCTGTTTACTTTCCTTTTAAATGATGCCACATTTGTAAGGATTATTCATTTGTGGGATGAGCAGCAGAGCTGAGTATGTGAGTTGCACCTATGAAAAAATTTGCCAAATCTTATCTGCCAATGCCAAACAGCTGATTTTTCTGTTGCTGGTACCCCCAGATGCTGACAATCAGGGGCCTGATTGGCCCCTGATTGTCAGCACCTGTCAGCATTGGCCCTGCTACAGTGGTCAGTAGGTGTTGGTTTCAAGAATCGGCATGCTATGTTTGACTGATATTGGTAGGACCTGTGTAATAGGGCAACTTCAAGCTATTCTGCAAAACCAAATTGTGGCAGTATTTGGAGTGAGCTCAAGTGCCATCTCCAAACTGAAGGCCATTTCATACCCTGTCAGCACTTGGGACCTTTAGGCTGTCATCTGCAGACTTGCAGTCAAGGTTTGCAGGATGATTTGGCCGACAATCTGGGACAGACTGCAAGCATGTTTTTACTTCCTGCCACCCATCTGAGTTTCGATATCACTGGGATCACATGATGGCTATAAAGCTATTTGTTTCACCTATCCTCACATTTCAGTTTCACCTTGTTAAATAAACTTCTACCATCACAAATGATTATTTAGCTTTAATTTAGCTGAAATTCAACTCTCTGCACCGCCACCCACTACAATGAATATGCTCCTCCCATCAAGAGATGCTCAAAGAAATCTTGAAAGCAGCTTTAATTCCCGTCAAGAAAACATGACAATAAAAATTCAGCTACATACATCAACTTGTGTAAGACAAACCCACCTTTGCAGCTTTGAAACATTTATTACTCCATGTAGGAGGACTCTGTAAGTGAAGGAATAAAATATGTACCCCTTCATCATAAAAGAAAGTATGGTAGCGCCTCAGGGTGTCATTATAAAGCCCTAGATGATGTGCTAATCTTTGGGGCGCAGTGTGTGTAGGGATCGACCACATTGAGATGCAAAGCTGCAATGGAAATCGCCTCTTTGCCTCTCCGGATGACGCTGGAGCTTTCCTGTTTGACACAGGATTAATAACAACAATACAGAGATTTATTTGCTGGCGTAAAGCTTGAGGTCTCTCTTGCATCCTGTCTCTTCAGTGGCTTTAATATTTGACTAATTCCTGCACACTAGCACCACATTCATGCAGGAGATAGGACAAATATTGTAACCTTTTTGAAGTCATTCTTTCCCTTAAGGTCCTTTGATGTCAGGGTGTTGTGTGTGAAACTGTCTCCATTTGATTTGCACAGAAAAAGCGACAAACACGGGAAATAAGCATTCTTGAGATAAGGACTGATATCTCATCGAGATGCATCCTTGTGGACTAATAAGGCAGCGCTTGCAGAGGCTTTTCTTAAAGCTTTTAAGAGCAGCCCACCATCGCTCCTGTTTTGCCTACGCACAACTTAATCGAATTTGTGGAAGAAAACAACAGATGAAAGCTCGTCTGAGGCATTTCCTTTCTGTGTGCGTGTGTGCTGAGCGCCGTCTCTCTGCTATTTTTTTGGTATGTGTGCATGTGAGCGTGCATCCGTATCAATCCATCCAATCTCCCATCCGAGCAGCCTCTCGGGAAGTGCTGTGGTGGCTCAATTAGCAAAGCAGCCAGCCAATTACGAAGCCTTTTTGCCCTTCCTTCTTCCGTTTCTTTTCTTTTTCCATCCATAAATTCTCGAGAAAAAGCCAAAATTTTGAGTAAATACAAGAAAAGCACATCCACACAGCAACATCCAGAGATTCAAAGAGACACACAAGCACAGAGTAATGCATCACCTTTTGGCCTCAGCCGTCTACACCTCTATGCTGCTCAGACTTTATGTCCTGTGAAGGTGAAAGCCAAAGGAGCCAATTAGAGCTCACAAAAACCATCCAGTGCTCCTATTATTTCCTCTCCACATCACCCAGTATCCTGCTTCTCCACTCGGCAGCTGCCTTGTTATGGATAAAACATTCAGATCCCTACATTATTGTCAAATATGTTGGTATATTAATTCTTTGCAGAAAGGGTTGTTTTGTTTTGTTTTGTTTTTTACCTTTTCTGTGGGCTCTTGATCGACCAACAAGCCTGACCTCTTATGACCCAGAAACCCACTGGGCTTTAAGGAGTGTCATAGGTGTCTAATTGTTTCTGTGAAGACAATTTTCTGTTGTAATTACTCTTTAGTGCTGGGTTTGTTGACACTTGGTTTGCAGTGATTACGCAAGTCATTGAAAAAGGTCTTTAAACTTTGGCTTTTTAGTCATTGTTTCATTTACTGAAGATGTAAAAATTTATTTTTTATTCTGACAGCTGTAAAACCTAAATTTACATTCTAATCAGTTCAATGCACCACTAAAGTTTAGATTAAGAGATGATACAACATATGTGTGCTGCATCTTAAATTCTTATGGATGTTCATGGCAGAGTAGAACTGGTTCAAACATAGCTTAATGTGCTGAAAACTTAAAACAGTTTGACTTTCCATGCAAAAAATGTTTTTGCTACACTGCTGAGAATGAGAAGAGAATATTGATACCTTACATGCCTACACCCAGAGTAAATGTAATGTTTTAATAAGAGTTTTAATATGACCTTTGTATTTAACCTAGCAAGTGGTATGTCATGTTAGCACAAACAGGTTTTAGCACTTATTCACCTTATTTGCTCTAATTTAGAAAAAAAATCTCACACACACACAAAAAAAATAAGTGTGTTAGCCACTGAGCTGCATAAGTGGTGTTAGCCATTTCTTTTGTTATTTTTGATGAAGCTATGCTATCTCTTTACTTCTCTCTCAATCTAAATGTGTTGAAAACTTCAACCTATTTGATTTTCCTTGCAACCAATGCTTTAACCGATCCTCCTAAGAGTTAGACGAGGAGATTGATACCTTTAATGCCTTACACAAATACAAATTAATGTTTTTTTAAGAGGGCAGTTAGCCAAGCTTAGCATTACCATGTTAACAAAAAAACAGCAAACAAAGTGCGTTCTAAGTGTTCTTATTTCACCAGGGAAGTGGAATACAATTTTTGTTTAAAACACATTTAAGCACTTTCTTTTTTGTAAAGTTGATGGTAGCCAAAAATTAGTGGTGGCAGTCAGTTCTTTAGATATGTTTTCAAATGCTATGCTAGCTCTCCACTTTTTCCTGTCTGTATGCTAAGATAACCAACTCATTTGTTGGAGTTTTAGCTGTTTCATTTTAACTGTCGACCAGCTAATACAGGCACTTTATGGCCATATTATTGTCTGAAGAGACTTTTTAAAGTTGTGACAAAAGCCCCATATAGCACCAGTGTTTTGCTGAAGACATAAAATGATGCAAGGCAGACTGCAAAGACAAGGTTTTTCTGCTTCTCGTTAGAGCCTTCATTGATCTAATAAAAACTCAGTATTCATTTCAAGTTGATTATACTCAAATGAAAGCATACTAATGAATGTTTAATTCTGTTTCTGTTAACAGCTCTGCTAATACCTCATCTGATTGTACACACTGGACCTTTAAAAGCTTGAAAAACACATTAAACCAACATCCGGAATCATGTTTTGGGTGAATGCACACCTCACTCTTGGTCATTTTATCTCTCCCATGTTCACAGCTTTATGTCTATGTACATTGTGTTTCTGTGTCTGCTTGGATTGAAGTCGAGGTGAGACGCCTGATTACTCCGTGTGATTTTACATCTGATTTAAGGGAACAGCGGTTGAAAAAGAGAAACCCCCAACATCTTCACATGGTATCAGGTCAATCAAGCCCTCAGCAGGCGAGGCGTTCAGGTGCCCTGAGGCTAAGTGCTGTAGTGTGGAGCTCAATAAGCGCCTGTTGGCCTCAGGGGCAGCTTACTAAATGAAAGAGGATATTGGGGAGATTGTTTAGTACTATCATCGTTCATCATCACTCCTCGGTTGGCCGTAACAATATGGTGCTTGGTTATTGCTCTCCCCGTGTGGAAGACTAGCAGCTGCCACTGATAAAGATATATGAGATGATTGGTGAAATAGGAGCAGGGAGATGGTGGTTTGTCATGGAAGTGAATGGGACAAAGATGGGTTAGTTATAAAAAGAAAAAGAAGTGGAGGAGAGATGGCTGTTGGTGAGCTATCCATCATCTCTTCACACTGCAATCAATTAGCTGTGGTTCCTCTTTGATGGGGAGGCAAAATAAGGGATGTGGGAAGGATAAACAAACTAGCAAGAGAGGGAAAAAAATTGGTTTGGTTATGCCTGGACACCCTTAAGGCAGAGGCAGCAGCAGCTGAAAAAGAAGAGTATGGGAATTAGAGTGAACTCCATCCTATACCACCACCCACTCTGTTTAAAGTAAGCTGCTGCACCCACAAAGCTCGGCAGCTATTGCCTTATTCCAAGAAAAAGAAGAGGGGGCTGCCTGTTACATCTAACAGCAACTCTCACAGACTGTTTATCTGAGACACCGTATATGTCTCAGGAAGGAAGTGCCGTAGTTTGATGGTGTAACATATTTCTAGTTTCAGATTTTCAGTTGCAATCATCATAGACAACACAATATTTCATAGAGAAAAGAGTCAGAGGTCTAATCATGTTAAGTTATGTATAGACGAGTTTGCGAGGTAGCTACATGAAGAGAGGCTTGCTTTAGCTTCTTTAGCTAGAGCTGACATGGCTACACTAGCGAATGTTACTACATAGGTCAATGTAGCAAAGTTAGCTTTGCAAACATGAGCTTTAACAGATGTAGCTAAAGCTAACGTGGCACAATACACATAACATATCTACATAGCTGCTGCTTTGAGAGCTGCTGCTTTGAGAGCTTAGCTTTAGCTACGTTAGTTCTGTTATCTTTAGCCCAGTAACGTTTAGCAACATAAGCTCTAGCAAACACAGCTATAGCTAACTAAGCTACTTAGATAATGAAGATGTAGCTTCATAAGATTATCTTCCAGGGTTTTCCTAAATTTTGCTGCATTCATTTTACCCTCTACCTTTACAGGCCTTCTAGGGCCTCTGAGACGCAACCCCACAGCATGATGCTGCCACCAGCATGCGCCACAGTGTGAATGGTGTGTTTGTGGTGATGTGGAGTGTTTGGTGTCTGATGGCCAAAAATCACCATTTTGGTCTCATTAGACCACAGAACTTTCTTCCACTTGACCATGGAGTCTACCACATGCCTTTTGGCAAACTCTAGCTGCATTTAATGAGTTTTCTTTAACAGAAAATTTTTTGCCACTCTCCCATTTTGACCATGAACCATAGTTTGGGCACCCCTGCTTTAGCCAGAACTAGGCTGCAGCCTCAGCTTGCATAAATCTGCATCTTTCATAGACTTTTTATTTAAAATACAACAAGATATTTAGTTTTGGTTTGAGCACACATTTGACAGCCATGATAAAATGTTTATTTTTCCTTTATAACATACATATAAGACAAACTACAAACAGTGAACAACATAAAAATGTCACTTTAGTTAGTAAAGATGTTGAATTTAATGCTGGAGGAAAATGACATCATGAGAGTGGCAGAAAAGGACCCCACAGTCATTGACATCATCATATCCCTGAGTGATGTCACTGGAGCGAGGTCACACGGTCATCCTTTGCTGCGCTTTAAATAGCCCGCTGTCTTCCTTATCTCTCCTCCCCTCTCCTCCCCCGTTACTCACGACATCCTGTCATTCCCTCCTCCACTCATTTGTCCCCTTTGCCTTCTATCCTCAACATTTTTTTCTCCCTCCAATCGCTGGACAATACAGCAGCAGCTTATCTCTCTCTCGCTTTTTCTCTCCCCTATTTGTCTCCCTCTCTCTGTCTTTCTTTACCTCCCCCCTTTCTCATCTTTTAGCAAAAAAATAAAAAAAGGGGGGGGGGGGCTGTAAAGCATGGGGGTTCAGCACGGCCACATTGCAGGCTCTTTGCTAGATTAATTTGCGGGGGCTCTGGCCTGTGCTGCACTGCTTACTGTACGCAGTGAAAGTCACTCAGGGATTAACGGCAGGCAGGAAGGCAACGGCCCCCACCCACTTGCTGCCTCTGCAGAAACAGCCCCCCCCCCCACCTCTCATCTCCCTCCCAAACCTAACCTCCATCTCTCTTTCCTCTCTCACTCCAAACCACTTTCTCCAGCTCTCATACCTCGTTCTCTATCCCAACCCTCTTTCTATTCTCCCTTTCCATCCCATCAACCCCCCTCTCTAGTTAATTACTGTAATGGGCCGGCCGTCCTTGGGGGGTAGTTGGAGGGCAGGGGGTGGAACTGGAAGAGATGCTGTACGGTTCAGCTCTGTCACGCTTCTTGCCTCCAGCACTCACACAAATAACTGTACAAAGATTCAGACACTTGGTCATATGTAGACTCACATGGTTTCATTCATGTTTACTGTAGATCATTAAAATGGACGGCACTTCTCGGTCTTCTTCCATTAAAGCCAGAACGCCCCCATAACAGCCGCTCACACATTTATGATGACATGTTTTGGAGCAGGTGGGAGGTGGCTTATCAAACTGCAGAATGGACCTACGGCTAAGCCCCGCCCCTTTTGTTGGCACACTCCCAAATTAACGTTAATGGCTTTCACTTGGGTCGGCTTTAACTACAGTCTTTTGGTACAGTTAACACTGATGCCTGCTTAAAAGATGAAATGATAAGCTAACGTTACGGAGCTAAAGTTAGCCATAACTTCTGGTGAAAAAACTTCTTTGAGGTCAAAGTGAAAACAGTTTCAAACAAAGTAATTTCAATTAAATAAAAACTGTCATGCAAAATAAGGGACTACATAAAAATTCACGCCCTTCAAGGTCAGTATAGATGTACCTGTTGCTGCAATCACAGCACTGAGTTTGCTGAGAAGCATCCCCACAGCATGATACTGCCACCACCATGCCTCACAGTGGGGATGCTGTGTTTCTGGTGAACTGCAGTGTCTGGTGTCCACCAAACATAGTGTCTAAAGTCAAAAAGCACATCAGACCAAAGAGCTTTCTCCCATTTGACCATGGAGTCTCCCACATGCCATCTGCTGAACTCTAGCTGAGACTTTATAAGAGTTTTCTTGCTTTCACTTTAAAACGCTCACATAAAACTTTGTCACTGTATACTTGCCAATTTGAAGCAAACTTTCTCATTCCATGTTGCCTTATCTTAGAACAAATATAGACTCCCTTGTTGATCTTCTTCATGTTGAGCTGACTGTGAGGTCTGCCTCAAAGCTTAATCCAAAAGAGACACTTTGCTGTGTTTAAATCAAGTTTAGGGAGGGGAATTAGATACACTTTTTAGCCTCACAGAATACCACTTCTTATTGTTGATTTTCCCCATCTCATAATTTTCAGTTTTCCTTATTAATTTATTAATATTACGTTATTACTGTATTCATCTCAGTAAAACTCTAAAACTCTAATATTTTCCCATGGAAGTCTTTGAGCAGGGTGTCATCATCCATGGAGCGATGTTACGTGCTGACATGGTTAATCCGTATGAAATTCTTCCAGATATCTCAGCTTTTTTGGGACTCCATATCTCAGGTTTTTTTGGGACCCTTTGCAACTTTTGCTATATGGAAATCTAAAAAGCATACCGTGCTGTACCGAACTGAACCAGACCTCTTGGTGGAAACGAGGCTATAGTACATTGTGGAGCTGCAGGAAATATGAGCGAATTGTGGCGTTTAGTGATGGGGTTTTCTGATAGGTGAAATGACGCAATGCCCCTACCGCATTGAATTTACCAATAAACTGTCAAAGATACCTTTGAACATTACAATCCAGATTTGGTGGTTTAAAGGCATAAACTTAGGGTAATGGAGAGTTCAGGGAATGTATAGTGTTCCCCTCCTCGCCTTTCCTTGACATTACTTATTATTTTGATTTATTTTTTTGAAAATTATTTGACAATTAATAAAGCCCAGCTTTATGTACAACAACTTCCTAACTAGGCTGTAGTTTCAGTTAGTACTTTATTACCTTGTTATAGTAAATGGTAACTGAGGATAATTTTTAAATAGGTGCTTTCTAATGACTCAAAATAGGCGAAATGATTCTACCATCCCTGTTCCAAAAAAATTTGGGATGTTGTGTTTGTTGTGAGTAAAACACTAACTGGCAAACCTTTTTACTTATATTTAATTAAATACATCACAAAACGTATGTATTATTGTTTTTTGGAAATAAAGACACATTCTGAATTTGATGACAGAAACGGTCTCCAAAAAAGTTGGGACATATGCAAGAAAGACTGGGAAAGTTGTGGATACTTGAAAAAACACTCCACAGGAAAGAAGGTTGATAGATAACAGATGAAAGTACCATAAATAAGTATAAAATAGACAGCTAAAAGGCTCTGTCATTCACAGTCAATGAGGGTCCATCCATCCATCCATCCATCCATTCATCCATCCATCCAGCCAAATGTCATCCCATCCATCCATCCATCCATCCATTCATCCGTCCATCCATCCATCCAGCTGTCATCCCATCCATCCATCCATCCATCATCATCCATCTGTCTGTCTGTCCATTCATCCATCCATCCATCCATCCATCCATCTGTCCATCTTTCCATCCATCTAGCTGTCATCCCATCGATCCATCCATCCATCCATCCATCCATTCATCCATCCATCCATCCAGCCAGCCAGCCAAATGTCATCCCATCCATCAGAACATTTATCCAGCCAGCTGTCATACCATCCATCCATCCATCCATCCATCCATCCATCCATCCATCCATCCATCCTTCCATCCATCCATCCATCCATCCAACCAGCCAGCCAGCCAGCCAGCCAGCCAAATGTCATCCCATCCATCAGAACATTTATCCAGCCAGCTGTCATACCATCCATCCATCTATCCATCCATCCATCCATCCATCCAGCCAGCCATCCAGCCAGCCAGCCAGCCAGCTAGCTGTTGTCCCATCCATCCATCCATCCATCCATCCATCCATTCATCCTGCCGAATGTCATCCCATTCATCCATCCAGCCATCCATCCATCCGTTCGTCCGTCCGTCTATCCATCTGTCCTTCTGTCCTTCTGTCTGTCCTTCCATCCGTCCGTCCATCCAACCATCCATCCATCCATCCATCCATCCATCCATCCAGCTGTCACCCCATCCATCATCCATCCATCCACCCATCCATTGATCCATCCATCCAGCTATCCATTATCAACACCACTTATCCTGTTCCTGCAATCAAGCTGTCAAACACTCACAGCTATGGGCAATTTAGCATTACCAATTAGCTTTGCAAGCATGTTTTTACAGTTTCCAAACCCATGCAGGCATGGAGAAAGCATGAAAACTCCTCACAGACAGGCCCTGACCCAAATTAGAACAGAAACCTTCCTTCTGTGAGTCAACAGTGCAATCCACCGAAGAAGTATGCAGCCCATCAACAGAATGCAGGTACTAGACTGGCCTGTGTCCCAACCTTTTTGAAATTGGAGTTTGTAATACCCATAGTACTGAAAAAATGTTATTAATCAGGACTTTTCACCTAATATTGAACATTTTTTATTTAAAAGGAGGATTTAATGTAGAAGGGAGTGTAAAGACAAGAGTGGGAACAGAGAGCCTGTTTGGAGACAGTAATAGATGACAGGTTGAAGACTGATGAGTTTAGATAGATGCAGCAATATATCCAAAGTGTCCACGCACAGGCAATGTAAGGTTTTTGTGTGGGAGCTTATTGGCCCAGTTTGAGGATCAGTCAGCTGAAACACTTTGGCTGAAGCTGACAGCTGTTTGAGAAATGCCAAATGGTGCTGGCAGAATGCGAGCACACACATACACATACAGATACACACCCACTTGCTCTCTATCCACACTCTCAGATCACACTTAGATATGCACAAATACAGACACAAACAAAAATGCGGTCGAGGGCAATATTTGCGGGTGTGTTCAGTGCACGTAAGCAAACATGCTAGATCCCCAACCCTCACACATGGGATAGCAAACACTGCCAATTGCAGATGAGGCAGCATATGTCTCTGCTTATAAGAGACACTGAGCAGACATGACTTTCCTCAATCAAGCCTGTTAACTTGATCATCCGTCTGGCTGACTTGAGGAGGAAATCTTTTTAACCCTTTCAGCTTCTAAACTATTTATGGCTTCAAAGCAAGGATCAACAGTTACAGTATTTCTCATTTAATCACCATAAATTCAGTTTGTTTGCCTACGCAGCTTAAAAACATAGGAGAGTAATGATGGGAGGCTTTTTTTGGAGTGGCTCCATTTACAACCGAGAGAGACTTGGCCTGTAAGAGGGTGTTTAATTGAGAGATTCGGGGGTTCATCGAGTACACAGTCGAGCTGGAATGGGAGCACTTCTAGAGGCTGCTGGGTTCATTTTCTTGGAAAAGCTCTGCAATTTTATCCATTCAGAACTATTAATGACACAAGGCTGTGAAGCTTAAAAGAGATTCTGTGAACTGCTATTAAAGTAATACTGCGGTTATAGCCTCATCGAGGAAGTGGATTGGTAGGATAATTCTGTCAGAAACATTTTGTCAATTAGCCAGTAGGTCAGCAGAATATTTTTCTTTTTTGAGTAGTCCCAGTCTTGTTCATGAAAACAGTAATGACTGCAAAAACAGGATGAGAATGGTTGTTTTTTAGATTTTAAGCTGTTTTTCAGTAATAACAAATGAATTCTGGCGATACATTTCTCAGAGAACAGCCATCAGGACTGCAACGGATGCAGCAGAAAGCTGAGGTCGAAGCCTCCAGGCAGCCCTTTTCAAGTCCAGCCACAAATTCTCTCTTGGATTGAGGTCTGGGCTTTGACTCAGCCACGCCGGAACATTCACCTTTTTGTCTTTAATGCATTGGGTCACTGGGTCATTGTCTTTCTAGAAAATAAATCTTCTCCAATGCCATAGTTCTCTTGCAGATGAAGATTGTCCTCTAGGATTTTCCTGTATTTTGCTGTGTTTATTTAACCTTCTGCCTTTACAAGCCTTCCCAGGCTGGGTACCGAGAAGGATTCCAACAGTATGATGCTGCCACCACCATGCTTTACAGTGGGGATGGTGTGTTTGTGGTGATGTGGAGTGTTTGGTGTCCATGTGTAATGGTAGCCAGGAATACTGATTAACCAGTGACTGGACCTTCCAGGCACAGATGTCTTTATAGTAGAATCCCTGGAGACAAATCGACTGCCCTCGAGTGATCCCAGTGTTACTAATTGTAGGATTACTAGCTAGTGTTTACTTGATAACGGTCATTTTGAATGTCTTGGTCTTGTCCCGAACTGGGATTTTCAGTCAAGACCGGTCGAGACCAGCACTAATCTGCTATTCTTTGACTTCATTATTGTGATAATGAGGAGAAGCACTTGCTAAAACAACAAATAGCTACACCTGCAAAAACTGGGACATAAGTCAATCTTATTTCTAATCTGAAATACCTCTGAACTCTTCCTTTAGGCCTCATTCACCTGACAAATCTAGATAAACATCTCATTTTCAGATATTTGAAATAATTACAGACTTGTCAGTGGCTTTTAAATACACACAAGGATTTATTTTTACAGGAAGTTAGTTGACCAAATTTGTTATGATTTGAGATATTTGCATGTTGTGCTTTGAAAGAGTTGCAGACATCTTGTTTTTACCTGTTAAATTTATTTAAAAGAACTAAAATCAAAGAGAGAATGATCTTTAACTGTTCAAGCTTGTCATGGTTTTTTAAAATAGGTTTTTATGGTCTTGGTTTTGACTTGCTCTCAAGCCCCAAAAGTCTTGGTCTTGTGTTGGTCTCAGTGAACTCTGGTCTAAGGCAAGCCTTGGTCTCAGATAGTGTGGTCTTGAGGACAGCACTACTACTAACACCAGTTGGCTTGACCAGTTTATCGAATCGATAAAAGGGTAAAACATTCAAGGAGGTAAAAACTTTTTATAGCCACTGTAATATCTATGTGTGATAAGATACTAACATTCTCATATTAGCATTAGCAACCAAGATGGTAATGAAATGGAGAAGACTGATGTTGGTTATTATACCAGCTGAACATGAGCAGCTCTTAGATTTACCAGACACTCACTCATTAAACAGTCTGCTATCTCTCTGTTGCTCACTGTTAAAGGAACAATTCATGGTACGAAATACAGATAGTTGCTAAGGACATGCCTCAAATCCAAGACACTGGAGGACGAACTGTAATCGTATCAATCTGCGGAGAGGAGTCAGCTTAATTTGAAGTCGGTGTGTTTACTGAGGGAAAAGCAGAGAGACGGAAACAGCAGTGAAGAGAATGAAAGATGTAAATATTTTTCAAATCAATATTTTGTCTCAGACCATTGATTTCCAATGTAAGCTGCCATGAAAAAGTGAGATAAGGTACAGTGAGCAGGTGGATGCCGAGAATTCTGTGATGCAACCTTCTCACAATACATTAAAACTGAGCTAACAGACAGCATCATGCAGGAATTGACCAACAGGGATAATGCACTTAGATAACCTTTATTATTACATACACTATATGCTCCCATTTTAGTTTTTTAGGGCCAAGGAATGACATTGCATGATTCACATTTTGGAATGGGAGAAAATATGCCATCATTTCAGAGTATGTAAATGCACACTCTTACAGAGAGACACAAAAGTCAAGGGGTTAGGATGATGCGGGAGCTTTGACCTTCAGATGACACTACACGCTTCATTTCCTTCAGTGTTTACTCATGAGTGTCAGGCTAGATGTGTGTGTTCATGTTTATAGATTTCCGGTTATGTCAGTCAGAAATTTAAAGGCCTTGATGCTTTAAAGAGAGAAGAAATGACAGCTTAGGGATTTGGCAGAGAAAGGGAATGGGGAAACAAACACAGAGACAAAACAACTGTATGGGAGAGTGAAAAGAGTTAGATAATCAGATATGAGGAGAGAGAACCTCACAGCACTTTAAAATTGCTTCTCTGCCACTGTTTATTAAGTTGATTATGATGTGCATATTTACTGTTACTACTACTAGCCTGCAGCTATTACCATCCTAACTGAGGCATTTAGTCCCACAAACACTCATCTGTTCAAGCCGCCTCTCGCTCTACATCAGTTACTTAACCCAAATAGCAAATTAGCAAAGCCATAACCATTACAGTTAAGGGATTATTTCTGCCTAAAGTGCTACATTTATCTATGTTAAAAGTCTTTATTGCAAAACAGATAAAAGGCTGCTTAATTAGCAAGAAAATTAGCTTGAAGCTCCATTAAACATTTGTTTGGTTTTCTTGCTAACATGTTGTAGGCTAGTCGGTTAGCGCTTTCCCCTTCTCTTGTATTTAAGCTATGCTACACATGAATAGGTTATCCACAGCCCCTACTTGCTAACACTTTGTAGGCTAGTTGGCAACAAGAAAGCACTGACATACATTTTATTGTACAAAACCTAAAATGTATAAGACATAGTGTAAGAAAACTGAATATGGGACTTGGTTTGTTTAGCTAGGAGTTGGTCAGCTCGCCGCTTCTCTTGCTTCTGGTCATTATTGTACATCATGCCTAACATGTGAATGCAATAAACAGCAAGAAGTCTTGTCTTGAAGTTTTTGCCTTTAAAAAGTATTTTAATTTGTGGCTTTAAAAAAAAAGTTCTGGCTGTCTTGCCTTCATGTTGTAGGCAAGCAGAAAACAAGTTATGCTAGCCAAACACATGTTAAAAATGAAATAAAACAGTTGAGGGAGAGTGAAATTGCTTGGTTTTTATCAGCTGCGCACAGAGCCCAACTAGCAATTTCCAATCTTGTATGGCTACCTCCTTGATACCTGCTCAAGGCGGTTGTGAAACCTCCCTCCCGTGGTTACACGCTCTCATCTGCTCTGTATGGAGAACAGGCTTCATCATTACTCACTGGAAGAGGGACATACTCCTTCCTGTCTGGAAAGGAAAGGGTGATATGTGAGAGTGCAACAACTACAGGGGTATTACACTTATCTCAGTGCAAGCAAGGTCCTTGCACTGATGCAGCTGAATGCGCTCAAAAACACCAGCAGCCAGAACTTTCCTGCTTAGAGGTCTACCATAGACCCCATCCTGGCATTTCTGGTCCTCACAGAGAGCCTGCACTCTTCAAAACCTGTATGGACTGGATAACGGGGCAGGTAACAGGGGCAGTGAACTGTGGAGTGTCATTTGGCACATCACTGATCTGGACTTAGCTGATGATGCTGTGGTCCTTGCAGAGACTGTAGATTTGCCGGTGGGGGCTCTGAACTTGGTAAGAGAGGAGGCTGAAGTGTTGGGATTGCACATCTCTTGGCCCAAAACAACGCTCAAGGGATGACTTGGATGCTGCCATCGAAATCTGTGTCTGTGAATGGTGAGAGCGGGGAAGTTTCAAGCAGTTCACCTACCTTGGCAGTATAACTCACTGATTCACTGACTGCGAGGCTGACACCAACCGCAGACTTGGACTTGGTAATTTGCAAACAGATTTTAAGCCAGTTAGCTAATTAGCTCTGGCACACATCTAACATAAATGAAGAAAAAGAACAAAAAGACTGCATTAGGGAATTCATTGATCCAAGGTAGGCATTGAAATAATGCGCAGACCCCAGTTAGTGGCTTCTTCTGTTTCTCATCTTAATGGTAAGTCAGACTTGACATGTGGTTGTTGCACAGCAAGAAATTAAAGCCACTGAACTGTTAGCTCCATCATGGCTTCCATGCTAACTTGTACACAAGCCCAAAAAGTTATCCTAACCTACAACACCTAAAATAAACATCAAATCAACAGATTAAGAGGAATAATGCTGCTTAAACTAGGCTAATAATCTAGCCGTACTCAAAGCCAGGCTAGCTATGTGCTACTGCATCTGTTCTCAATACTAAGTTATGCTAAAAATGTCAGTTGTTGCTATAAGCCCCATTTTTTGGCTTTTGCTTATTTTTTATTATTTAGCTGAACACAGAGCCAGGTTAGCAATGTCACTCTGCTTTTCCTCTTTTGTACCATACATGCTAAACATAAGAGTTTAGCAAGACAATGGCTTTCTGTTTAAGTTTGTGGTAAACGTTTGAGCTAACACTGGGAAGACTGCCCTCACTCTTATGCTAACATGATGTCTAATTTTCTAAAAGTAATTGGAAGAATTATGGTTGAGGTTTTGATAGCAGCTAGGCATATTACATAGCTGTGCAAAAGTGGAGGCTAGCTCCTGAAATGTCACTTTGTCCTTTTATATTATGTTTATGAAATACTTCTCTTTATATTACTTCAGATTTTGATCCTACTGCTACCTTCTTTTGTGAATTTTGTAAAGCTGAAAATGACACTGACTTCACTGTGCCTGACTTGACAGAGTCCCATTAAATAATGGGTCTTTGGTGGTAGAAGCTTTGGTGATACATTAGTACATTAAGCTCAATTTGATTTAGCTCCATTTGCTAATCCAAGCATAACTTTAAGTACTTTATGCTCGTGTTTTCTCAGTTTTGAGATTGATTCACTTTTTTTGCAATAGGTCTAAAGTTCAAGGCTCAAAGCTGTAAACTGCACACAGATATGGCAAAACCTGGTGTCGACAACACAGCATCATCCCAGAATTTCATGGCCAGATGTGCATCAGCAACACTTGCTGTGAATTTTTGCAGACTTCTGCTGTTCCCCTTGACAACTGCTGCGCTGAGTGCTGGCTACAGGGGTAAAGATCAGAGGCCAGGGAGAGGTCAGCCAACCAGACAGACTGTTGGCTCCCAGTGGAGAAGACTAACAAGATGCTCATGTAATGTAAATTTCTGTATGAGAAAGAGTGGCAGACACATCCCAGGGTTTTAGGGACTGCTGCATGATGCTAAAATGTTACAAGCTGCATATTAAAATTCTAAGACAAAGAGCAAGAGTTGCCAACTAATAGATCTTGTTGGAACTTAAAGAAGGTCATCAAGCATAAAAAGATAAATATGTTTTTCAGTGCACAAGTGTATAAACATATGTCGGTTGAGAAACTAGAGCAACAGCCAAGGATGGTCAGCAAACCAGTATAAAGAATTCATGAAACATACTCATACCTCAAAGAGAATATCAACAACCTACAACAGCTGGATAGGAACACAAATATTGGTCAAAGACAAACCAGTCACCCACCAAACTGTTACCAAAATGCTGTGCTTTTTAATTACCCTTCCTCTGAGTTGCTTGGAGTGTTCCTTTGTCATCATGGTGTAATGGTAGCCAAGAGTACTGATTAACCAGTGACTGGACCTTCTGGACACAGGTGTCTTTACACTAAAAACACTTGAGAGACCACTGCAAAATGGCGTATTCATTATACAGTTTGGTTATTTGTGCACTGCTTGTCAGCTGGCTGATGAGCTTCACCACTTTGGGATAGTTTACTACGACCAGTCCACTCATGTATCATGTTGGAAATACTTGACAATCTTGTAAACATCTGGATAATTCTGCCACATGTAAATTTGCCTTCTTTTATTTTGGAATGTATTAAATTCTCAATGTGGCATCAGTGTGTTTGGTGGTTTTGGACACACTGAGTATGAAAATCCGCAACCAAAGCTCAAATTTGACAAGTATTTCATCGTAAGTCCAATTTTCAATGTACCATTTTAAAATATGGTTAAAACTATCACATGCGCAGATATAATGTGCTGTGACAATGCAAACACATTACTGCCTTCTATTGTTTGAAGAAAGAAGGAAAATGGTAGCACGTGTCTGCTGGGAGATGTGTCACGTTTGTCTTACAAACTATATGTGCTCTCATCTTTTATTTTCTCATTGCTCTCCCATCACAATAGGATGTACATTACAGTAAACAGTACTTCCAGGGTCACCGCCACAATAAGAGTAAATATACTGTTGAAGGCATCTGCTTACACAACACAAATTTGTGATATGAGCTTGTGCACAGCTATACTGTGCTAACTGCCGACCAGTCTCACTGTACATCAATATTATAGTGAAACAACATGACACTTTTGTGGTGGTAAAATCTTTTGAAAACTTAGCTGTATTTCTAGAGTATCAGCTCCACTTCAGGGGCCTGGTGCTGAAGGATTTAAGACCACTTGACTGTCAGGGTCATCTGCATTACAAGACCTGGGAGCAAGGATGGAATTAGTAAGGAGAGAGGGCAGCTGGTTATTAAACATAAGAGGGATTTATACGGCCTCCAATCTGACATCATTTGTCAACTACTTCAGCACTGAATTAAGCATTTAGGAGGGACCTAGGCTACAGTGCATTTCAGAATATATTGAGAAAACCAACAGACCGTAAGGGAATGAAAATGTAAAAGGAATCGTTAGACGTTCGTGTTAAACCTTGCTGTTTCTTTTGGCATCTTTTAGCTTATTAAGTTTTAAGGCCAAGTTTAGTGATTGAGCTTACTCTTACCCATTTTCCTTGTTTTTCTTTAACTGCCATTAGCTACTTTTATTTCATAGCCTCCATTAAATAATTCAACCTTCAAAGCACCAAGCGTAGGCAGGAACCAACCATAAATGAATCGCTACAAATGTAGTTGTCTCAAGGCAAGGCAATAAAGCATTGAACCAACTCCATTCAAAAACAAGCGTTTTAATAAGTAATTTCTTCTATGTTTGAAGACAGACCTGACAAACAATATATTATTTCAAATGAATCTGCCTCATCATTTATTATGGCAAACTTCAACCCTCTTAACTGTGAGAAAATCACACTTAAAGATTTATTTTTTTAGCTCATTCAGCTGACGTTAGAGCAAGTGAAGCCACCGACTAGCATACATTCCATATGCTCATCAGATAACAGGGCTACTCCAGGGATTATATGGACATGGAAATAACATTTGCATTGCAGACGTAAATGTCACCAGGAAATCTCGTCTGAAAGTCACTGAATGCTTACTGCTGGCTTCACTCGGAGAACTGCGAATTTTATATCAGTCCCAAGAGGCATAAAGTGTTTCTGAGATAGTGATAGACGACAGTTGCTAAAGGGTTCAGAAACAGACTTGAATAAGATGATATGTTAGATGTGTTAACATCTTACTATGGAGAAAAACAAAATTTTATTTATGTAAAAAGCAAGGGGGTTGCAAACCTTGTGTCACAACTGTTCAGTCCAAAAAGCTGCTTTCATGGGTTTGCAAGTCTGTATTGTGAAAAGTCGTGGCAAAATGTCTATACTATGCTTTTATTTTGAAGGCCCTGCCTCAGTTCCTTTGTTTTGTCCCATTTTTAGATCCCAAAAGCACCTTTTTGCATGAAAGAAACAACTAAGTAATGGAAAATTTGCCATCTTGTCAGTTTTGACCACAAGGTGAGGAAAATGTGATGGTTCATTCCTAGATCTGCTTCTGTTGGTGACAAAAAAATAACAGTTTTTTTCAAATTTAATAAATGAATCAGACTTGTTTATTTTCTGGATAGGCGTTAGTAAAGCCATGAATTGTAACTGGTAATAATATTACATAAGAGTACAGAAGAGTTATTCTGATAACCCATCAACAGTCACAGAGTTTCCTTGATTATAGAAAATGTATAACTAATAAGTACCTTAGCCCTGCTCAATGTAAAATACCCTGTACTGTAGGAAGGCTCTCATCTTATCTAGTCAGCATTCTTGCACCCTTTGCAGATCTTGCAACTGTATTATCATTGTACACTGATATGTTTATACAAGAGCTTACGTATATTTAAATTTTAATTTCTTATACTTTTTCAGTTTTATTTATTTTTCATATTCACTGTTTGATTCCTGCCCATTAAGAGCAAAGCCAGGGGTCCAGTTCCTTGTTGCGTAAGCATACTTATTCTGATATGTTTTTGAAGTGGACTTCTCACTAGTCCTAGTAAACTTGAAATAATGCTCTCTACTGATACAGACACTACTGTATATAGCTAACATAATAGTAAGGAACCATTTCCACTGCTGTTTATTGCCTTATGGACATTTGTTTCGTTATCATTGGACCATTTCAGTTTTAATACTTCAGCCTCTAAAGTCCCAGAGGCCCAATTGTCCTTTATAATTCAAAATAAAAAAACAAAGTTTGGATTGTCCAGTGGCCATTTAATGGCTTACAGACCTAACTTTGTGTACATAATTTGTGTTGACAGCTGTCATCATGAGGAGATAAGAGTGCAAACTTGGGCCTTGATAACATCATTATGCATGTCCACCAAGTCCAAATTAAATTTTCAGCCTAAATATATTCTATCCAGGTCAAAGTTTCCAGCTCTGGTGTCCATCCTCTTCTCCATTTCAACTAATACCAAGCTATTTTGTGCAGGCAACTGCAAACCTTTCAATAAGTGTCGTATTTCAGAACAGACAGTCTGACAATTATATCAAATGGGGTATTGAGTTTTGGACCCAAATTGAACTGTCTGGAGCTGCAGGGCTTGTCAGCTTTTAACGGCCACAGACACTACTATTAGTGTGACAGAGCAAAATGACTCGCTTTATGGGTAGAAAAGAAACCTTTCACTTTGGTATTGAAGAGTATAATAGGCTAGTTTTACTCAAATACTTTTCAAGAGCAATATTTGAAAAAAAAAAAGAAAAGAGCCAAGGGGCAAGAGACATAAATATTCCTATATCAGACCCAAAAAGCTATGAATGTAAATATGTTAAAAAAGATGGGTTGGTGTTTCAATTGAAAAAATGTGTCATTTGTATAACAATGCGTATTTCATGTTTAGTTTTGTTTTAGCTCTTGGCAAAATTTGACAGGAGGCCCATCCATTCATAACTCTTTAGTTTTAAATGATCTAATACCAACAAAAAATGCAGGCCACCGTTCTTTAAATTTCTTAAGTTCACATTATTTATCTTTGCTGTCTTTCATTGACAAACTTGGGTATTCAAGCAATTAATGCATGTGACTCTTTGCAGTGGAATGAGAGGTAGTGCTGTCAGATGGGGCCCCTTTAGGGAGTTCTCTTACTGTCATTGCTAACTTTGCACATTTTTGAGCCACTGCTGATATTTAAGGTTTTTTTTTAACCATCAGGGTTACCCTACTGGCCTGGATGCCAAAGCAAATATCCACTGACAAGCAGTGCCTGTGGACAGATGATCCACCTCCTCCTACGATTGTACAAAAGGGAGCCAAAGTAGAAATCAGTTAGAAATTGGTTAACTCAGGCTCTGCAATCTCATGAGACTTGAAATGATCTTTTTCCTTTCCATGAGAATTATGTTAGCAGTACAGTGCCAATAAAAAGTACCCTTTTATTGATTTTATAAAGCAATCATGGTCAATATAACTTGGATTGTTTTTTTTTTTGACAAAAAACATCTTTGATGTCAACCTAAAAACAGATTTCTACAAAGTAATGTCAATTAAATGAAAATATGAAATGTAAAATACTGACCTCTAACAAAGTAATGCTAGTACTAGCCTCACAATAAGTGAAATGTGAAACTCCTGACTGCACTGAATGTGTCTCAAGTGATTGTAGTATGAAGACACCTGTGTCTGGAAGGTCTAGCCACTGGTTAATTGGAATTTCTGGCCACCATTACACCCTGAAGACAAAAGAACAATCATTAGAGTGGTTAGAGTTTTACCAAAAGGCCTGTAGGAGACTCTGTGGTCAAGTGGAAAAAGTTCTTTGATCTGATGAGACCAAAGTGGTGCTTTTTTGCCGTCAGACAAGATATCAGACACCAAACACTGCACATCAGCACAAACACACCATCCCCACTGTGAAGCACAGTGTGGGCAGCATCATGTTGTGGGGATGCTTCTTAGCAGCCAGCCTATAGGAGCTCCAAATGTTTTGGGTTTACTTTCTGGGAGTTGTCATGTTGTCCATATTTTTATGGAGCCTTCAGATTTGAATTTTTATAATATAGGTATATTGTTCTGTTAATGATACACACAAGTAAATATGCATTACTGCCAATAAAGGGATTGTCTTAAAGTCAAACAATGTAATAAAATGGGTTTTGTATAAATAGTTCAATGGCTGTAAGGTTTTCTATGTTTATTCTGTGTCCATGCTTACAGGCGTGGTGTAGTTTAAGTGGATGTGTTATGTATACACTGGTGTATAGAGCAGTTTTAGCGTGAAACATAGCTGTCACAGTAAGCCAAGTAATGCACTTTTCCTGACCCTCTAACCCTGGAAACATCCTCTCAGCCAGACCAGAAGTGTTGTGTTTTTCGTGCTTGAAGGAGAAATGGAGCCAGTCTGCATGACCCTCCACGCCTTGTGATCACGCTTCCACACACACAGACACACTCTTCAGATGTCAGGCCAGTTTCACACACCAGTGGACACAGTGTTGCTACACCTTCTCTCCCATCGCGCCACACCTTCTCGTGAGCGCTGCCCTTTTTTATTTTTTATCATCCCTTCCCTTCTGTTTATTCAGTCTTCCATCACTCCTCACACCTCTTCACCCCTGCTGCCATTCCCTCTGTTTCCCTCTCCATCATCCAAAGCTCTTTCACCTTTTTAATATATGGATCCATCTCATCCTATCTCAGACAATATTTGAGGATTTTTCAGGGCAAATAATACCATTTTCATTTCATCTGAAATGGTTAGGAGGAACGTGTACATAGCTGAATACGTATGTATTTGTGAGCAAGTTTTATAGTACACTTAAAATTCACTGATTACAATAATAAAAGACAACACAACAAACCACATCACCTAATATGTTTGAAGCTACAAGCTACTATTTCTGTTTACATGTATTCACAATGACTTGTTGGAAAACTACTAGCACTGACCAGTTCATAGCGTACATCATCAAAGTATAGATAAGAGCTAGTAAGTTAGCTTAACAATGCTAGCAAACAACAATATATGTGTCATTGTCAGCTGACACTTTCAGTGCTGTTCAGGGCAATAACCTAAAGCTACTTAAAATATACTTAAACATGACAATCCAAAATTTAATAATTCACAAATAACTAACGTCAGTAACATATAGCTATGACAGAGGCCTTTCTTGTCCATCAGAGGTGGCTCCATAAGTGTGTGGTGTCAAATTAAAGCTGTGATTATCCTGACAATATCCTGGGTAATTTGGTTCAAAAGCAACCTAGCCCACCTTTCTTGCTGTGACCAAAAAATTTGTAGTAAAATTGTGATTTGACGTATTCCAACAAAAAAAAAAAAAAAAGAGACTTCTTTGCTAAACAGCTTATCGCTGATATTACATAAACTTAGCTAGCTAGCTTTCATTATCAAATACTATAACAGCCTGTGGACCTACAAAATGTATGCTTTAGTTTGATGAAATTAAAACAAAAACCCCATATTTTTATGTGAAAAAGTCATGTGCCATACACTGCTCAGAAGGCTAATGCTAACATCATCTAACTATCAAAAGTTATGCTAGCTTTCTTAATAAAACAGTAAGTAACCTAGTGGTATGGCATTAGCATATGTCTTATGTTTAGTTAAACTGTAATGAACAACTTTTGATGTTATACAAATATTATCTTTGCAATGTAGTTTGTTAGCTAAAACACAAAATATGCTAACATCTTAAAATTGGCAAACTGTTATGCTAGCATCAAAGCTCTGAAATAACTTGCAGACTTTAAAACAGGAGTTTCAGTAAACTCGGTTTAAGCTGTTAACTGAACAGTCTTAATTAAGACTGTAAAAAAAACACTGACAACATCTTAGTAATGTCACCAACCAAGATAACGTGACTCAAAATGATTCAGACTTTGACCAAATAGTGATGAGCGCAACCCTGATGCCAAATTTGAGCAAAAAAAAAAAAAAAAAGAAATCGACAATGGTGGAAACAATTCAAAATTTGGTCAAAAAGTCATGACCAGGAACCTTTTGCAAAATTTGAGTGAAAAATCAACAATGGCGGAAACAACTACAATTTTACCCAAAAAGTTATGACCAGTCCTGTCGCCAAATTTGAGCAAAAATCGCTTCAGGTGGAAACAACTCAAAATTTGACCAATTAGTCATGGCCATGGACCGGTGGCCAAATTTGAATGAAATCCAAAAAATATGAGTATTTTTAAATGGGTGATTGTGACTTTTGGGGCTAATGGATCTAATGGACGCTGGAGGAACTGCAGTTTTTTCCACTTCGGTTTTTTAACACCACTTGTTTGCTTACAGTTTTAGCCACACAATCACTCTTTTTCTCTCTTTTTCAGTCATTTTTGGGACATTTCTTTTTTCTTACTATATAGTAATCTCTTACAATCTAAGTCTAAAATCTATAATTCTGTATCACTGGTTAATGTTACTTTTGGGTTTTACTGAATTTTACTATTTGTGAAGTGTGTTGGCCCATTGTTTTGTGATGAACAGCTAGCATATGGCCATTTTTAGAGCTTTCTCATGGGAATATAGCTGCCTGCTGTAGTCAGGAGTTCTGTTTTGAGAGCAATAAAAGAGAATTTCAAAAAAATTCTGAGCAATAATGTCTAAAGAAGAATAAAGGAAAGCTCTGTAGTGAGGGAATCATAGATCCCTTTGGCTTAACTATAATCGACCCTTTTCACATGGTAGACAGAAAAAATCACATTGTAGAAACTCTGATTATAGCAGTTTAAAATTTGTTTCAGGTATGTTCTCCCAATCAGAACTAAGCCCTATCAGGCTGTGGACATCCAGCCCAGCTGCCCTTTCTGCTGCTGAAATGAGGGACAAATGAAGAGTTTGTCACGGACCACTGAACTGTACACCTGAGAGGTTTTGCTCTCTATTTCCCCCTCTCATACACACACACAGGGCCTGAGTCAGAGAAACACCCCTGAGATTTCCACCCAGCCTTGTTTTTGTGTGAATGGGCAGGCACACAGGAGCTGTCTCATTTTTTCACTCATCACAAGGTTCAGCTACACATGGTGACCCTCATCCCCCCAGGACTGAGGATGTAATAACACTTGTATCTGTCTGGGTACATTTTAAAAATGTGACTCCAGTCTCATTTAAAAGAGATTTGTTGAGTAGTGAGCATCACATCTCATTTTGATGGGATTCAGTACTCAGAATGATTTTTCTTTTTTACCACAGTATCTGTGGTCTTACTGAAAATTCATAGCTCAAGGTATGAAGAAGCTCAGAATGGGTCACAGGTAAAAAGCATCAGGTCTCAGGATATAGGTCTCAGGTCTCATGGGAACAGTCATCAGGTCTCAGAATAAAAGGTGTCAGGTCGCAGGATAAAAGGTGTCAGGTTTCAGGATAAAAGATGTCAAGATAAAAGGTGTTGGATCTCAGGATAAAAGATTTCAGGTCTCAGGATAAAAAGTGTCAGGTCTCAGGATAAAAGGTGTCAGGTTTTAGGGATAAAGATGCCAGGTCTCAGGATGAAAGATTTCAGGTCTCAGGATAAAAGGCATCAATTCTCGGGATAAAAGGTACCAGGTCTCAGGATGAAAGGTTTCACGTCTCAAGATAAAAGGCATCAATTCTCAGGATAAAAGATGTCAGGTCTCAGTATAAAAGCTGTCAGGATTAAACGTGTCAGATCTCAGGAAAAAAAAAACAAAAACAAAATCAGGTCCCAGGATGAAAGGTGTCAGGTCTTGGAAAAAAGGTAATCAGGTCTGGGATGGAAAGAAGGCATCATTAAAATAGGCATCAGGTCTCAAGACAAATGTCACAGGGAAAAAGGTCTCAGGAATAACAGGTATTGATAGCAATAGATTCATCCAGGATACTTGATCTAATGAAAAACAGGTTTTCATACTAAAATTCTTTATCTTATATAAGGCTGCATTGATTCTCTATAGATCAAAAAGCAACATATATTTGATAAAAAACTAATTCTCTGAAAATGTAACTGTTTGGATTCATGGAAGCAAAGATGTTTTTCTCAGTTAATGAGATTTTGATCTCAGAATTACATAGACAGAGATAGGGAGATAAACTGTACTTGGTCTTTTTTAGCATTTTGTCCTTTTCATCTGAAGTCTGATGTAGGACAGAGGTTTTCCTGAGACTTGATGCTTTCTCAGCTGAGATCTGACTCCTGACTCTGAGACCTGAGGATGTCCTAAGATGGGCACCGTAGACAAAATCACAGGCCTAACAATTTTTTAAATAGATACCACTTTGCAGTGCTTTTCTGACACTTAAGAAATAAAAATGTTGAGGCAAAAAGTTAAATCAGAGTAGTAACTGACCTTACATCACTCAAAACCTCAAAACCCTTTTTAGGTACATATATGAGCCGCTACTGTTGTGACACAAAAAAATTGAATTGTTTATTTTTTTCATCATCTTAAGATGAACTATTATGACACTTCATTGGTACTTGGAGCTAAATAACTGCAAGGCATAAAATGAGTAAACAAACCCCTAGATATTCAAACTATGCTCAAGTCAAATGTAATTAGCCATCAAGCTAACTATGAAGATAGATTGGCATATTTGATTTGGCCACTTTTATGCTAATTGCCAACTTAAAAAACAAATCCCCAGCCTACTCCAATGCTTTAACCATCAGGATGAGCTACAGTGAATACTACAGCATCTCAATCACACTGGTCTATTTTACCTCGACAGTTTAAGAGAGCGAGCAGATTTTTAAAGGCTGCTAGAAAAAAATAAATAACAGTCAGGGAGCTCTGAAATGAAGAATGAGGATGATGAAATGAATGATGAAACCTGAGTTTTAATCAGAATCTGTCTACACTGGCACTCTGTGGGAAATCCTCACCTCATCAGCCTTTTGTATCCTCCCCCACTGGACGACGGGCAACCTCCCAGAGTGCCTTGCTGCGTGGCCTTTTCAATAATGTAGAAGAGGAGACAAAATGAGAGAAGAAACGATTTCCTGGCACTGTGGGAGCCCCCTCTGTGACATTTACCTCTAGCAAGGGCCCTCAACATGTGTATGTGTGCGTGCTTGTTGGCCCTGTGCCACTCTAATGATACCCCCCTCCAGCACACACACTTAGAGGCACAGAACTCAAGCGAGTGATGCCACATGTGTCCTTTGGATTCACACCGCAGGGATGGAAAGAAGGAAAGAGGGGAGATAATAGCACAGAAGGATGTAAAGCGACTGAAATAAAAATATGAGAGCAAAACTCCCACTTAAGTGTGGCGCTGCGGGACAAAAGAAGGACGAAGAGGGAGAAAAGTGGCAAAGATCACCCTGTTTAATCCATCAGCTTCACCTGTTACCATTTCATACTTCATTTACTGTCCCCCCCTCCCTGTTTTTCAAGCACATGGTGGTCTCCATAGTCTCCACAGGGATTCTCTTACCTCCTACCTGCACACATGACATCTATCATTACCTCCCTGCTTCTGCTCCGGGCCTGGAGAATGTCACACAGCTGGAGCGAGAAGCTCTGAAGACGGATTATAACAAAAACCTCGGCTGAATTTTGTTAAAAAGGAAGACAACAATTTCCACAGTATAGCTACAGGAGTGATTTATTTTCACTTAGGTCAACATAAAAAATGGCACCGCTTGGGGGTTGCAAAAGATCCCAAGGGGGGCATGGGACCCTGTCTGCTCTGGCATCACATACAAAGGTGTATGAGGGCCAACATAAAGGATAAAAATGGAAGAGAATCTATTATTATTTGAGCAAAGTCAAAATTTTGGTGAAACATAAAAATGTTGAGGTAAAAAAGTTGAAACTCAGAATTTCAGAGTTCAAAACGATGGAAACTAATGAGCAAAATTTGAAATTTTGAATATAAAAAGTCTTGAATTTTTTCATTAGAACTTCAAAAAAATTCTAGTTTTTAAAAATTGTACTCACAACAAAGTAAACTCAAGAATTTACAAGAAACCAAACTGAAAAACAGTGATTTGATTCGGGCTTTTATGATCTAAAAAATTCCGTACATTTACAACTTTTGCCATCAGATATCTCATTTTTTTTCATGTAAATTCACTTTTTTATCTTAAGAATTTTTCCTGAATGGGTCCTGGAGGGGATTATCTTTCTTAGATGTGAGTATGGGGAAGGGCCCTGTGGAAAAAGGTTTGGAACCCCTGACCACATAACCTTGACCTTTGCCCCATCGACTTCAAAATCTAATACATTTATCCTTGAACCAGGGTGGATTTTTTTGTAGGAAAAAGGTTGGGAACCACTGGCCTAGGGTATTGTCTGGGGGATCATAGGGTTACTACGAACCTCTGGTTGTGCTCTTGAAAACCACCGGTGGTCTCTGGGTATTTTAGAGGTGTTGAAAAGCCTCGATAAAAGGGGTGCTGTCGAGCTTGACTTTGGCAGCTGAGCGACATATTGTACATGTATTGACGTGTTGAGACTTGACTCTAGAATCCTTAGTGCCCTAAATCTTAAAAATTCAATGGTCAAGGCCTCTTCAGCCCAAACCAAAAATATGTATGTTAAGGAATGGATGTGAGTACGAGAAAGAAAATATTAAAGGTAAGTGTGGGATAGAGGGTAATGTGGTAAACCTGCTTTCTTTTCAGTCCAATGGGGAGGTGTGCAAAGCTAGATATATCACTGTTAGGAGCAAGGGATGAGCATGAAGCCCAGTGACCTCGACCTCTCAAATATGTCCTCCAAATTTAAATTGGTTCATCAATGAATGACAGTGAACATTTGTGCAAAGTTTAATTTTTAAAAAGCATTCTTGAGATATAACCTTTACAAGCAAAGGAGGAGCATTAAACCCAATGACCTTGAGCTTTGAACTATGTCATCCAGATTCAAATTCACTCATCCTTGAATCCCAGTGGACACTCATGCAAAGTTAAAGAACATACCTCAATGCATTCTTTGGATACTTTGGCCTACAGCCCTGACTGTCATGAGCATGGATGCATTAAAGGACAAAATGTGTTTTAAAGGGTTATAGAAAATTTAATCAGACCATCCTCTGAGTCAAAGCTTAAAGCCACATGAACTAGTTAAGGGGCTCACATCATAAATATTATTCTTTCTGAATGAAGAAGCCCTGCTCAGCTGTAGTTCTCAGGAAACAGGAATCTGAAGCACTTGAAGGTTATTGATTTGAAGTTTTGCACACATATTTCACAGAGGAAAGAAAATTGCAGAAAAAATGATCTCATCATCCTTTATTATTTGAAGTGAGACTGCCTGTGTTCTCATTTTGATGTACTTGCTAAAGAGTGTCAGCTTGCTGTGAGTTTAAATATCCACCATGCCCATGTGGATTATTAGCCCTAATGTAATAAAATACTTGGGTATCCTTTCTTTGACTTTATCACTTTGACTAAGACTGAGGATTAAAATGTAAATGAGTATTTGTTCATAAAGGTATATCTCTAAAATAATCCTTAAAGGTACTACTAGAACTACTATCTTGTGATTACAGTGGTGGGCTGAGAAGAAGGGCTTGGTTACTTACTGTGATTTGTTGGTATCTTATAAGCAAAGGGATGAATACAAGACCCAGTGACCCTGAACTCTAAAATCGCACAAGTTTTTCTGGTGACTAAGTGGGCATTTTTGCAGATTGAAGAAAATCCCTCAAAGTGTTCTATGGGTTGTTGGCAATCATGTGAAGTGATATTTACCACCGTTTAACAGATTTACCAGGCATGGAGGTGATCAATATCACAAATACTCAATCCTGCAAACCTCCAAGCGTCAGGCGTAGTCTAGTAAGATGAAGAGAGACAAGAGTCTGGAATAATGGTTCCCAACCTGGGGCCTGGGCACCCCATGGGGTTAGATGTGTATATCATTTTTAAAGATCAAGATTAAAAACATAATGACAATGTACAGTAAAGTGTAAAGCTGTGGTTGTACTAGGGCAGGGGTGTCCAAACTATGGCCTGAGGGCCAAATGTGGCCTGCAGTCCATTTTTGATTGGCCCACAGCAAATTCTGGGAAAAAACCCTGAAATATTTCCTACATTTGAACATGAAGTGTGTTCTTGACTGTATTGTACTTTATGATTTCAGCACAAGACAGTGCTACCATGCTGATTCTGTAAACAAACATCTCATCCAGAAGAATTTATTGATGTGTTTTTAGTGACTAACACAACACTGTACATGGTAAAAATATTGGCAATCAAAGTAATAATATGTTGTTTTCTTACTTCCTAATGAGCTGCGACAGCAAATAGCAGTACCCGCCAGTGGCAGCTAAAACAGGCAAACAGGGCCCCCTGAAATCTGATTGGCATCCCCAAAAATCTGGAAATGATTGTTAATTTGCCTTTCCAGTGATTAAATCGAGCATTTAGAGTTAGTTCAGGCAGGCTATGGAGTTGAGCTCTGCCCAAATGAGCTGATCTCAAGCAAGCCCACATCAACTGACGTCCAGTTGGTTTGCTCTAAGCACGCTGTTGGCCATGCTGCCTTATTCAAACTGCTCTTGCCTGGCCACGCTCTGTCACTCCCTCTGCAAGCTGCTTTTGCACCCCTCCCCCACCCCAGCTCCTCCTCCATCATGCTTCTGAATTAAACAGTGCCATTGTGTTGTCATTGATGACACTGATGGCTCTGAAGTGTTTTTGCTTTGCTAGAATGAGCAGGAACGTGTGCACATACTCTGCATGTAGACTCATGGAAGGGCAGGGGGATCCCAGAACAGCCACACTGCCAAACATAAATGACAATAGCAAGTGCTAATTAATAATTACTAAGAAATATTTATAGCTGCAAATCATGCGTTTCCTGACTGAACTTGCCATCTAGGTGTACTTGGTCACTAAGCATATCTTAACCTATTGGCTTTCCAAGCTTTCATGTACCTTACCTTGTGGATATTAATGAGGCCACAACACTTCTGTATGTGGCCCTCAGTGGGAAAACATTGGTCACCACTATAGTAGGGTCAACCTAGAAAATTCACAAATAAATCTGTTAATATTTGCCTTAAAAAAAATCTAAATATTTGAGGTTGTAAATTTACTCCGAATTTTTGAGTTCAAAAAGAGGTAAAATTTGGAGAAAAACTAGTTTTTTTAGCATCATGTATTTAAAACTGTGTAAAATCAAAACATTTACAAGCAACCAAACTGATGACACTCGTTTTACTTTCAACTTTCCAACTTAATAATCTCAAAAATTCAAAATAGTGGTTCACGTATTTTACAATGTTAAAAGTAAACAACAACAACAACAACAACAACAAATATATATATATATATATATTTTATTGTTTCTAAAGTGGCCCTAATATGGCATTATAATAATGGATAGTATACATAGATTTATTTAGATTTTTTTATATAGCTTTATTTAGACATGGGTGGGTGGGGGCTAAGGATGGAAACCACTGGTCTAGAGGAGTCTTGCACTGAGCTAAGAAGCTAACTGAGCCCCTTTCACATAAAAAAATCCCGTTGATGCTGTTAACTGAAACAGTGATAGACTATCAATCAAATAAACCTTGTGGGGTAAGAGACGTTCACGAACAAGACTGTGGAACAAAAAGACTCCTTCATGTTGGCCTTGGTAGCAAGCTACCATTTGAGTGCCAGTTTCCTTTCCTCTTTCCTTTGTTGTTAATCCACATTTTACAAGCTAAATAAGAACCAAATGAAGAGCTTTTTGGGAGCCGAACAACCTGCTCTAGTGAACTGAGCCAAATGATCTGGATCTCTGAAAGAGACAGATGTCCTGTCACAACAAGAGAGGCTGGTGAGATGTCAGCTGAGGAAACACAGGTAAGATCAGAGTTTAATGTGGAGAAGCCAACGGCAAAACTGTACTGAACCAAAAGCGGACTATTTTGTGGGATCTGACCATCCGTGAGTGGTGTGTGACACCGCTTATCCAGGTTTAAGACAGAGGCTTTTTAAATCCATGCCTTCTGCTGTCTCTGAGTTTTTTAAACTTTCCACACAAAAAAAAGATCCTGAATTTTTCACAGTCTTCAGGACACAAAAATAGCAAGAGAATTAAGAATATTTTTACACTTTGATTGCTTTGCATAGTTGTGAACTACTCCAAACATGGCCTTTTAGGTAGCATTTATGCAAAAATCATTATTGCCTACCAAGAGGCCTTCTCTGCTGCTGTGTGATGTCATCTGCAGAGAACCTATAGATAGTATGTTCACAAGAACGGACAGCAAGGGTCATCCCTTGCATGAGGCCCAATAACATTGACCTCACCACCAAAATCAAATCAGGTCATCCTTAGGTAAAAGGCAGCTTTCAGGCAAAGTTTTAAGGAAATTTGTCGAAATATTCTTGATGTTCACAAGCAAACGTGGACCACATGACCTTGAACTTTGACCCTCAAAATCCTAGCAATTTATCCTTTAATGAAAGTGGATGTTTGTGCAAAGTTTGGAGAAAATCTGTCAAAATTTTTTTTGAAATATGCCCACAAAAATAGATGGAAAGTACAGACAACCTGAAAACGTAATACCTCCAGCCCTGCTCATGGAGGCCTCTACCTTTTGAGTTTTCAAATGCGTAAATATACCACATATTACAGAACACCAAGCCTTTGTTTTGCAATCAGTCTTCCTCAACACGCACTGTCAAGTCTTAAAAATGACTTGGTGTCAGGGAGCTGAAAAGAGGTCACAGCTCAGTGTCAGCGTCTGTTTACACAGAGAGAAGAGATGGCTGACTGGTCGCGTAAATCACCTGCCCTGTCTGTGGAAATAAACTACAAAATATTGACGGCATGTCAGAAATTAATTCTTTCTGCCAGTTTAATTTACAAATAAATCTAGAAATTCTGTGCATTGAAGCCTGGCAGCATAGAAACTACCATCAAAACATATATCAGCTGATTAAAGATGCACTCTGGCATATAAATGAGTTTTTCTTTAGATAACTGACATAATTTGAGGTAAGATGTTGTGTACAAATCACTTTACAGAACATGTTTTCATGATACATTGATTGTCTAAGATATTTACAGTATAAAAGATTTAATAACAGGAGATAATGCATGTATTTTCTTTGTTTCTTGATAATATTAAGTCCCTAATAACCTTAAAACTCACTTTGTCATGACTCCTAGGTGTAACGATCCAACTTAAGTCCAATGCTGACCCCTTGTGGATCAAATAAGACAATACCATCAACTTTTCTGGCAAGCACACAAGTTCTGAATCCAAACCAGGATTAAAAAGCTGAGTAATTTCGACTTTTCAGGCCTCCCTGTTTCACTAACCCCGGTCTAGATGCTCCCATCTGCCTCAGCAGCAGCTCTCGGGCCAGGTCCGGTCTCCCGCTCTTGGCTAAGCAGTGAGCCAGCTGAGAGGCCTTAGGTTTTTGAGCCGCAGCGGGCAGCCCTCTCCTCCACATGGTGAGGATGTGGAAAGCCTGGCTGAACACACTGTCCCCGGCCCGGAGCTTCACCAGCTGGGCGGCGCTGCGGCGGAGACGCAGGGAGAGAACGAGGAGGGTGACTTCCTCCTCTGAGAGCTCCTCGGAGAGCCAGAGTAGAAGAGAGTCCGACAGGGAGTCTGCAGGGGAAAAAGAAGTTGTAAGAACAAGGAGTAGTTTGTGAATCTGTGCTTGCTTAGAAAATCAAATAAATCATTTACTAATACTTACTAAAATATGGCAAATGTGTGAAAAATCGTGTATGTAAAAGAATTCAGGACTGCACAGCCAACTTTAAGAACAATTCTGCCTTCCTCTGGGAGTAAATGAAGATGCAGTTAGTCTTTTTAAATAGAGGGGTTATTTGTAGCTTGCATTAACATCTGTTTTTGGGCAATGGGATACCAAGTTGACAGAATTCTGGTACTCCTGTCTACACTATGATTCAACATTGCATCTTAAATGTCAACCTGCAATTGGAATGCACTTCCCTGGCGCTCCTACAAGTAACAGCCTGCACATCATAGCCATGGTTCCCAGGCTTACTGAGGTATCCCTGCATTTATTTATTTATTCAAAATCTATTTAACCAGGAAAGCCTCATTGAGATCCAGATTCTCATGTCCTGGCCAAAACAGGCAGCAGCGACGAAGTAATGGACATGACACATAGCAGTTACAAACACAGATCAACCAATCATACGCCACAGTGCACAAAGTCATCTGTCAAAAACATCTACTGATACATCTTCCTCCAAGACCTTCAATCTACTTTGGAAAAGATTCAAAGAGACCAGCTTTCCCAGACACAAAGTCTCCTGTGGGAGACTCCAGGCTGGAGGAGCAGCATAACTGAAACTCCTTTAACCCATTTCAAGACGGATTTTGGGAACAGAAAGCAAAAAAATGTCTTGTGACTGAGTCACACAGCACAGAGTAAAGCTTCTAGACCTTTTAGCCAGAATAAAATCACACAAGTGAGATGGGAGAAGATCAAGTACAGCCTTGTAAATAAGGATATGCCAATGATTTAGCCTTTGAGTGGTCAGTGAAGGCCAACCAACTCAATCATACAGCATACAATGATTAGTTAAGGTCTCTAGGTAAGTTATAAACTTCAGTGCCCGATGGTACACAGTATCTAAAAATTTAAGGCATAAAAGTGGCAGAAGCCAGCCTATTCTTAGCAGAAAAAGAAAAACAGGACTTATTCCTGAATAAAAAAAACCAAGCTGCAACTTTAACTTCCTTAAAAGTTTCTCAATATGAAGCTTAAAAGTCAAAGAATTATCAGTTAAGAATTTAAGACTTTTATAAGATGAGACAGACTCAATCACATCATCCTGAGGCTGTGGTGACAGAAGCAAAGATCAGCGACTTTTTCCTTTGAGTTAAAAAAACATCATGAGTTTGGTTTTGTCAGGATTCAGAACCAATTTTAACTCACGCAGAATCAAAAGCTTCCTGTAAACGACGGCGAGCCTGATGCTGTGTAGATGACAGTGTCATCCGCATACAGAGTCTGATCCACTTTTCTGTATAGCAACTTTATTAAATCCCAGTACAAGGACAGTTAAAGCATGCAAGCATAGCATTTTTGCTGTGTGCAGTAAAAATGCTGGTAATACAAATGAATGGAGAGGCCAGCAGCACCTCTTTAACATCTTTGTCTCTCTCGATTCCTCATAAACATGCTTTAAAAGGAAAAGGATGTTTAAGACAATATTTCGTCAGTGATATTTTTTCATTAACTGTTGTTACTTGTTTGATTTCTGTGATTTTTAACTTCTGAATTCAACCATAGAGATCTACAATACAAATTTATATTCAAAATTATGTCACAATTAAAAATACCTTTTTTACAATAACTGCTGCATAGCCTCTTTTAACTACTTGCTTTTTTAAAATCAACCTCTACCACTATATTGTTAAAACAATCATGTCTAATCCCATATCTCATTCAAAAACACAGCAATATCATTAAAAATGAGCCACACCTCAAAGTCTACCTCTTGGTTAGATGGATGTTTTTCTCTACAAAGATTAGCATCTCTGTCCTGTTGCAGCTAATCCAGTTTCTCTTCTCATAAGTTAACGAGTTACTAACCTAAGCAACTCTTTGACCAAGCTATAGTTTTATTTCTTTAAATGATTATATTGATTTTTGATTGAGTCCTTAAATTAAATAAAAAAGTATTCTGCAGAAGCACAGAAATGAAAACATCACAGTGATAAAACATATTTTGTGTGGCTGTTAAATGCATTATAATAGAAACTGAGAGCTATAGGGGTGTAAATAAGGAGATGTCACCCACCTGTCTCCTCACACAACTTCGCCCTCGCCATGATGGGACGATTGATTGTTCTCACTCTCTGAAACAAAACAGACAAGACATTTTAAACCTGCACAGTCAAGGATGTGACTGAAGCACTCTTTCATTGTGAACCAACAGGGTCATGTCCCGAGCACCTTGGGTAATGTCAGAGGCAGCTTACAGACAGGATCTCCCAAGAGCTTCATATCCACCGGGACTAGTCTGTCTCCTCGCCACTCATGTTGACCTCTAGTGACCTTATGAAACAGGGCCATGCCTTTGTAGTGAGGGGAGCTGTAGTTCCCAAATGGGTCCACTTCAGACAGATGGAGGAGGAGGTGATTCTTCTGCTGAGTGTGGAAGGTCAGACGCTGCCCGTCTTTATTACTTCCTTTAGAAACACAGACCCTTTGATTAGTGCTAGCCGTCTGCTTTTTATAATTAATACAGGAGGATATTATGATGCCACTTATGTCTTTCATTAGGCATTCTGTCAGCATACAGATACTCAAATGCATTATTATTTGATAAAGTAGATGGAACAGTATTATATCAGGTTCTTAAGAGGTTCCTCACAAAACTTTAAGGGTTCATTTTCTAGGTTCTTCACACACTCACATCCAATTGCACATTTCTACTTTTGGGCATTTTTGTGCCTTTCTTATTAGATAGAGTTGGAAACAGGGTCAAGAGTGGGGGAGAGATATGCGGTTCAGGGCCTCAGGCTGGATTCGAACCTGAGCTGCCCACATACATGGGGAGTGCCTTAAACCACTAGGCCACTTGCTCCCCCAATTGGGCATTTCAAGTACAATTTACATTCAGTAAATGGCTAACTCTTTAACATGGCAAGGCAAACACAATCCTTCCACAAATACCCAGACTGTTTATTCTGGATAAGAAGAAAACCACTGAGGATTCCTATAATTTAAAGGTGCAAGGACAGATTGAGTTGCACATATATCTTTTCAGTACGCGTGTATCTACTGTATAAATATTAAATCTATTTGCCATTGACCCTGTAGTGCTTGAACATGCCATTTAGAAGTAACTGAGAATTTAAACTTAACTTTTTGTCAGCTTTTACAGCACATCATTAGGCCAAACTCTCACCATACCCTTTGAGGTTATGTTGCCACTGAAGCGGAGGAGAAGCTGGTCTCCTTCACACATGGAGATCTCCGAGGAGGTGTTCAACAGGCCGCTGTAACCCTGGGCTTTGAGTTTGGACAGCTCCCAGTTTAGGTCTTTGCTGGGGATGACAGCTAACAGGGCTGTGTGAGGCTCGTCTGGTCTGCGCTGGAGGATGATGGTGACTGCGTGGCAGCAGACTGACTCCTCCAGCTCCTCCGCCAAGGCAGTGAGGTGACAAGAATGCAGGCGGGAGAGGAGTCGAACCACCAGCAATCTAAGGGGCACAGTAAAAGAAGAGGCAGAGCTCAGATGAGATTATGCTGAATAAAGGGAAGAAATTAGTCTGTTATCAAGGGAAGAGACTTTATATACTTAAGATTTTTCATACCTACTGTACATTTATTATTCTCTGAAAAGCTTTTTAGATAAGAAAGAACTATTATCAGTGAGAAAAATAGAAAGAATCTTATTAAAAGAACAGTTCACATTTTACAATTAGACCTAATACTAGATCCAAAACACTGCCTGTGACGTCTTTACAGAACACTTCTAACAATACTAAAGCTTGGAATTTAAAGCATGTCAGCCCCCCTTTATCCATCCTTACTGCCTGTCTTAAACCCCTTATGTAAAGACAAGCCTACTATAAGTCGGGTTACTTAGTAGTAGCGCTCTCTCTTTCTTTTCTCATCTCCATCATGTATGTGTGGACTGAACAAGTTGTGTTAAAACCCTAGGGGAAAGGAAAACTGGCTGCATGAGTGGTGAGTGTTTTTTTATTGTGTATTTGACCCAGTAAGATAAAAGGTGCACACACTAGGTAAAAAGCTTCAAAACTATGTTGAATACTTTATTTCTACTCAAATCTGTAAAGTCATTGTTGTTGAAGTTTAGTTTTAGCTACAGTTAGCAATCTGAAATGGAAACAGATAGAGTGTGACAGAATGTGACTGAATGTGACTGAATGTGACTGAATGTATGATTTCTATGGAAGCCCTAAGCTGGCATTCACTCTGTTTCCTTGTGATAATGAGTTATTGTTGTATGATCTCAAGAAAAGACAGAAATACATACTTTATGTCCCCCCCAGCATTTTATCCAATTAGACACCTGCTTCTGGAAGGTCCAGTCACTGGTTAATCAGTATTCCTAGCTACCATTACACCATGAAGACAAGAGAACACTAACAGCAACTCAGAGAAAAGGTTATTGAAGAGTATAAGTCAGGGGATGGATACAACACATTTCCAAGGCAGTGAAAATCCTCTTAAGTTCAGTTTAATCCACCGTGACGAAATGAAAGGAATATGATGTGTTAATCTCCGTATATCAGGCTGTCCTCACAAAATAAGTGACAATGCAAGGAGACTAGTGAGAGAGGCCACCAAGACACTTATGACTACTCTGAAGGAGTTACAAGCTTCAGCAGCTGAGATGTTAGAAATTCTGCTTACAACTGTTGCCTGGGTTCTTCACCAGTCAAAGCTAAGGCAAAGAGAAAGCCACTGTTGACAAAAACTCATTAAAGCTTGACAAGATTTGGCCAGAAGGCACGTGGGAGACTCCATGGTCAAGTGGAAGAAAGTTCTTTGGTCTGATGAGACCAAAATGTTTCTTTTTGGCCATCAGACTCAGCTATGTTTGCACGTCACCACAAACACATCATTTCCACTGAGAAGCATGATGGTGGCAGCATCGTGCTGAGGGAGTGCTTCTCAGCAGTTGGCCCTCGAAGGCTTGTAAAGGTAGAGGGTAGACTGAATGTGGGAAAATAGATAGATAAACATGTTTCTTTTCATCCACCTCCAGAGTTGTTCCTTTGGGTCCTCAAGCATCAAACTCTCAGATGTTAAAGTGTTCACCTGAACTTGTTGTCCACAAGTAAGAGCGATATCTTTATGATTACTTTGAATATTAACATTTCTGCATCAGTTAATGCTCCGTCACTTTTCTATTATGTGCCCAGGGGCAATGTCTTGTACCTCCTGTATGTTGCTGGAGGACTCCTGATGACGGTCACAGCTGGTAGTCAGTGTGTGGATGTGGTTATAAGGACGGCTCAAAGCCCGGCTAACCTGCTGCGCCTGTCTCACTCACTCATCGGACTTATCGGCCTGAGATGTCCAGTAAAAGTGAGTGAACTTTGACTGAGCCTTTTCAATTTTGCTGAAACTCTGAAATACTATTCTTTTGGGGTTTTGATCAGAATTTAAAGCTCTGTTGAAAACTTTTTTGCTTGTTAGGAAACACAGTGAAATTAACACTGATGCCTCTTTACGGATGGATGGATGGATGATGGATGGAAGTCTTTTCAATGTCTTTTAACCAACTTGGTTTGTCTGTTTTTATGCGCAGGCTAAGTCCACATCAAAACAGAAACTAAAAAGGTTGTATTTCTCTGACAGGTATTTCAGGAGGCTTGAGTTACTCATTGTTATAATATTCATGTATTTCTCAAAAAATTAATCATGCAGTTATCATCAAATAATGTTATACAATGTCCATTCCTATCCCAGTTTCAACAGCCTTACTGATATGACAACACCCCTGGAAGATTTCCTTGATCTGAAAGTTTTATTCTTGTTCCTGAAGAAGCAAATAAACCTTGTGTCAACTTGTACAAATTGCATCTCAGTAAAAAGGTACGTTGTTTAAAAATTTCTGTTCCTCTTGATTTGACTGGTTTCACCTGAGATGTTGTTTTCTGTGGTCAGAGGTCAGATCTACTTTATCCTCCTCTGTGGTGTGAGGAGACGAGTCATACTGACTTTGTGCATTGGGAAAAAGGAAGGAAGCAAGCTGAAAATCTTCAGACCAGCAAATCAACTACAGTGGCTGATCGGCTTTAGCAGTGAGGCGCAGGAACGAGGAGACGTGGTGAGAGACAGTCACAATGAAATGTATGAACATTTATATGTATATATAAACTTAAAACAAAAAGTAAGGCAATTTGTGTTTGGTACATTATTTCTTTGTTGTAACAATTCTTCTTGGTAATAAATCTTATACCGTTGGAAAGCCTGTTTATTATCCTTTTAAATGGTGCCACATTTGTAAGGATCATGCATTTGTGGGATGAGCAGCAGAGCTGAGTATGTGGGTTGCGCATGAAAAATGTGCCAGATCTTCTCTGCCAATGCCAAACAGCTGATTCTACCATTGACTCTTGTTGGGTGTTTGGTGGATTGGATGATTGAAGTTCGAAGAAACAAGACATACTGGCAATTAAACAATTTATTCATTTAACAAACAGGAATCTCAGTAGTGTGTGGAAGAACCATACACAGCCACAACAGCCTTGCAATTCCTCCTCATGCTGGTCACCAGCCTGGTCACACACTGCTGTGGGATGGCATCCCATTCTTCAACCAGCATTTGTCACAAGTCAGCCAATGTGGTTGTGTTGGTCACTCTGGCACGAACAGCACACCCAAGCTGATCCCACAGGTGTTCAATGGGGTTGAGGTCAGGACTGCTGGCAGGCCATTCCATCCTCTCCACTCCCAAATTCTGGAGGTAGTCTCTGATAAACCCCGCTCTGTGGGGGCGAGTGTTGTCATCTTGGAGGATAGAGTTCTTGCTGACAGGGTGATAAAAAAGTATTCTTGGGGTGTTGTCTTCTTGGGACGCCCACTTCACAGCCTGTCTCTGACATCCCCCGTTAAATGGAACTTGGCCTTCATTATGGACATGGTACTAAGGTTCACTCCAAACAATGCCACAACTTGGTTTTGCAGAACACCAGCTTGAAGTTGCCCAACTGATGGGCCCTATACAGATCAGTCAAACGTGACATGCCGATTCTTGAAGCAGACATCTACTGACCACTGTAGCAGGGCCCATGCTCACAGGTGCTGCACCTGGGGTACCAGAAGCTCAAAACAAGAGTCAATAGCAACAGCAAAAAAAAAAGCTGTTTGGCATTGGCAGAAAAGATTTGGCACATTTTTCATGGGCGCAACCCTCATACTCAGCTCTGCTGCTCATCCCACAAATACATGATCCTTACAAATGAGGCATCATTTAAAAGGGTAATAAACAGGCTTTCCAACAGTATAAGATTTATTACCAAGAAGCATTGTTACAACAAAGAAATAATGTACCAAACACAAATTGCTTTGCTTTTTGATTTAAGTTTATATAATATACTATATTCATACTATATTGCATTGTTTTTCAGATTTTACTTCTACTAAGAGCTCAAAGTGGGATAATCGACGCTGGATCTGAAACTACTGATACAACAAATAAGCATTATGCTACTAATCCGAACCTGGGATTTTCTCTCCTGTTCATTCTCTTTCTTTGGATGTATGCGCCTTATATTGCAGTTTTTGCTTTGTTCTGTTGCGGTTTGAAAATAAGTCATAATACTGATTAAGGTCTGCAGAGGCCAACACTAAAATCAAAAAGCCAGCTCAACCTTTTGGTTGACTAAAATTTGAGTCACTTTAGATTTTAGATAAGTGTGCCAAACCTAACTGTACCTTCTCTTCTGGATGTGGTTTGTAATGCTGAAAAATTCACCAATCATCACTTCTGATTGAAACTGAGAGGCTTTTCAGAATTCCTTCATCCAAGAGGAAGTGTTTCTCCTCAAACTAACGGGGTAACTTCACTCATGTTGCACTTTTGTTGAAAAAAACATTGCAGCGTAAGAGATGATTGTCAGAAAATTTTGAGAAGAATGCAAAAAAACTTAGAGTGATTGAGTACTGTGAGTAATGAGACTAAAAGTTTATTCTATCCATTTTAAGAAACTGGGCTGATGTAGCTGTTCTGGTTATTTAAGCTATCTCATTTTAACTGTTTTTTTTTAACAATCTCTAACTTGTCAGTTGTATAGTGTGTAGTAATGATTAAAAAGTGCACTCCGAACCAGGCTGAGCTTGTCCATCATTCAACTCATGGTTCAAGAGTATTAAATGCCCAAAGGCATTTTGGGTAAACTCTGCTGATTTAGGAATGATTGTCAAACAATTCAATTAAAATGACTCAGCTTTAATACCTGGGCCTTACCTTATTATTTCAAAAACATCAATAGAGCTGCACAAGAGTTTAAATTACAGACATTTTTGTTGTCCTTACTAAGGTTATTATAGTTAACTAAAACTAACTAAATAACTAAAACTAAAATCTGAAAATGATTTTATTTAACTGAACTGACATAAAAACTAAGCGTTACCAAAGTAACTGAAATGAAATAAAATAGAGACAAAATAACCATGGTGTTAGTCTTTGACACAACATTACTGACTGGCACCTACACCCAAATCTTGGGAGTGTAAAACTGCCTGTTGGATGGGTTAAGATTTCACACTGAGGTAGTTTTATGTCTGGAGTGGTATTCAAACATAATCTTTAAGTAAATAAAATGATAAGTGAAGAGAAGCTTGTTTGAGTATGTTTCTTTTTAATGTATGACATTCACTTTTATGGGCCATAAAAATACTAAAAGACACATGAAAAACATCATGTTATATGAAGCATGAAGAAAAACTGAAAAGGCTGAGCTACAACTCTTCATGAATTGAGGACATTTTTATATGTGACCAGGAGAAATTCAGCTGTGCTTCACATTACATCACTTCTGCACCCATGTCTCTTCTGCAAATGCCAGCTGGTCTAGAGCCCTGAGGCAAGGCTTTTTAAGGATCAAATGACCATGTTACCTTCAATCTTTCCAGGAAGAAATTAAATCTACCAGTTTTATAGGGATCTACAAGGCACCATACAGTCTTGTCTCCAAAAATGTTCTTTAAACTTGATATGTAGCCATAAAGATACAAATGTGATTCAATCCTGAATAACAAACAATATTTTCTCAGTGGTTTCTAAATCAACAAACATGCTTCTAACAATACAATAAACAATTTTATGTATTAGTGGGTAAGTAAAAAGTTTCAAACCTGTCAAAGTTCTCCGTCAGCTCAAAGGACACCAGTCCATTTTGCTGGCTCCTTACAGTGACTTTATCCAGGACGCTCCACTGTTTGTCTCTCGAGCCCAGAACAACCAGCAGCTCACTGGACATCTCCTTAGACTTCATAGAGGCACCCAAGATTCTGTTGAAACATTACAGAAAAATTCAATATAAGATTATGAATCTATAGTTATTCTACTAATGTACTTAAGCTATTTTCATATGTAAGACAGTAGATCTGATGACCAGAGCACACATTATACACAGTGCTTATAAAAATATTCACCCCCTTGGATGTTTTACCCTTTTATTGACTTTATAAATCAATCATGGTCAATATAATTTGGCCTTTAAAAAAAGTACAAATAAACATCTTAAATGTCAAAGTGAAAACAGATTTCTACAAAGTAATGTCAATGAAATAAAAACATGGAATGTAAAATAAGTGACTGCATAAATATTCACAACCTTCAAGTTAATATTTAGTAGATAAACCTTTGGCTGCAATCACAGCACTGAGTCTATGTGACTAGGTCTCAATCAGGCTTGCACATCTGAACTCTGCAATTTGACTCCATCCTTCTTTGCAAAATTGCTCAAGCTCTGTCAGATTTCTTTGGGATCGGGCGTGAACAGCCCTTTTAAAGTCCAGCGACAAATCCTCTATTGGATTGAGGTCTGGGCTGCTAGGCTGGCTGCTGAGAAGCATCCCTACAGCATGATGCTGCCACCACGATGCTACACACTGGGGATGATGTGTTTGTGGTGATGTGCGGTGTTTGTTGTCCGCCAAACCTAGCCTCTTGTCTGATTGCCAAAAAGTACCATTTTGATCACATCAGACTAAAAAAACTGTCTCTCACTTGACCGTGGAGCCTCCCATGTGGCTTTGGATAATTCTAGTCGAGATTTAATGAGTTTTCTTTAACAGTGGCTTTCTCTTTGCCACTCTCCACTAAAGCTTTGACTGGTGAAGAGCCCAAGCAACAGTTGTTGTACGCAGAGTCTCTCTATTCTCAGCTGCTGAAGCTGTGAGGACAGCCTGATCTACGGAGATTTACACATATTCCTTCCATTTTTTGATGATGGGTTAAACAGAACTCCAGGTAATGTTCAGTGCCTTGAAATTTTTTGAGTATCCATCTCCTTTTCAATAGCCTTCTCTAAGTTTCTGAGTGTTCTTTTGTCTTCATGGTGTAATGGTAGCCAGGAATATTGATTAACAAATGACTGGGCCTTCCAGAAGCAGGTGTCTTAATACTACAGTCACTTGAGACACGTTCACTGCACTCAGGTGATCCCCATTTCACAAATTGTGAGACTAGCATCGATTGGCTGGACTGTCACTTTAAAGGGGGTGAATATTTCTGTGATTGCATTTTTTAAATAGCATATTTTTAGGACATTACTTTTGTGGCCAGAATATTTACCATTTCCAGTATAGTCTCAATTTAATAGGAAAAAAAACTATCCAAAAAATTCTTCTTGTCAAAATGTTTGTTTACAGAATTAGCTTAGTAGCACTGCCTCGTGCTGACACTAAGAAGTACAACACAATTCAGCACAAGCTTTATATCCTGATGAGGGCTATTTCTCATTCTATTTTTAGGATTTGCTACAGGCCAATTTAAAATGTACTGCAGGCTGCATTTGGACCCCGGCCCATAGTTTGGAAACCCTGCTATAGTCCAACACCTCATCTAAGAGCCATCTGCATCTTTAGCCTCTTATTTTCGAATGTTAAACTTGCCACGTTTTGAATCTTACTGTAAATTCTTACTCACATCCCTCTGTGTGGGGCAGCTTGATCCCACATTGGAGAAGTGCTACCAGACCAGATTTGGTAGTCTTGCTCCTCCCCTTTTCCCCTCCTTTGTCTCTCCTTTTCTGGATTAGGAGGACAGGGTAGAGTCATCATGAGGGGTCTCCTCAGGGTCTGCGAGGATGGGTGGGTGAAGTAGAGTATTGGACTTGTAGCCACCACAGAATAATAGGCATCACTTCTAGACTTTACAGACGCCAGGAGTACTGCATCTATGGGTTGGATCTGAGGCAGAGAGAGAAACAGATGTTCTGCAATATTAAAGCAGAAGTTTGAGCAGAGATGGAACATGAAAACATTTCTTTCTCACTCATGTTTCACTGAGAGCAAGCTGCTTCACCAAAGACAGATATGCAAAGAGGGAAATGTTGGTTTTTGATGCAAGACTGAGCCACAAACTGCTTTGGTGGAGTTAGTTCACAGGAGAACGAGCTCAGATGTGAATTTAAATATCGGCTACAGCTGTTAAATCTCAAGGTAAACATCTTTGAACACTCAAGTCCTTAATGTGGAAGCAGCAATTTGTTTCCCCTCGCCATACTTTTTTCTTGGCTTATTTCCCAGAGATTTTTTCAATATTTTGACAGTAATTGTTCTCAAATTTACACGCATGTTATCAGCGCAGTAAAAATGAATATTGTTGTAAACATGCTTCATTTAAAGCTAAAGCTAATGGTTACCATGGTTTGGGCCATCACTGGAGCTGTGAAGGATCCTGGGAGGTAGTTCAGACAGATTCGAGGGTCCATGGGAAGTTTGAGTGACAAACCCCTTGTGGGTATGGTGTAATTCTCCCTCTTGAGACACGAAACTACAGCAAACAGGCCAAGAGAGTACACCTTCACCTCTGCAAATGAGCCCTGAAACAGACATAAAGTAAATCAAGTCATAAGCGTCAGCTTAAGTTTTGATATATAAAACAACATTTTAAATCAGAAATACAACAGATTCTGTTAGTATTAACAGAACTTTCAGGGCTATATGTGCTTTTCAGTCTGTGAAAATTGAACTATTTTTAAGTAAGCTTAAAGCGAATAGTCAAACTGTGCACAACTGTGGTTCAGAAATGATTTTACAGAAAGAGGGGTTAAACCTAAAAAAATAGTTGGTGCACCACAACCACTTTTTTTTTCAGTTTTATTTTCAAATACACATTAAAGGGAGGTTTCTTTTTACGCAGATGATATGATGATTTATGTAGCTGTTTACAATCAAAATCAGTTACTTCTGCCCTACAAAACCACAAAACTGCTAAACTGTATCATGTCCGTTAAGCTTACATTGTTTAGAATTGAGTTGGAAATGGTCTCTTATTTTGAAACTTTTGGACAAGTCTTAGAAATTTTAAGCAATGAAAAATTTTCCCCAAACATGTGAATTTTCTTGATCCTTTTAATTTATTTATTTATTCTTTTTTTTTTTTTTTTTTTTTTACTTTCATTTGAGCGTGTTTTCTAAAATCTTCCCAGGAATTTTCAGAACATTTTCAAGGGAATTTTGAAAATTTTGGAGTGACATTTTGGAGAAGTTTCATAGGTCATTTTCCCAAAGGTTTCATTGGGTATTTTCAGAAAATTTTTTCCAAGGACTTAAAGGGATTTCAGAGGAAGATCAAGGAAAGCCGCATCAGTGTTTTCTCCCCAAAAGTTTCAATATAATATTTCCAAAAAGTATTTTTTTGTTAATTCTGTTTTTTTTTTTTTTTCTAGAGGTGTTTTTAGGTATTGTCAGAAAATAGTTTTAGAAATTTCAGAAATTTTAAAGGAAAATTTAGGAAAGTTTAATCAATAATATTTCCAAATATTTTATTAGTTATTTTCTGTACATTTTCAGGGAATTATGGGGATTTTAGAGGGATTTTTAGGAAAGAGTCCTTGGTCATTTTTTTTTAAAAAGGTTTCATCAGATATTTTCAGAAAGTTACAGGGACTTTCAGGAAATTTTAGAGAAAGATTTGGGGAAAGCCAGGTAGATTTTTTTTTCAGAGAATTTACACAATGTTTTCATAAAGTTTTTGAAAAGTGTCATTTTTTTCAGAGGTTTTGTCTGGTATTTTTGAAGAAATTTCAAGGGAATTTCATTTTGGGGAAATTTCATGGGTAATTTTCCTCACAGTTTCATCAGGTATTCCCAAAAAAGTTCATTCAGAAGTTGAGAAAATGTTTCAATTTTCTCTAATTATCCCAGGAATTTATAGTAAGTTTTATCAAGAAATTTTGGGACTTTACCCTGGCATTTTCAGTGGAATATAAAAGACAGTTCTGGAAATTTTCATTTGGGATTTTCAGTGATTTCTACAGGATTTTGTGTTGAATTTTGTTAGGAATTTTTTTGGGGAAGTTCACAGGAAAATTTCACCTGAAACTTTCCCTTTTTATTTAATCCAGAGTTTTTTTTAAGGGCTTTTATGTGTATGTTTAGATAGGACGATGGCTAGAGAAGGAAACAGGAGAGAGTCTGGGTAATGACATGAGAAAGGAGCTGAGGATCTAAGTTGTGCCTGATTGGAGAGTGATATTCTCTGTACGTGGGTTGTGTAAAATCACCCTCATCATCTGGCTCCCAAAGATAATGTATTGCAAAATTTACATATTGGCATCTAGTTAATGTAATGCATCAGACACTGTATCTATCTCTGTAAAATGCCTTTTTAAATTCATTAGATAAAGACACAGTCAACAGAGTTCTTCAAAACTGCATGTTAGTAGAGTACACCCTGGGTTTCAAAGGATTTAGAAGACCAAATTAATTTTGTTGCATAACGTGTCAGAAGAAACTTCCCAGCTGGAAGGATATTGAAGTAATTAAAAGAACAATCAGGACAAAAATAATGAAATGTTCGTGATATCAGGCATATGATAAACAAACCCTTTGACCTCCGTATGTTCCCTCCGTTGTTAAAGGAGTGACGTAGCTCGCCCTCCTCTCACGGTCGACCATCTTGACAGCTACATCCCTGTAGCTGCCGCGATAACATGCACAGAAAGGCACAACCAGAGTCACTGGGAAGTGAAAATTAACTCCTTTCTGAACTCTAAGGCTTATCACTCTGCTGACCAGCTCCTCTGAGCCAGTCACCATCAGGCAGCTCAGGCCGTCAGCCAGCTCACATGTCAGGAGATCAGCTACACCAATGGGTGCTTTAATAAAGCATGCAACTGGAACGTCGGGATTGTTGTTTTCTTGTTGACCAGTTAGCCTGAAAATCATCAAAATTTCAGAATAAAACACAGATACAAGGCTGGTGATGCACATAAGAGTAAAGAGCAGCTTCACTTACCCGACTGTGATCCATGTGTTGTCTGTCTCCTCTTTGCCCTGGTTTTTTAACTGATTTAAAGTCTTTTCTGTCCTCTCATAGACATCAGTTTGACTATCCGCAGAGACACAGTGCTCATTATCACTCCCTTGACTTTTGACAGCTTCTTCTCTCCCTGTCTCTTCCACTACGCTGCAGTCCAAGCTGCTGACCATGACGTCTGATATTTGCACAGCCTCTGGCGATGGCGTTTTTCTTTGATCATCTTTAACTCCGTTGTCTTGTTGAAGATCAGAGTCTAATTCAAGAGCATCATGGGAGGGATTTCTATCATCTTCAGGCTGCGATGCCTCTAGATCTCTGGTCTCCTGAAGTGCTGAATCCACAGCTGGGGCCTCCTCAGCTGATAGTTTGAAGATTTCTTTGTCTAACTTTCTTATGATTACGTTCAGTTTTTCTATGATGTTTGTCAAATCCTCCTCGAGAACAGCAGCACAGATGGAGTCTGTGAAGTTGAACTCTGGATCTGAAACAAGACATTTGCATAAACATAGGAAAATATTTTCAGATAAAGAAAGAAGATAAGAAATTTTGAGAAAACCACCTGTACTGCCCATGGAAGTTTAAGTTATTCATTTGGGAGAAGTTGCTGACAAATTATCAGGAATTTCATTGATAATTTTGTGAATATATCTTGGAAATTTTCCAGAATTTTCATGGAAAATTTGGGAGACTTTTGTGTATTTTTGAGAGCCTTATTGGAAGTGTTTCTGCATTTAAATTTTTGAGTATTTTTAGGTATGCTCATGGAAACTTGTCACATTTATTTTTTCATTTTGGGAATTTGATTGGTAATTGGGAAGCAGTGTATCCTTTGAAATTTCTAGGAATTAGTTGAATTTTCAGGGAATTTGTTGGCATATTAGGGGGGATTTTCCATTATTTTTCATAGAACCTTGGGGAATATTTTTGTACATTTTAGGGGATTTGCTTTGCGAATTTTTCAGGAATATAAATAGAATTATTTGGGGAATTGTTTATTAAAGTTTAGGCTTTTTGATAGAGTTTCTTTGAAACATTTTAGGATTATTAAAATAAATTCAGGGGTCCTTTTTATGGGACACTTAAAAATATGTTTTTCAGAACTTTTTAAAGATATTTTAGGTAGTTTATTTGAAACTGTAGCGATTCTGTGTCGATATTAGCCTTAATTTTTGGTCAAAATTTATTCCTGGTTAAAGTCAAGGCTAAGCTTTTGAACCTATGAGGTCCAAATTATACCAAATAAGTGGAAGAAAATAAAAATGCATTCAAACAAAAGCTCATGTCTCAGGAGGTTAATGAGTCGTTGAGGAGGTGTACCTAATAAAGTGGTCTGTGAGTCAGTCTGTGATACAGTCTTAGTTTGATTCATTATCGACTCACAGAGATAAGCTGAGTTTAAACTCACATTTTAAAGTACAAATGAAAGAAAATGCGCTGCACTGAAATGCAAACTCAAGTGTAATATTTAAACAAACATAAAACCCAAAACTGATAAGGCAAACGGTCAGTGAATGCCCCTTCTTTACTTCCTCTCCTGCTAAAACATTAGCAGTAAATATCATTAAATTCAAAGGATTTGAAGACAAAACAATATGTTTCAATCAATCTGATTAATTTGCTTACCTGATATGGATGAATGCTGCTCATCGCTGCCCCCTGGTGGAGACTTGGAAAACATGTGCTCATATTCTCTGAGCACATCCCTCCATGCTCTCACTCTATCAAAATGAAAAACACTCAGCTCCCTCAGCACTTCCACTACTTTTTTCCAGCGCTCTTTCACATCCCGCTCTTCTTCTGCAGTTTTTTCTCTCCTGTCTTCATCCTCCTCCCTTGGACTGCACGTCCTTCCCTGTACCTCCTCTCCTACCTCTCTGTCTGCTTCTTCTTCTGTGCTTTTCGTTCCTCCTGCTGTCTCATTATGATGATCTCTGCAGCGTCTGACAGCTTCCAGCTCCTGAAAAGTTTCAGTCAAAATTTTGAGGAGAGTTTCCTCTTTCCTCCTGGCATGGAGAGGAGACTCAGCTTCATCCATCTGTGGATTTAGGTACAGATTTTTAGCCATGCTGAGCTGAAAAACACAACAGAAAAGAATCATAAGTGTCTAAATTGGCTTGGTTTCTGTTCCCAAAACTCAGTTTTAATGATTGAAATCAAATATTCACAAAAATACCTTTAATTCCCTTGTGTTCCTCCTTTTGTTTTTGAAGCGGGAGCCCCTTCGTCCGCTGTGTCCTTGGCATTGAAATTTGCTGTGTACAGCTTTCCCAGTTTAGGAGCCAATGCTGTATTTCTATGGCTGCCAGCAGTAAAACATGTTGCCAAGGCGAAACCCTGGAGGCGTGGCGGGGAGAGACAAAAGAAGAGCCACAAAAGCAAAAGATTCACAGGAAGACAGACGACCACAATCACTCATTTTACTGCTTGTAAGTCCAGCCTGTAAAAGACTCCAGTTCTAAAATTGGGCTCAACCTGAATCACTTTGAAACACATCCAATCTGCAATTTACTTATAAAGCTCATTAAAAAACAACTAAAGTCAACTGAAGTTCTGCCCAATCAAACTTAAAAACCATAAAATAACACAAGAAAACACCAACTTAAGCACAACACGTTAACAACATGGCAAATGTCCTTATTTATGATAGCTGCAGCAAGGCTGCCTTTAAGGGGGGATAAAGGAGACCCCAACCCTAAACCATGGAGGTCAGCAAAATCATGATCTACTGTAAAGTTAAGCTGTGATGACTGTATTTTATATATGACCTGAAAAATAAACGCTCTTACCAAAGTAACAAAAATGAACTTTATTTTTTCTGTAGTACAATATAGCCTAATTCAAAATGTACCCCCCCTTTTCTTAAACTGAAATTACCTTTTTGTTGCTAATGCTAACAATGTGGATGGGAAAATCAACTAAAATATTTGGAAAGTAATGTCAGACTTCAAATTCAAGCTAACGCTGAGGGAAAAATAATGAAATAATTCGAAAAAGGAAAAAAAAAGGGCAAAAACGGGGCAAAATGAGTGGAAAAATGGTGAAAAGTGGTTAAAAGAGGGGAAAATGGGTAACAGGGCAAAAAAGGACAAAAATGGACGGGAAATGGTGAAAAGTGGTTAAAAAGGGGCGAAAATTAGTTTAAAGAGGCAAAAATTGTCAAAGAAAGACAAAAAAGGTAAAGAAAATGATGAAAAGTGGTTAAAAAGTGGCTAAATGGGATTCAAATGGAATTTTTTTTAAAAACTTGGAAAAATGGGCAGAAACTATGATGAAAAGATGTTAAAGAATGGCATGAATAAATAATTTGAACATCAGAACCCAAAAACAGACACACTTTTCCTCTTCAAAATGAGGGAATTGTTCACCAGGATGCTAACACCAATGCTAATGATATGTCATTAAATCATAGCTGTGGAGGGCCCATTCACTGGGGTTTTCAGGGGGCCAGACAAATCTGTGGGCGGGCCTGATCTGCACCAATATGTATGTTTAAATTCCATTAAAGCTTATGTGATGAGTTTTCCGCTGGTTATGAAATAGGCCTGAATGAATACTGTTGCAAAACAAACAAAGCCATAACTGACATGATTAAGTATTTTATAAGTGTCATTCTTTATGCCTTTAACTGCCACAAGGGGGTAGGTGTCACATAAAATATCTGACTCTGTATGAGATGAATCTAGAATATATTTAAATGTAACTTTCTGAAGCAAATCACAGGAAGAAAAAACTTCTACATGATATTCTAAGTTTTTGAGATGCAGCTTTACACTCAAAGCAAGAGCAGCTAAGAGCTGCAACTTTGTCCACAGGGGGCGCCAACGTTTACACAAACCAAAGTTCCTCACTGGAGCTTTAATGTCTCCTTTTGAGTAGGCAAATGTTAATAGAAGAAGTGTTTGTTGATGTACATTTTATTGACTTACATTTTATAGACATCCTGTGGAATTTCTGGTTTTATGGTTCAAAGACATCAAAAGGAGAAGGAACACTCTGGTCCTTTACCTGAGGCATGAGTTTGTGTTAAAAATGTACATGTAGAAATATGTCACTTTAGGTAAAATACAGGAATATAGAAGTATTTTAATGCAGAAACATTTAAAATTACATCAATCATATGCTGCTACTTTGAATGAAGTTGCAGATGATAATCGATCTAAATGCTTTCTACAGCTGCTTTACAAGGTTGGTAATATAAAAGCACTGTGTTTAAAGTGAAATGTTTTCCACCATCAAAAAGGGGGGGGGGGTATAAGTTAACGAGGAAACTGTGTGCTGGAACAACAATGAAGACTTACAGTGCGTTTCCACCAAGCTTCTTAGGTACAGTTGGGCACCAGAAATGCTGATCATAGCTCTGTTTCTCACAGCCAACGCCTTAACTTGGTGGGCAGGCCTGTAAGAGGGATGGTGAGAGCATGTCAGCAACATAGCCGTGATATCACAACATAGTCCAGGACTGGCACTGGTAATTTCTTTATAACTGCACCATTTCTTGTTTTCTTAACTGTAAAAAAATTCTTTATATTTTACTGTCTGACAGTCATTCATTATGTAAAAATTAAATACATGCCCTTTAATTCTCCTCATAATTTTATTCCTAAATACAGCTTGATTTTTCCATACTGTCCGCTGTATACTTAAGTACAAAATATATTTTAAACATTGGCATATGCATTGTGTGCAAAAATATTCAGTTTTAGATTTATTTATGTAATATTACCACTTTTATGTGTAACTTAACAGCATTTTCTAAATATCTGTCTCTTGAAATTACAACTTTGTATTTTGTTATAGATCTTTTATTTTAAAATAGCAAGTTTAAAAAATCTGATTTATGATTTCTTGTGTATTATAGGTCCAATCTCTATTATGGTACGTTAAAGCTTAAAATTAGGCTTCATTTCATAAAGATGAGGTTGTCCTTAAAAAAAAGATAACAAACTTGAGCATGGAAAACATTTTTGTGTGGTTCATATGTTAAAAGAAAAGTATTAACAAAATGGCGATCATATCCTGTGGACCTCTATGGGTTAAATATCACAGAAAACGATGGCTGTTTGGCAACAATTAAGAATAACACAAAAGACCTACATTCTCTATAATATCACCATCATTACTTATTACTTTCTGAACTTAAACTATTACAACTTGTCATCTGAAGATCTCTATCAAAGAGGGTATTTTGCTCAATGTTACTGTGTCTACTAAAGCTACAGTGCTGCAGCACCATCTTGTGGCTAAAAAGCATGCTTACATTTTTTTCCCTTTGCACCTCTTAGTGATGGTAACCTCTAACACTCATTCAGTGGGGAAAACAAACATTGGATGGATGAATATATGTTAATATAGAAAAAATGCACAAGTTAGAAATGTATAAACGAAGGGAAACAATCTGATGTCAGGTTGCCTTTGTTTCTTAAAAGTTAGAACGACAAACAGTGTTTCATACCTGAAACTGAAAGTCAAGTTCAAGTTTGCAAGTTTTGATATTAAGTGTGAATTAATGGTGTTCAGAGCTTTACCTTCTCATGAAACAACATTCTTCCATAGCCTATTCATGTGTGACAACACTGTTTCACTTGTCCCAACACATATCATCTTATAATTTGTTTCTTTCTGTGTTCATTTCTGTCTGCATGACAGTACTGCATGGGACAGTACAAACATAGCAGGGCATAAAGCACATTATTAATGTGGTTTGTTAAATAATCTAATAAAATGCACAACAATGCATTAACGAGGAAACAAAGTGTGCTCCTTTTCCTTAAGTCACACCTCGTTAAATGTACCTGGCACTCTGCTGCATTCCTGTCTGTTCTAGATGTGTAGCCTGGGGGCTTTCAGGATCAAGCTGGGACATGCACGTTTTTCCCAGCAAAACATCACAAACACTTCCACTTTGCTGTCTCGTGGTGTCTGTCACATACTGCTGAAGTAACATGCTTACTTTTCAGCTTAAATAAAGCGCCACGTCTGTCAATGCATCGATAATTCGAGCTCTTTTAATTTCAGACAACTCAAACTGGGTTAAACTCATCGCTGGCTCTGTAATAAAGCGCCTAAATGAAGGTAGGATGAGGACTCGTGCTTGCACTCCAATGAAGTGGGCGTGGTGTTACTCTCGGAACGGAAACAACGGTGGAGCGTCTAAAAGCACGCTTTGAGGCTCGCGACAGACCCACACCGGCGAAAGATGACAAACTGGCCGCAAAGACGAGCTGAGGATGCCGCACGTTTGCTCCTGTCTTTAACCCTCCGAGCAGGTAAGCTCTGCCAACCGCCGCACGCACAGCAGCGTAATACGTCATCTGAATTCGGATGTAAGCTAACTGAAGTGGGCACGAGACGTTCAAAACTAGCTTAAAGTGATTTTTTTTAACTGTGTCATAGTGAAAGTTTATGTGTCGCTTACCGGTAATTTCTGTGAATTTGAAACAAGTGAAGTAAGAAGTTGAAGCGAAACTACGCAAGTCGAGGTTATCTTGGAGTCTCTTACATTATATTCAGTGATGTAATATCTTTTTCCAGTAAATGTCAACACGCTGATGAGCTGCTGTCGCACGTGCAGACCTCATTGGTGTTGCTATATCTGCTTTTAATGAAAATTCATCCAGACCGAACAGCTCATAGTAATTTCAGGAATGGTAGCTTTACAAAACTAAACAAAACCTGCAAAATGTTTAAAAGTTACTGCGCTATGTGTAAACGTGATTTTCAGGTTAAATCAATATTTACAAAATTGGAAAGCATACAGAGATGTTCCCTTTCCAACCAGGAAGGAAACACAAATTGGACTTTGTTCAAATTTTGCTACTGAAGGATGTGCAGAAGCATGAGGTAGGTGTGTTTGTTGATGATGTGCATGCATGGGCGTGCTTATGACTCACCTCTGTTAAAATATAACCATACCTGTAGAGAACAGGGCCCAGTGGGTGTGACACATCTCTTTGTGCTGCCAGCCGTGCTCTCAGACATAACCTACTTTTGTTTTGCAGGGAAACAATTGCATGCTCTGATAAGTTGCTGTCCTATTGAATGGCAGTGACTTGTGTGTGTATGGATTACTAAATGAGCCTGTAAAGAATAGCACAAAGAGACCCAAAGCTGCTACAGAGAGATGCAGATCAACTCTGAACAGGCACAAAACAACTTCAAAGAACTTCAAAACTGCATTGAAGAGATGCAAAGTGAATACTAAAACACAGTGTCACATGCACAGACCCTATTGTGTGTGGTGCCTAATGTCAAACTCAAAAGTGGCAGAGCGGTTACAACAGCATGCAAAACAGTGGTGGAGAAAACGAATTATGGATGCAGAAATGTAAGCTACAAAGAGATTAAATTATACATCCAAAAATCGACAGTGGTTCAGTATGTCTACAGTTGCAAAAACATAATGCAACAAATACTACAAAGAGATAAAAAATGCTTTAAAGAGTTGCAGAATCAAAACAAAGGTTAAGAAAAGTTTAAAGGAAAATTTTACCACAAAGAATTGCAATACATCAAAAGAAAGATGAAAAAATAAAAACAAAAAACAAAAAAACACGGTGAGATGCAAATGAAACCGATGCAAAATTATTCAAAGCAGTTAAAAACAGACACAAAAAAGCTACTCAGAGGTTGACACTGATGACTTAAAACTACAAATCAGCTATATAAATGCTAGAGATGTGACTCTTTAAGAATGTCACGATTTTATTCTATTCAGATTCTGGTTCTAGGGTCACAGCTTGATTCAGAATTGTTTTTTGATTCAAAGAAGCTGTAATTTCAGCATCCACTCCAGTCTGCTCTGCATTAATAGATGGGAAATTATTTTTTTTTTACATTTTACATTAAAAATCCTAATAAAATGTGCACAGATAAATTTTTAAGCAGATTTATAGTTTTTTTTTATCAGCTAAATATAATAATAAAAAAGTCATTTGTGTTTAAATTGCAAAATATTTTGATATGAATAAAATGTGTGTGCTTACATGGGAAAGGTATTTTTTAGAAAATTATCAGTGGAAAAAAATGATCATAAATGATATAATTTACTATAAAGTAGGGCTGGGCAATTAATCGCAAATGAGATTAAATCACAATATGGCATGCTGCAATTTACAAATTACAGATGTTGCAATATGAATTTAACTTCAAATGTGTCAAAATAATACGTTAATATGTTCATTTTTTTTGCAGCACCAGAGATTTTATGGGTGTTTTACAAACATTCAAGTGTAATTTTTTTTAATGGTTTACCAAAATTGTTCTTTTTCTGTTTTATGTACGTTTTTCAAACTTTAAACGAGTGACATAAAAACAATAATCCCCATTCAATAAAGCAGTTGATATACAATTTGCAGTATGAGCAACAATAACTGCAATTACATATATTTTTTAAATTGTTCTGCCTGAGTTCATTCTATCTAATATTGATGAAGCCTAGCATTAGTTCATGTAAATCATACCTCTAGCCGTGATTGGCTGATAGCTGGCTGACACCAGTTATCGCCTCCCAGCTCCCACAGCCAATTACAGCTCTTTCTCTCACAGCGGTTGTGTATTTAAAAACGATGTACGAATCACGAATCCCTGTTTGCATCAATGCTGATGCATCACACTGCTGCTGGGAAACCTTCACCTCCTCCACCCCAGCCTTCTCCTTCATAGCTTAAAGCTTGTTGATAATCACATATCAAATTGAAATCGCAATACCGGTGAAAAAAATCACAATCAGATTATTTTTGCAAATCATTCAGCTCTACTGTTGGTGTTATGTTTTAACAAGTGACCGTGTTAACTGGGGACTTTTTAGCTGACTGCGTCAGTGGTTGTTGTAGTTTTAACACCATCATTTAAACACTGAACATTTTCTATTATGTCAAAGATATGCCTAGAAGATATGAATTAAAGAAAAACTGAACAGTTGGGCTCTTTATGTTTTGTGACCCAGAGTCACTAATTAACATGTTCACTCTTTAAACCGGTCTTCGATGTGAAACAGACAAAAGATCCTGTTATGTTTATCGTCCATGCCTGTCAGTAGTTGTTAGCTGAATATCTTTGTGTTTTTGACTACCGGTTAATGTGTCTGTATGATGGGATTCAGGGGATTTGGGCCGTTCCTAAATTGGACTACATTACTTTAGCTTAACAAACTTAGCAGTTGCATCAGGTCAGGCTTCCTCTTACCTGGGATTATAAAATCCAAAGTGAGTCATAAAACTTTCCTTTTGGGAAAACAAGACAGGCCGAGTAACTCAGGGCTCCACTGACAGTGCAGGGAGTACTTAAGTATGTCCGACACAGTAGTGTAAACATTTCTGACACCAAGAGCTGCTTATGCTAACAGCACACGCCTCCAGCAGCCTCTGTGATAGCACACAGGAGAAATAACCCCCTTTGCAGTGGGTCTGCCGTTGAAAATCGCTCACTGTATTATAAAATATGTTTAAGAATATTGATTCTTGGAAATTTCGAATCGATTTAGAGTTGTAGACATGAATATATGCAATTCTGACGTGATACAATTTTTATCCGTCACTTCTATTAGTTGCACAAAATCCTACCATGTAGGGATGCATGATTTCAGATTTTTGCTGATGTCCAAGTTGCAAATGTTTACAAGTGCATCTGAGCTGATACTAGTGTTGTAGTTCAGACTAGGGGTGTAACAACTCATCAATCTGGATCAATATATCGATTGTTTGAGCAATGATTCAGCCAAAATGATTGAAAGTATAATAATTGATATCCATCGCCATTTTGACCTTATGCTTTAATTTTGAAAGTCTCCCCGCGTGCTTGGTTATGACAGTTTCCGCCCAGCCACGAGTCACAATGCTGAAAAAAAAAAAACGCATTTAAAAATGAAAAGTGCAGCACTTTAAAGTGAAACACAAACATTTGTTCACTTTGTTAAAGAATGTTTTTCATGTTAATGTCTTAAACATTTGGAAATAAAATTCTCAAAACGTATCAATGTTGTATTTATTTCCTCTGTGTGAAAAGTAACAGATTGTGGTAAATGGGTTCACAATATCGTCTGATATCAATCGCAGGCCTCTAAATCAAATTGAATCCAATCGAAATCGAAACTGAATCGTGGCAGACTTGGTGAAATCGGCAAATATTGAATCGTTGTTCTGAGAATTGATATTGTATGGTATCATGGAAAACACCTCAGCTGATGTAAGTCCTGCCTAAAACTGTTTTTCTGAGCTAATATCTGTGGAAACCAACACCATACCAATAAAACTGAGCATCTCTGTTACCGAGAGATTTAAGACAAGATGCAAAACTACTTTGAAGAGATGCAAAACATCTACAAAGACACACCAACAACTTGACTTTCAATACTGTTTTAAAAAGTTGAAAAATGACCACAAAGATGCACAAAACAACTTCAAAGACACCTGAAAAGTGGCAAAAGTACATAAAACGACTACGATTAGATTCAGAGAACTCAACAGAGATGCAAATAAATACTAAAAATACAAAAGTGATGCTTAAATGCCTTGATGATACCAAAATGTTTCAAAACAATTAAAATGCTCAAAAATCTTTATAAAAAAATTAAAATACGATACATGGATGCATGACTTCTTCCTGTAGATCAGGGGTGTCAAACTCAATCACAGCAGGGGCTGGATTCATGATTTAGGTCTAATCTAAGGGCCTAACAGGATCAACATTTAACCATAACTATCAACTTTATTTTCACCAGTAATACAAAACAGCACTCATGATAAATCATTTGGAAGTTCATAAAAGTAAAAATGATAAGTTTAAAGGCTCAAACCTCAGATAAAAATTCCAATTTATTAGTTCAAAAGATGAGAACACGATATTAAAAATAGAAAAATAATGTTTTTAAAGAGCAAATGTATGAGGAGAAAGTTGAAATCATGAGTTTGAAAGGTCAAAATATGAGATCAAATTTGATATCATGAGTTTAAAAGTCAAAATATGACTGACAATTTTAAACTGTGAGTTTGATAGGTCAAAACGTGGGATTAAAAAAGCCAAAAATTAGGAGTTGAAAATGTCAAAATATGAGCTAGAATTCAAAATGATGACTTAAAAAGTTAGAAACATTATTTAAATTTAAAACTGGGAGTTCAAAAGGTCAAAATATGATATGAAAAATACAAATTATTAATTCAAAATGTCAAAATATGAGAAAAAAATGAAATCATGAGTTTAAAAGTCAAACTATGGGATTAAAAAGCCAAAGAAAAGAGTTGAAAAAGTCAAAATATGACTTAACATTTAACACTGGGAATCTAAAAGATAAAAATGTGACATTTAAAGTCCAAATTCTGAGTTGAAAAGGTCAACGTATGAAATGAAAAGTCAAAATCATAAGTTTGAGTTGTAATCTTGAGATGCAAAATTGAAAATATGAAATAAAAACATAAATTAATTTCTTTCCCACATTCTTGATTTTTTTTTTTTTTTTTGACAAAAAGATTGACAGGCAAAAGAATGATACACAGATCAGAAAACCACCACTATTATAAAATGTCTACTCTTTATGATAGTGGCAGTCTTTCTCCACTGTGATGTGGTGAATGGGGGGCTTTTAGATGTCAGTGCCATTGCTCTCATTGTGTTATAATACCCTATGGTTAGACGCATACTTTACATGTTTGTTGTGTGTCATTTATACAGCTGCTACCTGCAGTTCAGTCTTTATGTCTGCTGCATACACCGTCACATGTTCCCATGACCGTGCGGCCTGTGCAGTCTGCTTCTAGTGTGAAGTTCTCTTTTTGCCTTCCACTATTGATCCACACACTGTGGGCTCTGACACCAAGCAGCAGCTATGGATCTAAACTCCCATATCCAGACCTTAATAAATGTTTGCTGTACGTGTGGGCTTTGTGGTGTGTAGTTCAGTGTGCTGTGTGAGTGGGTGTGCAAGCGCTGAAAGGCAGCGATGCGGATGAGGCCAGGTCAAAAGTGCTAGCAAGCTTTGGCATGTTCCTGTGATGACTGCTAGCCAATGCAGGTCCCTTCATGCTAACACAGTGCTCATTTTTGCAGTTGTGATAGATTGGGGTTAGGATCTGATATGAAGAGTTTGTGTAGACATAGTGCTCTGATTTTTCCTTGGTCTGCTTATTACTAAAAACTGAAAATGACTGAGGTGTATTTGGGGCACTAGAAAGAGATAAGCACATACAGAGCAGTCAAACTTGGAAGCATATATGTAGTGTGCTGCAAAACTGCATTTACTTGAAAGCAGAAGTAACACTTTGTCCCCTGTGCTTTAGGTTTACAACCCAAAAGAGAAGTGGACAAGGCAAGATGTCAATGTTGTATCTTCCTGTGAGTTTTGAGTGTGAGCATGTCAGTTATAGGATGGTGTGAAAGCTTCAGGAAACATAGTTTAGTAGATATCCATTAACAAGGTTATTACCTATCTGTGCATGTTGCTAGGCAGTGGATTTTTTCAAGCTCTGCCAGGGTGAGTTCTGCTAAGCTAAAGGTTTTCTTTCTGTTTGTCTGTGATTTAATTCAAATGTCAGACCAAACTTGAACATTGAGCCACACTGGCTGGTGGAGAGCTGTTTTGTCACAGCTATTGCTGTTTCCTGTTGTTTTGTTCAGGAGTGTTGCACATTGTTGTTGGCATGTTCTCTTCAGTGTACAGTATGTGTGCCACCTTCTTACTGTAAGTTTAAAGGAAGAGACACCCAGTAAGTAGAATTGTCTTTTCTATTGCTTAGAGTACATTTAAGGTTGTACACGCATGAATTTATATGCAGTAAGAGAAATTAGATTTTTTGCAAGTTTGCCGAAAGTGCCGAAGAACTTTCTTCCATTCCTCTTGACCATGGAGACTCCCACGTGCCGTTTGGCAACTCTAGTCAAGATTTAATACGTTTTCTTCAACAGTGGCTTTCGCTTTTCTACTCTCCCTTAATGCTTTGACTGGTGAAAAACCTGCGCAACAGTTGTTGTGTGCAGAGTCTCTCTATATCTCAGCTGCTGCAGCTTGTAACTCCTTCAGAGTAGTCATAGGTGTCTTGGCGGCCTCTCTCACTAGTCTCCTTGTTGGACGGTCGCTCAGTTTGTGAGGATGGCCTTATCTAGGCAGAATTGTACGTGCCATGTTCCTTCCATTTCTTGATGGATTTGACTGGTCTTATGTTCAGTACCTTGGAATTTTTTTTGTATCCATCCCCTGACTTACACTTTTCAGTAACCTTTTCTCTGAGTTGCTTGGAGTGTTCTTTTGCCATCATGGTGTAATGGTAGCCAGAAATACTGACTAATCAGTGACTGGACCCACATATTTTTATTAAAATCAACATTACTTTGAAGAAATGTGTTTACTTTGACATTAAAGAGGTTCTCTGTGTATTATTCTGGTTGAAAAAGACATGGAGGATTACTGGTTGATATGCCATCATGCTTAGCTTGCTCTTACTTATTTACCAAGACATGTCATGGTAAATTTTGACATGGATTATTCTGTATATGTTTTATGTGTACACAGATATCTTAGGCTGTATTTTGGTTGCCCAGAACATGAAAAAAAAAAAATTAAACATTGTTGTAAATATAATGGCAAAAATCAAAAAGAACCCTGTAAAAAGAAAAATGACTCAAACCAGCATCTTTATATATTGGGTTGAGCCACAAACCTTAGATTGTTTGTCTCAAAAGTGACCCATAAAAGCAATACGTTGGGTTTTATGAGGTTTATTTAGCAAACCATTTCACAGCTTGTCCTTGTGACTTCCTGGAATCTAAAACCACAACCTATTTTTTTGACACTTTGGTAAACAACGTAAACCCAGACCAACACTTACCACCCACTTCACTCCTATCATATCTAAGCTAGACCAACTTCCTCTGGGCGTTAAGGCTTCACTGCAGACACATCAAGGTTGCACAAATCACTTGTACAAAAATAAATAAGCACACACACTTTGAAAAATGTCACACACACTGTTTTAGCGAGGATAATTCCATAAATTTCTTCAAATTTATCAAACATTGCGGTTTTCAACCCTTAAAATCATCTTGAACATCTCTCACTGACACTGGTATCTACATTGGCAAATTGCAGCTTGTGGAAAAACACAGTGTTAGTGCCTAATAGAAATTTAAATAATTTCTCAGAGTTACAGAACCTCTTAGGGGTCATTAAACTTGTCTTTGATTCATAAATTCAGCCATAGATTGAACTTTGCCTGTATGGCTCTTTCAGCTTTTTTAAATTTGCAGCATTTTACTTTTCTCATCATTTATTTCAACTTTTGTGTCTCCACAGTTTAAGTCCAAGCTACTACATCTTCTGTTGTTCCTGATGAGGCAGAATTAGCACTAGAGCATCATGTTGGAGCCTCCTGAGCCAAACCTGGACATTGCGGACTGGCTGTCTACCCTCCGCCTCACCCAGTACACCTCATGTTTTCTGCAAGGTGGCTATCAAGTTCTGGAAGACTGCAGGGACCTCACGGATGAACAGCTCCTGGAGCTCACAGTGCTTCCTACAGGGCATCGTAGGCGAATCCTCCGCAGTTTGGAAGCACTAGGGGTGAAGCAGCAAAGTGGTGAAGAGGACGATGATGGTGAGGAGGGGGGGGTGGCAAATGGGAAGAGGCGAAGAAAGCCGGTGCCCCATCCGAGGCATATCTTTATGAAGGAAAGAAAGAGGGGGACTTCTTGTCAGCCCCCCAATTCAAAGGAAAACAGGGAATTAGAGGGGTGTCAGTCTTTGCCCCCTGGAGCAGGGTTGGCATCTAAAACGGAGAATGTCCAACAGTGTGAATACCCTCGCCCCCCTCTGCCTGCCCCACGAAATCCTGAGAACATTGGTGCATCCATTCCTTCACAAACTGAAAACCAAACCACGGCTTCTTTCAGCAGCAGTAGCGAATCGCTTTCCATTTCTGAAATACCCTCTGATTGGGAGCTTTCTCCAGAGGACCCCTCCCTGTCCAGCACTGACTCCATGCCGTGTTCTACTGAGGTCCCCCACTCACAAGTTATAGAAGACCTTGGAGGGTTTTCTGGGGAGATGGTGGAGAACTCCATCTATGAGGCTCATCCCTTTTCAAAGACTCGTGGAGGTCCACGGCTCACTCGGTCCTACCGACTGAGACACCGGCCTGTGCCTGAAATTCCCAGTCAGGCTATCCCAGCACTCCAAGAAAGGTAAACCAATCAAACTGAAAAAAAAAAAAAAGTAAAATTCAATTTTTGCAGGGTTTGAAATGAAGGATGTGAATAAAGTGTGCATTTTTTTTTCTACAACCTGATGCGTTAAATCCCAGGTGTCAAACTCACTTTGAGTCAGGGGCCATGTTTGCTCCAATGAGGAGTCCAGCAGGCCAGACGTTTTTTTTTTTATAATCATGAATACGACAGAAGACTCAGGGTTCCTGTGGATCCTTGGAATGTCTTAAAGACTCTTATATTGGACGTTTGAAATAGAAGGCCTTACAAAGTCTTAAAAAGTCAGATTTTTTTTTTTTTTTTTACCAGTGAGATGTCTGAAATTTGGAGGCACGTTGACTAAGACTTGTCTATGACCAGTCTTCGTTTTCTAGCCAAATGACATGATTCGGATTTTTCTTTTTTTTGTGTGGATATGCTCATCCACTTAACAGTCAAAGAGGCTTACAGCAGTGCTGTCTTTACATAGACTGTCTGTATTTCTCTATATATTTGGCATTTCATAAGCAGTACATTGGATTAGAAATTCAGCCCTGGTCCAGTATACCGGGAAATCTCACAGTGTTTCATTTTTGACCATTTGCCACACAAACGTGGTATTATTTTTCTCAGTTCAGGTCTTTAAAAGGTCTTGAAAAGTCTTTAATTTGATTTTCAGAAGTTCGTTGTAGCCCTGAAGGCTAATAAAGTGGCTGCTGGAATATTTATAAATATGAAATATTCAATATTAGATGCATGCACCACTTAATGAGTGCTGCATGTTTTCACACAAAAGCATTAATTAGCGACTAGACAGAGGATTTACCTGCAAGAAACCTAAACAAGCCAGATGAAAATACAATGCTTTTCTTCTGTCAA